>NW_026637098.1:0-1383112 GCF_028554395.1 Pezoporus wallicus | reverse complement strand
ACACTGCTCTGAGGACCTGTGGTATTTACACAAAATCCGATGGGAAACATTGCATCAGTCTGGGCAAGCACAATGTGTTCATCTGACTGCTGGTATCACCATGACAAGTGTCTGGGACAATGAAAAGAGATGGAGAGCCAGTGAAGATTGATTAAAACCTTGTGTTTCCTACCTTCTTCCTTAAGGTTTATTTAATTTTATACGCAAAAGCCTCCATGCATCTTTACTTCTCTTTAAAATTTAACATCAAATCAGCTGCATCCAAATAAATACTGCACTTAAATTATCAAACATTTTTCTTCACTTATTTCCGAGGAATTGGGATTTTTTATATGACCTTGACAGAGCTTTGATGTGACTGTACCTGTCCATTTAGTATTTTATCTCAGGATTTGGGTTTTTTTTGCTTCATTCCAGAATGTCTTTTCAGAAACACTGGTGCCAAATGCTTTTTCTCCTCCTCTTCCCAAAGATACTAATTTGAAAGCTTTCAAGGTGCAAAGCATCATGATTTTCACACAACGCTGTCATACAGATGCAGAATATAAACCTCTATTCATGACTCTCTTAAAGGAATTAGAAAAACAACTCCTTTGGTTCTGAAAAACTCAAATACCAGCCTTAAAATCTTAATATGTGAAACATTTATCCAAGTCCCCTTCAATCATGAGACTCTCCATGGTTCCAGCCTTTAGATGAGCTCTCCTGTCCTGTAACTTGTATATACAATTGTGCTACAGCTGCTTCATGCTGAAGTGATGGAAGTTTACTTGTTGAAGAAAAAGAATAGATAGAAATAGATCAGTCATAGCAGAAAATAAAGAAATAAAGAGAAATTTTACCAGCAGGATATTACCCACTGGTAAGACTCAAGAAAATACCTGTGATTTATGAACTTATATCATTCCTTCCCCTTCACATAGGTATTTC
This sequence comes from Pezoporus wallicus, assembly GCF_028554395.1. NCBI lineage: Eukaryota > Metazoa > Chordata > Aves > Psittaciformes > Psittacidae > Pezoporus > Pezoporus wallicus. The sequence goes on along the minus strand of NW_026637098.1, from coordinate 1,382,182 downwards.
TTTCATATTGTTTACATGCAAAATCCTTGCTGATATGTATGTTGGGTTTTTTTCCTCACTTAATCATTTTACAAGTCACTGTTGTAGCTACAAGAAAAATAAAGATGATTTCTGTAAGCAATAGAAGCACTTGAAGATGCACACATTGAGAAAAGATGAAGTCTCTCCCTATGGAAAGGTGACTAATACTGAATGTGCAATACAGATGATGCGGAAGATACAGCACATGCTATGATCTCAGCAGGGAACGTTTCCACCAATCCACACAGACATAAATATGTAGTTCAAACTGCTCCTGATGAAAGGGGTCTCCCCTAGTGTGTGAGATCCAGCTACTGTGATTTTTGAGATATCATTGCCAGTGGAGAGAGATCATAAGTTTCCCCCACTGCTCCTCAAACATACTCAGTTTGGGAGCACCCAAATCATCTTAGATCAGGGCACCATGGAAAAACACAGGAGCTTTTCTTCACACGGCAAATAAATGGCTCACTGAAATACCACAGAGCTTCTCCAAGCTCCTAGCTGTGCATACTGCAAATTTAAAACCCTGTCTTAAGGGACAAATGAAACCACGATGCATATAGGCTTCACATGGCTCTATGACAAAGTTTAGTGATCTTAATTTATTTCACAATTATGGCCCGAATAATGGATCTTCCTTAGAATCTCAGCTGTAGACCAGGGCCTAATTAATAATGAAAATTACATATGACAACTAGCAGGGTTCTGTTAGCTCCTGCAGGTTCCAGACATCAGGCTGCATAACATTGAGTAATGGTGGGCAGTAACACTGCTGGCAAGCTAATGAAAACAAGGAGCCTATGGTTTAGAATCATAGAATCGTTAGGGTTGGAAAGGACCTTGAGATCATCAAGTTCCAACCCCCTCGCCATGGGCAGGGACACTTCACACTAAAACATGTCACCCAGGGCTTTGGCCAACCTGGCCTTGAACACTGCCAGGGATGGAGCATTCACAACTTCCTTGGGCAACCCATTCCAGTGCCTCACCACCCTCACAGTAAAGAACTTCTTCCTTATATCCAATCTAAACTTCCCCTGTTCAAGTTTGAACCCGTTACCCCTTGTCCTGTCACTACAGTCCCTAAGGAAGAGTCCCTCCCCACCATCCCTATAGGCCCCCTTCAGATACTGGAAGGCTGCTCTGAGGTCTCCACGCAGCCTTCTCTTCTCCAGCCTGAACAGCCCCAACTTCCTCACCCTGTCTTCATACAGGAGGTGCTCCAGTCCCCTGATCATCCTCATGGCCTCCTCTGGACTTGTTCCAACAGTTCCATGTCCTTTTTATGTTGAGGACACCAGAACTGAACACAATGCTCCAGGTGAGGTCTCACAAGAGCAGAGTAAAGGGGCAGGATCACCTCCTTCGACCTGCTGGTCACGCTTCTTTTGATGCAGCCCAGGATACGGTTGGCTTTCTGGGCTGCAAGTGCACACTGAAGCCAGCTCATGTTCATTTTCTCATCAACCAACACCCCCAAGTCCTTCTCCACAGGGCTGCTCTGAATCTCTTCTCTGCCCAACCTGTAGCTGTGCCTGGGATTGCTCTGACCCAGGTGTAGGACCTTGCACTTGTCATGGTTAAACTTTATAAATTTGGCATCAGGCCGCCTCACAAGTGTGTCAAGGTCCCTCTGGATGACATGAACCAGGCCTGAATTCCATACAGCCCCCCCCAAAATATATAAACACACATATATATGGATACATATATATAAAAATGTATATATACATATATATTTGAAATGCCAGACATTGGGATCTTCAGAGATATTCAAAACTTAATGCATCCCATACAGAAGGACTTGTGACATCCTAATGATACCCCAGCTAAATAAAGACAATATGTCCTTCCTGGGGAGTAGATTGCTACTTGGCCATCTAAATCTGTGTGTATCCTGGGATAAATAATAAAGCCAAAAACAGTTAAAGAAAAATAATCGAAGGGATTAAGAGAAATTAAGGTTAAACCCCAGATTTTTCTTCAATTTATCCTCAGCAGACAAATCTATGGTTCAGTCAGAAGACAGGGCCAATAAGACAATTTAATATGACCTCCTGGAAATGTCCTTCCTTATAAGAACCCTTTCTTGTAATTCCTGCATGAAATGTTTAAAAAGTAATAGATCAAATACATCCTTCTAACAAAGTCATTACCTGTGAATATTCTAGAAGGCTTTGGAAACATTAGTTCTCTTTCTTCCTTGTATTTAATTTTTACTGAGCTGGAATAAAGCAGGTAAGGATAACCATTTCACATTCTGCTGCAAAGACTTATCTCTTTTTAAGTCCATTATTATACCGGAATTACAAAATAACACCAGGATTTTGAAATGTTACCCAAAGGGAGAAGCTAATATTGAGTAACAGCTTGTCCTGTGTTCAGCAGTAGCAGTCATTTTTCCCCTTCTTGGTAGCTGGTGCAGTGCAGTGTTTTGACTTTGAGCTTGGGAACAGAGCTGATAACAATGATGTTTTGGTTTGGCCAAGGACTTTGTGAGCCTCATGCTCTGCCAGGGAGGAGGGGAAGCTGGGAGGAAGCAGAGACAGGACACCTGACCCAAACTGACCAAAGAGGTATTCCATACCACAGCACGTCATGCCCAGGAGGTAACTGGGAGTTGGCCGGAAGGGCTGGGAGACTGCAGGGTTGGAGGAGGTATCGGTCGGAGCTTGGTCGGGCTTGGGGGGGGCGAGTTATCGGTCAGCTGGTGCTGAGGTGTTGTATTCTCTTCCCTTCCCTTGTTATTTCCTTTATCATTATTATCATTGGTGGTAGCAGTAGTGATTTGTGTTATACCTTAGTTACTAAACTGTTCTTATCTCAACCCGTGGGAGTTGCATTCTTTTCAATTCTCCTCTCCGTCCCTCCGAGAGCAGGGGGAGGGCAAGAAAGGGGGGGGGGAAGTGAGCGAACGAATTACCTGACTGGGTTTAAACCACGACACAGCTACTCACCTATGACACCTCACCTGACATTATCAAAAGAAGGAAACCTTCCTCAAGGAATTAAATATTTATTCCTTTAAAGGTATAACTACAGCACAAAAATACATTTCTGCCTCCCACAGCTTTTATCAAGCTGTCAAGGTCTCCATAGCTTGGTGTTAACTGAATCATAAAGGGAAAAATATCTAAAGCAGGAGAAATGTGTGAACTCTTGCTTGAAGATGCACTTGGTCATTCACTAAGAAATCAGGAAGACTCCTGACTATTCCTGATCTCTGCAGGTGCAATTCACCAACAAGCTTGGTATGTGCTCAGCTTCCAAACAGATGCTTAAAGAGACTAAGATGATATGCGATAAGGTGCTTGTTCTTGCACAAAGCTTTGGCTGTGACCTTTCTCTTCTGGACAAACTACTGATGAGGTTCAGACCATAAAACTTCTCTTCTTTCTCTATTTCAGCTTCCTTCCTTCTTCACCCACTTATTTATACTTTGCCTGGCAAAGAAACCTGAATAGACCAAGACTGATCGGAAAGGTTGTTTGATGGCATATCTATAAATAGAGTAAAAGGAGATACATTGCCTAATTTCCACCAAAAGCTTTTAGTTTAGGTTCACTGGGGGCTTCAATTAAAAAAATCCAAATCCAAACCCTCACTTGATTTTTGCATGAAAATCCCACTGAAATCTATGGTTTAGTATGTAAAAATGCAATTTTAAGTCTATAAATGTGCATCCTCTCTATTAAACTCAAGCCTTATAGAGGCACAGGAACTTGCTTTGGGCATCTTTCATGTGGAGATCTAAACCAATGTACTAGATATAAGAATATCCACCCAGTATATTAGTCTTTGTGGGATTATTTCCCACTGCATTTCCACACCTGGCTCACCTCTTTTTAAAATGTAAAAGAACTGAACTATCGGTTGTTATTTCACACTCTAAGGACACACTAGCAAGAAAAATACAGGATCAAAGTGAATCTGTGCAGAGCTTTATCCCCAGCTTCCTTATTATCAAAGCATTTGTTCAACTTTAAGCATATGAATACTATCATTTATACGCAGCCTAGCACTTAAACTCATGTATAAGTTTAATGATGTAATTGAGATCCTTGGGGATTAAGGATAAGAAAGGGCGACAGAAGGGTTATGTCTTCTTATTTTACTACACTCAAGTTCCATTTCTTTACCCCATCTAAAGCCTCTATTCCTTTGCAATAATATTTGTCCATCATATTTGAAAAATCATGGCAGTCAAGTGAAGCTCCCGATGACTGGAAAAAGGGAAATATAACCCCCATTTTCAAGAAGGGGAAAATGGATGACCCTGGGAATTACAGACCAGTCAGTCTCACCTCTGTGCCTGGCAAAATCTTGGAGCAGATTCTCCTGGAAGGCATGCTAAGGCACATGAAAAACAACAAGGTGCTTGGTGACAGCCAGCATGGCTTCACTAAGGGGAAATCCTGCCTGACCAATTTGGTGGCCTTCTATGATGGGGCTACAGAACTGATGGACAGGGGTAGAGCAGTTGATGTCATCTACCTGGACTTGTGTAAAACTTTCGACACTGTCCCACATGACATCCTTGTCTCTAAATTGGAATGACATCGATTTGATGGATGGACCACTCGGTGGATAAAGAACGGGCTGGATGGCTGCACACAAAGAGTTGTGGTCAATGGCTCAATGTCCGGCTGGAGACCAGTAACGAGTGGTGTCCCTCAGGCATCGGTGTTGGGACCGGTCTTGTTCAACATCTTTGTTGCTGCCATGGACAGTGGGATTGAGTGCGCCCTCAGCAAGTTTGCCGATGACACCAAGCTGTGTGGTTCGGTTGATACCCTGGAGGGAAGGAATGCCATCCAGAGGGACCTTGACACACTTGTGAGGTGGGCTGATGCCAACCTTATGAAGTTTAACCATGCCAAGTGCAAGGTCCTACACCTGGGTCGGAGCAATCCCAGGCACAGCTACAGGTTGGGCAGAGAAGAGATTCGGAGCAGCCCTGTGGAGAAGGATTTGGGGGTGCTGGTTGATGAGAAAATGAACATGAGCCAGCTTCAGTGTGCGCTTGCAGCCCAGAAAGCCAACCGTATCCTGGGCTGCATCAAAAGAAGCGTGACCAGCAGGTCGAAGGAGGTGATCCTGCCCCTTTACTCTGCTCTTGTGAGACCTCACCTGGAGCATTGTGTGCAGTTCTGGTGTCCTCAACATAAAAAGGACATGGAACTGTTGGAACAAGTCCAGAGGAGGCCACAAGGATGATCAGGGGCTGGAGCACCTCCTGTATGAAGACAGGGTGAGGAAGTTGGGGCTGTTCAGCCTGGAGAAGAGAAGGCTGCATGGAGACCTCAGAGCAGCCTTCCAGTATCTGAAGGGGGCCTATAGGGATGGTGGGGAGGGACTCTTCCTTAGGGACTGTAGTGACAGAACAAGGAGTGATGGCTTCAAACTGAAACAGGGGAAGTTTAGATTGGATATAAGGAAGAAGTTCTTTACTGTGAGGGTGGTGAGGCACTGGAATGGGTTGCCCAGGGAGGTTGTGAATGCTCCATCCCTGGCAGCATTCAAGGCCAGGTTGGACGAAGCCCTGGGTGCCATGGTTTAGTGTGAGGTGTCCCTGCCCATGGCAGGGGGTTGGAACTTGATGATCTTAAGGTCCTTTCCAACCCTAACTATTCTATGATTCTAGTCCAGGGATGCCTGTCTGACCTTCACACTGATCTTCAAACCAGTCACTTGCTGTGCATTCATTTGCTGGAAGCAAATAGTTATTTAAAAACAGATAATTATAATTTCTAGAAACAGCAATGTATTGATTCTTTTGCATAGTAGGTGCAATTTGGAGACAAAATGTTCAAGGTTGTATGTATACAGGTATATATATGGTACATGTACATTTGGCTTGTGAACCAAGCTTACAAGTCATGAGAAACAGATGCGGCTTTCCGATTGAAGGTCCAACAGTTCTCCATTACACCATGCTGGTGATGAGTTCCGTTACCCCAGCAAAGGACTGTCTGTAGTGATCATTTAAAAATGCCACACATACTCTTTTATGCCTACACTTTATATTGAACGTAAAGGTCATCTAGAACTTTAAGATCTGCAAGGTTTCAAGATGTAAAGTCTGTGGGATGAATTCTTTGTTGGTGTAGTCAGTGGAATTTTTATCATTGTGACAACTGTGATGTGGTGAAAATGAATTCCACCATTAATTTATGTATTTTTTTACAGTATTGAACTTGCTGTTTGATAAATCATTGTGTCACACCTAATTTTTACGTTATAAAGACCTGTGATTACATGTTCCTTATTTAGCCATCTCATAACGTTGATGACCCTGAAGAAACTGGGACTCCTACCTTATTTAGACTCTCCTTGTATGAAAGCAGTTCCAGATTTAGTAATCCTTTTTGTGTGTTCATGCACATCTCCACTGCACACCATTTCTTCTTTCAGATGAGCTGATAAAAACTGTATGGTGTATTCAAACATAGGCACATCTCTGATGTATAATATCATCCAATATTTTCTTTTGGCTCTATTAAACCTCTTCTCAGCAATCTTAACTGAGCTGAGCTCATGTAGTAATGCATGTTATGCATACTGCTCCGTATACTGAGCAGTATACATAATACATGTTCAGTACACTGAACTATTCTCATTGATTTTTGGTTCTTGTTTTCATATGCATTACTTTTCATTTATGAATACTAAATTTTATGATGCTGTCATAAAGATGTTTAAAACATAGATGGACCCCTTCAAAAGGTAAATGATCCATCCTAAAGTAGGACTCTAATTTATGTGAACTAAGTTGCCTGATACGATCCTTGGTTTTACCTTCACAGACTCTAATTTTCCTTAGTATTTTGCAGACATCATTATTTTGAGTCTGTGATTAATATGAGATTCCTTCTATTACATACTTCCTTTTTAGCCATGGAGCCTTAATCATCAGATACTCTAGAAGACATGTTCATAGACTGTGTTGGTCTATATGCTTTCTTCTAAACATTTCTAACTTTGAAATGTCTCTTATAGCAACAGCAGCATTTTAAAACAACTGTTCAGTTAATTCATCATAGTTTTAGATCTAAACACTTCTCCAGAAGGGCTAGTACTTCTACTCGTGGCCACTTGCCTATCTTAATTTTTCCATGCATCGCTCTGGGACAATTTTATTTGTCTGCTATTTGTTATTTTTTCTTTAAACTCAGTATCCATCTTTTGCCTCTGTAATTTCATTTGTAAAGATCCCAATAACTTTTAGGTGTTTATTGGTACCACAAGTCTATGTCAGTCTACAGGGCATTATAGAGAAAGCTCTTCAAGGACTTCCCCACATCTTCCAATGTATTTTCATTACATGTACAGCCACCAGTTTTGATTGGAGAACTTTTTTATTATAGAGTACAACTAAACAAAGCAAAAATAGTAATCCTCTAAAAGGGCTCTGAGAGTAAATTTCTTTATATAGACTGTGTAGGAGGGCAACAGAACAAAATTTGGTAATTTGCTATTCTGAGGAATAATCAGTGTATATGAGACAAGTATCCAAATATATCTTGAAAACTGTGAGTTGTACATGTCACTTATGGTATACCTCACTGTTTATCACAGTGCTTCAAATCGCCTATGAGGTTATAGAATCATAGAATAGTTAGGGTTGGAAAGGACCTTAAGATCATCCAGTTCCAACCCCCCTGCCATGGGTAGGGACACCTTATGCTAAACCATATCACCCAAGGCCTCGTTCAACCTGGTCTTGAACACTGCCAGGGATGGAGCATTCACAACCTCCCTGGGCAACCCATTCCAGTGCCTCACCACCCTAACAGGAAAGAATTTCCTTCTCTTGTTAGTATTTCATTATATATATATAAAAATTCTGGCTATTGTTTTATTTTCATATATACCAAGACCTTTTTCCTAACAATAATAAAATCTCTGCAGTTGAGACAACTGTTGGGGCTAAAAGGGAATAAAAGCAGATACTGCATTTCTTTGCACTGTGGTCTTCATACAAGTCTATACAGTGCGGCACAATAGATGATTTCCAAGGTTCTGTGATCCCAAATTTTTAAACTCAGGAAGTTGAACTATTTTTATGCCATTAATTTAAACAAATTAATCTAATCCCAAAACACACATATATATTTTATGGATTGAGGCTTACATCGGTCTCAGATTTCAATTCTGGTTTTGACCCACTGACCATGTTTGGCTATCCTGGTAATAAAACATAAGAAAAGTAATATAATGGGTTTAAACTTAAACAGGGGAAGTTCATGTTAGATATAAGGAACAAGTTCTTTACTGTGAGGGTGGTGAGGCACTGGCACAGGTTGCCCAAAGAAGTGGCAAATGCTCCATCGCTGGCAGTGTTCAAGGCCAGGTTGGACAAAGCCTTGGGCTATGTGGTCTAGTGTGAGGTGTCCCTGCCCATGGCACAGGGGTTGGAAGTAGATGATCTTAAGGTCCTTTCCAACCCAAGCCACTCTGTGATTCTTTGATTCTAAGTGTAAAAAGAGAAAAAGGAAACATGAGGCAAAATTAATCACTGCGTACATCAATGACGATGCAGGACATATCTGTGCATTAAAAGAGATGAGCCATATTGAGGATTCCAAGATTAAATGAGTTTATTGAGTTAGTGGTTACAATGGTATGTCAGATACCTGTAATCCAAACTACACCTACATATTTGCCTCTAAATTCTCACACTGTCAGTCTCCGTGTCTCTAAACATTCCACCACCAGGTCTTCTATTACTACTATTATAATAATCATCATCATAATCATAATCATAATATAAAAGGCAATGTCAATCACCATATTGTGCTTCATACTCCACCATAAGGAATTCAATTGGCAAAAGTAAACCTCTGGTCATATTAATGGGATTAACTGAAATGTGATCAATCATAACACTACTAGAATATAAAGAACAAAATATGGTTTAAAAGAAGCCTTTTTAAGATGAATTAGTTTGTATCTGTTTTAAAAATTCACATACTATAATGAAGATGACTTAAAAGTTATATCATTTAATTATTGGGCCACACATTTAAGCATATTGGCTAGTACATTTTTGCACTGGAACAGAAGCAATACAAGCTTTATGGTCTACCATTACAATTCCATTGTTTTTCACTTAATATACCTGCCAACCTAATGTTTCTTGCATGCATAAAAATTTCTGGGTTTAGACTTGAATTTATTGTTTAACCCACACTTACCCCCATGATGCAAATTTGTTGGCCAATTTAATGCTATAGTTTAGTTTAAAAAGGAAGCTTGGAATAAATCCTTTCCACATCAGAAGAGAATGCCCTAAACTTTGGCATTGCAGATAGTTAGTTCAATAGTCTTCAATAGGTTGCATGCAAATTGACACGGTTTCCCCCCACCCCATGCCAGACGCATACAAGTCGGCAGGTATGCATACAAAAAGAATATAAAACCCTCCTGGTAAAGCTTAGTGGTTTAGAATGAATCCATAGCTTTAAATTCACTTAAGGCCTGTACAGGGGAAATATGTTTCTTCTGGGACCCTCTTCTCACTCTCGTCTGATATTCTTCTGGTTTTTCTCTCTTTACTAGAGGTTTCTTCTCAGGGGCCTTCATCTTCCAAGATACAACTGGTGAGTTCACTGCAGCAGTACCATAGACCTTCTGATACTTAGTAGATGCCACATATGATGCTTTCACTGTAAGGACCACAGCGTTCATCAGATTTTTAGCTGCCTGGATGAGAGAAGTGGCACTGTCCAGCTATAAACAGAAAAGAAAATGAAATAGAGCAAGGTTAACTCCACAACTGGATTGTTGGACCATTTCCTGACTCAAATCTGGATGCTCTCTGATCTTGTTAAATATGAAATGAATCCTCTCCCTCAGGATTAATCAAGGAGCTTGCAGTAGCAAGCACCGTCAACAAACATGCATCAAACTGTAAAGGTAAGACTGTAGTACCTCACATTAAATTTGTTAATAATTTAAAGGAAAAGCTTATGTCTAGGGTGTTTTTGTTGATTCTTTTTATACAGGTGAAGAAGTTGCTTCTTCTTTCACAAAGAAAAGTTGCTTCTCACCAAAACCTTTAAAAATTTACTTTTACAGGTCAGAAACCATAAAAACAGGTCAACGGGGATTTTCCCCAAGCGTTCAGGTTTGTTCTAATTATTCCTGTTTAGCCTAGGATCACACCCCAATGATGTCTACAGGAACAGTGTGAGCTTGTTAGAGAATCCCGTCTGAAAAGATGAAAGGAGATTTTGAAACCCCTACAGAAATAAAAAGATGAAACAGTTAACAGCAGGTTCTTGTAGCTTCTGTAGTATGTGAGCTACTTATGTTCACAAGGAATCTTACTTTATTATTAGCAGGCTTTTCGTACATACACCTTTGCATTCCTCTCATGCACGAGGCTGCCTGAGGTTCTTCTGGACGTAAGAGGCCTTAAGAACCTGTTGAATTTCAAACTATTGGGACTTCCAGTCAGGAAGCTTCCATCGTACACTGAAATCAAGTACATAACAGTGGCCAATTTTTTTCAAAAGGATTTAAGCTGATAACGGGACATCCAAGACAATGTCTCAGTGTTCCAAAATGTGAATTAGGCACTTGCCAAAATCAGCTGTATATCGTCAAATTAGTAGGTGCTAAAAATATGCTTTTAAATACTGTAGCAACCCAGGTTACTATTTAGGATGCTCAATGATCCCTTCCCAAAATACTGGAAATGTGGGATATATTTTTTGTGTTAAAGCCTTTCATTTCTACCATGGAAGCTGCTTCAAACTGTTACAAGTCTTTCCCAGTCTGTAGGAATGATTCTGGATGTAATATTATTTTACTTCTTTAATTCTACCCCACTTGCTCAATAAGTTCTTCACTATTTTTATTCAGTATATAAGGCCTGTCTCCATCCAAACCCTTCCTGCTCCATATTTTGGGAGCATATGATTCCTTAACATGCATGCTAAGCAAGGCACCCAGGATAAATAATTGTAAGGCAATAACAAAAAACATATACTACACCTCAAGTATTTTTAGTCATTAACAGAAGAAGAGGTCAGGAAAAATCTCTTTCTGAAGCATCAGTGATTGATGTGAACAAGAATTATCATTACAGAAAGCTCGTGTCTGGAACACATAAATCTATAGACTTACCTATTCTTTTTTATTTCCTCAGCTGTGGCCTTATACTCATTATGATTCATTAAATACATAAACAGCTACATACAGTGAGATGAAAAAGAAAGAGCATTTTAATGATTTTCATGTACTTGGTGCCATTCCCTGAAATGAATAGTTAATTGCCTACCCCCGGTAAATATTTTTCTTCAGGACTAATTTGTATTTTCTGTTAGGAAACTAAGTTGAAAGACAGAAAATTACATTATATGACAGAAACATGACTGTTCAATAGGGAGTAATGAAATATAATTCAGTATAGTGTTATTCTATAACCACACTACTGCATGATTTATAAGGCAATCTGTATGTTTGTTGGCAAATAACAGATCATACTCTATTAAATTAGGATATTCTAATTTACTGCAGAGATCTACAATCAAGCATTATTCATTGTTAAATGATTCTTTTTGAAACATTGGTGGATTGATATTGAATTTAAAGTGATACCTTCACATAGCATTTCCTTCATAATCAATGTGGATAAACAGACTGGATCAAGTCTATATTGCACATTCCTGAATGAATTCTACTTGTTGAAGGCTTCTAATAGCCTCATATTTTCCAGAGTTTCTTTATGAAAAGAGTTCTGATAGCTGTTTCACAGGGGGCATATATTAAGGAATACAATGATTAAAGGCAGCATTTTGAACTGAGGCAGCACTGAAATGAAATGCTTAAAACCATACAAAGGATGCAATCTATACCTTTAAACACATTAGTAATTTTATGGAGTATTTTGATAAAGCTGTACAGAAGCATGCACTTCTGCAGGATTGGATGTGGATTGCAATGAAGTCTTTTAGAAAACTGTATTACATATTTTGATACCATCTGAATTATCTCTAGTTCAATCTGCTGTTACAGTAGATAAGAGCTCCCGATTTTCACCAATCACATTTTAACATGTAGATGCTTAGTCTCTGTTCTTAAAGTCCATTCATAGCATAAAATACTTTAAAATCTTGATATCAGAAAAGAGACATAAAACCTCCATATTAGTGTAAGCTATGAGTGTTCCGCAAAATTTGTGGGTAGCCATCCCATACACCCAACTTAGCTACCTAAGCTCTTCAGGTGATTTTCTTATTGCCTCCAGCCCCTTGCCTCTACTATGGCTCAGTAAAGAAGAATTAAACTCAATGAACATCATTTCAATTAACATTTAGATCTTACTACACCACTGTGTGACTTCAGTTTTAAGCTGTGCTTTTGTAATCAGCAGAGCTATAGTGGCATAAAGCTGGAACGAGGCAGCAATGAATCAAGCTCTTAGTGTGTTAATTCCTTACAAAACCTGGCACAGAAACATTCACTTTTCCTAACAGATAATGTTAATAATAAATAAAAAAAAAAAGGAGGAAAATTAACATTTCAAATAAAAGAACCACTAGGAAATTATTGCACAGTACAGAAGGCAAACTTCACTCCCTAGTAATGCTTAAGGAATTATGAATATAACAGATCCTTTGACTAGCTACACAAAGTAATTGTGTTCCGTTACTTAGATTTCTTTCCAAATACGTTTGCCTCCATTTAGGAAAAAAACAGCCCTCCTAAACATATGAGATAAATCCAGGTTATTGGCCCATAAAACTCAGTGAACCCGGAATGCTTGGGGAAATTCAAAATTCATGAAGAATCTAAAACTCACTGCACTGGAGCCAGTTGCTTACCCAGGTTAAAACTGCCATCTACCCAGGGAAGGCATAAATCACACAGAAAATAATGAAAAAGGATTTTTCTACAAGCTAACTTTGCAATTAGTAAATGCAAGGGTAGAACGCTGGAGCAGGAGAGCCTATTATCTGCCAAGAAGATAACTTCAGGGTTCCCCCCAAATCCTTAAAGCTTTGAGGAGTTTTTGATCTGCTTGTAAGCTGTGCTGCATTTTTCTTGCACTATATTGGAATTTTCCAGAATCTTCTGACAATCAAGATTTCTTGCTTCTTTTACATACACATGCAATCTAAGTAAAATAACCAACAATTACAATACCAAAATAGCTAAAGAAATGGGAGAGGAGAAAGATGGAAAATTTTCTCCTTAACAGCAAGCAAACGAAAAGAGATGTTCTCCCTGCATTGTTACATCACTGTAATGGGCAAGAATTATACCACAGTTTTTAGAAAGGAGATTTAATTTCCAGAGATACCTTGATATTTATAATCATAAATACACCACAAAAAGTAAGAGAAATAAGGAAAAAAATCTGTATGTCCAGTGAGCGAAGATATAGTCTAGGTAGTTTTGAAAGAGGTGGCTGTTTGAGAATGCTCTATATTCTTGTTGATTTTAATACACATTGGAAAGCAGAGAAAGACATCAAAATACTTGTAGATCCTAGTCTGGAATATGTAAACAGCATAAACAGAATGACCTATGAAATTATAGACCAGCTCAGCTGACAACACTCCCATATACATGACAAACATCGTGCAATGCTATTACAGACTCCATGGATAAAGGGAGGAAAGAAATGCAGCTAATGCTGACCAAATGATTTTGCGGGCAAAAATATTTTCAGAGTAACCTACATCATATTTTGACATGATAAAACTTCGGATTGCTTAAAATAACTGTGTCTATATGTTTGGACCTTTGAAAGGTGTTTTGCTTGGTACTATGTGACAGTTTGTTTAAAAACTCAGCTGATACGAAATTAGCATGGCACATAACAGAATGATTCCAAATTATCTAACAGCTAAGTTTCCCAAAGTATGTATACACAAAAAATCACTGCTCAAGAGTGATTTTTGCAGTGGGCTCTTGGAGATACTGTTTGTCAGCTTTACAATATTAATATTTCTGTTAAAAACTTGGGAAAAAGTAACTTAACTGATGAAATTTGCAGATAATGTAATGACAGGGAAAGAGGTAAGTCATACAGAAGACAAGTGTTTGATATCTAATAAGTTGGCAAGAGTCAGAGGTGTAGATTTCAGTTTTAGCTTTATAGCAGATGATACTTACTTATACAACAAGGAACTTCTATTCTATTCTACTACATTCCATTCTATACTTTAATCTAGACTATCACTCCTTGAGTATACAAAAAAGGACATTGATGAAATAGGTTAAATTATCATATTCAGATTCTTGTGTGTCCACAGTTAAGGAATACTGAGTCCTTTTCTCAATGCAAGAACAATACTGAGGAACTGGTAAGCATTTAAAGAATCTCGAGAGCAAAAAACATCTTTCATGGTAAAGATTCAGTCAACTCTGTTTCTCCCATGAATAAAGTGAATGATTAAAAAATGAGTTGCTCAAAATCAGCAAGTACATAGTAACAGAGAAATGATAGTATTCCAAGTTCAACAGATTAGGCAGTTATAACAAAACTCAATGGCTGAAAGGTGAAGTCAATCATTTTAGTTATTACTGAGCTCAATTTTTTTAGCAGTTGTATTAATCACAAGAACTCATGAAACACTGATTCCACCTCTAGAATTGGTGAAATCAATATGGGATGGTTTTGCCTAATATGTACACTTTATGCATAACTATTAGACATTTTTAATTCACATCAATTCAAGAAGCCTGTGAATCAGTTCTGCAGAATGGTCCATATTGACCTTAAAAATGTATGAATGCAAAAAAGGAGTATTAGTAATTACTGCTAAATTGAGTTCAGTCTGGTTTACTTCTTACAGACTGGGGAGAGGAATTGTCACTTAACATGTTGAAAAAGAACCTGAAAGCCTTTGAACACTCAGCCAAGACTTGATTTGCATACCTTTAGCGGGTAATTTAGGCTATTTTAAGATAGCCCTCAAGGCTATTTGTGAATTCAGGGTGCATTCCCTGCTTCTCTTCCTTTCCAAAGCAAGTTCATACTTTCATGGACAGCTACAGTTGCTGTTATCACAAACCAAGAGTCTATTAACAGCCCTTAGAGCAACTAAGGGTACATGAAGCAATTATGAATCTGGACAGTGAATCAGAAATGCCGTTTTCCCAGATTACATTCTTATGCAATAAACCATTTTCTTCTCAGCTGTGCTTAATATGAAATCCAGTGCTACATATGTATGTAAGATATATGTAAGAAAAATATCTTATTCATAATACTTATGTCTTACATTTCTGTAGCACATTTAACGCATAAAATGATGCTGTTAGCGACAGCCAGTGCAAGAATGGCTTATTTGCTATTCAGATGCACTCATCCCTATGGTAGGAGGTATATGCTATAGGAGTTAGCAATGCTATGCATTAGCTGAAGCTGGATTTTAGGCACTTGGGAATATGTATAAAGTTTTTGCTAGATACGGGTATATTGTGAGAAAGCCCTTATGTATTTGAAATTCTAAAACAAACCAAATGCTATAAATTGGAATGCAATGTGGTAACAATTGTGTTAAAAAGTGATATGTGGCTACATAGAGAAAATAGTAGTATATTCTTCTTTTCCTAGCTGTGTTTTTTACATTTGATTACAATTAACTTACTCCTTTTTACATGTTGAATATTTAATTCATTCTGGGGGTAGTTGTGTTTTATAGCTGACCAATCCACTGAATAACTGTCCTCATCATCAATTTTTAATTAACTTATAGGGATTCCCAAGCCCATTTGGTTGTATTTAATAAAGGCTGCCATCTCATAGGACAACAAGAAAGCACAGAAGTATACCAACTACAGGTATCTATCTGTTTTCTATGGAATTTTGCCATTTTAAAACGTGTTTAATTTGCAAGGTCATCTTGGATGATTAACAAGAAAGAGATTTTCATAGGACTGATTTGAAGATAGGCTTTTACCTTATCTTCAAGGAGAAGATCAGATCTATGACAGAGATGAAGTCCAAACTATATTTGGCAGGATAGGCTAAATCAAACTATATTACCAGCAGGCTTACTGAAGAACATTAGAGCAAGAAGTCTTTTGAAGCTCAGTATTAGGTCCAATAAAAAGTCATTAATACAAAACTGTATTTAAGTGGTCTGTGTATCACCAGGACTGTGTACACCACTTTACACAGGGATTCATACGCCAGAAGTCTACACAAGATATGGCATTGTCTGAACCTGATGTCACATATAGAAAAGCTCAGACAGGACTCTGTTAAAAGCATCTCAGTACAAATTTCCACTTTCATATCCAACTGCAGTTAAATACAAAAGAGGAAATACAGGATACCCAACTAGTCTGTGCAACTGATATCCCTCCTCCTGACTTCAGTTCTGATTGGTATGTAATTTGCAGATAGCTATCATTTTTAAAAGTCCAAAATAATCTAGTGCTCTTTCAAATCGAGTTCTGGATGCAAACCTATTGTTCTTTATCTACAGAACAGGTACAATAACAAGAAAATCACGTCTTTCTTACAGTCTTACCTGAAGGGAGTCCAAATCAAGTCTGGTTGGCTGGAAATTGTACTCAGTGGTAAATCACAGGAGACTTTGGATGAAAAAAAATCAATACAGCATAGAAACACTATATTCTTTACATGGGGATGTGTTATCTCCTGCTATTCCTCATGATTTTGTCACAATGCAAACAAACAGAAAAGCAGTATAATGCAGGGTTTCAGACTGCAATGCTGAGAAATGTGATATTTTCCCAACTTCTGTTTGCATATGTAAAAGTGTCAGAATGGTATCTCTATGTGAGTTATCTCCATGTCTTCAACTGTGAGGATCTGTCACATTTTGAGGCAAATTTGCTCCTTCAGCTAGCTTCCTATCTCTAAAGTTATACTTGCCCAGGTCAACACAAAGACACTTTGAAGATAGCTGCTCTACAGGCATAGCTGGCTTTTCTCAGGAAAGGGCCTGGAAACAATGCATCAAAGGGAGGCAAAATGAATAAAACAAAATCCTCTTGCAGACTGTAAGATAGTAACAGGACTGTTCCTTGCTACCTAAAGTTTGCCTGCTATTGTTCATGTATATTTAATGTCTCATAGAAGCAGATAAAGGGCTTGATCGCTCAAGGTATTGACAATTTCTGAGGTGCTAAAAGTCTTTTGTTTCCTTGGATTTGAGGGTCCTGGCACTGCTGCTCAACTCAGTCTGTGAAAACATTCGTTTCTGACTCCCTGAGCACTTTCCAGGACTTTACAACACTATGCAATGAAATAAAGTAACAAAATTGAATCTCTACAGTAGCTTTCAGCTTTTCCCAGCACTGAAAGAGCTTCCTTAATAATATATGACAAATAATTTATAAAGGAAATGCTAAGATTTTATTCCAAATACATTATTCACAATTAACTGTTCTATTTGCTTGACCAACACAATCAATGGTTAAATAACATTCACTAAGTGTTCTGTACTAAAAGTTTTTTTTTTCCCCTGGTCAATTACTAACTATAAAATTTGTGCATGCATTTGCTTATTACATTTTTAACTTTAGCTAACACTGAATGTTATATAAAAACCTGCAAAACGGCTAAGAATTACTGGAGACTGCAAACAAATGAAACCAGAACAAAACAGAAACACTTGCGAAGGGTGTTGCAGTTCACAAGGAAACAAGCAAAGACGACAGCAAAGAATGAGTTGGAATGAGTAAAATCTTACTGTGAATTGTAAAGGTTCATTTATATTACTCAGATTTTATTATGAAAATATGAATATAATGCTTTAGAATTAAAAAACCCTTTGGAAGTCATCTAGTCTAATGCCCTGTTCAAATTGAGTTAGGTGAGATTGTTCAGGGTTTTGCTCAAATTCAGAGATGCCCAAGGATGGATAACCTCCCACGTCTCTGGACTAGAGACCTCCATCCTCCACTTGAATTTCACTACCCCTAAGGTAAAACTTATTTCCTTCTAACTGGAATTTCCCATGTTAAACTTCTGTTTGTTGCCCTTCCTCTGGCAAGTCTGTATCTGATTCTTTTACATTCTCCTCTTAGGTAGTTGAAGGCAAAAATATCTCTCTTTAGCCTTCTATCTGTATACATGCAAATGCATCTAAAAGAGTAGTACGTATCGTTGATTTCATTTTCACTGTTACAAGAGCAAATGTCTTGTGCAAAGGGGAAAATTGAGAAGCTGTAGAAGGGAAGAAACAATATTATCAATTATTGACAAATATCTAATAGCTCACTCAAATTGGTTAGGTCCTACACTATTCTCTTAAAAAAATATTTGTGTTAGGAAATTCTAATTTACTTGATCTCTTTTCTTTTGCCATTCAGTGTTTTAGATAGTATTTTCCCCAAGGAACAAATACAGAAGCACTTACAGCTTCCCAAATGGTTTCTGTGCTTTTCACCTCAGGACAATCTTCCTTACACAAAACCAAATGAATTCAACCACATCTCCAAATTTTCCATCTAATCCAGAATTTAAGGAGATGAAGGTATAAACTCAGCTGTTGTTTAGGAGAATGGAGAAATGGAAAAGCATTTGAACTGACTCTTTTCTTACAGAGCTATTAACTTTAATATTGTTCATTAGTCATGATTACCTATAGGCGTGCCTGCGCTTACTTGGCATCAGTTAAAAATTGTGACTGAGTATCTTTTAATATTAGTAAGAATCCCAAAACTTTTCATAGCTGGTGGCACTGGAACCCCAGAAGCACTTTTTCAGATGTCTGTAATTGAAAATTTCTCTAGGAATGCAGGCAAGATAAATAAGGGCTGCTTTTATGAGGGCTACTCGTAAAAACCATTGAGGAGGTGACCTAAGTGACGTTTTCAGAGTTTCCATTTCTATAAATTAAGTCCTATCCCATTCACATCCTACCTAATTCCAAGTGCTGGACCACAGCATTCCAGGCTCCTTCTGTACTTGGTGAAGATGACCAGGAGCCATGGAGCACTTGAGATCTCTCACAGGTACAATTTTTATGGAATAACTCACCTTTTTAATTATACTTGGAGATCCCAAATTGAATTAGAATCCTAAAGACAGCACAGTGAATCTGGGCAGAGATACTCAACATCTTCCAAAAAAATTGTGCTTGGATCTGACCCAGTAGGTCAAGAATTCAGGCTTACTGACTATTTTTTAATTGGTTTTCCTTAATTCTTCTCTTTTGATCCCCATAAGTGTCATATGGGGGAAACCCACACACTACAAAACAATCTCTCCAACCTACAGTAGCTAACAATATGGGGCTTCAAGACAGCTACTTTATATAGATAAGTGCTCCTTAGAAAACAATTTAAATATTTCTGTCTAGAATGAATCAGGCAGCTTCCTTTCTCCAGCTAAGTTCACAGAAAGTTTACATCACTTCCATATGGATACACACACTCAAAAGACCCCCAAGGCTAAGCTTTCTTATTCCATGCTTGTCTGGATACGTGGTTTAATTCACCTGCCCAACCATGTCTCTGTAATAGTTCTAAGATGTTACTAATCTAATCAGTCATCAGTGTCTGCCTGAAACAAGAGTATTTCCTCTCTAGAAATGGTGATCGATCTCTGCTAATTATAAAGGAAGCCTGGAGGGAACATCTGAGATGCAGATGTTTACACTTGGCTAGATGAATGAGCAGCCAAAAACTCTTCATAATTCAGGTAAAACCTTTCTGAATAATAAAATGCTCAGTTTTCATTACACCATAGACCTACTCATCTTTTGCACAACTTGAGTGGGGAAAGTTCCCACTGTTACTGCAGGATTTCTTTCCAACTCTTTATCTTTTTCAAATCGTAGATCTACAATGAACTCTTTCTCCTCTTATATTGTTATTTATTTTGTTAGTTAATTATTTTTTTGCCATCTGGAGTGGAAATTGGAGTATAGAATGGAAGACAGAAATGCTGGTCTTGAAAATTATCTAAGCCTTAAAGGAGGACAAAGTGCTCGAAACTTATCGTGATTCTATAGGTCTCTTTGGCCTTGAGGGTGGCTTAGTATTCTCATTTGCAAAAGGGAAGTAATAATATTTACTTTTTTTTCCCCAGTTTTACAATGGTACACCATTGTGTTTGTTTTGATTTACTCAGATTGGACAGATAAAAATCCAAAGGGCTATGTTTCAGCAGAATCATGTTTAATGTCTTTGAGATGCAACTGTCCCTGAAAGAGAAAGTCCAGCATGTTTAGGCAGCCCTAGTTTCCTCCAACCGCTATATTTAGTGCAAGTGCTACTGAGCATTTTTGTTGACAATTCAAATGAGCTGAGGTCAAAGTTTAAAAGCATTGCAATTTAAATCAACACGAAGAGTCCTCTAGACTGCTGTGCACTATCATTGTGACTTCTTTTGCTTAAGTAAGATTAAATCAAAAGTAATTCATTTTGAGTCAATGGTGTTATACCAGCCTAAAACTGCAGTAGGAGAGGGCAGGGTGATAAGCATCTATCTGCCAGCTGACACCGTTTGCAAACAGATGGTGCATTTCACAGCTCTCCCTCACTTTTCATATAGAAAAAGAAGGTAAGAACCAACCCACAGTTTTAATGCAACTTGTAAGAGAAATCAACCTGGCAAATACAGAAAATTTGGGAATTTTACATAGCCATCTTAATAACACTGAAAAAATGTTAGATCCCTATATATGATCTTACACCATGAAAGTATTGCTCACACCTTGCTAGTCTGAATGAGGAAAAAACCTGTAATTTAAATGCTGACCTCCTTAAATATATAGGTATAAATATGCTAGTTACTGGTTTCGTTTTGAGTCAGTAATACACAATGTGCTTGCAAGTGTAACACAATGCAGGTTTTAAGTATGCCTTATCATAAAGTAACTTTCTGTTTATAAAGCACTTATGAAGATTTAACTTGTTTAAATTAGCAGATATTGGGAGAAGTTGCTCAGATATTTGCTTTAATAGTTTTCATATTGCACACCTAATAAAATCAGCTGAAATCTAGGCCTTATTATATTTTACTTTACATGTAAATAATATACAGTTAAAGCAAACATTGCAACTGACTTGAATATATAATTAAGCTAAAACAGTAAAATACAGGAATCTGTGCATGTTTTAATCATAACTTCCTGTAAAATAATTTAACAGGGGAATTAGCTCAGTAAACATAAAATTAGGCTATTTATTGTCCCAGTGTAAAGTTACTCAGGTAAACTCACATCCTGGGATTGCATGGCCTAAAATTTACTATTAGATTTGGCACAGGCTAATTCTCACAATGGTTAATGTCATTTTGAATATCATTCCCTCACAAACTCTCCCCTACACCTAAGTCAGCGAACTGCTAATTTTCTCATCTTACAAGATATACTTAGAGACAAATTTATCTGGATTTGAAGTAATCCACTGACATTTCAGTTCCACAATACCCCTTCAGTGCTGATCGCTATCTCTAATTCAACATAATTACTGAATGATACCAATTCTGATTTCCTGTTCCTAACACTTTGAAATAGCGTTTCCCTCTGCATGCCACCAAATTGCTTTCATATCATTGAAGCGAGATTAAGGGCACTGTACAGTTGGTCCTTATGTTTTACTAATTTTGTGCAAAAATTACAGCCTCCTGCATTATGCAAAAATAATTATGTGCAAAGACAATTTTGTAAACTCATCAGCAAAGGATATGCTTTGGATCGAAATGAAATTTTACCTCAAAGCATTCTCCTCTGGAAAGAACATACCTGAAATTGTCTTTAGCAACAGCAATTCCGATAAAGTTTTCCCAGTGAAACATTAGAGATTGACTAACGTGCTTTTCATTTCCTATTGGTTTGCTAGGAAAGCTAAATTTGCTAGACAAGTTCTTGGCTTTGCAAAGAAATATTTGGACTTTTCAATGTTTGATTCACTAAAGGAATAAGCAGTAGTAATAAAACTCCTTGCACACATTATTCAAAGGTAGAAAGGCTGCCACCACTCAGGAAGCCAATTTTTATATTCTTTGTCCTTATTTTTCTCTGTGACAGGAAGGGAAACAGTCATTAGTGAAAGTTTTGGTAGCTTTATAAACAAGACTTTCATTGCCCCAGAATTTCATTCATATTTCCTATGCGTTGATGCAAAGAGCATCACTAAGTCATCAGGGAGGAATATCTATCCATCACTACTGACCAACCCCCAATCCATGTCACTGACTAGAAGATGGAATGGTCCGCATCCTATACCCAATTCCTCAAAGGCATGTAGTCACCTGAAAATAGAAGTACTTCATCAATCAGGCTATGGACCACCTCTGCTGAAAAGGCTGTGATTGCACTCTCTCTTTCATTTATAGAGTATGCGTTCCTGCCTTTTAGTGCCTTTTATCACTGAGATATGACAAGACCCCACATGGAGCTGGTAAAGAGCTTTAAATGAATAAGAACAGCAAGATTCGTGGTATTCCTAAGGGCCAAAATCTTCATATGATCTTTCTTCTGTCCTTTAGTATGAGAGCTTTGACATCTTGACAGCTTTAATAGATACCCAAGAGGCAGAAAGCAGAAAAGAAGGTCTTCGTAGTCCATCTTGTCTTTTTTAAAATGCTGAGGGATATTAAAACAGTGAAGCAGTAATACTTGGGGACAAGGGAAATAGGTTACAGGAACAGTGCTTTAAAGTAAAATAGTAATGTTTAGGTACTGACACAAGAAAAACACCAAGAAATTTGGTTAGCAGTATCCCTGCCCATTCCAAGCTTTTACCAAAGTAAAAATCAAATGCTTTGATTTATAATATCAAAGGTTAAATCTCAGTTACATCTCCTGGGGTTTTCCTGCTTAATTTTACATCTTTCTCAATTTACTTTTGAATTTTATTTCACCTATAAAATAGGTCTTATAATTGGCCTATTGCAAATACATAGCTTCATAAACATTCTGGATAAAGCAAATAAAAACAGTAACAGAGAACAGAGAAAATAAATATCCCACTCTGTATAAACAGGCATAACCCACAGTTAATAATGATAAATAAACAAACAACACCACCTATCTTTAATCCCAAAGTTCTTTAGAAAAGTTATGGCCCATCACTACTGTAATTAAGTTAGTGGAAGTTTAGCAATTGTGTTCAAGGGGACCAGAGTCTGCCTTTTCACGATGCAAGTTAAACACTGAAGGATCAGCTTAACCAGCAGTAAACGGGCCACCTCTGCAAAGAAACATGATCATTGCTTTACGGGTGTCATTAACTCTAGGAGTTCAGAACAGGAAAGAAATTATTTTCTGCAGGTCAGATGCATGCAATTCATTCTGTGAGCCCTTTGGTTAATTAAAACAAAAAACCCCCAACCAAACTAAGTAAAA
Organism: Pezoporus wallicus; assembly: GCF_028554395.1. NCBI lineage: Eukaryota > Metazoa > Chordata > Aves > Psittaciformes > Psittacidae > Pezoporus > Pezoporus wallicus. Next base: position 1,358,861 of record NW_026637098.1, on the reverse strand, counting down.
AAATCCCCATTCTCATGTTTTTTCCCCTCCACCCCCAGGTCTATAGAGTTAAAAGATATAGATGAGACAGGAGGTTACTCACCGTAGAGGAATCACTGCTTCCGGTCTCAAGCGTAGCTCCCTCAGCACAGGTGGGTGGGTGGGTAGAAAGTTGACTAGCCCTGCCCCCATCTATGACATCACACTCTACCTCATAAAAGGTAGTGAAAGTGCTCTGAACTCCAGTCTGATTTCCGAGAGATACAGAAAAGAGATAGTGAGAGAGAGAGCAAGAGAAAACACTGCGCCGTAGCGTAGAGGTGAGGAGAGAGGAAAACGTGTGCTGAAGGAGCTATGCTTGGTCAAGGAAACAGGGACTCTTCCACGATGAGTAACCCCGCTGTCTGGTGGTTCCTCTCACTTGCTCCCATAGCACGGGTTAAATGTGGGCCTAACAGGGTTTGCTGATCAGGAAAGGGGATAAATTTTGGCACCTTTTGATGAAAATCAGAGGATAGAAAGCTCTACCCCCATTAAATTGATTGACATCAGACCAGGCATGAATTTGGTGATAATAAGCTTACAAGTAGCTTTATTTTGTGTATGGTTTTGAACAGCTGAACTGCACAAAACCATCAGCACTAATGCAAGCAGCTGAATTCCAGTGACTATAACTGGAATTTCGCTTGTGTGCACTTGTGCTGAATAAACATTACATGATCCAGACCTCTGGGCTGACCCTTGAATAGAGTAAGACGGAGGGTAGGCCACCTACACCTCTGTATGAAGGAGGTCAGGTTTTTCTCACATTGAAAATGAGAGCTGACAAACTGTGCTGAAGGAACAAGTGAGGGAAGTATCAAAAATCTGGGCATACATTTATTTACAGAGCACACTTTAAAGTTCCAGAAAATATCAACAGAATTGCAAAGGGGTGATGTTTTTAAAGACTGTACATTTTTAGGCAATGACAACCTTACAGGCTGAAGCACATCTTTTTTTAAGCAACCTCCCAGGAGGAAGGCTTAAAATGGGATATTCATTCTAATTTACTGTAAATGGAATTTTTATCATCCAAATTCTGGGAAAGCAGGTTCAAGAGTAAACATAATTGCTTATATTATCCACTGGGATTTTCTTAATAACCTAGCTGCACACTGAAATTGAAAAAATAGTATATGTTGCTGAACCTAACTCCATTAAATAAAACTGCTCAGAAAATGTGGGACTAATCAGTGCCTGGAAAGAGTGCTAGCATAAGATCCTGCCTTTTGGAAGACGAAAAATGAACGCTCCTTAAAATCTCTTTTAAGAGCATGTATTATAAGCACACTGAGTTAATACTGATGTTTTCCCATAGTTTTTTTGTTGTTACAAGGATCATGTAAATTGTAATCTCATCATGATTATTTTTTCAGCCTTAGTAATGATTAATGTGTATGCCCTGCTCTGTTTGTGTGCTTTTTGTTTTTCTCTCCTTTCCTTCTATTGAAAAAACCGTGACTCATATCTAGTAGTAGTCACTTCACCTAAACAACAGAGGTCAAGTATTTTTCTTCTTACTCTTCAAACCTTTCACCTCGATCTAAAGCTGCACTATCTGAAGATGCTACTTTAAAATTTGTATTTGTGGATTTGTATTTGTATTTGTGGATTTAAAAAACTCAACAATTAGTCTCGTTCAGTTGACTAAATGAAGAGCTATTGTGACTGTTAGAGATGATATATAACTTCAGGAACACAATGCAAAACTAGGCTTCATCTGAGTAATGCAAAGTGATGATAGTGCTGTGAATTTCAGTTGGTAATTGAATTAAACGTATCTGTCTTAATTCTCATTACATCCTCTTGATTTCAAGCTATTTGTATGTATGAAGACAGAGAAGAGGAAAAACACCTCTGGTACCTTGTATTGCATCTATTTATTAACATATCTGTCTACTAGCAAGCCAAGGAGAAAAGAAAAATTCAGCTTTTAAAGGCTTTACTGGTAAAAAATACCAGGCAGAATTCAGTTAATTCATAACTTAGGTAACCTATGACTTGACTATTGCACCACAGTTGTTTTTGCCAAATAAAGTAGGAACATATTTTGAATTCCTGTGACCACGAGGCCTTATGAAACCTAAGCAAGATTCCTCATTCTGATAGAAAAGGATATTTAGAGAATATATCCTTAAATATGAGAAAAATTAATCTTGTAGTAGCAGTTCTAAGATCTCCAAAAAGAAACAAATTGTTGTTTATTGGAACAGAAGCATACAGAAGTAGCACAATTAAATCTTAGAAGACTGAATATGGCCAAGAATATTCTTCAGTAGCAACACAAGATGAGAAATACGGAGAAATACGGTAGTTTCAATCATGATAACGTGATATAAATGGTTCAATAGATTAGATAGCAGATAATACCACAGATAGTATTTTGGGGCTAGCACTGCTCAAATCTGAAGTCTTGTTTTGACCTGCTTATTGTGATATCTGTAGTTGATGAAGAGAAAAATAAGAGAAGAGCAAAAATGATAAGACTGATTTGTGAACGTACTCTAGAACACATTACTCACCTAAACTGTGAACACAAGTAGAAAGAACATACCTAACTGAAAACATTCAAAAAATGTATATACATTCAAGAAAGGAAGGAAATCTTCGAAGCGTTCTGAGGATTACAACAAAGATTAATTAAATGAATTCATGGAAATGCAAAGAGACAGTAAATGAAGACTTTTATACTCTAAAATATTTTTTTTAAGGAATGTAACTTAAGCCTAACACCATAAGAAAACTTTATGAATGCAGTTCAAGTCACTGGTTGAATCACTTGCAGCCAGGCACTAGAAATCAAGTTAAAAAAAGGGGCCATGTTCAGTGTGACATCAAAGATTTATTGGGAAAAAAAAACATCAGAGTGCTTGCTGTCTTGCTTAAGAAGATGGACAGATGATGGGGAATGGGTAGGCACCACTAAGGTATCAATGGCTGCTATCTATAAAGTTTGAGCAGGGCAAGACTATGAAAAGCTGAGGAGAACCAATTGTGCAGAAACATCATAGGATACTATTGCTATACCTACAGAAGGTAGAAATGGATCTATTTTAAGAAACTGAAACAACAGCTTGAAAAGGCCATGTAAAAATGTCAAGCTGACACATTTCATGAAAGTTGGAGACCTTAACACAGACACGCCTTTGACCCAAAGATGTCCTTTTGCTGCTGCGGATCAGCTTGATGGATGAATGGAAAAATCTTTTCTGTTCATTATCTGTCATAGCTAAGGAATGATGAAATATGTAACATCCCATCTGAGACTGAGTAAAGCTGTAACGTCTCTAATTTTTTGACAATGGAAAAGCTGAATCTAGTTGTAGGTATAAAAAAGGATCAAAATGTTTCTGCAGTGTTTTGGATAAGATATTGAAGCTCTAATCCCGTTTCATAGAGTTCTGATTTGGTCTTTGATGAGATTTAGGACATATCACTGGTATGTTTTGTCTCATTTTTTCTAGTGATACTATTACCTACCTGGTAATCTAGTTCACAAAGTACTTTTGATGATGTATTTATCAGAATTAGAAAGAAGTGATGTTAAAAGAAAACATTTAAGAATATCTAACAGTAAGAGGTTAGGATTAATTTTTCTAATATTGGATAGGTTTTTACTTAGACTCCATATCAATGTCTTGAATATATTATACAAAATAAGCCCTTTTTTTGATGCAGCTGCTTATCAGTTATTTAAGATGAATGATGTGATGTGAGAACAGATATATTCTTCCTTTGCTCCTGCGAGTTTCATAAATAATCATAGTAAGGGTAATAATAGTATGTGTGGAAGAAATATTTCAGAGGTTAAAGATATAAGGCAACTTTTTCCTCACTCAGTTTGATCTCTTCCTAAAGGCTATTATGACCTCCTGAATTTAATGGAAATACATTCCTATTGGGAGTTTTATTAAATACTTGGTTGTAAGCAGTTTTGTTTGGTATTTGCAATTGATTCTGCTCAGACTGGGAAAACCTGTTGATGTTTTCCCTTCAGGGCATGTCTTCTTGTCTGTGAGTGTTTCTATATGTGTGTTACTCATCTGCAACTCATGTTGTCAAGAACTGCAATTAAAGTCAAAGAAACTGAGGAGTCTGAACTGAAGCTGCTATTCTTTTAATATCTGTAAAAGCATTATTTGATATTGCTTTGAGAAGTGAGATTAAGTTTTACCAAATCAAGAACATAACCACAACAGCTAAGAGAGCTACTGCTGTCCAATGTCTCCTATTGTGTGTTAAACCTGTTATGTAAATTCAGTCTCCACAATGCCATGTGTAAGAAGCCTAATTTTTATTTAAAGCCTCATGATGTACCTATTAGCAAATCTGTGCTGTGCATTAAGGAGGCCACCTGAGAATGCTCCAAGGCAGAGGAATTCTTATTTAAGACAAAATGGTGAAGCTTGGTCCCAAACCACCTCCTTTAAAGGTGGTAAGATGGGAAAAGAAGTGAACATGAGATAGCACTGAAGTCCTCTCTCTACAGTATTTTTTACAGGAATAGTCTTTTAGGATCATATCTTAGCATATGTTAGAATGAGACCTTGCTAATTATTGTAGGGCTGGTGCAGTTTGTGTATCAGAAATCCATAATATTCCCATTTCTTCCCATCTCATTCAGCATGGGTTGGAATAGGAAAACAAGCTGGATCGAAGCCATAACTGCTGTAGCAGACGAGTTTTGAATTATGGAGTGGTTATTATTTTTAAAGCAAATGCAGTATATACTGAAGCATATATATTACTATTTCCTTCAATTCTCTAATCTTTTTCTATGACCATATTTGCTTCAAGCATCAATCTTGAATCTGTAACATTTTGCTTTGTTCTCATGGGATTAAATGGCTTAACATTTGGTATCAGAAATGTTTTATTTTGCAGAAAACTCTTCTAATGAGAAATTTCAATATATGTAATCTTCAGAAACTCATGAATATTTGTACCTGATAAAGCACAAAAGCATGTTCCCTGCAGCCAAAATGCTTCTTAATAAGGATAAAAGTCTGAGCTGTCTACATTTTAACCTACCAAATGTAGACATATTAAAGCTTGTGTGCTCCTTGTCTCCAGGAATATATTCTAATGAAGACATGTGCAGTGGAATTTTGCTTTCCAAATAAAATTCTAGACAACATCTTTCCATTTGTGCATCATATATTGTTTCATTTTCCTGTGTATCCGTGTTTGTATGTGTCTTTTACACAATGAGGTATTTCCTTAGTCCTGAAAACAGCCTTATATCAACACATTGTAGCTTCAAAGCAACTGAGATTATTTAATAAAAAATATTTTCTTGTTCGATTTGTCAGTTATGTCTTAAGCTTCATCTATTTTTTCTTACCTAATGTAAACTCTGCCCATCACCAATCTACCTTCATTCTGCTGCCTTGAAGAAATAACCATAACACTAATAAAAATGAGTCAACCTCTCCATCTCCTGTGCTATTTTTTATCTGGGTCATACTTATCATTCCTCAAATGCCCAGAAACCCAGGATATGTACTACTGTCCAATCCAGCAAAACTATGTGAACTTACAAGCTTAAAAAATAAGATCCTATGGGCTTTTTCACTTAGCTGAGTTAAAACACTGTGTCTAGAGGTCTCCTGTACAACTTTCAACTTGAAATTAGTTGATTGCCAACATGAGACCCGCTCAGCTGCTGTACTATCCTCCTGGGGCTTTTATCCCTTCAAGGATGACAACTGCATACTCTCTTGGCTCCTGGTCTGCATTACCTTTACTGGGAAGCAAAAGGCAAGCTTTGTCTAATGAGCTAAATCTTTATTATTTTTACATTTTTGAAAGAGGCATTGCAAATGGCATTAGAGCCAGTATAGATACATCTATTTATGCCTTTTTCTTTTCTATTTGTCTTTGAGCTGTTTCATAGGATAATTAGGAATTCTTCACTGTTTCAACTTACAGAAAGCCCCAAGACAGTGTTTCTGCACAATACATCATATATAATGAATACATGACCATGAGGGATTTTATCAGCACTCATTTTGATTAACCTGCATATAGCTCATTGATGCCTTTATCTTCTAGGAGTAGTAAATTTCATCAGTGTCAGGATGATAAATTTTTTATGTTACCATATCATCAGGTAGTCCCTTTCCTGGATAGTGTGCTGAAGGATACAGCCTGTGCCAGGAGATGTTGGAAACTCCTGTATTAGTCACAAATAGAAAAGCTCAAAAATTTGTTCCAGATAAAGTCTTATCAAAATCTGGATATTTATAAGTATCATGTGATTCATAAAGCCATACATTTTGGAACAAAGTATACTTGTTATGGCTTTATTTCACCCTTTATATATCAATATGACTTTATTCAAACACATATGCAGAGGCTACTTAAATATATCTCCATCCCAAAAGACACAGCTGAAATGTGTCTCTATATTTCCAATTTCTTTCATTTATTCCAAAGCAGATGACATGAGCTAGTTGAATATACAGTGTAAATCAAGGTCTCTCACTTTCCCCACCTAGCCCCAGCCTCCTTGTCTTTGTACAGAGCTGAAATAAAGACCTTAAGATTTTATTTGCTCTTGTTGCTGGTTCTACTAGGGGAGTAGAGATTACTATGGAGTCCAACCAACTTTATGGTCCTGACTATATCTCGGTCCTTTCCTACCACTGCAATTCTTTGATTTCATATTCCTATATTACTTTCAGTTTGGCTTTTTCTTTCCCTACCCCTTTCATATCTCATATTTCAAGTTCTTTGGCTTACTTCCTTACTATTTCCAAAGTCCTCTCATTTACCCAATGCTTTCAAGTCCCCAAACAAAACTTTTTTCCACCAAGCCCATCCTAAACAAATATCTTTCCATGAAGTCCACCTTTTTTGACAAAAGTCAAATTATATTCTTAGGTAATTTAGTAATTATCTGTAGAGTCCCTGGGTCCAATTTTCACTTCTCTTTACTAATTTGAGTATATTCACTTGTGTTATAGCCAGTTGTCATGTATTACCGTGATGCAAACTCTAGTCTTGCAATGATGCCAGCTTAGCTATAGGACTGTGTCTCTCCTTTGTGCTGTGTAACTCTTGGAGCACCCACTCTCCAACAGACACAAACACAGAAATTAGTTAGGAATAACTGCTCTAGCCCTCAGCTCCAAGTAAATCAAATCACTAGCAGGCAAAACACACAAAAATCTATCAGTGATATCTATTTAGCGTTAAGTAAAGCTAGATCTTAGCTCAGGTGTTTTCTACTGAAAACACTGACAGTTTGCCAGCCCAAGCAGTCCAGCCCAGAAATATCTATAAACCCTGATTTGTCAGACTGTTTCTGTGAGTACAGTTCATGCAACATTCTTCCATTTCTGTTATAAATGAACAGTAAAACTTATTTTCATGCTAGGTAAGTAACAGGATTAACTGTTTTGCACTCCTGGGAATCTTGAAGAAAAGGGACCCAACAGTTTTGACAATTTTCAACTGTCCAGCCAAATTTCTTTTACATAATCCTTTTTTTTTTTCCTGATTCAGGAGGCATTATTCCATTTACCAAACTTCAAAACAACACTTTCTCCATACTCTAAAGCATTTCCAATGCAAAAGTTCTCTCTGACTGCCTATTTTAAAACAAAGGAAAAACCCCAGAAAGGCTTTCTGATGAGGGGAAATGAAATACCACTGCAGTGGCTCTTAAGTAACTGCTTACGCACATCTTAACCCAAACTCAGGGAAAGATGGCCTTACTCATTCTTAATAGCAGGTGAACTTCCAATTATCTGACTTTTCTTTGAGTCTATGGAATTGATAAGTAGCAGCTTGATACGTCACTGCCCATACACATACCAACTTGCTTTTACAGCACAAGGTAGTTCAGGGTCACTCAGCTTTAGATGAAAGAAAAGTAGGACCTTTAAAACATTTTGGATTACTAGATGCAAGATCCATAGGCAGAATTGATAGGGAAACTGTTTGCCAGCTCAACCTGTTTATTCTGTGATAAATTATGAGGCTTATTTTGTTTTGATGAGGATGAGCTGTCTCCAGTTACCTCGTTCTTATCACTGATCAAGGATAAACATACAGCTACTTTGCAGTATATCCCGCATCTGTTAATAATTTTATGTATCCAACCTCCCAGTCCAAGTGTTACAGGAATCTTCATAATGTCCTACCCAAAGTTAATGGGGTGGTCTAGCAATTTTGCTTTTTTTTTCCCTCCAAAGTCTTCGCTTAAATTCACAAAGCAAGAACTCTTGGATAAAGCTACACTCTTAAGTAAACTGTCTTTTATCTTCAAAATGTTGTGAGGATCCTTCTCTTATATCATAGATGAGCCTATTATGCTAAGATAATTATTCGAAAATAACTGGAAAATGGAAGCAGCTAAAGTATGTTTGGAGTGTGCTTTGGTTACCGAGTCACTATTTTTGGACAGTGTTCAGAGGTACATGGCTGTTACTCCGTACGACACTGCATATCTATCTGGCTCAGAAGTTTAAGACAAATTTGGGCAAATTTCTGATAATAAAACTGATTATATCTGTAGATTCTTAAATCAAACCTGAACACGATAGGGATAAGGGATTTTCTCAGATTCTGTTCAATCTGATCTTGCAGGAAAGACTGTAGCAAAGCTACTACCATAAAGAGTTTTAAAAAATGCAAGCTCAGAGCCTAAGTGGAGTAGATACATGAGCTGATCAGCTTCAGAGCAGCAGTAAACAGAACAAGTGGATATTTATTCTAGAGGAAGAAATGAATATACAGATCTGCTTCATTGAAATGGTCTAGCTAACAAGAGTCAGACAGGAATACTAAAAACATGAGGCAGCCCTAGCGTTAGAAGACTGGATTTCTATCCAAATAACAAACGTCATGGTTAAAATCAACTCTATTCAACAAAAGTAGCTGCCACAGAAAGGCTATTTGTCAGTAACAGCTAAGTATATGAAAATGTTATTTACTTCATTGAGAGTAGCATATGCTCAGCACCTCAGAGAATTCATTCCAATACAGTGCAACTGATTATGAAGCAAATACACATTACATTAAATAAACCAAGGCAAGAGACAAAGAAAATTATTTTGGAGTTCTTTTAGCCTGTGATTTTAGTAAAGGAGGTTGCTTATTCTTAGAGGGGAATTAGAAATTGAATATTCAACTTGAAAATTACAGAACCATATATCTGTTTCTGGACCAAGGTCAGAGAGGCTTTTATTAGGAACAAGGATTTTAAAATATATTAATTTTATCTAACTTCCTCCTCACCCCTTTACTTCACTTTCTTTTCTATAATCTTCTTCAAGTTTACAAGTGCAACTGAAGAACAGGTATCACATAGTTGTTTCTTATTTTACTTTTCAAAACTCAATTGGAATCAGGAGTTAAGAGTCTCACCTTGTAACATAAAGGACCAAATCAACAGATAGTCTAAATTTGCCTCGCACCATTAATATGAATAAGGGTAGGGTGATGTATGCTAACTCTCAATTGCCAGATCGCACTTATCTGGTGAAAATAATTTTGCTATCTGCATGCAGGGAATTTGATGGGAAAGATTGAAGGAGAGAAATAGCTGGGGGAAAAGGAATGGAAGAAGGAAAGGGAAAAACAACAGTGGGTTCTTTACTGAAATCAAAATGTACACTTCAGGAGTGTCATTTTCTTACTTTTAGATCTGGTTTTCTATTTGCAGCAAAGTCAATGGTGCCAAAAAGAACCACTTCGTATGCTATACTAGTATCATATCAATCTATAGAGGAAAAAGCAAACAAGATCAGCTTTATGCTTATTTTCAGAGATAAGCCATATAGAACTACTGAATCTTGGGGGGGGGGGGGGGGGGGAGGGAGAAATAGAAGTTTCACCAAAAGATAAATAGCACATTATATGTTATGTACACAGTATTTCTGGAGTAGTTGCAACACATTTTTCTCTAAGAACTGTGAGAACTGTGGGGTGGCTTTCATGTGTTTTTTTAAGTTTCAACTGGTTTTATGTCTCTTTCCTTTTTGCATAAATATACATATTCCCATATGTATTCATACACTCATATGCATACAATTATTTTAATTTATAAATATATATTAATATTTTTAATAATGAAAAAAATCAAGCAGAGATTGTACTTCCCACAAAAGTTCTGAATCATAACTCGTCTTTTGGATCAATCTGAATTATACTGTGGTTCTTTGAAAGCACAGTAATAAATTGCAATATTGTAATATATTGCAGTGCTTGATATTTACATCAAAACACATAAATATTGTGCATTCACATAAACTTACTTCTGTAGCTTGGGAAGCTTGAATTCTGGGTTTGTGTTGAACTTCTAACATTGTACTGTATGCAAGTTGCCAAATAATGGTATTTCATTTTAGTGTAAATAAAATACTGCTTATTTGTAATTGGCTATCCAAGAGAAAATGAAGAAGATGGAAGCAGAAGCAGCAAGTAGACAAGCAGATGTAGATGTGCAGTTGGATACCAGATCCCTGGATAGCAAAGGAGCATACAGTACCCAGCACCTTGAAGATAAACAGCTTGGAAAATACTATCAGGAAAGCACTGTACTGACGTGTTACCTCGGATAACACGATACTGCTCTCAAAGAGGGATGTGCATGAGTTTATCTCTCTCTATCACCTCCTGTTCAGAGCAATCACAGAAGAAGCAAGTTGGGCAATCTCAAAATTTTCTGTATGTCAGTAGTCCGAGTCTTTGGAACAGACCCAAATAATTGCTGTGGTGGAAGCTAGTTTTGCCCTTGCAACTGACTGTGAAACCCCAACTAAACAGAAACACAATGATGATGAAGCCTGGTAAGCAGCAGATGCTAACAATGCCAGACTGGAAATGATGAAGTCAAGCAGTTTGGCCACTTAAATTTCACAACGGATGGTGATGTTCCAGGAACGAATAGATGCTAGAGATTCACAATGACTTATTCAGCATCCACATACACTGAATAAAGAGACTTGAAAAAGAAACACACACAACCACAAAAGCCAAGCTGGTAGAAGCACTGATTTGGGTAATTGTTATAGATAGATGAATATGACAATTCAATGCGTATGAAAAGCTGGACCCAGATGGCAGTAGGTAAGAAAAGATCATAGCATTTACTATGCAGCATAGATGTCAGCGATACAAGGACAGATCACTCCATTTATATCAGGGAAATGGAAGAAGATCTTTTCATTGCTGTGGGAAGATCAAGGTATTAAAATTACATGCGTACATAAGGCAAGAAGCAAAGACCAATTTCAGGACAGACACAGGAACACTGAATTAACTCCTTTTAGGACTGTATGTATGACTTTAGGATGTTTGATCCAAGAAAGCTTGGCAAATGTTTAAGACCTTCTATAGTGTTTTGCAAAAAATTGAAATGTTATGTAGTTGAGAACATTTCTGTTGACTTCTGATATGTTTGAGGAAGTCCAGTGATTTCACTGGGGAACCTTATGGATGGAATAAAAGGCACAAATTAGTTGCCCTAAAAATCTTCGTACTTGATTGGGCTTAAACAATTAGAGGGTGCTTTTTCAAAACCACATCTGCAAACAATCTTATTTCAAGTATCTTGGGCCTCACAAATCACCAGTGTTTTGAAAACACACTCAGGAGAGTGGAACATACATTTACATTCGTATGGTCTGTATTTGAGTTAGAAGGTAACAAAGGTGTCGTGGGGTTAATGCTAGGGTGATTAGTTATAAAACCCCAAGAAAATAATGAAGAGCAGCAATTGTTACTGCTTGGTTCTAGTAATCTCCCAAAGGCACAGAGTCCAACATTAGGAGAAGAGAAGAAATAATAGTTCAAAAATATAGGAAACTCATTGTTTATAATATTATTGCTGCTGCATATTCCTGCCTTTATTTCTAAAAAAGATTGTGTGCAAAAACTTTGTGGTATTCACTGAAAATAACTGAAATAACTGGGAATTAGAGTGTATAATCATTGTGCTTGCCAATAGTATTTGAAAACAGCATGTGCATCAAAACTTTAAATATTTTGCTGGCCTTCCAGAGTTTTTGCTAAACCTAGTGTGCATTGGAACCTGAGTGAATGAAATCCCATTAGTCATCACCATCTTAACAATATCCACTTCATACAGAGCTGGCTTCTGCACAGAGGAAGGAAATTACCAGTACTAACAAAGGAAAGAAGATTTATAATGAGCAAATATACAAAAGCTCCAAATAATTATAATATTCACAGCTTGGCAATGACTTCCTAGGCTATGAAATTACTTTTCTTTGGGAAGAATGAAGATTTTACAAGGTTAGTATAAACTAAGGGTAAGTGGAAAATCAAATTGCTCTATGCAAGTTATTGCAAGGTCTGAAATAATGGCGATAACATTTAAAGAAATTTGCTTATGAAACACTATATTTTTGGTTTGTACATTATTGCCATCAAAAATGCTCCTTTTTCAAGTGCTACAAGGGAAATATAAATGGATAAATACAAATACCAACTTACCCCTGATACAATAAGTTCGCCGCCCAGGTTCTGAACTTCTGCCTTCACTTTACTGCAGATGTTGAGTTGGTGGCAGTAGAGGGCAATGCGCTGCAGGTAGGCCAGCAGATCCTGTTTGCAGGCTGAGTCCGGGCACTGCAGACAAAAGAAACATTTAAATAGATGTAGCTGATTATGTTTGATTATAGACAGGCACTCAGAGGAAACAGTGGCAACGTGTGTGTATTACCTGAATCCATATCACTTCATGTACTTGATGAAATGTGAAAATTCAAACTCTACCTTTCATTTAACTGAAGATTGATGAATTGTAACCTGAAGATGCACTATATTTCTTTGCAAAAAGAAGAAATCTCTCTGTTAGCCACTAATGAAAGGCAATGAAAATAAGATGATTGCTGTGTTTGAGGCTGAGATTCACTTATGGTACAGTTTGTACAGAACAGAAGAAACTATTGATCAGCTGAAAGACCAAGTTTGATGTGAAACTCCAGGCTGGATTCTGGGTGTTGAGGTTAAGTTAAATTCCACATAAACCCAATTCTAACTGGTTGCATCTAGTCTAATGCCAACTCCTGACTATGTTGCCAGGTTCCCTGGTATTTGTGTAGACCTTCAGAGGACACAGCAGAAGCCAGTACCATTTCTGACATGCTAAAGACTCAAGAGGCAGAGGTGAGACTGCTTAGGTTTGGTAGTGACAGATTTGGTAAGCTTATTGTTAATGCATAAATACATTAATTTGTGCCAGAAGGATATTACTTAGTAAAGTGTGACATATTACAGATTCTCTCAGCAGATGACATCAGTATTGCAGCCCTTCTGAAGAACACAATAAGATGAATCGGTCTCTCTGCATGTCTAATGGATACCTTTTCATACTAGAGGGAAGGCTATCTACAGTCCTGTACCATTTTGGATGCTGTGTATCTCAAATGCATTTTGATATGAGTTACATTAGGTCAAATGTGGCAGACTCAGTGAAATCTTTATAATCAATGTAACTAGAAAAGGCCCAAGTAAAATTTATTCATAGTCTCTTGGACCCTTAATAGAAACTGCATCATCTCCTGTAATATCAACAGCATAATAAACAACACTCCTGTAGTTAACATTCAAGGTCTTGCCTCAAGAGAACAGACCTCAGTAATTCACTCGGATGAAACACTGCTAAAAGGGTCTATTGCTAACTGCATGTCTCCAACAAATACTTTTTGGAGCTACCCAACAAAGTCCGACTGACAATGTTCTTTGGATGTAGAGCTTGGGGAACAGAGTTTGAGCAGGTCTTTTTAGCACCTTACAAAGTTTATGCTCAATTTTTGTAAAATATTAACAGAGCACTTCAACAAAACCTGATGGAATAAAACACACACGATTCATAAAACACACACGATTCAACAGCATCACAACCTCTGACTTGAGGTGACTGCTTTAGCCCCAGTAGCTAAGGCTGGCAAGGAATATGTTTGCAGTGAAGTAGTTGCTTATATTATCTATAACTCTGAAAGCAGTCACTTTGCTTTTTTTTTTTTCACCCTTTAAAGCCAACAATAAACAAAGCTGAAGGTTCATTGCGGCTGTTAGGTTTAATCTGCTCTATACTTATGGCAATGCTATAATGCCTTTCTTTCTAAGCTGCTACATCTTTCAGGCATGAATCCTTAAGAGACCTTCTTCCTGCTGGTGACAATTTAATACAGAAATATTTACCCTACTCTTGAGTCTATGAACTGAAAGAAATGAACTTTAAATACATCTAGAGAGCTGACAAAGCTTTAAATATAAGTAGCTTGGAGTGAATGAAAGTGTAAGATCTCTCTCATTGGAACAATAATTAAAAATGCAACTGTCCATAAAAAGTTTATATTTCATGAGTGTCTCCAAAGTTCTGTAAAATATCATTAAAGTGCAGGCATTAAGACAAATACTTCATTCTCACAGTGACTTTACTCCTTATGATTAAAGTGTGCATGTTACAGTCTTCTGAAATCTAAAATGTGACTCAAGCCAGTGCACTCTAAGCACAGCAAGTCACTTTGCATTTCTTTCTTTAAAATATTCCACCTCTGCAAATATTGTATAGGAGGGATTTCAGCTGACAGATGGATTTCTTCTTTCTTATGCTAAAATGATCAGATGCTACATTTGAGAGACTGGAATGGGTTAACTACAGGAAAAGTGCTTGCTGATACTGAAGAAATCCTAACCCCAAATTTCTGAGGTTATAGGAAAATGGGCCCCTTCAGGTTTCTTGCCACTCTGGCCCATATTCCCCGGCAGGATGTGTTACACACTATGAATTGCTTACTTGAAGAAATACTTATTTTGAAAAGACAGACTAGAAGCAAAGAAGAGATCAGTTTCCACTTCCAGCAAAATTTCTTCTGATGACAACTGAAAGGAAAGAAACTATAGGAAGTTTACAAGGGAAAAAAACAGTTGAATTTAATTTGCCTCAATCTAAAATTAGTTACCTAGAAACTAGATTTGAAATTTGGCTTTTGATTTTTCACATGATGCTTCCTTTTGCTCTCCAGATGGATAGATAATCCAATCTGCAAGAAAGGGGCCGAATATAGCAAATTTATGTTTCCAGTTGTGACATGAATTTGGGGCTCAGGACACAGCCCCTAGAACATGGAACAGCTGAAAGCACAGCACAAAGCAGAAGCAAGGGAGTCAGGTAATCTTGAATCTTGAAAAAGATGTGTGCCATATCAAGGGAAATTGCTGGAAGAATGAGCTGAAAAGAATATAAGGATACCCAGGCATATGGCAAGAGTAAAAGAACATCCAAATCTCTCCTGTTTTCATGACAGCAAATATATGTCTAATTCTAATACAATTGCCTGGGTCCAGAAGTGAGGCTGTGGAACAATTCTGAGCTTTAAAGAAACTCATTTATGACTTTCCTGTACTGCAAAACCCAAGCTGATTGGTATATAAGAAAGAACTTATATTCAATAGGTAGATCAATAACCAGGCAGTGACTTTCAACAGGTAATATTTTGCCAAGATAACCTTTTCCTGCAAAAGGCAACTCATTGATAGAGGTCACATTATATATCTACTCATTTTTGTTATTACCTGATCAGCTACAGCCCGTGCCAATTTGTCCATCCTTGATCCTGCCTCTGCAATCTTCTTGGCTGCATTAATGACATCTGATGTATTCTTCAGGGGGCCTTTACCTCTGTGAAATGCAATACAATTATGCACAATCTAAATAAATCATGAAAGGCAACAGTTTTAGTGACCCTGTTTAGTGTTTGATTTTAAAATAGTAACATAAATGGCTCCTTAATTTATTACAATTTCACCTTTTAACTACTTTACAGAATAGCTTGATTAAGAAATTGGTCTGATATATTTCCTCCCTCCTACAAAATGCCTCACTAGCAATTTAATCTGATGGCACCTTCAAGCACATGAGCCATACTTAATAGTAGATGCATTTTTAAGTGCTCATTAAGCCAAAATTCTTTCTGGAATACACAACTATTTCAAAATCATCTTATTCCCAAGCCAGTGCTAAATGTTAAGCCTGTCATGTCTACAGCAAGTATGGCACATTTTAGAAAAACTTTTTAGTCGATTTTTTGTCAGAAAAAGAAGATATGTGAAGCATAATCCTTATGTTACACTTAAACCATTTATAATTAGCTTTACGATTGATCTTTCACTATGCTTTAATGATGATGTACAAAACTCCGATTTTAGTCGTTAAAGTTACCAACACGTATCTGGACACATAGTACAAAGTCACTGCAGACAGAAATTTGTTTCAGACTCAAAACTTTAATCCTGTTTGTAATAATATATTTGCTACTGCTCCTGAGAATGGCTTAGTTGGAAGTGAATTGATTTTCCTTATTATTCTTTTCTTATACTATATGGAGAAAGGTGGCTTAAGACACCTTAAACAGCTACTGAAATACAACAAGTATCCCACTTCTGTTGAACTGTAGGAAAAATCCTTCATAGTGACCTCAGATGCTTCTACATTCATCACACCAGCAGATCTTACCGTCACAAACACTTTGCATTTGTAAAATTATTCTATTTTAACAGTGCTGAGGTTACAGTCAACCAAAAAAGGTGTGAAAGGCTTTGTTCTGTTTCAATGAGATATATTAAACAAGCTTTTATTGAATCTGATGTAGACAGAGGTGCTCTTTGATTTATTTTTCTTTAATTTACTTCAAATGTGACAGTAGTTTTCACTCATTTTCCTATTAGTTCTGTTCTTTTGATGGTACAAAATGTAATTACAAAACTTTCAATTTGATGTTCAATGTATCAGAGATTATCCAAAATTGCAAAAAATTGTTCATACTCTGGGCTGCTGCTTTAGAATGTTATATTTTCCTTCCATGAAACGATGGCTCTGTTTGGATGGTTTTTCACTCTGGTTTTGGGCAGAAGGATCAGCGACCCAAAGAAAATACAACTATGCAAGTAATTAAGATTCATCTAAAATATCACCATTTAGAAGAGGTTGTACACTGTCATTTGCTATATAGGAGTGGTGAGTCTACTGCAAAAAAAGTAGTTGTAAAAGCACAAACTGAGGGAAAAACAAATAGGCCGAGAGATTAATTACTTAGAAAAAAGTATCGTAACAATCTACTAATGTAAGCAAACTTTCTAGATGCTTATTAAATTTAAAATGGATAAAAATGTTTGCTGTTGCCTATCACCAATTAACTAACTATAGAAGTGCAAATAGTAGAGCTATTTGCAAATTAATGGTATTTAAACACCCCCCCATCCATCCATCCATCCATCCATCCACCTACCTACCTACCTACCTACCTACCTACCTACCTACCTACCTACCTACCTACCTACCTACCTACCTACCTACCTACCTACTTTTGATAAGTACCATTTAAACTTTTGAGCTCACCTTAAAAATAATCACTGAAAAAATGTTAATTTATTATGGTGATCTGCAATTCAAAGAATCTTGTGAAATGTTCTCCCTGGTGAGACAGACAATATGACTATATATAAACAGAATTCTTTTGTTTAAATGAGATCACTAATTAATGGCCTTTTGATGCTTTGCAATTAGGGAAGAACAAGACATCAATAGAAAGAAGAAATGAAAGCAAAAAAAAAATTCGTTGCTGTCAGGCTCCAATAAGGTATTAGATCAAAACAGTTTCATTTCATTTGGGATTTTTTTTTTTTTTTAAGGAGTTCAGCATTCAAAATTATATAAATAGTTTTGCCATTATTTTTGATTGACACAAATTGTATTGAAATGTTGAAAGTTCAGAGAAGCACATGCATTTATATGGGTACTAAACGAAATGTCAGTTGAGCGTCTGTAAGGTTACAGACTATCTTTGCTGCCGAAATTCAAAATGATTTGCAAACAAAACAGGTATGCAAATAAGAGAAAAAATTTATGTGATTAATCCCTTTTGGAGAAGTACCCAGACCAGTTATGTGTAGAGAACTGTAGAGCCTACCCTGTTATGTATGATGAGTGTTACCTGGCTTTGCATCCCCCAAAACACATCTTAATAGCAATAAATTGCAACAGAAAGGAAAGGTGTGCGATGTCTGAAGAAGTTCTCAGCACAAGATGTTTTGTCCTTACCTAGTAAAGTCTGTCATTTCCATCATAATCATGCACATCTGCTTTGCCAGCACAATGATGTCATTACCACTGTCATCCCACTTGGCCACCTCAGCATCCAGTTTGCTCTTTTCTTGGTGGAATATCTCCACCTGCTCGGCAATCTTAGCTTTCTCCTCCTGGGGAAGCTGAGCCATGATAGCCTGGAGAAAAAGTGGAAGAAGATGGAGATGATAAAATGAAAGTTAGAAAATGTACATTTCCAGTGGACTAAACGGCATTCTAGTTTCTCTCAGTTGAAGATGTCAAGGAAAATCCAATGGAAACTTGATTTATGTTAGGACAGGCAAAACCAAATTCACAGGATGCTTATAGCTCTTTTTGTACCTTAAAGAATTAAAAAGCTATATATGTGATGCCATGATATACAGATTATTCACCAACCAATACAGGAAGATTAAAGAAAATTCCTATTCAATTTATCTTTTAGGAAAAACAAAATGAACAACATCTATGGGAAAGGCAGACTAAATTGTCAGTGCTGGGTTCCCCAGTCTCGTTCTCTGTCAGAAAGAGGTTTTCTGTATAACCCAACACTAAAATAATCTATGACATGTAAAATAATGCATTTGAAGTGGATTGTAATGAATGTACCTTTCAATAATGTTTAATGGTCTATTTGTCTCTTGGAGGATATGCAAAAAGGCACTACACAGGTTGATCCTAATCTGCCTTGACATTATCAACAAAGCAGAAAGCTCCCCAACCCCCACAAAACGACAAAAGAAAACCCTACAAAATTATAATAATTACTTTTGAAGATCAAATGGACACTTCCAATAATCATTTCCAAGTTGAGCTCCTATTTGGCTTTAGGGGTTCTGAAGCCCACATTATGCATTTAATGGGGTGTGACACATGCTTAAGTGTCATTACATTTTTTCTTGTTTATGTCACTTTCAATCAGCTGAAGTCTTTTTCTACATATTCTTAAAATGCTCTTGGCTTTTAAAAATTCATAATTGACCTTTTCCAAACCCGGAATGAAGAAAGGGCTATAAACAGGAGATCAGAAAATGAGAAATTTGCAAGTTAATCAAATTAAAATTCAACATGAGTTTTAATTAGGCCTTATCAATGTAACTCAGCAGTTTTAAATGTTAGCGTGTTAGTCTTTTCACAGGAAAAATGCCATGTAAGTCTAATAAATAAATACAGAAAATACACATAAAAAATAGAACACGAGAATTAACTGAAATTTAAGAGAATGTGATAGGAGTAGTAAAATTGGGAAAGCAAATCCGTATGCCTTACATGTGGTTTCTTTCTGTGGGAAACTTTACCTGCACTTCTTTTAAACTAATACACAGTGTTTTAACATTTCTATTCCAGCTACAGATGTGTTTTCAAAGAAGCTACATCCTGCAGCAAATGCAGTTCATATATTCAAGTTTTATTTCTATTTAGTCTTTCTACTGAAGTACGAATAGCCTTATGGAGTAAGCATATTAAAAAAATCCATTACATTCCACAAATAAAAATCTTTTTTTTACTTTCTTTTAATACAGAAAAGGTTCAAACAAGATGCTGTTTTGCTTAGCAGACTCATTTCAATGAGTCACTCAAGACTGGAATGGGCAGCTTCTGCTTACCAGGTTTTCATTTTAGGTTTTCATTGTTTGCTGCTTCTTGTGACATATTGCATTCTACATTCTTCAGGAATGGGACTGTCTTTATAATATATTCTGTTTATACAGTGTGTAGCTGATCAAAGCAGAAGGTTTTAAGTGCAGCAGTGATAATAACCACAATAAATGCAATAGAATTTAAGACTCCTAAGTCCCTAGGTGAACTAGATTCTTAGTAAAAATATTACTGCAGTCCTTACTTGGTTTTCAGATCAAGAAAGGATGTTATGCTACCCGATCCTAGATGAAATGAAACAAAAACAATAAAAAATACTGTGAAATAACTATATTGTATCTCAATTCTTTGGTACCTGGGACTTACTTTATTAGTCAATTCCTTAAATATATAAAACTGGACTTTTTGCTCTCTAAAATATAAAGTTCCCCAAATATAGTCAACTACATCCCGGACACAGTTCTGTCACTGTTCTCAGGGTGAGAGATGCAGGTATCATTCTGCGATTCCCCTGACTGTGTGGTTTTCAGTGCCAGTTCACCCAGATCTCCGAGATTGGACCTACAATCCACCTGCTCTTCATAGAATCATAGAATAGTTAGGGTTGGAAAGGACTTTAAGATCATCTAGTTCCAACCCCCCTGCCTGCCACTAAACCATGTCACCCAAGGCTCTGTCCAACCTGTGTAGTGATATATACGATATGCCCTTCATATGCAAAGACAAATTTGTTTTGTCCTGGGGATGAAGTGATAGAAACCCAGTTTTTCTGACTCACAGAATGGTTTATTTACCATGTATATCAAATATTGAGGGAAATTAAGACAAAAAGAAACCTCTGCCAATTATACTGTAGCTAAGACTCACATTACTCTGATACCTGTAAGTAAGCTTCCTTTAGATTTGCATCACTCTACTGTTTCTTTTCAGGGTGTAAAATATTTGTGTTAAGCCCTAACATGTTGTGGGTCTTTCACAGTAGATAAAACATTCTCTTTCCTGGCCCTCTTAATTGACCATTCAAAGCATCATTGCCTTTTGGTGTTCAGATTCTCAGCACTACAAATCATCTTCCAGAAGTCACCGTTCCAGTTACCAGCTTTTGCTACAGTGTTTGAGTGTGTGTGTGTAGGATGGTTCTCATTTAGTGTACTACTTTTAACACTTATCCAAAGAAACTGCAGACCTGTGCAAAACATCCATGAAAATCACTCCCAGTTGCCTACTGGTTCCATAATGGAAAATCTTAAGGCTTTTCTTTTAACTCTCTTTCCAGTCAAATATATTTTCATGATGTTTTTTACCCCCCAAATTCTATTCTGATGTGGGCTTTGTTTGGGTTTTTTTTCTTTACTAAAAGCCTATTTAGTAAAAGCCAAGCATTCATCAGAGGGTGGCATAATCCTGAGCGTTAACAAACTTCACTTCTCTAGCACCTGTGATCCCTGAAGCACTCATCAGCTTAATTTCCAATCCCCATGCAGAAGCTGAGGTCGCAAATCACAGTGACTGGAGTTTATCATGATGTAATTACCCTGGTAAAATTACATTGACTCAGTAACAAATGTCTTCAATTACAATTAAATTACAGGGACTACTCGGTAGCTTAAACAGATCTTCCTGACAGGTTTGCACACTGGGAAACATGACTAATGTAAGATTTCTCTGGATACAGCACATGGTGCCCTGATAGGAGGGGTTTTTTTTTGTTTTAATTTGCTGACTACTCCCATGGTTTCAGCACATTCCAAACCTGCAAGGCCTTCTCTTACTGCACTAGCTGGAGCAAACAGCTGATACAAGGCATCACATAAACCTGAGGAAGATCATTCAATAAAGTTAGTGGTTTTCAAATAGGTGAGACATGAAAAACCTTTAAACAGGTCAGCTTAGACCTGTCCTTTTTTAAGTGATCCTGAAGATTTGAAATCATTGCATTGCTTTCCGAGGCATAGCTTTTTATTTGCAGCTATTCAGACACTTAATTCAGTGCGTGTGTTCTATACTCACCCTTGCACTCTGGCCAGCAATAAGCTGGTCATCTTCAGTCTGAACACTTGTTCTGCTGCGAACATCATAATCTTCCTGTTCAAAGTCTGAATCATCCTCTAGCTCCTCAGGGGTCTAGAGGGAGGGAAACAGTGAGAGAAAGCACAAGAGAGGAGATGACAAACATAGAAAAGGATACAGACAAAGTCCTATGTACAGTAAGCTCTTATTTCATTGACTACCTGCCCAGGAAATGCTGTTTCTCTTTCCTCTTAAATTAACTTGTCTGCCCCAGCAGTCAAGAACTGAAATTGAATTGTCTTAAAAATTAAGTTGTTTCAATTCTAGTTTTCTTTACAAATGACATTTATCATTACCTTGCTGCAACTTCCCTTAACTCTGTTAACATGATGAATGCAGTTCCAGGAACAAATATCCTTTGGAAACACTAACAACCGGAATGCAGTATTTAAAAATAATGTTATTGCATATATAAATGGACACTCCTACTATTACTGGAATCTCCATGTAATCTTCAAAAGAGAAAGCAAGTACCTAGGAAAAAAATAATTAACATCCTGGAACAAAGCAAATAAGTTAGTTCCCCTTGAGAGAAAATATAAATTATGAAACAAATGTAAAGTTTATAATTTGCTTTATCGTGTAGGTTCACGTGGTTCTTTTCAGATACAAAACTTTGGAATTTGCCTTATCCCCTAAACTGAAGCAACATTTTCTCGATTGCTGCAGATGATTTGAGGGGCAGATTGATCAGATCTACTTACATGTATGCTGGCTTCAGGTTGTTTATAATGTTGGAGGAAGGAAGAAAAAAGGTAATTGTTGGATCCATTTATTTATTTTTTTACCTTCTAGCAAAAAAAAATCAGGAGCAAAAAGATAATTCCATATATATATACACAGAGAGACAGCCTACCTTAAATCACTATTTAGTATTATATTTAACATAGATAGTGCGAAACCAGAAATAGTCTTTAGAAGGAAGTTTACTTTCCATTTTGCGCTTGAATAGCATCTAGTACAACAATCTAGCCACAAGTAACTTTTATAGGTACAATTCAGGATAGTGGTAATAGGAAAGAGAATGGCAACAGCTGTGAAGAGAAATCCTCACCTTAGTGGATACCCATCTGCCTCAGTGTTAACCTAGGGGGCCGACCATTGCAGAAGAAATCATCCATGCTGGCATTTCATGCGTGGAGGCAACGTCAAGTTTGCTAGCACAGGTGCTAATCATTGCCAGTTGTCATTACAGCTCTGTCTTGAAGATGCCCAGTCACTAGGAACCGGTCCAAACTCTCTAACATAATGCAAAGAAGTCTTTTGGCTATATTTATATTACAGTCCAGTTTCCAATATGAAGTGCACATCACTGTAAATGGAAATCGACTGCTTTGCTAGCTACCTGCCAAAGTGCACATGATGGGGAGAGTAAAACACAGCCATCTTCATTTGGTTTAAAGAGTATGAATTTGATGCTGAGCACTGGAGGAAGAAATAACCAAGTATGACAGTATGGTAATGAAAGTGAGGCTGCATCTCGGAAGAGATACATGTACAAATAGTTTGTATAACGGGATAGACAGGAGATGAAGTTTAGGTGAAAAAATTAATTTATGTTTTCTCTACTGCCACAGGAAAAAAAAAAGAAAAAAAAAAATATTGGCACCCATCATTCTAATGTCCAATGGTCTTGATTTCCAATCACCTTTAATCAATTTATTCTCTCTGCTCAGCTGCCTGAGCTCAGCATGTGACTTTAAAATATGCCATAAGCAAACCAGCCACTAAGAGAATCATACAACTCCCTGAGAAAAGAAAACATTTCCTGTCATAGGGCTCAGCTTTTCATCTGCCCAGGCTTTATTGTGAAGAACAGGAACAGGGTGGCGAGTTTCAGCCCTTTCTTCCAGCTGCTTTTTCCCCATCCTTCAAGTCCATTCAACTAGCTGGTCATTGTAAAACCAGTACCTTTCCCCCTACCATGTATACTCTTCTTAGTTTCTTTTTATTTCTTTAAAATAAGACTGTAAAAGATAATGCACAGCCCTTTTCCAGGCTTTCATAGGCAAGATTTGGAGTAAAGGCATATTTCTTAGAGTATTACATCTCAACACTGTAACTGGTAAGGACGTGAGGATGCCTCTAGAAAAGCTAAAATACTCTGAAAATTCAATGTTTCAGGGATTTATTCTTAAAGAAAGATTCAGGAAAAAAGCATTGCTGTTGCTGCCTGACATTCATAACCTCAAAATTTGCGCGATCTTTAAAAGACTGAAACTTAATGGGCATAGATGTTGAATTTGGAGAAAATGTAGCACAAACCAAAATGACAAGTTAAAGGAACTGTTAATAATGTACTACAAGCACAAGAAATCTCTGTGTTCCCCCTTTGTACATGTGAGATCTAATTCAAAACCAACTTTCAGATTCATTCTCTTGAGGTTTTCAAGTGCAGTGAACTTAACACCCTCATTTTCTTCCAAAAATAGCTACAGTTTTCATTAAGATGCAGGACAGTAGTTATCTCGATGCTTCCATTTCAAACCTCTTGCACACATTTCACTCTTGCACCACTCATTTTATCTGATCTCTTACAGATGCAGCCCATATTTAATAGGGTCTCCTATTTGTTTAGACACCAAGGTATAAAAAAGGACCATGGTATTTAAAACCTAGTTTCCAAGACAACGATGCCTGGAACTTAATTTATATGAGTTGGAAGACCAAAGGACTGAATCAGTCTTGCAAACACCTAAATCTATGGTCATACAGACAGGAAATGCAGATTTGAGACTGAAGACGGCTTCCAAACAAAACTCTGACAACCACCAGTGACTGGAGGAGCTACAATAATTTTCAAAACTAATAGTTTTTACAAACCCATTGAGTTAGTAGAAAAATGGACCATTTTCATAATTTAATCTGTAGCGCAGGCTCTAAAGGACTATTTTTTTTCTAATACAGTATCTCTAGTACACATAGAGCACATTCTTCGATTCATTCACCTAATTCAGATGAATTCTCCCAGTAAAGAAGAACCTTGCACAATCTCAGATAAATCACCCAGTAAAAATAGACTTTCTCTTGAAAGATGCATACTTTAATATGAATTTGGTGACTTTCAGACTTCAGTCATTGAAATATTTTAATTTTTCTGCTTAAAATATCTTTCTGGCTGCTGAAGATCTTGCTGTGGACAAAATATCTCCCATTGATATAATTTTGAAATTGCAGTATAAAAACGTGAATTATGGATGCACAAGTCATAAAATGGCATATATATGTGGATTATAAATACTATTTTCTTAATAGTTTACCAATTCAGATATATTTGATGATGATAGAAACTCCACTATGCTATAGTGCTGTATGCACTTAAAAATTATAAGAATTTCAACATTATAAACACCAGGTCAAGATAACATTGTCATGAAAAAAAAACCTGAAAAGGCATTTCCCCATTTTTTACCATAACACCATCCTCTAATTCTAAATGTTAAGGAGAAAAAAAACCCTTTATAATGCACTTTTCTATTCAACTCCATGCTATTCTCTATTTCTGTTTTTGTACAAAGGCAGTTGAAGCCTGAGTGACTCAGGTGCTGTGAGCAGCATCTGAGTGGCAAAGTCAGAGAACCTCCCTCACAGCAGGTCTTCAGTTGTTTAATGACTGACATGAAAATCTAACACTTTAAATTCAACCCGAGAAGCAACAAGCAGTCAATGCAGACAATGAACCTCGAAACACCCTTTGGAGATAAGGCATTTGTTAAAAAAGATGATGGGATTTTATACCAAGTGTAGTTTCCAGAGAATCTGAGATGTAGCAGCACTTTGGTTGTCACCACAGTGGCTACCCCATGGGTGATCATGGCTAAGCCTACATTAATTGAAGACCATACATAGATGCAAAAAGTTGGGGCTGAGGAATCCACATTTGCACTATTCTCATTTCATTTCATTCCCTTTGCTTTATTCTTCTCCCATGGACTAAAAGTCCCTTAATGATATAAGTGGAGCATTTAAGATGCTCCTAGACCACTTCTTCCAGGATCAAAGAATCAAGCTTATATGCTCTAACGTGAACTAAAACAAGGCAAGAAGGAACAACTGGAAATTGCCTTCAAAAGTACACCCTTGATCCCACCAAATGGAACACTAAGGCTAATGTAGATTCAACTAATGGCAAAAACACCAATAGCAAAGGCTGCATGTGAAAAAGAGACTGGCCTTAGAGATACATAAGAATGAGAAAAGGTGCCACTGTGATTCTTCCTAACTGTAGAGGGGCTTTCTGCCTAATAACTGAATACCATAAGTAGCTAAGAAAAAAAACAAAGTGTAATTTGATCCCTATGCAGTAATAGAAAAGATGTTGGAACTAAGTTATTATTTTCTATCTTATTTTTAGGTTTTATAATTATACTCCTAAATTTACTTATACTTCCTAACTTCTGCAAGAGATTTTTTCTTCTGTATAGATCATAATAATAGTCCTCAATGTAAAAATGAGTCTCCTTTCTCCTCCAAAGGGACAATAAAATATCCCCTTTTCAAGGGAAAAGAGAAGCACAGAGATTATCCCCCTCTCATTCAGCTTACTAAAAGTAATAATACCAACAAAATTTAATTTAAAAAGTGCTTTTAGTTCCTCTATGGAATAAGGGAATCATCTCAGATAAATTCAATGTTTCATGGCACTCACATGAAAAATTACTGCCTGAAAATAATTGTTTGTGCCAGATGCTCTAAAAAGTTTGGAAGCAAGGTTTTAGTTTTCCCCCTTTTTTTTTAATAATTCAGCAAAAGTTTTTACAATCTGAATTAAAGGGGTGCATGAGATTTGATAGATTATTAGAAAGAAGCCTAAACTCACTCCTTTATAGTTTAACACCTTCACCCTTTAATCATACATTACGTTTCCATGAGAGATGTTCAGATGGGAATGCTAAGAAGTGTCTCAAAATGAAATTAATTTTGTTTTCTACACAAAATAAGGTTCTGATTCAGCAAACTTTGGTCTGTGTAAGTTTATATATGTGGATTTTCCCAGTTAGCTCACAAGGATAATGAGTCCCTTTATGTGCTTTGGTTCTCTGCCTGGGTAAGGAGTACTACATTTAGCTCCATAAATGGATTAATTGTCAGAATGCAAAACTACATCTTCCTATTCTGGGTAAACAGAATTCATTAACTCATATCACACAAGGAGCGGGATACAATGTAGTGATACAATGGCAAAAATAAGCTGGGATGTTTCTAAGGAGCCTGCGAAGCCTGCATGCTGATCAGCTTTCCAGGCCAGTGGTGAGCATAACAGCCAAGATAGCAGTGAAACAGGTGAATGCGCCTCCAGGATTTAAAATGGTGCTTTGTGGTTATCAGGAACATCCCACCCAGTATGGACACTCTGATGGCAAACTCTCCGGAACAACTCTGATGTACAGGGAGGTGCTAGAAGGCAGAACTGTGTAGGAGATGGGAAAGCATGCATCTATAGCAGATCCCGTCTGATAACTGTCTCAAGAAGCAATTTCAAATGACTCATGAGAGACTATAAAAGACTAAAATGTACTTAGAAGTGGTTCTTGTACTAAAAAAAGTTTGGAAACTGCTGTAAGGAGTAAGGAAATGGATAACCAAAGGAAAAATGGGTTTCCTTTACCATGCAGATCTTCTGTTTCCATCTCAGACCAGAATTGTTCCAAATACCCCAATGCTGCACACACAGGAAACAGGAGTTGTTTACTTCCACCATCAGTCATGTCTGATGTCTCAGGCAGTTCAGGCTACTTGAGATTAGCGCTGGGTATGGGAATGGAATTTACGTTTCACAGGTACAAGATTAAGCCTGTCAAAAGCTTGTTCTGTAAAGGTTAATATATAGTGGCAGATGGCTAAAATGGAGCTATTTTGGAGTGCTCCAGCTGCCTGAATTACTACATCAGGGCCATAATATACTCACAAACACAAGTGTATGTTACCTGTTTGCTCAAAGGGATGAGTTGTTTTCGCACTGTTATTTGCGTTTTAAGTTTTCTCTGAAATTTTCACCATAGGTTCATTTGCTCGTGGCTTTCACTGGGGCAGATTCAGGCTAACTTGTGTTTCAAATAAGAGTTCCAATTATGTGGTTAGAATAACATAATGGTTTGGGTAGGAAGGGAGATTAAAGCTCATCCAGTTCCAATCCCCTGCCACGGGCAGGGACCCCTTCCACTAGAGCAGCTTGCTCCAAGCCCCTGTGTCCAACCTGGCCTTGAACACTGCCAGGGATGGGGCAGCCACAGCTTCTCTGGGCACCCTGTGCCAGCGCCTCAGCACCCTCACAGGGAAGAGCTTCTGCCTAAGAGCTCGTCTCAGTCTCCCCTCTGGCAGGTTAAAGCCATTCACCTTGTCCTATCACTTGTGCCCTTGTAGAAAGTCCCTCTCCAGCTTTCATGACCTAGAGGCATCACACATGTTCAAACTGTTTTTTTTTATTTTCTTGTTGTTTAGTTTTGATTTTTTCTTCTTTATTCTTTGACTGCAGACTACACTGCAAAACAAGACACTGCTACTCTCACCATAATGATGTTTTTCTGTGAGATTTTTTTATTAACTTATTTGTATGGTTTTTTTAGAAGATGCCTAAGCAAAATGAAACAACTGGTTAGTCGACACTGAAAAGACACATTTGTTACCTCAGTAAACATTCTAAACCATCCCTGCAGAGGCTCACTGGAGCAGCAAGACAATTTATTTATTAATCTAGATTTTAACCACACTTACCTCACATCCCAGGTAGCAGACATACATTAGGAGAAAAAACCCCAAAGCAACAAAAATCTACACAAATGTGAAGATCTGAGCAAAATATTGCTATTACTATGGAAACAGTAATGAAGTTTGCATCTATTGGCAGCTGTGATCAAATCTTCTCCTAGGTAATTAAGAAATTAATTGTGGTTCATCTCCGCATTTCTTTCCTTACAAATTCCTTTCTGCTGCACATAGTTTTGTTTCATGCTTGTTTCAATATCAAGCCTGTCTGGCTTATTATGAAAAGATGTTGATTCCAAGAAGCTTTCATATTCCTCTCATCCAATTAGATACTTTCTTGTAAATCCCAACTTTCTTTCCCCGGTGCTTTACATACCCTTATCATCAGAACAGCTTTCCTGATGTCACGAACTCCATCATAAACCAAGCGGGAGGCATCTATGAACTCATTCTCTTCAAATGGCTGTGGGACATTCGCACTCAAGGCTTCAATGGCAACCTCAACTTGTTCAGCAAAACGTGGCATAACTAGATTAACCAAAATGAAAGGCAGGAAGATTAGACACCTTCTTTTGGAGGATTTTTCCCCTGTCCTTGGGCATAAATACTTTCCAGTAGCCATGGTGCTAACTGTTGTTACAATTACAAGAGCTAGGAAGGCCCATGGCATGGATTTGTACCAACTCTACACATGCAGAGCTTTGGCATAGTTTCTTACAGCATGAAAATAGCAATCTTTATATTCTCTCCTCCAATTGCACAACAAAGAATTTAAAACTTCCTTTAAAAGTGTGATTTACGAAGACTGCAAGATATCTGAGCTATCAGTAAAGCACATTTAAAACATTTACAGCTAGGAATCTCGTTTATTATGTCTGTGTATACACATACATGTTTGTTCACATACACAGATGAAAGAACAGATCTGTACCACTGATGCAGATAATGCTCGGTAAGTGCTAGGGTTATATTGGAGAAAACATGGGAAAGTGACAGCAACAACATATATAAAAAAGTAAACATTAACAAAACATTGGAAGGCAGAGGGGAAACACTTTAATTAGAAAAGAAGTTTGAGAGAGCTGCAAGTTTCGGAAAGAGTATTAAATGCATATATCAAATTATCTTAATTAAGGGAACACTTGAAAGTGTAGTAGAAGACTAATATGATTGCATAAGGAAGTCTTTAGCCTGAAAATAGAAAAACAATCATTAAAAATACAATGAACACAAGTAAACATAGAGAATAAAAGAAAATTATTTAGGGTCATGGGGATAAAACAAGTAAAGCTAGAAATGCAAAAATGACAATAAAAAAGGAGGCAATATTTAGGATCCTTAAATTTCTGTTTAGAATGTCCTAACTAGCAGAGGTGATCAAATATTTAATATAATTAACAGTAAGTGCAACAGATCTGAATTAGGAAAGGGCAGTTTGGAGAACATCTACCTAAACCTGAAGAAATGTATCTATTAAATATGTTTTCGAGTTAACAGAGCATACTAAAATTTACTCTGCGGTTCTTAAGAAAATAATCAAAGCTATTTATGAAACATCTTGGAGAACTGAAGAAAAACAATAATGGTGGAAGTTGCAGGGATTTAGAAGAAGAAAAAGCACATACCTATTTATATGAAGGTATAGGGAATAAAAAAGGAAGAATTATAGCATATTCAACCTAATTTCAGTACCCAGAAAGAAAATGAAACACGATGTAAAGCAATTAATGTGTAATTATCTTCTAAATAATAACCAGATGTCAGACAAGCGCAAATTTGTCAAAATAGGCTGTGTCAAGCTCTTGCAATATTTTCTTTGACAGAGCAGCTAACTAGTGCGTCGGGAGAAGCAGTAGATATAATACAGCTTGACTTCGTAAGATTTTTGACATGGCCACACATGACATTCTTAAAAGTGAAACAAGGGAAATGTAAATTAAATTACTCTAAGGTGGACATGGAAGCTATGACAAAAAGCATCTCAAGGAACAATTACCTGTGGTGCATTGTCAAACAAGAAAGATATGTCAAGTGGGTTCTTGTAATATGTCTAATGATGTGATGTTATTGTAAAAAATGGCAAAGGTCTATCTAGAATTATTGCAATATATATATAAAAAAAAAAAAAGACTTGAGGGAATATACTGTGAAGCTGCACAGTGAGGCCCTAGTTGGAGCACTATTTGCAGTTTTTAAGTACCTGAGATTTTTGTAGCATGTGTACAAGAAACGTGAAAATTAAAAAAGCTGTGTTTTGCGGTTGTATCCAGAGATACATTTCTATGTTTCAATTGCATAATTTAGTCCAAAAAATATAATATACTACTATCTAGCAGCTATATCTGAATCATGTTAAAATACTTGAAGGAAATTCCACAAAGTCCTCATGAAAATTATTCACAGCCTGATAGAGATCACTGCTCATTTTCTCCCCCCAAAAGACGATAAAGATGCCTATTTTAGCTGAATATTGCATTTCATTTCTCTGCTTACAATATATACTGAAAAATATATAAATAATGTATGTATAAATTATACATCTAAATCAGAGAATCACTGAATGGTTTGGGTTGGAAGGGACCTTAAAACTCATCCAGTTCCAACCCCCTGCCACAGACAAGGACACCTTCCGCTAGACCAGGTTGCTCCATGACCTGTCCAACCTGACCTTGAACACTTCCAGGAATTGGACACACCACACAGCTTGGTGTTGGTGGCAAACTTGCTAAGGGTGTGCCCAATCCTCGTACTATGACACTGAAAATGCCAACAGTCATGGCTTCATTGGTTCACTCAATAAGTAGTGCTAGTAAATTTATAAGCATCAGGCCAAGGGGAGATGGAAAGTTACAGTATATTCATTTTGGTGAACATGAGGCACATGAGGCACTCATCCTCAACCACATGCATTACCACAGTGTCTGCCCATTGGGTGTGAAAGCTTCTTTCAATAATTTTGACCTTGCAGACCTGGCTATAATTTAGTCCTTAATTTACATTATTACAGTGGAACATTATTTGCTGTTTCAAAATGGAAATTGCTATTAAACTATATTATGAATTGATTGTGTGCCAATTGCATTTTTACATTACTGGGAAATATTTTTGATTAGAGAAGCAAGAAGAAACATCTTAAACTAATAAGATGTTATTACTTATAGCTTCTGTAAGCGTATGTTGCCATTTAATGCAGTAAAGATTTTGGAAATTGAGTTAAGAACTCTATTATTCTCCAGTTAAAGTTATTGGGCCACACTTGAGAAGCTCCATGACAGTGATGCATAGAGAAATACTTCAGTTGCACCCAAAAAACTTCCAGTCTTTCTTATCTGTCATTTACTGTACAAAGAAGGGTATTCTTACATCAGTAGCGAAAGAGCTACAGGTAAAATCAGGCAAAGGCATAAAACCTGTATCTGGAGTTGAAACTTGCAAATGCTGAAACTTGTAAATGCATCAGAGATTGATTAATTTATTATGTACAGAGATTGGCTACAAATTTCAGATTCAGAAGCAAATCAGCACTTTGGGTGAAAAAATTTAACATACGCTGGACTGAAAAATGCGATCCATTAACATCTCTCAGTCTAACTACATGAATTAATTAGGCACCTGCATAAATGTTGACAGAATCAGGTCTCAAGTTAATAGACACATTTCTAAGTTACTTTGTCATCCTAACAAATAAAGATTCTAAGCCTTTCTGTAGATGAGTTTTCGAAGGCATTGAAAGTAAGATCACTGCCAACAAAATCTAGTTTGAATGACTGGAGAAAAACTGGAAAACAACAAAGTTAAAATGACTTCCGTTGCACCCATTGATTATTTTCAAAGATTATTTTTATTTTATCAGCCTAATAGAAAACCAGCACATCACCATGGGTGAACTCCTGCCTTGATATAACCTGTATTTCCTTGCTAACCACGTTGCTCCACTCAGCTTTTCACTAAAGCTTTTCTTGTTTTTCTCTCACCCCACCCATATCTCCTAAGTTTTAAAAAGATCAAGCAATTATCTATTTTCTAAATATATATTTTCTAGTGACTCTTTTTCTCTAATGGCAATCAACTTGTAGTGGAATGTACTTGAAAACAGAGCTGTGCACTTGGTTTAGTGATATGGGAGCAGCAAGATCACTGAGAAGGGAAAAGTTAGGCGACATAAAATTATTGAGATAAAAACATTACAAATGTCATTGTTCATATCATTAGAATGTAAAGTTTCATTAATATGCAAGATTAAATGAATGCCTAGCTAATTTAATGCACTTTTATGGCCTTATTATTTAGGAACTTGAATTCTTCAGAATCTTAAGTAGATGTGAATGTTCAGAAATGTAGAAAGGGATAATTAAGACACAAAAATCCAATGAAGGTTAAAGTTCCCCTAGGTGCACAGGTTTCTAATTCTTAGTGGTATCAGTGGGAGTTAGGAAAGTTGTCCTGGTTTCATCCTACTTTGTATATCTTGAAAGTTAGAAATCTATGTCTTCTTTAACCAAATGGAGAGCAATAGATGTTTCCATTAGACAGTTAACCACACCTACTTTAAGAAAGCAGTTCAAGTTCAGCTAAACCAAATTCTGATACTGCTCTGCCCTTTTTGGAGAGAGTGAGGACAGATGATTGGCTCAGACTGGATGTCTGCTTTAGACAAATAAATTTGGGCCTAAATGAATCCCATTCCTGCATCAAATCCTAGAACACTTTTGTCTCTAAATCAGAAGGGTGCCTAGGAGGGTACCAGCTGAGCAAGAAGTGGCCACTTTCCATTTAAATCTCATTGGAAATGAAGGGTTCCCAAAGGTCTCATCTTTGGGGCACTTTTCTAGCCAGAAGTCTATTGTTGAACAGCATCAGCAGAGCTACGTGTAAAGAGACAAGGACCTACTCAACTCTTTCTAGCATACAGGGGTTTGGATCTAAGGGAATCAACCTTCTCAAAGACCAGGGGTTGTTCTCTCAAGCCATATGGTCCTCAGATAAACCAGATGTTTGAGCTCCAGAGAAGCGACTGATCTCATACTCAGTATACTCAGCTCTGCCCTCTGGCTATCTCTTTGTAGCTCTGCATTCATTTCAGCATTTGTAGTCGTCCTTCAGAAAGTTGAATTACCCTATGCCGTGTTCATAGAAACTAGACACAGAATTTTAGGTGTCAATCATGAGATTGAAACAGCCCTTAAGTGGCTGTAAAAATCTGTTCTGATTTGGGTAATATTATTCAAGAATGACATGACAGTCTAAAGGTCTGAACCTCTACACTGCTGAAAGTTGAAAGAAGGATCCTTGAAAGCTACAAGCTATAGCTTAAAAATGTCACAGTTCTGGACGAAATTTATTCCCTTTTTTAAATTACCTTTTTGTATTAATCCATTAATTTACTTAACTGAGGAAAGAACACGGTCTACTGGGTAGTTTCAGTACATAAAATTAATTCCTAAGGGATATCTGACATGCTCTGCCAAAGACGGCATATTTTCTCAATGTAATTTGAAGGATGAAGAAGGAATCAAAAGTGACACCTTATTTAGCTTGAAGTGTTTGTCAAAGTTTGTTTCTAGAAGAACTGGAAATTTCTTATCAGAAGAATCTAAATATTTCAATAGATGTTTTTTAAGCCCTAGTCTCATATCATAATTTACAACATTTCAGCTGTGATTATTAGATTGCTAATTAAAAAGAAAACGCTTTATAAAACTCTACTGAACTATTACATATCATAGAATCAGAGAACCATTAAGGTTGGAGATCTTAAAGATCATCGAGTCCAACCATTAACCCAGCACTGCCAAGTCCACCACTAAACCATGTCCCTAAATGTCACATCTACATGTCTTTTAAAGACCTCCAGGGATGGTGAATCCACCATTTTCCTGGGCAGTCTGTTCCAATGCTTGGCAACCCTTTCAGTAAAGAAGTTTGTCCTAATACCCAATTTCAAATGCCCATAATTATGTCTGCGCTTTATGTCACTGTATTGGGTTTTCAGAGCATTCACAATTCTGTGCCCAAAGAAGCAGCCACTGATTTCCGTTACAGCTAAATACTCATTAGTAAAAATGTGAATCCTCATCAGTTCTGCATATCAAACCCTACACGTCTCACATTTGTCACTCGGGAACGAGGGAAAACAAAATTAGGGCAAAATTTGCAGCATGCTGGTTTCACTGTTATGGCACAGAAAAGGATGAAACATCACTGTCCAATGCAGGCCATCTTTTATCTTCTTGCTATACTGATTCACTTTTCCCCCTATGAAATGGTTAAAGGATAGATGCAAAATAATGAATGTGCATACGCTATAGCATTTTGCAGTAAACACGGGACTTTCAGGAAGAATCAGCCTTCACTGCCAATATAACTGCATCTCTGATTTAGGCACGGACTGTAAACCCAGTGTTCTCAAGGTGCCTTGAATTTATGGCCAAGTCCTGATCCTTTGGCCCATATGTGTTAAATCAGTCTTCTGGCACTTCACAAAAGGCTTCTACTTTATCTGTGGGTATATGCAACTATGAAGCATAGACATGGCAATGCAGCTCTTTCAGGAAATGTTGGATTTGCTCACATGCAGTACAGGTGAGCTGTACATTATAGAAGTTAATGACATGTCTGGAGTTATGTCACCAAGCACTGTGAGATATGGACAGAAATAAAAGAATAGAACCGAAACCTTCAAACTTTGTCCTCATTGAATTGTCATTTGCAGAAAGATAGAATGTCAGGGGAGAGCCAAGGTAAGCTGCATCTGCAGCGAGGTGCCTTATGGCCAGCATAGTAGGCAATCAAATTATGAAAGGGTATATCACAAAGCATACAAAGAAGGATAACAAATGATGGCTGCAGGGACATGTGTCTCACCAATTTCAGATGTCTCATTCTCCTGCCTACCTGTGCAAACACAGACTACATTCAGTGAGCACCACCAAAATATTATTGCTACTAAACAGAGCTCCCTTCAGGTTGATGTTTCAAATAAAAGGTAGATGTAGCTCTTCAGAATACCGCCTCAAGAAAACAGTTGCATGCTGTTGGACACAAAAAATGGCTTATATAACACAAGCAAAACACCCTTTCTGGCTTTGGTTATAAGTTTGTGCATATCTGGATGTAGGTGTGTGTAGGCAAGGAGATGCAAGGAATGCCAGTGTTTTTATTTTAAAAGATTTTTGTACAATTCACACTTGTATTTCACAAAACATTCTGCTGGAGCTAGCCAATATTCACTGCATTTTTCTGCCCTTATCTCCTAGACTTGGTATACTTCTTTTTCTAACTCCACAACCACCCTCCTTACATTATAAAATGGCTCTTAAGAACACAAAATGTTTTTGAGACATTTTTGCCTCTATATCCCTACATTTCTTTAATTTTATCAATCTCATCTTGACTGTCTTCCATTTCTGGAAGATTTTTAGGTTGATCAAAGCTGAAACAACTATTTGAGCCATTCAGTGAACGTATTCCTGAATGTATAGGCTAACTTAAACAGTGATTGAGGGTTATAGTGCCTGGAAAAGGTATCTTTGCCCAGCTGCCCATAATGATGCCATATTTTTTCTAAGAGGATGAATTAGCTCAGATCCTTCCTGTCAATGTAGATAATACAGTTTAAATTGTTCCATTTACCTAGAGAAATGGAATAAAATTATCTTCTAGTGTTGCCTTTATGATAAGGAAACTCCCCTACTCCTGCTAGCCAAACCAGCATTCTCCTTTTGTCACATTTTGCTTCTGCGTATTCACCTCTTAATTAATACATTATGCACCAACCACAGCACTGACCCCTGAAGCATCATAGGATTTATCTTTCTGCCTGCTGAGAAATGGTCATTTATGCTTTGCTTGTGTCTTGCAACCAGCTCTTAATCCATCAAAGGCCTTAACAGTCATTCCATGGTTGCCCATTTTCCAAACATCCGTGTGTGCTGGACTTTGTGAAAAGCTTTTGAAAATCTGTATCAATTAAGTTATATTCTCCTTTAATACTATATTTTTAAACTGTAAAAGTAGAGAAAAAAAGAAATAGTATTGAAGCTTGTAGACACCGTGGTGATCTATTCAGCTCTTATGTGTCTCATGTAACTGTTTTATAACATATTTTACATGGTTTCTCACTGCATTCTTCTGTATATTGAATATGGCCTCTCAGGTTAAAAATTCTTTGGCTCAAACCAAGCACTATTGGAACATAATTCTCTGGTCCTTTTGTAAAATACCCTAATAATGCATTTTTTTTTTTTTTTTTTGGTGGTGATACCTTGATCTTTGGATTTCAGTTTAGCAAAACTTTAAAGAAAATGCTACAGTGCATTGCAGAATAAAGGCCATAATTTCATCAAAATGCCAGGATAAACGATCTCATGTTCTCAGGATGATGGTACCCATAAGTTGTATTATAACTACCCAAAACTCCCATAAAACATGAATTTAACATAATTTATTTTTGAAATAGGCTCCATTTTGAAATCTTTAGCTCTCCCTCAGGTACAATATGGGGTTTTCTTGGATTACAGTTATGCTTAAACTCATCTTCTTGCTTCTACATTTTGTTTCCCTTCATATTGCTGCTGAAAAATCCATCTTTGCCACACTTTAGTATTAGCTTTGATAACATCATCGAGCTGCCTTTTCCTAGTGATAAATATCTTTAAAGTTTGTCCTACTCATGCTGATAAAATTCTCAGAGGCTTATTGCTGAATTGCCAGTAGCGCTGATTTTCAGCTTTAGCCCATTTTGATAACACAAAATAAAGAAAATTGAGTCAAAACAGAAGTCACCTGTTTAAAACCAGATAGTTACAAAGTTACTAGGGTTGTTTTAAAACATGCTAAAAGCTGAAAATCAAATTTCTGCTCTGAATTGGACAATTTCAGATTTCCAATGTTCTTCACAGGAGTGAGAAACCTGAGTACTACAGTACTTAGAATCATAGAATCACAGAATAGTTAGGGTTGGAAAGGACCTTAAGATCATCCAGTTCCAACCCCCCTGCCATGGGCAGGGACACCTCACACTAAACCATGGCACCCAAGGCTTTGTCCAACCTGGCCTTGAGCACCGCCAGGGACGGAGCATTCCCAGCTTCCCTGGGCAACCCATTCCAGTGACTCACCACCCTAACAGTAAAGAACTTCTTCCTTATATCCAATCTAAACTTCCCCTGTTTCAGTTTTAACCCGTTACCCCTTGTCCTGTCACTACAGTCCCTACTTGCTCTTCCAGGATGGTTTCCAGACATCCCAATGAAAACTGAAGAAAAAAAAACCCTGAAAAATTGGAAACTTTTCACAGCCCTTCCTAGGCAGTTCTGGTTCCATTTGTTCTGTTTTTTCTCCTTCATTTCCCATTCACTCCTTTCATTACAACTCTGCAAAGTCTACTTTAGTTTTCCTAATCTAAATTCAACCCTCTGACCTTTCAAGAATGTCACAGCTTTTTCTCCTTCCTGTGTCTCAGAAGTCTTCAAAAATAATATTCAGCCTCGTTGCCTGTTACTTGATTTCTTTCCACAGATGCTTCTTTTTACTCATTTAGAAATTCATGCTTCTTCCCTTCAGTTCTTACAGCTTCTGAAGCAATTGCTGAGTAAACTTTGATCTCCTCCTACTTAAAAGCAATGGGAGACCCAGCTGGCCTTAGTCATTGCAAGGACAGGGTGCTGAACAGTATGAGAGATCTCAATATTCAAACAGAAATTGTGCTCCCTTTTTAATCTGGCTCCGTTCCCTTGCCTTTTGCCTTTTCTCTTGTTTTTAACCTTTTCTTTCTCCTCTCTTTTCCTTTCCACCTTTCTCTCTTTCCTTTTTTTTTTTTTTTTCCATGGACCATCTGTAGCAGGATAATTTCACAGTTCTCTACAAATGCTGAACACCAATATAACATTTAACAGGAGCCATCAGTATGACACTGCCTCCCAATCCATGCAATCCATCCCTATCCTCATGAAGGTGGATGATGCCCAGGGCTGGGGCTGCCATTGGGCTTTGCTTTTCTGGAAACCAAGCTAAAGATACTAGTAAAACTTCACAGTGCCCCAAACTTCACAGTGACTGCAGCTCTGGTTTACTCCCGCACACAGTTAACACACACCACACTTTATGAGTTCAGTGTTTGTTCCCATCAAGGCCCATAGACGCTGTGGTTTTATAGTTTTCATTTTGGATTTATAAGCAAGTCAGTGAGAGTCAAGTTTTTATTTTAGTTTAAAAGGGAAATAAAAGTATTCAATTTTAAAAAGACATTAACCAATCTGTCACTCCCTAATACTGCTGTCAGAGATAAGAATCCAGTCTACAGCGAGTGCTTGGCTATAAAGGCAGTGGGTTAGTCAAGCACAAGCAAGAAAGCACTAAAACACTAAAAAAACCCAAACCGTATGTTCCGAAGGCTGTAAATTTAAAACAAGAACACAACAAACAAATGAATCATTAAGGGGAGACCAATTCTAAAAGTAAGGTATGCATAGTTTCAATTTCTCAGAACCTACCAATATTGCTTTCCTTAAAGATTAATTTTCCCCCACCCTCCCCAGCATGAGCAAGGTGTTTCTCTTTCCAAAACAGTGTAACCATATTTCTGCACTGTAGATCAAACCCAGTACTCCTATAACAATATGAAATCCCTGGAAAAAGAGGCTTTCCAAAAGATTTCCTTTCCTGAAATGACAGTTAAAAGTAATTAATAATTGTAAGAGAAAGGTAATGTGCTCATTTCCCTGCCATTGTCATTTAACTAAATTTTTCCAGCTTTCAAAAGCACTTCATTTAAAAACAAATAAAGGTCAATTAAAAAAAAGGAGTAGCAAAGTTGAAAATGAGTCTTCATCATTGTGCTTCTCACAGACTTTGATACGTGCATCTGCGGGTGAAGCCTAACTCCAGATAAAACCATCGCATTATTCTAGTGCATTTAATAAAATCTGGGTTGGATCTCAAGGTGATGAATAGAAAGACTATAAAAATATACATGTGTATTCATAGATACTCATATCTCTATATCCATAGCTACACAGATGTGTATGCAGAGACCTGTTCCAAGGGAGAGAGCAGAGTATAAACATCCAAGGCACAGACAGAATGGTGTATGGGGGTTCTACACACCATTTTAACCAGTTTATTCCAGAGTGAAAAAATGAGTCAGTAAACTCTACCCATTTAAATCAAAAATCATAGAGAAAGAATAATAAATGTTTTTGTAAATGGCCTGAAAAGCTGCAGATAGATAGAAATTGAGCTTTAATATTAATGATCCACATTTGTGTCTGGCAGAAATTATTTTAGCTTCATGTGCTCCATTGAATCTGGGCCCATTCTGTCTTCTGAACTTCTGCTGCACAGTTTGCACATGACAGAGTTCTTAACATTTAAAATATAAGTTTTAAACTTTTGTTTACTATTCAAATTTACTCACATTTTACAAGATACATAATAAATAACTTGAACTAAGGAACAGTGACTCAGTGTTAAGTACTGAATCCCAGAATTAGTAAATTGATGTTGTCAATATTCACTTAGTCCGGAGCTTCCAGAACTTAAATTATAATTCAAATTATACAAAAGTGCATTAAATATGGATGGTATTTATTGTGCCTATTATTGATCTATGGAACTGACTTTTATAACTGTTAGTTACTATGTTGAAAAATCAATATTCTTATTAATAATAATTATTAATATTATTATTAATAAAATCTAAGTCAGAAAGTTTAGCTGAATAAAAAGCCTAAATATGTTTTTTTTTTTGTGTTGGTTAATAAAGAAATCTCATTGCTAGGCAGAATTCTTCAAAATCTCTCCTTTACCAAAAGGATACTTTAACACAAGAGAGCCACAGAATATTTTACCATATCAGACTGAAGTGATCTTTTTTTTTCCCCTGCTAATTCGTACCAACCCATAGACTTTTTCAAATAAGCTAAATGTACACTACTTATTCCATTGATCTCTTGCTGGGTAATGAAAAATAGGGGGACTAATAAAAACAATTTTCAGACCCACTTTGGCTTCTTCTACTTCAAAACCATGGCACAAATGGAACCACAAAACTTTGAGGGAAAAAACAAACCAAACCTTATTGCACTGTTTTCAAGCTGTACAAGGCCAAAAGACAACTCTTAAGGTCAGCTGGTTGTAAAGTGAACATGAATGTTGCATAGAAGATAGCTGTGTAGAGCCAAAAGGAGTGTGCTCTACAGGCTGAAGATCATGCCACTGATTTCTGACCTTCCCCAAAATGTTGTTCTGCAGCTCACAGGAGTCTGTGAAACTTATTTTCTACAGGCTGGTGTGAATACACAAGCACTGCAGGTGCTTGAGGCACAGCTTTCTAGTCATAATCACAATCACAAGAATCCACACTTCAGCTATAGCTTCCAATAAATGACAATGAAAAGTCAGAAGAAAGAAGAAGAAATTCTTGAATTTGTTCACTGGGATTTAGCTGCACAAATAGAGCTTGGGTTCCCTATTAGGTCTTAATAAGCTGAGGACAACCATAATACTACAATAAATCATTTTGCTTATTTCTGTTCTTAAGGCTGACACAGAGGCTGCCAGAACTACAACAGATTTTGCTTTTCTATCTCACAGGGAGATGCCTGTCTGTTTTGTCTGAATGTTACATTTGGCGTGCCCTGAGCTGATGCATTCTCATTTGCTTCTTCTCAAATACTCTTGATTTTAAAGCCCAGGTGAGCAAGTGTCACCTAATAGGGGAGGATCAGCTCAGACATTTTCAGACTTCCGAACTACGTGTATCTATATCATAGCTGGTCACTTGTACAGTGAAGTGAATGAAATCCAAAGTATGATTCATCCAAACAAAGGTAGACCACTGTTTTAAGATGAGGGCACTTGAAAGCACTGCCTGTACTGAACAATTCAGATGCACATAGCAACAGGTAGTACTGAGTGAGTATAAAGGAGTCTAATATAACCAGCTTATGTATAAACACCTACACTTAGATGAATCTGCTCCCTGCTCTGTGAAGGCAAAAAAAAGCTTAAATAATAGTAATAAATTAATATACACGTATATACACATAAATATATATTATATATATATTTCAGATACTTATATAAAATTATCAATTAATATTAATATATTATAATTATAATAATTATAATTATATTATAATTATATAGTTACGATATATAAAATATATATTATATATATTTATATATATTAATATATACATACAAATAGATATAATAGCTTTTTAAATATAGAAAATGACAAATTAAAATAAATCAGTGCTTTTCCTGGTCTATCCATCTTGCAGACTTTTCTATTTTTGGATAATGTATTTATTTTATATAATCTCCACATTTTATATAATCTACCAGCCGTTTATATTTTTTTTTTCAATTAGGTAATGCATTTTCAGTTGCTTAAATGTATTTTCAATGAAAATTTGTTTTGTTTAGAAACCTAATTTCAGCCACCAACACGTAGATTCACCTGTACAAACCACAGACTAATGTTTGTAACAACACATAATGCATAACCAACTGACTCAGAAAGAACTTGAAGAAAAGGCTGTGTATTTGCTCAAATCATTGAAACTTTGAGGATGTAGATTAGCCTTGATGGGCTACTGAATCTCTTATATGGCTCTTGTCAACATAGCCCCTGCAATAACATTGAGTAGAGAATAAAAAACAACTCACAGTCATAAATCTGTTTATAAACTGGTTTCAAGCACAGGTTCCCCTCTGAGTGCCATATTTCAGAGAACTAATCAAAAAACATTTCAAGTAAGCTTACCCGTTTCAGAAAGTAGTTTGGTAGCTTCCAGCACCTTCTCAGTATAAACTCCAGTTTCATAGTTTTCCATCTCTGCATTAATGATGTGAATAACTCTGGCTGCACGGCCTCGGATGGCACCTGCAGTTCTGTCCAGTGTATCGACATCTCCCTCTTGGAGAGCAATCACACACTTATTCACATCTTCCAGAATATGGTTTTCTGGAATGTAGGAAAAAAATAAGGCTCATTTCATGTCGTTCTTCCTCATAGCAAAGCTTACTGATTTGGGTAAACAGCATAAGTCAGTATGCTAAAAAATTGATATCTGTCCTTATCCAGGACTGCAAAACAAATACCATTCTGTGGTATTATGACACATAATCCCAAGTGTGATATTTATATTTCAAAGGGACTGCACTACCCTCTCTTACCCATACCGCAAATACCAACCTGTGATTCTTTGAAAAACAGTCACATTAATTTCAAGCATCACACTGAATTTTATTATAATGAAAGTGTAATAGAAATCAATGCAAAAGGAAAGCATTCAAATATTATGCAGATGCTCTAATAAACAGTTGGGCAATTTTCTGAAGCTGAATTCACACATTCTCATAAACACTCAATATGTTTGGTTCCTCTGTGCCTAAATAAGTTAGAAAAGAAAATAAATCACTTTGAAAAGACAACAGTAAATG
This sequence comes from Pezoporus wallicus, assembly GCF_028554395.1. NCBI lineage: Eukaryota > Metazoa > Chordata > Aves > Psittaciformes > Psittacidae > Pezoporus > Pezoporus wallicus. The sequence goes on along the minus strand of NW_026637098.1, from coordinate 1,315,909 downwards.
GCCTTTGTAGATAGCAGGGTGCCTGAGCATGAGTAGTTCATCTCCTTTACTCTATTTATGCCAGAGATTAAGCTGTGCATTTTTAATGACATACAGTATAATCGTATGTGATTGTGCATATTCAGAAGGAAGAGTCAACAACAGTGAGTCTGCTCAGATAGTGTAAAATCAAGTGTTTTCATTGAAATCTTGGGAGCTGCATTGTTTTTTTTTGTGGCTCAGAATCAGGCCATCCACTCGTGCTGCAGTATCACAGCTGATGTGATATTCTCACATACTGACAATGTGAAAAGATGAAGCAGATTTTGACCAGGTCAGACATTATTTCCCTGCAGCCAGTACAGTTAAAACTCATTTCAATAATAAAACTGTGTCTGAATGTTATATTTGAGCAGCTCACTCTGAGAAACTCAGTGACTAAACAACAACTTTTCTGCCAATGTCTCAAATAAACAGAAAATGAAGTGCTCTTCTTTGTAATAGTAATAAATAAACCAGAATCAATCAGTTCAACAACTGCTTTTTGTTAATTATTCTTGGCCCCATAAATAGAATGACACATTAATCTTCACTGTTAAAAATCCCAAGGTTGGTTCATTTGAGGGTTTCAGGAATGTTTTACATGATGGTGAATTTTAAATTGTAACAACTCCGTATGAAAACAGAAATTCCCCCGAGCTGTGAATCAGAGTAACTTGCAAGGCAAAATTCTTTGTTTAAAAAAATCTCTATTCACGTTTTAAAAACGTTGCTTTGCCAAAATATTTATTCACTATTTCCTCTCTTTTTTTTTTTTTTTACTATGGCATAGCCAAATTCTGCCCAACAAGAGAAGCCGTATGGATTTGAACATGCAGCGCATTTGGAATCTAAAGTAATTGATTAAAAGTATGGTCAGCTTTCTTTTGGCAGCCACAGTATTATTCACAGAATCACAGAACTGTTTGGGTTGGAAGGGACCTTAAAGCTCATCCAGTTCCAACCCCTGCCAGGGGCAGAGACACCTTCCACTAGAGCAGCTTGCTCCAAGCCCCTGTGTCCAACCTGGCCTTGAGCACTGTCAGGGATGGGGCAGCCACAGCTTCTCTGGGCACCCTGTGCCAGTGTCTCACCACTCTCACAGAGAAGTACATCTCCCTAATGTTAAATTAAATCTCCCTTCTGTCAGGTTAAAGCCATTGCCTCTTGTTCTGCCCTACCTGCCCCATCTAAAGCCCCTCTCCAGCTTTCTTCTCAGCCCCCTTTAGGTACGGGAAATTGCCCTAAGGTCTCCTGGGGACATTATTAAAACTGTGACACTCAATATGAAGAGGAGGAGGTGTCATTACATGAGGTACATTTAAGCAGACACTAGCCCATTCTGAATGCTTCACTGTTTTAACATCCAAAAATAAAACTACCCTGGGTAAGCTGAGGCTTCCAAGCTTACAGCTAGCAGCAACAGGTTTTCTGGATACATGTGATGCCTTCTCATCTTTAATAGGCTTGTCTATGGAGAGTGTTAGAAAAAAGTCTAAACCCAGCAGAAATACTACATCTTAGCTGCCTTGGAAAGCTTGGATCTAAGTCAAGGCTACGTTAGAAGAAAATATGATTTGAGAAAAACAAAAAATAGAAACATTTTCTATTCAAATAATTTCTGATTTTATGGATACAAATGCTTGGCATGAGAAAAGTCCTCAAAGAAATAACCAAACGGTCATTTAAGCAAGTTTGACCTCTCTTTGGCTTGTGGACAGGGTCTGCAGTTTATAGCTTGGTCTGCTCTTTCATTGTAAAACTAGGTCTGTTGAAAAGTGTTTGCCAGCCTCAAATCTCAAATAAAAATCTATGTGCTACCAGATTCTGAAGTACCCTTTTATTCTGAGAGTTCATTTTTGTTTTCTTGGCATGGCTTGCAGTAAACACCCTAGCACTGGTGCTGCGCAATGGAGTGTCATTATACTAAACCAAACCATTTCCTTGTTACTAATAATAGCTGGATACAACCAAATGAAATAAAGGGGAAAGTAAAGAAAGAAGAGTACAGACGTTTATAATGGATAAATACTTTTTCTTTCTCTAAATATCTTAAACTTTTATTGGGAAATTTAGCAAACCCTAAGGAAATAAACATAAAATTAAGTCCAAGCTATCTCCTGAAGTTTGGCTCTTCTGTGACATTACAGTAGGCTAAGCACACTTGCCACACTATGTACTTACTCACAACAACAAAATTCACCTCTTTCAAACTGTAATAGGCAAATAAGTTGTCTACAACAGACAATTAACCCAAGAGATGCAGCACTTTGCAATTATAGTATTCATTGCAATATTATAACAATACACTCTGCCACAAGTTGTAGCACTTCACAAGGAGGATGGAAAAAAGACTGCGACCCAAAAAGTCCTTCTCTTCACCATCCCTTCTTTATGTAAGGACTAAGACACTTTCTCTGTTTTCATAGGAGACCTTGTTTTGTATTGTGATCCTTCCTAGTGAGGTAAGAGAAGTGCGGCACTTCTCTGTCCTGGCTCAGCACTAGTAGTCATTTTTTCTCCTTCTTAGTAGCTGGTGCAGCACTGTGCTTTTGACTTTCAGCCTGGGAACAGCGCTGATAACACCGATGTTTTCAGTTGCTGCTCAGTAATGTTTACTCTGCCCAAGGACTTTCTGAGTCTCATGCTCTGCCAGGAAGGAGGGGAAGCTGGGAGGAAGCAGAGACAGGACACCTGACCCAAACTGACCAAAGAGGTATTCCATACCACAGCACGTCATCCCCAGGATGTAGAACTGGGGGCAGTTACCCGGAAAGGCTAGATCACTGCTAGGGTTGGGCTGGGTATCAATCAGCAGGTGGTGAGCAGTTGTATTCTCTGCCCTTGTTATTTCCCTTATTATTATTATTGGAGGTAGCAGTAGTGATTTGTGTTACACCTTAGTTACTAAACTGTTCTTATCTCAACCTGTGGGAGTTACATTCTTTTGGTTCTCCATCCCATCCCTTTGGGAAAGGGGGGAGGAAGAAAGTGTGGAGGGGGGGAGCTGTCCTGAGAACACACCTATATTGGACTCACATGTAGCATCTCCCTTTTTCCTACCTCTTTTCAGGGCCTGGTAACCTGCTATGGATAACTGGAGTTATGGTATATCTGCCCCAGTGTTTACACACAGCTCACCTGAGCAAAGCTACAAAACAAAGTAAGGAAAGTTCATCTTTCCTCCTCTTGACTACAACTGCACGAGGACTCTAATAACAGTTTGTGCAAAACTGTCAGCCTGACACAGGTCTCGAACACATTTTCAAAAGGTGGCCAAAATCCTAATGTGTGCCTGTGTCAAAACAAAACTTCTCTAGAAAAAGAAGCACAAATAGGATATTCTCCTGGAGATGAAAAGCTAACCAGGGATTAATTAGCATGGCTTGGTTCCTCCTGCTGACTGTAGAAGATCAGCATTCCAGTAGGGACGGACTAATGGAATAACAATGCTTTAGTAATTACAGGTTTTCTCTGCTCTAACCTGTTACTTTAACTTAGAAGTGTATTTTTAGAAGAGTCCCTTGATCCCAGTACCTGAAACGGAGAGGAAATCATCCACTGAAGTGATGTCATCAACAGCTTCAGTGAGAACTCGCACTTGTTTCTCCCACTGATCTTTAAAGACATCCATGTTGTCCTGTGCTACTTTGCTCTGGGGTCTGGCGGCCAATGTGAGCGCAGCATTTATTACCTGTTGTTCAAAATCATTTGTTACACAAGGGAAAGAACAAATAGATAATAGACCATTAAAACCACAGCATTGCACCCCAGTCTACAGACATGAATGTATCTTTCACAGTTCATGGAAAGCAGGCAAAAGTGCAATGACAAAGGTAAGGCTATAATCTTCATCTAGGCTGTTTTCCCTGTCCCAGCTAATTAATGTTTTCAATGCCAAAAGAGTTCTTGAGTACTTTTTAGCAGGAATCTTACTTACCTGTGGGCACAGACTGTCAATCTGCGTGGCTGCCATACGGACTAACTTCACGCCTTCTTCATTGTTTGAGATCGAACAGGCCAGATTTGCAACCTGCAATGAAATCAGCAGAATGGGAATCGAGTTTTAGGCAAGTGGTCCATTTTATTGGTTTCTCTCTTCTTCTTGAGCCCTGCCTGGAATGAAAGAATTGTATACAAGAGGAATGATACCACATCTTCTATGCTGGTGAGCAGAAACCCATGTAGATTAGTTCCTTACTAGCCATATTAATTTGCTTTTTCTCAAAATCTTCCCTGTCAAGTGTTTCACATCCTCCTTTATAGCTTGAAAATCTCCTGAGAAGTCATGTAGAGCATCTAAACAATCATCTGTACATTTCCTTTTCTCAGTTTCTTTTTCCTTTTATGAATCATGTCCATTATTAATACTAATAATCAGACTCATCCATACACTCTCAGCTTTGCAAAATGAAGAATCTTTGATCCCTTAACACCTGGAATTGTGCTTTTTTCCCTGAGAAACAACACTCTGATACCTTCACTGATACTGGGAAGTTACGTATTTCTCAAATATCTTCATTGTTTCAGATTCTGATGGTTTTATGCATGTTAAAATAATTTTAATTCTCAGGTGAACCTTTTATTTTTGCACAATCGTCTGCTGCAGATTAAAATGTCCATTAGCAAGAGTATCATAACTTGGCCACATGAAATGTCTCTTTTGAAAGCCTAATTCTGTACCATATCGCTGAATATCTTGCTCAAAGATGTAAGTATCTACATGTGCTTGCTCTGGCACAGCTTTGGGAAGTCTGAACCTCACAAGACTAGAGACTATTTGGATAAGATAAGACAAGGAAGGCTTAGAAAGACACCTGAATGACATCTAGCAATCAGACTCCCAGACACTGCAGAGCTTTCACTGTGGCTTGGATGCAAGTGGCAGAGAATGTTCTCCCAGCGCATACAGTGCTGCCTGTAAAATATCCATTCCCAGAAGCTTTATGCCAAGTCCATGAACTGCCATGGGTTTTCCAAACAGTAACTCATGTCATAGTGCACATAATTAAGCTCATTAGGGGTATTTAAATCATAAAGGTACATTCTGGGATGGGGGAATACAAGATATTTTTTTTAATCAACCAAAAGTGTGGCTCTTGATCCTAATCTACATTAAAACAAACTTATACAATTTTAAATATGCTTCCTTGATATTATTCACTGTGCCTGAAGGCATAACTATCAGTTGGAAATGATTCATGAATTAGTTCAAATACCCCCATCTTTCTAATTTTCCTCCAGTCTCCTCTTGTGGTATTAATCTGTTCTCGTCTCCAGTGCACATCGCCACATTAGCCTGGTCCATCTGTTCTGCATAGAACCTATTTCACTTCACAGTTATGTAGAACGTGGTTTGCATGTATCACAGTGCCAAAGCCCAGGGAAGAAAAGAACCTAAGGCTTCAAAGAGTCTTGCAGGCATTTCCTAGTCAAGGTTTTATCATAATGTTGTGATTTTTATTTTCATTTCCTGGTGAGACAAATGAGTTAGTCTGTTTGTTAACAGCCTTACAGCACTCATGTCAAAAACACTCTCCTAAGCTGACATCTTCCAATTAATTTACCATTTTCTCTAGTAATTTCTTTGCACACATCAAACAGCCTACTTTAATCTTCATGAGAAACAAAAGCTAAGGAGGATAATAATTAGAATGCATTAACAAGAGTGGAAATTACAGACCTTAAACACTAGCAAATGGTAATAAGTTCAGCAAAAGCCATCTCCCTCTATTTTAAATAAGTGGTTTTTCAGATTGCCCTTTCATTTTGTGATTATCATGATGAAAATCTTTCCTAAGGCTTCAGATGCACGACACATCTTACTCTTTCTCAGACAGTAGTGAGATTATGTGGCTGGAAGGGGCCGGGTGTCATGAAATGTCAATCAAACTATTAAGCAGGTCTGTGAGTTCTTTTGGAAGAAAAAAAAAAGTCAGTGAAACTTACTTCTTCTCTGCCTCTGTTAATTACTCTTTGAATAGAATCTGATAAGATAATAGCTGGATATTGTAAAGTTTCCTGGTTTTCCAAGGAAGGATACAGACATAACCACAGGAAACTTTTTCTCCTCTTGTAAAATAATTCAGAGTTCAGAACATTGTTTTGGATGTTACTATCAATAGAGAAAGAGTACTAATGTAATCTATAGCTACATTAAATATGCATCACAAGAGCATTACAGTTACCTGTTTAAAAACTAAGACACATATTATGTATAATTTGAATCTATACAGGTGCTATGATATATTTCAAGTCTTGCATAAATATAGCCCTGTATCATCAGCAGTCAGAAAGCAAAGCTACTTTCACAATTCAGCACAGTATGCCAGCCTGTACCATGGGAAGATCTGATTATGTCAAATAAGCATAGTCACAAGAAAATTCTACAAAGGTAGATGCAATCTGGATAAAATTGAATTTAGCAGTACAAATCTGAAATAGCATGACTTTACCCAAAATGTATTTTTAAAACATGGCAAGACATGTTTTAATGCCCACATTTCAGTGCCATCATACAAGCATGGATCCGTGAAACAATCCAAGTTTTAAGTGCACTCAGTCACCAGATAGAACACTATCTAATTATTTTGATTGACATCGTTATCAAATACACAATCAAGTAAGCATCAGTTAAGATTCTTGGCTTAACAATGCTCTTAGTTGATAGAAACTGTGAGATAATTCAACTTTAGCCTACAAGTAAATTTAGCCTACTATAAATTCAGCGACTTCAGATATTTTTCCTACCTAAAACTATGGCCTAAAAAGCTTAGACCCAATTCCACCCCACTTAGCTGAGACATTTTGGTTAGGTGCCAAACTAATCTCTTTGGATAATGGATAAAAACAGAAAGGCACTTCCAGAGACTGTTTCACGTCTTTGCTTGACTATCTCATCCTCTAGATGTGTCTAGTTTATTACTTAAACTTAGATTTTAGTTAGCCCTGGTTATTATTGACAAAGGTATTACTGAAATAACAGATGTTTTAATGGTGCATTACAGAATCATAGAATAGTTATCTATTTTGCATATGCATATTTAATACAACACGCTTTGTCAGGAACCCACACTCTTCAAGGCTGGGAATCCATTTCATATGCCACTCTGGAGCTGGATGAAGCAGATAGCTTGGAAAGGAAAATAAAAAGACCGCATGCTACTGTAGCTGCCAGTTTGCTCAGACTTTGATTTGACAGCCTTTACCTTTATGCTTCAAGTGCTCTGCCTCCACCAAAGCATTGAAGAGGAAGTTTCATAAGAGGCTGTGGAAGCGACCAGGTAATTAACTTTTCTATCTTCTGTTTACCAAGTTCCTTGAGCACAGAGAACTTAAGTTTGTATGAAGATCAATGAGAACTGACTGAAGAGTATTTATATGAATGAAAACGTTTTAAATACCAAAATCAATGAACTGTGAATCATTCTTGAAATGCATGGAGAACTTAATAACACTGAAACTGCTGTGTAGATAAACATTATTGTCTAGAATTTCAGGTCTGCTAAGTTACTCTTATACAATCAAAACAATTGCTAAACACCTTAAACCTGTCCTGCAAGAGGATGGAAAAGTAATGAGCAAGAAAATAAATACTCCAGCTTCAGTGATGCTGTATTTTTCTGCAATCACAAAGCTGCTGAACCAATACTAGAACTGGGGAGGTGAAAAAGTACGTATCAACTCCTTCAGATTAATTTCCTATCACTGGCACTGAAAGCCCTAGATGCAATTCTGCACCTTGCTAGGTATCTATCTTAAACCATGCAAATAATTCCATCAGTTTCAATTATTCAAAACATATGCAGGATCAGTCCCAATAAAATGTATTTGCACGTATTTGGTTGTATTTCAGCCTCAAGCAGTTTTCTGCTGTACAGCAGATGGAGGTGGTGAAGGGCTTTGTTTCTAAGGCAAATTTTGACTACCATTGTAGTAAGGACATACTAATGACAGGATTTATCTAAAGATATATTTATATGGCAGCTGGACATGTAAGTACTGTATGGATACGCAATGCCTACACTAGTTTCTTGCTAGGTAGCAACTGAAGCATGGATTAGTATTTTTTCAATGCATTGCTTTTTGCCACACATACTACTTACAACAGGAAGCCTTTATTTCTGCCATAAAGTTGCACCCCAGTTTACAAATGTAATCAAAGATCTTTCATACCAATTTACTCAGAAGATGTGGTTACCTTTTGGTGTGTTTTTAAACTAGGAATGTTTCCAATTCTGACTCGAGCTTTTTGCATTATTAAAGATAACTATGAGTAAAAAAATGCATTGTCCTCTCATTCAGACTTAAATTCAAATATTTAACATGGCCACTTTGCATTAAATGTACATGAAAAGGCCCATACAAGAAACCTATTGTTTAGAGCAAAAATGTAAACAAAAGGGGGAAAGGGGGAGGAGAAAGGACCAGTATATGCTCTAGCAAAGAAGCAGCATCAACACAAAGCCTTGCAGAATATTACAGCAAATGTGTATATTCTATTCCTCCAATCCTCATACATTCCTTAGAAGAAATAATACACAAAAAGCCCTATTCAGTTTCCCCAAATGTTTAACCATTCTAAGGTAAAGAATGCAATCCATTAATATCTTGGGTTTGTGTCTATTTTGTAAATATATTTTCTATTCTATTGTAAATACATATTCTATGATTCTATGACTATGTTTTTATTTTTATTTTTGTTATATGTATCCCCTATTTATGTCATTTATTTTTCCACTGCAATTAAGAGATGGAAATATTAGGAGGTAGAAAATTTACAGCAAGTTATTCTAGTTTTTAGGGAAATATAGAATAACATAAAGAAACCCAAGACACCATAAAACTCACTTGTCTATACCACATGTTTAAGAAACTGAAACCTTTTGAGTTATTCTGCTTGAGTTTAAGGTGGCTTAAGTCAGAATCTTCTGTAGCATGCACAGTGGACTAAAGCCAAGTCAGTTACTGTGTTTCAGCTGATGAGTGATAACTTGCTGAACTGTGGTATCTTAGCTATTTGTAATTATTTATCTATCCCCTTAGTAATTTATCCAGATGTTGTTACAAATGGTTCAAAGTTTGGACATTTATTAACGTTGGTACTGCTGTAGACAGCCCAGTGATATTCATGGAGCTGCAAGTAAAGAGGTTTTCTAAAGGAAAGCGCAGAATTGAAGTGAAGTTACCCAAGATCTTCAACTTGTTTATCCTCACTCTCTTCACTCAAGCATTATATTATGAGCAAAACTCTATCACTAGACAGAATGTTTTTGCACATACACAAACAAGTGCCAAAAATCTAAATGTCACTGAGAGTACATATTGCTCTTCCTCTTCACACACCGCAGTGCCAATTCGTACTACCATGAAAATATTAGACCGTGGTCTCTTTCTCAGTACCTATTCCATATGGCATGGGGGGAACCTCATACTGGATAACACTGAAAATTTTCCCTCATTTATATTAGCCAGTCACATAGTCTTATCTTAATAAGAGATGTATTTTTAAAGGTTGCTCACATGTACATACATTCACATGTATTAAAAAATCTAACTGTATACACAGCAGTAAAAGAAAGCCATTGCTTTTGTAAATCGCTGATGAGCTGGCTTACTGAATTTGACATTTGCTCTGAAGAATTTTAATACCAAACCCTGAACATATTTAATATAAACTGTCCAGGCTTTTACGATAGGTAGCAGTAACATCAGTACATTAGAAAGCCACAGAGAATTTTAAGCACAACAGTTGAATGCTTTATTTCATGTCTTATATGATGCCCACTGAACCTGTGTGAAATTTTTTACTTCTCAAAAGGTCAACAGCATATTCACTCATACTGACTACAGGAATAAGGCTTTTCTGCTCAAACTCCCTCAGACTTCCCCCATATCAGATCTACTTAAAAGAGCTTTAAGATATTTCTGCTTTTTTGTAAAGTTCAGACTGTGACTTGAATAAATTCAGTGGGTCTTAGACTGAGATTTTTGAAAGAAACTTAAGTGTTAGAGGCTTCATGTGTACTGAAAGCTCAAGTCAAGATGCAAAAATCCCAGCTTTGGACAATTTCAGGGAAGTGTTATTTATGCAGTCTGTATCTCCATCATCACCATCATCATCTCCCCCATTTTCTGGGACATGCCATAATATAGGATGGAGCAGAAGTGAGAACAAAAATGAAACACCTTGAAAAATCTTTCTACTTTCTTATGTTCATAACTAAAATACATTGGTTCATGTTGAATTGCAGAGCTGCCAGTAAAGAACACAAGAAAAGAGTATTCTATTATGCCCAAACCTTTAATACAGACAATAATAATGGTTTTAAATAGGAATAAAAAAAAGATATTTGCTAGGAGTAATTACTGACTCTTTTTCTTCTTCTTCAGGCTCAGAGCTGTTCCAGTTACCACACATGAAGACCTAATCTCCCAGTCTCACAATTAAAAGTCCAGGCATAAATCTGTTATGGTTTCCTCTGTTCTACCATATCTATAAATAGCTTGAAATTAAAGGACTTTGGAAAAGCAGGCGTGAATGTTATTTCCCAGAGCTGGAATCAATAGAAACACTTTCTGCTTTGACAGAAAACTCCCCTAGGAATTACAGATGATTGTCCTTTGGTTTTATAAGGTGTATTTCTGTGCCATTCAACTGGAGCATAATTAACTGACAATCAGTACTAGTGGGGAACCCGTATGCTGCTCAGCTGTGAAGCAGGGAGGGAGATGAGGACAGCAGAAAGACTCCTCTCCTGAGGTTCACTCCCAAAGGAGTCTGGAAGTGCAATGGGGCACCCAGCTTCAGACAGGTGGGATCCCTCCCTTCAATGATTTGCTCACTCATCAATGCAACTTCTCAATTTTCTCTCTATACATGTGCAGCCATTGCTGAAGAAATAAACAGCAAGCAGCTACAGTAAACTGAGAAGAAGAGCAGAACTCGGGCTCAAGAACGTACTTACAACCAGATTCCTACTTTAATTTAACACCTCTTGAGCAATATAGAATTGCACTGATGAAATGCAGCAAGTCTTTCTCCTCTAAGAAAACAGCTTATAAAGCTGTAGGGGATCTGCTCTTTATTTCCCATCTATTCAAGTGGGCTGTGAAGCAGATACCCTTTTGGAGACCAAAAAGTGGGATGGGAGTGACCCATCTCAGGGCTCTTTCACCTCTGTTAGAAGGATCCGGTTACTTTTCTATCTAATCTGACCATAGGTAAAGGCTTTCTTACACCATTCTTCCATACCTGGTCTGTTCATACTGAAAAAAGCAGAGAATAATATAGCAGAACACCAAAAACTGTAACAACACCTTTGAAATATCAGAAAACAGAACCTTTAACCAACAGTAACAGTTATGCCCCAAAGCATGCAAAAACAGCCAAAAGAATTTGTTCCAGTATACCAACAAATGAGGAAATAATTCAGGGTATTTGTGTATTAATTCTTTCTGGTCAATCTGCAATCAAGGCAATGGCTATTAAAGCTCATAATGAATTATGAACAATGAATACTGAAATACTCAAGGGGCAAGAGGAGACTTGGGGTCCTATGGAAACAAGATTTACAAGACACCTCCCATATGAAGACAGGCTGAGAAAGTTGGGGCTGTTCAGCCTGGAGAAGAGAAGGTTGCTGGGAGACCTCATAGCAGCCTTCCAGTATCTGAAGGGGGCCTGTAGGGATGCTGGGGAGGGACTCTTCTTTAGGGACTGGAGTGACAGGACAAGGGGTAATGGGTTAAAACTTGAACAGGGGAAGTTTAGATTGGATATAAGGAGGAAATTCTTTCCTGTTAGGGTGGTGAGGCACTGGAATGGGTTGCCCAGGGAGGTTGTGAATGCTCCATCCCTGGCAGTGTTCAAGACCAGGTTGGACGCGGCGTTGGGTGATATGGTTTAGTGTGAGGTGTCCCTGCCCATGGCAGGGGGGTTGGAACTAGGTGATCTTAAGGTCCTTTCCAACCCTAACTATTCTATGATTCTATGAGTTGATCCCATAAAGCAATTTTGACAACATACCTCTGGCAGTGCTGTAATTAATATATATTAACAGCAAGTAGCTACTAAAGCAATCCATCTATCTAATAACAGTCCACTTTTTTGGCAAACTAGTCAGTGACCCTGGAACAGGGATGCATCCCTGACTGGGTTGTGATAATTAAACGTTGTATTATCAGGAAGCTGTATCTTGACAGTTGTTGAAGATAAACAGGGGATTGTGATAAGAACTCAACAAATTTCATGATAGTAACAGAAGCACTGAAGAGATTAACACAGTGTGATATTGGACACCCCAGGTGTAAACAAATCACTAATTACTGATCCCTAGAGAAACATAACTCGTGAGTCAGATAGAACCAATTTTAGTTAGCTGACCAATGCAGATGGAGCTTAACTTGACAATGAATGCAAAGAATAATAAGAAAGGCTTCTACAGATATGCCAGCCACAAAAGGAAGGTCAAAGAAAATGTGCCACTTATGAACAAGACTGGAAACTGGTAACAACAGGCAAGGAGAAGGCTAAGATAGTCAATGACTTTTTTGCCTCAGTCTTCACTGAGTCTTCCCACACCTTTCAAGTGGGTAGACTACAAGGCAGGGACTGGGGGAGCAAAGTCCCTCCCCCTGTAAGGGAAGATCAGGTTTATGACCACCTGAGGAACACCAATATACATAAGTCTATGGGACCTGATGAGATGCATCCCAGAGTCCTGAGCTAACTGGCTGATGTAATTGCCAACCCATGGTGTCTGAAAAGTTGTAGTCACCAAGTGAAGTCCCTAGTGACTGAAGAAAGGAAAACGTTGCATCCACGGACCCTAGAAACTACCAACCTGTCAGCCTTACCTCTGTACCTGGGAAGATCATGGAACAGATCCTCCTAGAAACTATTCTAAAGCACGTGGAGGACAGTGAGGTGATTCAAGACAGCCAGCATGGCTTCACTGAGATAGATGCCTCATCCCTAGAACCATTCAGATCAAGTTGGATGAGGCGCTGAGTAACCTGATCTAGTTGAAGATGCCCATGCTTACTGCAGGGGGTTGGAACTAGGTGACCTTGAAGGTCCCAACCCAAACCATTCTATAATTGTAGCAATTTTAGGGCTGAAGTTGTGCAGATAAAGGAAGAACTGTATAACCATCTACTACAACTCCTACAATGATTGATAGCAAAGCTGGAGACACCTTTAAATTCTATATAAGCATACAAGAGTAGCAACTTGTTCACATGAAAAACCTGAAATTTGAGTATCTAGAACTAGTCAGTCTGCTATCCTGCATTGCTATGTAAATATTATTTATTACCATTAAGGGGAAATATACCTTTAGTGCTTGTGCTTCATCCATGACCCTGCCTTTGAGGCGAGGTTAAGATTTGTGACCAATGTGCTGGTCGTCCCCTAAATTATATGAAAGCCCATATCTGAGTCAAGATGAGTGTCCCCCCCGAGGGAAAATTCAGCTTTTTGCTTTATTTGGCCACTTGACAGGCTGGAAGCACTGGTCAGCATGATCATTTATTCAGCTATAGCTCATAATGCATTTGTCCAGCCATGAAAGGAAAGAGAGATAGGAAACACAGAAGGAAGCTTTGAAGGCAAGATGAGGAAATTAATGGGGATGAAAGAATAGGGGTGTAGGTAGAAACTGGAGACATTACAAAAGTAGAAATGTGATACACCACAGAGACTGGAGTTAAAACTGCAGGTACTGCATAAGAAGGAAGACTGCTAGTGTCAAAGAAATCTGACATTATCATGGTAAAGTGCATGTAGAATACACATTTTTATTATTATTTATATTTTTTTTTAAGAAATAAAGACTTATTTGTTCCCTTGCTCACAAACAAGACATCGTAAAATACTATGATTGCCTTCATAGGGGTACGTGAAGAGATTTTTACTTGGAGTAATATTTTAAAGGCTTACGAAGTCACACTCAGAGGAAGACTGATTTTATATGTATCCAATTTCTGTGCAATAATAGTCTACAAAATGTTTCTACAATAATTTAATACTGGTTCAACAGTAATGCAAAATTATGTCGTCTGCCCAGAACCAGAACATGCAGACAAGGCAACAGAATGAGATGTTCTCTTTTCTATTCCTCCTGTCAGTATGCTTTAACCTTGGAATGAAGAACTCATATTGGCTTGAAACATCATTTAGTTTATTCATCTGCTTAGTCGCCCTTTTTCCTGCTAATATACCCCATTTTCTGTAGGAGAAGCCATATTTATGATGATTAATTTTATGACGTGAGTGTCTGATAGCAAGAAACAAAGACCTAGAGTACTTAACAGAAAAAAAGGTATGTGGCTATAGGTATTTTCCCATTTCTGTATTATAAAAAAATAGTCAGACAGTTATCTTACTCCTTCCTTTCTGTCCTACCACTTTTAGTGGTGTACTTTTAGTATGACCAGAAACAGGAAGATGACTTACATAGAGTTGTTTAACAGCAGCTGCATTTATACCAGTAACCTAACCACAGACTTGAGAACCTGAACATGAACACACTTTTCACCTTTCTCAACTGTAAACATAATCCTTAGCAGAGTTTTAGCCTGCGCTACCTCATCTACATAGCACATGATTTCTTTTATATCTGTTAGAAAGATGCGGACAAAAGAGATGGCACTGAGAAACCTTACATCTTGATCTGTTCTAACAGGTAAGTAAAGGACAATGAAATGAGAAAATAATGCATTTATATTTAGTTCTTTCTCCTGCTCTGAAAGGGGAATACATAAAAAAAAAAGTAGTCTTTTTAATGTGCTGGAATTCATATAATCAAATTATATTTTCTCCTAATTTAAGATGGCTTTTTTTTAAAGAATTTTGGTTTTGCTATAGTACTAATAAAAATGTTGATATTTTCATCTGAGTTATAAACTCAATCATATGGTTTATTTGATTAAAACCTGTTACATTCTGACTCAGTCTTACATTTTATCCAGTTTTCACACATCTGCAGTTCTATGCATGAAAGCTGATTACCTTCTCAAAGGATCATCATTAGCTCAAATATCCAAAGCCATCTGAACAAACCTCAGATTATTTCTGGTGTATTAGAGTGCTGTTTCTGGCTTTTTCTTTGACTCCTCCAAAAAACCAAGTAATTTTCATATGAATGCAGCTCACACACAAATTCTTTTAATAATGAGGCTTTATATCAAGAGCTCTTCATATGACTTTTAGCATTAAAAAATAAAATGGGAACAAACATATATCTAAGAAATCAAAACTGACATTAAACTCTAAATGGAACTGCAGACAGAGATCTTTAATTCACTGTGCTTTGATTTATGGGCCTCTTGGCATGCAGAGTCCACTGTCTCTGCTATTACATTTAATGGTGGTATCAGGATACTTTTGGGCTCTTTTAAAACTGGTAGCTCAAAGTCTGTGGCCAGTGGGTCCACGATAAAGCTGCAGAGTCTTTCCACAAGTCAATTTTAATATATTTTTTTAAAAGCTTTTGATTAATTTAATTCAAAGTAACAGATAAATCTCAGTGAACATTAAATTCCTCAAATTTCAATGGAAACAAGCAACTGTTTTGAGGCTCTTAATGGCTCACTGAGCAACGAGTTTACCTGACAGGCTGCACTGAGGCATCTGAGTAGGTAAGAGACTTCCTAAATTCTGTGGGAAAAGCTTCAGCTGGATCTGATACTTGACCACAAAATGAAAATCTCTAAGGAACTGGGATTCATAATTTCTAGTGTTTACAGAGCTGCTTGTTTAATAACAGATTACTCCTTCCTATAACACCAGAGCAAGAGTCACACATCTGAAAAACCTTTAACTAGGCAGTGGGAGAGTTACTGTGTTTCTGAGGTTGGTTATAAGAAGACAGGTTTGGAGTAAGATGTTTTAGCAGGCTTTTATAGGGACTCCCATCCTTTGTAGCGTGTTGATACTAACACTTTTAGTATCACACTGGACATGTGAAATGCCAGGTTGGGCTGAGCAGTTGCTCTGGCACTTTGATTTCTTGTTCCTGTAAGAACTCCTTCATTAAATCACCTTTATAATTAGCCACAAGTGAATGAATGAATTATGGGAGTAGGTTTTTTTCCTCCATGTTGATTGGGAAGCTATAACATTACAGGTCATCATTCAGTTTTCCAACACCTGTCTTCAGATTAGGTGATTCCTGAGATATCCTTAAACAGGAAAAGAAGTGAACATAGGAAATGCAGTAAAGTACAGCATTATTAAGTCTCTTCTTAGGCACTTGCCATGTTCTTTTGAGAAGCAGTAACTGCATCCATGAATATGTCCAGATAAGGTGATGGATGCTAACTTCTTTATTAACCCATAGATTGCCTACCAGATGAGGAACAACACTTCCCTATGTCCTTGTTTAGGAGTAGGCAAAACAAGTTTCTTTTAATGTAGAGAACATCCTGGCTAAATTTGATTAGTTTTGTCAGGAGACTGGATACCACAGGAACATCCAGTTCACTGCACCAATATTAATATAATATTACTATGAGTCATTGAAATTTGAGCCAAAAGGAAATTTGACAGATGATGCTCCTGTCAGAAGGCAGGATCAGCTGTACCTAAACTATTCCTGACAGATGTTTGTTTCACTTAGTCTCACCAGTCTACATTGATACCAGTTGTATGGATTTCTATTCCTGTATATGAAACATTAAATTAGGGAAAACAAATAGCAATAGTGTGTGATGAGGTCAGATTTACCAGAACAACTGCAACAAGTGTGCACTAATCTGCATTCAGGGCCCATTCAAATACATATCAAGAGATTGAGTAATGACAGCAAGAAGAAAAACAAACTGAGAAACCCTAAAAAACCCTAATTTTTCTTGCCTCTGCATATTTTTCCTTTGCAGACTCACTGTTAGCTAAAATCTGAATCTGAGCTATTACGCTTTGTGAGTAAAGAGAACAGAGAAAAAACCATTTTTCTACTGCACAGCAGTAAGGCTATTTGCCATTAGATCTATCTACATGCTTATAGTAAATTCATAGAACTTTAGTACCTTAAAAAACACAAACCAAACCACCCTTATAATAGGATCTACTGAGAAGCTTCATATATCAATGTAGGTGACATATTTAGCTAAAAGAAATTTTGACATCCTTTCATACCATCTTTTTTGCATGTGCATTTCTGTGCTTGAAGCACTACTGGAGAGGATTATTGGTTGAGTCTAAACAATTCATCTTGTAAATTAGATTTCCACATATTTCCCAGGCTCTTATGATACCTTTATGCACTTGGAAGACCAAAAGATAAAAAACTATCAAAACATATCTTTGAAGGATTTTCCTTTCTCTGACAAGTTATGTTCAGAACAGGCTTAATGCATGGTTATTGCTGTCTCTACTCAGAAGTTGGTAGTATCTTAGACTCCCTGAATAATGCAAATATAATGATAAAGTTTTTGATCACTACTTCAGTTATTTAAAATGGACCTTGGTTAACTCGATTCTACTTATTTGAAAGCCAGTCAATGTTCTCACGGTGAGAAGCACCAACAGAAGGCCTGAACACATTAAATGTTAGCAAATTTTAAATGTAAAATCTCTAAATTCTGTGTGTGAGAGTAAGAGATAGAGGGGGTTCAAGTGCAGCTCTAAACAGAAATGATTAAGCACTCATACAGTAAAGAACTGCAGATCACATTCAACATCTCACCCAATAACATAATTCTCAAGTAGATATACAAAACTCATCAACCCTAACATAGATGACCAAGCTTTTTCATCCAATCCATCCAATGAGACAAAGCTGGAGATCCCCATCTGATATATACCAGCTTTGCTCCATTGCAGCAAAGCTTCAGTGATTTACAGCCGCCTTGGCTCATATAACACACTCTTTGGTCAATAAATTGTAGCTTTGACAAACTAAGGTAGAAATGAATTCCACAATCAATCCACCAGCGATACACAAATGGCAGTAAATGTGGCTCTGTTTCCACTTCTCTGTATGCACAATGACATTCCAGAAATGTTTACAGGACTCTGCAGAAGTCACTGTAGTGCCAGTCCATGTACAAGAGGAGCCAGTTAAAAAAGGATTTTCTAAATGTGGCAATTGATCACAAAAACTTTTCTTTCACTGGCATCAAGAAGACACAATAGGTTGACCAAAGAATGTGCTGTAGTCTCTATCAAAAAAGTTATATATCATTACTGCCAGATATCGAGTTATGTATTACAAAAATACATTGTTCCTATGCCTTTTTATTATTGTCACCCACATCTTTTTAATGGTTAATTCATTATGAATTCACTGGACAGCCATCAGCATATATTTAAACTACTAAAAACTGGAATTTATTCATCCAGCTGTATATTGGGATTTGTTTGGTTATTGGGGGCCAGTGAACACGTAACACACTTTTATAAACTGATATTGAACAGGAAGAAACTGCATTAGAATGAAGCCAGAATAACAATGAGCTGAAGAGTCAGGTGAGCATTTCTTGCTTCAGCTGCCCCATGCACTGTCAGGAAGCTCATGCCTTTATTTTTTCTTTAATTGTTATTATTTTTAAATCCTTACTTTTCCCCATTACAATTTTTATGTAGCTCTTTAAACGCCTTTACAGCTGCCATGGTGACGGCCCCCTGCCAGCTAAAGGGGCAGAAATGGCACGAGTGGTCTGTCTGTGTGGCTGAACCAAGCATGTGATGGGGTTTCGTTCCCAAATGGAAACATGTTATAACTTTTCCGAGCTAAAAGCTTCTAATACTACTTTTCAGTGTGTCTTTTAACAAAAATTAGAAATTGCTATTAAATTTATTCTTTTCTTTCTATATATTTGTTATTATATGGTCCAGCTTCAGCAGAATTGATTCTGATTGACATCAGTGTGAGTGACAGGAGAAAAGACCTCAGTAGTTTGAGGGTAATAGCTGGTGAAAATATGTACCAGTTCCATTTCTGAGCCAATGGAAACCTACCCCAGGCAGTTCCCATCTCAGAAGCTACCTTCTCTGAAGGACAGTCAAATAGTCTGCAATATTATTACCTGCTACCTATTACACTGACATTACTCTGTAGTCTTAAGAAACACATCAAGAAACTATGTAAAATAATAGAGTATTCTGTAGTAACATGAGAGTGCCAGTCAAATTTGGTAGTGAATAGCTTGTACAGAAAAGGCCAGGTTGGACAGGGCCTTGAGTGACCTGGTTTAATGGAAGGTCTCTGCCCATCTCAGGGGGGCTGCAACCAGCTGATCTTAAGGTCCTCACAAACCCAAACCATTCTAAAATGTCACCGCAGTGAATGTTCACCTGCTCTGTTAAAAGTACAAAAAAACCTAACATCACACAGACACAGATACACTTGCAGTTTTTCAGGATTCCAATTCTGAAAAATTCAAAGAAAAATATTTTTCAGTGTATTAACTGGGGTCAAAATTCCTAAATTTTCTTTTCCTAGAAGTCAAAACCCAATATAAATAACGGCAAATGGACTTGAGCTGAGGATATCTGAATAGAGTATATGTTGAGAAAACACTAGTGAGTAAAGCTGATCTTATGCATGTTTTAGAAGTTCATAGAACAGCTGATTTTCATGTCATGTTACTCCCAGTTTAGGCAAGCATTCAATATGAGAAGGGAGCACAGAGGTGATTTACATTTAATATCTCGATCTCATTTCAAGAGAACAGCTTAAACGCAAACACAGTCAAGTTGAAAGACTTAATGTTCTACTTGAATTCACATGATTTATGGAAGGAGGAAAAAAATCCGACATGGTTTCAACAGGCTGAGAAATGCTAGTTTCATCTATATGGGCTGAAGGAACACAAATTCAAACAACAGGCACTCAAACTAACATTTATCACTCCAGCTGACATTTGACACTGACATTCAAGCATTCCAGCTAAGAATAAATCTCTTGAAAAACCCAGAATATGAAATAGGGCAGATACTGCATTCATCTATACTGGTATAATTAGACATACTGGACTGAACTCATGTTCTTACTGCGGATATATGCAGTGGAATTGAAGCCTACTCTTCAGTCTTCAGGTAAATGCCAAATATGCTGCTGAGGGTGCTCAAGTGACAGTTCTATCTCTTAAGGAACACCATGCAAACTTGAATTAAGAAAAGATGCCCAAATATGCCAGTGCAAGCTTACAGTATTGTCACAAAAGTTTCCAAAGGATTTTGAAGCATTTTTCAAAATCACTCATTTGCTTTAGTGAGCTGTTCCTTATATTTGAGCTAAACTCCTGTGCTCCCAAATGGCCTACAGGGAAGTATGGCTTTTCCTCTTTGGTCAACTAATGGCTCTATTTTTCAAGGGATGGCAGTCTTTACTTTCCAGTTCTTTCTATATTCATCTTGGTATATGTGAGGTGACCATTATAAGGCAAAAGGTGGCCTTGGCAGTGCTGGGGAATGGTTGGACTTGATGATCTTTAAGGTCTTTCCCAACCATGTTGATTCTAAGTGGAGAAAAGCAATCTAACAAGCATAAAGAGCTTGCTTTCCATACAAAAGCTAGTATATCAGACTACAGGCTTTCCTAAAGCGCACTAAATATGGGTGAAGACACAACAAATGCTAACTGGAATGAGTTGCCCAGAGAGGTTGTGAATGCTCCATTCCTGGCGGTGTTCAAGACCAGGTTGGACAGAGCCTTGGGTGCCATGGTTTAGTGTGAGGTGTCCCTGCCCATGGCAGGGGGGTTGGAACTTGATGATTTTAAGGTCCTTTCCAACCCTAACTATTCTATGATTCTATGATTCTAATACCACAAGCTTGAAGCAGCTCCCAGAGACGCTACTGTTTATAAGCTGTGTAGCATTCTTTGGCAGAACAGAAACTCTTTATTCCTTAAATAACTGCACAAACTTTTATTTTCCCCACACAAATTCTAAGGGAAACTCATTTATACAGTGAATAAACCAATTTAAAAAGAATTCCTACCCAACTGAAATAATAACTATTCTATCAAACTTGAGAACAATTTGTGAGGATCTGTGGGACTAGAGGTTCTTCTCTGGATTGCTGGCGCACAGGCTACTTTCACATTAACTAGGATAATCATCTTCCTTAAGATTCACTGATAGCACAGCTGCTGCTATCAAGCAGATTTCTTCTCTAACAAGCCAAACCTCCAAGAACATTGTAAAAAGGTAGGTAATGTATAATTAACTGGCCTAAATTTGGAGAGCATTTTAACTTATCAGTGGTGTCTCAACTCTGCTTTACAGGGAATTTATCTTTTCTCTGTAATGAATACCCCCAAGTATTGACAAAGGCAATCCAGAGACAAAAAGTATAATAGCTTTTGGCTGCTATGCTGTTTTTTCCAAGTTAGTTCAACATATCAGGTGGTGGTGAAGGACTATGCAAGTTTGGAAGGGAGGAGCAGGGAGGGCTCAGCTTTTGTCTATGATATTGCAAATTTGAAGCTCTGTTGCTGTAGCTGATGGGTAACTTGTGAAGCCAAAAGTTATTAATTTTTTTCAATTTATTTAACAAAATCTGGAAAAGCATTCTTACTCGGGCTTTCAGATCTCAGCTAAGCTGTTATTGCTTTCTACAGCAAAAGAAACTGCATTGGAGGTGAAAACTGGGTTCAAGATCTGAGAGCAAGTTTTAAGAAACTACAGATTCTCAGCCAGGTTTTGCTCTCAGAGGACAAGTGAGTGAACCAAGGAAAAAAATCTCTGTACCAAAACGTTGCACCTTATATTTTCCAGGAGGTGAGACTGCATGTCCTTTCCCATTCCACCTTCCCAACAACAGCGGTGTCTCCTTGATTTTGAACCAAGAATTCCCACCTTTCTACAACAACTTTACTTTTAGACATCTCGGACCTGAAGGTGCACAAACCCACAGCTCCAACCTCTGCAGACAATGCCCAACCAACCAGGCTACAAAGTGCTTAGACTTGCTGCCTTTGTACCAAAGTTTTAACACTAACTAACCTTTAATATTCAGTGATAAAACAAGAGAAGTTTTTGTACTGAACCCAAATACAGACAATTATATATAATCCAGAACCTCCTTCAAACAGAATTTTAAATAAAACACAGTCATTCTTTGGTAAAACTCAGGCTAAATCAGTTAAAATTGCTAATGCAAAGACATTCTAGTTCTGGAAAAGTGAAGCAATCCTACCTGTTCATTTATAATTTTGAATAATTCTTTATGTATATGTTCTTGCATTAAATTGCTACAGACTTAGGAAATGCTAACATTTATACTTTTTCTGATCACTATAATATTAACTTAATTTTTTTAACTAAAGATAACCCATACCTTTATCATAAGTATATTTTTACAGGATTTCCTTTCTATCTTGAATTATAGATCATGAATTTCAGTACTTTGACTTCCAAGTAAAAATAAAAACAATAAATGGCTTCCTTATAATGATTTTTTTTTTTTTTTTTTGCTTCTGGCCAACTGTAGCTCACTGAACATCTTAAAAAAATATTTAGATCAAGAAATAACCAAGACATCCTGTTACTTTTTACCCTTCTACTGTATGTATTAAACATAGTGTTTAGATCAATTTTATTTTTGTTAATATCTATATGCTATTTTTCATTAAAATCATAGCTAATAATTTTGTCACCTTTCCAGAACAGTCTGGGGGTTCATATAGTGGAGCTGCTCACAAGAAAGCCTTGGCAATTTCACATTTCAGCTTAAGGATGGAAATGAAGAAATATTAACTAAACAAAAATGAGGGGGATTGAGAAATATAGTTCCAACAATAATTAGTCAGGGCATCATGGTTTATATTACACTACTGCAGGAAACACAACCAAGTTTCTGAAATATGTGAGACTTCCCACACAGTTTCAAAAGATATTATTAATACATTAATTTATCCTTGCATCGTTCATCCAGATAGCTATTGTTAGTTAAGTAGAATATATACCATGGGTGAGGGCCGAGATTTATTATAAACATATATGACAGATTCATAAGAAGAGAATAAAAATACAGCAAGTGTGCCAGACAGACTATCTGTATGTGAAATACATGCCAAAAAATAGAGCTGCCACGAAAAATAATCACAAAAAATTGTCTCAGGTTGACACCAAGTATATTTCTGTTGGCAAATTCAGTAAATGTTCACAAATAGTATATGTTGACCTAAAACTGAATTTCTCACTGGGAAACCGTTCATATGAGATGCTTCACACAGCTTCTCACTAGTTCCAGGTTTTCTAGGGATACTTAATTATACAGTATGCATTTCTGTATTTAATATCTCTGATATATAGTTGTTGAGAGGGCTGGGAAGAGCGTTCAACTGCATGGATTTGCTGCATCAGCTTCAGAATGACTTAACCTGTTACCATGAAAATAAACCCACTATTTTTACCTGCCACCTACAAGCTTTTCCCTTTATTATCAAGGCTATTCTCTTAGTGTGCAGATGAACATCTGACATCGTCAACTACACGTAATAAGCTGTCTTATTTTTCAATGGAGAGCCCTGTTCATTGAAAATTTCTACTGATTTTTCACAAAACTGTCATTTTGCTGCACCATCCTGCCATTTTTCAGACTTAGTCACACACCGTAGATGCAAGCGTATTTATCAAACAATTATCATCAGTTACCTGAGAGTTATTCTCAGCCATTTTGGGAATTCCTGAGATTTTTCAGCGTACTGACATGACAAAATACGTGTCAGTATGTTGTAAAACAGCTGAAACCACACAACCAAAAAGAGAGGTGGAAAAAAAGCCATTCAGATGAAGTACCACTTGCTGCTACCGTTATCATTCTGCCTGGGCAGACTTCAACAAATAGTATTCTGGGAAGCAGCCTTTCTTTTCAAGTAAGACAGTCTCTCAAGAGTCTCCAGGCACAAAGTGATTTCCACAAATGATTAAACATTGTCTCTCTGTCCCTTTAGATTATACATGTGTTCCCAATAGATCCTTCTTGTCTTTAAAATGTAACTCACTCATGTAACAAGGGATATAAATGGTCGTTTTAAGAAAAAAAAGATGTTAGGTTATGTCTATATTGTTAAATAAGAGAATTCCACTGAATGATCTCAGTTTTTCATCAGCTCTCTGATCCTCTTTTATTCAGAAAAATAGATGTCCCTATGAGGCCAAAAGGCTTGGACTTAGCTCTCCAAGGAACTGCCAAAGGAACATGGATTATCTCAGTGTCCATCAGACCAAGAAACTGCAGAGCACAGAGAAGATTAAGCAGAAATGGAAATTATATTGCCTGATCAATCATAAGGAATTATAACAACTCTGACAGGTTACAAGCACAGATGATAATCTATCACAGGAGTCATACTTGTGTAATCAATTTTAAAAACTAAAAAGACCAGATCAGAGATAAAGCATCCAAGACACAGAAGCATTTAAGGATGTTGAAAAAAAAAAGTATCAATATTCATAATCTAATGAAATACCATAATTTGTTGGTATAAAACATTGCAAAACTTCACTTGGAACAGTCATGTGTAATAAGAGCAACGTGAGCTGCACAAGTACAAAGAGTTTCTGAGAAGGCCGGGACGTTTGAGAATGGTACAATAACATTTTACAGATGAACTTGAGGTTAAGTGCTTGGGAGGATAAAAAGAGCTCCACGTTACAGTCAGATTTTTCAAAATGACTTTTAGGAGATTTGTGATGATTTCGAATGGAATTCTGGAATCACCTTCCAAATAGCTCTTTGATATAGAGTTTGAAATTTTCTGGAGTTTATAGACCAGAAATCAGACTGGAAAGAGAAATTAGATTAAGGAATATTTAGAGAATATGATCTGATGATTTACCATCCTTGATGGTCTTTCTTGCATTTCATTTCAATAATTTTCAGCACATAAGCAAGTTCTTCAACACCACATTTTTTACTTTATAGATACCTGCATCTTCAATAGCAATTATTCTGCTCTCCTAAGTGCAGGATCTCGTACATTCTTAAATAAGAAGAATTTAAGAAAATTCTGCCCTAAATGTCTTCTAACACAAAGAAAGGCTCTCTTAGACATTGAGATGAAAAAGTAGTAATTATAATTATCATGCAAGTATGACAGTGCTGCAGGATGAGACACAAACATGGTATTTAATTTGATTACAAGAACCGGAAGGTGATTATTTATACAATATAAAAATATATTCTTTGTAATAAAGTTTCATACAAAACAGAAGTAGAGTTTCAAATCACAATACTCTTATTTCTCTTGCCTACAAGCCTTCTACAAATTATCTCAATAAGGATTAAATAACTCCCTCTTGTAAGATTCAATTTCCATTTCTTTATCAACAGAAACACAGATGGGCTTTTTTTCCCCCTAAATCAATATTACAACAAAAATACCATAATTACAGTATAGTATATGAAGAAGAATAAACAAGAGCTTTATCTAGAGTTTTTATCTATTATATCTATTATATATATTATCTATCTAATAGATTTTATCTAATATATTACTGAAGGAAAAAGCAAGCAGGAACAATGCAAACAAGTACAAAAGCCTGTGCAGACAAAGCTGCAGAGAACAGTATGAGTAAGTAAAAATATAGATTTCTTCCTCCCTGCTGTAACAACTGCTGTGAAAGACATCTTTGTTATTTAATTGCATACTGCTGTTTTGTCCTTTTTTTGTTAACACTGGAAAAACAAATTAAGCCATCTAGAACCAGACTTAAATGGCGTGCTTACATTTGTAAAGGAAAATCAGTTTTGCCACGTCCACGTTATTAGATCATACCACAGTTACGGTTGTACCTGTAACTATATGTACAACATTTGTAGTTGCATTCCGTAAATATTGCACATTTGTAAAGAATGCATCAAACAGTTTTTAACATATGCCCATGGATTTGATTGTCATTTTTTGGTAATATTTTAAAGCCTGGTCAGTGTTTGCCAAAGTGTGACTTTAATCAAATGCATCTACACTTCAGCCTGACAAATGGGATAGGAGCTGGAAGGATGGAGCCTAAATCATGTATGAAAAATGAATACCAGGCATGAGAAAGCATACTAATAATCAGCTTTAAAGATGAAAGTGTTGATAAGGGTAGAAATTGCTAATGAGAGCTTTACGCCTCTGTCAGAAACCAAGGTGCATAGGGCAAGTGGCCTTTGTAGCTGCTTCTTAATAACTGCTGCCTGATCTTCACATTGTAATAGATATAAAAACTTGCAGTGTTTATTTTTCTTGAGGGGATGGTATTCTTGAGTTGCCCCAGGGAGTCTCTGGTGGCAAATAAAACCTGCTCTTGTAAAGATTTAGTAGTGGCAGCCAATGGTGTTACAATCCAGCCTAAAAGGAAGGTAAATAAGAGAAAAGGGGGCCCATCTGGAACTGAAAACAATGTTACCAAAAAGAAAACCTTCCCCAAAACCATGACGGTCTTGAGATGAACTGTGTTGATCATTTTTAAGCACAGTTTTTCTGCCCCCAGTGTTGCAAGCCCTGTTTGTGCTCAGTCTCTTTTCAGAAATACTGAAAAATAACAGTATGACTTTGGAAAGATACTGATGAAGCCCTCATGCACTATTATCAATGTTATTTTGGCTTTCTTGTCTTAGAGGAAAACAGAAGTTTTCTAGGAATTTCATCCCTATGGTTCTCATTAAAATCAATGGAAGTATCTTTCAATCCCATGAAACTTATGAAAACTGACCTCTTCAGCTACCGCAATTAAGAGATTGTAACTGGCACTTGTTACCTTGGCCTACACTGTAAGAAGTTCTTGGAAGTTTATTTTATGGTAATAAAATCAGCTTAGCTATTTAAATGCTGAAAGTAGAGGTCATCCAAGTTGCACTGTGTCCCATCTGTTGTGTTAAAGTTACATGCCAAGATAGCTTTCAATGCACATTAAGATGGAAAGAGGAGCAGGTCTCACAGACACTGCAGACTAAAATAAGCACAGAGAGCTCACACAGGTTAAGATTCAACTGGCCACAGGCAGTGGCTGCAGGGTATTATTCTTTTGCTGCAGCTTAAAAGAAAATGTATCTTCAGCATGCACGAGGCGGAAAATGATGATGTTCCCCTCAGACATGTGCCACTGGTTGTCTCACTTTCAGAAAGTCTTGGTATTGCTATTATAGTGTTATTACAAGAGAAGAATTTGATGCAAATTAAGCATTCTGGGCTCTTACAAGAAGGCAATTACAAGAACATAACATCTCACTGCAAGTAACAGAGGACAGAATTAGTGCACCGCAGGCAACAGCAGTGACTTCTGTGGCAAAACATCTTTTACCACAGACATGACACTTGTCATTACAGGTATAGTTTCACTATATGTAACTCAACATTGGCTATCTAAAAGGCATCTACTGCCACCTAATTGTCTAGGATCTCTACAAGAGAGAAGGATATCTTCAGAGTCAATGCATCCCACGCATTTTAACTGATAGCCCTACTTTGTCATGGTAGGAAACACCTTTTAGAAGTACAACTGTCTACAGCAATGACCCAGAGGGTGTAGACAATAGCCATCTAAAAGAATAGAAGATTAGTCTAAGGCAAAAGTTGGACACAATTAATTTTATCTTGTGTTTTAAAAAAGCCCTAGCTATTTGAAATGAATCGTAGAAGTATACTATGTTTACTTTTACTGGCTTATATATAGTAAAGCGTAGGCTGTATCTAATGGCTCCTAAATGCTCGAAGCTTTTTGCTCACTTGTAACTAGTTTACTATTTTAAGTGGTCTGTAAATAGCAAGTCAACCAAAATCCAAAAGATAGTACAGTTAAAATCTAGAAATGGGATAAAGGAGTGTGAAAGCCTCCCTGATAACCCAGTGACAGAAACTGCAGTGATCAGATTCTTTTTCTAGATCTGCCACAGGTCCTCTAATACACTCTGGGCAAATTATTTCATCTTCTAGGATGTCACCTACAAAGCGGAGATGATATTTATGATTATATTTAAAAAGCATTTTGAGTTTAAAAAGGAAATTATCTGAGGTAAGATAAGACTTTTGGTGCTCTTGCGCACTACAAGATGTTTGAGGCAAGAAGCATCACCCAAGTCCTAAGAAAACCTGCGCTGTTCTAAGTTCAGTCAAGTTACATGCCTTGGATTTACACCTGATTGATGAAGACTGACATTGCTCCTATGAAGATGAAGGAAAATGTATCTTTTTACACCAACTGAAAATCTGGTTTTACAGGTTTACTTACAGCTTGCAAAATGCCAAGCAATTTTATTTTTTTAAACATTGCAAAATGAGAAGTAATAAAAGTAGCTATTCTCCTGCTCTGAAGATATGGGAAATAATTCTTGTCTAAAAAAGAAAAGCCTTTCTGAAGGTAAAAATATGGCAGGTAAATACAAGGAATGGGATCATATTCATTAAAAACATTGGGGAAGATGTTTTTGCATTTGTATCTAACACATAAAAAAAAGATGAATCATTCTCATGATTGCTACCAATTCTGTGTATATTGGGATAACACCTCATTCATTTGAAACTCATCAGAAATGAGGAAAAAGATGAAAGGTTCTCATCAGAATTCTGAGTTTTACTAAAAATAAAACTATAGTAAAAGATGATTTTTGTCCATGGATGAGAAAGAAGGTAACTTCTGCAGGAAATGGCAGAGACAGAAAGATGTAGGGTATGGCTTAAGGTAAAACTTGCACATTGCTCTCCAGAGCTCCTACTGCTTCCTGGCTTTTTGCCATCTCATTCTCTGTACATCATTTCAGATGGGAAAACTGCTATCAGCGACTTTCAGAAATGAAAATATATGGTGTGACTCAGAAGCTCCTCACTAATCCAAAAAGGGATGGAGACAAGAAAAAAAAAAAGATACATTTTTACCTAGGGTGAAGGAGGGGAAATAATGAATACTAGAATATTATAGTACATTTGAAAGATTCATTAACCTCAGTTTTTAATTGAGCAGGCAGTAAATAAAAGGCTGACTGAAAATAATCAGATTAAATTAATGATTTATGTTCTTAATGCTTTTCTCTGTTAGGCTTTTGGAAATCATGTGTCACAAATTAGTATAAGTAATATTTTGCACTGATATAGAACCTTTTGTATAAGGTTGCCAGTAATCTATTTGTCCTATCTATTTACCATTATTCAATGAAATGGGCAAAGATTACAACAATATTTTAGATATTTGTGTGCAAACCAAGGTTTGGAATTTTGTCCCCTCTTGTTTTCTCTTATACAGATTGTGAATGTGAAATGTTACAGCTTCCTACCTGTGTTAGTTGTTTGACTTCCTTTAAACCAGTGGATATCAAGGTAACTCAGTGCATAGTTCCAACACTACATATGATTAGAGGTTTAACATTATAGAATATTGTAAGAGCAGTGGTTAGCAGCAGGTATTCCACCCATTTCTTGTGTACAAGTCAATTTTTATAAGTTAAACCAACAAAATTACCAAGCATTCTTGCGTTAAAAGGAATGGCTTTGGATACTGTTATTATCTGTGAGGGCTATCACAAAGCCTCAGCTTTTCTTCTCTCCTACATAAACTCTACTCAGCTGTATTGGCAACCCAACATGAATAATTATCCCACTGAGGAAGTTACATTCTGAGACAAATAAGGTATTATTATTGCTTCTTTCCCATTTTCGCCTCACTTATCTAAAAACTTTATGCTAATTTCCTTGTTCTTTTGTTAATATACATTGGTAAGTAAATTTATTTTCCTTCTGACATTATGGCAATAGCAATTTTTGCAACAAAAAATTATCCATGGGACTTCAGTTATGTCACAAACAGTGGTTTAAGATCTTATGGCTGCTCTTAACTGTTTCCTTGGGCATTGTAAAATTTACAGATCCCTTTAAACCACTGAACAATATGCAAAGTACACTAGAACTGTGCATTGGAAAGGTGACAGCTAATCTGCTACATACTCCCCACATCTCTGCGTAAGAATTGTACTCACTTTTCATTACAAGAAAAAGAAGAAGTGTCATTTAATTTGTGCTTCAAAGGACAGACTATGGAATTATGCACTACACAGAGACACATAACAACACCGTTTTGGGCTCTACGATGAAAGGTTCATATTATAAATCAAGGACTTTCCCACCCAGTTATAACAACCCAGACATGAGGGTGATATCACTAGCCTGTAAGTTACTCATCTTCTAGAATCAGGACCTCTATCCTACAATCCTTTTGATGGTAAGAAGTATGGGCAGTGATAAAATCTTGACTTTTCCTCCCTCCTCTATCCTGTGCTTTTGAAGCATAACATATTGTAAAGAGATTATTTCTTACAGAACTTCTATACACGGGCTTTTGAAGTTTTGGAAGCACTTTGGGATCATCAAAACACAAATTTTATAACCTGTGTACTGTGAAACTAAACTTGCTGTTGAGATTATGCTTTCATGCTAAAATCCTTTTCTGAGCTACTTAAAAGTTTCTTAAGAAGTTGTCCTCAGGCTGAAGTTCCTCATGCTTGCTCTGAGGCCACAGGGAAAACTTTCGGGAACTTTGAAGAAAATCCACTTATTTGATCAGATTTTCAGAAATCCAAGCTTAGAAATAAAGCAATAAATCCAATGATTTTCATGCTAAGCCATGAAGTCAGCCTTCCTTTATTATCATCAATATCTCATAAAGGATTTTCTACTGAAATGTGATTCACCCATTTGTTATAATTCTTTCCTAACAGAGTAGTGAGGTGGTTGGTTTTGATTTGGAAATTTATCTCCAAGTTAAGGTATAAAATATATTTTCAAACACTGGGGAAACTTGTTATTAGGGTTTTAGTATTTTACTTAATAATTTCTGGATGGTTTTTGAATTAGCTTACTACTCTATTCATCTAATGAGGTATACAAGGTTTTGCAGCACAATAGATTTTTCAACATCTCCTACATAACTGAGCACAGGTTTTCACCTAGGAAACTTATGGCTCAGAATATTTACTTTCTGGATCCATATCTACCTGAAACGTTGAATTTTCTTGTTGAATCCATGGGCTGTCAGTAAGTAAAAAATATCTAGTCCCATAAGTACTTGACATTCAGCAGCAGCACTACAGGCACATATAAATAAAATGTGAAAATTCACCCTAAAACCTTCTCTTCCCCAAACAGCCCTCCCTGACTCTTATTCCTTTCAACCTGCTCTAAGTCCATTCACAACATCACCCTGCTTTCTGCTACCATTTCCCTTGTGCAATTCTGTAGCAAAAGCTTCCAGCAAGAGATGTAGATATTGTTGAAATAGCAAGTATCCTGGGGGAAACGAAGACATTTTTTGTCTGACTCTGCTGGTTTTCTTGACAATTTATTTTGACAGAAAAATATTTTAAAGGGGCACAAGCCATCCAAGGCTTAGACTATAGGTGTGAAAATGCAATAACAATGGTTACTGAACTTATCCAAAATGGCAAAAGGTGCATTTCAGTACTGAAAACACCTAGAATTCCAGGACGACACACAATACATATTGATGTGTTTTTTCTTTCCAGTAAAGCCACAAAACACTCTGCCTACAGGTATTACTTTCATCTAGGAAATTCTAAGTAAAAACAGGACATTTTATGTTTGTACACAGACATACTAGTGAAACTGGTAGAAAAATAGGTGGATATGAGTCACACAGGTAATTAATCTTTTGGAAAAAAATTACTTATAATAAGTGATACTAGTATTTGGAGATGATGCTTTTTGCAGCTGCATATTTTGTTCTGGATTAACTAACTTCATTACTCCATTTATTTATTCCATTTATTCCTACATTTGAAATTTTGCTACATATATCTCCATTGCAATCTTTATTAAAATCAAAGCTGCTAAGACTTTTGTTCAAAATCATGAGATTTCTTGATTGCAATTTCTTCTTTTACATCAGTTTAAAACTCTATCGTTAAAGATGCCATTTTCTCCTCAGGTCTTTGACCTGGCTTCTTCTTGGACATCTGCTGATTTTTTGACCATGACTGAATGCTCTCCTTTATTTCTGACTCACTACTTTGAAGTAAATGCTCCTTTCAATTCCCTTGGAAGTACCTTACTGCTTGAACTGAACTTTCTTTGCTTCTAAAATAGTTCTAGTTCCTCTGTCTCTGTCCTTCATGTTGGAAATGGCTCAATTGTGGATGACAGATTACCTGTCTCTATAGTAATATAAGCTGTTTGTTTAACTTCCTCCTTTGCTATGAGCTTGGAGTAGCAGCAAAGCTTCTTGTATTTTACCCTTTCTGTTATTCCCTACCACTCCCCTTATTTCTCTTAAATTTCATGCTCTAAGACAGGTTATCTGATTAAACTTTTTTCTAACAGTGAAACTATAGATGCACCTGTAAAAGCACAGTTCCACTGCTGAAATCTAACCATACCTAATACATTACAGACCAAAGGCTAAGATGCCAAACATTTTACATAGTCATATAATATTAACCTGTCTTGAGTGGCAAAAAATAATCCAAACATACAGTATAAGTTGAAGCACACTTTTTAAAGAAACACTGGGCAGAGAATCAGTTATGGTTAGGGTATATTACCAGCGACGTAAATAAAACACTTTATTTTTACTCTTATATCCTATTTTATATTGGGGGCATCAAGGTGGGGCTGTCCAGAAAATATAATCTTTGAACAGCTAACATGCCTCCCTGTCTTGAAAAGCACATATTCCCTTCAGATCCCCACAGCTGGCAAAAATGCACTACACAACAGACTGAAGATAGTCAAATGAAACGAAGAGATTAGGGAGTTGATGGACAAAAGCCATTTTAAATATTAAAAACACAAGTCTTGAAGTCAACAATAATAAAAGGGTCTTGTTCTGAGTTCATCTTAAAAACTTATCCAATAGCCTTACTACATCTGAAACAGGTTGAAAGACAAGGAAGATAGTGGAGGTCAGCTGTGGCACTAGCAGTATTTCTACCTGATATGTCCTATCCGTGTTATTCCACAGACATAGGTTTCCTCAAAATAATCTTTGGCCTTTTTAGCTCCAACTATGTATCTTATTATAGGCTGACCCTCCTTCTCAAAAGTGTACATCTTTCAGTTGCTAGAAAGAACAGTCAATGAGAGAGGAAAAGGTAATCTTAGAAGTGATGCCCTGTTGACACATGAATAAAGCAAGGCATGTCATATGATTGTTAGAAGGACAGGCAGTTACCATCTCATTTTGTTAATCTCCCTCAAAGGTTAGTACCACTTGATGAACTTCCCACTTCGAGCTGCAATCCATATTTGCGGGCAAGAGACTGCTTTCTTCTGTGTTGCCAAAAAAATAATAGGTTGGTCAATGCAAAATGTTGGTAAAAAATTTCATCTAAGTGAAGAGACTTTCATAATTGCTGCCTAGTGAAAAGAAATATGACAGACAGACACACACACATACACACACCCCCCTTATATGTAAAAGAAACTGAATGTAGGCAAACTACACACCTGCCAGTACTGATTTCTAGTTACTAAAGAGTGGGCTGAGCAGTCATACAGCTGGGAATTTTATTCCATGTTATCACACAGATGTCATGGATTCATCCTGACAATTTGAGAGCAATGCCTCTGATAACTAGTTTTACTTCTCTCATTGATGAGAGAGTAATTAAGGAGCTGTCTCAGGAGCTTCCACTTACTTTAACCTCTTCCCTGCTGGAAGAAATTATATGTCTGTAAATAAAAATCATGTCTATGGGTGTTTAAGTTCAAGGTAAAAGGACTTCTGGGTTCCAAAGGGCCCCTTCTGCTAACAGGTTTATATATTCACTCTCTTCAGAACAGTTCTTCCTTTGGAAGTGGTAAGGGATGATTTTCAGCCCAGATGCTCTATGCCATCTTAGTGTACTAAGGCTACAAATTCAAACAAGTGGTTAGGAGGAGCTAAATCCATAATTTATGTAATCAGTTAATTAAAATGACACCATGAGCCACTGATTGTATTATTAACTAGTTTTAAGTCACATAGATTGCTGTGTGATTGGATTTTATGTGATAGCAGACATAAAAGGATACTAAAGTTTGTAGGAGTCATTATATTTTGGATGATGTGCCATATGAATCACACAATACAGTAGCATGATCAGACAGTGGAAGTGAGTCCCTACTTAAGCAGGTGTTAGTCACCAGAAAATATCTCTTAAAAATTACTCAGTGATTAAAAAATGAGTAACTGAATTTCATCTTTTACAGAGACCATAAATAAGCAGGTTAAAAATTAATTCTCTTAAAAAAACCAAAACATTCAGCTTACTGGGAAATACTGTGAAATCACCAGGAATAGATTTTATACAAGAGCACCAGCTTTTTCTCAATAAAGTACACAAAGAAAAGATATGCTAAAGAATTACAGCAAGAAATGTGAAGAAGTATTTTCATTGATAGAAAATCCTCCAGCATTTCTTTTTTCAGTGTGTAAAAATATGTAGTAATACAGTCGTTTGCTAACGAATGATGACCTGTAGGAACTCAAATAACAAAAGCAGCACAACACTGTCTTTATGTCTGCCGTCCCAAAGCTAGAGATTCATTGAAGTCAACATGAAGATTCCTTGCCTATGGCAAGGGGGTTGGGACTGGATGATGTTAAGGTCCTTTCCAACCCTAACTATTTTGTGATTCTATGATTCTGTAGTAATTTACTACTCGTATTTTTTAGTTTTCATTTTTAATATGGTACTTTTCCCTTAGAAAGGAAAAAAGAAACATCATTACCCATTAATGCTAGGTTGCTAACTTTATGTAGCATTAGCTTATTACATATGTTACAGAAATCTGTGTGAACAAATAAAAGATGCTACAAGACACAGAAGCTCAGCAGTCTAAGGGAAGGAAAAGGATAAATGCATAGAAAGAGATTACTCAAGATAATGCTAACAGTGTCACAGATTCTGCTGTGCTTGGTTATCTGGGTGTTTATTAAAGGAAGGAAAGTTTGGAAACAGAACTACATTGCCAAAGTAGCCGTGAGATAAGGAAGCTCCTTCCCTTTCAGCCATCCTGGATTCCGCAGAAACCTGCAGATGTTGGAAGGATCAGCATCCAGGGCCTTCAGCCTCTGCTGTATCTAAGTTCTTCATTGCCAAATTGTTTCATTTCAACCATGCTTTTGTGCCAATGACGCAGCCTGTAAATCACAGGCATGTTCTTCAACTGCTTCCTGCTACAGCAGGCTTCGTAAGCAGTCTTTGTAAGCCTCAGAGGTGGATCCACATTGCCTGAAGGCAGAAATGGATGAATTTCATCCACTGCTTAGACAAAAGCAACACTGAAAACGTAGATACTGGTTATTTAACTCCTTTAAGAACCTATCTACTCAAGGGACAGCTGCACAAGAGACTCAAAAAGTCACAAAGCAGCAGTCATTTCTGTGACGCACCTTTTCTATAAGGCAATTTGATTTCATTTCAGTGCTAATCTAAGAAAACAGAAGAGTTCACTTTGCCTCAAAGACATATAGACCTCCAGGGTGAAGAGATGGACTAACGAGTTTTGGCTGCAGTAGGGACTTGGAAGAAATAAATGCAGAGTTCAAGCTTTCCATGCTCTCATTGCAGATAATTGGACTTGTGGTTTTAGCTATCTTTAATATACTCATGATGTTTACTAGGAATTAAGAACATCTGTTGCCCACATAGGGAAGAAAGGCCTGGGATGGAAACTGAAACTAAAATGAGCAGATGAAACACTAGGACACAGAGGTAGCCCACAGCTTTAATTTCACATAAAATCTCTCAACTTGAAGGGCTTGAATTTAACTAATCTATGACCTCCTTAACACTCCCTGATTACAACCAAGGATTATTATCTTCTGGATATTATTTCTTATCAAGCTTAATGTCAACTAAAAGAAAAATACAAGAATAAAAGCTGATTAATCTGTAAGAGGAAACCCAGGGATACATACATTTTTCATGGTGGAAGTTGAATTACAGAACCCATGAAAGAATATTAGCACTTTTTCTCCATAACCAGAAGCAAACAGCTAGTTGTATATTCTGATAATGCAGAGATGTGCACTTCAATAAAAAGAGACAGAGCATTTCAAGTATGGACAGTATTTGTGAATTATATCAATAAGAACATTCCTTGATCCTTGAACTAAAGTTGAAGAAATAAACAAGCCAATATTTTTCATCTTAGGCTTGTTACTCTGGGTTTTGTCTTTCTTAGATGAAAATCCGACTCAGTTCATGAACTTATACAATATTTACAAAAGCACAAACAAAACATGTTTACATATTCCCTATAAAGATCACTAGTACATCCCGAAAGTGAGCTCGAGTGCCACACTAAACTGTCAGAATTCCATTGATCTCAAGTGCATGCCAGATTTACACAGATGATCATCATTCCCTGAGAGGAAGTCTAGCATTGTGTACCTTATGAATCAAATACTCTGTGTGCTTTTCATAGAATCATAGAGTCAAATAGGTTGAAAAAGACCTTTAAGATCAAGTTGAACCGTTACCCCAGGACTGCCAGCCCACCACTACACCATGTCACTAAGGGCAAGCTGATCTCCCCTCAAGATGTACCCATATGGTCGTCTCATGATC
This sequence comes from Pezoporus wallicus, assembly GCF_028554395.1. Classification (NCBI taxonomy): domain Eukaryota; kingdom Metazoa; phylum Chordata; class Aves; order Psittaciformes; family Psittacidae; genus Pezoporus; species Pezoporus wallicus. The sequence continues at coordinate 1,279,389 of NW_026637098.1, read as the reverse complement.
CCCACTTGCAGCCACCCGCTATCTGCCCCCTATTGTGGCCCACACTGTATAGCTGTCACCCGTACCCCCCATGGCTGCCCCTCACACCCCATGGCTGCTCCTGCTCTCCCCTCATGAGCTCCCCTCATGACTGCTCCTCACATCTCATGGCCACCCCTCACATCCCATGGCTGCCGTTGCTCTCCACTCATGATCTCTCCTCCAATAAATATCCGACAGATATTTCTGGCATGAAAAAATACTGGGTTGGATATGAGTTCTGTTACTGCTGATGTAAATGTAGATGAATTCACTGATGACCACCATATTAAAATTTTCCTTCACACTCTTTCCTCTTTCCTCTCACTACCAAATCAAGTAAACAGAGGTCACTGAGCAGGTCCAACTGCTTGTTGGGCATGCTGTGCATGCTAGCAGTACTTATTTCCTTCTTATCTTCAGTGTGTAAGCCTGTTTCACATTTATGATGGGAAAACACACTATCAGTCTGAATTAGGAAGCTACAAACAATAATTTTTGGAAAATGAAAGGTAGCTTGAATTGTATCTTATAAAGAAGTTCAAACACTCAGGTTCCCCCCTACCTTGGAACTGTAAAAGAAAATGCCAAACCCCTAAACTCCCTAAATTAAGCCCAGTATCCTCTTCAAAATGGCAATTACATGGTCATGAGAAAGTTAATAAAGACTCCAGCAAGCCTAATGGACAAAAGGACTATAAAACAGAAACAGAAATGCTGCAGTTAGTTTTCATCTGCTACAAATTACTATCCGGCCTCGGGGTACTATTGATTTGCTTGCACTGTATCAAATTTTAATCACCATAAAACATTGCCTAACACAGCTCTTCCACCAGCCAAGTGTTCTTAGAAGATAACTTTGATTATTTTGGGTGTCTTCAGAAACCTTCAAGTTTGTATGAGATGAAACTCAGATACATGCAGGCTTAACAAAATTCTTCATGAAAATTAATGCAAAATTGGTAAGGCACTCACTTTTCAAAAGACGATTTTCAGCTGCTTCAAATATGGTGCTGCATGAGTTCATGCTAAAGAACAAAAATCCCCTTCATCCCAATTTTGCTGGAAATAAGTTTCAAGGAAGAATAACGCAACTGGATTTAACTCTTGTAAAAGTTCACTGATCACCATATAATGGAAGTTCTTCAATAAAAATATGACACACCCCCACCCCCCCCCCCCAATTTGGACTATAATTCTCTTAGACTTTTCGCCATCCTTGTGAGGATGAATGGAAAACGTGATCCAACCCACTAATTTAACTAGAAGGCTCTAACATCCGAATTTTCATGGTACTTACTTAAACCATGAACACTATGATTCCTATTGAAAGCAACTAAACAGCTAACTATCACAGTTCTTCAGTTTGCTGGATGCTGAATTTCATCTCCCAGGAAAACTGGTTTTACTTGATAATTTAATTTTGCAAGAAAAGGTCCAGAGGAGTAAACGGTTAAACCAAGGGAGCTTTAGTAAACAGAATAATAAAAATTAATTAATTAGCCTCCATATAGAGCTTTGATGCATGCACTGAATAAATCTGAGCTGATTTATCAATCATGTGCCTTTGCATGGTAGGTTTAGAATTATATGTCATTAACCTTATGCTAAAAATGTAGGTGCCTGGATGCAGAAGTTAAATGACTTCCCAAGGTCACATTTGAAGCTGGCAATACAACTCAGGCATTTACTGACTTTCAACCACTAGAGATAAATCTTTTAGAAACATTACAGGGATTCATGAGGTAAAGATCATGACCTGGAAAGGACCCATTACTTCTCTGACTTCAGTTTCAGAAGGTAGAACAGTTGAGAGCTGACTGCTGAAATATGGTTTGAAGAGAAGTTAGCCATCCAAGCCTGGAATGGTACCATCTAAATTCTGTTTTATTATCATTTTTTACCTCATCTATCTGTATGACAATGTGAGTCATTTGGATGATTTACATTATAGTTAAGCTGGGTCTCATTCTTGAGCTGCTTTGCCTTCTTGGGCTGCTGGAGGGAGCCTGAGACAAGAAGGCTTCTAAATGTACGTATCACACATGAAGGGCCTCAAGATTCATGGGATGACACCTTACTCTGGGTTTCCAGCATAACCCACAGACAAACCTGGGTTTCAGTGTATGTCTAGAAAAATGAGAATTCATCTCATTATTATTGAATAATAATAATATATCTTATAATAATAGATCTTATTATTGAGTTGTTATTCTCACATGTAGCAAGTCGAAAGGCAAAAGAGAAAACATGATAAGAACTCAGAGCGGAAAACATATGAATAGTGAAAATAGCTCTTAAGAGAAGATTTAAGTATTCCATAAGTTTCATTCTTACAGCATGTGTTTTTGAAAATATTGCCTATGCAAAGAAAATGTTGCCATTTGTATTCATCAAATATCAAGAAATGCATTCTTTTTTTTTCTCAGAATGGTAAAATGTAGCTTTTATATATATATAAAAAAAAGGATTATTTTTCCTGACCTTTTGATAGATGTTCTATTGAGCTCAGTAGAGTATCCAAGAAATTCAGATCCTGATTTTAAAATTAATGATTAATAGTATGGATTTTTCACAGTATTGAATTTGCGGTGCCAAATTCCTCTAACATAAGCAAGTGCAACTCCACGTAACTTCAGTGGAGCTGTGTTTGCATATATTAGCAAGGAATTCTGGCCCTGTGCCTGGGAAAGAATCTTACATTTCATAGTCACTTGATTATGTCTCATCTTTAAACCGCATTTTACTATTTGCAAAATACTTGACCCACAAAACCATAGAAGCCCATCTGCTAAGACATCGATGCGCATCATTAAGTAAAAAAGATGAAACTACTTTAACTGCAAAATTTAGTGCACAAGGGACATAAATCTATTCCAAATATTTATTTTCTTATGCAGTCTGCTGAACCTGAAACTTGGGTTTCAAAATTCCACTTGCACTAGAAATCAACTTCTTCAAGATATTTCATTACCCCAAACAGGATTAATCCGTAGAAATATAAGGCTAAGATCCATGCCATCCTTGGAAAACAGCAAGGATAGACCAACAAGCTAGTACCAGTTGTCAGAGACATACAAGAATCAATTAAGGATCTGCTTCTAATAGTCTGGAACAACCAAAATGGAATAAAAATACTAGGTATTATAGCCAAGACATCTATTGTTACTATCTATCATCATTGTTTTACTGGTGGGGTACCTAAAGATGACCACATAATGTTCAAAATCAGTAACAAAGCTCTAGTTTGGACTAAAGTCTAATGTACTTTTAGGCTTGTAAAACCCTAGGACAGATAACTATAACCACTTTCTTGTTGAATTTAGAATCATAGAATTGTTTGGGTGGGAGCTCCAGTCACCAGGTGGCCATAACAACTCTTTGCATAATGCAGAGGGGTCAGGACTCAAAGCTGATGATAGTCCTGTGCTCCTCTTGCAGATTAAAGTATTAAATCTTATGGCATTCAGTACAGAATACATCCAGAGCTTCTAAACCCTGGGTGCCTACAAATCAAGTATAGCAAATACCCGACTCTCAGACCCTGAATGAGGTATCTTGACTCTGTTTTACACATAGGAAGAGCAAGACGATACAGAACAGCACCTTATTCCCACTGAAAATACCCCCTCACACATATTTTGTCAGGGATCTGTCTAGCTTTTGTCAATAGTAACCAAGAAACCTTTACTTGTTGCTTCAGCTCAGGTACCAGAGAATTAGGATGATGTACATTTTAACAACAGAAGCCATTCAAAGTTATCATTCAATATTTGTCCAACCAGTAGTTCCCCAATAGCATTTTCCTCTGATAAAAAACACATGGCATGGCCAAAAAGAAAGGATGCTGCAAAGGGGCTACATATTCTTCAAAATAATGCTAGTACAGATAAATCAATAATGCCACGTAATGATATCAAGCATATCACCAAGTTATATTTGTCCTCAAGAAAGACAAGCATTTTTCATCGTTTCTGACCTGTAAAAGGGCAAATTAAGATGAATATTATCATTATTTTGTTACAAATCCATTCTATGAGCATCCAGGTTTCAATCATCATGTTCTGTACTCCTCATGGTAGAATAGAGCTATTGTAGTATCACCCCTGAAGACCTAAAATTATGACCTGTTGCCTTTACGCAGCATATTTTTTCAGAAAGAGAATGTAAATATATATATATATATACATAACACAGACCTTTCAAGAGTAAAACAGTCTTAAGACTGTGCTTTCGCTCTATTTTAGTTCAGATAAGCTAAGTCTAGAGCAGCCTTTGGCCAGTACTAGATATAGTACTGTGAAGCAGCTATTTGTCTTTTTACTTAATAGTGATTGTGATTTATCATACTGTTAGTAAATCTGAACAGAAATTTACTGTTTGTTGCTTTTGACTTTTGACAACAGGAAACAGCAATTTTAACATGCTCAATTGCTTTAATGAATTACTAAAATTAAGCACGTGCTTCCCTCTGCCAGTCATCCAGACATTTGTTGTGCAATCACTGGGATACAAGCTGACAGAAACTCCTGAAACCTGTGTTCCAGAAATGCTACCTCTTACATTTCAGCCAGTATATGATTTTTTCTGCCTCTCCTAGATAGGCAAGATGGAAATCTAGATGTATCAATAAGGTCACTTACCTCAACTAACTTGTTGGCGTGTTCACGGAAGACCTGAGCATACTCCTTCACTTCTTTCTCATTACCGCTTTTTGCAGCCTCAATGAGAACCAGTAATGGGACATTGGTCTCCAGGAATGAATCTGATATATGATCCATTACTGCCTTCCGTAGCTGTGACAAAATAAAGCAGACCAGTAAATGAAAGGAGAATTATCAATACATATTCTTACTGTGTTCATTTGCTACTTATATTTAAGAATTGATGGGTTACATCTCACAGCACTGTATAGGAGCTTGGCTTTTTCTTACTTTCTTTCTTTCAAGTCATACATATGCAGCAAGCATACAAATATCAAACACTTCAGGGCCTAGACTCTACAAAACCCTCCTGAGACTTGTGCTGACATACATCTAATCCTCCTGGACTGAGGGGATCTATATAAGATGACAGTGATTACCACATAATACATTGCAAATTGATGAGAATTGAAAGCTGCACACTACTTTAAAAAAAACAGTTCAGCCCACTTAAAAGCCAAGTACGGATTAGGGAGCTTAACTTCAAGCAACCATTAAAAATATTAGCCTGAATATTTCCAAGCCTTCTCTAATTCCTGCACTGAACAGTATTCTATGCAATAATAAGTATTTTGTTTAGCACATGCCTTGAGGTTCATATTCGCTTTCAAGCACCTCCAACAGGTATAATCAGAAAACCTTTCTAAGCCATTTTTCATGCAGATTAGAAAACATTCTACAATTTATTCCAAAGGAAAAAAACACAACAACCATACAAGTTACTGAAGATTAAACACCTGTTATTTCATAAAAACATCTGTTTGAGACAGTATTAATGTTAGAAGGATGTCGCTAACTTCTTCTCTACCTTGTTAATACCAACTAATTAATGTCAAACTTCACTAAAATTCAAAAGACAGCCAGAAAGATGACTGAAATTCTAAGTAATTTTTCCTGGAAGCTTAATTGCTCTGTAGGATTATGGACCAGAAACATTTTTAGCGTCTTTTCTCCAATTTTTTTTGGTTAAAAAAGAAAAACTGCAGACTGAAACACAAGCTGTGAGCTATTCAGCCTGGAAGTCAGGCTAGCCATTAGTCTCCTGAAATCATGCATTTTTAGTTAGATGAAACATCAAGAAAGGCAATTTCCTCTATTTTGCAGTCCAGACAAGAAAGCTCTATCTAGACAAGGTGTCATCATAACACGCAATCATACTGAAAAACAGTATATTGCTAGGCACTGTAAATACATGATCCAAGATGCATTTGCTGTTCGACAGCAGCAATTGTCAGCTCTGTTTGAATAAGTAGAAAGGTAACTTTGAATATTTCCATTCAATCCCCCAGTGGTACAATAAAAACAAGCCAAGCAAAATAGCCTATATTTGTTTTCATGAGGTATTTCATTTATTTCTATTACAACTAAAGCTGCCAATGTGTTATGCAATTCTCAACCCCCCTTTAAAATTAATTCTACTCAGATTCTACCTGGAAAGTATTTTTCCACTTTCAGAATGATTAAAGGCACTCAGAATAGCTAACACAGTGATCCATAAAAATGGGTTGGGGGGGAAGAGACAAAAAAGTAGAACGTATCAAAGAGACCTGACAACAGTTAGGAAGCTGGTGTGTGGTTGCTGCTACCTATTACATTATCACCTTGTACTGCCTTTTTCTTTCAATCTGCAGATATCCGCTTGATGACCCTTATTTTATTCTTAATATTGAAAGCTCTTTCACACTGGCCTTTGGAACTGTTTACATAGCATCTCATACAATGAGATCCTGATCCATGAATAGTTTTCATAAGTACCATCTCAGTACACAGATAAACACTAATATTGCTCCAAGTATATCAAAGCATTGCACAAAAAGAAAATACAGTAAGATGTGAAGCGTCAGAGAACCGGGCACCAGCACAGCACTTTGCATCATATAGCTGATAGATATCCAATCACTATGTATATCACTCATTCCCTACCAAATGAAAGATTTCATCTATAGCCAGCATTAAAGGAAAGATATTGCCAGAGAGGGTTTGTCTCGTGCTTGCTTCATCTCCTTTTGTAGATGTCCATTTCCCAATGCTTGCTAGGAAACTGCTTCCAAGTTAGATGCTCCACTTTGGTACCTACAGTTTGATTTTTGGAAGCCTATTATACCAAAATAGGCCAAATGGCAGTGTTTTCACACAAATGTTTAAAACAACCCCATGCAGTTTCCATCTCATTCTCAGGGAAAAAGCCTTAAAAAAAATTATTAGGCTTTTTTTTTTTTAAAAAAGAAGAAGCCTTAAAAATCCACTTCCTTGAGTTCAATACACATTAATAAAACCTACTATCTCCTTCATTGATAAAGTGTTAAATGAATACTGACATTTTCCTGTTTATGTCATTCCGTGAGAAGGTGTTTATTTCAAAGGGTTGTGTTCAGTGAACAAGCAATTCAATTTTTAATCAAGGTTGATGTGGTATAATAGATCTCATTATAACAATATGCCCTTGGAACTGTGAGAAAAGTCTCATGATGTTTAAGGAAGCAGCTCATTTTCATCAATATTACCTTCTATCTACAACCACATACCAGAAGCCAATAAAAAGGACAGTAAGAGCATCAGCTAACCAGCAATTTGTGGTTTACAATTGTACATATACAGTAGAGTTATATCCGAATCAAAATGGGTGAATAAAATGGATATCTTGTTTCTAATGGTAACTGTATGCTACCTTCTTAGGTTCATAGCAGCAGCAGCAGCTGAAAAAAAACCCTGAATTCTGACTGTCACTTTTGATAAATATAAAATTAACAAATTCTGTTTCCCTTTGTTGTGTTAATCATAGATGTCAGTAGCATATTTCTGACCCCTTTTGTAAACACGCACTATAATTTTGTTGGAAATTGATTATCCGAGTTTTAGGACGCCTTTGCATTGAAGTTGAAAGGTACAGTAAATGGTTTTTATATACACAGGAGACCACAAATTTTGCTATCCTTCACCAGAAGCTGTAAAGAATGAGTTGACAAAGTCATTTGTTAAATGTGACAGGAATATGAACATAAGACATTCATCCAACAACTCAAATAGATACATGACAAGGTAATATTAATAGCACAAGACAAGACATTTAAAAGTATTAGCTCACCATTACCAGTCTATTTGATCCAAATAGGGCTATTCATCAAGGTAAATAACTACTGGAAAACTAATCTTGTATGCCCCTCTGCATACTGCAACAAAGTCCAGTCAAAGCGATGGCTTATGCATTGGGATATTTTACTGTTCTGTAGAGGTAACATCAGTTTAGAAGGGAATGGGAGAAGTCTGTGACTTGAATTTAAATGGTCATAAAACACGCAGCAAACCCACATTGAGTTTTATTCTAAAACCAGCATGAGACTCTGCACATACGTATATTAACAAATGTCTTTGCAATGCCTTAATTTAACCTGCATTCTGATGTAAATATTATGACACAAACTATTACACATAAGATAATGCTTTAGGGTTTTTTTGTCCCTACTGATTTTTTAAACTAGAGGTGACTTCAAAGGTGTGGGTAGTTGCCACTACATGAAACTTCATTTCTTAGAGGATAAAGCACATTAAATAAAGGTCTTGCTTAATTCATTTTGTTATGGAGAAAATGTTATTAATTAACATATAGCTAAAGAATAATAGGTTTGCCAGAACAACATAAAGATAGAAAAGGAAAACATCCAGACCTGCAAATATTTTTAGAAGTATGAATGGTGTAGCACAAGGCAGATTTTATGTCTTTCCAGTTCAGTCAATTTAGTCAGTTTATGGTGCAGTCAGTTGCTGTTTTTGATAGCATCATGTTCTACTGTTCTAAGCACTATTTAGGGCTGGTTTATCATTGTCAGTTCACAGCTATAATTGAGCTCAGAGAGGTTAAACTGCCCACTGAAATGATGTTTTCCGTGGCTATATAACAATTTTAGAACCAAAATGTCTCAGCGCTACTAACAGTCTAGTCGGAATTGAATGTCTAATCCTGACACTGGAATGTAAAGTCACAGCAGGAGATTAATGACTCTAACAGATTGTTAAACTTTATAAAGACTGGCAGTATAAAGCTATCTGTAACAAAAATTTACCAAGGAGCACCTTATTCACCATTTGCTATTGAAAGTGCATTACAAGCTGAACCCAACTCTAGTTTGCACCTGCAGAGCACTCAGAAACAGGTGTTAATTTAATTGAAATAGATGAAAATAAAGCCGTTTTCCATTGCAGTTAAAGTGTCTCTCCTCTAATATGCTGTGAAATTGAGTTCTGGAGAATAAGACAGTGACCATAAGAAGCTACTGCAGTTTAATGCTACAGAGAAAGGCTCAGTCGATTCTGAACACTAGAACCCCTGAAGATGCAACCAAAAAATGACAGACTGGAGGATATGGATGATAATGACATCACTTGTCTTGGTAGATTAAACAGCAAAATGATTAACATTGAAAGCATGCATCACATTTGGACACCCAAACTACCTAAATATATTTAAGATTTGAGCTAAGACAAAAAACTAGGAAGAAATGCTGTTACAATACAAAGGCTGACCATAGTTCTTCATATATTTTTCTGTGTGTGTAAGCTTTTTTCTCTCTAAAGAGAAAATTCTCTAGTCAGGAAGAGACTAGAGAAGAATTTACTAATAGAAAGCAACTTGGAGTGTCAACTTTTGGCCAGAAATTTGAAAGAGCATAAGACACACATGATAAAATATTCCTCCTGGTCATACGACACTACAGCGGATTCCTCAAAACACTATATGGCCAGAAGCACTGAACCACCTAGGTACCAAGTACTTCGGTACTTTGTCCCCATTGATTTAACGGCGTTTTTTTGGGGGGTGGGGAGAGCAGGGGAGTGGTTTCTCAAGTTTTGTGACCTAGAAATTTTATACTGCCTTTAAAAAAACATTTTTCAGCAAAAGCAAGCCTCAGGCTTGCTAACATTAGTGTAGGTACATAAAAATAGAGAAAAATGTGCAAGCTTGGAGGCCAGACATCCACATACCCCCCCAAACATATAAATACTGTCGGGACAAGAAGTCTGCTTTGTTTCATGTCTGGATAGAACAATAAAATCCCAGTGCTGATTGGAATGCTGGGATAGTACCAAATATTTTTAAGATCATTAAAAGATAGAGGATAATACAGAGATTGTCATCAAAAAGTGATGGAAAGACAGGACAGAAGACCAGGTAGGGACTGAATAGTGAGTGGAAAGAATAGTGAAGTCAAAATAATTCAGAAGTGAAAGAGAGTGTGATTAATCTTCACATTCTGTATGACCTAGAAGGGTAGAGCTGAGACAGGGAGAGTATGGAAGGATGAAGAACAGGATATTACATGTAGGAACAAAGGTGGCAAAGGCTGTAGGATATTACTCCAGCAGAGAGGAAAAATACTGTTGTGAAAACTGACTGCATAGTGTCACAAATGTCACCAAGACTGAAAGTCTTGAGGGTCTAATGTAGAGAAGGTGTGTCGAAGAGGAGGGCAACAAGGAGGAATACAAATAAGGGATTAAATATCCACAGATTAAACCAAGAACCACAACACATTATGGATCTTTGTGTATTGTCTCAGGCTCTGTTGAAATGAAATTTAAACCAGGTAGAGTGGCTTTGCAGCTTTATGGTTTTTTTTATAAATACGGTAATTAAAGAAAACAGGAACAAAACTGTTTTGGAGAGGTTAAATAGCTATTTGCACACAAATGGGAAGGAAGTTGACTATGAAAACCCTTCATGAAATTACCTTCACTTAAAACCAGTTTGATCCAATAAGCTTCGAAAGGTTAATAGGGTAAGTGCTACGCTTGTCCCACTTGCATTCCCACCTATCCCAGCTGTAGGACCAGGCTGGCATACTAAATATTATCGCCAGCTTCTCTAAAACCAAGACATTTAATCCCAATGAAAGCTGATGTCAGCTGTCTTTGGTAAACCTGGAGTTCCAGACAACTGCTGAAACAAGGTCAAAAACTGTTTTTTGCAGAAATGAATTTCTCATGATCCTTTCCAAGAGTCACTCAAAGTCACAAAGTGATCCTGCCCCATGGACAGAGATGATTGAAACCTGACACTATCAAATGTTATCCATACCTTCAAAAAAGCCCTTCCTGCAGTGAGTTCTGGTTTGTGTTTTTTTGCTTTATTCTAGTTTTATTTTCATTTTATTTTGTTTTCTTCTCTTTTGAAGCAATTGCTGCAAGTCAAAATCTGAAACCAACACTTTTTATGTTTCTGGTCGCTTAATAACAACAGTAATGCAATTTAATAATACTTTAGAAATAGTGTTACAGAACAAAATTAATGTCAATTAAGAAAAAAATGCAATCTTGAAATCCCATCTGAAAATTAAATTTTATTTTCTTCTCCATTGCTCATAAATGCATTAAGAGAACAGAATTATAGAAGCCTTTGGAAAAAGACTGTTTGTTATTTATAGTGCTCCCTACCTAATGCTATTGCATCATTGATAATTAACATCAATATTTGAAGCTGTCTTTATGAACTTCTATAAGTTTCTTTACCTGATGTGACTGCAGGTCATTCTCTAGCTGACACTACAGAATGGGGAAAGCTTCTTTATGTAAAAGTATTACCAACAAATGTCTTGTAATAGTTTTGGGGGTTGTGGTTTTGTAGTTGAGATTCTCCCTCATTTACAATGCCTCTCCTTAAAAAGGAGCTTTAAAAGCTCCATACTTACTCCTCTGCAGTGATTACAGAGCCATGCATCTTCTAAAGCTCCTGGAGTGAGGACAAAGATTTGTTGAAATATGTCAGCTTTTATGAAGACTCATTATTCGAGGAATAATAGACAAACTATGTGCAGTGATCTAACACAATACGGCTGTTACTGAGATTTGCCTCATAATTCCTCACAAGCCACTTGGAACAGCCAACCCTCTGTGCTCACAACAATCAGTTGTGTTCCTATTTCAAAACCAGCTATAGCTACTATACTCTTTGGATTTTGCCAGACAAAAATAATCCATCCTAAGTATCATGTCACAGATCAAAGTTCCCTTCATTTGATGAAAATGTTACACACTGCAGCCTTACACAAAACTACCTGATATGGGTCTGGTTTCCTGAAATAGAGCACCATATGTGCATCAGTAAACATTATGTGTAGAGTAAATTAAACCAAGCCTTATAATTAGGCAGCAAGGAAATTACTGCAGACCTGAAAGAGTAAATCAGCAGTATTAAACCACTCTCCATTTCCTCTGAAGCACTTCTGAGCACCATAAAAACCTCAATGTCACAGTGATAAACATCCAGAAGAAATGTTTTTTGATGGACATGAAGACATGTGCATTCAAGTAAGTTCAAGTCAAAATCACAATTAACAGCAATTTAAATAACAGTTCACTGCCTCTAAGTTTTTTAGATCAGATTTGTAGACACTTGTCTAAAAATCCTTTGCTAAAGTAAATACACCAGTTGATCTAGCAATGGAGCAGACAAAAAGTGGTTGTTCTATTGAGCAGCAACCCTGGGGGTTTACAGTTCTTTCAGTCCAAGCTGGTGAAGTTCAGAGCAAGTTTACTTCTGTGGTCTTAAGGAGTGTCTATGAATTCAGTGAAAGAGTAGAGGAATTGATAAAGGAGAGCTTTATTATCTCTGCTTTATAAGCCAGTATTACACACAACTCCTGTCTAATATCTTTGTACAAGCTGCTAGAGAAACCTAGTGAAGAAGCACTGATGAACACGCAACACAGCACACCCGTAGTAAGCGAATACAAGAAAGACGCATGCAGAGCTGGCACAGAAATAAATCTGTATTAGCATTTGGTGGACTGCTTTCAGGAAGCCAGCTTCCAGATTTCCATAATCAAGAGCACCAGAGTCATTGCAGGTGAAGCCATAACCTAATGAGGAACAAGTAACGTGTGATGAGTTTCTAAGACCACAGGTGGCCTTAGGTTCAAAGACATTTAGACTGACTTATGGCTGGCTCACTTTAAAAGATGCCAGTGTTTTGACAAGAAGTATTTTCATGCAACAGAATGGGGCAATATCATGAATCACACTGCTCTTTCCCTTGTGAACAACTGGTACGTCATAGACTGGTTTAGGTTGGAAGGGACCTTAAAGATCATCTAGTTACAACCCCCTGCTATGACAATATAGCACAACCTTAGCAAGATTCCTGTGGGTCATCTATTTAAGTATGACCTTGCTCAAATTTTCCTTCTCAAAATAAAACTTAAGTAAATATTCATGCAGGACTGAACCTTCTTGGATATTCTGCTACTCCTTAACACTTGCATGAGGATTTGCATCTTCAAAATACTTTATAATCCCTCTCACAAATTCTCACAGTGTTATGCAAGCTAGTAAGATCCATGGCCTGTTCTCTCTCTGTTTTTAGCCCTCTTTAAATTATACAGATCTTGAATTAAGAAAAGTCACCTTTAGGATTTCAAACCTTAACTAGTGCCTTGTCTGCAACTTCAGAACTTACTTTTACACTAATGAGAGTCAGAATTTGCTTCCCCAGCCCTCCTAGAAATACACCTATTGCAGTGTTGATTGGTTTTATAGCTTGAAAGTAAAGGGACTATCCACATAAACCTACCTTTAGGATTCTATCCTTTTGGCACCTAAATTAGGAAGCAGACTCTTCATAAAACTCTACGCATAAAGAAAAAAGAGCTTTTGCAAAATGCATCCTTGAAAGCCCAAACCAGCCTCTGAAGGTGAGCTCTCTCTTGATCATATAGGAGATTAAAGGAAAACCAGTTTCTTTATATTATCACCCAATTTCCTAAGTTGACATCAGCTGGAGTGAATTCTCAGGATTCTCCCCCCCTTTCCATCCCCTCAATACGTTTTTATTTCTTTGGGTGTGCTGTTCAGCTTCTTGAAGAAGCTGGAAGGAGTTGGTTATTTAATATCTATTAAGTTTGATTAGAATTGAGTTACTGTTTTCTTCTGAAGATCTTGGTCTTGTTTTGCTTTCTGAGCACTCATACTTCCCTTAGGCTTCTATTGTAACATACAGATGCTGTGTACCTCTTATAGTTGGTACAAACAGAATACATAAGTTGAGGGCAGAGTCACCTTCAGAGGCAACTTCACTTTTCTGTGTTTCAGATCATTCTTCTAAAACTGGACAATAACTCTTGTCTTCAAGAGAATTGTAGAAGGGAGAAAGGATAAAAAAAAGAATGAATTCAGTATATGACGATTCAGGGTAGCAAGACTGAATTCCTAGGTGCCACTGGCTCTCCCTACAGCACTTGGCAAGTCATCTGGTCTGTATATGTGACAGTACCTTGGCTGCAAAATGATAATGATAAAATTTCCTCTTTTGGAGGGGGTCCCATTTTTTCCTCAAAGCATTCGCATACTGCAAAGAAACAAGCTCTGCATATACTTAGACAGAGAGAGATTTAAGTCCAGACCCTGAAATCATTATTATGTAAGTGCCTAGCCACAATACAGTTTGCATTGTATGGATAAGCTGTGAGAAAAATGTGTTCCAATAGAACACAATTTTTTTTAAGTTTTAGGTGTCCCCTTAGTCTAATTGTATGAGCTAATATTAATGTCTTTTATTCTGAGAGTCTCGCTAGAGTCTATGTCAATTTTTGGCAGGTTTCAAAGTGCTAAACATTTTTGGGTTTACCGCAAATAGCATTCATAAACAGCACTGATACAACTTAATCTATGTGGAAGTGACTGATATAAAGAGCAAATGGAGATATGCTGCCTTTCAAGAGCTAGGAAAAAAGATATGACAAATAAGCTGAAGAACATTATGAAGCCTGTTATCTAATTCAAACTGCTGTAACCCATATTAGCAAAAGTGAATGGAATTGTAAGTACTTTCAGAGACCTATGAAGTAGGTAAAAACTGAGGATGATCAAGAAGTTCTTCCCAAGATCTTTCTTTTGTCAAATTTACATAATTACAAATATATAAGTAAATTACAGATGTTTGTCTCATCGACCTTTAACTTTTGAAAGTTTGACTTATAGTCTCACATAGCTACTGAAACAGTACAAGGACAAAGGTAAGGAGTATAGTAATTGTAGCTGTGCAATTGAAGGGAGGTATGCTAGTGGATATGACTGATAACAGACTAATGAATACCATATCTATAGTCCACCAGGTGTCTTACAAAGGTATGAAAATGACCAATCAAAAATACATAAGGGTCATGTGAAAGGATGTACTAACTACATGATAAATAAAGAATTGATTAGAGGTATAAAAAGGGCAAATATGACATATATATATATATTTAATTTGGCTGCTGCAAAGTGTAACTGAACAAGTCTGAGTGTGTGGCTTGTAGAAAGACATGCTAGCACAAGCATTACGAATACTAGTTTATGCCCAAATGGCTGAATCTAATCCTGAATACCCAAAAGTGTGTCAGCACTCATAGGGTGCTAGTAATGGCTATTGGGAAAAAGCAGGCACTTAGAAGAAAGAATCAATATTCTAACCTCCATCAATATTTGTAAGAAAGAGGGAGACAACTCATTCAAACCTATACAGAAATCATGGAAGTGCCTATCTTCCAGCTTTCAGCCTACAAAGCAGATGCGATTAAAGAATCAATAGCAAGGACAAACCACAGCTACACCTGAAACCCATTCTTAGAAGATCATATGGGAAAACAAGCACCATGTCACTGCAGAGAGCATACTGAAGGATACTGCACCATGTCTTGATCACAAAGGCTTTTGTCTCTGGACTGATTTTCTGAGGAAATGAGTCTTATTACAGAAATTCCATCAATTCTTTAAAATACGTTTTAATGTATTGGCCAACTTTAAAACAATCTGACAAACAGAAAAGGTCTTGAGGATGCTAAATAGCTTGAGTCTGATGATAAACTGTCTGGGTAGGGCAACAGTGACCTGAATTAGAGTCCTATGGAGGTAAATTTGTTATGAGAACTCAGCTGCTGGCTGGCCAGTGTACCAACATAGGTACCAGCTGTCTGACCCCCATGTGGGTAACAGCTGGCCACTTGGCAGAGCAGATGCTAAAACCAGCTTCACATCTTCCTGCATCTCACCAACCAGCCTGGAAGTGAGCTACAGCAGATGAGGAAGCAGCAGAGAGAAGGAGAGATGCAAGAAAATAAGAATAAATCAGAAATAAACCTGAAAATCAGAGACCATAGGAAGGAACTGACATTATTGCTATAGAAAGCCTTATAAAGACGGTACAATGCTATACAAAGGAAGGCTTCATTAATTCAGGTGGCTGCAATCCTGTTTTTCAGTCCTGTGATTACACAATATGTATTCCTCAGAGATTTGCCTTTGGGAAAGGCAATCTGAGAAAAAGGCATTTTTTTGACAAAAAGAAATGGTAAATCAGAATGTTTTGCCTCAGAGAATGGTGTCAAGAATTCATCTCGCCATGAGAACAAGCACAGTTCTTCGAGTCCAGAAATGATGACAGCTTTCCATACTCAAAATCACTGCCCTAGCTACCAACTGTATATACCTAATAATACAATGCTGATGCTATTTTGTGGTATTTGCTCAAAAGGTTGAACTGGACTGCACCCAAGAACACATTGTCTAAGGCACTAAACAACAACCAGATGGAAAAAAAAGCCTTTTGACACTGCACACTTAGACTCAGATATCTAACAATAGTATTAATTTCTGTTAGACATCCATTCCATTAAAACAAAAGCTCAGTGCATCAGTCTGAACATTAGAAGTATTTGGCAAAATGCAAATGGTAATGCAGTTATTTCTGAACTTTCTACTTCACAGGTCCTATTAAAATATTTTGCAATAAAGTTTTGCTGCATAAAACTGCAAAGAGAAACAGAAATCCAGCTGTAAGATTAATTTTTTTGCTTTATTGTCAATTAGAATGAAACCTGAAAATTTTAAATTATCAAAATGTCTTAAAACAATAGAAAACTTTCTTGAAAATTCTGAGAATTTTTTTTTGTTAATATTTAATTATATTCACAAAAATATTCATATTTATATCTGCACTTATATTTAAATTTATATTTAAATGCATATTTATATGTATATGTTTATTTATATTTATATTTATTTGTATTTGCAATGCTAAGCTAAAATAAACAGCTAAGTTTTCAAAATGAACATCTGAAACTACTGAAAAAAATCCAAATGTGAATTTTGAATTTTAAAAAATTATTTTCAGATTCAATTTCTGGCTAATTCCTGATGATTTTCAGTTTCAAACAAAGTGAAACTTTTCTGTTGAGCATTTATTTCATACAGTATTCCTAACTAGCTTTAGCAACGACATAAACCAACCAGCAGGTGAATGAATTCTCCTTAACAGCTGCAGGAGAGCATCATTTCCAGTATAAACTGAGAATCACTAGTAAAGAATCTTCCTATGTCTTTACAGCTCCTTCCACTTGGAGGCACATGAAGCATTAGTCTGGCTTGAATAGACAAGAATGAAGAATTATTTGATTTCAATCGACTGTGAAGAATACTGCAGGCAGGCTGCTCTGTTAAAATGAATAGAAGTACAGATATCTGCTTTTAAAGAGAAAACTAATGGCTTTGGTTATTATACCTTGCAGGGAAACCGACTGGCTAATACAGCCTGAACAAGCTCAACTGCTCAACTGGAACATGACACAAGGCAAAGAGACGATGGCAGCAGGGCAGGAGGCAGCAGCACTAACAGGTGGGCCACCAGTGGTGGTGACAGCAGAACAGCTGGTGCCCTGCTCATACAACTCCAAATGATCTATAAACATGTTGGTCCTCACTAGGCATCCAGTCTGTATGTCAGCCAAACTCTTTGGTGTGTCCTTCCTGCTTATCTTTGCTTCAATGTCACAGCAGAGCTGCAATGCTGGGGATCCTGTGTATGCGTGCTGCTTTATGACTAGCTGTAGTATTTAAACTATATGTTTAGTATCTTTATTCTTCCCTATAGAGGTAAAACAAAGAAAGAAAATAACGGGCATCAACAAGTACCCTGCTGATGATATAACTTCCTGTACTACACAATGAAATATGCTATTGTTTAGCTTTTAGGTTTGTGGTTTTCCCTTTTTATTTATTTTTTTGTGTGACAGACTTGTGTACCAGGGGGAAAAAAGACCCCATATCCTTCCAATTGGCACAAGTTATTATCAGACACAGAAATCTGTGCTTTATCAAAATTGTTCAAAAGCAAGTAAGAAATGGCAGCGGAAAGCTAATGGCTGGTGAGACTTGTCTGCTTCCAAGAACTCGTTCAGTCTGACTTAGGTTGATGTTCTTACTGGCAGATTATATTAAGATACATAATTAGATGTCCACATTAGTTTTCCAATGCCCATGAGAGGTTAAATGATGAGTATAAAAGGTGTAATTCCATTAGAATAGGAAATATGGATGTGCCCGTAAATCATGGAAGGGAATTTTAGCACCTTGTATCCCATCCACAATCATTTCACATGTCTGTGTGTTCTGTAGCTAATAGAATAAAATCTCAGGAATAAAGAGCTATGTAACCCATGGACAGAAAGAAAAATCAGTCTTAGACGGTTGACTACTGAAGCTTCTCAAGGGAGCCTGACTACCAAATGAAATATATATACCTTCTTCATTACCAAAACATATTTTGTAGATTGTTTTATGATGGTAACATTAAGCTTCCTAAATCTGACGAGCAAGCTTCAAAAGGGATCATTAAAACCAAAAGGCATTATGGCATTCAAAGTTGGTTGTCTCTCCCATGATTTAGCCCAAAATAGAAAGACCAAAATAGCATAACACTGCAATCTCAACTGTGGTTCATTTCTTCTTAATCTTCAAGCCTCTCTACCGAGGCATTAAACAAAACCCTCACTGACATCTTCACATTCTGAAATTTAGGCAGGTCTGGATAGACACGCAAATGTATACTGTTGATTATGTATTTGATGAAGCAGAACACTGATTATGATTCTAAAGAACAATGATTTATAGTCAGAATACAAGTTGATGAAAGCAGAGACTCCATCTTCCTCTATGCTTGTGCAAAAACCTAGCACAATTATGATCTGATCTTGATTAGTTTACTAGCAACTGCCACGATTTAATAAACATTATACCTACATGATTAACTTTCATAAATATCAGAAATTATATTAAAAGCTTCATCCCAAGCAGGAAACTATTATATATTTTCTTCATTTTACCCACATAAAGAGCTCTAACCTTTCTGAGGTTGAATTCAACACCCTTGGGGCTGAATATACATGAGAAGCAGACAGTTTATTAAGAAAGGTGCCATTTTTATATCACGTTTCAGAGTAAATTTGGCTTTAGAGATGAGTAATTCAGGCAACTGCTGAGAGCCTCACACAGAACAGCAACTCCTGTGTTAGTCTGCTACTTCCTTCAAGCAATAAGAACAGAGGTGGGAGGCGACACATGGTACAAACTCCACTGCAGAACCTAGGATCCCACAAATTTGGAGGTCAGAACAGCAGAGATCTTTCTTCTGTGATTAGCTAAGCAACAGATGTGATTCTAGGCTTTATACAGGAGAGACAATGATTCATATTGTCTGCAAGTCCATTGCAATATCATTTTTTATTTCAGAAATAAGGCCTGAGAATATGATCCTAAACACGTTTGCTGAAGGTTAAGGAAGAGATGAAATGGGCTGGGTTTTAGCAGTGTAGAGCAATGATTTCAAAATGCCTATAGGGGCCACTCTTTCTGAAACTATCACGTTGCAAACAGGCATCTGAAGGTATATTTAAGTCTTTACTTGGTCTTGTGTACTTGTGAATTTTAGATCGCTTTCATAGAGGTAACCTTTGATTGGCAAGGTACATAGAGAAACCTACAGAGGACTTCTCCCCTTTGCCAATGTCCCTTCTATTTGTTTTCAACTCAAATTTTCTGAACAAATCTCTCAGTCTTATTACCAAACACAATGATAAACGTAACACAAAAAAAAGTCAACCTTTATGGTTTAAACCATGCTTTACAAGTACTCATGGAATTATAGAATAGTTTGGATTGGAGGAATCTTTAAAAGTCATCTAGTCCAACTCCCCTGCAATGAGTTGGGACATGAACTAGATTGGGATGTTCAGTGCTCCATCAAGCCTGGGCTTGAATATTTCCAGGTCTGGGGCATCTTCTACCTCTTTGGGCAACCTGGTCTTTATCAACCTTCTTATGTTCTTAGGATCTTTATTTAATATGAAACTTTAGAATTTTTCTTTGAAAATATTCTGCTTTTACAAACTCTTTCATATTCTGATCATTCCTGTTATTTCATAAGAGTATTCAAATAAATACAAATAAGCACATATGCCAGTGTTTTTATGATGGGTTGCTGGGCTGCAAAGGCAGCGAAGGTCTGGCCAATCTGCCTACCCTCCCACATACTGAGACCACTGGGGACTATACGTGGAATATGTTTCAGTCTCACTATTTTTTGGCTCAGGAAATACTACTCCTTTTCTTAATGTCATGTGTAATGTAGTGTCATTTCTAAATAAGGACATAAATTCTTTATACCTCTCTAGGTAGCAAAAACAGTCTGAAGTTGAAAAGCAATCACTTCCTCGGAAAATCATTATAAAAGGCATATGTTACCTGTCTTCGAAGGTCTCGTGTTTTCTTGGTCATCTTGTCAATAGCAATGTTGAGAGGGTCTCCTTTCTCCTTCCTTCCAGTCTGTTAAAACATGAATATTTTGGAGTTAGAGAAAAATACTCCAGAAAATACACATTTTAACAAAAAAACCCAAACCAACAATACAGATTTATAAAAGCAAATCTGTGCATCTCTTCTTGTTTGCTTCCATCAAGTTATTATTTCCAATATAATGTTTTTAACATGTTTATGTGTGGGGGGCGTAGCAGATTATTTTAAACCAATCCTAAAATGATAACAAGAAAGATTAAGGTGACTCACTGGGGAGTTCACCAATAAATAAATAATGTACATATATTTTAGCCTATACTCCAAAAATCTGGCATAACCTTTCACTATAAAACGAATATTAAGAGTTTCTAATCTCCATCCTGCCAGGCACTGGGAATGTTAAACATGATAATAAGCAGCAACACAGCTTGAGGACAGAAGGAAAATGGTCCCTATGCCTGTAACAGGACTCATATTGGCAGACATTAAGTGCAGTATAAAGAAGAATTCCACTTAAAAGACTTTCCTGCAGGAAGTCTCAAAGCAAAAATCCTCACAAAGATTAAAAAGAGTGAAAAAAATCTTTTTTGTGGCTCATAACCAATGAAACCCCATATTTTTTAGGTTCAGTGGTACAAAAAGCATTAAGTGACTTTGTTAGCTGTGCTACCTTTCTCTTAGGAGAAAACTGCTTCTCTGAAGATTTGTCACATCTCTTGCCACACTGAACTCTGTTTGATAGCTTTTCATCAAGAATCAAAATGATCTTCCATTCTTTTGGCAGTACTTTTTCCTTCCCAATGCTGTTTTCAAGTACTCCTATTTAGAATTGTTCCTTGCATATGATTAAGAGCAATTTTCTATTTCCAGCTGAGCCTAATAGCATACATTTCTGGAAACTATTGAGAAGTCACTTTTGGGGTAGGATGGGGATTAAACATACCCTTTCAATAATGATTTCAGAAATGCACAGCACTGTTATCAGCCCTACATGGCCACGTTGGCAAGCGGCCTGTGTTCTAGCCTTGTGCTTGAAGCATTCATTCCAGAGAATGACTGCTTTCTATTACTGTCTGTACTTCTAATTATGATATGAGGCCTATATATTTATGATCATTTAGAATCTGTAAAACCCATGCCTTTTTTTTAATTTGGAAATTCAAACATAAAAACCATAAATTTACCTCTTAGTTTTTTAAAACGAATCTATTACAAATTCTGGAGTTAATTGTACAAATTGACACCAGAAAACAGAGAGAGCGTTTGCTATGATACAAGAGGAGGCATCTGTGTAACCCGCTGATATTTTTATCTCGCTTTTCTTGTGTTCATACTTTGACTGAGTTCTTCTGGTCCCCAGCTGAAGAACTGCAGCTCTTTAGCCTAAGCAATGTCACTGTATGCTTTTGGGTTTTGATGTCCTGAATTCAGATCCCGGTATTTTGTCCAAGCCAGTAGCTGTCATATGTGCACACAATCTATAGTTTTTCAAGCTGAAAAACTCATTTTCACAATAGAAGTGAGGCAGACAAGTTTGGTATAGAAAGTCTTTCCTAACTGTTGAAATGGTACAACGAGGAGTGCCAAATGAGCTAGTCTCAGCCAGGTTCCTGGTGTGTTAGACTACAAAGCTGTATTCTAAGAAAACTTTCATTTACTCTAGCTGTGTGCTGTGTACTAGCTGAACCAAGTATCCTTGGTGACATTAGTGTTTTGGGATGTTTTATTTTCCCAGTCAAATAATTAGATTTCTTTAATATTGTTTAAATTCTTCTCTTCCTTCTCACTGTTTAATCTTTAATGCGGTGGCTTAGAAAGATACATAACCACGCAAAACGTTTTAAGACATTTTTTTGCTAGGGCAAAGATAATTTATTTTTTGTTTAAAATAAAATCAGGGAATAATTTGCTAAAGTTCAAATTGCAGTGAGCATTAATACAATAAGAATCATCAAAAAGCAAAGGTTGTGACCCTTAAGGCTAGATCAGGGTGGTGTTTTAAAGCTCTCAAACAAAATAACTAGTTCACAATTTTCCTTCACTGACCTCATGCAGGGCAAACGTATTTTGTGCTCCCATCATCATGTAAGGTCAAGCACTTAATGCCTGGCACCCATTATTGTTGGTCAGAAAATTGTCCCGAATAGAAAGTTGGGACTTCTTCCAGGCTAGTCAGCTATGGGATACAATAACACTGAATAAACCAGGCATCTGATAACCTGCACTGTTTAGGAGCAAAGGCTCCTGACATTCCCTAAATAGTACTTGGAAAAAAAATAGGAATTCTGAGATTGACTTAAAAGTCTGTAATTTAGGTTCCAAACCTCGGTGGGTTTTATCGCTCATAGGAGGAAACTAACACTGGGAGAAGGCCCATGATACATCTAGCATCTCTCCTAAGCCTCGCTTCAAATTTATCCTGCAAGTTTCTTGTTCTAGTTTTCAATTACATAAACAGTTGACCCCAAGGTATATCCCATTGTGAAATACAAGACAACTGGAAACCCTTCTGTGACCCTTAGGCCACACAACACTGACTGTCAGTATCCATCTGGCCAGTCCCTTCTCTCTCCAAACTAGAGAAAAGCCTGTTCTATACTGCTTACTGAATAACTCCCTGCTCTGTGCAATTGCCTGAATCATGCCTACATGCTGTTTGAGATGCTAAATGGCATGAACCAGTCTGTGCTGGAAAACAGGCTACTAAATCAAGTGGGCAGAGATCCAGTCAAGCTCTCTCAATGGAAATATTTTATTAACACATGTGAATACAGACGAAGTTGAAGAGACACTTCTTCCATGCCACGCAGTATTTTTACTTATGCAGGAAGTTTAACCTGTTACTTATAAAATGGCTACTGCCTTTTCGTCTGTACACAAAACCCCTTCTTCACTGTTTGATTTCAAAGAAGTAGAAATTTGTTTAGTAAATCACATTATTGAAAAATAAATAGCATGGCATGTGATGTTACATAGCTTCAGGCAGGTCTGTCAAACACCATCTGTTCTGTGCCGAAAATATAAGTTTATTAAAGTTTATTTATTTAAATCCTTAAATACTCTTATATTAATGTTGCTCTGCGATAAATTTCTGGCCTTCATTCCTAGAAGGGATAGAAAGGAATTCAGTGGTTTCCTGAAAAAAGCCATACAGCTTAGCATCAAGCCTTATAGTATTTCTCTGTTAATCTTTTTCCGCAAAGGGAAGAAAGATACTTTGGAGATGGGATAAGAAGGAAGCAAAAGCTGCTGCTGGCATTGGGTTAAAAGGAGAAGGAGGAGAAATGCACAGAATTCCTTCAATGCCTAAATATTGCTATTCAGAATTCCTGTGGACAAAATTATGTCTATTCATGGTGTAATGAGGAGAACTTTGCTACAGGAGAATATATTAATCAGGCCCTTGATTTCTAGGCACCATTAAAGAATTTGCATACTGTTTTTACTCAAGATATTTTCAAACTATGCTCTCGATCTGTGATATTCCCATTCTAACCTCCTCAGAGCTTTTCCCTGTCTGTTGGATTTATCCTCAGTTGATCAGGATAAGCTAATTTCTGAAGGCCTTCCCCCACTGAGGAATGTGTTTTCCATTGCATTTCTACTCCAAGGCTGCAGTCCCCCTCCCAGATCACACAACATAAGATCCAGATCCCTGAATATATTTTCCAAGCATTTTTAAGCTTGATTTACCACCTGGCATGAGAATTTGAGTAGTTTTTCAACACATCCATGTCCAGTTAGTGGAAGAAATCTAGGTGCCGTTCTATTACCCTACAAAACATCTACAGTCATAACCACTGTCAACATTACTTGAAACAATAAACCAAGTACAGAATACAATCATTGCCTTCCTTATGTTAAGCAAAGTCTAAACAGCCCCACAGTTAAACTCATATCATTCTAGGTAAGCACTTAGTTAGACAGGGAGCTTCAATTTCATTTGGTAAGGAAGAGAAATGAAAAAAATAACAAAAAACACTTAAGAATGGGATGAAATTTTAGCATCTGCTAGAATGACCTCTATAGGACTGTTCTTCCTTTTGAAAACAGACCTTTTTCCTCTCATTTTCTTCTCTTCATGAGCTGTTCACAGTTCATATTATTGGAGTAAAATAAAAATCTCACAACTATTAAAGACATTTATATCCCATGACTCGCTCATTACAGATGTCTCTTGATCAGCATGAGGTACTTGGCAGGACACTCATTTCCAACTATAGAGTGTATCACAGAGTCAAGACACGGGCAGTCAGGCCGATTAGCCGAGAGATATAGCACATTTTGGATGAGACACAGTCGACCTAGCAAGAAGATGCTCCAGACTAGAGCTGTGTTGTTAGATTTGAATAATTCCAAACACCAAATCATACAGCTTAAATTTCAGCACAGATAAGATTGCTACTACCAAAATTATTATTATAAAGAGGGCTTAGACATTATGGTAATGAATATCCTTGTACAGAAAAGTTAGGATTACAGTTGTATGAGATGCAAACATAGTATTTTGAGCATATTATTTTTTAAAAAGTACAATCAATGCCAAAGAACATGGCTGACAATAGCAACCTATTAAAGAAGGGGTTTGAGTGCCAAGAAACACACAAAAAGTGCAGCAACTGCAGGCCTACAACATAATATCATAGACAAAAAGCAATGTATACCACAGCTAAATGAGTGATGTTAGAGGGAGCTATTCCTCTTTTCCTTTAAAGCTCATAATTTAAAAGGTCAGTGTTTCAATTTAGTAACTACAACAATAATAATAATGATGATGATGATGATGATGATGCCTAAAACTGTGTAAGAACTTTTGCAATGGCTGTTTTCACACATTCCTTTATGTTTGCTGCATTACATATAGGCCAAAATACCTGGGAAAGCTTGGTCTCCTAACATATTACATGTTGGTTGTTCAAGACACACTTACTGCCATTAATCAAGTAATTTAGACTCCAGGAGACAGGTGGAAAGATTATCTTTTGATACAAAAGCTACCAGACTTTGATATACTTTATATTTTCATCATCCCCTAGGTAGGTGGTTCCACTATTTACGGTTTATTCAAAACTTCAATATCAGAATGTTTTATTAAGGTGCAAATTGACGCTCAAAAATGTATCTGTCCTAATATTTTATTTTAAATGTTGAACAACACCACTCTTAAAAACTATGCACAGGTTCAAGAGCTCTTCCAAAAGTGATGGAGTTAGTGCTAAGAGAAAAAAACATTTTGAACAGCAGATATAAGATGGATAAATGCTTTTAAGCAGAAAGTTAGGTTTGAACATACCAATTCACAGTCTCCTCCTGAGAAGTTAAGACTAATTTTGGGTCAGGAAAAGGCTAAGCTGTTTTTTTCTAGCAGAAGTGAGTAGACACTAAATCTCACTGAAAATCCTAGGTATCCACTAGGGAGATGGATCAGGAAAACACGTCTTAGAAAATCTGTGTGCTTCCTCTCTGGATGAGCTAAAGAAGACATTTTAGTATAAATAAGTTTGAAAAACAAAAAAGAAAGCATAGTAAGAAGTGTCTTAGGATCATGGAGTGATTGCAAATTACTGAATCTGCTCAGCTCAGTGATTTCATCCACACTTTACATTTATTCCTATAAGTTATTTTGGGTTTTATCATTTATCCGAAGTAACTACATTATAGGTTCTGCAATCACCTGTTTCCCATCTTCAGTTTTGCTAGGGAATCACCTCCCATGGAATGACTATTTGTACCTTCCTTTTTCCTTTTAAGAATTAATTTTTTCTTGAAAATAAGGAAAGAGAGAATTTTGCATAAAAGGGGGAGAAAAGGTTGCTTAGATACCCTTTTTATACTCAAGACTTTTGGCTTTTGTGTTACGCGGTAGCAACGGAGAAAGGTTCAGTCACCACAAAGAAAGGACAAGACAGAAAGATCCCACTGTTTTGCCAGTTTGCAATGAAACACTGAATTACAGGCTTTCTTCATGGCACTTCCACAATACTGCTCAGTTCCAGAATGTTATTCACTAAATAACCTATTCATAAATGCATGTTACAGGCAAGAAGTTCCCCTAAAATCAAACGATTGCTTTCAGCAGTTTTTAATTACCTTACCAAATTGTGACCAGATCACAATGAGTGTAATTGGTTCCAGTGTAGCATAAATAATCACAGCTATGCAGAAACCGGGCAAGCCACATCCTTGCAATCCCAGACAGTAAATAAAGTCAATAAAATACAAATGTACCATGAGCTGGCCATATCAGTACCTGAGGTGTGCAAATGTTGTCCTGGATCCAAGCAAGTTTTATCTAGATCTGTACATAATTAAAACTAAGTAATGAAACGCAGAAATTATGAAAACTGAATATGCAAATGGCTGAAGAAGAATCTCTTTTTCTATTTTATGTTTTTAGGCAGCCCACATCACCACAATATCTGAATGCCTTCAAGTGGAGTGGTGAATTGGTGAATTAAGTGCTGTGTTTAATATCAGCCGTGTGTGGTTTCTTCTTTTATCTTCTCACAAGAAGGAGGATTTGTGTGTAAAGAAGTATTTTACTTCTCACGTACTGGCATCTAAGCTTCCCTAAAAAAAGAACTGACTGAAGAATTTATACTTATAATGGTATTAGAGGTTGCCTAAAATGGAGAACTTTTTCATTCTTGAGAATGAAGGCAGCAGTTTGTTGGGTTTGGTTGTCTTGTTTTCATTTGTAGATATACATTGAATATTTCTGTATTTCTGTGATATTTGAACTAGGGTTTCCAAGATCACTGTGGTGAAGATACTGTCCTCTTCTAGCTACTAGCCAAGATTGGATTTTACAGCATACTAAAGTACCAAAAATGCAGAAAAGGCAACTGGTGGAACTTTCCTAGTTAGAAGGCAAGTGTTAACATATAGATCTCATTGGTTTTCAACAGCTAAAACATATGCACTGGCTCTTTTTTTTTAAATTTTAGAAGGGGGGAGAAAGCTGTGCACCTATTAGAAGTTCTTCCCCAAGACAAAAATATCCTGGCATCCTTTAAGAGTTGTGTTGTACACTTAAATTCAGATTATAATGTAAGAAACTATGCCATGCTCCACTATTTAAACGGTGACTACAAAGAAGATGGAGACTCCCTTTCTTACAAGGAGTCCCCATGGAAAAGACAAGGGGTGATGGGCACAAGTTACTCATGGGAAAATTCTGAGTGGGCACAAGAGGAACATTTTTCACACGAGAACAACCATCACTGGAATAATCTCCCCAGGAAAGTGGTGACTCCCCAACACTGGACACTTTCAAGACTGGGCTGGATAGGGCGCTGGGACATCTAGTCTAGCTCATGCTTTTGCCTAGAAAGGCAAAAGACGGGTAAACTGAGACAGGTTTTCTGATAAGTCCTCAAAAAGATCTCTCCAATACATGCATAAAGTGGTCTATATCACTGTAAACGAAGTGATATGAGTTTCAGCATGTCTTCAAGTACTGATGTCTCTGAAGGTTCCCCTCATTCTTTTTTGTTCGAAGGGTGTAGCTTCGGAACGACATGTATTAGAATATCGATCTGCAGAATATTTCTTGTAGTTAAAGAGCATCTTTTCCTTTGCAATGCTTACTCAGAGGCCTCAAAGAGGAAGCCATAAGAGTTCTCATAAAGTAAATTGCATTTTTCTATTCAGAAGTTATCAGTATACAAAATTGACGCTGTTACACTTAAATGCATATAAAAAAATAAAATTTCTGAGGAAAGAAATGTGGATGGTGTAAACTGTTATAAACCCATCAGCTTCACTGAAGCCACACTAATTCACACCAGCTGAGAATTTCCCCACTCATGAGTTAAATTAAATCTTGCAGATGCTTCCATTTAGAAGGTCAAAAATGTTTACTCCAGAATTTAAATTATTCTAATTTCTTCACAGACATCTACTTGCAAAGAGTCCACTACGTACTCCTCATTTAACCACCAACTGCTTTCCAGCTGTAAATTGCAATCTGCTTTTAAATTGCTTCTGGATGGTTTCTCTTAGTCTAAAGTAACGGGAGGAAAAGGACGCAGTACACATTTTTTTGCTTTCCCTTCAGATTTGGAAGCCCATAGAGAAAAACTATGTAAATAAGTGTTAAAACAAGTGTTAAAGTGTTAAAATTTACCCACTTCAATAGAAGCTCTTGAGAAATGTCTATTCTGTTATTATAAGCATAATAATTAATGTTACTAAGTAATGAATTAGTAATTAATAAAGCTTTCTATCATATTTCCTATTAAAATTTTATCTGTTTAAAAGTTGAAATAATACCAGGCAACCAAGAGGAGTGGTAGAGATGTGGAGGACATGTTACAACATGCAACAAATAATACTGTATGCATCTAAACTCCAGAAACCTATTGAGTAAAACATTGTTATGCTTCCGTTATAGATGAGTGGAAATACTTAGAACTCTTAATGAAAGTGATATTAATATCTAATATAACCACTGGCCTAGGTTTTATGTCTCACTCACTAGAAAGCACTTGTAGCCAATCTTTTCCAAGTTGGTTGTAGAATAAACGCTCTATCATGAGTCACAGGGATGAGTGTTATTCACGGAATTAAATGCAAGACTACCTAAGACACCTCACCACCCCTTGGAAACATCCCGTCAGTGTTTTTCAGATCTCCCTCTTGGAGGAACAGGAGAACCACATAATGTTATTGGTTGCAGGCAAAGATTTCAGGGTTTGTTTATGAATTTAAGGAAAAGGCTCCACTCGATGACAATATCTGACTATAATGTTGGTTTCATGACCATATTGAAGCTCCAATGATGCCATTCCATTTAGATGTTGGATTGTTAATGGCATAAAGGCAGATAATATATAGCCTTGGAGTTCAAAACCTCCAGCTCTTGTCTGTGCCTGTGTGTAGGACACAGAATTGTCTTGACTGCACTTACACTGCTCTGATTACCAAATACTACGGAAAAACAGGATTTCAACTAATTCACTGCATCTGTCACTATCTAATAGATCTCTCGTTGAGGCGTATATTGAGTATCATACTGCATTTCTTTCTTTTTAATTGCATCAAGTTTTTATTCCTTGGATGATGCATAAGGAAATTAGGTCTTTTTTATTTCCTAACCAAAATGTTTTTGCCAATGTACAGAGCTGAAAGTCAATGCTAATTCAATATTTGTACTTATAACAGGGAATTAAATGCTTTTTCAAATTCATTGCTACTTTCTAGTCCCTTATCTTGCCAGCTCCCTCCAGACCACCCTGGTGGGCTTTTTGTTTGCTTTTTTTCTTGTTTTCTCCTTATCCTCCAACCTGTCCTGAACACTTTCAATTACAGCCTACACCAAAACAATATTTGACATTGTTTCAGTTGATGCTTCTTGCAGCCAGTGAAACTACTGCTACTTTCCAGTTCTGTCACCCTACTTGGCAGTGTATTGTGCAGTCTACACAATATCAGGTTAGTGCATGTGTCAAACTTTCTGAGGTAAGTGATGTGTGTCTGGCAACAAGGCTTTTCAGTCTGGCACATCTCCACCTAAAAGCAAACAGCGCACATGAGGCTTAATGGGACACATACTGTAACTTTAGCTGCTAGCTCAAATGAATGGAGGTAGAGGAAAGCCTAGGAAAGACAATAACTCAATTCTCATTACAGTAATTAACCATCCACTTTGAGTACTGGCTTCTTTGTGGCCACATGTTCCTTTGTGGGGCATCACAACTGTGAGGCATTAGTGATGAAATAAGCCAAAACACAACAAACATAAGAGAACTGTTTAAAGTCCACCCAGACTTTCAAAAGAATGCAAGAACAAAGGACGAGCTCCTTCTATTTTTATGAAGCAAAGCCTTGGTCTATTCCTGTCACCACCTCAGATAAATGTGCTAATTGATACCCATTCAAATAGCTTGTCAGTTTAATCAGAAGAAGTGAAACACAATTACAGGGCATTAGTGTTAAGACCAGCACAAAATAAGGCAATGTCCATGTGGGAGATCTGAAGCAAAAGCCTGTTGAAAATTGTTGACATTTTCATGAATAGTCTTTTTAAAGAAAAAAAAAGAAAAGCTTTGTAACTGCTATTACAAACTAATTAGGCATAAAATATTGCTTTAAATCTATCAACTGATTGGAGTCCTTATTTCTCCTTGTAGATACCAGAATTTTTTTAACCTTCTGTTCTTGGAATAAAACTAAATGCATAAAGAACTTTACTGAAACGATAACTGGTGCATTGACAAAGCCTCTCTGCACACCCTCTCAAGCCAGCAGGAGTTTTACCGTTATTTTCACTGAATGACTGGAACATTCATTTTTCATGGACACTCCAAATTTACACTGAATATAAACCGTATTTTTGGAATCATCAAACAGATGACTTGGATTAAGTGGATGAAATCGGAGCAGGGAAGGGAAGGGAGCCCTCCTTTTGCCACTGAAGGCGGGGATGCAAGAGAGCTGGATTCAAAAGGACAAACAAACACAAACTATCTGCCAGAGTCTTGCCTGGAGTAATAAAATAGAATCACAGAACAGTTTGGGTTGGAAAGGACCTTAAGATCATCTACTTCCAACCCCTGCCACAGTCAGGGACACATTCCACCAGACCACGTTGCTCAAGGTCCTGTCCAGCCTGGCCTTGAACGCTGGCAGGGATGGAGCATTCACAACTTCCTTAGACAGCCTGTTCCAATTTCTCACCACCCTCACAGTAAAGAATTGCTTCCTTATATCTAACCCAAATCTCCCTGTTAAGGTTTGAACCGACTGCCCCTTGTCCTACCACTACAGACCCTGATGAAGAGTCCCTCTCCGGCATCTCTGTGGGATATGCTTGGTGCTCTCCAGTGCCTTAAGCCCCCCTGACCTCTTCATTTCAAGCTGCACCACAGCTCATTTGCAACTACACAGGTAAAAATCTACACTCAGTTCAGAGGTATAAAGGAAAAGAGGATTCACGAGTCCCCACAACAGGAAATCAGACCAAGACCTTTCATTTCCTGGGTGATTCTCAACCATTAAGAGAAACACCAAAACAGCAAACAGGAGTCAGAATAACCCCTGTGCGATTTAGAGACTTACTTAGTGTTTTCAAAAAAGTAACTGTCAACACATGCCTTCAGGACAGAGCATAAGCTGTAAAAAGCCTTCTCCTTCCAGCCCTGACTTGCCTTTTAAGATCCAGAAGGCATGGGGGCCCAGACTGTATGGGGCACAGTTAATCTGATTGAGGTGAACTCAGTTTTTTCAATAGTTACAATGCATAGCCCAGGTCCTGGCACCCCTGTGGTAAAAAAAAGAAAATCACTTAAAAAGTCTGTGTGGTAATTCCAAGCTCATAGACTTTGGGGTCTTTAATTGGATTTGGCCTTTTATTCTCTATATTCAGGAGACAGTAATTAATATGACCATCTCTGCCTGGCCCTCAGACTAACTGGATGAATAGCTCGGCACACCCACACAAATGCCTCCAAAAAGAGTTAATACTATTCAATGTGCAATGTGACAAGTTAACTCTGCTATCCTGACAATGATGGCATAGAAACTGTTAAGGCAAGTGCCATTGGAGCCCATCTCAGAGCTAACGGAAATGGAAGTATATGAATATGCAACATGCAAAAAACACTGTACAGTTTGCAGTCTGCCTAGCCTTTCGAAATAAAGAAGATAAAATTAATTCTATTTATCAAATTTCCTTGATACACTTTCATCTTCTGGCACAACTAAAATACTCAAAATATTGCAAAACAGGGTGGAAACGAGATAGTTCTTTTGGTAGATTGCCACAAAGACTTTTTGTAGCACATGAAGTGTAAAAACTTTTAAGGAATGGTAAATGAAATCACAGCAGACTGAAACCTGTGGCTCCACTGCAAGACCTGAAATAACTCTTAAACAGATGCTAATTGGCACTACCTTCATTCTAATGTTCATAAATGAAACCGAACAAGCCTTCAAAGGTGCCAAATGAAGTCTAGCTGTCCAAAGCACATTAAAATATGCTTGGCTCTGGTTTGTCAGCTCCAAAGTTATTTATACCCTGTTAAGTTATTTAGATGCTTTTGAAAATTCATTCAATGAGAAAAGTGTGTACTTCTTCAAAAGAAATGGAAGTCTGGGGAACTTAAATTCTTAAATTATCCTGGCTGTGCCTTCCATTATCAATTAGCATTTGCTTTGGAGGTGAACTATTGATCTGGAGTTGAACTGAGTTATTCACTGTGGGAGATTTTTTACTGGGGAAGTGTTCATGGTTTGTATCAAGACAAACACAGTAGCTTATAAGTCTTGGTAGAAATCATGCGTTATTAAATGTTATCCACAGACATTTCCAGCTGTTTATAATCTCTTTTAATGACAGAAGCAAATAGAAACTCATTGCAAGTGGTAAAAGTGCCAACTGACCTCTACATCAGGCTTTCTTCTCCCCCTCCCACATTGCTTAAGCTTTCATGTTTGAAATTAAACCAATATTAAATATATAATGATGAATCCAATTTTAAATAGTATTATACTAATAATCCACTAATTTGGCTCTGCCATGAGTTCACTATCAGTTTCAGTAGTAATATACTGAAGTATACCACAGTTCCTATTTATTAGTCATTTCTTATATGCTATACCCTATAATTTCATCAGTATTATCTGCAAAATTATAACTGAATAAGTGTTACCTATAAAAATCAATGATTTCAATCAAACAGGAACAACTGTAGAGATTCTGCTTGTTATACACGGTTATGATGTACACCCACAACAGCAACTGAATCCACAGTCTACGGGAACTAGACTACTTCCAATTACCAGTCCAGTTCTGCTTCTAATAGACTATATTTCAGTAAAGTTTTCTTTTGTATGGCAATTAGTGCTGAGGATGAGTCAATTCCATGATGATCAAATGCCGAAAGAAATTTATACAAGTAAACTGAAGCCCAGCAGGAGAAGCTCTGTGGCTTTCCACACCACATGATTCTAGTTGATTCTATGACACTTTGCACTTCAAAACTGCAAAGTAAATTAGTAAGAAAAAGTTGCTGTGAATAAAATGGGCTGCACTGTGTTAAGTAATTATTTCTAAAATGTGAAATGGGTAGGAAATAGCTCATCTCAAAGTAGTGCCATGATGCATCTTACCTCTCTAGTATGAAGTGAACGGCCTTCTTATTTTTTCTTTACCTTGCAGGAGCAAACAGAGGAATCATATAATAGTTAGGGTTGGAAAGGACCTTAAGATCATCAAGTTCCAGCCCCCCTGCCATGGGCAGGGACACCTCACACTAAACCATGTCACCCAAAGCTCTGTCCAACCTGGCCTTGAACACTGCTAGGCATGAAGCATTCACAACTTCCTTGGGCAACCTAAATGAAAGCTTAATTCTTCTAATGATCTTTTATGTAGGAGATATGTGAAAAGACTCAACCTGTGAAACTACACTGTGTTCCACTATTTGGTCCCCATACTGTTTCTGGAAGAATGTTCTAGATTTTCATGAGCAATCAGGAAATGCCCAGTAATTTATAAACACATTTTGTTAATGCTGCCTATTTAAGGAACACACAATATAAGTAAGAAGTTCTTTACTGTAAGGGTGGTGAGGCACTGGAAAAGATTGCCCAAAGAAGCTGTAAATGCTCCATTCTTGGCAGTGTTCAAGGCCAGGCTGGGCAGAGCCTTGGGTGACATTGCCTAGTGTGAATCATCCCTGCCCAAGCCTAAGGGGGCTTGGAACTAGATGATCTTAAGGTCCTTTCCAACGCTATTCTCTGATTCCATGAAGAACACACAATCTCCCATATTAAAGACCAGCATTTCTGGGAAAGTTAAGGGAGGTACTCCACTAAAGAATCCGTGTAGCAATGCTTAACGCAGATTGTCCTTAAGTGTACCTTGCAAGTATGTGATACTGCATGCACATCCTGTTCCTCAGTATTGAGACCAGTGGTAAAAGAACATTTTAATAGAGAAGTTATGCTCACAGCATGGATTAAAAATACTCTTATGATTGCTCCTGAGGAAACAGAGGATTCTTGCAATTAATTAACAGCTAGATGCATAACAACAGGCTGTTTCAACAAGAAGAAAGTGTTACCTTTTTTCCTGATTAGGTTTTGGGGGTTTGACAGGTTTTTTGACAACTACTATTAAAAGTTACAGGGGCTGAGGAGAAAGGGGAAAACCACGTAAGAATTAAGAAAGAGCCTTCTCCAAGACAAAAGGTGGCACAGATTGGTAGTAATGAATTGTGTACACTACATTGGCTAAAATATGGCTGTCCATTTAAAGGATAATTGCATACAAACTATTTGCGCAGAATTCATGTGAAATTCAGACAAAAGCCAAGAGGCAGGAGAGGATGAGCAAGAGTGAACTAGTCTGGGTTTAACGGCTCTCAAGTACAAATAAGAGAAAACATTCTACTTTAAGAATCTGTTTCAACAACACGCAATACAGGCTTTTGTTTTGGTTTGTTCATATACATAAGATAGTCATCCCCAAGAGATCAGAAAGGGTTATTTTCTCAGATTAAATATCATATGGATATCTGAATTATACTTTGCAAGGGTATGACTTCTGAACACACACAGTACCATTTAGTGACCTGCTCAGGAGAAAGAGCAAATGTGTGTCTACAAAGCATAAACTCATTTTGGCCTCGGTTCTGAAACTGTCTTTGAGGTTTGACCTTCAGAAGAACTTCACATAACACAGATGGGTTGACTAGGGCTGGCCACTGGAAAGCATTTAAGAAATCAGTGTTGCACAGCATTCTGTAACAGAGCAGAACAAGGCTCTAAATATATCAAGTGAACTCTTCTCTGCTGAAATAATCTGTATGTTAATAGTCTGTTCTCTGGGACAGGAAGTGTTACCTTCAGGAGGAGAATGGATAGAATACAATAATTTCAATGCAGGGCTTTGAAATAATATTTTAGTATTTCAGGATTGCAACAGGTTCATATTTTACCAGTGTAGTGATGCAATATTTTAATATATTAAATAATTTTATAACTTATTATACATTCAAATAGAGTAACTGCAAGATGGGGATAGTCTGCATTTAGAGGTAATCAATGTCAAAAGATTTTGTAAGCTTCCCTATAGTGTAGGAAAATTAGGCAAAGGTAGCAATACTACACCAGGACGGTTGTTCTGGCCATCATGTTACACTCCCTGATGGCTGTAGCCCTGATGTGCATGGACAAGATGAGGAGTGGGCAGCCTTAAATACATAACCGCATCAGGCGAGGTACTTAAAACACTTAAGGTGAGCCTGTTTACCAATATCATATCCTCACCCAAAACAAAGGAGCCGTGTGTACAAAATTACTATTTCACAGGCTTCTCTTTAGAAAGAGACATCTGCTTTGTTAAAAAATAACTGCCTTAAATACACAATTGTGTGCACACAGCTACAGGTATTTGTATACTCAAGGATGAAATTTCCTTTCTTACATTACTTCCTAAATCAAGATAAGAATGTCCATAAATCACCTAATATAGCTGAAGAGTAGAAATTTGGGGTAAGAAGGCTTTAAACAAAAAATAAGGCTAGCAGAATGACTCCCCATGCTAGCATTCATTTTGACTGATGAATTCCAGAGCAGTTTATTACAACAAATAGCATCTCCTAGTAAAATTCTGTACTTCTAATATCATTCTTCTCTCCAAAACCATACGTTTCTGACATCAGAAAGAAATTGCAACAACATGCAGAAGAATGAGCTTGCCTCTGACAGCTATTTCCAATATTCCACATAACTTAACATTTTATCAAGACAACAAGAAATCTGGATGACAAATATTTATGCATTTGCATGTAATGCTTTGATAATTCAAATCCACTTTTACCTTTATACAATCAAAATAAATCAAAATTCAAAACAGCCATGATATCTTGACTGGCATATTAAATATATTCAGTGCTAAGAAGGGCAATACCCAGTATTAAGCATTACGCTAAATATCTGATTTCAACCGCCACTTCCTTTTTATGCCAAAATTTGTTCAAATTACAGAAGTAAACACTTGACAATAAAATACCAGTTTTGGTTGACCCTGGCTGGATGCCCAGTGACCACCAAAGTCACCCTGTCACTGACCCCCTCAGCTGGGCAGGGGAGAGAATATACAACAAAAGGCTCATCGGTCAGGATAAGGACAAGGAGAGATCACTCACAAGTTATCATCATGGGCAAAACAGACTTGGGGAAATGAATTTGGTTTATTACCAATCAAATCAGACTGGGGTAATGAGAAATAAACCCAAATCTTAAAACACCTTCTCCCCATCCTTCCCTTCTTCCCAGGCTCAACTTCATTACCAATTTCTCTATCTCCTCCCCCTGAGTGTTGCAGGGGGATGGGGAATGGGGGTTATGGTCAGTTCTTCACATGTTGTCTTTGCTGCTCCTTCCTTGCCAAGGGAGGATCCTCACCCTCCTCTCCTGCTCCAGCATGGGTCCATCCCATGGGGTGCAGTCCTTCGTGAAAAGACGGCTCCAGTTGTTTCTCTCACATATTCTCACTCTTCAGCTATAGTTGCACAGTCCCCCCCTTTTGTAGATACATTATCCTGGAGGTGCTGCCACCATCACTCCGTCTTGGAGCCGGCTGCATTAACTCCATGGGATGTAAGGGAAGCTCCAGGCAGCTTCTCACAGAAGCCACCCCTGCAGCTCCCTGCTACCAAAACCTTGCCATGCAAACCCATTACACTAATATTACAGCTGCCTGCTCAGCTTGACTTTCCCCTGTTTCATCCACACTTGTTAATGTACGGTCCTCAATTATACGATAAGATCTTGATTTTTCTGCTAGAACTCCACTGACATGTACAGGATAGATGAGCCTCATTTGTTGCTCAGCTGTTTATATAGCTAAAATATGATTGCAAAATTAACACGGATTAATATAATCAGTCTAAAATTATTGCTGGATATTTCAACAGTTCCTTATAAAACCAAAACCACAATTTAGCTGTGAGAAAACAGCTTAGGACTATAGGCCTGGCAGAGCAGAGCAACTTTTTCTATTGACATATGAGAGAGAATGTTTCTATAAGCAAAACGGTACTGTTCAAGTTGGCTTTAATATGGGACTTACAAAGGATGCAAAGCTTCACATGGATATTCACTTAACACATCTGCTCAGACCTGTTTGCACTTTATAACAAAACAAATCTCACTGTGATGGGGAGGGAGTTGAGCTGTAGGGTTGCTCAACAGTATCAAGAAAATATTTTAAAGTATTGAAATTAATTCAATATTTAAAAGTCATGAAATAATGAAATGAATTCACTATTAACTATCGGCAAAGAAATGATGTAGAACAGCAAAAAGTGGGGTGGAAGAATATTTTCTTTTGAATACAAAAGGTTTTGGCTTAATATCCTCATGACTTGTGACTTAAATTGACTTTTGAATTCTATTTACTTAACTGGTTTTGCTATCACTTCTGGTATTTTTTCTGATAAGAAAAGACAAGCGCTATTATAATTGGTTATTTTTTGTAAACCTTGAATCTAGAGCATTAAATGAGACCATGATTCTTCCCTTTGGAAATAAATCCTAATAACCCAACTGGATTTATATCAGCCTATTATATAGCACATTCATGAATATAGAACAATTTTCAGTTTCTGGCACTAGAAGTCATGATAACATCTAATCTCCTGTGCCTGACAGCAAGTTTATGATGGTGAGTAGAAAAGCTCACTGACTTCAGAGGTCATTGAATGAGATCACAAACTATTCCGTACTGCATAGTTATTAGTAAGAAAGGAAATAAATAAAAATACAGTCATAAGAATAACAAATACTCCTACTGCCTTTTGTGTTGCTCTACACTATATGGATTTTAGAGGCTATATTATTCCCCAGATGTCACAGTGAAATAAATACAGACACTCAGAGCAAATAGAGATTTATTTCCTTTTTCTCACAATTATTTTATGAATTTCAAAGTTCAGCTGCTGTAGTTGGATGATGCCCCATCCCTGGGCAGACCCCATGCAAGGTTGGTTTGTATGGAAACTTTGAGCAACCTGATGAAGTGAAAGATATCCCTGCCCATGTCAGAGGGGTTGGGGCAGATAATGATTTAAGGTCCCTTCTAACTCAAATTATTCTATGCTTACTCAGATTTCCATATTTATTTTTTATTTTCTAATCATGATAATTGAAATTAAACAAATTCTGACTTCTCTATTGAAGGAATGAGAATTAATCCGCTGGTCTAAGGAACAAAATCTGTATTTCTGGAAACGTCCCATTTTTTTCTCTGCGTTTTCCCATATTATATACAGCAGGTGTGATCCTGGTTGTGCTCCGCTCAGTGGGAGGATCAACTGGGTAATTCAATGAATTGGAATGAGAATTTGGGCACATATTCTCTCTCTCACCTAAACAAGAAGCACTCACCTAAACTGTAAATAAGAAGAAGAGCCACTTTGTGATCTCTGCTCAGACACACACCATAAAAATAAATTCTGAAAGTAAAGCATTGTATTTAATCGAACATTGTAAAATCAGTGTTTAGATACAAAACTCTTTTTAAATGAATGCACTGGAAATGAGCAGACCCGTTTCCTGCTTCTTAACCAGAGGGTGAAATCCTCTCTTTTGTAAATATGATATGCAAATATTTATTTGAAAAAGCCAATAACCTAAACATTATTTTACTCGAGTCTTTTTTAGCATCAGAAACCAGTCATACAGTTAAATGATGCTTTAACCAGCTTGCTATGATAAATTTTCCATGACCACAACAGAGTATCTATAAAATATTTTCCATTTGATACAGTTCTGGACTTGTGTGGAACCAGCAAACTAGTGGAAGGGCAATAAACTCCTCTACTGATTCCCAGAACACACATTATAAATATAGCAGGAAAACATCAACTAATTTTGATATTTACTATCTTTCCTAAAGTCTTTTCTGAGCACCGTTGTGAAGTAACTCTCCTCATCAAACACCTTGCAGACAACATACTGCACTGAACAAAGCAGAGATATATTCCTAGACATAATAATGGCAGTCTGAAGAGTTTAAAATTTTACCATAGATTAGGAAAACAAAAGAATATTGCTTAAAATGTGCAAGCTTTTAAATAAACTAATACTTTTTTTGTATTATACTTATTTGTGTGCTCGCTTTATGGCCTTAGGAACTGTTTCAAATAATTCCCTGCATGCCCATTGGTTAGAAGCTTCCTTTATTAAAACAAAATTAAGAATATTTTGCATGAAACAAACATATGAGAATTGTGACAAAACTTAAGTGAAGATACAGCAACAGAAGAGTTAGCTACAGTACCTACAAAACATGAATAATGTTTGTAATCTTAATTATCCTCCTACTCTCTCATATCATCAAACCCCTTCCTTATTCTAGGGCAGTAACCACCTACTCCCTCAAAATCACTTCAGTGAAGCCTGCAAATGCTATCTAACATTTATTTGCTGTTATACAAACATATGCAAATGCTTATCCATATATATAAGCACTTAGACACACCTCCAGAATACAAGTCACATCCCTCCATCAAGGTCAGTGTGCTTAGACTCGTAGCTCCCATTTCAAAGGGTCTAACTGCGATCTGCATTACAGTGAGTAAAACAGGGCAGGGTGAAGACAGATTACTGACAATAATATTGTCAGAGAGGCTTGTTACAGGCATGCTAGCTTGTTGGTTTAGTCATTTGTCTCTTCAGTTCCTAGATTTGTGTGTGTCTTTTCTACTTTTGCTTACCCACATCAAAAGTATTATTCAAGGTTTGCTCCTTTTAGTGGTTTTCCTATTGTTTATTGTTTAATTTCTTTCCACAGAAACAACCTCAATCTCAAACTGACCACCAAGCTAAGGATATGACTAATACATTTTACAATAGAATCAAAATTATCTTCATGGTCTTTTTCCTAAGTTCATTTTCCCCTTTCCATGCATCCATTAAAAAAGCTGGGTCTTGTCTGTAGACACTAAATATTGTGCAGAACACCTTTGTGTGCTCAAGATTTTGCTTATTTCCACAACAGTGTGTTTATGTTCCCCAAGCTGAGATGCTGCCATGGTTCAGTATGCTTTCTTATGCCTCCTCGCTCATCCAAGTCATTCTCTTTCAGCCATGAAATAGTTTCTGGACTTGAGACCTGCCAACACCTGAAGAGGCCATGAGGTTTCAAAGGAGACACCTCCTGGTTTATTAAGCCACTCTGGTGAAAATGCAGTCCTCAGAACATCTCAGTTAAAACCTCTCTTCTGCCTTGTTGCTTCCATTTCTTTACTTCAGTGCTGCCCCAAGTTTTTGGATCAATTGACTATTCAGCCTTCAGTCTCTCTTGGGCAGCATATAGACAAAGGTTTACTTTGAATGACAGGGTTGAATGTTGTTCACTGACTAGTATGACTGCCCTCATAGATAGACATGAATATCAAATAAATGTGGGAAGGAAGCAAAAAAAAAATGTATGGAAGCATTTCATAAGCCTAGGAAAATATTATTTAAATATTGCAATTCTATATATTCTTTTTTTCAGTGATTTAGTACAGCAATTAGTGTTCCAGCTACTTGTATTGGTGCAAACATAATAAAAAGAACCAAAACACAAAATGTTGCAATAATAATAGCATCAGTCATCTCCTGAAATCATTATTGCACTTGAGAAACATAACAACATGCAAAAGAATGAGACTTTCCTGCCATTTCCCACTTTTTAAAGACATTTATTCAAAGCAGAAATGTAGGGTAAATTTCTGCAGGGGAAAAAAATCCTGTGTCTTCCTTATTCCCCCTACAGATTACACAGTTTAAAGCAATTTCTTTTGGGCATTATATGACCTTTTCTGCTTGTATGAATTTCTCCTAGGCTCTGGGACACTCAAACAGAAGCTGTGAATCAGCTCTGTGAAGCTTTTCCATGAGGAACAGATATGGCCTTCTAGCTTGGCTTTCTGTGTCTACAGACACAGACCCATATATAATTCATTTGTCCCACTTAAATCAAGTGCTCGCTATGAAGGGACATCCCCCACCACCCACAAGAACCTGATGCTGAACGCACCCTGAGCAAATTCTGTCTCCATGCCGCTATAAAGATAGCATATTGCACTGATCAAAACCACATTGAGCACTGCCACATTTACAAACAGAGGCAAAAATTTAAATTAAATGTCATTTTAAATTTACATTATTAGACTTCCTCCCTCTTTTTTTTTTCTCCTTATTCTAAGGCTACTGAGTATCTTTATGTTCACAGATTTTAATTTTAATTGCATACCCAACTATCCCAAATTATTAGGGAACATACCAAGGTAGCAGCAAATTGGCATTATACCATCTTCTCCATATGCTAAGAGGGTCAAACTGTACCATCCATATGCTATATTCCTCTCTGCTGTGAGTAAACCCAATGAATATGGTCTTTGTATCTCCATAACAGACTGCAGAATTGCTTCAGCAGATCTTGAGGTACCAGCACCCATTCATACATCAGTTGTATTGAACACATTTTTCTTCTATGATTACAAGCACCAGATCACTAGACATGTATATTCGTACTTTTGTTTCCCAAATTAAACTGTTTCTACCAGTTCTATCAAATTCCTGCAACTTTCTCACAATGTCAGTACTTGCAAATTTATGTGGGCTTTTTTCCCCCTGCCTTTGTCCAATATTGTTTCTCCATATCAGTAACTTTCTGCTCTAAATCCTGCTGAATCAATTCTGTCTCTATTTTCTCTCTTCTCTCATTACTCACAATCTCAACCTCACAAATTCACCGCCCTTACTTTCCTGCCTTTCAAAGCCAGCTGTAATTTCTGACTCTCCATTTAGCTGTGCTTTAACCCAGCTCCTCACAAAAAGCCAAGGAGCCTTGACCAACTTGGGCTTATTCTGGCCATATGAATGGCTGAGATTCACAGGAGAGGGGAAAGGGTTTAAAGTGCTGTCAGTGGTTCCTGCCTTTGAACTGCCAATTTGCAAGTGTTTTGTCTTGTCCCAGCTCTGAGGTTCCATTTTGGGCTGAAAAGGAACATCTCCAGGGTTACCTAATTTAGGACATGAAAAAGGAAGCTTAGAGAACGTACCGAGGAGGAAGCATAAGGGAGGAACCTTGTAACCAAATTCACATTATTTTGTAGGATAAAACAGCCCTTTTGGAGGTGGTGGTGGAAAAACTGTCAGCAAAGCTCTCCCCATGTCTGTGACCAAAGTAGGTCAAGGCATGATGCAGAGGTTTGCTCCTTAACCTATGATTCATGACAACGAGTGGGTACAAGACATGATGCATCTGAAAATATTCATCTGCTATCCAAGAACCGGTCTACCTCCTTTTCCTAGGTCACTCAAACAAGACATAGGTGCAACACAAGGCACACGCTGCGTCACCTGTTTCAAGGGATGTGAAGATCCCAAAGGCATTGGGATTGCCTTTGGAATCTGCCTTTGCTTCTGTAAATGCTTCTGCATAGGTGATGCTACCTGCAAAAAAGAAACAGCACCTCAAACCTGTGCGGCTGTGGGTATGCGTCCATCTCCCACAGCAACCCCCCAAAGCAAAGCATTCGGATTGGCTCACACCCTACAGGAAGGAGTAGCAGCAAGATTAAATGAGAAGAAAATCCTAATTAATAATAAAGATGATAGATTTTACCACACTGGGGAAAAAATCCCCATAGCATTTTAATAAAGAGATGAGATTTGAAGCTGCACTGGGGGAAACTTTGTATTATACAAAGCATCTAAAAACTGTAACATGATGCAGCAAAATACTTCTATAGAGATTTTAAGCTTCTGATATCAAAAGGATTGAGCAGAATAGCTCTGCTCACCTGCTGCCAGCCCTTCACAGACCCCATGGTGGAAATGTATGCCTATAATGCAGCATAACTTATCTTGTCTACCAAGGGGTGACGAGATGTGGCATGTGAGTGCCTGGGTGTTGGAACAGTCAGCAAAATAGACTGTGCGTGATGGTGAACCTCTTCTGAAAGGCAGGTTATAATGGAACAAAACCTGAGATAAAAATAAAAGAATGAGAAATACAAAAGAATAAGCCAGGTCTGGACAAGCTGTTCTTTTTATTTTACATGCTTCATTAAGGTATTACGACCTTGCAGGCATGAAAACCAAATCACTATGTGGGGATGAGCTGAGCACGATGCTTTTTATGCAACAAGCTACAAATGAAAAAGATGGATACCCGGGGTGCTGGTTTATGACTTCTGAAGCACAAAATCTCTGCTTTAGCATGGGATTCCTGTGTGGTGTTATGTTAGTTTAGCCTCTGTTTACCTTCACTCTCTATTTATAAGCAGGAATATTTCACACAGGTATTTTGAAGATAAATTACATCAAGAAAAATATTGGAAGTGCAAAAAACCTATTGTACTGGAAGCTACAGATGGACTTCAGATAGCTAGAAATGTCTGGAGTATTGAACAGGTGTCAAATAAGTTGAAAGTAATAATATAATAGATTATTCCACATGGAAATACTGTTTAGATAACAGAAAAAAATCCTATGAGCTTGTCATTTATTGTGTGTGTGCGGGGCCTTGTAAATAATCATCCCAATAAACCAAACCAAAACTCTTTTAGTATATTCCCTGGAGCATAGTACTACTGAAAAAAACAACAGAAGCTTTATTTCAACTCAGCAAACCAAAGCTGTCTCCTTGTTGAATACATTCTGCATATTGGATGGTTACCGATTAACTGGGATGACATTGACGTGTTACGGTTTAAGGCATGCAAATATGCGTGCAACTGAATGCATATGATATATTCCAGGACTTCCCTGCAACAGTTAATGCCTTTGAGAGTCCTCAGGGGCATTGCTGTCCAGCTCCATGATTTTTAACACATAATGCAGGTAATCAGTAATTCAAATGTTATGCTTTGCTCACAGAGATAGGATATATGAATGTAGTATGCCTTCTCACAGAAACTTTACAGCTAGGAATGAGATGTGTCTATTTCCATAGTAGAACACTGAAAATATATTTTGGAATCTTATTTCATATTAAAATAAAAGTTAAGAAAATACATAATTCAGCACACAGTGATTTGTGCATTTAAGTGAATGCTTAGCCTCACCAAACTCTATAGGAAAAGCTGTTACACAACTGAAATGGCAAAGATGGGGGTTGCAGTTGTGCAAGCACCCATGGGATCAAAGCAAACAGGAAGAAAATCCCTTATATCGTAAGTCCTTGCCAGTTTCCTTATGTACATTACAGTGTTTAT
Organism: Pezoporus wallicus; assembly: GCF_028554395.1. Classification (NCBI taxonomy): domain Eukaryota; kingdom Metazoa; phylum Chordata; class Aves; order Psittaciformes; family Psittacidae; genus Pezoporus; species Pezoporus wallicus. The sequence continues at coordinate 1,234,844 of NW_026637098.1, read as the reverse complement.
TTATACTCTACAGACTTTCTGGGCAGGCAGAGGAATGAAGCGTGTCTTACATTGCTTATGAATGTTACCTACTCGCTCTTTCTCATTACAGGACTCTAAATGCCCATCTTGGCCCTAGAATAAGGAGAAAATCTCTGTTGTTCTTCCTGTGTCTTCCCTGTGAACCTTAGATGGTAATGAAAACAGGCATATAACCATCACAGGCAAAAATTGAGAGAAGGAAAGGAAATCCTAGTGTAGGTGAGTTCTTCCATCATCACTGTTAGATGTGAATACTTCCTTCTTTTCAGTTTCATTAATATAATTATCCATGCCATATAACATGTTTGCTACCTAAAAGCAATTATCTGACTTACTTAGAAAGCCACAGAAAGGTTTTTTCAGGGTCCATCAATGTTTCAAACTGTCATTAATGACCTCGGTGATAGAACATGGAATATGCTTATTAAATTTGGAGGTGACACCAAGCTGAGAAGCACTGAAAGTACTGTGGAGGGCAGAATAAAAATTCAAACTGATTCTGACAAATTGCATTTATGTCCCCAAAAAGGAAAAAAAAAAGAAAAAAGAAGAGATGCTACCCAACAGGGTCATGGGCAAGATGTTCACTCAGTCAGGAATAATCAGCTATAAAACACAGAACAAGTAATAGATATGTAGAAAAACAGCAGAAAAGGTTCCAGCAGCTTTTGTGCATCACAAGCTGAACACGAGCCATCAGTGTCAGCCAGCTGCAGGAGAGGCAGGCCCTGCTCTTAGGCAGAAAAACCCAACTGCAGCAAGGGAGATGTTCTCTGAAATAGCAAGGTCTCAGCTCAAATACTAAGAAAATGTGGACTGAGTGAATCCATAAAAGATCAAAACCAGTTACCAAAGATGAGCAAAATCGTCCGCTGATAGTAAAAGCTTGGACATACTGGGTTTGCTAAACTCTCGGAATTTGAAAAGCAAAGCAATGGAATAGATTTCCTTTAGAAGCCTTCAGTTCTGGAGTTTACAAGAGGAGCTGATGTGTCAGGAATGACAAAACTAATATTGCCTTAGAGCAAAAAGATGGTCTAGGTGATTTCTTGCACTTCTATGAACTGAGAAGTTTTATGTTGCTATGACCTAACCAGCTATAACTAATAGAAAGAATCACATTAAACAGAGCAGAGGGACTTTTAACTCTTATTCATAGTGGTTTACAGCTCTTTAAGAAAACTGGGTTAGATGGGAACTTCCAAGTAAAAGACTATTTATGAGAAGGCTCCAAAATACTGTCGAGGATAAGACTCAAAGCTTTAAAGGCACTTCAGACATCCACATCCCACGATTTTGGTGAGAACCTATTTCAGATCCAGAGGATCTTTAGAAGATCATAGAATCATAGAAACATAGAATGGTTAAGGTTAGAAAAGACCTTAAGATCTTCTAGGTCCAACCAGAACCCATGTTCTAAAATTCTATTATTCATATTCTAAAATAACTCCAAAAAAACAAAACAGTGAAGTTTAACTTATTTTAGATTGAACGTAAAAAGATTTAAAAAGGACAAAAACTTAAATAAGCACCTAAAATAAGCACCACTATTTTATAGCATCACTAGCATTTAAAAGTGAAAACTAAATGGAGAATGTTCATCAAAAAGTTTATGTCTTATATCCTGGGGATTAAATGCAATGTATAAGAAATGGATCACAGGGACATGGGTAGTGATGGACATGACAGTGCTACATTTATGGAGTCAGTGATGTTAAAAGTATTTTCCAGCCAAAATTAATTTATTATTCTATATATAATGCATCTATACTTATTCTTTCTATTCCTTAATATTTTGATTGAGCTAATTAGATTTCAAATTTCATATAAGGGTGTTTTTTGCTTCCTAATATGCAAGATATTGTTTCAGCCTTACAAACTGTCAAGAAAATCTAATGTATACACAAAATTTACTCCATTAGCCTTGCCATGATGTTGTCTAAAATGGCATTCTCTAAAATTCCAATACAGAATAAACAGATTGCAAGAAAGCGAATACATTTTTACAATCTGCTGTAGTTCCCAAACCAGTCTATTCTGCTTTGTAGAGAAACACCTGGAAAATCTACTTTGCAATGAAAAGTAAGGATGAGGTGTGTGGTATATAGCAAAAGGAGGAGATGCTTTTTCAGTTCCTGCAGTTGTTAGGCTAGAAATAAACCGTGGAAATGGTGATAAGGAAAATTTCACTGTATATATAAAAATAATTATTTATATTTAATATTGGGCTACAGACAGCAGTAAAAGTGCAATATCATAACATTCACCGTTTGATTCAGGTTTGAATAGCACCTCTTAGGTAATGTTGCATTTGAAATCTCTGAACATAGCACTCAGGGGAAATCCAGTCAGCAAGAAAAGAGGAGAATGTGAATGTGCTTGTGAGCTATCCAAGTAACGTGCTGGAAGACTTTGTCCTTGACAAGCACAAAGAAAAGCCAAACACCTGCCTGCCTCTTATCCATTAGCAATTTCTTTTTTATTATCAAACACCTTTGCATTTCAACACATACTTCAGTCTGTACAAGCACTGGAAGAGAACAAACGCTGCTATACTACCACAGTTTGTAAACGTCATGTGTTGATAGCAGACCAGTAATGGGAAAGCTAGCTATTTTTTAGGGGGATCATAAATCCAAAGTAATTTCTAAGTCAATACTTTATCTTACCATCAACATGAGCAGATTTTCCAAACTAGGAAAAAAAACCAAACCAAACAGCTGTTTTTTTTCTTATTGAGAAACAGCATATTTCAGAAATACCTGTTCGCATGAGGAGGATAGAAATTTTAAGGAAGGAATTTTTTATGATGAGGGTGCATCCTGATTCTGGCCAAGATGGAGTTAATTGCCATGTCAGTCATTAGGCTGGATGTGCACAAGAACCTGGGAGGGGACACAGCCAGGACAGATAACCCAAACTGGCCAAAAGGATATTCCATATGACCTCCTGCTCAGCATATGTGAGGTTAATTGGCCAGGGGGAGGCGGTCACTGCTCATGGATGGCCAGCAGGTGGTGAGCAATTGTATTATGCATCACTTGCTCTGAATAGAGTCATAGAATATTGTTGGTTGTATGTTCTTTTATCATCATTATCATCACTGTTATCATTATTATCATTATTATTTTCTCTTCCTTTGCTGTCCTATTAAACTGCCTTTATCTCAACCCATGAATTTACTGTTTTTTGCCATAGTCTCTTCTCCATCAACTAGGGGGTGAGGAGGGAGCAAACAGCTTTGTGGTGCTTATTTTATGGGTAGGGGAAGATCACATTTGTCTTGTCTTAAGACAACGGTGTCTGTTATCCCTCGCAGCTCACCTACCCATGCCTCCAAGGTTGAGGTAGATTTTCATTCCCACTTCCTCATGCCCTGTCCATGATCATGCAGGTAAAACCACATGATGGCCTGTGGTGCGTACTCACTATATCCTCTCTCTTGAGCAGAGGAATGCTTACTAATAGCTGAGATACTGGTCCATAGTGGTGGGGCTTAAGCCAAAACCAGGACAAGGTGGTGAGACCCTGGAACAGGTTGTCCAGAGCTGTTCCCCATCCCTGGAAACATTTGAGGCCAGGATGGATGGAGCTCTAAACAACCTGGACTAGTGGAAGGTGTCCTTGCTTATGTTGGGGGGTTGGACTATAGATGACCTCTAAGGTCCCTTCCAACCCAAACCATTCTATGATTCTATGATGTGCAATGCTAAGCAATGCTGATCTTGATTGGATTACTTATAAGCAATGACTTGCAGGAGGAAATGGTATTTCCACAGTACCCCTCTCATAAATACTGTGCTCATACCAGGAAAGTGAGCTGTAGGATTTTAATGGCTTTTACCAGTAGGAGCACCACAGAAGTCAGTTTCATGCTTTGTTTGAGCTCCATATTTAATTGGAAATAACTGGCAACCATCTCCCCAGTGCACAAGCTTTTCAGGATACAGCTCTAAACCACATCTTCACTGATGCATGTGGTAATTCAGTGGGGTTTTAAAGGAGAAAAATATAGAGTCATATAGTTTGGGTGCTGGGGAAGATCTTTGAATGTATGCTCTGTATTTCCTAATAGGAGCACGAGGTCTTTCCAAAACTGGAATAGAATTTTTGATGAAGTGCCTGGTGGCGAATTTGAAATACCAGCCTGGGGGCCCCAATGAGACATAATTCATTCCAGAACAAATCTAGCTTCTACATCCATTCCTCTAAAGTCGTTATTGACCCAAGGGAAAATGCTCGCCTTAAGCAAGTTTTAATAAAGACTCTGGTAGAGCAGTTTCTGTAGCACTAAATGCGATAATGAGAAACAAGCCACTTAGCTGCAATAGACACAGGACCTGTATATAACCCGAAAGTCAGTTTTCTGAGGTTCTTGGGATTCTTTCCAGAGAGGAAACAGGCATCCAAAAGAGATTTAATTACAGTGCTCACTAATTTGTTACATAAAAATCAGTCAGGCTTAAATGGACCAATATTCTGCTTGTCTTATATGAACATAATTTATTTTAATGCTGTTTCTGTGAAGTACAAATGTCCATAGACTAATCAAGTCTGGGTTCAAAACTAAGGTTTTTACTAAACCAATAAAAGTGTGAACATCTTAATCTGGCCTTAAACATTGCTCTGCTTTAGAACTTTTTGCAGTTCATTTTAAACAGTAAGTGTTTGCATCCTTCTGTGACTGAGCATCAAATAGCATCCCTGATGCTACAGACTGTGTGAAAGTTTCTTATGCAATTACTGAAAACTCAACAACAAAACCTGATAAGCAGCATGTATTCTTCTAAAGTTAGAGATGTATTTATTTTAAAAGAAAATAAAAATCATCTGACCTTCACCATATGCCCCTTTTGAACCATCAACTGCAAAATAAGACCTTGCTAGAAGCAGTGGAAGCTATCTGGAAATTAAACTGCAGTCTTGATACAGACAGATAGAGAAAGGATCCTCTGTGTGACTGTTATGATCATTAGTCTCCATCCAAGGCAGAGCAAGCACAATCTTCTGTGCCTATTGTTGATGTCTGGCATCCATTCACAGAGAGATGCTTTGTTTTACAACTTCAGATTCGACAGGGAAGTATTTCCGTTGTGAAAGTCAGCAGAGAAAAAGGGAGAAACAGACTCCTCTGCATTGATGCTTCGGTAATACAATCGATGGGATGGAATAAAAGCACAAAGAAGATAGGCTGAACATAGTAGCACTTTGAGCGGAATAAGAGATTATTCTGAAGTCTAATAGAACACAGTAACCTCCTGGTCCTACTCTTGCCCTCACCCAAGACAAGCAGCATCTAGATACATCATTACCAAATTCACAAAAAAAAAAAACGGATCATTTTCAACTTTTTAGAAGTTTGATCATGTATTTACGATGCAGAACAGAAACACTTTAACGTGAATGCTGAGGACTTAAGGACTATATGCATTACAGGCAAAACATCAGATGTAAAGCTGCTATGCTGTATTTGCAGCCAACCCATTCAAGTATTCCACATAAAGACAAGTTTTGGGTACTAATCCTTTTTATTAAAACTCCTAAAATATTTTTTAAAGTTATGGAGAAATCAGTGTGTGCTTTATGATCCGGGAGAATCGGTGCTTACAGGCCTGTTCTTTTTCTGCTCTTCTTTTCTTTCAGATACAATTTGAGTTCAAATCAGATACTATGTGGTGTTTTCAATAAAAGTAAAATTGAATCAGGTTTCCCTGCAACCCGTAGCCATTTACATAGAGGAGATAAGGGGGGGGGGCACAGAAAATATTACTAGTTTGAATGGAGATTACATGTCAAGAAGACTGGAGTTGCCATCTACTGGAGTGTGTAAAGAATGACAACTGACATGCAAAAAGCTGAAAGCATTAGTCACAATAACAGTCTATGCACATCGTATATTGCTCCACAACTTAAAAGGAAAGGAAAAGCAAATCTCCAAAGGCAAGGAATTATTCTCCACTCTTAGCTTTTGAGAAGGTGGCAGATGCACGAGGAGGCTGTGTTAATACAATCTAATTTGCCTACAGCTCTTATCCACGTTCAGTAAAAGCTTATATTTATCATTTCTCATCAGAACACGGATAATTCCGCTTGCCAGCTTCCAAAGCACAAAACAATGTCAGAATCTGAAAAGGAAAGAATTGTAAATTCTTCAAACATGAGCATCTAACCGCTGCTGCATTTTTAAACCACCTCTTTTAAACACAAGATGATATTAGGGAATATCTTCAGTTGATAAAACACTGACAAACGTAAAGCCACCTTCTTGGAGTTGCTTATCATCAAAGACAGTTACACCATAGTCACTGTGCAGTTTCAATAATGTGTAATAAGTTCATAGGCAAGAAGAAAAGTATTCACTCCTATGTATGCAGATGATCTAAAGCATATTTCTTTCCTACACACAGGTCTTGCAAAAGACCATTTATTTACATAAGCAAATTAATAAAATAAGGGTTTACAACTCCAGGGCAGTTCAGAGAAGAAAAAAGAAAGCAAGAATGTCCTTCAAGTGCTGTGAATGGAATCACACAAAATTAGCAGGGGGCATGATGATGATGATGACATCTACAGCCTGGAACTTCAGTGTTTTTGTAGATATAAGGACATGTCCCACGTCACCAGACCAAAACCTAGTTAAAAACTGTACACATGCCCTGGGATTCTTTTAAAGCAGCTTATTATTGGCTCATATTGAGTGAAGATATTTGTTAGTCTCTTACTAAACATGGAGTATGAAGTGACGGGACAGAAGTATCTGACATGTGAACTATGTTATTATGATTAATGGAGTATATATATTAAGCGTTATTTCTCTAGAAAACGTCAGATTGAATAATTACTGGAATTAATCCCAAAGGGCTTGAGAAAATGTTCTGCCCACTTTCAAGTCCCATTTTTATCACATTTTTCTTTTGACTAGAGGGCGATCTTTAATTGCAGTTTTAAGTAAAACAAGTCCTGTGAGCAATTCATCAAATCTTATGAAAAATGATGCATTTCTCTAACAGTCCTTGAAAGTGGCTTTTACTTTTTACCCTCATCTCCAGGCAATATAGCAAAATCCAATCAATAAATAAACTGGTTTTGTTCAGTCTCTGAAAAAAAAAGCAGTCTGCTGTCCCTGTTTTTCATGCATCAGGTTAGGTATAGAAGATTCTAGAATTGATATATTGGGATATTACTGGCAATATTATTAAGATAAGTAGGGAACAGATGATAGTTTTATTTGGTCTCTTGGATTTCTTAAATCTAATCAGTATTTAATGGGTACAACAGTGCCAGAAAATCCACAAAGTCAGAGAACACATCTCAAAGGACTCTGAGCTGAATGTGTTTCAGGGAAGTACCCCAAGGTCAGCATTACTTTGCAGAGCTGCAGAGGCATCCAACAGGCTCCATGGTCCAGCTGGTCATGCAATAAATGCTTTTATAGCTGTTGTCAATATGACTTTCTTTGGGCAGAAGGTACAGAAGCAAAGACTTCCCAGCTTCATCCCTCTAGAAACAGGGAAGCTTTTTCCCAATACATCTTCAATCTCTCATAATGCTTACTGCCTTCATGGCCCTCATGCCATGAAAATAGCTAAAAGTGACTTCAGCTGACCTAACATCAGTGCATGGTCCAAGCTCAACTGGTAAAACAGACTGCAGAAGATGAAATGAAAAACCCTTGGTTGTATAGATTACATGTGTGGGAGCACTGTAATTCATCAATTCTTGCCTCAAATACCCAGGCTATGTTGCTTACTGTCATATTCCTTATTCCTGTCATATTCCTTATTCCAGCAAAAGACAGGTCATTATACAGAGATATAGGAAGAGAATCCCTGAAATTAAGAGCTGAAAACATACCCCCCCCCCCATAGATGTAGGAAGAACAAAGGCATAGAACAAGCAAAACAATGATATACAATTAGAAGCAAAGTGAGGATCAGGACACACAGGGTTGTTATTTTTTTTTTAGATAAGTATCTTTAATGCCCCTCTGCTCAGACACTGCTGCTTCCAGGTTTTTAAGTACAGAAATGATGCCCATTTGCCAATCTTGCTCACCTTCTGATCTTCTCTTGGCATATTTGGCAATCATCACCACAGCTTCCTTAGGCACATTTTGGCCCATACCTGCCAATTCCCCAAATGGGTCCCTGCTGAGCAACTGGTGATGGCAGTACAGATTTTGGGGGGCTGAAGAATGGTGTTGAGGGAGACTGGGAAGCAGCTTGTCTGCTCATCACCCACAGGACTGGGGGGAGAAGGGGAAACACTGGGTAAAACATTCTGTTGGACATAAGCCCTCAGCCAGCATTTACAAACTGCATCAAAGAGGTGCAGAGTTCAGGAGTTTTACAGCAATGATTTCCCACATTTTTAGGACTGCTGTTAGGAACGTTACGATGCAATCATGAAAAATGGTTATTCTTCCACAGTCGTGCATGCAACATAGAGCATCCACTTAAATAAACACCTTTTCATAGACAAAAATCTCTGAATAATGGGCGAAGAACTACAATATATCTTGAGTCACAGGCATTTCACAGATACTGACCTTTGATTTTGATTTAGAGGCTCTAACTAATAAAGCTTGGCTCTACACCAAATCTGAAGAAGAAAATCAAGCACACTCTTGTCAAATTATAATTAATTTGCACGACAAAAAAAGAGCAGAAGTAAGCCAAGCATTTTTAAAAATGGTCTCCAGAATTCACAACACACAGTAAAGTGTCCTGTATCTTGAAAAAACAGGCGGGTCTTTGCCTGCCTTCTCAAGCTGATTACGCATCTTTTCATTGAAAATATAAATTGAATCTAAAGAAACAATAAGCTCTTCATTTTACAGCATTATTAAAGATTCAGAACTACAGCAGGAGGAGAGGAAATATGATTCTGAAACATATCTGATGGAAATCCCACAGCTTTCTTACTATTTACCCCCAAATCTGCCTTTTCACCTTTAAAAGCATATATAATGTGAGGGTAATTTGCATTCATATAATTGAATGTATGTTGAGAATGTGGTTTGCATATGCCTTCGACAGCTTTGCAGGTAAATTCAGGACCTTTGAATATGTTATTAGAATTTGCCTTTCTATACATTCATTGAGAATAATGGAGCAACAAGTCTTGATTACATTGTACATTTCTTCCTTATAAAACATAAAAAGCCTTTAGCACAGAGACATAAATACACTGAAATAAAACCAAACAGAAAGGCACATTTCAAAGGCTGCCATTGGATCTCACAAAATTGGCTGTTGTGCAAAGCAGGGTTTCTAAGATTACATACACACTACACACAAACCACTCCTACCATATGAAACCGTTGAGTATCGCCTGAGTATTTTTAAGTTGTTTTTTCTTCACAAAAAGGTCAGGTTATTCTCTTTTTTTAGAAGGCATGACTATCTTTTGTTATGCTTTTAAATATGTCCTTCCGAGACTCCTGACCTGTGAATATTCCTCTTAGACATTACATCAGTTGCAAATGATACGTAATGAAGCCATAAATATTTCAGGTAGTCAACAAACCGTCTTCTTTAAGTCTGCAAAATCGCAATGACTTCTGTCTGAAATGTGGGGTTTCAACATGGTTTCTGCATTCTTACTTCTGGGTATGAGATAATGATTCAGATTCCCTCTATTCTCCCAATAAGATGCAATACACAAGCAACCAGGATTTCAACACATTTTATCCTGAGTTTTCCCATCAGATTATGGATATCATCAGAACAGAAGGATGGAAACATAAAAATCCTGCCTTCTCTATCTGCCAAAATATACTGAGAAGCACACATAACTGAGAATAATACAGTCTGCCAAAGATCTGACTGCCTGTTCGCTATAGGCTCTCTGCTATGGTCCAACATCTATTTCCATGACTACATAGTCTAGTTCATATTGTTCAGGTATTTAGAAAATCCAGGAGTCAGATCTAAGAACATTTCAGATTTTTTTTTTCTAGGTAACAGTATCCAAAAGCAGAGCTTCCCTGCAAAACAACCCCTTTGGGAGTAAATTCAAAAGACACCCTCTGTGATAGAAGAGAACCCAATAAAAGTCTTTCTTTGATTTCAACATACTAGTTTAGCAACCACTTTATCACCAACCTATATTTCTTGAAACAATGTATCAGCAAAGGCCAGCATAGAGTTTTTGTCTTTTCTGGAGCAAAATAAACAGATTAAGAACAACTGATTGTCTAATACTGAGGAGAACAGATTTTCTGCTCTGGGAAAATTTTCCAAGAGCAGTTCATCCATTTGTAAAAAGACTTTCCAGGAGCCTGCCAGGAGCAGCTTTTAACTTATTTATCCCAGCTTTTAATAACTGATTTCATAAATTCCTCTCAATTCTGTCTACTTCCTGCACCTTGAAATCCTAAAGTTTTTCTTGCCACTTAAGTTGTATCATTGATAAAAAGAGTGAATTCTTTTACATCAGGATGGTTATCCTAACATAACAGGAATGACTTCTCTACAGCAGGAGTTTGCTGGCACGGTTATACCTCCATCCCCAGGTCAGGCTTTGCAACTTTCTGAGCAACAAAAGTTATTCTGGGGAAGAACATAAAATCCCAGTAAATCATGAACACATGATGGGTTTAGGGCCATAACCAGTATGGCTACAGGAAAGATTTTTCACAGTCTAAACCAGCCCTAATATTCTGTCACTTTGTAGTGTATTCATTGTTGAATCATCATCCAACCTCTTTCAGCCTTGATGAATCTGAGTAAATACACCAAGGTCAACCAACCAACCAACCAACAAGAGCCGCAGTAGCGTCAATATTCATCTTGGATTAGATACATCCATGTAAGAACAGAATCCTTTCAATGAAAAGGAGTCTTAAAACACAAATGAAAGACCATTTAGCACTACAGCTTATTAAAAACAATCTTTACAGATAAGCTGTCACTGACAGAAGAGGGGAAAGTAGACCTATTTAAGTGTATGAATAAGCTGTGGCCCTCTTTGCTCTCAAGCTAATTGGAAATCAATTACAGTTCATTTGCTGCCACTTCCAGAAATGCCTGGGAACGTCTTGAGACAAACCTTTCTGGAGTGTCTAGCTTAGCATTTCTGGAGGGGGAACTAACTGATTTTCAATTAAATATGACTAACTAAAACTTTTACAGTTGCTAATCATTGCACTCTACACATGCTCCCCCCAAGACTCCCAAGACATTTTTAGAGATAGATATCAGCAAGAGTTAATTTAAAACCAAGCTTTAAATTGCCACCCTCCCTATAAACCAGGAGTTCAAACAACCCAGTAACTTGACTGTCACATACTAGTCTTTGCTTAATCAGGATGCTTCAGCAACGTGGTGATGAATCACAAAAGGATCGCTTTTACTTCTTGTCATTTTTCCATTATAGCTGGACATTCACAAACACTAATACTGTCTAGAGCTTTGACAACATGTCCAGAAATCCATAGCAATTTCACAGATACTTTAAGAGAGCCAGTAACTCTTTAGTTTATTCAAGTAGTCCACCAGTAATGAACAGAGGAGAGAGACACTTCATCTTACCACTGATATATTTTCCTACACATCGACATTTCTGCACTGCATTGACAATTCTGACATAGGTTTCTTCCGTGAGTGACTTTGCAGAGCTATACATGACTACTTGCTATTGAATGTGGCTGAAGATGAGAATGGAATGACTGCAATGAGACAGAAAAGTGTCTATCACATTGTCAAAAACAATAAGGTGATTTACATAAGAGTATCTGTTATGCAAAGGTAGTAACAAATCCAATGTGTCTGTTCTGCATTACAAGAATTGAATGGCAGTTATCACTTGGACACCTGGAGACACCAGGAATATTTTGGTCAAAGCTTGTATAATATAGTGCGTTTTTATATTGACTAAAAGAGACATGTTACATAGGTGATGGACTCCTTGTCAGATGAAACCCTAAATTCAACACAGAAGGGACAGCTGGCCAAATGTCAGGGATGACCGAGATGTAAGTACCAGAGAAAACCAGATTTACTTTGCTTTACTCTGAGTCGTGTTTTCTTCTTCCCTTTTCTGTTTTTAAATTTTTCCTTTATACAAAATGCCATGGTTCAGTGCACTCGAAAATTAAAGACTACCATGTAAGATCAAGGTTTGAGTCTGTCCATTGATGAGAGGAAATTAAAATCACCACTAAAAACCCCACTTTTTATTATACTGATAGAAACCACTCAGAAAATACCAGAAGGAAGAAATACACTTGGTATTTAATATACTGTTTTGTCTTTTCATATGTTGCTGGTTAATTTAGTGAACAATGTACATATGCATAGTTAGACATTAGTGGCCAGATTCACACCTTATTCACTCTGTCCCAGCCTCATATGTACTGGATGGAACACTCAGGCAGGTAGGCACAAACTAGGTAATGACAGTCAATACAAGGAATTAGGAAGAAAGAAATGATTCTGAGGCTACTTAAACGATACGTGACAGTAACCTGAACACAATATTAGAACTGTGTAGTCTAAATACCGTGGAAAAATGCTTTCCTTTTTCAACCTGAACAATTCTGACATTCACTGCAGGGGTTGCCAGGGAATTACACTTGTCATGACTACAAGAAATAGCTTACCAGCTAAACTTCCTAAAACTTTACTCCTATTGTTCTTCTCTAACCTACTTTTTCATTGATTTAATCAATCTCCCTTAAACACATATAAACTTAGGCTGCACTTCTTACAATGTTTTATAATAGCACATTTAATAAAGCTAATTTAAATCTGCTAATTTATAGAGATTTGCCAGAGGCTTTGAAACTTCAGAAAATGTGTAAACCTAACAGTTTAGCTGTGATAACAGCTCAGACAGTGGAAATTAAGTCCTTTGCATTACAATCATGTTCAAAGTGGATTCCTAGTTTTATTAAAAAAAAAAGTACATTTCAAAAGTATCAAAGAAAACCAAATTTACAAAGATATTTCAGGGCTAAGACCTTTATTGACCCAAGGTGGTCTTTGCAGATCCACGTCCCACAGTTCTTGAAGTTGGTCACTACTCTGCCTCAACATTGCAGCCTCAAACACATCTTGAGGTCTCTCATTTCAAGACTACGTGGAATCTTTCCTACAGAGTTCGGAAAAAGAAAAGCAGAGTCATCATGCAACAGACCTCTGACAGAGCTTCGAGACATGCTTAGGGCCATTAATTCTAGGTCCCTAATTCTGATTGTCAGTCTCACAGCTGATACTAGATAGGTCTGCTACTGTCTGCTCTAATTTCTCCCTCTGGAAACCAAATGATAATGGATTATATGCCAGTGTGGGACTAGGCAGATTGGTTAGATTCCAAGATGTATCCCAGGTGATAGCAAGAAGAAGCAGTGAAAAAAATAAGGTATTCAGCTCTTCACAGTGATGCATCAAGGAATTTCATTCTTCATTTTATACATAGCATTTAGATGTAACTAAGCAATCATTATCATCCCCTGATTTGCAAAAAATGTCAGCTTCCCTTGAATATATAGTTCAATCTTTTTTAGGGCTGCTGTTGCAGATCTCTCCTCAGATTGTTACATGGGAGAAGGCATTAAGACCTCCCCATGAAGGCTTGCAGGATTGCAGTCTCTTAAGGGATACAACCTTATCACTTTGAAGCTTTTTTTGGTATATGTAAAGTTCAAGTAATCTTTTTATTTCTTTTTCCCTGTTAATTGCACCAAAATATTCAGAAATGCAATCTGGAATAATTACTGGAAAAGGATTTTTTAGTCTTGTCTGCTTCAGTGCTCTTTCTCTTGGTTCTGTCATTGCTGTCCTTCTTGTTTTTGTGTACTGAGAAACAGAATTAAGGTGTACTGCAACCAGTGGACACTTGCATAAATAGGCTGCTTTGAATAAAACAGCACGATCGTGGGAGAGGAAAACCATATTCAGCTTTCCTGCCCGAATGCTAACACATATACCAGGTTCATAAACTATTAAAGCATCGTATTTTTTACTCTGAGACCACTAAAATGCAAGGGCTGTGAATAGCAGAAAAATGTAAATAAACTGAATGGGGAGCATGAAAGCACATTGATTCCCAGGTTCTGAAACCACAGTCAAAATGGTTTATATTTGTAACTTATTTAAAGACATTTTGGCTAACATATTTATAATTAATCTCCCTCACACGTTCTTATGCCCGAGAGCTTAAGTTTTCCAGGACTTCTGTAAAGCAACTTTTACTGCATCAGATTACTGCATTCCTTGATCTCGAGCAGTACACACTCCCAGCAGCCAGCCACACTCAAACACAAGGAACAGCACTAGGATTTCACAGCTCTGCAACAGATGCTTCAAAATAGATTTCTTTTTAAATTAATAAGATTGTGAACAAGAAAGCAACTATCATGATTTTGCCCTGCCTCCAGCATTTCACAACCGATGCTGACTTAAAATTAGCACAATCCTCTGCAATACTTGTATTTCCATGTGAAACTTCTTCATAGCGAATTCCTGCAGAATTGTGAGCTGTCAGCTCTGATCACATTCACCAGCACACAGGCATTAGACTCTATTTCACAAGAGGAAAAGATGGCCAGTGTATTCCTGACAGAAGTATCATAGATTTTTTTCAGTCAGTCAAAATTACAGAGAGAGGGCTCATTGTCAATGCATTTCCCATAGATAATGAGGACTGCAAATTACCAGGCAAGGATCTTTTTTTGGTACACAGAACAAAAAAACGAGCACGATCTGCAGAACTTAGGAACTAATTGGGTTTCAAACCCCTTTCTTAGCATGCTGCCGACACGGTCAGAGTAACCTATACGCTGATCTTATTCCAAAGGCACAGTAATCTTTATGCTGTAAGAATTAAGAGTTTAGAGTGCCGGAGCATACACTGCAAGAAAAAAAAAAGAAGCCTTTAGGAAAGGCATGTGCTGAACACACACAAAATATGCAGGATGGAAAAAGACCAAATGTAATTAAAGCTTATATGAAACCAGACATTCCTATTTGCAGAGCTCTGGCTGCATTTCTATGAGAAAGAATGCACAGAATTTCAAATCATGCTCTAATTAGACAATGTCAGAAGAAAAACACATTCTTCCCCCCCCCCCCCCCCCATCCTTCCATCCACCGCACTCTCCCACCCCAAGACTCCAAAAGGCAAATCTCATCATCAGAATTAGAGAGAAAAAGCAATCCAAAGATGCTGCTTTACATATTCCTTCCCAAACCAAGAAACCGAGTATCTCCCTCTCCCGGCTAATAGCTTATAAATTCAGTCTTTAAACAAAAGCAGGAAAAAAATGAAAAGAATCCTATTTCTCAAGCTTCCTACTTAGCACTGCCTCGCTTTTGATGATTTGTGCGGCTGTGTGTGCGTGCCTGTTTGAGAAATGGCGAGATAGGCTTAAAGTATTTTCCATTTCATCAAAGAGCATATATTACTTTCCTGGTTCGCTCCAGTGTTGGTTTTATGCCCACCCCTTTTCAATCTGCCCATGTCTGAGATGCACAGTGCAGGCGTACAATCATGAGCAGCTTACGACACTCAGTGAACACTAGGTGCCTCTGCATGCTCTAGCAACATACTGCTCAGCTGAAGGGAAGGGATTCTTGCTGTCTCTCTCTGCTCTAAGCATCACCTAACAAGCAAAGCGAACAAAGAATGGGAAATAAAGCTACCCTTAGCCGGTCAGTGAATGAATGGTAATCTCTCTATGGAGTAAAGGTTGTGCCGGTCAATGGTCGTTGCAAATGATGGACATTAAACAGATTGACAAATCCTGTGGAGTCGTTAGTACAGAGTTTGGAGTTTTTTTCACGCCACAGTGTTAACTGCAGAGAAAAGGACAGAGGGAGAAGGAGAAGATCAAGCTCATGTACATAGTTCTGAAACTTGCAGGTCCTAGGAGTCAGCTAAAAAGCTAGCTGGACAAGCCTTTCGCTCTTTGAGCAGAAGCAAAGTGAGACATTGTGAGCTTGCCAGCCTTGCACAAAATTGAAAGGGACTGAATTTGTAGCACAGAGGGGTCTTTTTTAGCTCTGCATATAATTAGTCCAAACACAAAGGAAGCAACTGAATGGAGGTTGTCACTCTCTGGAAAAGGGTGGGTAAGACACTTTTTAATTAAATTCTTTCATGAAGAAAGATTTTTTTTTTCCTTTGCCGCAGCATTTAACATGAACAAAATCACTATCATTTTACCTTTGAATGTCTGTGAACTTTAATGCTGCACAGCTCCTGCATGCTGTAAAGTGAAATATTTGCCTCTGTGTTTGCTCTGTTTGCTGTTTTGCTTTGGTTTTCTGCCTCGGTTTTGGGTTTTTGGGGGTCTGGGTTTGTATTTTTTATTTTTGTCTTTTTCTTCTTTCTTTTTTTTTTTTTTCCTTAAATAAAATATGATGTAGAATTTGAAAAAGATTCAATGGACATTCTCAAGCATATTTGGAAATATCCTTGCTAATGGATTTCCTTCTTATTGGTCTCTGTTTAAACTGGCTGCTGAGGAAGCCCCCGGGGTTGATATTGTGTACGCTGGGTATCTTTTCTAAAATGCTTCCAGCTGTGAATAGTGGGTGTCCACAGCTATGTCGGTGTGAGGGCAGGCTTTTGTACTGTGAATCACTGAATCTTACAGAGATGCCTCGCAACCTGTCGGGCATGATGGGCTTGTCTCTGCGGTACAACAGCCTTTCAGAGCTGCATGATGGACAGTTCACAGGGTTAATGCAGCTCACGTGGCTCTATCTGGATCACAATCACATTTGCTCAGTGGAGGGGAATGCCTTTCAAAAATTGCGGCGAGTTAAAGAGCTCACCCTGAGTTCCAACAAAATAACCCAACTGCCCAACACCACTTTCCGACCCATGCCAAACTTGCGCAGTGTGGATTTATCATACAACAACCTACAGTCTTTGGAGCCTGACCTGTTCCACGGGCTGAGAAAACTCACAACTTTGCACATGCGGTCGAACGCCATCAAGTTCGTGCCAGTGAGAATTTTTCAGGACTGTCGCAGCCTGAAGTTTCTAGACATAGGATACAATCAGTTAAAGAGCCTGGCTCGAAACTCTTTTGCGGGCTTGTTCAAACTCACTGAGCTGCACCTCGAGCACAATGACTTGGTGAAAGTCAATTTAGCCCATTTTCCCAGGCTCATCTCCCTGCAGTCTCTCTGCCTGCGAAGGAATAAAGTTACCATTGTAGTAAACACTTTGGACTGGATATGGCAACTCGAGAAACTGGATCTCTCCGGCAACGAAATCGAATACATCGAACCTCACGTTTTCGAAAGTGTACCTCACCTCAAATCCCTGCAGCTGGACTCCAACCGGCTGACCTACATCGACTCCCGAGTCCTCGACTCCTGGAAGTCCCTCACTAGCATCAGCCTTTCTGCAAACGCTTGGGATTGCAGCCGTAACGTTTGCGCCCTGGCCTCCTGGCTGAGCACCTTCAAGGGTCGCTACGACAGCAACCTGCTTTGTGCCACCCCTGAGTATGCACAGGGTGAGGATGTTTTGGACGCGGTCTACGCCTTCCACTTGTGTGAAGACACAACAGACCCGACGAGTGCGAACACCCTCTCCCCGGTAACAAACAACAGCGACCAAACGTTCAGCTATGGCTCGGCCACCGCCACGTACGACGTGCAGGACGGCGACGAGGACTGGACAACATACGCCATCACCGTCACCATGCCCGGCGAGAACTCGGAGAACGCCGTTCAGATTCATAAGGTGGTGACGGGGACCATGGCCCTGATTTTTTCCTTCCTCATCGTGGTTTTGGTGTTGTACGTCTCCTGGAAGTGCTTTCCAGCCAGCTTAAGGCAACTAAGACAGTGCTTTATAACACAGCGCAGAAAGCAGAAGCAAAAACAGACCATGCATCAAATGGCTGCCATGTCAGCCCAGGAGTATTACGTTGATTACAAACCCAACCACATTGAGGGAGCCCTGGTGATCATTAATGAGTATGGATCTTGTTCCTGTCACCAGCAGCCAGCGAGGGAATGTGAGGTGTGATTTTCCTTGGGGATTTAAACAGTGTGCAACCAAATAACAGCGTGCAGGCAGACGGTGGCACGAGGTGGGGGGGGGTGGGTGGGTTGCTGTGCTTGGCTGGTGATTTCTGATGTGCTCCTCTGCCGAAATTGTTAAGAGGGGCTGTCTAAAAGACTTGATATTTTAGCTTTATCTTGTCTTAAAAACCTTCAGGACAGTCAATCTTAAGATTTCATATGCTAATAACTCCCTTTGAAGATCTGTCAATATTCAGGAATCTGAGAGTGTAAAAAGGTACCAATTATTGATCTTTTGTAAACTAAGAAAACTGTTTAAAATAAAAACAAATAGCATTTACAGTTTTTACAGACTGGTGTATATTACATGACTTGTTCCCTGTATACAAAAATGCAACAGTTTAACCTCTTTTTCTCTTCATTCTGAGTGTTGAAATGAAAGTCTGGGAGCAAAGAAGCCACGTAAAATAGAAAGCTTAAAATTAACCAGATGGCTTCACACTGTAATTAGCACACGTTCACTTACATCATGTTACTGAAGATATGAAGCATGATACTGGAATTATATTTTTGTTAATGTGCTACCTGTAACTGGATGTCAGTACAACAAGGAGCCAATGCACCTCAGAAAGGCTAAAGTTTTGACTGTCTCCCTGGGACAGGATTTCTGAGGATTTTTAAGTACAGCTCACTTGTTCGTTGCTGTAAGATCCATAAAAAACTGCATCCTAACCCCTGAAAGTATTTTGTATCAAAACTGATTATATTGCAAAGTCTCACTAAAATAAAACATCCAACTACACCCAAAATGACCAAATCACTGCCAAAATGTCCTCAGCATAATTTCCCTTAAAGTAAAAAGGACAGAAAACTTCTAAATTCAAGGGTTTTTACTAGCATTTTCCACTTCTATGCTTGTTTTGACATATGCTAAGAGTAAAGAAACCCTTGCTTTGTGCACTGTGGTGCCATGGTGAATGGAGAAGAGGAAAAGCTATTTGATTCTCAGTGGTGAAACCTATGTGTCTTTCAGGAGTAAAAGCTTGGCTCTAACACTGTCAGAGTAAGACAGAGTTATTAGAGCATACTTCTGGGTCCTATAGTAAACTGCTAGCAAAGCCTATGTCGTGTCTTCATTTTCACCATCAGCCTTCACTAACAAAACCACTCTAAAATCTCTGCAGAGGCTGAAAGTATACAAAACCTCCTTACTAATGACTGATGAATGGAACTGATGGATATAAGCAGTGATTTAATAATGTGGAATCACAGAGCTGTTTTATCTGACTGCCCTTAAATAAAGCCTTCCTTTCCTTGTATTTTGGATTTTTCATTCCAATATGTGAACAACCTACTGATTGATCTTTTCAACAACTCCTCTCATACTAATGAAGACGAGGTAGTTTTATAACATGAGGCAGAGCATCTTGAAATTTTCTTCATACAGCATGACATGCTAATAAATTGTTATGGGTAATGCATTGGGTAACATTTCTATGCTTTGTACATATTTTTGTATCTTTAGGTTACCACCAGTAGGGGAAAAATCAGAAATCTAACATGTATTTTCATTTATTACAGGTTTTTTCTTTTTTATAGCATCAAAGTGCCACCTACTCTTAAAAGGCTACAGCAGACTTAGAAAGCAGAAAATAGGCACAGAATAAATGATTTCTTTTCCCTGCACAGCAGGTTTTAGCCATCAGCTTTGAATGTAAAGAGTGAATTTCATATTTTTTTCTGACTGACACTATATTTAAGGAGTCAGAATTTATTTCCCCCTATTTTTACATCTCAAGTTGTTTAATATTAAATATGACCATAAGCAAAATATGTAGTTACGGAGACTATACTGTCATCTGTGAAAGCAATGAGATTATGTATTGGGAGAGGACCTTTACATAGAAAATGCAATGCAAATCAAGTGCTTTTATACTAAAGGCAGTGAAAATTCACCCACAGCCTTGAAACAAGCTGGCACTGGTAAAATTCGGCTTTTGTCTCTTTAAACAAATGCATATTTCTGATTTTATGCCTCAAACCCACAAAGGCCTGATCTATCCTGAAACTCCCAAGTGGTACGAGGGCTTGAGTGTCCATGTACAAACTTGCCAGTGAGGACAGAGACTAGACACAGAGCCCCTTGTCTCTTTGGGGGGTGCTTTCATATTTTAAGAGAAAATACTTTACACCATGTTAACTGAGGGCCAAACTATATGTATTTTTGCCATTAAACCCTTCTCTGAAATCAATAGGGAATTTAACTGTGAAAAATTGGCTCTCTAACTTTGGACTACATGTTCTTCAAATCAACATGCAGCACTGCAGCCCGAAGCACTGGTTACAGCTAGTTGCCAGGAAGCTTGCAAAACCATCTGAGATTGTTAAAATATTGTCTGCCTATGGTAATAAAAATATATGTATTATGTTTACTTCCATACTGACCCCCTGTTGCTATAAGGAATCATGGTTTTACCCTGTAAATCTGATGTAAAACTGATACTAACAAACAATCATCCCATGGTTGTATTTCTATGTATTTTTAGCAGATTTGTGGGTTGTATTTTAAACACACTAGTGATTGCACCCCTCTGGAATTATTCCTGCTGTTTATTGGTGTTAGCAACCTCAAGCTACATTTGCAAAGACGTGAGCAATTCCATCTCTGGAATTTATTCTCCTCTGTGCTTCATGCATCTTGCATTGACAGCTCAAGTAAACTGAACAGCACATTTTTCTTTAAAGGTGCAGTGATTTCTTAAATGAGAGCTGATTTTGGTATTGCCTGTTGCCATTTCTCCTGAAGAGAAGTAATGACCACCGATGACTTGCCACCCTTAGCAGGATGATGGACGGATCCTCCACACAGAGCACAGAACTTATTTAACTTCAGAAACCCATGTATTTCAAAATCCTCAGGCAGAAATCTTTTCTAAGGGTAGGTATCATACAGAGACAACCCCCTCATGATCTCTAGAGGATATCTGGAGACCTTGATACCCTCTGAATATTTACCGGTGGAAAAGAAGGGTGTCACTGCTACCACATGGCATGAAGGCGTTCCACACTGTATCCACATCTAGTCTGAAAGCTTACATGAAATACATGTGGGTAATAAAGAAATGAAAGAGCAAGTATTTAATTTCAACCCAGCTATTGCAAATCCAGTTAGTCATCCTGCTCCAGGCTGCTTACATTGGTATATATGAGAGTTATTATATTTGTATTGCATTTATAGCAACTGCACGGGCAAATTTTCCCTAACTCATTCTTCCATATTTCGTGCTCATCACCTGCCCAGAGATATGTTATTCCCTCTATTTTGATGCCCTTATTCTGGTTTATGAAATGGCTCCAAAATCAAAAGGAAGAAGAAAAAAGATGCTTTTGGGGTTAGTTGTGACAGTGTTTTGTTCAGGAGATGCTTGGGGAATATCAAAGGATGGAAAATATGTTAAATATTCCACTTTTAATGTTCCACTTAATAGGACTAATCTCCCTTTTATAACTGGGTAATTAACATGATTTTCTTTATGTTCAAGTGTCTTTTAACATAGAAGGGAGAGTGAAAGGCAAGCAAAAGAACTACTTTTTTTTTTGAGGATGGTTAACACTAGCAGTGATATAGATCTCTAATATGCAATCTCTTGCTGCTAACATCAATACACACTCACAGTGTGCCCTGTGATGAAGGAACTGTTGCTGTGTATGCTTTGGATGTATATAAGGGATGATTTATTTTCCTTTCTGTCTTTTTTCCTTCCTTTCTGTACTACTTTAAAAAAGAGAAAAGTGATATGAAAGCACAGGTTCAATGCTAACGTACCACATTCTGTTTCTGGTCTGAATATGTAAAATACAAAGAAATTCTGTGTTAAAGCTGCAAATTCCCTCCTTTACCATGCTGTTTGAGTACTGCAGAGGGTTAGACTAAGGGTACGACTTGTTCCTCCATGTGCACAGCAATAATGTACCAGTCTGAAGATGCAGTTGCACGCCTGGTCCATAACTGCCTTGCATACGTCTGCCAGAGAAACATCATTAAGGATACCTAAGGATATTTTTGTATGCTTTAATATAGTCTGTATGTTTTTACGGCTAAGGCATTGGAGGGCATTTAAAATGAGTGTCTGATCATTTTCCTTGGTTCTGATAAAAAAGCCCCTCATTTGCTTTTGAGATGGACTCAATTTGTTCCTTGTCTGTGTCTCATTCTGCATTAATAGCAAAAGGACACTTTGAATAGCCCTCCCCTTCCCCCAGCTTCTCCAGTGGTATTCAGAATGGCAAATATGTAGGACTATTTAATCGGGAAGCTTATTTCTAGTGCTATAATGATAATAACAGTAATAACAATAAGAGAAATAAAGAGGAGACAAAAGATGAGAGAAAAGACTGGGGTAACAGCAACTAGATTGGGTTTTTACTGGATTCCTTTTCTTGTTTAAAGCTGGTGAATCTAAAGGACTAGCACTGATGAAAAAAGCAGGACTGAAGGTGGTGCAGAAAGCATCTTTAAAAACTTTGCAGGCAGGGATGAAACAGCTTCTGGACAGGAAGGTACGGTACCAAATAGCTTCATTAAGCAAGAAAGAGAAAAGGAAAGGGGTGAAGGGACAGGATGAAAGGGAAGATGAGAACTGGTGAGAAGGCAAGGGGACCACTGTGCACAAAGGGAAAATGAGATTCCTTCCAGTGTCTTCACTTCCCATGTTAAGACTGTGGCAAGGACAACAGCAGAGATTCAAGCAAGATACCCAGCAGCTCTCTTTCCCTATCTCTCCCTGTCTTTTCAAAGTCAGTCACACACAGACTCTCATTGACAGAGGCGCAGGGGGACATGCTTTCCCAAACACGCACGCACGTAGCCCCGTCATTTCCTCTGCCACCTTTCTGCTCCCTGGGAGCACAATGTCCCCCTCATCCATCATTATGTTTGCTGAAGTCCAGCACTGTTCCTCTTCCATTAATTTTTTTGGCTGGACTTCTTAGCTCTGCTAGTCACATTTCATCACAGACTTTCCAGAAAATCAGACTTTTCTACCCAAAATAACTCATCTTTTTTTTTAACCCCATTGCTTAAGAAACCGTCATCTAGAGGGAAGAGTGATCTCAAGCTACAGCAGATTCTCCTGCTAATTATATCCACCTTCATTCCCCCTCATATTCAGCTTTTGTATTCACAGCTATTAAGACAAACAGATCTATTTTTGCTGTGTTCAATTTATCATTATGCACCAAGGTTATATTTTGCCTTGACCTGCTCAACCCACTGTAATATTAACAAATTGAGCGTTTATGTGGGTTCCTTTCCAAGCATGAAGTTGATTAGGAATTTAGGAAATGCTGGTGATTTAAAGATTAACCTTTCATGTAATTACTGACATAAACCAGAGCTATTAAGGTATTAGAAACAACTACTCAGAGTATATTCTACATAAAAGAATATCACATTTAGAGCCATGTGAAAGACTTCCCATACTAGCCAATTATTTTTTTGACAGCAGAAAAACCTGATGAAAGGAAAGGAGCGAGCACAGTCTACCTCTAAGCTTATGTGGAGGAAAGCAAGGCTACAAAAATATTACAGAAACCAAGCAACAATCTTTTGCTGGCAAGACACAACTTGTAATTGGGTGGGTGGCTGTGAAGATCTGAGATGAATGCTGCAGAGCACTGTAATTTTATTGCAGTGTGTCTGCTTTAAAGGGAACATATTTGCAATGAAATCTGTATTTCCGTGAGAACAGGGCAATTGTTTTTTGTTATAAAGATAACGTCACTTGTTGGCATTCAGACACAATTATTCAGCCTTTAAAGCAATTACTGTTCCTACTTGCCTTTGCTGGTGTGATAGTTGGGTGAGAGAGTCAGATGTAACAGGCTGCATTGAAAGGAGTTTGAGTTCAAAGTACCCAGATTTGCATTACAAGAGAAGAAATTCAGTTAAAAATAAAGACCAGCTTTTCACCTTTGCCTCCATTTCCCCTCTTCCTGAAAATCCAAACATGAACATCACTTATAGAAATTAGAGATAATTGGCAGTGGCTAAAGGATAAGGTTATGTGTGCCTGTGCTTGGCAAACAGCACCTACTATTCTGCTAAGGCACTTTTTATTTTAAACCATTCCACTGCTCTCATGTTCCTCACATCCTCACCAGACACAGTAACCTCTGCCAGAATCTGTCTTTCAACAAGGGTGCTGTGGGAACATGACCAATTCGGTCCCATTTCTGAGCTAACAAAGACTAAATACAAGATTTCAATGGTAATAGGTAAGTACAAAAACTACTTAATCCCTGAATCCCCACTTTTAGCACAGCAGATCTCTCTGCCTGACATGGTTAGGGACTAAGCCTGATCATTCGTTTATTACAAACTTTTTGTGGCCTTTTTCATGAGTTACCTTTCTCCTAATAGCAAGCTAGAGCGTGACACTGGAGAGAGGACTAAAAATTGTATTTTCAGTAAAATCTGAGATAAAAATAATACACATGGACATGTCCAATTGATTTAAGAGCTTAGCCAATGAAGGCAATGCAGATTTTATATTCCAAATCTCCCTGAAGTAGAACACCTCTGTACCCTAGTGGTTACAACAGGGTATAAGCAAACATTCTCCTAATAGCTGTGGAGCCAACTCAAAGTGAAAACAAATTTCTGAGCATCTTTTAGAGTATATATTTTCCCTCTAATTTTCACCCTTTTTTCCCCACTCTCCCATTTTATTTTTTTTTTTATTCCCAAAACTCCACAGGCAGAGGAAATCAAAAGCAAGGAGAAGAGGAAAACCCTGAAAATCCCAAAGTAAACTGCAAGTGGTAAATGCTCCATCCCTGGCAGTGCTCAAGTCCAGGTTGGAATGAGCACTGAGCAACATGGTCTAGTGGGAGGCATCCCTACCCACGGCAGGAGAGTTAGAATTGGATAATCTTAAGGTCATTTCCAACCCTATTGATTCTATGATTCTAAGAGCAGTCCACAGCTATTGAATGCCAGAGGATTTGTTTCCTTTAACAACACCCAGCCCTTTGAAACTCATGCACTGTCAACCCTCTTTGCAAGACACGAGGTAAAGTGAGCTCCCGGGAGTAAACCAGAATCTGTCTCAGTATTTCAGTGCCTCCACTGACAGTCTGGGTTTGCCAAGACAGCCTGGTAAATATTAAAGAACGCTAATAATAATGAGATAAACCACCTAGGGAGTTTTTTCCCCTCCCTCTTTTAAACTTGGCTCCATGCTAAAGTTTATCCTAACAGAAAGTTTACTTCTCTGATGCAGATCATATCCCAAAGCAATATTTCCGACAGCAAACAGAAATCTGTGCTGCTGCTAAAAGGTTTGCAAACCCCATGCTAAAGAGGCCACTGCATGTCAAATGTTTACCCTAATTTCATGTAAATGTCACACCCCATTGGACAGTCTGTATTTCTTCACCAGCATATACACCTGCCTCCATCTCCACAAACCTTCCCCTTGTGCCATAACTACCTTTACAAAGAGCACAGAACCCAACGCTGCTGTCAGATCAAATTCCCCAACAACTGGATGTCATGAATTTATTATGCAGTTGCTGTAGTCTAATAAATTGAATGTGAATCCTGTGGCCTGAAAGACAAACAAATAATGGAGACAATAAATGAGCAGAAGAAATGCATCTGACATAGTAGCTAAGGGAAAAAAAACACAAACCAAAAAACAGTGAGCGATGATAGTACTTAAGCTTGTGGAAGATGGAGGACATTGACCATCAACTGCAGAAAGGTGAATTACATGGGATAGAGAAAATCACTGCTAAAAAATAAAGCAGAAAACTGAAAAGGGGACAGTGCCCACAGCAGATTAATCAGAGAATTAAGTGGTAACCAGCACAGGAGAAACTCACCAAGTGATAACAAAGCACAATGGTGATACCTGATGACAAAATGAGTTTATACAACCATCTATTTGCAGTGGGGAAAACAGCCACACATGAAGTCTCATGAAGTTGAAGCCTGAGCTGATTCCTCTGTCATGGTGGGCTTTTTGGTATATTTTAAAAAATCTTAACTATTTTATTGCTTTTATTGTACAGAACTGAACACTTGGAGACTGTTTTTGCTTTACATGAAATATGCTAAACCAATAGTTGTTTTTTTCAATGGGTGGAACTTCTAGTCCGATGTAAACCCTATTGTGTTGGTTTTGTGTATGCAGTTCTCTGTATTTCCAGCAACTGTTAGGGATTACATTAACTTATTCTCACTGGTGGAAGGAAGATCTTCCCCAAAAGTTCCCCTAAGTAGTTTTATGAAGTTACACTGTGCATCTGTCATAAAAAAGGGAGTTGAAAACTTTTCTCCTTTTTCCCTGGTTACATTTTCTCATTATGTAGAATACTCTAGCCCAAATCTGTCATTTTTCATTAGCAAAGGAGTCAAGTTATGGCTGTTAATGGTAACTCTTAATGAGGATTTGATGAATAAGTCCTGGAAAATCAAACCTGAAACAACCACTAAAATCAATCTCAGATCCATTGTTTCCAGGTAATAGAGAAGTTAGCAACTGGAAAAAAAAAGATGAGTGTTTAAAGCACTAGGGCATTTAAAACAACAAGAAAATTATGCTTATCAAGAAATTAAAACACAGGAAGTAGGAAAATGAAGTGGAGGAACTAGTAGAAAAGATAAGATTTCTAGTAGAAGTAGCAGTTGCACCAAAACCTGAATAACTACATTGCAGTTCCCCTATTGCTGGTTAGAGGTGATTGCAATGGACTGGTAAGTCTTACCTCAGTAGCTCTTCAAGATATACTAAGGTACGTAATACCATACCATAAGGATAAATTGACTGTGGAGCAGCATTGTGCTTCTTTAATAACCTGCAGTCCTGAAGCTTTGACTACCATAATAAAATTAACAAAGTGGCAAACAAAAAAGGCAATTCTATATTTGGACTTATAAAGAGCTTTTGACAAAAATCCCATAAATAAGACAACCTCCATGGTCATATAAACTAGCCAGGCGCCCAAAAATACCCTGTAGAGTGAAAAACGGAACGCAGTACGGTCCGAAGACCAGGGCTGCTGAATCATCCTAGCTACAATCAGGAAATGTGTTGTCATTTTTCAAATGACAGATTATTTATATCACAAAAAAAGTAATGAAAATCATGAGGACGTGCAAAGGGACTTCCAAAGGCTGAGGGTTATATAAGCTTTGATGGATGAAATTCTGAATTGTCAAGTACAAAGCAAAAGACAAGATACAGAGAAAACTGTTCATCCATGCCTTGGTGATGTAAGTTGTGTGCAACAATCAGATAACTGTTTTTCTGGATACTGTGTTGAAAATCTCCGCTTAGTGTGCAGAGATTAAAAAAAGGAAGAAAAGTGGAATAACATCTCAAACATGCGCAGCAGAGCAGCTCTCAACAAATTAAATAGCTCGATATAAATCACTGCTGGGCCCTCAGTTAGAACGCGGTCTCCAGTTCTCTTAAGGATAAGTTAGGAAAGGATATAACTGCTAGATAAGGCGAAGCTGCTGACAAGTAAAAGGATGAATGATTTGCGAAAGTTTTGTATTTAAGACGAGCAGCAAAGAAACTGGACCTGCAACTGCAGCACAGCAGCAAAACGTGTATCCATTCCCCCTCTAGTGGCCAGTCCACTGCAAAAACCAAATCACGAAGGAGAAAGGCAATACACTGGCAATTGATTTTAAAACATCTCCCCCCCTTATTTATTCCCCTTACAATTTTATGTTGCCACACTTTATATTATTAGTATTTGCTATTCCTCATTAAACTTCCTGCTGTATTCCTTTGTTGTTTCTTGTCATTACTTAGCACAGATGTTTTACAGCAGACATAATTTTTTTGCAACGTGCCAGTACCTACCTGCAAGAGGAGGCTCTGAAGTGTGACATGAGGCTCATGCACACTCTACCATCAGAAATACACATAAATTAAAGAATAAACTTTGGATCTCATTGTGCAAGACATCACTGATGCAAAAAAAAATAGGCACAAAAAAAAGGAACAGTTGTATAGAAATGAGAACACTGAATTAATTCTGTACATATATCCTGAATACTTTTTAGATGGAAAAAAAAGGTGCTTTTTTAGGAACAGCATCTGGGACAAGTCACACCAAGCAGTGGAAACAGTGCTTTTAAATTCCTACTCATGAGCCAGGCACTGAATGTCAGTATTTCCAACCGATCTGCATAGAACATGGAGAAACTGAGTCACCTGGAGAAACTGAGGCCAGATGAACCCTTCACATCCCCATCTTTCAAATGCACACAGGTTCTTCTGGTCAGTTACTCTGTTTTCTGTAGGATATTTGCTAAAATTGGAAGAATCTCCATTTTTCCCATTTTTTTTCTGAATAATGCAATATAACAGAACAATTTCTGTCCCTATTTTTTAACAGTCCTTCCTACCCTAGAATATTTTGTGGTTGAAAGTTGCCAAGGACTGGAAAGGAGCTGTGATGTCTTTCAGGTTGAGACAACACCAAACACTTGGTTAGGACTGCACATTTTGCTTAAATTCCTATTCTCTACAGAAAAAGAGAACAGGAGCAGAAGTGAACATCCTTTGGTTGTCCTGTCAGGGAGCCTATTACATCCTCAAGCTAATAAACTCTAGTGTAACAGGCTGTGGCTATAGGGAAGATGAGAAGTAGCAAGGGATTTTCTCTTGCAAAACCTTTCCATCACTTTAATTTTCCAAATCTCTGCTTCAAATGCCATCCTTAGTAGTGTTTTTCCACAAATAGGTTGATTTATACATCACATAGACAAATTAAGTAACCCTTTCTACAAATAATTTGTTTAGAAATTGGCCGAAAATGCGCTTCTAAGGCTTGTAACACAATGCACTCTTGTATGCATTTTGATAACTGAAGCAAGGTGACTGTACTTCTATAGGTTATTCTGAAACAACCTGTTAGCCATCTAAGACCGTGCCTTGCTGTATCTTACTGAGGCTTTTGGTGAAGACTGAAGCCTAGTTTAGATGGAGCTCAGAGCTAGCACTTTTCTGTTCATTTTAATATGTTGTTATTAATTTGTTCGACTGAAACTAAAGAATGGCACAATAAACAAGGCACAGTTTGACTTCCCACATCTCCGCAAAAGCGAGCACATTTCTAATGTGTCTGAACAATTTTACCTAATTAAAAATATTTAGAAAACAGATTACTCAAACGATTGGTATATAATACTGCAAGCAATTTGCTATTCCAGCATAGAATTAATCATTACTATCCAGAGTCAGAGCAAGTCTGATAGTCTATCTCTTGCTGATGCCATTTCAGACAACTCTTGTATTCATAATGCCTGCTGTCAGGACAGTTTCAAGAATAAGAAAATAAGGAACTATAGAAACAATTTGAAATATAACAAAAGACATTTGACTATTATGGGAATGGGTGCAAGTATAACGTAAAGCTTACAGGGAAACATAAAACTGATTCTCTGTTCAATATGGAAAGAAGACATCCAGACTGATCTGCAAAGGACACCTATTTTTCCATCAATACTTGCAGAGAGGCATATACATATTCCTGGCAATTATAGAGATGATAGAGTGACTTGGAATATTTGACTGAGCATCTCATACTGGGTGGGAATTTTTTACCTGTTGTTTAAGTGCCATAATATGCTCAGTTTCATAGAGGAAATGCATATTTTCATAAACAGAACTTCCTCTTCTCAATCTTACCCTGTCAAAGAATAAGTATATTTTTTTTTCCCTAGGTTTCTCCTCACAGTACACAAAAGACAGACTCTGATTTTTAGCTGAAAAGCCACAGGATTCTACAAATTGAAGAAAAGGGCCTTAGAATGACAGCCTAGGGTAATCTGTGATTTCCCTTGTATGCCATTACTGGGGCAAATTAAGTGCCAGGTTCCAGACTAATTCATCACTTATTAATTAATAATATAAATTTTATTTTTTCCATCACAGATAAGATATTTATAGAATACTAGAGGCATTTTTATTACTAAAGTTATCTCAAAGGCTCTTCCCCAGTATCTGCCACAATGAAAGAGAGAACCAAAAAAACCCCCCAGAAAACATTCAATCATCATTTTAATGATAGATCATTTTTAGCCTTCACTAAAATGAAATCTTAAAAGCCATTTATTTAAAATGAATATCTGCATGACTTTAACCATGCGAAGAATGAAAACTAAGGATGCTCTTCCCCCAGGTACTAAAATATGGCCTGTCAATTATTAACCGTGAGGAAGCAAACCTGAAGAAAGTAAACTATTCTGGGCAAGTGTTTCTTTTCATAAATAAGACCCATCTTCAATAACCTCATTTCTTTGCATTTTCAATTGCAAATTTTCCCTTTGCATTCCTGTAACATGCAGAAAGGCGAGTAGTTCAGGTGTGACCACGTGCTCTGAACAACAGCACAGTAGAACTCTAAAACATGGTCCAGGTTTTGCTTGATAGTCTCATTGGTTTGAATAAAAAAGGACTAAGTTTGATGCTAACTACCTGCTTACGTCTCCTGATGTGCCTTGCAAACCTTCCATCATCAAATCGGCCTTGCCTCAGCTGCAGCTTTGCAATACATAGCGTATGCATACTTCTTGTGTAACTTTTGCATGATGCTCAACTGTGCACATAGAGAGTGTTTGCAATCAGGAGTTAGCTCTTGGAGCAATATATTTTTCCTCTCAAGTAGCATATCTATTTGCTCCTACTAAAGAAGTTTCATCTAACCTATAGCTAACCTTGGAGGGGTTTGTTTTCTCCCTCCAGGAGTTAAAAAGATAGTTTCTTTATATTTCAAATATAATTTGCTCAGGTTTTTATGTGTGTATTCTGTGCTTCCAGAGGATTAAAGAAGAAATTTTATCACGGAAAGAATAGGAAAATAGATTTGCAGATGTAGCAATCTTGTACAACCCAGAGTTCAGAAAAACATTCACACTCCCATCAAGAAGGAAAAAATCATTTCCCAAATTGTCCCAAGTTTCTTCCTACGGAGATTAAAAGGACAATGATGCAACTCCTACGTGACTCCTTTCAACTGCTTATAACAACAGACCAGCTTCAATTCCATTCTTGTGATTATGCTCCCGGGATTATTTCATGCCTGTCTCCTGGTTCCTATATTCATCAACGCTAGGCATTTTTTTGCAAGGTGAACACAAGTTATTTTATTCAGAAGTGTGAAAAAAAGAAGTGGCCCTTGGTGCATTAGTCAGGTTTCCATCACTACAAAGTAAAGCATCAACTGGGATTAAAACTCTAGAAATCACATTTTTTAAACTCTTCCCAATGACACAATTATGCCCCAAATGATTCTGTGCCAGGTGGTTTGGCTAACAGATGGAATGGTATATTTGTTCACCAAGCTCCCTTCCAAAAACTGCAAGCCAAAAGAATCTAAATTATTGACTGACAGTTACATATGCCTAATAATTAATTAAACTTCAGCTACAAATTGCAGTGAGTCCTGTGAGCACTTAAGAAAAAAGAAATAATCAAACAGAAAATGCATGATACTGTCTTTACAGTAACGTTTTTAATTCACAGCAGCTAAAAATAATGGTATGCAATGATGCACTTACAGACAAAAGGGCTTTGGTATATGAAGCATTTTAGCAAAGCTTAAAGCAGGATATGTTGTATAACATTAAAAATTGTTCCTGTAAGGGTATTTTTTGCAATCCCAAATTTCATCAACTGCTTACTAAAACCAACTGGCAGTTTTGACCAGACTTAACAAATGCAGTCAGGTTCAGAAGACTCTTCCCAGACAATATATTCACTACAAAACTGCTACTAATGCTCTGGTGGGAGAAATCAAACTGAGATCAAACCATGAAATAGCTGTTACTTTATACATCCTGAATCAGGAATTATCTGTATTTCTTGCCTGCAAATCCCAGATGGATATATGGACAGCTTTGTCATCCAGTGTATGGCCAAAGAGTCCATTTCATCTGGATGTGTCAAAATGATTGTGTACGTGCTCAGATGGTAATGATGGCAAAGACAGTAAATCCAGTGTGGTCTGAAGGTGTTGGACATCCAGCACACATGCAGATTGACTGTGCTGAGGACACACAGAAGGCATTTCAGAGTGAAGAATGTTACATGTCATCAGTCATTTTCAAGCTGGAAACAGGCTGGATTTTCTGCTCCTGTGCTGATCAGCTGTGCCACAAAGGTACAAGAAGCCTACAGCAGAGCTGACCCTGTCCCATTAAGCATTACCCTAAATGTCTGCAAGCATCCCCCATTTACCAGCCCATGCACTGGCCCTCATCAAAATCACAGGAAGCTGAGGATAACAACAGAGTCATTTCCACTCACCCCCCCCCCATGGGAAAATAGTAATTAATTTCAAACCCAGAAAATGAGAAAAGCTTTTTGTCATAGGATATTAATATCCCTACTTCTGCTATCACAAAGCTGTGCCAGGAACACTGATTTAATACACGCTGCAAAGCAATTACCATGCAAATAATATTAGCCAGCAATTTATTACTTTTTTTTAGCAAAGACCTTGTTTTGGCTAGCAGACCACAGTAACAGATTCCAATAAAAATGGGTAATTGAAAGGAATTTCAAGTGTCTAAATAGCTGTGACACCAAACATATGAAGCAACAGTTCTCAGACTCGCCTCTCGGTCTGCTTGCAATTTCAAGTACAGAGAACCTGGGGAGCCAACAGAGGAGCAACTGCCACGACAAGAAGAAAGCACTGAAGTAATAGGAAGGAAAAAACTTAAGGTGAATTCCCTTTCATTAGTGACATTAGCAAGGACACTGGAGAATGATGCAGAGGTTTTTAAGCCACTTAAGAAACACCATTCCTGTGATACCTCCTTCCTTTGCCCCCAGTCTTCATTAGAAACATTTTATTTGGAGCAAGTCTATAATTTCAAGTAACATATTGCCTATTTATAGTACAGGAATAGAAACTCGCTTAAATTCGCTGCAGTGCTAAGCTCCATGTTCAGCTTTAGAAGTTACCTGGCAATCTTCTTGTCTTGGATTGATTTGAGCTAATGATTTTAACTATATTTTCTGTTCATTTCACTATCAGTACATGAACAAAGTTGCTTAACTCACAGCAGAGTGCTCTGACATGCACGAAATTAAGAAAACTGCATATTACAATGTCTAAAATGTTTAATTCTCATACAAAACAGTGACTGACAGTCCTAATAATCTGGCTAACAATTAAATGATAGCACCTAGAAAATCTGGGCCAAGAAAATATGTCACGGTTAAGCCTTCCACCCCTGGAAAGACCTATGAAGACCATCATATATGCACACACTTTTAAGCAGGCACAGATGCCAGATAGATCACTGGAAAGCTCATAAAAACGCCAACAGAAAAATAGATTAACAATTCTTACACAAAACCTTCAGACTATTTGAGGCAGTAAAAACCTCATCAAATTTCCAGCACTTAATTCACTACAAGACTGACTCAAGAACGAAGGTAATGGCAATGGGAAGATCCTAGGGTGTGTAATGCAGGTTTATGCATGAGCTCAGTGCCTTACTGAATCTCTCCTAATATAAGTGAACAAAGATAAAGGTATATAAAAGGATACGCCTTCTTTGAAATAAATACCAGTCTTCCTAATTTCTTTAGATCAGTAATAGCATTGTCTTAATCTTCTGTTATGAGGTTACCTCTGCTGGTATGATAATTGAATTAATACTTCAGCATTTTGCAATTGAAATCTGCCTCATTTCCTCAACAGCTCTTCAGGCAGAATGGCAGCTGACATGAGAAAATCAGGCAGGAACACATTCAGCATTTGCCACAAACCTATATCAAGAAACATAGTCTTGACTCTCTAGCTTTGCCAAGGAGTAGGAGTATTCACAGGCAAAAATCCCAGTTTTAGATACAAGATTTTAAATACAATACTGGTGATTAATAAAGCACTGTCTATACCTGAATTTAATGCACAATGTCAAAGCTTGTATGTATTTTAAAACATCGGTGGCTCATATTGCTGGATTGATTCTGTCTCTGTTATTTCAGGCATGATTTTTTTGGGTATAACACAAACCTTGGGTCATTGATGAGTAGTTGCCATTAAGCATTGCTGTTTCCATCTAACGTGAACAGTAGGATGTTTCCCTTTCCAAATACAGATCAAGCACCATGTTTTTGCAAGGAAAGGAGGTTGGACTAGAAATGATGTGGCTTTAACATCTGAAATTGCAATATTTGAAGGTGAGTTGATTACACTCCTCAGCACAGGAGCCTTGTAGGAAGCCAAGCTAACTGTGCATAATGGGAGCTCAATTGCAATCTTCTTCTTTGGTGTAGGTTTTCATAGCCAACAGGGTATTTCTAGGCCTGTCCTGTGAAGTTGGTAGCTCAGCTCAGTTAATTTCAAAGGCTGATTGCATTTCAGGGATTGAAAAGATTGACAACTACACCATTATTACAGAGAAACCAGAACCACTTTGGTTGCAAAGCTTTATCCCTTTTCCTCTCTGGTGGGAGTATGCCTCACTTCTACAGATAGGGAGCTTTGCACTGATGATGTTGATTAAACTGAAGCATGTCTGGATGGATCGGAGAAAGATCTTTTTCTTCTCAGACACACCACTCCACCAAGGGCATGGTTCAGTCTCATACCGATATTTAATTCCCACCTGTCAATACAGTGCTCCTAAATAACCTTGTTCTTGTCTCGTTTCACTCTCTGTGGCTACCTTTGTTAGACAGTGCCTGACAGCGAATAGAATATAAGCATGGATGATTAGACCATTCTTTTAGACCCATGTGAAAGAGGCTGGTTGCAACATAAAGAGATTTTAAAATGAATATACGAGGGCCATCAAAGAAGAGAAAAATAAAGTATTTCTTTTGCTGTCTTACTTCTGCCATGGTAACTAAAAGGCTTCATTCTCAGATCACAGGTAGTCTGGTTAATCCAGAAGGTTTCTACTTCTCTACTGATGTTACAGCCTTCATGTGCTGGAAATTTCTGCTAAATCTGTGTATTCAGCTGGCTGGCTTCAGATTTTTCAAAGATGAGTAAAGTTTCTCCAGAATTATGCTGGCAAGAGAGTAGCAGCTCATCCCAGAGATCTGGAGGATTCTATGGACACAACATTTCCTCACACAGATAGAAAACGCATAGACTCCTATTTCAGAACTGAGAGGAAGCAGTCTTAGGTCACACAAGGACATGTATGCCCCACCGGAGAGGACAGCATCTTGCTGAAAGTGACTTTGAACAGCTACTTCCAGAAGCAGCCATAATTTCAGCAGCAAATTCCACTGGAATCACTGAAATCACCTCCAGCAAGGTCCTTTATCTCTGACTGATTGTGTAATACAAGTTTCCCCATCAGGGCTCAGGAATTGTTGTACTCTAAATTCACAGCCTACTTCTGAGTAATTTCCTCAAGTAGGTAAGTAATGTCATTTGAAAATATAGATTTGCTTAATGTCAGAAAAGAAAAACCGAATTCTTGTAATAAGGTACTGCCACCAGCGTATCAAATGGCAGAATTAAAGTTAAGTGAATGCTTCCAGCCAGTAGAATAGCATCAGATGATAGTCACAGGATAAGAAACTGTTTTCTAGACAAAAGTAGTTCTGAAAAAAACCACAGGGTTTTCAAATCTTTTGTAAGAGAAACTGTTCAATTGTCCTCTACGTCTACGTAGGGCAAGATAAGAAGTAATCAGCTCAATTTGCAACAAAAGAGATTTGGATTACATGTCAGAAAGCATTTTCTAACTGTAAATACAGTTCTGCAAAGAAGAAATAACTTCTATTTATGCCAAGAATTTTGGCATTTTAATCCTTTGCTGCAACTGAAGTGTATTAGGACTCTTCAAATAACTGTCTATATTATATCACTTTTTAGGAACAACAAGAACACTTTGTATTTTACTTTGCAAAATTAAGACCTTTTTCACTTACAGTCATCTCACCAGTTTTCTTAATTCAAACTTCTCCGCACACACCAGCATTAAAGTGAAATACATATGTGGATGCATGTGTATTCACAAGTTTTTGACATGGAGCAAACTGATGTAATGAAATAATTAAATTTGATTGAGGTTATTGGCAGGGAACAACTAACCTTTATATTAAAGCTTGTGTGCAGAAATACATATATTTAGATTGGTCCATATGTCTGCACCATGTTGAGCTATTCAATTACTGAGTGGCCATAAACCTTCAGTCAGGTAGAGAGAATCTTGCAGCAAGGTTTGATGTAAATGGTGATATCACTCATAGGAGCACAAACTCACACTCTCCAATGTAAGTGGTTTTACATGTCACCAATACAACACAGATAGACTTAACACTACTTATCTTCAGGTTACTGCAAATTCCTGTTGACTGGACAGCACAGCCAGACCATTGCTTAGTGATGCTGAAAGTAAAATGCAAGTCTGAGGCAGAAACAAGGACACATGATGTTAGCTTTATTCTATTTGCTTATTTTATGCATAACATAATGACAGGACAGATGTGTAAGTTCCTAGTTTATAAATCGGACTGGTTTTGACCCCTGCATTTTTCACTTGCCTTTTGTTTCAAGAATTTTTATTCTTTCTGCAGTACTTAAAAGAAGAAAGATGTCCATGAAAACAAATGGGTATCAGTATTATATTTCTATCACTATTATATATATGAATATTTCATATTCAGAACAGGACTAAAATTTTATCAATTCCAGATGGGTTTGACAATAGGGATATGGTACAGTTTAATTCAAAGGTGTCTTTATACATTCATTTCCTGAAACATTGTATACAAGTGCATTAAGTATTGCTATTTAGATGCTAAAATGATGGAAAAAAAAATTGAAAGCATTTTTAGAAGCTATTTAGCTCACTTTCCTGCAAAAAAGTCAGAATCGATTATATCATTCCTAATAAGTGCTTGGCTATTATGAAAACCCTCCACTGATAAGGATTTTGCAGTATCCTTAGGCAATATTCTTCTCTGTTGAAATCTCTTTACTCCTAATACATTGTCCTTAATTCTAAACTGAACCTTCCCTGCTGCAATGTTATTCCAGAACAATTTTTCCTGTCCAGCAGGAAAATGAAACCCGTTTATTCTATTCCACTTTGCAGCAGCCTTTTACATAGTTCAGGACCTAGAGGAAAATGGCAGCAATTTTCTCTTCTCCAGATGAAACACCACCAGTTCACTCAATCTTCTCTCATCAGTCATATTTTTCTAGGTCTTTGATCGTTATTTTTACTTTCTTTTTCAATCAGACCTCATCTTCCTTGTCGTCTGTACCCCAAATTGACACAGCACGTCAGCAAAGGTCTTAGAAATGTGGGTAGGTAATATATCCCACTTCTACATGGCCAGCCTATGAACAGATTATGGTGTGCTACACCCTTTTCTACAGAATCTCTGTTTCATAATTAGTTGTTTCTTTTTATAAGATGCATATTTTGTTATGTAAAGAAATCTAGGGAAGAAGACAAGGGATTATATTTAGGATTTTGCGTTCTTCTGTATAAATATTGAAACTATGCATATCCATGCTTAGAAATATTAAAACCCCCTTTCTTTTCTCACAACGGTCTGCTTTGTGTCATTAATATCTTAGCGACATTCATAAAGTTCAGTTTTCACAATACTGCGCATACACAAAACTCCACCCATAAATACATTTGCACAAAGCAGAGTTCTTAATGTATCTGCCTATTTCAGCCAGGCACTTAACTACAGCCTCAACTGGAGATACACTTTACAGTGACCTAAGCCAGTCATTCAATATAAAATTATAAATCCTTCCTCTCATAAACTACAGCCTGGAAACACTTTGCATTGCAAAGCAGTTTTAAATACTATTTTTAGACAACAATTTTGTTTCAGAAAATAAGTTAGTCATCTGAATGACGAGATATTAGACAAGACGCTACTAAATAATATTGTTTTTAGGGAATATAGGGAAATTTTTCTGCCATATGAAGACAGGGGGGTTCATTTTCTTATCCCTTCCAGAGTATGGCAGCTCTCCTGACAGCACTGCAGTGCTTCTTCTGGAGGTGACCCAAGAACGCTGACATTTGAGAGACATTACAGAGCTGAGAGGAACTATATTAATTATCATGAAAAGTCAAAGCTGTCTTCAGAACCTCTCAAACAACATCATGTAATTCAGCTTTGTGTAAAACATGTTGGGGTTTAATGACACCCCAAATGTTATTTTAAACTCTGATCTGGGTTGTACATCCATTTTATTAAACAAAATAAACCACACGTCAGGAATGATGCTTTCACAAGAATATGAGTATTTGGAGGGGGATGTGACTCTGTTTAATGGGTGAGTATGCTAAACTGCTATAATTCCCTGAATCAAAGTTCACTGAAACAAACAGAAAGCCTTCATGTATTAATCAGCCCAAGATCAGCCTCAGCAGTTGATAGACACAATGGTATTTCACACAAACGTCTCATTTATGTCACAAATCCTCTTTTTCTTTCCCTTATGCACTGAAATAGCTGTGTGCACACACAAACGTGCCCTTTTCTCTGCCTCCAAGGCTGACTTTGGCCTGTGCACCATTCTTGTACACCTTCCCCTTTAAACAACTTTCATTTCATCACATTCTTCTTGGCTGAATTTCCTTTCCATCCCTTCTTAGTCTGTTTCCATACCTGGTACCAACATCTCTTCCTTTATTCTCTCCTGTCCCCCACTCTATCCTCTTCCTCATTATTACTAACAAAACAATCTTCACATGAGCTCACAAGAAAGAGTCTCTCACCATCTATCTCCCTTGGCTACAGACCTAATTTTAAGACTAATTTCTTTTATCTAGCCACATCCCAATTTCTTTCATTTTTCTCTACTACAACTCTTCCTTTTTCTTCTTTTTTTGCTAATCTGATGCATGCATCTTCTGCAAATGCATCACACCCTCGGGCC
This sequence comes from Pezoporus wallicus, assembly GCF_028554395.1. Classification (NCBI taxonomy): domain Eukaryota; kingdom Metazoa; phylum Chordata; class Aves; order Psittaciformes; family Psittacidae; genus Pezoporus; species Pezoporus wallicus. The sequence continues at coordinate 1,195,914 of NW_026637098.1, read as the reverse complement.
TCACTGTTACTCAGTGCGTATATTAAGCTAGAATGACTTCCAAATATATCAACTTTCTAAGTATAGCTGTGATATCAGGTTTGCAGGCATTTGATCCAGTTTCTGTTTGGGTTGTAATCTCTTTGGGACGTACTTTGCATCTTCATTTGCATTCGGTATATAACATATGATATCTCTGTTTTAATGTGGGGTTTTGTTGTCACTTGTGGCTTTAGCATTAAAGCTATATAACAGCTAGCATCTGGAAAAGTTCAGTCTTTGGAAAGTTTCTGTTCAGTCCTAATTCAGGCAAAATTTGACTGGATTTAATGAAATCCCTGACTAAATCCAGACTGATGTAATACTTAGATCTGTGAACACTGGAAGTTTTCCATTACGTAAATGAATCTAGAGATACATTATGAACAAGAATACTTATATATATGTATAATTTAATGCAAAAAATCTGATTGCATATAATTTTCTGTGTACATGCATGTATGAGTAACCATAGCCTGGTGCTTCCAGATTTCTACTGCTTTTCCATTAGAGTTATTCCTAAAAAAGATTACTATGTAGATGCAGACAGAAATGCTGATTACCACACATTAGAAATTTTATTTTGTATATTCAGGATTAAATATATTTTTATGAACAATATTTTCTAACTACCTCATTTTCAGACTTTAGCACAAGTACTGCAAGATTTTGAATTCAATCAATTTATCTGGGAGGTCACATGAATAATCTGTATAAATCATTCTTATATTTCACGTAGACACTGCAAGACTGTTAAAGGCAGCTGCTAATCTCTTAACTCCAATGCAATCACCACCTGAATTAATGAATTCACAGCCTGGCCTTGGTACTTTACTATATGGTTTAGCACAGGCAGGGCAAGTATCATAGATCATCTCTCCCTGCCACCTCTCTACATATATAAGCATATATATAAGCTTATATACACTACATATAGAGAGATGGATATATATATTCATGGTGACTGATATTTCTGTTCCAATCATGCTATTCAATATTAGCCATAATAACTGTGAAGAATCATTAGAATTACTTGAATTGCATTTACAACAATTTAATAGTGTCAAGGAGTTAATATTTACCAGCTTGCTTTGGAGTTTAGAATTCCTTTTAACAGCAAAGCTCAAAGCGTGTCCACCCAGCTAAAAGAACAGGTGCAGTGAAGAAAGTGAGCCTTTAGGAGACAATACTTCCTTTAGTTCCTCATTAGTTACCTAGCTTTATTTAACTGATGCTACTGTTTTGACTTTTCCATACACACAACCTTAGTGAAGGCCTACCAGTGATTTCCAGTCAGAATTTGGCAAAGATCTCCAAGAGACCTGAACTCTTATCAGATAATAATCCCACTGCTAAAGGCAAACCTCGGCTCCTTTTCTGGGACCTTTGTGCGGCTTTGCTAAAACATATTTCTTTCTGACATGTCAGCAGACAAACTAACAAGGCATCAGTGACAAATGATGCACTTACCCCTCCAGAAAGGAATCCCAAGTTGGTTTTTTGGACAGTTTTCATTTTTATGTATGAAAGATGAGACAAAGACACATTACCTTTCCAGGAAACGTGATGATGCAACTGCAACATTTGGAAAATAATCTCATTCTACCAGTGTTTTTCTCTTTTTGCTTGATTGCTTTTGGGGAAGGAAGAAGATCCATGCAGAGTATAATAAAGACCTGATCTACAACAGTGAGATTGGCCTAAATTTCTGAGATGCTATTTCCCTAATTCAGTAGGACAAATTATCTCTGTTTTTAACTTTAAGAGGTAAAGTCTAGAATAATCACGTATCTCCACAGACTTTAAGTGCCATTAATGAGTTGACGCAATGACAGAGATGTGCACAAGATCTTTGGAAGTGATTTAGTAAGTCTTTTTCTCCTTGGCCATTGTTTTTTCATAACCCCATGTCAGCCAGAGGATTTTTTGTTTCTGAATCTCAGACTTTTAAACAAAATGAGTTTGCTTCAGTTACTATGTTTATATTCAAAAAAAGGCAGAGAAAAAGACTTGATAAAGTCTGACTTGGTAAGAGATGCCTTTCTGTAAGGGAGACTTGAGCCAAAGCAGTTAATTTTCATAGATACAGAAAAGAAAAGAACCAAAAGATACCTGCAAAGTCACCTAGTTCTTACACCACCCTCGAGAAGGAAACCATATGTTCTTATTGACTTCGGCATAAGGTGCATTGATCCCATTACCAGGAAATTGTTTTTACCTGTAAAGTCAAGGGACTTTTGCTCACTATGTTTACTGAGCCTGGAGTAATTCTGTATTAGTCCCGACCCTCTTAATTAAATCATTGTTGATCTTATACCTTAATCCGCCTTGGATTCAATTCCTCTCACCAAGTTACACACCACTGGAACTAACAGTTACATAATCAGCTTCAACAATTTATCTTTCTTTTTTTCCCATATCCATGCCTTTCAAACACCTACATACATATCACATCCTCCTTAGTTGCTTTAGATCCAATGTTTTAACTAATTCTTTATGACAGGATGCCAATGTCAAGTATTATTGAGCCTCAAACAGTCAGGGATTGCCAAATCTAATATTCAAGCACCTTCCCAACCATTATATAGCAAACTGTTGAGAGCTGATTGTAGGGAGGGTTTGATTCAGCTGCACTTACCTCCCTTTCTAAGAATAGCTTTTTAACCTCTTTTTCCTGTAACGTTCGTTTCTGCTTCTTTGTTCTGAAGGGTGCAACAGTCTCTTGCTGTGAGGGCTTATATGAAAACTATGTTCCATTTTCATCATTGGAGCAGAAAAGGCTAGGAAGCCAAGGCACAGCAAAGAAGCTCTTGACAAATAATATGTGGTCTCCTTTCCTTTTCCTCCACAAACGTAATGGAAATGATATGATGGTGCAGCTCACAGAGGTCTTTCATGGGCTCTTGAAAAATAAATATGAAGCATAAACTTGTCTTTAAACTTGGAGTTAAATGTAATTTAACAATTATTGTCAAGGAGGATGATTCATAAATGCATGCTATAACAGGAGCAGGAAAACAAAATCATGAAAATAAAGCAGATTTATTTCTAAAATTGCTGTAATATATCGCCAAAAAATTTCTGTATATCTTCTTAAGAAAATAATAACAGAAAATCAAGCCAGACCACACAAGTGGAAATCTGGCATAATTATTACTCTTTTGACAACTGTGAAACTACTACTTTCAATTTGTAATTTAGCTGAGCTGATGACAGATTTCTCTTCATCATCACATTGATTTATGAGGTCATCTTGTCAACTTTCTCTCCCTTCCCACATTATTTACACGAGTTGAGGGAGGGTTTTTTTCTCTCAGAACAAATGGCAACATTTCAAGAAACACTATCAAATTGTGTAAGTCCATAAATACCTTTTGAAATTAAACGCATTCTGTCTGAAAACTATAGCTCAAGTACTATAACACTAGAAAATAATCAGAAAACAAAACTAACAGAGCACCATGTGATAAAAGTCCAAATATCTTGCATATCTTCCTCTTTTTTACTGTTCTTTTTCTTACTCAGAAACTATCATGCCACCTACCAGAGCAACTTTGCTAGGACTGCTCATTAGGACCAAGTACATTACAACAGGAATGAGATGCATATTTGAATCTAAATATCCAGTCTTGCAAGATTGCAGGGGTTTGGTTTTCAGTTTGGTTTTGTTTTTTTAGATGAAATCTGATAATTTATTCCTATTTTATCTTAATAGAAGGAATTTTATGAAAAGCAAATGAACTGTTGGATCACTAACACACCTCTACTAAGCATATAATAAATTGAGCATCAATTCATTTATTATATTAGTTATATCAATCCAAAGAAATGTTCAATTCAATAAGTATCTATCTTATGTGTTTCTAAGATGCTAGTTGATAATGAAATAGTTCACATTCAGGAGTAAGATATTAAACAGTAACTTCAATAGAAGTTGAAGGTTTGAATCAGCATTTTTAACTGATGCGTGTTAGTCTTAAAAGATCTAGATGGTCAGTGCTCTGGGCTTTAAGGGGAATAAGTACAACAATCCCTAGCAGTGTTCAGGGCCAGGTTGGATGGGGCTTGGAGCCAACCTGGTTCAGTGGAAGGTATCCCTGCCTGTGCTGGGGTTGGGAACCAGATCAGCTTTAAGGATCCTTCCAACCCAAACCATTCTAAAAAGAGTTTCCCTCTAAAATGAACTTAGGAAGTCAAAACAAACACAAAAGGAAAGGTTCTTCTTGCCTGTACATCTGTTATCTAATCTTTTTGACTTCACACCTTCAATAGGAAGGATAAGGGTTAGAAGACAGACTGCAGACATGTAATTACAATACTTTGACTAGTAATTAGGTCCTTTTATTAGTAGGTAGTATGTGTCCTTGTATGAATCTGGGAAATGATAGCAGGTAAAAGTGCCTTCCTGATTCTTTTGATTAGCTGAATAATCAAGCTGTTGTTTCTTTGAATGACCTTGACTGTTAAAATATCTTATCATCAGCTGCCATACATTTCCTGTTCTCTAAATACCATTCTTTCTATTTAATTTATTTCTTTTTTCTTTAATTTCTATTTTAATTTCTTTCTTTTTGCAGAAGAATATATTTTCTCTATTACTTTTCTTCAATTGAAATTGTCAGCATCTCCCATAGTTCTCACTTTTTGACCTATTAGGTTACGGCATTTGGATGCTTAACTCTTATTTAAATGATACTATTTAAAGTCCCATTTTAATATCAGTATTATTTCATACTATGCTGTATGGGGTTTGTGTGGCAAGGTTTTGGTAACTGGAGGATTACAGGGGTGGCTTCTGTGAGAAGCTGTCAGATGCTTCCCCTATGTCCCATGGAGCCAACGAAGATGGACCAAGATGGACCTCCAAGATGGACCCACCACTGGGCAAGGATGAACCCACCAGTGATAGTGGCAGCACCTCTGGAATAATGTATTTAAGAAAGAGAAAAACTTACTGCATAGGAGCAACCTCAGCCAGAAAGCAGAGTGAGAACATATGAAAGGAACAGCCCTGCAGACCACAAGGTCAGTGCAGGAGGCAGGAGGTGCTCCAGGCGCCAGAGCAGAAGTTCCTCTGCAGCCTGGGGTGCAGACCATGGTGAGGCAGCTGTGCCCTGAAGACCATGGAGGTCCACAGTGGAGCAGAACTCCACCTGCAGCCCCTGGAGGTCCACTACATGTATACACTATATGCAAAGTTCTATAAGCCTGCCAGTATGGGAAAATCCTTCAGAAACACCAGGGCTGGCTAATCATAGAACCACAGAAACATAGAATGGTTTGGGTTGGAAAGGACCTCAAGATCATCTAATTCCAGCCCCCTGCCATGGGCAGGGACACTTCACCCAAGGCTCTGTCCAGCCTGGACTTGAACTGCCGGGGATGGAGCATTCACAACTTCCTTGGGCAGCTTGTTCCAGAGCCTCACCACCCTCACAGTAAAGAACTTCTTCCTTATAGCTAAACTAAACTTCCTCTGTTTCAGTATGAACCCATTACCTCTTGTTCTATCGCTACAGTCCCTGATGAAGCCAAGCAACATATAACTTAATTTAACCTGAAATATATATACAAATTTGTTAACTGTATTCAGATAACAAGCAATACAAAAACCTTGTAAGAAGAATATTGTGTAAGAGTTTCTCAGGTACATGATCCAGTAATAGTGGCATGGAAAATTCTGTGTCTTTAAATAACAGCACTTGGAAGAATAAGGATATTTAGTCTGAATAGCTACCAGCCTATGGAGGGAGAACTCCATCATTTGTATGTGCTTCTCTTTGTTCTTGGTCCTATAGAGACAATTTAGTTTACCTGTCTCAAATTGTAGAGGGTAAAAAAAAAATGCAAGTAGTTTTTGTTAATGTAATTTACAGACGTAGTTTAGAAAAAAACATATAATGTCAGCAGAGGGAACTATTTTTGTCACAGTATATTGTTTAACAACCCTTCACAGTCATCAAATTTAGTGCACCTATAAAATGAAAGGCAGCTGCAGAGGATGAACCAGCAGTTTAAAAACAGTAAAGAGCAAAAAATTATCCCATTCCCCATCTCCCTGATCCACTGATACTGGTAGTTCTCTACAGAAGTGGTCTGTATATAATGCATTTACAAAACGTTGTCAGGGCTTTAAAGTTAAATGATTTTAGGAAGCAATTTAAGGAATTATTCTAATTAAGACAGTGAGTGACTGTCCAGAGTTACAAGCTGAGTTAAGGTCCCCAAAAATACTGTCTTTTGAGTTAAGTAGTAAAGTTCTTTTAAGCCTGAGGTAGGATTAGCATCACTGAAGTCCACAGAAGTATGCTGGTGTTAAGCCTTATGCAGATTGGATCTAGAGGGCCAGAGTCACACTTAATGTGAGCTGCAGCATTTCATTAACTTCTGAAGAGCTGTGCTAATTCCCATCGCAGTAATACAGAAACCTGATGCATAACTGAAGAATGCTAATGGCCCAACCCCTCACAAACAAACACTTTATACAAATAATATTGTGGGGGTTTTGATGTTGATTTTGCTTTGATCTGCTTCCTGATGGCATGCGTAACAATTAATCATTGTGCTCACTCTCCAATTTAGTGGGGGAAAGAAAGGCACTGCTGTAAAAAGCCTTACTTTTTTTTCCTTTCCCGTTTCATTAGCTTTCATCTAGCCTCCAAATATTTGCCTCCGTGTTCACTATACTTATCTTTCGGCTTCCATTTCTTCTGCTGTCAAGCCCACACCCATTCTAACCCCCACTGAAATCTCCCTCATCAGTTCTGCCCTTCAGCCTCCCTACCTGCTCCTCTTCCTATCACTCTTTCAAGATTTCAGCTCTTCTCTTGGAGCCAAAGATACATCTTAAAGATTCAGGAAGAAAAATACTTCTCTGAAAAGCTAACTAAAATCACAAGGAAAAGAAAAATCACAACCGGGAGTCGGAAGCCTGTTCCAAGGAGCAATGAAGGTGAATCCTTCCACAGCTGGCTGAAAAACCTGTCATTGAGGCAGTGACTGTATTAATGCTCAGCTGAGTAGTATTTAGCTTAGAAATCCTCTGCTTGTAGTAGCCAGTAAATATTTGCTCTCTGCTCTTAAATTGTGTGTATACTGCTTGCAGAGTCTCCCTGTACACTGCAAAACATGGCCAAACAGAAGAGGTACAGAGAGGAAGGGATACACAGGCAGCCAAGTAGGGTTTTTCTCATCTTGGCAGGGCTAACTTTTCCTAATGAATTTACTAGTGACAGAGCTCGTGACCCATGATTTTATGTCACTGCAAAGATAATCTAACTCCAGCCAAAATCCCACCATGCCGGAGAAAAATCACAGCCCTTGCCAACATTTTGCAGCAGGTTGCATAGAAACTTACTGGTTTTATGCAGACTAACAGGTCAATTTTACCTTATGAATGTTATTTTACCTTCTATTTTTTGCTGAAACCTTCCAAAGAGTAACAAACATCCCTGCGTGGACCACAGCACTAGATGTGGAGAATGAGAGTCTGGAAGGTGGCTGATCTTTCATTTAAATGGAAACAGCATGGCACAAACAGTTGACCACTACCCCAAAGAAACAGCCCTTCCAGGTTGCTTTGTAATCCTTCACTTAAAGATGGATCAGCTGGTCTGCATTCCCTGCTTATCTGGGAGTCATTTTCAACTGATGTTCCCTTATTGCAAGGACCCAAGACCAATTTTTAATAGTCTATTGTACTTGTAGCTTTGGGTCTTTCCCTAATGAACTAAAATTTCTCAGATGGTGTTCAAAAGCACGTCGTTGAGTAGGTGGCCTATGAATTATCCTGTGGATAATTTTGAACTCAGCCAAGAGAAAGTGTTTTTGATTGTGGGTTGTTGGTTTTTTTTTTTACTTTAGATGATAGATTAAGATCAAGAGAAAATCAGCAGGAGAAGTAAACCAGGAGTATCTTGGAACCTATATGACCTGCCATACCCTGATACTGCTGATTTTCATACAGAACCTAATGGTAGTTAGTAATATAATACATATTATTTTTCTAAAGCATATAAAAGTAACAAAACCTATTTAAATATGACAGAAAATACAGCAGACAGAAAGCATTATGGTACAGCTTCATAGAGTTAACTTTCTCACATCATCCCTCTGACATTAAGTGGTTATTTCTACATACTGGTACTTACTAACCCTGCCTTTCAGAAGCCTTAGACGTCTCCTTGCCCATTTCACAAAGAGAAATTTGTTTTCAGCTCTGAGGGTCACTCTAAGATCAAAAGCCACTGTTGATAGTCAAAAGCCTGAAGTTTTTTTGTGTCTGTGGATCTTTGATTTCAAAATACCTACATAAAAATCAGTGCAAAAGGAATCACAAATTAATGAGTGCCATATTTACACATAGGTAAGCTTTGGTGTTACCACTGCTGAGTTAAGAAGTCATTCAGATCTTTTAAAACCCATTTCTCCCTGTCTTCCCTGCCACAAGACAAGGAGGTGTTTGCTGTTAAGGAAAGATTTTATATATATACAAAAGTATTTTAGTTAATGGTACATATCAACAAGTGGACATAACAAATGAATAAAATACCCTAGCAGGAGGGACTGGAATATATGGTGGGTTGGAACTAGATGATCTTTAAGGTCCCTTCTAATCCTAACCGCTCTATGATTGATGATTTTATGTTCAAGATGAAACCTGGTTTACTTAGGAAAGAGTCTATGTAAGTTGGTAGATGATGTTAGATGGGGTTGAGTTGCCTTAAATCAGGGAGTCCTTTTCTGCTCCCTACTTTCTAAGCCTGGGGTCTTATAGTGGGTTAAAAAATGGATTTTTTATGCAACCATATAACAATATGCTTGCCAATATTGCAGATGTGGATGCTCAACAGCAAACACCTGAAATGAGACAGCAGAACAATGTGCATTCCTATTTCCCTGTGCTCAAAACTTCTGCAAACTTTCACACTCCCTATATTTGTTTTTGTCAAAAAGATATTTCCACTTCTTTGTATGGAGTAAATAGTTCCAATAAGAACATGAAAAACAGTGACAAAACAAAGTGAAAGCAAACCCAGAGAATAAGCGTAATGCAGCTCGGCATTTATAGCTGAAATCAGCAGGTATGTGAGCATCAGCAGGGGCCCCAATGTGAAAGTCCTCTGAATGTAACAACCATAGCTTTGAAGACAAATTGAACTCACGACTGTGAGGAAAAAGAGGGGCCTCCTTCACATTTCCACTGTGCTATGAAATATTCTGTAGAGTCAAAGTTTTCCTGAGCCAATTCCATAGATAGTGCTACATGTCCAGGGAATGGATATGATCAGAATAATCAGAATGATATCATCAGATATGAATAATCAAAAATTCAAACAAATGAATGACTTTAATTCAGTCTTTAAAATGGGATAGTTATGGCATAAACTCGTTACTCTCAGCTTACTCCCTAGCCTCATTATTCAGTTTTTCTAGACCTGTCCATGATGCTCCATCTCTCAAGCTAACAGGTGACAACAGAGCTCCTCTAGGAAGATAAAGTGATCTACAGACATGTGTTTTTCCATGCTAATCTTCTCCCCCAGAAAGACACAAACAACAGCACTGAGAACTCCTACATAAATCACACAACTCAATAACTTTTCCACCTGCATAGTTTTCTGTTATCTTAAAAGATGCCGTGATCTTCCATATATAGAGAAAAAAAGGAATTTCTTTGTGAATTAGTTGCAAACAGAAAATACACACTTAGATAACCTAAAGTTAATGTCTGAGATTTAATTTTATTTTTAATTAGAAAATCTGGATTTTTCCAAGGCTTTTCGTCAGTCTCCTAACATACCCTCTGGAAGGAGGAAGATGGACATAAAATCATTCAGACAGACAAAGGGCAGAATAAATAATTCCTCTCTATGTAGACCAATGAATCTTTACTTGTGTATACAAACTGAAAGCTGCAATGGGAGACACTAATTCCACACTCTCATAGTCCTGGTAATTGTTTTGATTGACAGGTTCATATTCCTGCATCAATTCTGGCACAGCAAAGTCTGCATTTCCCACCTCCCTCAGCTATTCTGTGTTATAAGAGTAGTATGGGTCTGTGTCTCAAAATATGTTTAGAATTCCACAAAAACGCTTCACAGCATAAAAAAAAATGGCTTTTTAATCTCATTTGAGCAATTTTTTCTGGTCTCTGGACACAAAACCACACACATGTTTATGTGCATGTAGATAAAACGACAAAGGAACCATGCAAATGAAAGGCATTAACTGAAAATTACAAAGAGCAACGTATGAAATTATGATTTGATTAAAAATATTATTTTCATTATTAAAAACAACACTATTAATATTAATTTAACCCTAAATAACTGCAATACTTAATTTTTAGGCAGCAAGCTCTTCTTGGATCCTTTCAATAAACTGTTCCAGAACAACAAGGCTGAGATCTCTGATGGCTAAAATGTTGGGACAGCAAATCATGCAGAGAGTTGGGTTTTTCTTCTTTACTCAAGGCTGAAAAATGGGAATTTTGGGAAGATGGGCAGAATAGCACAGTGGGAGGAAATTCTGGGAAAAGCAGACTAGGGATCTGTATATGTACAATAATACACAGAAATGAATGAAAGTTGCTCTTTGCACAGCAGCCTTACAGTATCTGAAGGGGGCCTACAAGGATGGCAGAGAGGGACTCTTCATCAGGGACTGTAGCAACAGGACAAGGGGTGATGGGTTTAAACTTAAATGGGAGATTTAGATTGGATATAAGAAGAAATTCTTTACTGTGAGAGTGGTGAGGCACTGGGATAGTTTGTCCAAGGAAGTTGTCAATGCTCCATCCCTGGCAGTGTTCAAGGCCAGGCTGAATGGGGCTTCGAGAAACCTGGTCTAGTGGGAGATGTCCCTACCTGTAGCAGAGGGTTGGAACTAGATGATCTTAAGATCCTTGCCAACCCAAACCATTTTGTGATTCTATGATTCTAATATTTTTCAATCTAGACATCTTAATGTTAAAAAAGAAAATTAAAAGAAAAAGCTTTCAGATGGTACCTGAACTGAGATTGTGTGTAACCAAAAGAGGATGTGATTTGAAAGACTTTTAACAGTCTTCCAACCTACACATCTCTTCCATCCAACTCTGCTTGCTGCCAAGTACCGAAGGGATTATGGCCTTGCACCTGTCAGAAATAATTGATTTAGGATGAGCAAAAGTCTAATTTTAAGCATAACATTGATGACCAGATGTGGATGCAGTCCTCAGAGAAATACATATCCTCTGTATGAATAAAAAGTGATTCAGGAAAAATGAAACCTGGATGCTGATTCTGAAGGATGCTGAGAAAGATGCCCAGACTTGGACGCAATACATCAGTGCTATCAATGTTATTCTTAAAAAGAATTGTAAAAATCTAAGGATTGTAATGAAGGCTACAGAGAGAAGTCCTCTGTCTGTACTCAGAAGACTGTCCAAATTGTTTAACTAAGCCCTAATAAAGCAGAGACACTAGTGGCCATGTTTAGGCTGAACAGCATAATAAACAATTAATAAAATAGAAAATTCAATATTAGGTGCATGGTCTGACAACCACACTCCTAATAGTTTACTGGTGCATACCACAGAGACCATCACTAAATGTGTGGGGAAAGATTGAGTGTTGCTTATCCCGATGCACACACTTACTCCCACCCTCCTTCTGCCTACATTCAGGTTTTCTTTTCCATTTTCACTACTCCTGAACCTTTAGTAGCTCTTTTCTCACCCCTTTATTCCACATAAATATCATTCCAGAGGCTGCTTCAAAGATGCCAAAAAAAAGGGATAACTGAAAATCAAGCAAGCCAACCAATCTAAATACTGATTTTAGCCATTTTATTTGTAAGAAGGGCATTTTTACTCGCTCTGACTTACCCAGTGTAACTGTTAAATGCTTCATGGAAGAGGCTGTCTCACACCCTAACTCTGCCAATTGCTCGCTGCAAAATTATACTGCATCTCCAACTGTCTCTTGGTGTTTGTGTTTTGTTACCAAATAAGCAATAATAACAGCTGAAAATAAATTAACCTATTAGCACTGATTGAATGCAGAAGGATATGATTGAATTAAAAAGAGAGTTAATACCTCCTAGTCCCTCAGAAGAATCAAAAAGAAAATTAATCAGTAAGATTCCTGCAAAAATTCAGTTTTTGTAACACAAGTCTGATGTACCTTTTCCCTTCAGGAGCCTCAAAACAAAGCTGTTTGCTAAAATACCTGTTTAGTAATAATTGGGTATCCAAAGTAAACGAGATTTTTTCTTTTCATTTAGAGGGAACTATATACCAAATAATCAGACATTACAAATCTAAGACATCGATTAGATCCCTTACTTCAAATAAACTCAGTTTTTAAAGGTTGCACTTCCTGCTGTCAAGTTAAAGACTGTTAGGAACTCTATAAAAAAGTATTTTTTATAGTATCCTATGTATTTTCTATCATCATTAAAAAGCCACGACATTCAGTCCATAAAGACCATTCTGAAAATTAAAGGCAAAAGAGATTTTGAAACAAACGACATGACCTTCAGTTGTTTACTGCTGAGAAGTTAAAGTGAAATTACAGGTTCCTAATGCCCAGATAGCATTAACCCTACAAAAAAGAAATACTGAAAGCATTTGCAAGAACTCCAGCAGAATTTGATCCCCTAAAAGTCTGGATGATAATATATGACATGCTTTAAGTATATTAAGGCAATACACTTAAAAAAAAAATTAAAATTTATAACATAACTGCAGAACCCCCCAGCTTTTTGGAATCTGTGACCTTCAGTAATTTAATCACCTCATAAACACACACACACATTTCCCACCTATTATGAGTAAGAAACAATAGTAAACACACGGTACAGTAATTTATGACCTTGATGCCTGGTGACAGATTTCAGACTGTCATCCTATCAAGATCATTTCCTACTGAAGTATTGGTGCATCAAGGCTTGAAATCAAATACTGGTCCCGTGGTCAACACACCGTTTTTCTTTCTAGCATGCCATTTGGTCAAACTGTAGAGATGTGATATTGAAAATTGGAAAACCCTGAGTCATAGATTATTCCACACCTTTGCCAGCTGGATAGGTACTAGAGCAGCTGGAAAGCTCAACTATTAAAAGCTTAACCAGTTTAATGTGACAACAAAAACACGTTGTCATCCCTGAGCTATATGTAAGTGCTTACCCTGAACTGGATGCCTTTAAAACTGTTTTCTCAATATGAAATAGTAACAAAATTGAATACAAAATTTAATTATGTAAATTAAGTGCAAGAAGTTAAATGAAGGTGATAATATCACAACTTGGTGTCAGCTATCTCGTGCATAACATTCACACTAAGTTAAAGGAAGGAGGCGGCGTAAGCTATTCTTTGTATGGAGTGTGACAGTTTCTGAAACCTAAACAATCTTCTGAGCTAATGAATTCACAACAGAAAGTTAGGAAGAAAATATGGTGCAGTGCTGGAAAATAGTTTTTTTAATATATTTTTATTTTCCATTTGTTTTGGCCCCATTAAAATAAATTAAAAGAGAAATAAAACCTTGTAATATACCCAAATACATTCCAAATAGAAAAGAGATTGGATATATACTGGTGATAGTAATCTAGCTTCTTTCTTATTCTGTGCTTCTCATGTATTTTCACGGGAGCTGGACTGTGCTTGAATTGCCATACACCTAAATTGTAGGATACAGTGAGACTCCTCTCATTGACATAATTCCCTGTTCGGCAAAACCCTGGAGGAGCAAAATGACAAGCAGAAACTCCATATTCTGCTGCTCACTCCTCTGTGCCTTTGCCCAAGCTCACACAGGCCCAAAGGAATGTATGAATATCAAAAAGCTTCAAATGCTCAGTGTAAAGTTTAATGTAAGCTGCTTCTGATTTCTAGAAACGCAGAGCATGTCAATGGTCGCAAATGACTCGACTGAAGTTGTCTGAAATTGGAAACTCAAAAGAAAAATGAAGAAAAAAAGAAAAAGGAAAAACAAAGGCATTAAAAACATCCACTCCTACTGAAAATGCTGGCTGTGAACTCTGGGTTGCTTCAATACAGCATAGGCATTTTTGCCACTTCACAGCAAACAAGTATAAGCTTCACTGGACAGAAGCAAAATTTACGTTTTATAGCAATAAACTGTGAATTCCCTCATTTCAACTTCACTCTAAAATATGTATTATTGATAATTCAGACATTATCCACCTTGCACTGGGTAATTTCTTGACTGTACAACTAGTTAATTACTGACATAAATACTGGCATACATGTTCTTAGGTATATAATGCAGTATATACTGAAATACAGTATCTATAGTTAAGTTGCAATTATATGCATCCCAGTGTATATATACATATAAAATTACTCCTTCTCTTGTCTCTTTCATACCCTAGTCACTTGCAACTCATTTGCCTTTGTCTTAGCTCTATGCATGTCACTACACTCTATTTTATCTGTTTGCGCTGCTAATGTTCCTTCCACACATGCATTTCCTGACCCTTGGGGGCACAGGGTGATCAGTCCAGAGTTCAGCACAAAGATGGTATTGACTGCCATCATATTTTAATTTATTTGCTTTCAAGTGCGCTCAAGTGGTTCTCAAATGAGAATTAATTCTGCTTTATTTTTTCATGGCTGGATGAGATTTGACTTCACATTGGTGATTTTTCTTCACCAGACAGTGCCTACAAGGTCTTTGAATTGCTTATGTCTACTTTTATTTGACTTTCTTGCGCAAAGTTTTTCCTATACCTGACCCCTCTTTTACTACATACTACTACACTTCTCCATTTCTCTCCTATACTTGTATCTGCTCTGTTTTCCTAGATTTATGGTGGCTGCGTTGGGATTCTGCCTCATCACAGCCTCTTTCCCAATGTATATGACTTTTTGAGGGCTGAACCATCAGATAATTGTCCATCTCAGTCTCATGTGCTGTATTACACCAGCAACACAACCTCATCATCTCTTTGTAGCTTCTGTTCCCCTTTTGTTACTTCTATTTTTCTCTATTTCTGTTATTCTGGTATTCTTTTTCTATTATTCTGGAATAGTCATCCTTAGGATATTCAAAACTGATCTAGGTGAGGTCTTGGGCACCCTGATCTAAGATGACCAGAGGCTTGGACAAGAGAACTTCATGGGTCCCTTCCAACCTAACTACTCTTGTCTCACTATGCAATGAACAATTACATGGGAAGCAGCATCTTGCTTGTCCAGTCTGTCTTGATGCTGGGTATTACCCATGGAATCTGTGCAGCGCTACCCAACTTTGCTCTATGTTTTCTTGAGTACTTTTGTTTTGAAGTCTTGCTTACTTTTCTTGCCTTGTACCAATGCCTTTTGTTGCTTTGTGGATACTGAGATGAAGTCATTCTGTACTCAAATTCCATGTATAGCTCTCTGTCCTTGCTATTTGGAGGCATTTCATTTGCTCAGATCTGCTTTTCTCAGCAAATGATTCACAATTCCCATGAACACTCCTGCTTCTAATTAGAGATTCGTTAACGTTTTCAAGGCTATTCCCAGATATCACAGTTCTAACTACAGTGTCTTCTCTTTCACTTTTTTATTCCATGCGAGAGCAAATATAGAGAGCTCCTGAACAGTGATCACAATCTACCAAGGCCAAGAGTCATAGAAACACATATAATTCCTTACCTTAGTGCCTGTATAATTTCTCATCCCATTTTTCCCCCAGAACACACTAGAAAATTCCTAATTCTGAACTTGTCATCTTTGTTGCCTCTACACGCTCAGTGCTTTCATGCTGGTGGCAAGCCCAGTGACCCCAGTAGCAATACCCATAGAATCTTATTTCACATTTTGAGATTCACCAGATAGACAGTGATCCCTCTATCTAGCTTGTTTCAGGAAATAGAATTTAAGAGACACTGTACCAGTACAGTGAAACTCTTGCTTCATTATGGGGCACCTGTAGAGATTCTGCAACTGAAGGTTGCCTTCTAAACTGACTTCCCCTTGTCTCCTCCAAACATTTATTTTTACATCTGCCAATATATCCAACTTGAAGATATACCATTGTGAATGCACAGTTTTGAAGATGTAAGAAGTTTGCACTGGGAGCTCTAAGGAGCAGAGATTCATAAGGACACTGAGCTTTAGAATATTTGGATTAAGGAAAAAAATCTCTTTTTTGGAGGGCCCTTATTTTTCAATTTGGCTGTCTTTATTGATTGGGTTTTTAATGCAGTCCCAAACATACTATCAGAAGCACAGCTGAAGGGCACTTTTGCACAGCATGATAGTGAAAATGAGCAACAGGGGATAACTGAAATTCTTGAATCACCTGTCTTCTCCAAAGTGCAATGTGAAGTGCACCTCTAAAGAACATTCTTTGTTAACTCTCTGTAAATTCTCTGCAAACCAGAATGGATCACCAGCATGCTCTTTTATTAACACATGTACCTTGCAGAAATTAGAATCAATGAGAACGCTCCTGAAACTGATGACATTAGTAGGATGCTATAAAAGACACAATCTCAGAACAGTATGGTCTGATCAAAACCCTACCTATGTCTGAGAGGAGTCTTACTCATTCTTATGAGATTTGATAAATTTCTTATTATAATAGTAGTTCTTAATTACTGTCAGAAGATATTATGAATTGTTCTGCATTTATAAATTAATCCCACTGATTTATCCCACTCTAATTTCATAGAGATCATTCAGCACTAAACCTGGTTTACTGCATCAGACTAATTTTTTTGCTTGACATTTTCCCAATACCCCAAAAGGATCAAGAAGGCAAACTCTGTAATGGAGTTGGCTACTTTCATTATCTGACTATTGAGTTGTAGCTTTACACTTAGGGTTCATGTTACAAGGAAAAAGTGAAATAATGCTTCTTTTCAACACTATTTAACAGCAATGCAAAAATCACAAGTTAAAACCTTCGTTTTCTTTGCATGAAAAAGGTAAAATCTGAGCAATAAAAGTGGAGTGCAGCCACATGGTAGTTTAAGAAGAATATTTCTGGAGTAGAAAAGTGAAGGTAAATCTTCCCAACTGAAATTAAACAATGAAAACTGATTGCAAAGCTTCATGCATTTCTGAGAATACTTCAGCTTTAAGTAAGGTTCTCAGACAAAAATAGTATTTTACCTATAAAAAGTATAATTTTTTATTTACAGCTATGATAAAAGATGGGGAAAACAGAAATGTAGGGGAAAAAAAAAATCGAGAAGAATGTAGATATACTTAGGGCTTGAAAACAAGATCCGGCATCTGTTCTCATACTGGTTTTCTGTATCATTATTGCACATCTCCAGTGTAGGTTTCCTCTGCTTCGCATTTATTTGTCTTTAGATAAAGACAATGTTTAATTATATTTCATAAAAGCCAATCTTTGCTTCTTCATATACTCCGTTTCTCACTTTTCTGCCTCTCATTCAATTCTCTCCTCTCTTTTCCCTAGGAGATAATCATGTGGGGTTGCCCTTACGGCCAAACCCATACAGCACTGCTGCTACCCTGCTCCATCTAGCGGTGTTACTGCACCATGTGCTCCAAACCCTGCATGGAATTAACAGAATGAAGAGAATCACAGAACGGTTTGGGTTGGAAGGGACCTTAAACAGAGCCAGTTCCAACCCCTGCCATGGGCAGGGACACCTTCCACTAAAGCAGGTTGCTCCAAGCTCCATCCAGCGTGGCCCTGAACACTGCCAGCGATGCATCCCACTGGAAAACAGCGCAGAAAACAGCCTGGCCACCTGTAACTGCTTCTAAGGAGTGTTCTTTATTGTGTAGCTAGATTTAACTCTAACATCCACATTTTACTTTACAAAATGTGGAGCGCATCCCAAAATTTCTACTTATATTACCTGAATACTGCAGCAAGTGTTACACTTCTGAACAGCTACACATTCTACAGAGCATTGCAACCAGGTTTTTATCTCCCATGTCACAAACAAAAGTAAATGCAGATCAGCAGCTTAAAGTTAACACCCAAAGAGCCATCCCTGCCTAAAGCTGCATGACTGAAAGGATATTACATGGGGAGAGAAATTGATGCAAGCTCTTCCTAGTTTTTTCAACAGGCTGAACACCAATTTGGTCAATAAAGTATTTAAGCCCTCAGTGCTATGTGGGCTGTTGTGAGATTAATTTTTGAAAGTCTTTTTTTGCAGTGTAAAAAGGTCTTTGATTTATTTTCACACTAGGCATCACGGTCAGCACCAGCACAGTGAACTTTCTCACCAGTTATTCTTTTAATATCAAGGCTTTTGTGAGCCGGTGGCCAAGGCAGAACTGTTATCTTTTGCTTCTATGTATATTCACTACGCGTGGAGCTCTGAAGCGCTGACTCGAGGAAGTCTGCCCTTAGCACATATTAAATAAATACAATCTTACTGTCAGGCTCAGAGTTACTCATGGTGGTGGCAGCTGAGTCAGCACGCTGGGTGAATTTGGAATTGAAGTTGTCTGGGTTTTAGGGCCAGCGCAGTGAGCTCAGCCACCTCTGTGCCCAGCCAGGAAAGGGTCTGAAAATGAGTTTTCAGAGCCACGTCCTAGAAGCTCTGACAGCAGTTTCTCCTACTGGGTAATGTGACATTCAGACCACATAAACCCCTCATGAACATGACCCTGATTTAGTGAAATCAAGATGTGTATGCTAGGGCAGCATATGCAACTTCTTTCAGTATGTGGCAACCTCTAAGTCAGACCCACCATACTGAAGACAGCATTCCTGGCTGCCTCTTCTTCAGCAGGGATAGGGTGAACAAACAGTTCAGAAATTATTCACTAGGAGGACTTTGAAAGTGCTATCATCTTTTATCAGTGCTAATTACATAAGGTTGGTACTACCAAACCTTCACATGGAACATACAAATGGGTATTTGCCAACCAACTGCAGGTATATAATGTAGCTTGGATTCCTCATATAGATAATGAAGAGAGATCGGTGCTGTCAGAAGGGCATTCAGAGCAGAAATCAAATTATTGTCTGCCACTGGTGCTCTATGGCTTCATGTGACAAACTTAGTATGACTACCCCTTGGTGCTCTCCATGGATGCTTTTGTGTGAATGCAAGATACACTGCCTCCGCGAGTGTCCAAGTGTATTATTATCCCAAAGCAGCCCATCTGCTCCGCATTCGCACCCAGCAGTATGTTAATTTGGAGTCTGAACAAATTACATCTGTGATGTGGCCATGTGTCACTGATGAATACTGAGTACGAACCCAGTTTTATGGTGTACCAGCATGGCCACACACATCCTCAGGGATGGACATTACATATGGCCATGAATGCATTGCGCAGCACACGAGTAAGTGCCATATAGTGAGCAGCACCACAGGGAACACTGGCTCTAGTCACCATAGCTGCCTCGGGATACACTCTGACTGCATATTCAATGGGGTTTACTCCTGGGTATGTAACAATTGGTGGTCTGCATTTTGATTAAATGACAGAAGTTCCTATAGACTAAATTAAGCAAACTATAATGAATGCAAATCAATGGATCTATTAAATTCTTTCCCTTCTACTGCACCAGAATTACATTTTTTTTTATTTTCTAAGTATGCATTTTAAATCAATCCTTTCAAGAAAACTGAGCACAAAGATACAGATGTGCAAGCACCACCACCTTTCAACTGCCACATTTACTGTTTGCAAAGTGATCCAATAGACTTGTTAAAATTCATTATCTCAAAGTTGCAGCACATCTATAATCAGCCCATAATCAGAAGATAGAGCATGGCAACTTGGAGTGCTGTCTTGAGTTGCCTACTGATCTAAATGGTTTTAAGCAGTTTTAGAAGCTCATGCTCATACTGAACACAGTATCAGGAAGGATGCTTGGTGAAACCATTGCCAAGCAGAGACTACTGTACTCGTTTTGCTGTGGTGCATGTGTATATGTGTTTGTTTAATAATTCCAAGTGTTATCCTGACTTTGGCACCCTGCAGTTCCTGACCCGATATGCCACTCCAATGGATATACAAGCCCCATGCTTCAGCACAGATTGGCCCACAGGCCCTCTTAGTAGTAAGCAGAACTGCTTGGCAAGTCCCATCTGCTCGAAAGTCAATACTTCATTATCAGACTTAGTAAACAAGAGATTAAAATGGACTCTGGCCAATTTAGCACATCTACCATGGAGCAACATTAACCACTGGTGCTTTCAGGGGAGATGGGTTATTAAATGAAATTTCTCCAGAGATTATAAAAGGTATGAAAGATGCAGTAATACAGCAGCTGCCTCTTGCCGGGCCAAATCTTCCTGATCCACCATCCCCACAAACACCCTTGGATGTATTACAACTCTGTATGTTCACTGAGGTGACTGTGCTCCTATGTATATCCTGTTAAGAAGCAGGGACAACTAAATCAACACAAAACTGCTCACTTAATGATCAGACCCAAAGCATAAGTTTCTGACAGATTCTCCAATGCGGCCCATGAACAGGTGAGTACAACAGATGTGACTTAGACCTACGCTAATAAAAAACATTGGAATAACAGCCCAAAAGAGTGTAATTTCCAACATGAACCCAAATAATCTTGTAAACAGAAACCAGCATGTATTCACTGCGCTGTAGGCCAAGTACATGCATGCTGGTGAGCATCTGATGCTGCAAATGGTCGCTCTAGTAATTTGTTATTTTCATTTTATTCAACAAGATTAAGAACTGAGCTGTATTTTTATTAGGGAATCAAGTCTGGCTCTATGACACTGATCTATCTAACAGAAAGAAGGAAAACATATATTATGTTTTTCTTTCCAGGTATTTTGATGCAGCAGTAAAACAGTGCTTAGGGTTCCCAACACTTAGAAGAACCCCTAAAAACATCTCCTCAGACCGAAGAATAACTGAGTTGTTTGGTGAGGTGAAGCCCAATCTAATCAATTGGCTATCATTTTGTAAAGTGACATGTTTTGAGAAAGACCATGATAACTGCTAAATACAACAGATACTTTCTTCTCTGCAAGGAAAAAATGTCGTGTCCCCCCCCCCAACCCCCCAGTATAGTTTGGTATAATAACTCTCACATAAAGATAAAACATTTTTAGCATTAGAAGTAGCCAAAAATCGTGTGTTTATAATTCTAAATCCTGCAAGCTCAAGCATTAAATAAAGATTGAGTAGGAAAGTGTAGAGGCTGAAAAGGCTTTTTACTCCCTCTTGTTACAGTTCCCTTGTAACTATCAGGTTTTTTTTACAGGGCAAAGAATTTGGCAGTGATTTAAAATTCCCATCTCTGTAAGTAGAATAAGAGGAACAGTCAGGTTTAATAGCTCCAGGAATATTTTCCTCTTTTACCTCCACTCATGAGCAGTTTCGTAGGCTTAGGTACATTCCTGTAGTTAAGGCCAAACTCCACTAGGTGTCATCTACCACTGTATTTCTACAGCGACTATGAAAACGGTGGTGCGATGTCTCACATTAATATTTCTATGTATGAGTCGTTGCTTGTGTTAAGCATCTATAAATTATCATTCTACATATTATGCATGCACATATCTTATTATTACAACCGATGTTGCTAGTCTTAAATAAGGTTGTTTTGTAAGAAAATATACCTTCTTGGTCATATAGAAAGCTGTCACATTCCCAGGGAAAACATATCCAAACCAACTCCAAAGGCAAACAAAACCTGTTCCGTGCCTTTCTATACATGATTCCTATGCCCGAATGGTGCTATATCTGGATGCACACAGCATTTCTCAGATACAGCTAGAAATTATTTTAGTCTTGTAATAATACCACCCTGGATGGTGCTGAGAGCTTCTAATTCAATTTATATCCCTGGCAGCATCATCAAAGCTGCATTGGTGAGGGGCTGATACCTGATATTCATTGCATAAGTAGCAGGAGCAAGCAAACTAGTGCAAAAAATCACATTAATCCAGAGACACTAAACTATTCACCTTTGGTGTTCTGAGTCTTACATATTCAGACAGTCTTTACACACACACCCCCACTGTACAACTTAAATCTACATTTGGGCATTATTAATACAACTAAAATGTTCAGCTGAGATTTAAAGCCAATAAATATTAAGATGTATGAATGGGTTCATGTGTCAGCCATACAGAAAGGTATCATTACTTCTGTGTAAGGCCTTGATACTGAAACATGATACAAAATTCTACCGCTCCTATTCAAGACCTATAAACTCCAAATATAAGTTATGAAAGAAATTTGTTGTCAGAACACTCAGAATCACAGGGATATCCAGGTAAGGAATTCGGCCCCAAAGAAAGTGCTGTGTTTATAAGGGCAAATTAAACCAGGAGACAATATTACATACAGCCAGTACCTCTAGAAGAAAGGAGCAGCAAAGACTGATTGAAGCTAGAGTGCATATCTGGCTCAAGAAGAACTAGATATGATAATTAATTTAGGTTAATTCAGAAAAGATAAATAACCATTAAAACGTTAAGGTTTCTGAAATGACTTCTCAGTTGGGATTAGTAGCTGGTGAAATATTTCATGTTATTAAAGTTGTATGATACAATTCCTGTTCAAAGAGGTTGAGAAAAATATAATCAATGGTTCTGTGAAGTAACTGAGATGATATTAATTTCTTATTTGCACAGTTGACATAGGCCATGAAAATGAACACATATCACAAATGTAATTTGATTTTACTTTTTAGGTTTATATGCTTAAACATTTCACTACCTGAAACACCTTATGTATTTTCTACCTCAATGAAACAATACAGCAGAATGTAGTCATCATTGATCTATGATAAGGAAGCAGATAGTACTAGTCAAGAGTGATTTTAATCCCTTCATACTGCATCATTTGTTAAGAGCTGATACGTGGGTAGTCGGGTTCTAATACATTTGAACATAAACCAGTGTATTATAACTTGTATTGAATTATACCACGTTACTAACTACATATTATAGTAATGTTATATCATGTTTATAATCCCAGGCCCATAGTTTTTGAAGGGTTGATTTTAAATACTCCAAATTCACAGCTGCCTTCTTCTGCACAGAGTTCCTGATACATACTGGACACTGGATTAGTAGGATTTAAAAGCCAATGCAACTCGTTTGTGATTAATTTACTACTCTAACTTACAGATTGCTTTAATGCTTGGCACATACTGCATGCTTAAACTAGGAGGTATCCTGATTTGTGCTTTATACAGATGGCAGGCACTTGAGAGAAGTAAAAAAGAAAACAAAATCAATAATAGGTGCATTATGGTCAATGCAAACAGAAAATCTTCAGGCTGAAATGTGAGTAGTGGTAAAGAACAAAAGAAAACAAAGATGGAAAATATTCTACAAAATTAAGCACAGCTTCCCCTGGGTGAGATGGACCAGTTGTGCCAACGGGAAACAGCATAACTCCAAATACTTGATACACATCATACAGATTATAATACACATCAAGTACTTCAATGCATTTGGTCCCCACCAGATAATGTCAGTGCAGACAGAAGGCAAGACCCCTCACCACTGCCACTACATGAACGCATTTGCTATCACATTCTTGGATCAGTACAATTTTATTATGACCACATAATCTGCAGTTCTATATTTCTGTGATGTTTCATAAAAGAGCCAAACTATGGAAAAGTTTCCAACTTCAAGGTGACTTTTGGGGATCGTATTCAGCAAAGTAACTCAAAGTAACAGGTAAAGAAAAAGGACAAAAAGCTCTCTCTGTAGAGATTTCATTTCTTATTACTTGTAACTTCATCCATGTAATCAGACAATGTTTAACTCAATGGAAAATGTTTCCTTTATTACTAACAAAGATGGTGTGGCCTGGGCCATTTCCTATATGGGTCTCTATTGTGTCTCTATTCCTTCAGAGATTATAAATTCTCTTTACCTTTTTCTAGCAACAACTTCCTTCATTGCAATTCTCATATTAAGAATGCATTAAAATATTAGTGTCGAACAAATAATGCAGTGTCACACCATCTATTTGTGCTTCGAATTTCATATGAATTTGCAAATGAGTTTTCAAATGGCTCCTCTCAATAGTCACTTAGTGAAAAGCTTTATATAGCCCACAGATACCTAGAGTATCCCAATCAGCTTAAATCCCCAGTACTATGGAAAGCTTTCCCCCCTAACCTCCCATGTACATGTATTTGCACTATTTCCATGTAATGAGTGCTTTACAAAAGATGCACTAGTTGGGCTGTTGAAAGTGCTTGCCTTTGAACAAAATAACAGTTACCTGTGATTTCAGTAGGAGCAGCCAAGTCAGTCCCAACAGCCACATCTTTTTCCAATAGCCTTGCACAAACCCCTCAGGATGGAGAAGCCCCTATTCTAACAGCTGTTTTAGTACCATTCTTCCTTTTCCCTCTCAATCAATTCACTATTAGCATTAACCAGACATATCCCAACTTACTTAATATCTTGCCATTTCCCAAGCAAAACCCACAAAATACAGGTGTTTCCCTCTTATCTTTGAGAGACTTGGATATTTGAGGTTTGAAGACCACAGTCTCTAAAGAGACTTCAAGAGCACACGGGAATCTGTAACAAAACCATCAAAATGGGTAAAAATTCAAATTACAAGTCTAATACTTCCAGATAAAAGTAGAAGGAAAGATTTATTCTGTTTGCTGCTTGGCTTTTCATGTGTTGCCCCTCAAGTATGGAAGGATTCACGTGATGTCCATGATTGAGACCATGTGTTAATTGTTACAAAGATTTACATCTAGAAAAGGCATGCCCAGCACTAAATACTATGGATTGGAAGTAAAATGGAAGAGAAAATGTAACTTGAAAATACAGTTTTAAGCAAGAAATGTTTCCACAAACCCTCATGTCAACCAGATCATATGATATTTTAACAAGCAACATCGAGGCCACAAACTTGGGGAAGCATTTTTCTAACAGGGAACATAAAAGATGGAGCTTTACCAGAATAGAATATTATATCAAAGTGAAACATTAATCTTGCATGGTGAAGACCTGTCTGTGGCTGATTTTCCTGACACACTGCACACTGTCTACTCATGTAATTAGCAAGGTGCAAGAATTATTTACATTCCCTTCCTTTTTGAACCCAAATCCTTCATTGCTAAGGGTGAGACTGGAGCAGGCACCTAGTGCAACAGGCTAACAAGAGAAAAAGAACAGTGATAGTTATTCTTGTAATTAAAAAATATGCGTGTCTTTAAAAGGTTAAACCCCAGATGTCTAATTACAGGGGGAATCTAATGGAGCTTCTGATTTCTCATGAACACTTTCCATATCCAATGGCAGGGGCAAATTGCAAAACTTCTACCATGCACGGAAAAGACCAACCCCTTCAGCATTTTCATTATCCCCCTCAACATGCTGCCAGCTTCCATCATATAGATACTTCAGTCATTACTTAGCCTGTATACTGGTAGCTAGATAATGGCAGATTTGGTCCAGGAAAGGCTGCAAGTTACACAATGAGATTCCAAACCTCCGCACCACGCTCCTGCTCACATGAAAATGTCTGTTTTATCTTTGTACATAAATACACTGCAATGTTTGCAACGTTTCCAAATTATTTCATTTTCCTGGGAGAGACAGACTGTAATTGGGTGGGCAGTGCAAGCTCGTTCTTCCTTCTGCTTAGTTAAGTCAGGGACATTCATCTTTCCACAAAGAGCCTAAATTGTTCCCCTATGTTTTGTTGTCACATTTTAACTGACCTATCAGACCATAAAGAACAGAACGAGGCCTTCACATCTCTTAATTGGTATCATTAGGAGTCCTTTCTCATTTACTATGAAAAGGACTAACATCTCCTAGAGAAGAGCTGAAAGCCTTATGTGCAGACTCTCAGGTTTGAAGTCAGAGGCGACACTGATTAAATATAATTCTTCATTAAAAGACACCAAGTCTTTGTGTCTGGCTGTTTGAGTATACTGACATTTCTTATTAAAGTTCAAACAAATAGTTTCTCTTGCTGTTTTCTTTGTCCTGCCTAATTCCCTCCTCATAGTAGGCTGCCAGCTGACTGTGAAGGAGAGCAACAGAATATTCATGTGACTCTGAAGTTTCACCCAAGTCTCCCAAATAAAATATGTTCTTCCCAATACACCCTCTGCCAGAAAACATAAATCAGCTGAACACTTTAAAACTTCAATTAACAAATGACCTGTAGGCAGCATTGCCTCACAGTGGTCCGTGAACACTCATAAAGCAGCGTATTAAACCGCTGTTACATTAAACATCTTCACAGAGCTCTGAACACCAGAAGACACCCTGTTCTCTTTCTACATTCACAAAAGACTTTGTTCCTTTACCAATACTGCATGACACAAATTGTTCTTAGCAACATAGCGTGCAAAACACAGCATTGACGTGAACTGATGGATGACACAGAAGGACATTGAGCTGTGATCCAACCCCTTGAGAGGTCTGGCGTTATTTCTGTATTTAATGAGGATATTATATGGTGTGAATATCCAGTAATAAAGTCATTGTTACCTGTCTGGCCTTATTAATAAGATAAACTCATGCTGGTTGAGTTGAGGTGGTCCAAAGGACATTACAGTTACGTGCAGGAAGGCTGAAACGTGGCTGAAGCCTTGACTGCTATGGCCAGAGCCTGCTGGCTGTACATACACAGTGAAGTGGTGGCCAAGCTGTGGCTCTGAAGGGGATACAAGAGCAAAGGACAAACTTTGAGATATTTGGTGTAACACTGAAAAGGCCTAAATGTAATATAAATTGCCTACCACCAGGCACATTTCTAAGCATTCTGTCTTAGGCTTGCTTTACATTTATAGCAGGGAACAAAGCAAAAACTGGAAAATCCTGTAATGTATTCAAGTACTTGATTAAATTATACCACATAACGATTCTGTTGGACTTTCTGGGGCTGATATCTGTTAATCAGGCAGTTTATGGAGCTCTTTCATGGAAACATACCGTAGCTCAACAACTCTTCAGCAATTCTCATTCCATAGGTGATGAGATCTGTCTCTAATGCCCTTCAGAAGCATATCAGGAGCCTGCTTCTTGACTATCTCACTAATTTTTCTCATTTAAAACAAGCAACAAGATAATTTTTGGCAATGCTGGGAGAGGGAAAGCTTTCTCCTGACTGCTAATGATGCAAATAATAAAAATAATCTGTGGTTTCATTTGCCCTCCACACAAAATTCTTGCAGCCATAGAAATTATATTCACTCAGTTAACAGCAGAATTTCACTCCCAGTTAATAAATAAAAGCACTTTCACAATATAAGCAATGAAATAAACAAGTTGTAGCACTTCTATATCTCTTTTCATCCAGGACTATATTTTAACAGCTCTCTAAATAAGACTACCAGGCTGCTCCTTGCTAAGGATTTTTGTGTTTCAACAACTGTCTGATGGACCACAGACACAGAGAAATCCTATGCATCAAAGGGATTTCTGCTCTCTATGGTCTTGTCAACTTTCTTACGCCCTCATTGCCCTGCAAATTTCCCAGGAATCAATGTGTAGCCGAGTCACCAGGTCAGCATCTAGATCCTATGCTCTGAAATATCAGCAAGTAAAGGAACACGAAGGGTCATTCAGCCCAAAGGCTGCTTCTGCAAAGACTAGAAATAGGGGAGATCTCAAAAATACCAGGCTTATGTAGTTCACACCTTGTTCTTCTAATAGGCACCTTCACTGGATTGTCCTTTATCAGGGCTATTTAAGATAATAAGCAAAAAGAACAGTCCCAAATGTGAATGTCCTTCACGCTGACCCAGCTGGGAGTTAGCCATTATCATTGGAAGATGCCTAAATTTATATAGGAGTAATTGCCATATATTACAGGAAATTTAACATCAAAATACATTAGGAGAAAAGAACAACGGAGATATATCTTGTTTAAAATACTTTTTTTCAGATTCAGTGATTAAAATGCCTTGATATAGAAGGATCCACTATCATATCATCAGCAATCTATAACTATCAAAGATTTACTAGGCTTATCTGTAGTCACAATAGCTGCTCTGAACATGATTTTAGCATGTCTGCTATGTAGGACAGGTGCATTTATAGAGTGCTTCATGCCAGGGGCTGCAGTCCTGCTCCTATTAACATCAATAAAACATGATATGGAAATATCATTCAAAAAACAATTCTACAACAAAATGCAATCCCCAAGAAGAGAGAAGACCATAGCTGTGTAATAAGGTTCTTGGATTTGTTTTAATGACACTTGGTAATTATTCTCTGGAGGATGGCAGGTTAACATTAACGGGGTTCATACATCCACATATGGACAAAAAAGAATCGTTCCGCTGAATAGCTATACTTAGAATTGAGGCACTTACAACCTAAGTACTTTTCCTGAGGCATTTTATAATATTCGTTTGGAATACTTTGAAGATCTGACTCAAAAGGTTTTTTCCAACTGAGTTGATTCTATGATTCTAAAAGCAAAAGCCTGCATATGCATAGACTTATCGCAGATCACTTGCAGGCTTCAGATGAAATGCAAACAGGGTGTCCTTCTGATCCAGTTTCATCTTCCTCTCTGTCGGAGAAAATGTTCTGACTTTATCTATGATATAGAGATCTATTTAAAAGATTCAATTCTCGGCTACTGGAGGTAAACAAATTTAGAATACAAATAAACTCTTTAAGCAAAAATAATAAACCCAGGAGGAAACTGATCAAGGGTCAGTGAATTCCTAAGACAAAAGCCACATGGGAAGAACTCATATGTGCTTACAGCCCAGAAAGCCACTCATATCCTGGGCTCCATTAAAAGGAGTGTGAGCAGCAGGTTGAGGCAGCAGATTCTCCCCCTCTGATGCTCTCTGGCGAGAACCCCCTGCAGTCCTGATCCAGCTCTGGGGCAGCAGCACAAGAGGGACGTGGAGCTGCTGGAGAGAGTGCAGAGGAGGCTGAGATGGGCTCAAGCAGCTCTGCCCTGGAGCCAGGCTGAGAGAGCTGGGCTGGGTCATCCTGGAGAAGAGAAGGCTCCTGAAGGGGAGAACTTAGAGCAGCTCCAGTGCCTAAAGGGGCTGCAGGAAACCTGGGGAGGGGATTGGGACAAGGGCCTGTAGGGACCTGCCAGAGGGGAGACTGAGATGAGCTCTGAGGCAGAAGCTCTTCCCTGTGAGGGTGCTGAGGCGCTGGCACAGGGTGGCCAGAGAAGCTGTGGCTGCCCCATTTCTGGCAGTGTTCAAGGCCAGGCTGGACACAGGGGCTTGGAGCAAGCTGCTCTAGTGGAAGGTGTCCTTGCTTGTAGCAGTGGAGTGGAACAAGATGATCCCTAAGGTCCCTTGCAACCCAAACTCATTCTATGATTTGATCAACTGATTTGAGCTAGTTAAAGTACAAGGCCAGTCTAGAGCAGAGTAACAGGCAGTGGTAATAGACAAGTCCCCTAGCAGGTAGCTCAATTACTACATTTCAAGTAAATGATAGAATCATAGAATCATAGAACAGTTAGGGTTGGAAAGGACCTTAAGATCATCTAAGTCCAACCCCCCTGCCATGGGCAGGGACACCTCACACTAAAACCATGGCACCCAAGGCTCTGTCCAACCTGGTCTTGAACACTGCCAGGGATGGAGAATTCACAACCTCCCTGGGCAACCCATTCCAGTGCCTCACCACCCTAACAGGAAAGAATTTCCTCCTTATATCCAATCTAAACTTCCCCTGTTTAAGTTTTAACCTGTTACCCCTTGTCCTGTCACTACAGTCCCTAATGAAGAGTCCCTCTCCAGCATCCCTATAGGCCCCCTTCAGATACTGGAAGGCTGCTCTGAGGTCTCCACGCAGCCTTCTCTTCTCCAGGCTGAACAGCCCCAACTTCCTCAGCCTGTCTTCATACAGGAGGTGCTCCAGCACCTGATCATCCTCGTGGCCTCCTCTGGACTTGTTCCAACAGTTCCATGTCCTTTTTATGTTGAGGACACCAGAACTGCACACAATGCTCCAGGTGAGGTCTCACAAGAGCGGAGTAGAGGGGCAGGATCACCTCCTTTGACCTGTTGGTCACGCTCCTTTTGATGCAGCCCAGGATACAGTTGGCTTTCTGGGCTGCAAGCGCACACTGAAGCCGGCTCATGTTCATTTTCTCATCAACCGACACCCCCAAGTCCTTCTCTGCAGGGCTGCTCTGAATCTCTTCTCTGCCCAACCTGTAGCTGTGCCTGGGATTGCTCCCACCCAGGTGTAGGACCTTGCACTTGTCATGGTTAAACTCCATGAGGTTGGCATCAGCCCACCTCACAAGCGTGTCGAGGTCCCTCTGGATGGCATTCCTTCCCTCCAGGGTATCAACCAAACCACACAGCTTGGTGTCATCGGCAAACTTGCTGAGGGCGCACTCAATCCCACTGTCCATGTCAGCGACAAAGATGTTGAACAAGACCGGTCCCAACACCGATCCCTGAGGGACCCCACTTGTTACTGGTCTCCAGCCGGACATTGAGCCATTGACCACAACTCTTTGTGTGCAGCCATCCAGCCAGTACTTTATCCACCGAGTGGTGTCATCAGCAAAGTAAATGAGCACATGGGATGAATCTTTCTTAAAAAGTGCCTCTTTTTTTCCACTTAGTTAAGAAAACTGAGACTATATGACTAACTTTTGAGATGAAGTTAGGTGAGATACATTATTGATCACCTTTCAAAGAAGCACAGGCTTAATCATCAGACATAATGTAGGTGGAAATTTATGTCATATGTTATGCCAAAGGTCAGATTACACATAATCAGAATGGCCATTTTGACTTTAAAATCTATAATGGATATAGATTAGGAACAGCTCCCTTGAAGGCAACACAGTTACATGGACGTGGAAGTGATAGGAGATGAAAGTCATTCTCAACAACACTATTATATTTCTTTTTAATAATGGATGTCCATAAAACAAGCTCTGTTCATTTTTAAACAACTGAACTTTTTGAAGCGATCTGCTAATGGCTCCTATGACATTGACAAAATCTGAACAACATTTATAAGGTGTATAAAGCTGAGCACATGGTCTGTACCTTGCACCAGAGAAATTTATCCTAAGCTATCCCATAGTTGCTGGCATCTTTAAAAAAATAGGTTTTTTTTTTTCACCCAATAAATATTGACACTGTCTCAAGCCACAGCTGGTATAAAATTCTTCTATTTCCCAACAAACCAATATATTTTATCTGTATAGAATATTGGGTTTTGACTTGTGTCTGGAAATAATGCAAACAAGCACTTTAATGAACAGAATAACTCACTGGAGTGTGTGGGGGGAAAGCTGACTAACCTCAGATTTACATCCTTTTTAAATAGAGATTGTCTGACAGTGTTGTAATATTCACCCATTCAGTTTGGATGTTTTCACTGGGATTTGCCTGATGGATGCACCTAAATGAGATATAACCGTGTACAAGACTGGAAGTTACTGGTAAAATAGATGTATCAGAACAGAATCAGAAAACATATTTTTCTTCAAATGGTCACTATAAACCCTTCATATTTTGGCATCTTCATGAGTTATATTTAAATATGATTACGTTTCCCAGTCAGAATAATAAAACAGACTCTATATTTTTTTTCCCTTTTTTAAAAATGTCAGGAGTTCTCCATTGACAAAATAGAATGATGGACTTTAGTCATATCCTGGTATTTTTATTGATACCCTGACATAACAGAAACAAAGTAATAAAACACAAGAGAAATGATTGTTTAGCTTGACTGTGAAGGGTAGAGATGTTTAGTGGATAGTAGAAGCCTGATCTTATAGCCACAAATTTTTCTGAAGAATTGTTATTATAATCTCATTTCTCAGTAATTGACTTATCTGAACACTATTAAGAAATTACTAGAAAACCAATTTGGACTTTCAGAAGAACTTTAAAACTTAGAATTGAACTGGACCACGAGGCAGCCTGCAACTGTTGCCTCAGGAATTATAAAACACTTTTAACCCCTCCCTAAGGTTAAGTAAAAGCCTAAATTCTTAGTCCAAAAGTTACCAGTAAACCCAGCAACAGGAAGAAAACATGGCAGGTCACAGTCATCATGATGATCCTGGCTCCCTTTTCCCATATGGATTACATGGAACAAGGTGGTGCTAAGAAGTAGAGCAGACAACTCAGTCCCAAAAATATCTATGAATTTTTCTAACACAAAACAATTCTTACTAACGCTAAATCCGATGAATTTAACATCCTTAAGCCGAAGAACTTAATCCCAGCAAAAGCATCCTGTCTGTATCACGTCTAGTTTCTTCAATAGCTCATAGCAAGACAAAGTGAATCTTCCGACCAAAGCAGATAAAGTTTTAATGATCATTAAAAGCTTTGGATTATGAGATGAAGTATAAGCACACTCCAAATTTTAGTTATATCAAACTTTAGTATTTTCAATATACATGTTCTCTGGAAATAAAAAGTCTTATCATCATAAATGTTGCAAGGAAAAGGGTAAATAACGTAATTCCTTAGAGTTGTCTTCAACTTTTGATTAAATATACTCATATTTAGGTCCTGTTTCTCTTCCCTTTACTATCAAAATTTTCTTATTCAATTGTACACATAAGCATTCTAGTCTGCTTGTCTCTTATGTATTTATCAAGTTAGAGGCTTTAAGATCCATCTACTGCATACAAACATCACCAGGCAAGGGTAGATGAGCAAGGTATAATTAAGCTTTTTAAAGGCAATTGAACAGTACTGCCACATCCATCAGCAGGATTTGTGATTGATTCCTTAACGGAAGCTCTAGAAGAAACTATCCAGTAGAAGGGAAAATTCCCTCATAGATTTGTACCCTTTTAAAAAATCAAAGGTGGTCAATTTCCCCAATGAGGAGCTATTATCAGAATCCCACAGGGATGTGCTTTGGGTCTTGGCTCATCTTTACAGCCATAATTGATCCAGAGCTAGTGAGCTGGTGAACTATGCTTCTGATACCAAACTATCCAGCATAGTCAAAACTAATTGATAGCATGAAAGGTCTCAAGGAGCTCAGAATCAAACAAAAAATCCCCAGCTGAAAATCAGTATCAAAGTGCTTGCAGCACCCCAACAGTGTATTTACCACACTATTTCCTACCTTAGTTACTCACTCAGGAAGGAAATGTTGTGTCAGTTTGGGTTGTTCTCTCAAAGCACAGCTGTAATGTTCTTGGATGATCAAGAACACAAAGAGTAGGAACTATTTTGAAAGGGTTAGAGAAAAACACAGAGACCATTGCCTTGAAACCAGACAGAGGTGGGGTGTGCCTGTACCTGCAATGCCACAGGTGAGCCAAGGAACTGCAAATATAAACAAGTTAAATATTCTTCTATTCAAAATGAGCTGTGTAAAGAAAGAAGTAAAAAAAGGGCAGGCCTCTGCATTTATAAACTTAATGGAAAAGGTGAACAGAAGGTAATTACTCATTGTTCTCATTACGCAAGGCCTTAGGGGTAACTGCGCTGACTGATTAGACAGAGGAAAATAAATATTTTCTCACATGCAGACATTTCTCATGGATATCTTTGAGCTATATATAAAAGGACTCAAAAAGCAGTAAAGCAAGGCAAGAATTATTACACAACATATCCCAGATGCAGCTTTTCTCTCAAAAATTAGTTTAAGCCAAAATAGAAGTATCTTTCAGCACTTGTCCTGCTTTATCGTTTGCTTAAGTGGGTGTAAATAGCTACTTTCAGAAACAAGTTAAAGCCTAGAGATCTTTGGTTGCTCTCCCTTTGCAGATACAACTATGTTGTTAATTTGTGGCAAACACCCTAACCTCTCTCCACTCCCACATACCTTCCTCTGAGTCCTCAACAGGTCATAACCAGCTTGTATTGCTCTCCACAAAGAACCCATCACTCCATGTTGTCCTCAAGTCCTCTTTATATCATTCATAACATCTCTTCCCGCCCAACCCTCACAACCTGTGATGGAGCCCATTCATCCCAAAACTTTTCATTCAACCCTGAGCAAATCCCATGCTCCTGCCTCATGTCCCTTAACACAGAGAGCCCTTCCCGGCTACTACAGCTCCTCCTGCTTTGTGTGATGAGGATCCAAATCGTCCACGGACAGCCACTGCTGTTGGCTATGCTCTGATGCTGAGTTCTCGTACAAGTTTCACTATCCCTGGTGAAGTAAAGCCCTTGCACTTGCTCTCACAATGATCAAAACCATACAGAAACCCTAAGGCAGAAAGCTGTTATCAAAAAATGACATGACTCTAGAAGCCAAAAAGGAAGACATAAAGGAAAAAAAAACAGGTATAGCTCCTTTCCAGGCAGACTAGTTTATGGTGACTAGTTTTCAGAACATTTGCTTTCCTTTTCAGTGCTCTGTTTGGGGGAAAAAACATCCTGAATCATTTACTAACAGAAAAAAAAGCTCTTCTGAAGTGTGAATGCTCAGTATCTTTAACAATCAGGCAATTTATTCAAATGTCTAAAACTGGATACAATAGAAAATTCTTTCCTTTCTGTCAGGAAAGAAAAAAAAAAATCTTAGTAGACTGAGCTTCAATGGTTTCTGTGCTGTTGTAGGAAGTATCTTAGAAAGGCATAACCCCCCCTTGAGAACTCCACAACAAGCCTGTAGATGGGTTAGACTTTTGTGTTAAAAATGATTCATTTCCAGAAGGCATAAATGATTGCCTGGAGAAGGATCGTAAGTCGCATCCAAAGTCATTACGAAGACTCCTACTGACATCACCATACCTGGATGAAGCCCAAGGTTTGTATTATAGCTTTATGTATTTTTATACTGGCAGCGCAATGAATTCCAACAAAAATAACATTTTAAAATGTTAAAGGGGAAAGAATAGGTTACAGTGCTAAATCCAGGCAAATTTTGAAATGGATCTGCTTCCTACACACACTGCATCAATTCTGCTCTTCTATTCCTGTCTACAACAACATAAAGTCCCAGTAGGTGTAAAAATCTTCTAAAGCTGCTTCTCAATACATACAAGACAAAATGCACTCCTTAAATGTATTTCCCTTCAGAAACTGGTATTTGAGTAACAATTTCATCTCCTCTCCTCCTCCTTATTTAACTACTGCAACCCCTTTTCTAGCTTGAAACATTTAAAGGGCTTTTTACCACTGCTGATCCCTGTTTGATTAAATTTGTGAAGCTGTTTATGTCTTGTAGTGATTTGAGAAGTAATCTATCAACGGGGTGCTCAGCTTGTCAATAGAATATTCATGGGAACACGTGCTCTTTTCTTTAGGGGATAAATCAGTTTTTCTGATGGCACTGCCTGAGTTAAGCCCGAGAGTTATCCAAATCAATGGTACTGAAATCCTTTACGGAAGCCTTTTAGTGCAGGCAAGAAAAGCATTCTGATAGAAGTAGTTTTGTTTTAAGGTGGAAACTTTTACCTACAAGCACAAACTATCAGCAGATAAAAAAAAACTACTCCAAAATGAACTATGTTTCTCCAGGGATTATTAGGGATTTCTTCTTTGGCACTTTCAAAGCACACCAGGGAAGAACTGGTGAGCATAATCAGAGTACTTGGTTAAAACTATAGGGATGTTATGATAGAAAACGTGATTTGTTTCATCAGAGAAAAAACAGCTGTGAAATCTCATTCTCTCACAAATGTCAGGTCAGCCAGGATCATGAATCTTGAATCTGAACATCATTTTTTCTTACAGCATGTTAGATGAAGTTTCTGGAATTGGGATGTGGTAGCTGGCTTGCTATCCAGTGCTGGACATCATGAATTTCAGAGTGGAAAGTTGTCTATGAGATGAAAGACTGCAGAAATAAAAGATTAAAGGGCAAGAGGGTGTGAATTCATCAGTATTTGTATTTCTGGAGGACCTGAACCTTGGCCACATACTCCTGCAGCACCACTGTAGGGTCCTTAATGCAAATAGCTCTCTTTTTTTTTCCTGTTGCTTGGTGAAAAATGGTGGTAATTATATAAAACTGCATAGCTACCGAGAATTTAATTTTGTGCTTTAACAATACCGAAATTAGGCACCGACACAGCTTTTCTAAATGAGATTCGCTTCATTTCCCTGTCTTCTACAGAGAATGTTCCTCCTTCCAGAGTAAAATATGCAGAAAACTACAATAACCCAAGGGAATCCCCTCACATCCCCTCCAGAACACAAGCTCATGGAAAGAAAAATGGTGGGAGGCTCCAGTTAGCAGCCTGAAGGAAACCCAAGGCAAACGCATGTCCTCAACCACCTATTCTTTCCCTTTCCTCAAATTTAAATAGAATAAATTTTCAGCTTGCCCTAACTCTACCAATTCATCCTAGACTTAATATTAAGTTTCTTCAGATGTAGGTTAAATAGCTGTCATCTGCTGAGCTAATGCAGAACCGCAGCTCACAGTAGGATCTGTATCTTTGCTGGTAAATGACTAGGAGTGGATCCAGCCACACCTAGACTCCTCTGAGAAGGAGGTAAGAAAGCAAGGGGGCCTTTTCTGACCCAAAGGGAGGGTCATCCTGACAGTTTTGCCTCTATGCAGTAAATAATGTACTTTGCCATCGAATCTTGTTAAACCGTTGTTGCATTTACATTTTACATGCACTGAACTTTGTTAACTCACTACTTGATATCAATAAAGTATACTGTTGTTTCTCTCTTACCACTGAAGAACACCACTGTATCCACAACACTGACAGTGATTCTGTGCTACAATCACCACTGTTTTGAATATGAGATAGAGAGCTCCACATAAGCACTAGGTCCAGCCTGGAGTTCTCAGCACAGGCAAGACACGGACCTGTTGGAGTGGGTTCAGTGGTGGGCCACAAAAATCATCAGAGGGGTGGAACACCTCTCCTATGGAGACAGGCCTAGAGAGCTGGGGTTGTTCAGCCTGGAGAAGAGCAGGCTCCTTAGAGCAGCCTTTCAATTCTTAAAGGGGGCTTATAAGAAAGAGGGGAAGAGACTTTGTAATAGGGCTTCTTGAGATAAAGGTTAATGGTTTTAAAGTGAGAGAGGCCAGATTCAGACTGGACATAAGGAAGAATTTTTGTATGATGAGGGTGATGAAACACTGGACCAGGTTGCCCAGAGAGGTGGCAGGTGCCCCATCCATGAAAACATTCAAGGCCAGGTTGGACAGGGCTCTGAGTGACATGAATGCCCCTGCTCATTGCAGGGGGGGTGAACTAGAAGACCTCTAAAGGTCACCATTCTATGATTCTATATCAGGGTATTTCACTTGAAGTTATTTGGAGCATTCCAAGATTATGATATCTCTTGGAGACTCTTCGCGTTGCTCCAGTGACCAAAGGACACCCACTCCTTGACAGAAGACTGAATAATAGGTATCTGAGAGTACAGTACCAATGTACACTGATAAATCTCCTGTCAAATATAACAAAAATAGAAAGCAAAACCTTAGAGGTCCTGGCAGAACACCTGATTCTATAAAACAAAAATAATAATGAAATATGCCCATTGCAGCTTTAAGCTTTTTAAATACAGTGAGTTTGTGGTGTGTTTCAATCTTTCCCAAAGACTGGCATTTGTCCCAGGCTGTGTCAATGTGAGTGCTGGAAGCAGCGCTGCTGCTTCTCTACCCACATGGAGGTTTATGAGGTTTTTCAGACAGTAATGCCTGCCTCAGATGCCAACCGCATTTGGCTTTTCCATCAGTGAGCTTAGCATGATGCTTTAATTATTCCTTAGGTGCCAGGCATCAAAATATAGAGGTGCTTAACGTAGTGACAGGATTATAATGCAAGTTATGCAAAATTTATTCCTCTTTTAAAACACGAGTGGCAACTATCAAGAAATTCTATGGATGATTTAATTTCTTCTATTTATTCACTTATGGGCAGAAACAAGGGTGATTGGTAAATGTATAGATCTATAATAATGAAAATTATGCTGATGTTATTGCCAGGTAAATACTGGACAGGAAGTTCTACAGATGTTTAAAGGAAGATCACTTGCAAAACTGGGCTCTTTCCACATCTGAAACTGGCAATATTTGGCACACTGGTTTCAGAGAAACGTAACTTAGTATTAGAAAGATTTCACTTCAACAAAACAGCTTGGTTTATAATGAAGCAAACATAAATTTCAGGGAAGAAAAGACCAGAAGCCAATACGTGAGGCTGATTAAACATTCTACAGAAGTCAGTTTTATATCGTAATGGAGAATCTGCAAGCAAATTTCCATTGCAAATGTCATTTATCTATAAATATTAATGCATAAATATTAGCTACAGCTATTTGGTACAGCTACATTAAACCAACTTGCATAGAGTTGACTATTTGCAATTTTATTAGTTGTAAAACAAGATTTCTGGCCACATTTTATAGAATTAAATTATATAATTAAAAAAATAAAATTATAACACCACGGGCACAAGATGGAGCATGAGATTCATCATCACAGGTATACTTACATCTCCTAAGAAAAATATATGCCCATATTAAAGATAACAGTGAAATGTAAACATCAGTGAGCACTGTTATATTGCCTCTTAAGATATACAATTAAGACTGCTCTGTAGGTAACCGCAATACTATAGCACCAGTTATTACTATAGCTGTAATACTGGTTGAAACCCATTCAAAAAGAAGCCTAAACCTTTCCAAGCTCTGCCAGGTGATGTCTGTTTGGAGGTGGAATATAATCTCAAGATGAGGCAGATCTTTAATTGTTAGATTTGAAAACATCACAGTAGGAGAAAAAACTCCAGGCTTTTATAGCCTGAACTGGTAATGCTCCCCTGTGAGAGAGTAAGAGTGAATAAGAATAAAGAATATCCATTTGGGATGGATATTTCCACAAAAGAGAGCACCAAAAGCAGGACATCAAAGCAGAGAAAGGGAAGGATCATAAAATGCACCTACGTGACACGAGCCACCCTAAAGTTGTGTGTATAAACTGCATTAGACAGGAAAGAGAAATGAATATTCATAGGAGGGTTTCTCCCATCTTAAAACAGATACCTAAGGCAGTGGATAAAATTACCTTCTTGCCTCCTTTTGCTGATGATATGGAAAACACAGAGATAGTTTATTTTAATTGTTTAAAGACCAGGTGAAGTGCAGAAAGGGCAGAGCCTTGACGTTGTACCTGCACAGCAACAGCCTGGCTCAGCTGAATCAGCACTGGATGGAAATTAAGAAGAATGGTCTCTAAGCAAGATTTTAATTCACTTTCCTCATGCATATAAAGAGCAACACAGATAAATTTCATCTGTACCTCCCCCCTGAAGTAGCATAATTACAGGCTGCTCCTTTTTGCCCAGGAGGTAACTGGGAGTTGGGGAGGGCTGGGAGCAGGGTTGGAGGAGGTAGGGCAGTAGTGATTTGTGTCATACCTTAGTTACTAAACTGTTCTTATCTCAACCCGTGGGAGTTGCATTCTTTTGATTCTCCTCTCCGTCCCTCCGAGAGCAGGGGGAGGGGAAAGGAGAAATACCTGAGTTTGCCCCAGACATATGCGGTTGTCATTCTTTTGGTCATGCATAACAGAAAACAAACACAGGAAAGAACTGTGGCAGGTTTTTCTAACTGTATGTGGTATGAACTGTACTCCACTGTCACGCTTTGAGAGTTGGACTAAGCATCGTGTTAACTGAATTATGACAAATAAGCGGGGTGATTGCTTGGCATTGATTTGTGTTTGATTCAGTGTGTCAAAATACAAGACTAGATAGTGTATTGACTTCAGTCTATGTATGGCATGCAATTAAGGAATACA
Source organism: Pezoporus wallicus (assembly GCF_028554395.1). Lineage (NCBI taxonomy): Eukaryota > Metazoa > Chordata > Aves > Psittaciformes > Psittacidae > Pezoporus > Pezoporus wallicus. The sequence goes on along the minus strand of NW_026637098.1, from coordinate 1,156,317 downwards.
TTTTAACCAGTTTAAAGCTTTTCACTATAGACTGTGCTTGTCAACAACAGAACATTGTCCCAGTTAAAGAATTCCGTACCACTGTTTCAAAACCAAAGTGCAGGTGTTCACGTAGACTTTCCAATTGGTTTAACACATAGGAACTGCATATAAATGACCAATTGGCTCCATGCACACTTGGAAAATCCTGGAAACGAACTCTGCAGGGACAGCAGTGATCAAAAATTGAAATAACTGCAGATGAGAAGTCCTTCAAGCTGAACCTATCATTTCCTTTCCAAATCATAACCACAGTGAGATGTTCTGCAGACTTATTACTTTTACACTGTACAGGGAGACCCAAACCTGGGTGAACCACACTCTGGCAATCAGTGGATAAGGTTGTATTAATTTGCATATTCTAAGGTATTTTCCAGATGACTGTGGGGAGATGATGTCCAATCTAAGTTAATATTTTTCCTGTCATTTATTAATTTTTTTTTCTTAATCACAGACAGAAAAAAATGGTGGAATTTTCTATTACATACGAAAGCTTATGCATACTGAACTATCTGCAAACCAGCATAGACTGGGTCTGCTTAAAGATAGAGTATATTGCTCCTGAAAAACTGATAAAATATTAAATAGTGAACTCTGCACTGGTACACCATCAGGTGGACCCAGTGTTAAGACCTGCAAATGTCTTTATTCCCATTCCTTGGAGATGATACAGCCAGTTGAAACATCTTACTCTGCAAACCCCCTAAAAATACTGACGAGTGAAATATAAACTGATTTTAGTGTTTATTCACCTTTTCCTATCATATCAGCCAGTTTCTAACTAGAAATAAAGAATTTGCCAGTGCCTCCACAGGCAATCACTTCCATAACGCAAGTAACTTAAAGTCACCGTCTTAGCTATCTTGTGACAACCTTCTATGATTCAAATAATTCCACTGCATAAATAACTGAAAGAAATACCAGCCTTTGATTAAAAAGTCAAAAATGCAACAGTGGCAAATTGCATCCAATATTCTGTTTAGGAAAATACATAAATGAAGCTATTGCTCTAGGGCAGGAAATGTAATTTTCTTTCAGTATGGAGCATTTAGCACCACGGGATCCAAATCTGGCTGATAAACACGTCAAGCCAAATGAAACAGTCCTTTCCAATAAATCTGAATACTTTTAATCAACTTGTTTATCACAACTAAATATTTATTTACTAATTAAAATCTTAAACACAAGGCTTTGAAACTTACAGGAATTAAGCACAGTAGGTTTGTGTTTAGTGAATATGAATCCTGTTCTGCTTGTAGTCTGCAGTCTCAAAGAACTGAGATTTGTGCAACCGTGTGCAACTGTGAACCCATCCACAGACTTCTGTGTATATGAACTTAAACGCTATCTACCCTTCTCTAAAGAGATTATAGGAACCCCTCCTCAGCTTCATTATAACTTGATAGAAGGGCAATAGCAGCCAAAAATACATATTCAGGAAGGTAGAGAGGAGACATCTTATTTGTTTTGCCCCTTATAAAAAGGCTGTACTGTAAACTCAACCTTTACTATCCACCAGGAAATGGAACCACAAACCCCACATTCCTAAAAGAACTTCAGTTGTTGTTATCCACAGAAGTGCTGCTTTTTCCTTTAGTCTAGGCTAGATTTAAGAGTAGAAAATCTGTGTTGTAGTTTCCATAAGCTGAGATGGCAAAAACCTTTTAAATTCAACTTAGCTAATGAATTTGCCATTTGGGGATGAAATCCTGTCTGTCCAATCCTGCTGAGAGTAACCTGAAAAACTGAGCTTTTAGTACTGGGCTTGGTCCAAATCCCATTACCATCAACTGAAAAGCTGCAATTTAGGTTCCTTTATGGAGAATCAGATCTCATTCATGGGCTCTACACTTACCATATTATTTTTCAGCAATTTATTTTCCTCTCGGACTTTGTCAGTGCAGAGATGAAAAAATATGGTTAAATATTAACATACTACTGAAAGAATAAAAATATTAATACTAAAATGTCTACTTTTTCCCTCTCTGTTTCCAGCTGCGCAGGACTAGTCAGAACTTGATCCTGCTCAAAACCCTAAATGACTGGAAACTGCTGCTTCTATCTGATGACTTCTTATTCCATGTGAGAGGAGGTTTTTAAATTAATTCTTCAATTTATTAGGGATCTGCTTTCTTGGATGACTTGGGCTGGTCCAAAGCTTGTTGGGCACGTTCTGAATCAGTCTTAAAGTGCTTTAATTTCTGCTGGTGCTTTTCACTGTCGCAGGGTCATTGCTCAAGCTGTTCAGTTATGCAAAGAACAAGTCCAAAATTCATGTTGCTCGATTTACAGCCAGAGGAACAAACACTAAACCAACAAATCTTATTGCAATAAAAGCAACGGACAGGTAATCCTGGTTTAAACTTTCTGCTGGAACCTCCCTAAGTTAAACATTTAGGAACTGGTTTATCTTTGATTTTCTGCTCAATCTGCTAAATCCTGTCACTTGCCAATATTTTTACCTGCTACTACAGTACAGGATTATACAATTTGATATACCAGATTATTATGAACAGTACGAAATACACACAATACTTTAGAGAGAGACGAGGCGGAAGTGACTCTATTATAATGGCATTCTCCATGCTCCACAGAATTTTCTCATCACCATTCCCCTTTTTTCCCCAAATACCATCTATTAAAACTAATACTGCATATGCCAAAGGGAAGACAACGCGAATCAGAAAAGGATAAGCTCTTGACAAGTATATTTATTAGCCAGGGTGAGAATCATCTTATGCAGGGTTAATTCACAAGTATACATAAAGGAGAATCTATACAAGAGCAGGGAAGTCTTTCTATAATATTTTTCTTGATTCTGAAAACATATACAAGTATATAGATATACAGAGAGAGATCACTTAGGCCTGAGTGCACTTCAAAGTTTTAATAGCACCATATGATTTTGTTTGCTGAAGCACTAAGGTAGTCGGCAGCATTTAGGTAAACATTAATAGTCCACTCAAATGAATCTCATTACTCGTAAGCTGGAAGACAGGTACGCATTAAATACCTTTCTGGTAAGAAACCTGAATGGTAAGAAACTAGAAACACTTCTGGCACAATGTAATTCTGACACAGTTCACATTGCCTACCACGCAATGATATATATAGTCATGCCCTTGCATCTCTCTACATATTTTTAAATGACCTTTGTGAGTTTGATGCTAAATTATGCATCTGAACATACGACTCAAATGCAGCCTAATGCCTCCTGCTTTTGTTTAAAGTTACCTTCCCATGCTTTTTATTCATTCCCTCATGACTCTTCTTTTCCTTGTAAAAAACTCCCTCATGCTTGCACTCCATCTAACTTAGCAGATTGTACAGTGGGGAGATCTCATCTTTACTGTCATAAAATTATTGAACATAAGGGTAATACATTCAGAGAAGCATCCCCAGGACAAAGCAGTCCTCCTTTACTCAGCCTGGAATGAGCTTCTCGCAGTAACTTAACAGTTCTTTGCAAAGGAAACATTACTAGTGGGGCTCAGGGAATACATTGCTACTGAAAACAAGTTGAAGCATTGTATCTTGAATGATCACAAACAGAAGCACTCAAATGAACAACGTTTTTATATATAAAAATAAGGAAAAAGAGAACATTAGACTGCCAAGATTCCAAATTCAGAAAGGTAATTAATACTGCAGGCTTAAAGAAAATCACCCACCTGTGGAAATCTGGTTTCCTCTGGGACCTGCCAATGTAGACATAGAAAATAAAGAATACTACCAATAAAAAGACCTCAAAACTATGCTAGTTTGGAAGGGAAAGTATGTTGACAGCAACTGTCCATTTTGTATACCTGAAATGACTGTAGTGATAGGATAAGGGGTAACGGGTACAAACTTAATCAGGGGAAGTTTTAGGTTAGATACAAGGAAGAAGTTCTTTACTGTGAGGGTGGTGAGACACTGGCACAGGGTGCCCAAAGAAGTGGTAAATGCTCCATCCCTGGCAGTGTTCAAGGCCAGGTTGGATGGAGTCTTGGGTGACATGGTTGAGTGTGTGGTGTCCATGGCAAGGGAGTTGGAACTAGACCATCTTATGGTCATTTCCAACCCTAACTGTTCTATGATTCTATTTATATTCATACAAACTGCAGCGTAATGCAACTTAGAACGAATACCTTCTTAACCACAGCCCAGGCAGGTAACGGAAAAAATCCCTTCCCATTAGAGGTAATAAAATTTATCATACAGAAAATGGTTCTAACAATTTTAATACCCATAATATAAATATTCAAACCAGTTATAATTTTAAGATGACAATTAAAGGGGGGGGGAACCCAAACACTTTTCAGAATGTCACCTGAAATAAATTTATCTCCATGTTAAAATGGAAATTTATTAAGTTTGTCAAATGTTTTAATGAGACCTTTTTCTTAGAGCTAACACAGACTCGAGGTCTGAAAGGAAGGCCAGCTCATCAGGCTGCACCAGCAATACTTGCTGACATATTTTCCTTTAATAATGTATTATCTTGACTTATACGTTATATGAGTTGTCTTAACAACAGTAAATACAGCAATAAAGCAATGAGAAATACCAGCAGGATGATGACACTAATTGTACTGTCTTGACATGAATTAAAATTGCTGAACAGTAAATGAGATTACTAGCCTAAAGATAATCTTAATTTAAATGGGCAGCATTTATCTCATCTCAGATGCAATTTTCCAAAGTGCTTAAAAAAATAATACCAGGCAGCTGTCTAACAGAAACTTTTGTTTCTGAAGGTTTTAAAGATAATTAAAATTGCCCTTGGATGTTTGGTTCTATTGGCTTATTTTATACCAAGCAGTCATTTGCAGGCCAGAATAGAAAGAAAATGGCAAATTCTTAAATTGTTGTAACTTTTCGTGTCTTTGATGTTGCCTTCTAATTTTTGTTGAACTTTCCCAACATGGAATGTCTTTGATGAATAGAAGATTAAATAGTTAAAATAGATTAACACATTCATGACTTACGGCTATGGCTTTCATTGTATTTGGATATAAATCTGTCCCCAGAATACATGAGACTTCTCTGGAAACATCTTTTTTCCCGTTTCTGTTGATCAACACTAGGCAATATATTGAATATATGCAATTAGAAAGGGCTCCTACACCCTGACACATACTTGCAATTCAAGTTTGTTTGCAGATACTTGGGTTAGAGGGAGGCTCCTGATTGGCACAATGTAAAGCCTCAAATATAAAAGGAATAAACCCTAGATAAACCTCAAAGCCAGCTGAGAGAAATACTCCTGAATGGATTAAAATCTTGTTTTAACATCTTCAAATGCAGTTTTTCCGCACATAAGAGAGTCAGCATCTTTGTGAAAATAGCTCATGCCTTCTTCATGCACTCTTCCAAACTTCCTAAACCCTTATCACTCTGAAGTAATTTCTATTACTAGTTATGTTACTTCAAAGTAGTTAGGAGTATTTTCTATACCCCAAAAATCTTCAAGCACCTTTCCTGTGTAAATTGGATGAAGACTGCATGTAGTTCCATTTGGAGCGGAAAATATGATTCTCAACTGCAAAGACTTTTGCAGATAGCATGACCTGAAGCACAGATGGTGTATTAAAAGTTTTAAGAGGGGTGCAGGCTACCGTCACTTGAGCTCTCTTTTTTCCACAAATAAATTCACACCTGAATTGTATGTCTGCTAATGCAACAACTTCTCACACTAAACATCAGCTTGAAGAGCAATAAACTGAGTGGTGTAGGAAAATGTAACAGTGCAGGAATATAGAAATTATTAATTAAAAAAAAAAAAACAACAAAAAAAGGCATTTTAATCTGAGCATAGAATATTTTCAATATAGATCTCTACTCTGATAGATATCTAAAGTACCTATACTTATATTTAGGACCAGGGTGCTATAAACTCATCTGCAGATAGATGTATAAAACACATCAGCTGAACCATCCACTAAAATTTCCTGGTTTTCCCATTAACTACTGGAGCGCTATAGCAAGCTCAGATGCAAGCTTCCACATTGTGAAGTTGAGAATATGATGAGATGTCTCTTACTGTTCTTCCAAAGGGCTGTGGCTTTTTGGAAGACTATATAACCCATTATTAAGGCCATGCTGGATGTGGCTTTAAGCAACCTGGTCTAGTGGAAAGTGTCTGCCTGTGGAAGTGGGTTGGATCTGGATGAGCTTTAAGATTCCTTGCAACCCAAACCATTCTGTGATTCCATGATTATTTACTTTGGTCTCAAGCATGCTACTGCATATCCACTAAGCCTTGAGAGGCAAACTTCACTGGTAGAGTTGCATAAAATCCTAAAAAGATTGCTTATGTCACTATCATATCCTAATATCCCTTTCCTGTTAGCACAGTCAGAAACTACAAGTACTCTGGTGAATATCTGCCTTTCTATGAACTCCCAAGAGGTCACAATGGTCTTCATGCAGACTTATCCAGAGAAGAAAGGGGCCTCCTTCCCCCTGTCACTGCTCGTGCTGCCACAATACAAACACTTCCCTGCGTTCCTGCATTTGAATGTTTTTGCATGTAGCTGTTTGCCTCAATATGAGAATTTATATTGATCTTCATTTGAAAGGCAGTTCTTTTTATAATTGATCATTTTTCATGCCTTCATAACTGCAGGCTGACATTTAACAACAGGCTCCAGCAGACTGGGGAAGTGCTGAAATGTAAAGGTCAAGGACAAAGCAGAAGCTTTCATGAACTGCAGCTCTCACACCGTGCTCCTCTACAAACATGCTTTTTAAATTCGCAAGACCTGTTGATGCTGAGCAGAGGCAAGAAAATGGACCTGGTTTGTCAACTGAGTCACATTAAATAAAACAGCTCATTCCATTTAGCTCAGAACGCTTTGTTGTTCTCTCTACTTAACAGTGCTGGCCTTGACTTTGCCACCTCTCATACGACATACACGACAACTCCGAAACACTTAGTTCCCACAGATTGTAAGAAACAAATACCGATTGTATTCCAGGGTGTGATGAAATGTCCCAAGAAGGGTGACTTAAGGGCTGTAGAAATTAATTCTGATCCTTTCTTTAACTTTGATGGTAAAACTAGTTGGGGTTTTAACCAACGAAATTCCCTTCCCTTTTCTAAATGTACACAAACATTGAGGTAGACATACACCTTCCTCAATTACAACCCACCCTCCACTAAAAAAGTAACAATAAATCTATGCAAGCCACCCTTCCCAGGGGGATCCAGGTCCTATCCACAAGGATCAATTAACTTACAGTCTAGATTTACTTTTAAAAGAAGCCCTCTTCCCCCTGGCTAGAAGCAATTGTATATCAGTAAAAGCAGAAAGAACTCACATGCTTCCTATATAATAGTTGTTAATACTCTTTTCTTCCTTATTCTTTCCCACTAAAACATGCATTTATGAAGTATAATCATGATTCTTTAATTCTCTTGCTAATATTATGATATCCAATGGTATGTTCTAAGTAAATGAGAAGTCTCTTAATTCAGTATAACTGCCCAATAGCATATGCTTTACTAATGCCAGTGACTTCATATTCTCCACTTTCTACACTGATTCCATGAAAGTCGTGCTATTCATTTTAAAAATGTAATTGTCTGAAAGAAATTCTTATGAATTATGTTTAAAACTGACATAAGAGTGATGCTACCTATTTACACAAACTACGTAACAGATGATTCATCAGAGCATATATGGAATTTGATATAAGAAAGCTTGCACACATTCAGTTTTCATTTCCTTACATTTCCATTCTTAGTATGCATTTTTAAAGTCTTTGTTGCTGTTTTCTCAATTATGTGTAGGGGTTTGGGTGTTTTGTTTGTGCTTTGTTTTTAATAATTCCTATTTTAGCATTATGTATTTAGAAGACTTCTTCCATTTACAGACCTAGCTTGTGGTCTGCGCAATTCGTTCATGACTATTTGTACAGATCAACTCTATGTGAATCAAGTAGATGACTCATCTAATTAATAGGAACAAAGTGTCATAATAAATAAGTTAATTCAAAACATAGAGCCTTTCAAACTGACCTTCTCTGCTAGCAACGTCTGCAGTAATGTTAACACTGGGAGTTGCTGGAAAGAAGACTAACAAATGGAAGGGAGGAGGAGCTGAAAAACAAACACAAATTGAAAATCCATTTCTTTGGAAAAGAAAATCACAACACTGGATAGTCTGTTGTTATTTTCTTTCAGGAAATAAAGAGGACTATACTGAGTACCTCTGGTCATCACAGTTTCTGAGGAATAAACTGTAAAATACTATTACACGTATCAGGTTTTGCCTTCTGTGCCACTAGTCATCTATCCTGCTTCTCTTCTTTATGACTCCTGAAGTGCTGTTTACTTGTATGCTGCAACACAATCAGCTGTCTGTCATATCTAATTATAGCTTCTAAGGGAAAAAAAGATGAAAATGAAACATTAATACATTAATTTGCATATGAAAAATCCACAGACAGATTAAGGGTTTTAATTTCATCTAACCATAAGGACATAAAATCAAGCATCCAGACTAAGCTAGTTATCTAGGCTGTCTTTAGAAAAATGGAAGAGAAGGCAGCTTCTTCAGAAGATACAGTCCAACCAATATAGGCAACTATTTTAGTCTAGAAGGAATCCTATTCTGAATATAATTCTGCTAAATGCAGAGGGATCATAAACAACAAGATTAGAGCTGACCTTTACATTTGAGATGGTTAGAGTTTGGAGTCAAATTCTACTCTCTGTGATTTTCCTAAGACTATAAGCGTGGCTAAGGCAGAATCAACAGAGTATTAGTCTCATGAGCCCCTTAACCACAAGAACCTTTCCTGGCCAGCTGTATGACTCAAGTCTTTTCTGTAATAGACACAGCCGACACATCACACAGGAAAAAATGATAGTCAATTCAGATAGAAATAGGAGGAACAGCAGATTAATCTTTCAAGAAGATCTCATCTTGCAGAAGAAAATGTTTAAAACCTTTTGATTTTGACTATATTAACTTATGGAATTCCACCCACTAACATAGAACCATAAAGTAGGACATAATATCCGAGTCACTGAAGTGAAGCGGAGGTAGGCTAGGTTCAAAAGAAGAAAGGATTCTACCTGTTCCTGCAGTATCCTCTTGGATACTTTATATGACACATATACTGAGATCCTGAAAAATTAAGGGATACTCTCTGGACAGTACAGGCAAGCCTGAAGAAAGAGTGTAAAAAATAATTTTACATGGATTTGTTTCCTTCCTCTCTTGAGGAAAAAGCCCCATCAAACACCACCTTCACAGCATCTATAAAAACACAGGCTTCCCTGGGGCTACAGAATGTAAGTTCCATTTTACCTCTCCTTTTACATCAATTTTCTAGCACTATTCTTCTGCGTTTTTTTTTCCTTTAATTCTTTTCCCCAAGCTCACTCTCCTGGATGATTAATGTAAGTCTTTTTACTTCATTTTACAATCTTGTTCTGTGACTTTGCAAGCTCACTTATGACTGGAGCTTTCCTGACTCAACCAGTGCTACTGAGAGACATGAGATGGGTTGAATGTTCCTCTATCACATCTATGTCTACCTAGATGATCTTTAAGGTCCCTTCCAACCCAAACCATTCTATGATTCTATTTCCTTCATTAGTGCACTTTCCTACCTTCATATGAATGAAATGGTCCGTAAAGATATCTTTCTCCTGTTATACCCTAAGCTTTGACTGCGTTGATATCATCTTGCTTCCCCCAGTTATTTATTACCATTCCTGTGTCCTCTGTAAACACATGCCAATAGTACTCTATGGATCTTCTACTTTTGAATGTTATTTCTGTTTAAATGCACTCTTCCCCTATCATGAGAATTTCTCCTGATTCCTCCTCTGTTCTGCATGCTAGACCTGTCTTACACTGGAAGTAAAACTGTTAGGAGCAAATTCATCAGCACCTGCAACACTTACTGAAGACAGCACCCATCTTAGTAATGGCTGCAGTCTCTACAGAGAGAGTTATGATTTATTTTGGCAAAGTGTATTTATGGAGAAAGTGCCCAAACTTCTTGGCAACGAGCTGGACAAAAAAAAAGGCAAAATTAAAAATGCAGGACTTAAAATGACATGATCCATCTGAAGATACTATTTCAAGACTATCTTGGACTTCTGTGTGATTTTCGAGGTTGCTGCAGCAGTCAGGACATTTGCTTGAGCTCAGTTCTTTTTTCAATTCTCATGTAGCAATGTTAAATACAAGGGTCCCATTCATATTTTGTCAATCAGCACAGAATGGCCTTTATGCTACAGGCTAAAAAAAATGGGGCTGGAGAAGAGAAGGGTGCAGGGAGACCTCATAGCAGCCTTACAGTATCTGAAGGGGTCCAGAGAGGCAGTCTTCATCAGGGACTATAGTGACAGGACAAGGGTCAACGGGTTCAAACCCAAACAGATTTAAGGTTAGCTATATGGAAGAAGTTCTTTACTGTGAGGGCTGTGAGGTACTGGAACATGTTGCAAAAAAGAAGAGGTAAATGCTCCATCCTGGCAGTGTTCAAAGGCCAGGTTGGATGGGGCTTGGAGAAAACTGGTCTAGTGGAAGGCGTCCCTACCTGTGGCAGTGTGTAGGAACAAGACGAGCTTTAAGGTACTTTCCAATCCTAACCATTCTGCTCTGTGACTTATGATTCAAATGTTTAAGTGTACAGGAAGGAGCAGCCTTCAACTACTGCCTAGGACAAAGGTGACAGTGGCACTTTATGCATACATGGAGTAGCCAAGCAGTGGTCAGTACTTACACAGAAAACCTCCAAGAGACTCAAGGGTGTTGCAGGAAGCAGTGGTGTTGATGAGCCTGCTTCTCTCCATGCCAACAGTAAATTAAATACTTAGCACAAACTGAGACAGTTGTGAGCTATTACACGTACAACCATCACATGACATAAAAGAAAATGCAGTCTAAACAGCCTGAGGTCGATGAAGATGGTAAGTGTTGCAAGGACAGAAATCACAGTGTTGTAATTAAGACTGCCGATGAACAGACGTCTTGCATGGCTTGAGACATGTCACTACATTTCTGGAACAAAGATAGTGTTGTTCAGGTTAATTGTTATTCTACCTGATGGGACTGCTTGTGCAGTGAGAAGTTATTGCATGGGACTAGCAGCAAAAAGTCTTCTTTCCTGTAGCCCAGCTCTTCATATTTAGATGGACATGATACCCTTTACTCATTGCTTACTTACAGTATATGTTCTTTAGAGTAGAATTCTTTAGGCTGTTGTGATATCTACTGCAATGGGCCCCAAAGCTCTGGATAATTCCTGTAAACATCCCTATTTTCACCACATAATTTACTTTATTTTGTTTCCTTATCTGCACTTTCACCCTAATATAATTCATATTCTTCAATAATTCCATACCTTCCAAATGCTGTTGTATTTTTTTGAATCTGCTACAACTTTTTTAAGGATGATGTCTTGTGGTAAAACATAAAAAAATACTGCAAGTGAAATGCTTTGTATGCTTTGAAAAGGGAAGCATACAATTCATCATGGTTTTAAAAAGTTACATCTTAGGAGGCACATGTAGATATCCTTCTTCTGCCGTTTTAAACCTAAGAAGAAAACAGAGGGAAAGGCACAGAAAAGGGGGAAAGGAGAAGAAGACAATAACAAAGAGAAAGAGAAAGTTAAGTGAAATAAATACCATGAAGGTTGACTGAATATGGAAGGAAAATACATGAATCTCCAAACATCACATCTGAAAGCAGTTATTATCTTCACTCACTTTTTGCTACACTACCTTCTCTCAGTCTCTTTTTCCCTTTTGTGGGGAAAAAAATCATAAGCTTTTCTTGTTTTGGAAAATATATTCTCCCAGCTTAACATTCCAATCTCAGTTTTGCATGATGATGACTTTAATTTCTTTCCCAGGTCTCTTGACAATTGTCAGAAGACTTGAGAAAACAGTGTCAATCCCTTTATTAAGGTCATTTAGGAATCCTCAGGATATTCATTTCCCCAGCTGCTTTCTTAATAACCCTAATACCTCGATAATTTGCATTGGTACTTTGAAATTTATCCAAGAGTTAGCAGCCATCAAGGAGGTGTCCTCAAGCTAACCTGTTTGTACTTGGCCAAAACCATTATTTGCACTCTCTGCTGTAAGAACCTGCCAGAAGCATGCTGCTAAAATCTTGCAAGTTTAAAATAAGATCCATAACCAACTAACTTGATTTGATTAGATTTTGTTTGTCAAAGTACTTATTGGTGGACCGATCCCCCCAAACTACACAAACAAGAAACAGAACCATGTTTCTGATAAACCCCACACCTGAAGATGCAGAAGAGAGTATTTTTGAACAAATATCACATTTCTCATCATGTAGAAATGCCAAAATATTTTAGGAAAACTCAAGCTACCATTCAGTTATGAAATATTTTCAGTGTCCTATAACTATCTGAGCATCTTCACCATAAGCAAGCACTGAAAAACTGAACAGGGAGCATGGGCAGCTGACAGAATCAGAATTTAACCAAAACTGAGACTTCTAATCTCAATAGTTCCCACAGAAAATATATTATACTGGAATATTCCTAGTCAGCTTGGTTTTTTTCAGATTGCTCAACCACACTGAAAATCAAATGGGAGACAGATCTAGAGTCATGTTTCATTCAGATCATACATCCACATCAGAGGTAACTCACATGCACATCTATTATAACTTTCAAAGCAGATGTCAGGAGTGAAGGAGCTCAGTCCGGGCACTAAGAGAGGGCTGCACACCTTGACAAGTACCTGGCAAATTTATTTTAAACAAATCATTTAATATCAAAGCTGAAGACAGGACCCTGAAGATCACCCCTAAGTTTTCTTAACTCATTCTTTTGTCTTCCTGCTGCCTATTCCTGTTTCCAACTATAGTCTTCCAACTCATACATTTAATGACGGAGCCTAGAGAAGCAGACTCATTCACTGTATAACATAGATTTATCTCAAAACATAAGTGGCTGATCTGTGGTTATGATCAGAGGCTTAAATATTTAATTAAAAGACAAGTTATGCTGAGGCTCCTCCCTGTCATTTAACCTGGGAGCTGAAATTCACCCTTTATATTCAGCCATTCACATCAGGAGTTTTCTGTGCTTGATTTTTGGGTGTCCTCCCTTGTCCCCTCTCCCTGTTTCATCTTTCATCGTGTATTTTTCACAACCAGATCTTTGTGTCTGAACTTTGGTAGTGTAGAAGAGTGAACTAAATAGCCTCCTGAGAGCTCTCCATCTTATATATTTTAATGATGGAATTTCTTACGGTAGCCTATTAAAGATGCTAAAATAGATGGAATTTGTTTGAAACCATAGAAGCAAAACTATTTAATTACTGAAAATCAAATATTTCTGGTTTATTTTGTTTACTATATGTCCTTTAAGCTTAGACAGGCAGTTTACAAGAGAAGAAAAAGAAATGCAACTGTAGTAACTGTAAAACAGTGAACTGAGATGGTTGCCATTTAACTACTCGACTTACCTAAAATATGTATATTTAGACAGACATGATTATTATTTTAGGTCAAAGGCAAAGATCTTGTCTAATACATGTAAATGTGTAAAATACAGTATTAGAATGTGAAAACGGAACGTAATTTGGCATTGATTTATCTTAGGAGGAAGCTATATCAGCTTGATAGCTGTATCTTTCTGTTGGGAAAAGAATTTAAAATACAAGAAAATGAGACAAAACCCCAACAGTCCATTTCTAGACAGCACATGCATTGAGAAGAGATTGATGATTTATAAACCTGAAATCCAAAACAGTGGAGGGAGGTTTTATATAGCAAGCATAAAGCTTCACAAATTATTGCTTGGTCAATTCTTTCTCCCACGGTGTACCATTTTTTAGCATCCTATCTTCTTTCACTTCCCTCCTCCCACATATATTTTCTGGCATTTTCCAGGGACAACAGATGCAATATTTACACTGCATTCTGATAACGCTGAAAAGTAACTTAAGCAGTAAACAGCTTTGTTGCCAACAACTCTGGTTTTCTAATTTTTATATATGTATTTGTACTTTATGTATGTATTTATATAAGCTATAAACTTCCTCACATGCACACAGACACACACACGTTAAGATGCATCTATATTTAAATATCTATGAAAGTTAACCCAACTTTTAAAGGTTTATAAGTGCATTACAAAACGCAGACATTTAACATTAATCAATATTAAAATATTACTATTTTATTAAAATATTAAAGGATCTTAATTTTTGCCCCAGTGTCACCACCTGTGCAAATCTATGGACTGGAAACATTTTCATCCAGTCCCTCAAACCAGTTTAATCTGGGCTGCACATTTTCTCAGACTGCCATCCCACTCCGCAACTCATTATGCAAAATGGAACAAAATTACATGTGATTCAGACAATGATTTTCAGATGCAGCTCTGATCCAGTTCTCACTATAACTAAGGTAGGTGAGTTGTGAAATCTAACCTACGAGCCTCATTAGCCTGTAAAAATTGTTATTTTTTCCTAGCAACTGGAGAACTTTGTGTTTTTTTTCTTTCTTTCTTCTTTTTTTTTCCCACTAAATTATAGCTATTGATCTTTTAAAGTCAGTGAATGTTTAAAGAGACTGAATTCCACAGATGTGCCACAGTTCCTAATAATTTGCAAAGTGATGGACAAGTGGTGTCATTTGGGACTGTGAAAAACCCTCACAGGTAAGGAACTTTCCATAAGATGAAGGACACTGTAACTTCACAGCAAAACTTGCTTAGGTGATACATACGAATACACAGGCAAGTTGGGAGAAGACTTCATGCTAAATTTTGTAAGAAGGGTTAAGAGTATCCAGTGACCACAGTAGAGATTCTTATGTTGTAAGATTTTTTGGTTAAAAAAAAAGTACAAAATGGGTAAAAACATGAACCAGGTTGGACAGAGTATTGGGCAATATGCTCTAGTGTGAGGTATCCCTGCCCATGGCATGGGGTTAGAACTAGATCATCTTAAGGTCCTTTCCAACCCTAACTATTCTAAGTCCTGTGATAAGCAGCAAAACATAAGTGCTCTGAGCACCGCAACAAATGCTAACCATTAAGATTACTACAAACTTACATTTTGTTTTCTTTCTGTTTTAAAAAGCCTTCTCATTTTTAATACAAAAACACCTTTGTAAAATATTTCCTGGGAAGTTCTACTTACTGCAGCATTTGCCTTTCAACTGCAGAGTATTAGAAGAGAGGAAAAGTTAAAAGAATTAAGTACAAGAGGTATTTGCTTAAAGGAAAGATGAAAAGAGTAAGAAATCTACAGCTATTATACTAAAGTGCCTTTAGTTGTGATGAACCACCAACATAAATTTGACCTATTAAAGAAATACGAGTAAAACTTTCTGCTAGAATCAGCAACAGGACAAGTACTTAGAGCAAGGGGGGAGTGCTAAAAGCTGATTCTTTCTTTCCCTGGAAAAAACACAAGATATGGTAATTCCAAAAAGCATCAATTTTAATGTGACCCCTCTACTGAGAAAGCCATTTAGAGTTTAGTACTTTTTTGAAACAGCGCTATAGATTTTATACGTGGGTCAATCTAGAGTTATGAGTGGTAATGGAAATCCAATTTGGGTTGAAAAGTTATTGGAAGCAGCATGTTCCAATGGACAAGGCATTGGACATGGTAAAATGACTGGGATATTACTGTAGTCAGCTGTGACTGAGTAAAATAACAGACAGTACTTAGTTACCCTATATGCAAAATTCAAGAGTGATACTTCTTATGCTTTGTCATGTATTTTGACATCTCTAGATAACAGGCATAAAGACAGATAAGTAATATTAAAGCCTTCGTTTGCAACAAATGTAATTATCTTCATCCACACAACTTTGTATGACTTTTAGATTTTTTTTTTCAAATCTGAGTAGTTATTTATAGGGAGTTTCAAAATTCAAATTTCTATGATGCTAAGTGAGATTCTTTCAGAAAAAGAAAGAATAAAAGATCATTGCACTTGACAGTTCCGAGGCATAACTTCATCCCATCACAAATAGGTGTCTTACACAGTCTATGACTTTTTTTTTCCTCCATGTATCTCTTCATTGAGTACAGAAGGATGATGGTCGTACATTAGGTGCATAACTTTTACACAGCTGTAAGAACAAACTTCTAAACATATGAAATCATGATTTCAGGTGTAATCTTACAGCTTTTGGGTTGTAAACAACAAAAGTGCACAGAATGTTTCTAGAATGCAATTTTGAAGCTAAACACATTAAAAATATGGAAGTGTGAATCTTCGTTACTTTTCCGATATCATTAATGTGATGATACGGGGAGTTGAAGTTTATGGCTGTGTTACAAAGGGCAACTAGAGATTATGATGTAGGGTCTTGATCTGTGTATTTTAAGAGTTTACAGCCAATATTTTATTTTGGCTATGGATTATTCCTCTCAAATGTCTAGAGGAGCTATTAATCACCAAGCCACTGCTCAAGGGACTTCTGTGGAATCAGTGCGCGAGTTACTTTCTTATCAGGGGTACAGAAATGAGCTTGATATGTGTGAATTAATTTTAAACTGTCTTAAAAGTCTCCATTGATTTATTTTTCTTAATTAAGTTTAAAGAAACCCCACATTCCATTATTCTCTTTTTATATGTAGCATCATGACCTTTCTTTAACCCTTTACAATCTTAAAGAATCCATCTACATGCAGGTAGGTATTTAGGTACTTATATGAAATCCCTTACTATTTAATATCAACTCACTTCAGACAAAAAAAGTAACAAAAAAGTGTTCAAGGGAACTATCTGGATGTAAAACCTGCATAGAAACACATGCATATAAACTCCTTTATAAATAAACCATACTTTTACACTCCTTTACAAATATACATAATTGTCCATGCCTGGAGTTGTCTTCCCTTCCGAGCTGAAAAGCTGATATAAATAGCTCTCTCTATACAGTTCAGCTACTCAAAATAACAAAGCATTTTAATATTGCTGATCTGGCCAAAGCCAATATTTGTTCTGCAGCAATAGCATATGTTGTTTTCTTTGCTACAATATTTTGAACTGCTGTAGAGACAGCTCTATATTAAAACTGAGGGATTTCAAATTAATTCGACATTTATAATCTGATCCCATTTTCTATCCTATGTCTGAAAGGATTCATTCTGCTGATGATAAAGGGCTACAGGAAACAATACTGATTATTTTGAATTAAAATGGCTAAATTGACTCTATTTTAGGCTGAAAGGAGCCTACGGATGCCTTTATTTTTGAGATGCAACCACGTCAGTGATACAAGGACCAAGTAGATGACAAATCAAGGTTTAAGTGCACAGGAAGACCGTCTCGGTGCTCAGCAAGGGGGGATAGAACTCCTCATGCTTCTCAGAGGCTGCAGTGCCTACGGATTTAAACCAATTGCTGCTAGAGTCAAAAACTTGTTCCTACACCATTACCATGGTGCAATTGTCCTGACTTCCCCATCCCTTCCCCAGCCATCTTTGCAGAGCAGCCAGGAAAGCTCTGGAAATTTTGTTCTCTTGTTTTCAATTATACCACTACCAAGAAAGTAACAGCAAATGGCCACGTTCCAGAGCCATGGGGTAGCTCAGTCTCATATGGACTGACGCTATGCACTGGCAGTCAATATATAGTAAGGAGACACAATCATGCACGGGAGGGCTAAAGGGTGAAATCACACAATATAGTTATCAAATCCCATATATCAATACTGCAGGTATCTCTTTATGCATATGCAACACAATGATATGTAATATTATATACATATATATGTAACATTATGTACCTATTATATACATATGTATATAACATTATATACAAGTGCAACAAGCATCCCTCAACCCCACTGCTGCTCTCCTGCTGATGCAGCCCAGGACACAGTTATAGCTTTTTGGCTGCAAGAGCAGCACTGCTGACTCATGTAACATCTTTTCCTGGGCCTGCCTGCATTTAATGTACAGGCAAACAACACTGCTGCTGCCACTAATAGCCAATTAGAGTACATTTATGAGTCCTTGTTCTTCATCATCACCAACATCATCAGAAAGGTACCTACATATTTGTGAGACAGTGGGAGTTTTCTCCATAAAACAAGCTAAATGTAGCTGCACTACTCATTGTATTTACCATTATTACCCCAATGCACATAACAAAGAAAATTGCTATGGAAAAACAGTGCAAGTACCTGCATAAGAATCCTTCTGTAGACTAACACAATCAGTAATTGGCACAACACCATTTTAAGGTCAGAATGGGGTTCTGACATCACCTGCCCTGGCCACCATTATCTGCCCATTAGATAGTCTGAAGAGATTAGTAAAGCTGTATTACAGTACTAGCAATCGCAGTCAGTACTATTAAAGTCAGAACTTTGAACTTTTATACTTTTTAAAATATATTTTAATTAGTTGGTGCTCCACATTATTTGTATTTGTCTGCAGCACTGCCTGTTTTACTATTTCTAATATACTGTTGGACATCTTCAACAGGTAATAGGCTATGCATCTGCAAAAATCAAAGCATTAAAAACTCTAGAATGTTAAGCTTATTAAAGCAAAACTATTCAAAATTATGCTTTAGACATAAATCTGTCTTGGACATTTCTATGGTCTTTTTTGTCCCTGCAGACTATATTTTGACAATTCTTTTACATACATATTAAAGAGGATTTGAGAGTTTCTACTTCAGAAATGGTAATGTCCTCCTATTGCTTCTGGGTTTTCTCCACCACAAAAGATTTGTAGTCTTCTACACTGCTGAAGGTCATGGATGGTTTTATTATCCAGCCAAGAAAATAACCAGAATTTGGCTGGGCAGCAGAAAGTCATTTTTCAAGTTCTGCAGCTGCCTGCCACAGAGAGCTGATGGGGCCTGGAGACTTCATTTTAATTAGTCTCTCTTCTCCCTTAAGCTGATCTTCACTTAATTCAATAAGGGTCAAAACCTGACCTCACCCATGGCTGCAGAGATAGTTTAGAAATGTTAATAATGCTTCACCTGAAGGTAGGATTAACTGCTTCAAATCTTCTCAGATGTTAACTAGGTATTTTGTACTCAGTTAAGGAAAAAAGACAAAAATCACCTTAACTTAAAGTTTTAAGCCATCTTGCTCCATGAGAGAAATCTTCTCTTACCCAATAAATGATGCTACATATACGTAACTTCAAATAAATGTTTGTGTAACAGTGAAATTCAGTAACAATACAGTATTTTGAAACATATATCTCGTTACAAAATCAGTTCATTTCAATCATTTGATTATGATCCTCAACACACATGCTTTACTTTACGATTAATAATGCTTACAACTTCTCACCGAGACTCATCCGACTATGGCAAATAGACCACAGTGACTACGAACTGGGTTTTTGCCAGATACAAGCAATGACTCTCAACCAGAATAACACTTTTCTAGGTCAAAATAAAACAAAGTGAATGTGTGATTCAGCCCTGCGCCCATACTAGCCAACTGAAACACTTCAAACTCTTACCAGCCCTTCCTCACCATCCAACAAGGTTTGACTTTCAATTATCAACTACAATTGTAACTGAATCAAGACACGTATGTTAAAGCAATAACAGAAAATCTAATTAAACTTAAATGTAATTAATTTTCCAATGAGTTGCACAGCCTAAAACTCACAGATAGATACTAGCTCAGGACTTTAAAAGTTATTTTTCCTTTGTAAAACCTGTAACCAACTTTCTCCCTTCCTGCTGGGCAAGAAGCCATCACCCTACGGGAAGCTTTTGCTTGAAGAAAGCAACATAGTGAACAGCACTGATTTCTGAGCCATGCAGGGTGCAGAGAGAACAGCAAACCTGTCCTTCACTCTTTTGACAAAGGTAAAACTCTTCACTGCAGGAGACAGCTTTTTATCGCTCAGCTTGAAACTATAGGATGAAAAAAATAACCACAGAAAATAACACCAATGTCTATGTTCAATAAAAATATAAAGTAAGGAATAGATAAGGATGCAGATACACAGAGACAAAAATAAAGCTATAGGTATAGGAAGATGAGGAAGCAGATCCAAAGAAGAGTGCTGAGAAAATTAAACCTTAATAATGCAATGCCTATCTTACAGAGAAAAGTAGCTTCACTCTCAAAAGGATTAGAAGAAGGGTAAATAGTTCATAGCAGCTGTTTGACATCACTAAATGTATGTTCTTGGAAAATGGGGGAAAATCACTACAATGGCGATGAGATGAAGAAGCAGCTTATAAACATGAGAGCAGGGATATTTAGGGAGTTCAACAGTTGGACCTTTTAAAAATAACTGATATTTCAAATTAACTGCATGACTATAATTTACACTAAGAAAACATATTCATTAGGACACCAATTGCAAAATTCTTTAATGTAACAGTTGTAAAGAATTGTCGGTTTGGAAAGAAAAAACAACCCCACCTGATTTTCAACAAGGCATTACAAATGTCAAATATGAAAGAAACTGGTTGGAGAAAAATATCCTTATGCCATGCATTACATTATAAAGAAAATCCAATTTACAAATATGAGGATCTGAATTGGAGCGAGCAAATCACAGCAATCAGAATGAAGCACTGACATCTCCCCTAAAGCCATCACTGGAGGACTCCAGCTGACTTTCAGTGGAAGCTGAGCTGTGAACCTGCTGGCTCCACACTCATCGCTGTCCTTTAGGCTGGGTTTCCATTTCAACCTTTCTACCTGCATCCAGAATTTTAATGGTGTCACTGTGCATCAGACCAGAACGCTGCTCTTCTGCTTTTCTTTGGCATGCAAGCCTACCTTTCATACCAACCCCAAAAACAGAATCTAGACTGATTTTACTGGAATAAATAGCTTATTCTACCTGGCTACAAAGCACTTACTTTATGCTTAGAGTTAAGGCATTAGTGATTGAAAATAAAGGACTAGACTCATGTTTCAGTTTCCCCTAGAAGTTGTTTAAATGATGATAAAGCTGTTTTCCAAATCATACTCATTCATCATGCAGCATAATAAAGTTGCATTCAAAAAGACATTATTTTTGTTGTTTTTCTTAATCCGGACTCCTAAATGAAGTCCTCCTGCAGTTAACTCTATTTCAAATTATCTTCTTAATGTGTCATAGGATTCATCTACGTGCGAACACTGTTTCAATTTAACCGCTCACAATTTGATTTAGTTGAATGCAACCTTGCTTTATTTCAATTTATCTTGTTACAGTTTAAGTTAATGGGGAATTGACTGAAGTTCTGGCTCAGCTGCACAGAAGCAAACAGCTGTAGCGATTTAAGATGTTCCTGTTCTCCAGCTGCTCACTCTGTCCCTCTGCCAGACAGTACTGGCCCTAGAAATTCAGATAAAGAGTGCCTGTCCTCAAGCCCTGGCCACTGTAGCTGCCCTTTGTGTATACGGATGTAAAAGCATCATCACACATTTTCTCTGCTGAGTCTGTTAAAGGACCAATAACCTTCAGGGTAAGGATGCAACAGAGCGTGGTCACATCTGAACCAGCTTTCTGCTGCTTTCCTCTTGCAGAACAGCACCGTTGAACACTACACATGGAGGACCTTATTGAAATGGTCCTTCCACTGACATAAGAAAACTACCCCACGTTGCTAAGTCTGCAATAGTCTTCAAATATTTTCATAGATTTATCTGCATCCCCTAGCCTGCAACAATTCCTTGCTCTCAAGGAAACTGTATGTCTTATATCTGCCAGGCTCATTTTGGCTTTTTTTCAATACCAAAACCTTAAATTGATTAAAACAATGGTGAGAGATTAAACTCTTGATTCCAAAAGTTAGAGAAGATAAAAATTTAACACAACACCAGACGCTAAAAAGGATTTCTTCGTGAACTTTCCCCAGTCGCAAAGGCAAGGAGATGCAGCAGCACTTCATCCCTGAACCTTTCAAAACTGACCTTTAAAGCAGGGGAAAGAAATGACATTCCTATCTCCTTGACACTTTGAGACTAGTTTATTTTGAGAAGTTTTGTGTTTCTCCATCCTTCCTTTTTAACTTGCCCAAGACAGAAGCCCAGAAATACACTGGCAAAGGGATTACTTTTAGAATGTCTTCCTGCCCTTCACAACATTTTCATGTTTGCTGGAGTATTTTTATCAAACGATTGCGTATCTTTCCCAAGTTATCATTTTGCTGTCAGATCTCCCAAAAGACTATTCATGGCATAGTACAGGTGATAGCTTATGTATGCCAAGTATTTTCTCCAAAATCATCCTCCCACCATCATTTCAGGGCTCATGATGTCATAGCAACTACCTAAACTTCCACACAGCCAGATCTGCCTTAGAGCCCATCTGTCACAACTCTTGTCTAAAATTATATTAGTGACTCTTCAGGGAAAACAAGACTGAATGTGAGAGGTTCTATCATTTAACAATTTCATTTTGTTTAATAGGTACACGTGGAACAGAAGACGTAACACGCCTTAAGATTTCTATGTTGATTCTAGGAATAGGTGACTCTTGTGAAATGGCAGTATTCGTCATGGTTAAACATGCTGCTAACCACCACCTCCCAACATCTCCTGATGCTCCAGCAGAGTTCAGGTTTAGTTTGTTACTTTTCCCGTGTATTTGTCTTTTTCCCTTAGAATTCGAAGGTTATTTCCTATATTTCAAAGTACCTTCAAGTAATTATAGGCATTCTACGGAGACAGGCTGAGAGAGTTGAGGTTGCTGGGCCTGGAGAAGGCTCCAGGGAGACCTTAGTGCAGCTCCCAGTGCCTAAACGGGCTACAAGAAAAATGGAGAGGGGCTTTGGACAAGGGCCTGTAGGGACAGGACAAAACTGTTATTTAATGGCTTTAACCTGACAGAGGAGAGATTAAAATGAGCTCTTAGGCAGAAGCTCTTCCCTGTGAGGGTGCTGAGGTGCTGGCACAGGGTGCCCAGAGAAGCTGTGGCTGCCTGACAGCTGGTAGTCTTCAAGGCCAGGTTGGACAGGGCTTGGAGCAAGCTGCTCTAGTGGAAGGTGTCCCTGCCCGTGGCAGCTGGGTAGAACTGGATGAGCTCTAAGGTCCTTTCCAACACAAACCAGTCTGGGATTCTATGATTCTATGATATATCTGCACTGGGGGTCCAGCATCACTTCACACTGAAGTCTTGAAAACATTTGCTCTCTAAGGACTATTATTCTTTAGGTTTTACAGAATTATTTATTGCCTGGAATTTATTTTCTTAACTAATTAGCTGACAAAACTATATTGTGCAGGGAAAAGAAAACAAAAAACTACTTCTGCTTTCACCTATTTGCTTTTAAAGCAAAAGTTATTAAGCTTTAATATAATGGATTACTACTTTAATTCTTCCTTTCAAAGTCCAAAACTAAACCAGAAATCCTTTAAAAGAATCCCAGCATCTCTTAACATTTTATCTTCCAGCCCTGAAGATTTGCCTATGTTAGATGTAGGAGACCTTTTTTAAAAAGTACTAATAAATAAAACCCCATATATATGTTTATAAATATATATATACACACACAGAATTTCTTGTTTTAAAGGAAGTTATTTAAGACAGCATTCTTTTGTGAGGGGGTTCCCTCATTCCACAAATATTGCTATCCCAAGGACTTCCTCCAGCCTTTCTCTTATTGCATGATTTATTAACTGATATACAGTAAATCAAGAGCTACCTCTATCCAGTACTTTTCTCCTGGCCACACCAGACTCAGAGTCACAGAAGACTTTGTTTGCTTGCTTTTATCCACCATCTTGATAAGACTTTGCCTAAGGTACTAGCCAAGTTATCTAACTGAAAGTTCTTCACTTCGCTGGTTACAGTACCTCAACATAAGGTAAAATACCACATACTGTATCTGCGCTGAATAAAAGCACAGTACAGCAACATCTGAGCTAGTGTGGGAGAAAGCTGGATCAGTGAAACACAGTATGATACAAAGGTACAGTTGGTTTTGATTGTGTGGATAAGTCCTGCTCCTTAAATTGACTGACTCCCACTTAACAAAGAACCCACTCAACAAAGAACACCTTCATAATCCCAAATTATATAGATAGAAGCTTTGATGAGAAAAAAGCCAAACAAATAGTTTGCAATGTAAGAGGAAACAGTATTATTCTTGCATTAAATCACAAGGGCACTCTTTGTATTATAATGTGTGAATTATTTAACAATACAGGAAAAAACGGTAAAACAATAAGGATATTACATAGTGCATGTGTCTAAATACATATCTATGTATGTAGGAAAGCATGAATTCATGCTGAAAATACATGTTTCCAAAGTCCTATTCCTCCTATAGCAAAGTTGAAAACTACTATAGAAATTGTAGGAACAACAGGAATTTGATATCATAAACTTTTAAAGAAACTAACTGATTTCTTCAATACACTCATGCCTAGAGCTTCACCCTGCAAGAATATCATTCCACTCTTCCTCTAGCCCATGTACGCTGTTTTCTAGTGGTTTACTCCACTTGTTGCAAGCAGAACTGAAGAAAGACTGCCAACATTAACAATGAGGGAGGCTGCCAACATTAACAAAGAGGGAGGCTGCCCATATCCCTCTACCTCGACATGCTAAATGACTCTTAAGTAAAATGAAAGTGGAAACTGCTTATGAACACCACTACAGCATACCACTGAGAAAAGCAGGTTCTATTAAGCCTTATATAAAACTGAAGAGTGAACTGAAAATTAACAGGAAAAGCCATTTCCCAGGGAAACTGATACAATTTCATGAGTCTGGTTAGTGGATTGAAAGACTGACAGATGTTTCTTGGGAATCTGAAGATGGACAGCCCTAGATAAAGGCTTAATACTGTCCAAAGGAGTCAGCTGTTTCCAAAGCAGTAAATAGGACATAAAGTATTAGATTAGATACATGTATTTGCCTAACACCTACTTCAAGTACTTTCATAATGACTTGATCTACAGCACACAGGTACTCAGGTACAGAAGACCCAAACTCATCCCAGTTCCCCAGGACAGTATTAAGTCTTCATCTCCCTACCAGCCACTACTGAGTTTCATTGCACTTCATCCAGCTCTGAAACTGGATATAGAGAAGATGGGGAAAGAAAGAACAAGGAAGGGGAATGGTCTCTTTAGAATCTCCCCACAAATCACCTTCCCACTTGCACTCCTGAACTGTTTCCTGAACGGTGAAAGCTTATTCCATACCACAGAGTTAATGGATCTTCTCTTCCTTTTGTCAAAGGAGGCAGAATCTAATCCGCAAAGCATTTAATTATGGCATCTAATAATATGGTTTTCCTGAATGCAGAGAGACAACAGATATGACAATAATTTTTTAACCTTGATTTTGTGTGGGGGGAAAAAAAAACAACAAACAAATAAAAGAGAAGAGCCTTTAAAATGAGAAATTGTGATTGAGGGGAAAATAAACCCTACAAATCTCTTCTAATGTTTTGGTGCATCATTTCAGCCATCTGCAAACCACCTTATAGCCTCCCACTAATCTGACTTTCTAACACACTGCAGGTTGACATCTATTGGCAGCAGACTTTAAAAATGCTTCCATGAAGATCTCTATAATCCTCATATCTAAAATGTCTTTGTTCTGTTTATGATCAAACACTTTGGAAAACAGAGCCACCAGTCCCAGCAAGCATTCAAGATGCTCACAGGTGAGTTAAGGCACAATAAAAAGCACAGTAATCTAGCAAATCTCCTTGGAAAATGTGTTGTTTATCACCATGCCTGCAGACTCTTACACTACAAATGTATTGGCAACCATTTCTAGTTGATCATATACAAAGACATGAATATAATTTGAAAAGTTTAGGAGATGCACAGAAAAAGCCATCAACTGCCTCAACAAGAAATCTCAGGAAAAAGTAAAATGATTTGGTAAACATGAATGATTTTTAAGTCCTTCAGTAGAAGGAATAGGGGGAAATGAAGCAATGACCTTTTGTATCCATCCTTCAAGCAGCAGTTTTCAGAAACTTTTGTATTGTCCATAAAATTAGGCAGATGATAAATCTCACTGTGATGATTTGCTCTTTATAAGTCTGAAGCCACTGTTCTGAGTTCTCAGTGTATAATTACTTCAATATAGATAAAGCATGAGTCATCTGTTCTCCTCTAACCTTTGCATTTAAATTTGAATTTTAGTCTTGCTTATCTTTTTTTCCTAAATTGATATTACCGTCTACTATGTTTATTAAAAACAACTTAAAGCCACAGTGCATGTCAAACTCTGCACTGAGGCACCATTTGTTGTGTTATTTTAATTAACACATCTCAGGGAGATTACAATTCTAATCATTTCTATTAACTATGCCAGAGTTTTCTTTATATTAAATGTCAGATTTTGTTTCCTATTTCAAATTATGCCTTAATACCCAAGAGGCTTTTAGCAAATGCTCTGCACACTCAGGTATGCAACTGAGAGGCACTGTCATTTCCTGCCAACATCACAACTATGGTTGACTGGGCAGTGTCCTTAGCAGGTTCCCAAATTTGCCCCCTCTGGATCTGTTCCTCTTCTCCCATCTTAGTGAGATAAAATTTCTAAACCCAGGAAATACATTCATTGACCCAGAATGAGACCAGTGGGTACCCCCCTTTACTCATTAAGAAACTTGTCTTAGAGCAGGATTATACTCAAAGGGATATTTAAAAGAAAGTCCCCCACATCAAGATTACAGTGACAAAAGATTTTAAGCTTAAGTACTTTGCTGTCTCCACACATTTTTGCCCACCATTTATCAGAATCCTTCTAACCCATGCTTGGGTAATAACCTGGAGCTCAGTCTATTTAAATGGCTGCAGGGTGAGCTGCCGTGCACAGGGCAAAGTTTCAGTTAATACCTTCTTTAAGTGAATTTCTTGCAAGGTTTGTCCCCAGGTATGTAACAGCGGCTCAAAGCCACTAAAAGAAGAAGAAACCTACCCTCCTAGACTTAAGGGGGGCTATGATTATTTTTAAAGCTTCCGTTTTTAAAATTCTCCCTTCCTGTTCAGTGTCCCAACCAGGGTACCTATTATTTTTCCCTGGCCATTAGGGAACTGCACAGCAACACTTTCTGCTGATCTGAATAATTGAAACCACAATACTAATTCAACATTTTGAATGGGATTCCCTTACTTCATTAAATACTCTTTTCCATGGCCAACAGAGATGAGCCCATGGGAGGAAGCGCTATCCAGTAGTAAGGGTTCAGTGCTCATCACTGCTGCCAAGCTCCCCTGACAAGCAAAGGCTAGTCAGTCTCAAAGTCTTCAACACATCACACTAAGACACTACATGAATAACTTCTTTTAATGTCTTTTTTGTTCCTTTTTAATTAAAGATGAATGGTCCATTTACTAACGTAAAATACCATCAAGGTATTTTATAGTCTGAAAGACTAGGAGAATTTTTAAGCTCTTAGTTTTGAGATAATGGGGTGTACCAACATGTGCAGTTTCACTACGGCTAATTAAATTCAACACTGCTGTTTACCTTTTCCTTTGGAAATCCAAACAAATTTAATTGAATCTAGACTGATTTCCTCCCACACCCCATCCTTAACTAACATTACATAGAGTTTTGGTATAGTAAAGTCAACTTTAGGATATATTGTGTGACTAATCTGCCACTATGTAAAAGTAGACTTTTCTCTGCAGATTTTCCTCTAGGGTCTTGATTCTAAGTAGAGGTCAGGAACTTTGAATGGAAAAGATGGAAGTCTTACCTATGAGAAAGATTTCCTGAAGTCTTTGCATGAAGCTAGTGTGTTTTGCCTCCCCTTTTCTTGTGTAAGCCAAGAAAGACTACAAGAAAAAGCCCATTATTGTGCCTCTATCTGTATCCTTCAGATATATTTAATAACAAACTAATTTAAATCTCCCCATCTCATCTTTTCATTCTTACTTAAATGCATGGTATCTTTTTCGTCCTCTTAATCACTTCTCACCATTTTTTGCTCAAGTCCTACAATAGGTTACCTATTGTTCTCTGAATTTGATGAAATACATTGATCCAAATAACTAGAGCCCTAAAATTATTAGCAGGATTCTTGATGGGCTTTTACATATCTTTCTATATCACTGTAGGTATAACCTGCTGAAGTCATCAGCATATCGCTCAGAGGTTCACCCAAGGAGGGTCTCAATTTATTTTGGAGATTCTAACACACGCATGGATTTCTTCCCACTCATTTTCTCTAAACTGTTTTTTGTTTCTTCTTGACATTTGAATGCAGTTTTGTCACTTGGCCCCTTCTGGTGAAGAAAATGCGGTTTGGATTTGAGAGTTCCTCAGAGCATGTTCAGAAAGCACGTTCTGAAAATACAGCACACTTGGGAACAAGGAGATGCAAGAGCTCTTTCAGCCTCAAAACTTACAAGCAGTCACACACAAAAAATCATCTCAGATCCATCAGCCTCTCTAGCAATCCTTCAATGGATGCTCTGATAACATTCATATTTGTTTACCCACCACTTGAGTCCTAAGCAAGACTTTTTCAAACACTACTCAAACTGGGGAGAATGGAGGTTGACTCCCAAGTGCAAGGCTGTTCTTCACCCTCTCTACTTAAATCCCCAAGGACCAACATGAAAAAAAGAGGAAAAAGAATTTCCTATGTGGCTACATACCGTAGATTAACCCCAGTCTTAGAAACCACAATCCTTTCTGGCTCAGCATGTATGAAGAGTGACAGTAACTGCTGAGCACAAGTATCTCCCATCCTCAGCTGCTGAGGCTTCCTATAAACATGTTGAAACAGTACAGCCTATTCTCCATCTCCTCCATCACAGAGCTGAATTGACACCAGACTGGGGAGAATAAGTGCTTGCCCTGCCCTCATACTCTACTGTAACCCTAAGGGGACCATGACCCAAAGTCTTAGACATCTTTTTTGCTGGCAAGATTGCAGAGAGCGCAAGAAACAATGCAACAAAAGCAAGATTTCAGGCCAGCCAAGATGCATATCTTCCCCATCCTTGTTTGCCTCAAGTCCCATCAGTCTGAAGCAACCAAGCAGAAAGGACAATAACCATAAACCCAGACAAAACACTTTTATTGTCTGAAACTCAAAACACTGGCCTTGCTTTTGTCTACCTGGCAGACAGTCTGACAGAAGACAGCAATTGAGCAAGAGGAAGGGAAGCAGATGAATTTGGACACTAATATGTACTCTTCAATATGTTCTCCTGGGAACTGTGTTGTATAAACATCATTTAAGAGTTCCTAACATCCCTTCCACACTCTTGTGTGGACGTACTGAATAGGTGAAGGGCTCTCCTCTCACTAAATTAGACTCTGGATTTAGAATCACACCGGTACCATCTAACTCACCTCAGGAACTCTTAAGCACAACTTGGCCATGAGCCTAGATAGCAAATTAGTGAAGAGGCATTTAAAGCACTTCATGGAACTTGACAGCTTCCCCAGAATAACCTCTTCACTAACTGGGGAGAGGCAGAATTACTTTTTTCAAAGAGCTGGACTCTCTTAAGTTTAGCCCAGATAAAACACGGTGTAGGGAAAGCTTCCACATCTGACCAACAGCTAAATCCTGCACTTCAGAAGAGGCTAAGATAAAAAAAGAGAGAAAAAATACAAATAAAAAAGCAGCTTTCAACTGTAAGTATTGAAGACAAATAACAGAGGAGACATAAAGTGAAAACTCTAAAAGCTTATGTTTCAAATCTGTTTCCAGAAGAGGAGAGGGAGAAGGTGAGGAAGAATTCACCCAGGCAAATTGTTTTCTGCTCATACCCCCTCAGCTTAGCCTTCAGTGCATTTGTGCACATCGTCTATCAAATCTCGGGACTGTAAAACATGGAGCTGTTGGAGCAAGTCCAGAGGAGGCCATGAGGATGATCAGGGGACTGGAGCACCTCCCATATGAAGAGAGGCTGAGAAAGTTGGAGCCGTTCAGCCTGGAGAGGAGAAGGATACGTGGAGACCTCATAGCAGCCTTCCAGTATCTGAAGGGGGACCTAAAAGGTTGCTGGAGAGGGACTCTTCATTAGGGACTTAGCAACAGTAGAAGGGGGAACGGGTTTAAACATAAAGAGGGGAAGTGTAAGCTAGATATAAAGAAGTTCTTTGCTGTGAGGGTGGTGAGGCATTGGAACAGGTTGCCCAAGGATGTGCATGCTCCACACCTGGCAGTGCTCAAGGCCAGGCTGGACAGGGTCTTGGGTGAGATGGTTTATTGTGTTGTGTCCCTGCTCATGGCTGGGAGTTGGAACTAGATGATCTTAAGGTCCTTTCCAACCCTAACTATTCTATGATTCTATGATTAATAAGTAAAATATTTTTTGTGTCACACAAAACTGATCCTGAAACAGTTGCCAAATTGATGCCACTGACCTGCACCTACAAAGAAGATACAGATTTTGGCACCGTTGCAATACTGAGCAAATTCTTTCAAAGCAGAGTTAAAATACTTTGCTGAAAGTCACAGAGTCTGTCAGAATCACATAATTAATGTCTTGTTGCTTCCCTATTTCATCAAAGTATTTAAAATAATGTGATATCAAATGAATTACTGTTGTTTGTTTGGCAGGTATCCCGCATTTAAACAGCAGGATGGCTGCTGTGCTCAGCGTTGAATTGTCCCAGCACATTGTATTTGTACAATTTCATCTCCGTACTACACAATCAGGCAAGGGAATAACACAAAGTTTTTTAATATTCTGTCTTTACAGCAAGCAAACAACCCGGAAGAGTGGATTTCAAATTTTGGCTGGGGATTAACATCCAAATGCTTTGAAAATTAGGGATATAATTATATGAAGTCAATTACAATTTTCAATTATATATTTCCTAAGGCTTTATATTAAGCAATGTTGGGCACCCTGTGCTTGTAAGTCCTCTCAGTCCTTTGCATCATCTACCAACAAAGAAACACCACAATCAAGTGACTCAAAAAACATGTGGGGTGCTCTTGGGGCTCCTGGCCACCCAAATCTTTTGCTATGCTGGTGATAGGAATAGAAAGCTGAGGACCAAGATATAATTTTTTCACTCCTGGATCTGTTTATTTTAAGGTTTAATTACAATACAAACTAAATTCACTGATTAATAAAATGAGCGTGCCTGCATGTACCTTTCCCAAATTTTATTCAGTTTACAAGCAATAAAGAAGTGATAATCAATTAAGTTGTATTGAATGTAATCACAAGCCCATAAATGCTTTTTACCATATTGAGTTACGGCTCTGCATACTAATGGCTCATATTCATTTGAATTTTTTCCTGGAAGTTTTCTGTGCAACATGGTAATTACATAAATTGCAGCATTCTTTTTTATTGGCTATGGGGAAAAAAGTAGTTATGAATTTTAAAAGAATCATAGTCTCCTTGGTTTTAAGAGAGTCTTCTATCTGTACACCCATGCACCACATGTTGAAAGGGAGCACTTCTGGCAAGTATCTGCCACTTGCATGACTGGAGAAGTCAGTTCAAATATATTCTGGAATTGGATGAGTCAACAATAAAGGCAGACTATGACAAAGGAAAGGTGACAGTGGCTGTGGAAAAGATCCTCAGGTAAAGCACTAAGTCCATTTAGGACACTGTATTTTAAGAGAATTGCAAACATTTTTGGAGAAAGGGAGACTGCAAGCATGTTGAAGAGACCCTGGAAATGTCTTGTGAGAGAAGATTCTTCACTCTTAAGAAGAAAACAAAAAGGATGGATAGTTGCATATTAGTGAAGTACAGCCTGAGTAATGCCAATCAAAAGAGTACCTTAGGAAGCTAAAAGTTCCTCTTGGAGAGGAACTTTATTTTATCCTGTCTTTAAATGAGAGGAAGTGACAGGGTGATTTCTTTAGGTGTCTTGTAGGCAATTCTGTGATTCTTTAAAAAGAAGATGAAAGGGCAAATCTGAAACCAAAAGTAGCCTTAAACTGTTCCTTCTGGGGTTTTCAGTTAAACAAAAGCCAATCAAATTTAATTTCTAGATTACATAAACCATAATTTCCCACGTATTTTTTACATGGCTACAAACAGCAAAAAAGGATTTAAATTATGCATGGCTATAAGGATTGCCACATTTCCCAAGGAAGTTACCAAATACCCTTAGCACACCTCAGAAAAGTCTAGCTATACTAATGACCAAAGTCATTGTTAGCATTATTTCTCATATTCGCTCATCATTGTTAGTATTATTTCTCGTATTCGCTCATCACAATCCAGTTTTGGAATATAAAACGTGCTGGATAAAATAAGAGTTTTCATCAGTTACATGCTGCCAGCTAACAAAGCAGAAAATAGAAAAAATGGCCATTTCATATTGCTTAATATCCATCACTTCAATGGAAATGAGATGAAGTAGATAACGGTAATAAGAATAGTATTAAGAGGACATACATATATTACGTATTTCTCAGAGGTACCATTGTTGTACCATTTACATTGTTAATATTAAAATGTCTCAAGCAGCACAAGCCAGTGTAACCAAAGCTATAAATATTACCCTTAATATAAAGGAGTTGAATGAGCTTTTAACCTTGAATTTGATACAATGTTGAAAATAACTTTTATACTTAGATGACCTAGCTCCTGTGAATAGCTGAGTACTTTTTCTCTCAAATAAATCTTTCTCCAAAGTAAAACTTCCTTGAACTATTCTGAGCTGTAATAATCTATTGCACATTAAGCGATCATAGACCTTTACTATACCTCTTGCAAGTGTAACTCAGAGGCAGAAATGTCAATTTCAACGAAGCTTTTGTAGGTAATATTGAATACAAATAAACATCTCAAGAAATGTTCCATATTAGGGTTATTTCATTAAAGAAAAGTGTTCAGGAAGGTTATCTACACATTCTAATACCGTGAGCCCAGGTAGAAATAGAATTTAAAATGGTTTTTGAATCAGAACACTTTAGAAAAAAGAAAAGAAAAAGAGGAGGGGGAAGACAAAAGGAGAGAGTTTTGATTTTTCAAAATAAGCAACACTTGGATCATAGAAAGATGATCTTCAGGTTGAAGAGCCGTCAGGAAGTCACTAGCCCAACTGCCTGCTCAAAGAAAGGTGAGCTATGACAGATTAGATCACTGTTCCCAGGGCTTCCTCCACTTCATACTATGTAGTCATAACTCGATCGGTTAAACACTCAGGATGGGTATCAGAGAAGCACAAAAGCATATTAAACTCCGAGTATAGTTCTGTGCCTGTAAAGAAGCGTATCGTCACTGAGCTCATCAAAAGGCAACAGGGTGAGGAATAAGGGAGAAATGGGAAGTCTGAGCACAAACAGTAACAACAGGGTTAGGAAGAACACGATCACTGGATCCTATCCGCCGGGTGATGCAATATGACCAAGGAAGAAATGGCAGGGCAGAGCTTGGGTAAGGAAGAAAGAGAAAAATCAGTGCAGGAGAAAAATGAATTCATTGTGAAATGCTACAAGCAGGAATAGAGTATGTGCTATCATCTGATCCAGGCTGCTGGCCTGACTACTTTAATAAAAAGATGGTTGACATGGAATATTTTTAATTTCCACTTAACTAAACTATTTTTGTTAAGCATAAGGTACCTTGATTTAATGTAGAAGAGACTAAGCAGATACTACCATGAGATATCAACGCTGGCAGTCATGGAATTTGATGGTGAAACAAAATTGGACAGAATCTTCAATACAAGTTTGAATGACTACCACTGTGAAGAACTGGATATCCATGAAGTTTAAATACAAGACACAGGTTAGAAAGTCAGAGTATTAAGCTCAGCTTTTTACACTAGGTACTTTGGCAAGAATTTGTTGTAAGTCAGATAAACATATGGTGTAAATGGTAATGGAGGGAAGGCCTATTACTGTATGTAAGTATAATCTACTGGTATAGTGTGCCTGTGAATAAAGTAAATGCAATACTAGGAGTGTTGGCAAGTGGAGATAGGAAATATTAATGGTGATGGGGAAGGAAGTGTTGAGTAGAACACTGTGCACTTCTTGTCATTTATGTTCAAGAACAAGGAATTGAAATGAACAAAGCAGAAGAAAAAGTAGTTGAGGGCTGCTGAAAGAAAGCTAAAAAAGATGGGATTGCTTAGTTTTAACAAAAGGAAGGCTGCAAGGGGACATTGTAGGACTGCTCTGTTGGAAGATATGCAATGAAACCGTAAGGAGTAAGATTTATTTAAGACGAAGGACAATGTTGTCAGAAAATTAATCAGGTATAAATTTGCTATGAATAAATACAATCAGAAATAGAATGGTTCTGACAATAACAAGACTGGGGCTCTGAAACAACCCTTCAGGAAGTGTTGGGGCAAAAGTAACCCTTAATTTTAATGAGAATCTTCATGGATTCACATGCAGGATTAAAAGACACATCTGCAGCGGTGGGAGTCTGGTCCTAAGAAACATAAGAGGCTGGTTTTTGGCTTGTACTTCTTCTTCCACAAATCTGTATATAGGCATTTTTACCAGCGTGTTGCCTTCTCTCTATATGCTGAGACACAAACTCCTATTTCCATGGCGCAAAAGGGAGAATAGAAAGTCTGTTACAGGTACTGTTTTAGTTTTAATAAAATGTTATGACGGAGTGATACAGCAACCAGAAAAACCACAAAAACCTCAACTTCAGATCTCCCAAGAATGACACTAAAAAGTTAAGCAGCACTTGGTCTTCTTTAAGATGTCACTTTTGTTCAGTGTAACTGTTAGACACTTAATGCAGATAGATGGGCTAAGCAGACTCTGAGAAGACAAAGTTTCCTCCTTTACATCCAATCTAAAAGCTTTTAAAATCTCTCTGTCAGGAACAATATGACTGCATATCAATTACATTCCCTTACTACCGCAGAACTTATAATAAGGGAACGTCATGGGGAAGAAAAGACATTTTGATAACACTGACAGTAAAATGAAACACTGTCAATCTAATTGGCTGGAATGCTGGGACTGTTCGTTAACCTCACTTTACTCATTAAAGTTCTCATTCAATTAAAATAGCAGCTAGGATATGCCTGTGTGGTACCACACTGTCTTGCTGACAGCAAGTTCATTTCTGGTGTTTTGCTGCTGACCTCATGAAGGATGGACGCTGGGACTGCAAAGTTTCTAATATAGATCAACTAACAAAATACAAACTTCTGCCCCTATCCTTGACACAAAGGATGTGCAGTACCTATATGTAAGAAAGAAACAAGATGTTTTCCTGTTATTTTCAATGTACAGTCTGAGGTTTTATACAGCTCTTCTTTAAATACAGAATTTATATAGGCAGAGCTTTGAAAATGAAAGTTCTGAAATTGGTCTTCACTTTTTCCTATTATTTTCTCTGTTGGCTTTCTTTCACAAATTAGAGAACAGATACAGTTCATAATTTAGCCTGGAGTTCTCAAAAGAAGAAGAACAACAAAACAGTTTCATCAACAACAATATACATTTATCAACATACTGAAAGAAGAATAATTGAACCATCCTCCATATGTATCTATAAGAACAATCAAACTGATCCCCAGGGTAAGAGGCACCATTTCCCAAAGATACATTCTATATATCAGAAAAATTATAATTCTTCTCACACAGTCTCCATTTAGCTCAGAGTTTTCATAATGTCTCTAATAAACAGCAAGAACGGTGGATATTTCCAAAGGACAAACTGGTGGCTTTATTCTCAGTTCACAATACTGCCTAAGCAAAAGCAAAAATAAAATAAATGCTAGGCATGCAGGGAAGATGGGAGCAACTCCATTAAAGTCAATAGTTACGCATAAAAATACCTAAAGCTAGGGAAAGAATAACAAATGTCTTTAGAGAATGTATGAGAATCACAGTATGAACCCTCAGCAGAGATACACCTACAAAGAAAAGTTAGTCAGGAGAACCAATTTTTAACTTGTCATTTCAAGCTAAACGGGGAAAGAATAAAAATTTCATAGCATCAGCACTGTCTGAAGAAATCTTTTGTGCCTAAATAGAATGTACAGAACGATTGTAAAACTCAAAGTATGGAAATAAGCATCACAATTGATTGCATCTACTGCTTTCAGTTGTGAACGGAGGTTGTTATTTAGCAGGACATTGGCATCTTCAGTGACCAACGCATTGCTTAAAAAAATTGGTCTTTTTGCATTACTTTCAAAAGCTTTAAAAAAGGATATTTTTCATGGTTTAACGAAGTTTGAAGTATCTCCAATTTTCACCCCTGGACCAACCCAAGTAGTCAGAAAGAGGAATTTGATTTCTTTTGTCCAAACCTTATAACAACTTTCCTTTAAAGAGATGGCTTACAGAGATAATATAAACTTGTAAACAATTAGGATTAGTGTCCTGATCTGCAGTGTTGATCTGAATTGCAAGTATGTTAACAAAGGAGACAGCAGTGACACTTCTGAAACAGGTCTTTTGACATAGCCTTCCACTTTCCTAAGAATACATAAGAAGCGCATGGAGTTTATTCAACAGAAAATCACCATGAAGAGCTAGACAGGAAAACTGGGCTGGAGGAAGGGATCTACAAGGACACAGCAAACAGACTGTGGTCCAAACTTCTTCAATAAATGCTGCACTTGAGTCTTCATAAAATGCCTTTTGAGTCTTATCCACATCTTTGTTTAAAGAGGTACAATATTCTGGCTTTGTATTTTGTCTTCTTGAGAAAAAAAAAACAAAATCACAAACAATAAAAATAAAAGAACCAAAGGTGGGTAGATTAGAAAGGTTCTGGCACATCTTGACATGTTTCCACCTGACAAGAGGTAGTTCTCAAACAGCTCTTGCCAACTCAGCATCTTCTCAATCTTATACCCTCATCTTGGCAGACAGCGGGACTTTTCTAACTAGGCAGGCATCTCCAACACAGTTATGAGATGTCTAGCTAGCTGTCTAAGATCTCTTCATAGTCAGTAAGAGGAAACCTAAACTTTTAGTTCACAATACTTGGCTCTCTAAAATACCTCTATTTATCTCATTAAGAAAACTTATTTCCTTCTTTGCCCAAAGAGTGAGACTAAGGAGAAAATGATTTCAGGGAGATGGGTCTCACCCAGAATGGCTTTCAGAGGCATCCCTGCCCATGGCAGGGGGGTTGGAACTAGATGATCTAAAAGTCCTTTCCAACCCTATTCTATGATTCTATGAAACATATGGAGACTGTCCTTTCTGTCCCATTTTCTTGCCAAAGACAGTGGATAGCATTGATGAAAACCACTCTAACATGACTATGTGTGATTCCTGGATGAGTTTGTTCATGTGGCTATAGCAGTGGTCTGTTTTTCCAAGAAAGTAACAAAGAACATTCATATGGATCATTTCCACTGCTCTTCCATGATGTACTTGGGTGTCTGTGCTAGGACAGACTTGTGAGAAGCATATTCTTCACCAGTATTAGTGAAGAGCTTCAAATATTAGGGAGAAGATGAACATTTTTACCACCATGAAAGAATTGTGACATACTAAAAGGGATAAATATAACGATAAAATACATTTTCTTTTTAGGTACCAAAGGATTTTCAATCTCCAAATTCTAATCTGTCTCTTCAAGAAAATAAGAGCTCTACAAAACATGTTTTAACGTAACTATTTCCTGGTTTTGCTCCAGAAACATGATTTGACCTAATACCTGGACATCTCTCTTTTTTTATATAGTTGTTTCCAACGGCTTTCCTTTGATGACTAGTAACTTCATTCATATGCTCTTCACTTTTTGTCAAGCAGCACCACTGAGATGCTAAAAATGTCAGACCCCATAAAACCAAAGTCTTAGAGCAATAAAAAAAATCATTTTTCTGGAGAAAACCTAATTTAGCAAACGAACTGTGTTCTGCTTTGTCTCTTCTCTCCAGTTTCCAAGTAACTACCCTGGTGTTACCCTATGTATTAGCCCTGGTTTCTTCTCCCCCTCTATCTACCTGCTCTACCTGCTCTCTTTGCCAAATCAGTCAGACTGAGTTGACCAGTAAAAGTGATGTTCTCCACTGGGAAATCACTGCTGCAGTGCATCAGTTCCACCAGATTACCCCATGCAATGTTTGCAGAATTGCAACCAAAGGAACTGTCAGTTCTGACATTTGCCTTTGAATGCTACTGTACAAGTCAAAACCCATTTCTGTCCTTCAGTTTTCCACCTAAAATTGAGTTATTAATACTCAATATTTAATAAAGTAATTTGAAGTCTACAGTCATCATTGACCCCTCAAAGTTTCAAATTTATTGTGGTCCCACTCTTAATTCTAAGTTTGTTGGCAGAGCAGGAGACAGTTAAGCAGGTTTGGTTGCATGGTGACTTACAGTTGTATTATTCTCAGTGTCCAAGATCCAGGAAACTCAAGGAGTGGTGAACCCAATCAGTTTAACTTTAACAAATACATTCAAGCTTTATGGTGCTGCAGATGCTCATCAAATGGTTGCTTTTAAGCAAGATTTTCTTTAAGTAATACATATAACAATCAATAAAATGCCATCTCTTTCTGCATATTTTACACAGCTTTCACCTAGAAATTCATAATATTCAATAAATACATAATGAACTTCATTGTCCCCAGCTGCCCATGTGTTTTACATCCTTTCATACCTAATCCTCATCATCCGCACATTCAAGATTAGACATGATCCCTGGTGGACCTTGCAGCTTATGAGCAGCCAGCTCAGTGGTTCTGATAAATTTCTCTCATGAATGAGACCACACCCAATGCACCAACAATTAATTCATAGTGTTAGAGACTCAGCTGAGTTAGAGAAATGCATCAATATTACTTTGCAATTATTCAGTACCTGGGAGAACACTACTTCTAAATTACTCATAAATTGTTAGCATATAGATATTACATGTTTTCAGGCATTTTATATATTGAGAACTACATTTTAGTGTCTGTTTATTACTGTGTTAACACAAGGACTGCCTTTTTTTTAAACTAGGTTTAGAATTTAAAATAGAAATCTGATTGTTCAAAACAATCTGAGTACAAAGTGTACAGAAATACCTTTTAAAGGTCAATTCTAAAACAATCATTATGGTTTTGGCCTTTTACTTTTCTTTGCAATTATTTGATATCTTAGTCCTAGAGTTATTTGCACAGAAAAATACACAATGTATTTAGGCAAATCTAAATACTAAAGACAGCAGGCACCGCATAAATCACCTTTCACATCATTCAAAGATACTTTTACAGCTTTCATTAATATTGCAAAGTGTGCAGCAATATTCTTGGCTACAGTGCCTCGGAAGTCATTATTATCTCTGGCTGCAAAATCAAACAAGAAGCTGACATATCAGCTAGCTCATTAAATGCTGTCTCCCTTATTGTTTTGGGTTTTCTTTAAATTATTTTTCTAAGGAAATAGTTCTATAGTTCTTTTTCATGTGAAGGTTAAAGCCTGAAGGATGCAGGCCAGAATTACTGCTCATTTCATCTATATGACAGTCTGTCCTGGGTCCAACAGTCCAATTACAGACTTTTATTTGTAGAAATTTAAGAAACAGAAACCTAAGGTTACCAAATTGGTGTGTTTGTGTTCCTTATTGAACATGTATAATTCAACTGAAGAGTGCAGGAAGTAATGGTGAAACTGTTGCAAACCAAGTGACATAAATTTAGATTATCAGCACAGTGCAGTACCTGACTATGACAGCATCCTTTTAAATCAACAGGATCAGT
The DNA here is from genome assembly GCF_028554395.1 of Pezoporus wallicus. Taxonomy (NCBI): domain Eukaryota; kingdom Metazoa; phylum Chordata; class Aves; order Psittaciformes; family Psittacidae; genus Pezoporus; species Pezoporus wallicus. Next base: position 1,116,779 of record NW_026637098.1, on the reverse strand, counting down.
AGATCCCATATCCCCGATACTTTGGGCTGGCAGAATGGTTTTACTTGCTGGTCTGCACACAGGACCAAATTCATTCCAATGGTCACAGAATTATGGAATGGTTTGGGCTGGAAAGGACCTTAACATTATCCAGTTCTAACCCTCTGTCACAGGCAGGGACACCTTCCACTAGAGCAGCATGCTCCAAGCTCCATCCAGCCTGGGCTTGAACACTGCCAGGGATGGGGCAGCCACAGCTTCTCTGGACACCCTGTGCCAGCGCCTCACCACCTCATAGTAAAAAATTTCTTCCTTACATCCAACCTAAATCTCCCCTGTCACATGAAGCCAGAGTAGAAAGTGCTTGAAACTAGTCCACAGTTAATGCACAACTATTTTCAGTCCTCAGATCCGCTATCAGCACTTGCATCTGAGGATCGCAGAGACTCCTGCATCCTACAGTTCAGATAAATCTTTAAGTCTTCTGGGTCGTCTCTTTTATTACCACTTCAGTAGAGTCCGAGGTGCACCTGACTAGGGAGTTAAAACAAAGTCTGTGTCTTAAGAACAAGCTACTGTTTAAATAAGAAATAAAAAAAGGATAAAGCATTGGAGCTAGTCTCCACCATGATGTAAACCTAGCAATATTTTTAATTTAATGCAAGAACTCTCTTCTTCTCTAATACTGATTTTGTCTTACTGTATTTTCCTTGCTATTTGAAGAATAATGAATAGTTTTAAATAAGAAAGAAAAGAAGGTTGTAATTTCTGCCCTGGAAAAACACCTCTATTCACTCAAGAGCAATGAGCATGGTTCCCATCTGTTGAAGCAGAAGAATAATAGGCATTAATGATGGCACTTTTGCTAATTTCATAAGCCTTTCTCCCAGGTGAATGAAACAGGCTTTATTCAGTCATCCTCAATGAATTCACATTTGAACACCATAAAGTAGCATCGATGCAGCAGAATCACACAGCATATCTAAACAGTGCAGATACATATATTTTAGCTAGCTGCAGCAGATAATAGATTAGCTATATTTGTACTCCTCAGTAGCAATTGTTCTTTAACACAAAAAAAGCTTTTAGAAAGAATATTTCCTAAGAGTCAGTGAAACCATATAGCTTGGGGAAATGTGTAATGCAAAGTCTGCAATACTATATCCTATAATTCTGCTTTACTGCCTTCAGTGTTTTTTCCATGGATTTCCTCATCCCTAATTTTAGAAAACAATTGCCTCACTCATCAGTTTCTTGAACATAAAAAAGTCATTCCTAGGAACGTGAAATATGGATGTCAACCCTCCCACCATGTACTAGACAGAGTTATTCTCTCTTAAAAGTAACTATTAAATAGCAATGAGCATTGGCACAAAACTCCTTGTTCATAGATCTGAAATTTAATAGGAGTTGATGTAACAAATGAGAGTTTTATTATTCTTTGACCTACACAGAATAGGTCAATTTACGATCTCATCCAATGTCAATGTGCATTTGTTCAACACACGTAGTACAACATTCAAGTTAAGATACCTGAAATTGTACTGCACCACTCACATCCCAGCTGAGCAAAACTTTCTTTCAACTCCAGTCCTGGATTTCTGTAAGTCAGGTTATAAACTTGTTCATGAAATTTATCTGTAATCAGGAAGACAGTACCACTATCTTCATGCATGTATTGGTCTGTTGAATGCCAAGGAATGGTTCTTGAGACATCAAGAAGTAATACGTTGGCACAACTATTTTTTCAGTAGCTTCCCAAGGACATTGGCATTGGGAAGACAGGGAAGAGGAAGGAACCTGGAAATAAGATCAGAAAGGAGAAAAGGACAATCTGATGGCTAAAGCGAGCGGTACCAGAGAGGTTGGCTAAAAGAGGTGGCAATTGGCAGCTCACATGAAGTGAATGAGACAGGCTTTCTGCTGGGATGTTTATTAAATTGTGTAATTAAATATTTCCCATAATGAGTAGTCACAAGGGAGTGTCCATATATAAAACTCATATTTCCTTCTGACTGCTTGGCCATCCAACCCTAACGGTGCTCTTTTAACAACAGGATGTGTGCGTGTGTGTATTAAATGTAATTATACACACACACACTTCCTACCAAGTGCCAGTTTTCTTGTGGTGATATTAACATTCTTTAAAAATTAATTAAGCCTAACAAGACACTCATAATTAGACTGCTAAGGTTTATTATTTCTGATTTGCTATTGGGAAAGGGACCCAGTGAGACTAAGCGCCTTATCTAAGTAAGTGAACCTCTAAATTATGGTGGAAATGCAGTCCAAGGGCCCTGATTCCCAAACAAATGACTATTTAAACTTTCAAGGCTCTGTGCTTGTCTGTGTTTAGCTTTGAATGTGTCCTTTGCCAGATGAAAAGTTGCTTCTACAACTGGATATTAACAGTAATAGTTATGAATCTTTGCCTTAACACAATTAAATTAATCCAATGCCTTTCGAAACTTCTCCTCATGCTCTTAATTCTGTGGGGTTTGCTTTCAGATGACTTTCAGCAACATGTCGTCCATTTATGTTCATCTCTGTGAGATGTGGGTACAGTGCCTTAACGAAGACACTGCTTGAAATGAATTGAAATGTTTTTGCAGATTGACAAATAGAGTAGATAAATTACAGTTTCTTCTATCCAGATGATTAATTTAGACAGTAGTGCATACAGGTATTGAGGCATCATCTGCTTATTTTTTAACCTTCAAATATACAGGACTTGTTAAAAAGCAATGAAGTTTTAGGAAACATTTCTTCTTGTAGATCACAAATAAGCACTAGTTAAAGTTCTGAAACACAACCTTGAGGTGACCATCATTTTCACAGGCTATTTCTAACAACCACAGATTAGAATATGGAGAGAAATATGTATATTTTTTTAACAAAAGCTGCAGGTAATGCAAGTTGCAAAAGCATGGAAGAACTGAAAGATCATTAGTCCAATCCAAAGTGGTTGTCTCTATATTCCTAATGAAAAGAAGCCATATAACAACCTAAAGTCAAACCCATTGGTAAAAGTAATGACCTGCTGTGGCCTCAAATGATAAATTTTCTTACTCTCTTCTTAATTGTAAAATCACTAAACAACTGTGATTTCACATCATCTGCACCAAGTTCCTTATAAAATTTCCACATGTGAGTGATCTCTAACCAGTCCTCGTGATGCAGACTGTCAGAGAACATGTTAACTTACCGTTGCATACTATTCGAAAACTTGAAGGAAAGTCAGACAGTTGTCTTTTTAGGCTTGAAATCCCTCATTATTGATCCATGGAACATTAGCGTATTTTATGGCTTGTTTGTTCCGTAAAAATAGCAACCAGATTGTGGAAAAGCGCCATTTTTTTAAAGAAACAACAAATCACAAAACAAAACAAGACAAGCCTCAGGGGGCAATTAGGTTCTGCTGATGCTCTTGGAAAAGGTCAAGACTGTCAACTTCCACTTTGGAAAACCAAAGAATGTGATGCCTCAACAGCCCTATAACACTGCTCTTGCTCGTCCTGGGCACCAAGAAGTCTCTACAAAGGATACAGAAAAGTCCTCTGTTCTGGGGAAAATCTGCTTTGCTATCTTTAAGCTGCAATTTGACGAAGTTGTTCTGGTTTTCTCTCCCACACCTATACAATCTTCCCAGTGCATAAACCTTTCCTGGCCCTTCATGTTGCTTTTCTAGATCCCCCTGCTTTCTGGCAGATAGGTGACAGCTCAGTGACTCACCTGTACCAGTATTTCTTGCATAGAGACCCAATATGATAAAACATAGAGCCAATGCTTGATCAGCCACTCCAGAAAGAGAAACCTGAATTTGTACACCAAACACATACATCAGCAAACGTTTTGTTTTTTATCATTTAGGATAACTAGTGCTGTTCTTTCCTGCTGCCAAAGCTGTAGGCACTCCATAAGTACTCCGTTGCTCTCTTCTTGCCAATATATTTTCCATTGTGACTTACTGCTCTCCTGCAAGTGTTCTCAAAATGACCTGGCTGAAGATGCAAACACAGAGAAACTTCAGAACAACCTCCACCAGCAGTACTGGGAAACAGAGTAATTTTGACAAAGTGCAAGTACAGCATCACCTTGTCAAACACAACAGATAACGAGCTTGGAATCAGCCTCCAAGCTACTTGAACTAAAAAAAGATGAAAGCTGGCCAAGCACTGGTTAGTTACTGCAAAGCATTCAAAATCTGTCACTCATATAGAAACCTTTTGACAGATGATACCTTTTTCCACTCCTAAAAACGAGAGATACAAGGGAAATATCATGAAAGAAAGATTTTGTTTACTCAGCTCTCCAACATGTGAGATAAAAAGGAGTGCCTGGAAGTCCTCCAGTTTCTCTCCTGATCTACAGAGTCCTCCAGAAAGGCTCCAAAAACTGATGCAGACATCAACATTTATGAACTACATGCTCCCTAGATGCATGCATGATTTCCAGCCCCAGAAGAGGGAAGCAGGATAACTGGCAGGCAAAACCATGAAAATAGACAATTACTGAATGCTGAAACTATCAAATTTGGCCCAGAAGGAAGTAAACCTTTAAAACAAAGAAAATAATTAATCATTCGAAAAGTCTGCTAATGGTTATTCTTCATAATGGGCCACTTAAAAATGAAGAAAGGATTTATTCCTGGAAGATATCCTCTACTATGAATTGCGCACTGGGCTGACTTTGGACGGATGGTCTCCCCCAGAGCCGCTCTATCACCCTCCTCCTCAGCTGGACAGGGGAGAAAAAAGGCCCATGGGTCAAGATAAGGACAGTGAGATATTACTCACCAGTCACCATTATACGTAAAAAAGACCCCACTTGGGGAAATTAATTACCATTCAAATCAGAGCAGGATAATGAGAAATAAACCCAAATCTTCAGAGTTGTTTCTCTCACATACTCCCACTCCTCTCTTGAGCTTAAGTTGCTCCTGTGCAATAACTTTTCCCCTTCTAAAATACATTATGCCAAAGGCAGGTATGTCTTGGGACTGGCTAGCATTAGCTCTATTGGACATGGGGGAAACTTCCAGCAGCTTCTCACAGAAGCCACCCCTGTAAGTCCCCCCACCACTAAAACCTTGCTATGCAAACCCAGTATAGATAGGAATTTAATGAGGGAAATTCTTTGCTCTGTGTTATGCAGAGTTCAAAACAGATGATCAAAACGATCCTTCCTGGGTTCACCAGCTGTAAATCTATGCCTGTCTTTCACTAGGAATTTATTTGCGTGCTTCTGAAGGAGGATGAGAATGAAAGATACTTCACTAAGGTAGAATGAATTAAAATCTTGGCAAATTGTACTTGTGCTTCAACTGCAGTCTATAGCAATGACAGCAAAGTATCTTCTTTTGTTGTTTTTAGAAAATACATTGTGCAAAGGCTATCATGTGTTTACTACTGTTCATTGCCAAGCAAAGTGAAAGTAGCCTAAATATGGAAAAATCATTTCAACCTCTTCATAAAACCTTAACTACTGAAACAGTGAAGGTTAAAGTGATCTTTAAGTTCACGCAATTTTTAATGGCATACTAAGTGGCATTTTTATAAGGCATACAAAAACATACAGAAATACTGGAACCTAATTATAGACTTAATATATGGTGGCTGATCTGATAACTGTAAGTTGTACAATATCTGACTGCTGTCCATTGAACTTCTGTGCGAGATAATGGGGACTCCACTCTTCTGCTGCATGCACACTGCCAACACACACACAAATACATTTCTTTTAGAAGCTACATGTGAATCTTTTTTCTAAATAATACGGTGCTGGTACTGTCTTGAGGCTTTTTTTTTTCCACCTATGTCACCTGGGGTACTACTGCTTGTTGGGTTGTTTTCATCTGCGCAGTTCTCAGTGCTGATTTCTGGTACCTTATACTTAGCCCTCTAGAATAGTTTTCATAGATGTATTGTCTCACTGTGAAAAAGCAGGACCCAACAATATCTTCATTCTCTACTTGCTAAAAAGCTTAGTTCTCAGCAACTGAGTACTGATATTTTTTTTTTTTCCATACTGGAAACAAAAAGTTGTCAGAGCTTAAGATTTACAAAGAATGTGCATGACATTCTTCTCACCTATCTCTCCCCCCACACACACACTTCTATTCTCCTTCTTTATTTTCCTTTTTCTAACTTAGCCACCTAACTAGCCATCAACATTTCTCTTGCATATCCACCCTCTTTTCCTCCTCTCTGCCTTTACCTACTGTAGTAATTCCTTTTCACCCAGCCAGTGTTTGCATGTGCAGAGACCAAACCTCTTATTTATCAAGAACATGAAGAGAATGAGATAAAAAGAGAGGGAGAAAAAAACACAAACCCTTACACTTAGAAAATAAATAGAAATATAATATTTTTAAGCTGAATAATGAAGCTTACACCAAGACCAAAAGCACTGTGAGTAACGGAACTGGAGATCCTCCTTTACAAGAATTAATGTTGGAAACTAAACCCTTGAATTTCCCAACCAAATGAACAAACAAAAGACCCTACAAGACTGAACTTTTGATTGTGGACCAAAATAGAGTAGGAAAATATAATGCAGAGGAAGGATTTAAATGCCGTCAGATCTTCAAACCAACCCTTCATTTCATGATCTAGGGCTTTGACACACCCTGTCTGAAAATTCAACTTACATTGGCATATCCTTCTTTCGCTCTCAGTTTCTAGCCGTGAATCACCTGTTCTGCTGCTCCTGGGTGCAAGATGCTGTTAACAGTGTGACATTCCTCCCACTGTGCACTAACCACATTCCAGCTTTTGCTCCTACTGATTGCAAGAGGGGCATCAGGAGCTCTCCGAAAACATATTTATTATGTTATCACAACGCATGGCTACATTTCTGCCTTGGTGGCTAAGCAGTACCTATCTAGCAATAAAAATCAATAAGGAACTCTGGGTATAGAGCATGAAAATTTGGGATGGACAACTTATATCCCCTAAAATACAGAACTGTCTTCCAGTGGATTCATATTTATTAAACATAAGTGTCCATGTTGAAAAGGATAACAACAGTTTTATCCTAAAGCACTTATAATCTGAAAGACAAGGGACATGAACACATGCAATGTGATGGGAAATGACGACAATATAAATGTGTGATCAAATTAAAATTGCAAATTTGAATGGTAAATTAAATTATACTGATGCCAATTGGTGTCCATGTTGTCTGTCATAAACCTGGTGTCCTGAACAAGAGACCAGATCAAGACCAGACTGGACGGGTCTTTGAGCAACCTGATCTAGTAGAAAGTGTCCCTGCCTGTGGCAGGGGATTGGAACTGGATGAGCTTTAAGGTCCCTTCCAACTCAGAGCACTTTGATTCCATGATCCACTAAGTAATTTCAGTATATTTAATTCTTATTTACTTATCTGCCTCCACCTGCTGGAGTTTTTAAATTGCTTCATGGACATATGTCCCAATTCCTTCATTATGTGTTAAATAAATTCACATCAAACCTTACCTTGGTTTCCCTAGTATACCTGTCAGCAGCAACAACAGCTCATTTCCACTGCACAGCTATGCTCACCCTCCAATTATCACTAATGACCACCTTGCTTTATAAAAGATCAGGAGTGGTGAAGGTACACAAAATAAATACACCTGAAGGTGTAAAAAAGCTGGCTGAGAGGTACTGAAAAACAGATGGAAGAAGAAAAGCTTGACAGTTTGGTTTTTGCTGTCTCATGTTGAGGGGGTGAAGTGAAGACAATCAAGAGATTACTGAAATTACCTTGTTAATAAAAAGAAGGGGAAATACGCATGTGAACCAGAAAGTTAACAGTGGCTGGTTTTGCCTTTTTATATCTCAAAATAATTCAACATTCGGGTGTCATCTGGTTATGAATTTTTATTTCTTTTCCAGTTTCCCCCCTTAAGCTCTAGTTAAAAGAGAGACTTTATTAGTCACCAAAATAAGTGTGCCGTATATAGATGCTAAATTAAATGCTAAAGCATAAAATAGAGCTAAATATCATCCTGCTTTTACTTTCCCCTTCATACATCCTATATACATACATACTTCTTTTGGAGGGGGGTTGTGCTTCTGAATTTTAATTCCCATCCAAACAAACACGGGTTGTTTTTTTTCCATGTAAAGCTCTGCGCTACAGCAAATGTTACACTCGGATCTGTCATTCTGTGAGCTGATTCAGCAAGCAGCACGCCACTTCAGACAACAACAACAATCATGACCTAGGAGAGAAGTCTGTCTAAAAGGAAATATCACAGTATAGAGGGCTTCAGCTGAAGGAAACCAGTACACCATCCACATGCCTTTATACTAACAGACCATCTGCAAGGAACATCATTTGTCATTCCTGGAGGCAGCTTCCCAAGCATGGAAGCCACAGCTATCACACTGCAGACACCACGCTAATACTATAGCTTCAGATTTTGACATTAATGGGTTTTCTTTAATGTATGACAGAGAAAATGCCTCATTTCTTCCCATCTCTCAAAGAGATTTTAACTTTCTTTACTCAGCCATGACGATGCCACCACGTATGACCCCATTCTCACAGTTTTGAAGGGAATTGGAAATATTTCCACAGAGTGCAGAAAGCAAAAGCTTATAGTTTACAAGGAAAAGAAACCTCCAACAAATAAGAAAAACACTATTATTTATTTTCATGGGTAGGAAACTGAGGATCAGATATGACTTTAGCAAAGTCATGAAACTGAACATAAAACAGGGCAAGCAGTAAGTTTGATCATTGTTGCTTCAAGTTACAGAATCATTGAATGGTTTGTGTTGGAAGGGACTTTAAAGCTCATCCAATTCCAACCCCCAGCAGGCAGAGACACCTTCCATTAGAGCAGCTTGCTCCAAGCCCCTGTGTCCAACCTGGCCTTGAACACTGCCAGGGATGGGGCAGCCACAGCTTCTCTGGGCACCCTGTGCCAGCACCTCAGCACCGTCACAGGGAAGAATTTCTTCCTCATATCTAATATCTCAATCTCCCTTCTGTCAGGTTAAAACCATTCCTGCTTGTCCTGTCCCTATATGCCCTTGTCAAAAGCCCCTCTCCATATTTCTTGTCTAGGTTTAGGTACTAGATGGTACAGCAAGCTCTACACAAATGTCACCAACCATTATCTCTCAGTGTTGCAGGCACATAACAGCTTCTTATTCTACAGAGAGCTGGCAAGAACCACCAATAAGAAGATATTAGGACATAATGCATGTTGGACATTGTAACCCATCCCCTTCCCAACATTTCAATTGGCTGGCAGGACTTCAAGAGACACCATGCCTGCTGGGCCAGGTACACCGGGCTTTGCCAGTCTATGCTGCCAGTAGGCACAAAGTGAAAGCAAATTAAAAGCTGATACCAGCACGAGATCAGAATCCCTGTAATTACTGATTACAGGAGAAGGACCTGCCTTGGCACGCGCTCCTCCTACTCAATCCATGGTGCTCCCTTTCCTCTTCAAGAGCCATAGTCATGGGGTGCAGCAAGAAGACCTTCAGATTACAGAATTTGGAAGAAGACCTCTACCTACCACATAAGAGACACAGTTTGCTTCTTTTCTTTCATTTACACCCATTAAAGCACAGATATTATTTACCAATGGTCTATCATCTCACAAGTAGAAAGAAATGTGCTTTAGTGCATAGGTGCTATAGCTACAGCTCTTTCTCACAGCCCTTGCTGTGGCTTTATTTAGTCAAGAAATTTGCATGAAACGTTAAGAGAATGCCTTATACACATGTACAGACACTTAAATAGCTTTTTTTTTTACAAGCCATTCCTGCTGTTGTTTAGTGAAATGGTGGCATCTATCACAAAAGCAGCAATAGGCTGTTACAACTTTACTAAGAGCACAAGTGTGAATAAATGTTCCTGAATATAGAAAACAGTAGCAAAGATTCTTTACTTGCTGTTTGCACTGTGGCATGTGCTCCAAGCTACACCAAAAACAAAGGGCAGATCCCTACCAGATATTCATTAAGCCAATTTTCTTACACACAATAAGCTATTAAGGTAGTAATGAAGACCCTATGAAAGCAATTTAAGACAACAGAAAAGATGCATACCACAGCCAAGCCCTTTACTGTAGTGCATTAAACTTGTTTTCTACTTCATGGGGTACCCACAATATTAAGTTTCTCTTCCAAAATGCACTTTAGAACAAGCCAGAGGTTCTATCCTGACTTCAATCTCTCTCCATACGAAGATAGACAGAAAAGGAAGAGCATGTGCTGGAGCACATTTTCTTCTTACAAAACAAACTGCTGGAAACTTCAGCAAGAAAATAGATTCTCCCAGCATTCAGTTAACCTCTTGGGCAAAACAGTATATTCTAAATATAGCACCATGCATTTGTAGACAAGAAACAGGCAGTAATATTTAGTGTTGCCTTTGAAATACTCAAAAAATATTTCATTGGGCCAACATAGCTTTCGGCACCGACTCTCTGCAGTACTCAGTAAATCCAAAATTAAAAGACGAGGCAAGGCTGGAATTAATTTACTTTAGCACCATAGATGGGCTTCAGCCCTTTACATGCAGAATGAACTTCAATTTCTTTCCATTCACACATATAACTGTATTTCATTTTTGTTACACAGACTGTGGGAATGGTTTTCTTGGTGGGTGCCTTTTTCCTTTTCTCTTCACATTTCTCTTGGCTCCCAGAGAGACAGAAGTCATTATGAGAGGCATGAATAAGTTTTTTTTTCCCCAAAAACCATACCTTTATCGCAGAAAAAAAAAATGCAGCTTTTATTTATAAGCCTTAATATGTGGTGGTATGAGATACAGTCAAAAGCTAAACATGTATCTTGCAGGATGTAAAGAAGCCAAGCTAAAATCAACAGGTTTCAGGTGCTATTTTAGAAGCACGCATTTCTGCATGGTCAAAGCCATTCCTCCTTGTTCTGTCCCTACAGGCCCTTGTCCAAAGCCCCTCTCCAGGTTTCCTGGGGCCCTTCAAGCACTGGGACCTGCTCCATGGTCTCCCCCTAGGAAGCCTTCTCTTCTCCACCCAACTTTCTCAGACTGTCTCTGCAGCAGAGCTGCTCCAGCCTTTTGAGCATTTCATGCCCCTCCTGTGGACTAGCTTCAAGAGGTCCATGTCTTTCCTGCAGTGAGGACTCCAGATCTGGATGCAGTGCTCCAGGCAGAGGAATTATAACACTCAGAAGTGTCATCATTTCATGTCATTTGGTTTGATAGCATGGCCTCGTGCAATTGCATCAAAGACAGCGTGACTCCCCACACATACCTTGCCTCATGTAGGGGTTACAGGTATGACCATGGTTTCACCTCCTTGCTTGCTGCCTCTCTAACATTATTTGTTTGTTTGTTTTTAACAGGAAAAGACACTGCAAAATCCATGTATCTGGAGTAGATCAAGGAGACATTCACATTCAAAGTGGCTCCATTCCAAAACCACTGCAATATAGCATTGAAGCCCTAGCATTTTTTTTACACTGCCTGGATGAATCCACATTTCTGCAGTGGCTCCTCCTGCATTTCATTTTCTGATAGCAAGAATAATTTAACCTTTGCTAATAAGTGACTGACAACTGATACTGCAGCTTTCAGGGCTGCTCTGAGTCTGTTCCTCAAAGGTAAAATACATTAAACTAGTCCAGGCGATCTACCCTAAATTCAAAGCCAGATAATTGCAAATATCCTCTCCATTTCTTTTTTGTTTTAAAGTCAAGTAATTTTAAAAGAAAATCAGTATTTTTCAAAAATTACCTATGAGAATCAGGGGAATGATTAACCAGTCAATGTTAAAGATGAGTAAGGAGAGAGGTTTTGTGTGGCCAGATATCAGTAATCAGTAATTTTCACTGACTTCATCAAATCATGCATTTTTATCATTTATGTAGTTCAAACTCAACATCTGACGCATGGTTGCCTTTGATTCAGAGTGACAAGAAAAAGTTTACTGTTAAAGATTAATCATGTTCTTCTGTTCCCACTCTCCTTCTGGTCTTAGATTTAGGAAGATGCACTCAACTGTAGATTTATTTTCACGTTATGAAAAAAATCTGGTTTAGATTCCATTTATTTGTAATTTGGTTTTCCACATTTCTTACTCCAGAGACATAAGCATATATTCTGCATGAAATAAACATTTGTTTCATTCATTATTTTTCTGCTTGACTAATAAATGATAACTACTTTTTACCTTATCTCAGTCCTTCCTTATATCCATTATTCTAAATTGTGTCATTCTAAAATGTGTAATTTGTCTTTTCTTCTTTGTTCTTCTCACCTTTAAAATGTCTTTATGGTCACTATCTCCCAATTTAGTATCAGTTGGAAAAACTCTTACTCCTGCCTTCCCTCTTCTGGTACAGCAAACACTGCTACATACCCTTTCTCAAATGTTTTAAGGCAGAGCTCCAATTGTCATCAGGCTGTAAGAAAAGACATGTGTTGTACACCCTACTTGTCATCCACAGGTTTTAACACCAAGATATGACATTTTCCTCTCTAGCATACATGATTTTTATCTTCAGACTAGGTATAAGTAAGAAAACTTTTATGATGAGGGTGGTGAAACACTGGACCAGGTTCCCCAGAAAGGTGGTAGATGCTCCATCGCTGGAAACCTTCAAGTCAGGTTGTACTCTTGATGTGAATCATCACAGACTCATAGAATCAACGAGGTGGGAAAAGACCTTTAAGATCATCAAGTCCAACCTTTATCCCAGTACTGCCGAGGCCACCACTAACCTATGTCACTGAGGGTCTCGTCTACATGCTTTGTGAACACTTGTGGGGACAGTGACTCCAGCACTGCCCTGGGCAGTCTGTTCCAATGCCTGAGCACCCTTTGGGGAAGGAACTGCTCCTAATATCCAGTCTAAACTTCCCCTGGTGTAGCTTGAGGCCACTACCTCTTATCCTATTGCTTGTTACTTAGGAGAAGAGACTCATCCCCACCTCACTACAACTTTTCAGGTAATTGTAGAGGGCAATAACATTCACCCTGAGCCTTCTCTTCTTCAGACTAAAATCCCCAGGTCCTTCAGCGGATCTTCCATTCCAATGCTTACCATATGTTTACCAAATCAGATTCATTAATAGAAAGAAAAGAAATAAATAGTACTTTTTCATTCAAAGCATCCCATGTGTTTTTTATCCTAAGTTTAACAAAGCCATATTTCACGGTAAGAAGAAATATTTCCCATCAATGTCTACAGAATACTAGCTTTTATTTTAAATTATATTAAAAAAAGGTTTTGCTATTTATAGTTGTGAAGATAGTTTTGAAGATAACTGCGGAAACAAGAAAGCAAGGATATCAACGCCATAGATGCCTCCTAAGCCTGACAGCTGCAGTGCTTCTGCTGCTGCTCAGAATCAGATGCCAGGCAAGCACAGTGAAATAATATGAAAAAATATAAGCTAAAACACAAAAGTAGCTTTTCTCACTTTTTCAGACTGCCTCCTCCCCACTTGCTGTTGCTCCTATCAAACTTGCAAGCAAACTCCTTTCTTTTCTGCTTAATACGCTGGTTTCTGATGATAGACAATCAGAAAGAACTGGAATTGAAAAGCATTCCTCTTTCTAAAGGCACGTCCAGCATCCTGCACAAAGGAAAAGAGAAGAAGATGGGATTTGAGTGGAGGAAGAGGAAGGACAGTAGGTGATCTAGCTCCACTCCACTTATATTCACTCTGCTACTGCAATGCTTTTAGCCTTTCTGGGCTTTCACACACGGGAGCCCATTGCCCTACACACAGTTTTTCAGCTGCAGGCACTTAGCAGGTAGCCCTGACCTGAAGGAAGCAAACATGTTTGTGCAACCTCTACATACGGCATGGCAGTCATCTCTTTTACCAGTGAAGGATGGAATAGCTGTGACACCAAATGGTAGATCTTTGATAACACAATCTGCCCACTCAGAAAATGGTAACTCATCTGAGTCTAAGGCTTAAAATCCAATTCTAAAACCATTTACTACCACACCCCCCCCCCCCCCCAATTCTCTTGCAATATAGAGGTAAGCAAATTGCTGCTGATGGGCTTTACCTGATTGAATTACTATTGGGAGGACAGATAAATACGTTGGTGTGCTGAGAATGTTAAAACAGTGCAATATTGTAAAAGTACCACACATCCTGTCAGCAAAATCCTGTCAGCCGAGGGGTTAATTGCAATACTAGAATGATACATAGAAAAGTAATTGCTTTTTATTGTCAATTATTTGCATATGTGTGAATAAGCAAAGGAAATGAGTGTGGCATTTTCCTTTTAATAAAGTAAAAACTGGGTACCACATGTCACCAAGAATTAGACAATTTAGCTGCATATGAAATGCTTGAAGAAAATGTAATAGTATAAAATACAGTACCTCTTTAAAGAAGGAAGAAACTTCATTTCTTACTAAAGGAATAGGAAATAGTGGAATTTAATCTAGGTAAATCTCGGTTATACGATTACATCAGCAATTACAGCAGCCCTACAGAGTTAGTTATTGCCCTATGATTGACTAAATCTTTCCATGGTAATGGGCATTACATTCAGAACTGAAGGATGGTATCTTTATGGACTGCTGGCTGCTTTTAATTCCTTTATAGCACATTAAAATATAGTCTTTTTGCCATTTTAACCTTGTTTAGCACGAACGGCTGAACCTGAAATTCATCGACTTTAATGGTCCATGGAAGATATCATTAATAATTGCTGTACTGATTGTTTTTTTTTTTTTTAACTTGTAATGCATTTAATTATTAATGTCCCTTTATCATTTATGGCCCACTGTTTTTTCAGATTTTCCACATCTTTCACTTTACCTGTTTAAAGAGTTACAGGAGCCATAACATAATATGCCAGATATAAAGACAGTCACTGTTATCACTAGACATTGCATTAGTCAAAAACGTCTATACTTTGAGTATTGGAGATTATACAAACATGCAAAGGGCAAGCTGAATAATGACCTAAGAGCAAAACTGTCATAAAAAAAGGACAATCAGTTTTAAGATACTATATATATGTTGGTTAACATCTCTGCCAGTGACAAGGACAGTAAGACTGAGTACACCCTTTAGCCTGGAGAAAGCTCCAGGGGGAGTTTAGAGCAGCTTTCAGTGCCTAAAGGTGCTGGCAAGAGAACTGGAGAGGGAATTATGAAAAGGGACTGTAGGGACAGTAGAAGGGGGAATGGCTTTAACCTGACAGAGGGGAGGCAGTTCTTTGGAAGAAGTTCTTCCTATGAGTGTGGTGAGGAACTGGCACAGGTTGTCCAGAGAACCTGTGGCTGCACCATTCCTGGTAGTGTTCAAGGCCAGGTTGGATGGGGCTTGGAGCAACCTGCCCTAGTAAAAGGTGCCCCAGCCTGTGGCAGGGGTGGTGGAAACTAGGTAATCTTTCATCCCTTCCAATCCAAACCATTTTACGATCCTCTGATATGCCCGCATCCCATAGGATACATTTTTCATACATATACATTTGCATTATTTTAGTTGTTCTTCCTTTAGGATAAGGTGACCTCTAAAAGTAATTTTATTTATACTTCTGTGATCTACAGTACAAATTCAGGAGTACAGGTTAACTATCTGATTTTCAGTAACAAGAGGCCCTGTAACCTTCACAGGCTGTTAATTTTCTTAAGTTTGCCTTGAACATCTCCAGTGTTGCTAGATTTTCATTTGTGACCTGCTAAAGCTGACCTCTTATATGCAAAATTTAACAACAGAGTGACAAGCACGACTTGCCTTATAAAGGAAAAAAAAAGAATACCCCATAAAACCTAGCCCCATTCATCTAGTCAATACTCGTTTTTTACATCTATACTTGTCTTTATGTAAGCTAAAACAGTGATTTCTTCTGAACATTGCTGAAGGAGTCAAGGATGGTCTGTTTTTTTTTTTCAGTACAAGAAGAAAAATGTATGACTAAAACACCAAAGAAAGAGTTACCTCTCTGTGTTTCTTTGAATCATTAGTTATTGGCCACTGTTTAGTAACTAAAACTGGACCAGGTCTTCCAACAAACCTCTCCCTCTGGTTGCTGTTTCCCAGCTGCACATCAAGAGATAAATTCTTGTTTCTCATCTCAGTATAATCTACCCCAGGCCCATGAGAGCAGCCCCAAACCAAAGACAGTGCTCTGAGCCTCACCACCATCATCTCCAACATCCAAAGGCAATAGCTGAAGCCTGAAAGTGGACCTAGAGGGAATGAAATAGAAGGAAGCAACTGAGCTGAAGAAGCAGCCAGATTTAAAACACATATGTTGAATTTCCCAAGGTGACTGGTGGCCAGGGAAGTTCAGGTTAAAAGGGCTACTGTAGAGGTGCCCATAATTATTTCCAGTTCTGTCATCACTACATAACTCAACATGGCCCCAAATACTTTTTTTGGGGAAAAAAACAACAACCCAAGCAAAACTATAAATCAAAAGCCTGAAAAATTATATTGGAGGAAAATAAGAGTAGAGATAAGAGGCAGAGAAATAAGATAGAGACAGGAGACCAAAACTGTGCATACTCACTAAATAAAACACACATATGGAAATACATATTATATATCTTGAGTAGAAAAATAAATAAGAGTTCATTTCATGCAATACAGACCCGACCCACTAATGCTACCATGATAAAACCAGTATTCATCTATGCCTTGAGTACAGTTTTCTGTTGAAAGCGCTAATTTATTTAGAATTATATAGCCTGTAAGATTGTGTAAACATCATTGATACATTGACTGAGTCCCATCTCACCTGCTTTCTGTCCTGATGTTTGAGGAATGTTATCTGACCAGATACCAAGGGGAGTCCAGAGCTCCCAGACTGCAGGTCATAGAATCATAGAATAGTTAGGGTTGGAAAGGACCTTAAGATCATCAAGTTCCAACCCCCCTGCCATGGGCAGGGACACCTCACACTAAACCATGGCACCCAAGGCCTCATCCAACCTGGTCTTGAACACTGCCAGGGATGGAGCATTCACAACCTCCCTGGGCAACCCATTCCAGTGCCTCAACACCCTAACAGGAAAGAACTTCTTCCTTATATCCAACCTAAACTTCCCCTGTTTCAGTTTTAACCCGTTACCCCTTGTCCTGTCACTACAGTCCCTAATGAAGAGTCCCTCTCCAGCATCCCTATAGGCCCCCTTCAGATACTGGAAGCTGCTCTGAGGTCTCCACGCAGCCTTCTCTTCTCCAGGCTGAACAGCCCCAACTTTCTCAGCCTGTCTTCATACAGGAGGTGCTCCAGTCCCCTGATCATCCTCGTGGCCTCCTCTGGACTTGTTCCAACAGTTCCATGTCCTTTTTATGTTGAGGACACCAGAACTGCACACAATGCTCCAGGTGAGGTCTCACAAGAGCAGAGTAAAGGGGAGGATTTTTTTTTTTGTTTCCTAAATGCATATTCCAAAATAAATCTAGAAAATACAGAACATTTGGCACTGATCATCAAACCAATGGGAAGCCCTGCCTTTTCTGCGGTGCGCACAACAAAAGCTGGCACAGCGAGAAGTCTATTTCAGCTGGTATCTTTCAGCTCCACCAGTGAAGGCAAATGGCTCAGCTTCAGCACCTAGGAATATGTTCTTTTCCTGGGCATGTCCTAATACAATCCTAGTTACTACAAAAGATCAATTTAGCACCTTCCAGCGGAGCGTTAAGTGGCACAGCTCATGTCACTTTAACACCAAGAAGCAGAAATACAATAAGGAAAAAGGGAGTTCAGAATTCTAACCTCCTTATAAACTTGACCACACATCTCTGTACATAAAGCAGGATCAGAGACATTGAAAAATATCAGGGTTTTTCTCTTCATTTTTCCTTTTAACTGTTAAAGTTCTTCAAAAGTTGTTTTTGATAACTCAATGAAACAAAACTGACTCTTGCAAAAGAAATTATCATGTGAATATGTTAAAAGCAACAACTGGAGTAAAGATATTTGAAAGCATTTTTCATTGCACAACTCTGCAGTTTTATGAACTATGCTTCTCAATAAAGCTATATTTTTTACTGAAAACAGAAACCCCCAAACCAAAAAAAAAAGAGCTGAGATAACAGTAAACTTCAAACTTAAAGAAAACTAAATCTGAATCTGCTTAAACTATCCAAATATGACATGAAGTCATCATGGATGGATGTCTCCAGCTTGAAAACACAGGGATGGAATCACCTTAGAACATCATTTTATGCATCCTGATGCGAAGTTGGATCTACTTACCCCCCCAAAAAATAAGACTGACAGAAGCCAGTTAACCACAACAGCTCAGAACCGTGCACATTATACGCACATTTTTAATGTCTGCATGAAAAGTACTTGGAATAAAACTTGTCCCCTAACTTTTTAACAAAAGTGTTTTCATTTTCTGTCTCATCTTACTTTGCAAGCTGTGGTGTAGCACAGGCTGAGAAAGCATTCCAGGGAAACATCACTTCACACTTGTTCTCTGGATATGGTTTTTTCCCTAGGCACCTCCTGTTGCTTCTGCTGTTCTATGTTTTCACAAAATCATAGCAATCTTATTAGCAAATGAAGCAAATGCAAGAGTCTGGTCCTACAGGTTTCTTTCAGAGATGGGAATACAGAGGCAATAGCTTACATATGCAAAGGCTGCAATATATATATGTATGTATGTATATATATTTAGGTCTGGTAATTCAGTACAAGCAGAATAGATTGCATTTCCTATACAAGAAATAAAAATCAAAACACAAGTAAAACCGGCTCAGTATGGTCATGGAATACCAAGTATATTCCTAAAATTTGTGCAGGGTAACAAGGAGAAATCAAAGCTTTCAAAATGAAACACACAGTGCTTTTTATACATTCAATGCCACATTTTATATTCATGGAGTGTTACAAATAATAAGAATACCAAATCAATAACTATGTCTGCTAAGACCATCCAATTTTATAACAAACTAGAGCTCAATCCTTCATGTCTTCAGTGAGGAGCAGGTAAACTATATATTTTATTGCTGGATTTCTTCAGTAAATAATCCATATTGCATAATCAACACAGAATGGCAGTAAGTGACTGTAAGACTAGTAACACTACAGAAAGAACATTTCTTTCGAGTTTTAATTTCTGAAGTTTCATCGGTTTGTATCACAATTGCTCTGTTATCTCTGTTTATCTTTCTTGCATATATATGGTCATAAAAATATAATTACTAAGATATGTGTATTTAGATTATAAGATATGGGCATATATCTCTCTCTAAAATGTCTTCTTATTCATTACTTTACCTAAATGAGATACTACATCACAAAGGGACTAATTTATGGCAAACTATTCCCAAGGGGGTTAAAATGTGCCTACATAATACTCATTATAAATTGAAAATTAATGAGGAAACTTGTTTTAAAATTGTCTCCAGTTTTCCAGGGGCTTAAGATTAACATTTTTAAGTGCTAGTTTTCATAAGTTACAGTCTTTAGCAATAAATAAATCATATTGTTTCTCAAAATTACTATAAAACTTCTGGAGTATTTGTCATTTTGAGTATTACTATAGCATCTCAACAGACTACTTAATACAGCAAACACGTATTCAAACTGGATCACCCTTACAAAATTCTATTGTTCATGTTAATAGGCCTAGGAAGGGTTAGACACATTGCTCAAGATATTGTGTACAGATAGATGGAAACTCTAAATTTCGATAGGCCCAATGTGAACTGTGACATGAATATACATATGCAAATAGAAAGAAAGCAAGAAAGATAGAATGAAAGAATAAATTAAAGAGTAAATGCTGTCCAGTTCTACTAGGAAGAAAAAACAGTCACAATGGAGAAGGAAGAAAATGGTGATCTTCCTTTTTTAACGTAGGTGTTCAAGCTATACTGATGGTCAAGAGATGCTTCAAACTCCAGCTGAAAAAAACTAATAAATTATTTTGATTTTAAGACAGGAGTAAGGAACATGAAGTTTTTCTGATTAAATCACTGTATGGGCAGTTATAAAGGTTAACCCTACTATAGTCCTACTTTAGGAAAAAATAATACAGCACAATCTTAAAAGACAGTAAGAACTTAAAGGAACTTCAAGCTTGGTAGGAACAACCAGACCTCTTTCCCATTTTCCTATGTGCTGGATTATCCCAGTTTTACAGAGTCCAAGTTCAGCTCCAGTTTCCAAAGGGGTAACAGGCAGAAGCACTGCCACATCACATGTACTGCAAATCATTTGCAACCAATAAAAAATTTCAAGCAAATTTACTTTCTCATTGTAATTAAAGTTAAATCATTTTCAATAAATAAGAAATTTAAAGCAAATTTGCTTTCTCATGGTACTTAAAAGTACTTAGATACTTAAAGCATATAAGGAGCCAGAAACCCTGCCTATATGACCACTTGCTAGTCCCTTTTCCCCCGTTGTACACTCACATGGAAATTTCTCCTGTTCCTCTCAATTTCTCACCTACATTTTCTTCCTGTTGCTGAAATGTGTTGCTGGGAGGGAACTCACATGATACTTCACATCCTCTGGTCAAAATCTCTAAGATTTGCTCTACTGCCAGTGAGATTACTTGTATAAATACTGTACCTTTTGCTTCAGTCATCGAAAATACTAACTTATTGACTTGGCTGGTGTGAAGAAACAATGACAAATACGAAGTTTCATATTTTCTCCACAAGAAATTACAGCTTGGATTATAGAGCACGTGGAGCTGCTCAATTTAGCATTATTTAAGAATATAAAAATATAGAATTTTGGACATGCCTTTTTTTTTCCTTTTTCAATACTAACAGGAGTCCTTTAGAGCAGCGTTACAGAATGCACTGAACACATTTCCTTTCTCTTGATTCAACTCATAATCCAAAATGAACTATTAGGTTTTGTACATTACAATCCAATGAAGGTATCGAGCTCAATGTGTGTGTGGGAGGGAGAATGAGGAGTGTGCTTGGGTCTGAGCACATTTAAAGGAGAGCTGGGAATTTTTCTAGTGAAAGGATCTGTTGATAAATGGTGGTTAGGAGAAGAAAATTGGTTATTCAATGAACAAAGTAGTGCGTAATTTATTTTACTTCATTAGATGCTGAATTCTTCAAACACTGCTAGGAATTATAATGCTTTGAAACTAATTATTGTAAGTACGTTTAATCATAGCTTTGAAGTTACTTTCAACATAGCATGCTCTTTAAGATTAAATTATATCTTTCTGCCATTCCACTGCAACTCCCATTTTAAGAGTAGATGAGAAGCAACAAAAGACCTGATAAATGTTACTAGTAAATATAACAGTAGTTTTGCCCTGTTTTTTCAGAAACATTTCCATAACTTCCTATTGTTACATGTGTACAAGTTCCCACAGAAACTTGAATACAATTTTGAATACATGAACGTTATCATAAAATTAAATTATTATGTTACTGTATATAGTACAAATAATTGCAAGCACAGAAGTAATACAGCAGGGAGCACAAAGACAAAAATGCACTTGCAAGGTGCATGGATTTGCTGCAGCAAAGATTAAAGGTGTTTAATATACTCTGTCTCTCCCTTGCTTCCTTGTACTGGTAATTCGAGCACTCAGTTACACGATATTCTTCTTTATCATGATAAATGATTGCTGAAAGGAGCAATTTTGGTTTGGGCCTGTTTCCTGCTTGAAAGAAAACTTTGGTTTAGTGATTTAAGCAAGGCAGAACACCCTGAATCTCCTCCCTAATCATGACTTCAACGTTATCCACGGATCGAACAAGCTGTTGGTGTGGACGCAAGCACCATGAAATTTTATCAGTCTGATGAAAGAATGCAAATGGAGGTTCTAGAAGCTTTGCTGATCTCACCGATTTCCAATCACCTTTCCTGTTTATAATTGTGCATGTTGTACTTCGGTGATTTAACTGGAATTTAATTGGTTCTGGATAAGTCCCAAAGAGAAAGAAAAGGTTTATATTCTTCACTCTGACTATTTTTCTGCCTTTTCTCTCATTATGTAAAGGACCAATACAATAATGCAAGCACATGCATTACATTAGATAAGTGCTACAAACTCACAGACAACTAACACACTGAAGGAGAGAAAAGTACTTTTCCTTGTTTCTTAGGTTTATTAGCTATCTGCATAGCTTGTAGCAATAAATGGTGAAATTACCTTATGGAAGAAATTCATATATTTTATAGTCTAATATCATAAATTTTCTAGTACTTCCATCTCTAAAACATGGGCACCTTATTGCATTTGGCTGAAGGGGTGGGAAGGTCAACTGGGTAAGATTTATCTGGTGACCCTTTGCAGAAAAACCCATACAGCCTTAAATAACCAATAGAGTCCTCCCATAGACATAGTAAGACATAGGGAAATATCTATTGGCTAAGTTGTCTTATTTTTATGATAGGAAATAGTAAAAAAAAATAATCACTAGAACAAATATATTTCTAAAGCAAGAAAGAGCAAGAAAGTAGAAAATGGTCAAGTGCAGCCTGGAGACAGGACTTGTGAGGGCAGTTAGGAATGTCCAGGAAAGAAATAGCGGCAGTTAGAAATATACAACAAAAAGGAAGGTGAAAAAGGTAAAATAAGAACCAATGGCTTAAGTGAGCAAATACGTGGTCTTCTTAATAGGGATGCAGAGGTATACAAATAATTAGATAAAGGGAAACAAAAGAACATGTATTGAATATTATCACTGGCTTATGGAGAAAAAGACAGAATAAGAGAACATCTCTTCCTCCTTCAACTCAAAACCACAATATCCAACAAGTAAATGCAGCCCATCCCCAAAATGTCACCCAGCTAAACCAAAAACCCTAAGTGGCACAAAGCAGCGGTTCTGCATGATCTTTGTGCTTCTCTTTCTTAAGAGCATATTCCATCAGTTATGAATTCAGCAGGAACAGTGATTAGAGGAGGTGGGGAAAAAAAACCTTTTGTTATTCTCTACCTAATCAGCAGTGATAGTGAGTGAAACACAGTGCTACCAAAGTCAGCATTTTTCATTTTGTAAGACTGATGTTTATGAATTTACAAGGCTTTCCTAATCATGCTTTCCAGAACTACCACAAAAGCAGCACACCACAGAAAATGCAAATATTCAGAGGCATCTAGTTCTACTTTGCCATGATCCAAGGGCTTCAATATCAATATAGAAGGACTCACAAAATGTTATTAGGTACCATTTCACACACACTTGGTGACATTCATTAAATTCAAGTGCTGTCCAACCAACTCAATGCTACCTTTTCTTACAAGGACTTTTCTTTAGAAAGATCCCACATCCCTACTCATCCTGGCTTTCCCTGGTGCCACCTACCATCATGTTCAGCCTATCTTTGAACATCCAAATCCCTCCATCTGAAATAATACCTCAATCTGTTTTGCCCAAGATACTAATAAACCATTGTAAGCTTCCCAACCAAGAAAGAAATTGACATTATATAATTAAACTGTTGAATAATTTCTAGGTAAACTGAAAGACTCTCTAATATTTGAGCACCCTGAAGATGAAGATACAGCTGTACTGGGTTTGCATGGCAAGGCTGTGTTCTTTCCCCATGGAAGGAGCCCCCACTGGAGCAGTTTGTGAAGATTTACAGTTTTTCAGTACTTTGAAGTCTTTGAAATCAAAGTTTAATAGTGATTAGTTTATGAGCTGAAAACTGATATATTTATTCCTCAGACCTTACTAATTGACAGGGTAAAATTTCACAGGAAACATCTCTGCTGCAAATATAAAAACTAAACTGCTAAATGAAAAGTATTTTGAAGCCTGTTTGTTGTGGGTCATTTAATTAGGAGTATGATTTTAATAATATTCTAATTCTTAAGCCTCTTTTACTGCAAAATCCTAAAATAGTAATATATTGCTTTTATTGCTTTCATGCTCTGTTTTTAAGGTAGCAATATTTATGTAAAATATGCCAGACTATACATATCTGCATTATATGGGTTTCTGATTGTCATGGTTTAAACCCAGCCAGATAGCTCATTCACTCACTCACCCCCTTCTTGCCCTCCCCCTACTCCCGGAGGTATAGGAAGGAGAATCAAAAAGAATGCAACTCCCATGGGTTGAGATAAGAACAGTTTAGTAACTAAGGTATAACACAAATCACTACTGCTACCACCAATAATAATAATGATAAGGGAAATAACAAGAGAATAGAATACAACACCTCAGCACCAGCCGACCGATAACTCGCCCCCCCAGCCTGACCAAGCACCAACTGATACCTCCTCTAACCCTGCAGTCCACCAGCCCTTCCAGCTAACTCCCAGTTACATCCTGGGCATGACGTGCTGTGGTATGGAATACCTCTTTGGTCAGTTTGGGTCAGGTGTCCTGTCTCTGTTTCCTCCCGGCTTTCCCTCCTCCCTGGCAAAGCATGAGGCTCACAAAGTCCTTGGCCAAACCAAAACATCAGTGTTATCAGCGCTGTTCCCAAGCTGAAAGTCAAAACACAGCACTGCACCAGCTACCAAGAAAGAGAAAGATGACTGCTACTGCTGAACCCGGGACACCAATTTAGCCTATTTCTTTTTCAGTTAGCTACTCCTTCTTTACACAAAGACAACTTCTCAAATGCATGTTTTAGATAGCTAATTGTAAGAACTATACATTTCTAAATCACAGTCAGCTTTAACACAAAACAGATTTAGAAAATTTATGGCTATACCAACCTACTTCCACATATTCAAAATTTTCTAAATTATTATGATGTGTATTTTCTTTCTAATTCATTATTCTTCAATATTTTGCACTGCCCAGGTTTTCATACTTCACATAGTAACCTGTACTGTTATATCTAGAAGTTTAATTCCCCACAGCAATTACAATAGACTTCCAGTGCGCTAAACCAGTCTTGCAGAGAATTGTCAACAGACAAATAAAAGAAGTGAAAGAGATTCTTAGTTAAAATACAGATGAAAAAGTTTAATATGGTTAAATTCTTAATGTAGGAGGAATTCACCTTAATTTTTTACTTTTTTATATGTATTTTGTTAATCTATTGTGTAGCTTTGATATTCCAATAGCCTATGAGCTCTACAAGATGCAATCATATAGACCTGCCACAGAAAAATTCACCATAATAGGAAGCTTAACGATTTAGTCTTTTACTCACATTGGAAAGAGAACAATCTTCGTTTAAAGAGGTGTGGGGTTTAGCTCCACACTAACTTCAGGACTGTGAAACTTCATAAGAGACTTGGCAATCTTACACTCAGCTCAACTCATCCAGAATACCAAGGAGACATACTGATGCTCATCACTGAATTCCTCTGATCAATTTCAAAACACAAAATCAGATTTTCATTGTGTATTTTATGTGTTTTGCATGGAGCATAATAAAAATTCTCTTTGGTAATTAAAGAATACAAAAAATGCTTTAAGAAACATTATTCTATAGTAACAACTCCAGCTGTTTTACAACCTGGCTTAATAACAATGACTATCACTGTTATGGTAAAAGTAAGGATGGAAAGAACAAGCAAAAATGAATCAACATGGCAGCATCAGAGGAAGACTTCACCATTACAATATTGCGTGTGGTGAAATATAATGCTATAAATTTAATTATTATCTGCACAAAACACAGTACAAAGAAATTGAAAATATCTAACAGAAAATTTAATTAAGAACAGTAAAGCAATGTTGCAACAAATTCCTGATGGCTATGGAAAACAACCGCATTTTCAGCCTTCCCTCTCTGCTGTGGACGATTTTAGAGGAAGTCAAGAAAACCAAAAAGAATATAGCCTTATGTGACCATTCAAGGTTTATTAAAGAAAATAGTCATCAAAAAGACTGACTTAGTATCAGATATTCCACTATATTAGTGTGGTAAAAAAAAGGGACAAAAACTATTTATCCTGCTCCCAATTTATCATCTCTGGGACGGTAGATTGACTGTGCCCAAGTACCTACAACAAACTGTTTGAGGAATACTGGGGGCTGATTGTAAAACAGAGAGATTTGTGAGAAATCAGAAGAACCCCAAATATTTCCATTAGGGCTTTACAAAATCTTACTTCAGTAGCGTAAAACAAGGGATTGTGGGTATGAAGCCTACAAATATGTCCAATCTCCATCCTCAGAATTTTCATGGAAGCTGCTTTCACAGCAGCCTGAAGAATCAAGATCCTCAATGGGACCAAGCCAATGTGTAACCACACTACTGCAAATTGAAAGAACCATGCAAAAGCCAACACTTGTTCAGCCTCAAGTATTCTGTAGTTGTTGACAGTTACTCCTACAGAAGGCTCTTCCTACTTTACACCAAAGACTCAATATAAACTTTGCTTGTGAACCACCAGTTTAGTCGTCAAGTCAAAATAAACCTAAACCTTTTAAAACATAAATAATATTCACTCATTACTAGCATGTTGAATTATTATGGTCAAATTTGATAGTATAATTGTGCAACAAGTAGCATCATGTATAAATAATTATAGAATGGTTAGGGTTGGAAGGGATCTTAAAGCTCATCTAGTTCCAACCCCCTGCCACTACAGCAGGCTGCTCCAAGCCCGTCCAACCTGCTCTTGAAGACTGCCAGTGATGGAGCTCCCACAGCTTCTCTGGGCAAAGAGTAATGAGATGTTTTCCTTCTAATATCTAATTGTAACTCTGTAATGAAAACATAAACTATCTTAAGGTGAGACCATAATGCAGACATTCAGCCAACAAGAAGAATCCAATTTGTCTGCCATGCTCATTAAAAAGAAATCAAAGTGAAAAAGATCAAGATCACCTGACAACAGCAGATGGTTGATGATAGTTCTTCTCATGGGTTTTGCAATATTTTTCCAAAAAGGGGAAAACCAGAAATAAGCCAATCGTTACTCTGCATTCTTTTTATCATTATTCATACTCATCTACACTTCTGCAACTTCACATGTAGATAAAGAAAAATACATACCCTTCACTGCAGAGAATCTGTATGAGGATTTATGAGGACCTCATATTTCTATAGAAAACATCAAGAATACTTCACATACCAAAAGTTGAAATGCTGTCTACAGTCTACTCACTTTAACAGATGGGCTGTTTGTAGTACCGAAGAAGGGAAGGGAGGAAATGAATTACATCAAAGCACAAACCACAGTGTTTGTGTGACTGGCTGATTGGTGATGCATGGAGCTCCAGATAACACACACATCACTCCTGCTGAGGTTCTAGAATATTCAGTATCTTTCAGAACAAATTTGCCACTACTTTGAGGACGTGATCCTATGAGAAAAAGAATCACAAAGAACTTCTGCTCTTGTGTCGTCAACAGTTTTCATGCACAAAGAAGAACATATAGCCCTGCACTTTCAGTCCCTCGCTGACCTAGTAGCTAATACCTAACACCTAGTTGTAACTAATATTTTAAGTACATCTAGTAATTCATATATCAAAGATCAGTGATGTAAAGTAACTAGTTTACTTATTGCTCATTTTTACAAGTAATGTAAATAGAATAATAATAATTAAAGTGTCAGTGTGTAATTTCTGCAGTTTAGACACAAAATACGTCTTAGCTGGTGTTGGTTCTACTGCTTCCAAGATCCACATCCACAACAGTATCAAAGCTGCATGAATACTAAACCCTATTTGTGCATCTGAAACAGTACCTCCATGATTCCAGCACACTCTATTATGCAGAGGTAACCTCAGGAATGCCAGCTTCTCCACAAGGTTTTGTTGCATTCCTTGCAAAGTCCCATCATTCAAAATACACCCCACATTTATGGTGTTCAGACCCACCATATCTGGGTAAGTCTCTGAGTCTCTCCTTACCACCACTGTCTCATCCTCCTTACTAAACTCCTGGGCTATGCATGCACACAGTTTCTAGTCTTCCCAAGGTGGAACTGAAAGAGAGACCTGCAGAACAGGCTCAAAAGCACCTAACAGAACTACAGGTCAAATGTCTCCCAAAAGGGGAAATTCAGAGGTACCCAGTAACTAGAACAAGCATCATTTGTGGAAGAAACGGTTTTGTGACACTGTAAGTGTGGATACAGAATTTCGAATACAGCGTTTAGGGCATAAGAACTTTATTGTTGGCAAATGCAAACCACCTTGGGAATGCTCCATAAACAACCTCAGGCAAGAGACAGCCCAGTACAGCTGTACTAAAAAATAACATTTCCGGGGCCCTGACATCCTTTGACAATTTAGGAACTATCCAATTTCATTTCTGAGGCTGCCTTAAAGTACCCTAAAACTTACTTGTTACATTACAACCTGCGACACACATTTGCAAACCTCAGTAAGCCACCACTTGGTACAACACAACCTGAAGTAGATGTTAGCCTTGATGAGCAGTGAGAAATGTTCCAAAAGAAAGTTTGGGGTTTGCTTCCTCTGGTAACATTCATGCCTCTTGCACAGGTCTAACTTTCTTCTTGTAGCTTCAAAGGTTCATTTTAAAGCAGATTATTAACTGAGAATTATTGTGATATTTCTCAAGCTACTTAACATCTCGCCACACAAGCTGATAAACCATTAAAAGGCACAATAACACAGCCACGATTTAAAAGGAAATGTTCAAGAACATTAGGTCATATCTACTATAATAACAAACGCAGGTTTGTCAGACTATCAATAAAAAGAAGAAAATTACAGTGCTTTAAAAATGTAGTCAAAGGAAAAGCCTAGATGCTGTCTTCTTTGCACAGACCCTGTTCCAGAACAAACAGCCCATGACAGGTTTTTTTCCGGGTTTTAACTAACCTCATTAATGAGAAAAGTTTGACTAATTACAAAGTCAAACTTCCCACTTACCTTGCTTTACTATTGCCTTTCTAATTAATGTCTAGATTTTCACAACATTTCTATTTGCATTATTTAACATGACAAAATGATGCCAGTGATTGGACAAGTGTCTTTCTTAATATACCGTATGGAGTGATAGCTCATAGTTTGACAATATTTAACAAGAAAAGATCTGCTCATTTCAAATCCACTGCTCTCCAAGACCTTGATTAGACAAAATGTTTCTGTGAAATTCAGCCATTTAATTAGCCTGTTTGATTATTTGAAATAAAAATAAGTCTCCAAAATTATTAAATCGCCATGTACTTTTCCATCACATTAGTTTTAAAGCCTGAATACTTCTCAGCACGCAAAAGGAATGACAGATCTATGGATCTACACCCATCTGTCTAAGTTAAAACAGCAGTGACAACTTGTCATGAGATGTCCATACCCTATTTAAGATAATGGGTGAATGGTTATTCCTGAGGCATGAGGATTAGGGACAGACTGAAGCTTAAGATACCTCTACCCTCAGCTCTTTACACTTCCACCTCATAGAGGACAGCAAAAGCATCTCACACATGGAAAGCCTCAGCAGTACTTGCAACCCCTCCTCTTTACGTCTCACTCCTGCCTGCTCTTCTCACAAGAGTCTCTCTGATGGAGATACCATCATCTTGTCAAGACTTTAATTTATAACTCTTTTTAAAGCATAGCTTGAGTGTTTACAATGTTCAGAAAGCATCATGTGTGAGGGCATAATATGGAGTGTTTATCACCTATGAACTCTCTTCACTGATTTTGTACCCTCATGATGCTTGGAATTCAAGGCACTGCACCACTTCGTCATTCACAGCGAGGTCTTGTCACTTGACCTCATCTGCTTAGCAACCATGTAACACCGTAGGAGAATCCATTCACATGATGGAATATTTCCCTTTTTAACAGGAGGGGGATAAAAGACTGTATGTTCCACATAATCCCATTTTGCTCTTCCATATTAGATTTCTATTGGGCCCCCTCCTACTCGTGATTAATCTCATTATTCTTCAATTGATTTGGGAAGACCAGCAACTCATTTTACACTACCATAATTACTTCTAGAAAGCTAACAAAAGCAAATTGCCTTAATACATTACAAATTCACATATGATGGCCCACATTAAAGTTGTTTTCCTCCAGAAAAGTGCACATGGACTAAGGAAATCGAAGGGATGTTCCTAACACAGCAAATGAATGTAGGCAAAATGGAGAGAACGTATGTCAGATCTGCAAACTGATTTTCCCCATCATCACATCCCATTAAACAGCTAGCTGTAACTTTATTACTCTTTCTTATTTTTTTCCCAAGCATCTTATTTTGATCCCTTGCTTGTTGTTAAAATGGCAGTAATGTTTTACAGAAATAGCCTAAAATTAAGGCATTGTTCTTATTGCTGCAAGTTTTCAATTCCTTCCTCGATATCCTTTTCCAGCATTACAATGAAGCCTCCTGAAAACCTAATTTCAAGAGTAATTAGCAAATTGTATTAAAACCAAATTAAACTGATCCACCATGATTTGTCAATATTATTCAGCTCTAGCTGTCAGCCAAAGGTCACTCAAAGATAATAAACTTCAGAACATCAGCATAAATTTGTCATGTTGTACTTCAGTGCTGCTGTTGGTGGCTGTGAATATTGAAGTGGATACTCAATGGATACTCACCATTCCAGTCTAGTGCCATTTTCTTACTAACAGCACAGCCAATTCTAAGAAAAAAACTACCCCAATGCTTGGCTGAAAATGAGCTCTGTATGGACTTGGATTTTACCTCATTCTTTTCAGCTCTATGAGGACACAAAGCAAGTCTCTAACTGTCCACCTAAGGCTCATAAGTTGCACTGCGTGACTTATCACAATGCCTTTCCTCAAAGATTTTATTCAGTTGAATATGAGCACTGCCTCCACGTTTTTTAAATCAATTTACTAAATAGCACCAAGTTACTAAACATATGAAAAAGGAGAGGTTAAAAAGACAATCATATACATTGGAAGACTAGAGTATTCTTTCTTTAAGAATAATATGAGAGAGCAAAATATACATTTGAGGGCTTGGCATCTCTTGAGAGTCTAGTCGATGCAGCAGTTCAGGCTCTAAACAAAGATAATGGTCATTAAGTCAGCAAAAAAGGGAAAGAGAGACACCGCTATTTTGTAACTTGGCCACTAATCAATAAATGAGGAGATATAAAATAGGATAATAAGGTAGGACATTTAAAATGAACAACAATAATTACTATTTCATACAATATCTAATTAATTTCAGAAACTCGTTCTTGCAGGCAAGCTCAAACATATGAGTGGGTTCAATAAATCCTTAGCAAAATGAGTGTATTATGGGCCCATTGGTGGCTATTAAAACAGTGATTCAGATGCTAATTTCAGTTCAGGAAGTTTCTAAATCACAGCTGCATGGAAGCTTGGAAGATATAGCAGGGGAAAGCTCACCCCACACTCTCCTTGCTCCTTGCACTCTTTCCTAAACATATGCTGCTAGCAAATATCAACACCAGGACAGCAAGCTAAAGGTCTGCCAGTCTAACTCACTGTGACACTTGTGTCTTAGCCTTACTTTTTCTTTTTCCTAAATCCCACTTATTTGTATTTTTCCCCATATTTTTTTCCTTTTTAAAAAAAACTAAAAATATTGAGCCCTTTGCCTTCTAATAGCCAACAAGAAATTAAAATACTTCATATATATTTATGATTCTCTATGTATGATTCTCTCTCTTAAAACCAAAATTCTGCTTATTTGGATTTTGTTTTAAAATTTGGAGCAAATATTTACCTGATGAGAAAATATTTTCTGCTTAATTTAGCATATTGGATACACTTTTAAATATTTCCCATACATGGTTCTCAATTTTCAAGCACAGGCTTGCTTATTTCTGTGTGACACAGAAAGCCAACCGTATCCTGGGCTGCATCAAAAGGAGCGTGACCAACAGGTCGAAGGAGGTGATCCTGCCCCTCTACTCTGCTCTTGTGAGACCTCACCTGGAGCATTGTGTGCAGTTCTGGTGTCCTCAACATAAAAAGGACATGGAACTGTTGGAACAAGTCCAGAGGAGGCCACGAGGATGATCAGGGGCTGGAGCACCTCCAGTATGAAGACAGGCTGAGAAAGTTGGGGCTGTTCAGCATGGAGAAGAGAAGGTTGCTGGGAGACCTCATAGCAGCCTTCCAGTATCTGAAGGGGGCCTATAGGGATGCTGGGAGGGACTCTTCATTAGGGACTGTAGTGACAGGACAAGGGGTGATGGGTTAAAACTTAAACAGGGGAAGTTTAGATTGGAAGGAAGGAAGATGTTCTTTCCTGTTAGGGTGGTGAGGTAATGGAATGGGTTGCCCAGGGAGGTTGTGAATGCTCCATCCCTGGCAGTGTTCAAGGCCAGGTTGGACGAAGCCTTGGGTGGTATGGTTTAGTGTGAGGTGTCCCTGCCCATGGCAGGGGGGTTGGAACTAGATGATCTTAAGGCCCTTTCCTACCCTATGATTCTATGGTTCTATGACACTCCTGGCTTATGTAGTGGTGTATGCAAGTAGACAGATTTTATCATTTTCCAAATATAACTTTTATGTTCATCCTAAGTAGGAACCAGGGTTTCAACAGTAAAGGTCACAGATGCACAATACAAAGTTACTGACAATAAAGTCTTTTCTTAGGAGTGAGGTGGGCTTTTGCACATTTCTCCTATAAATAAAAGTGAGAACTAAATTTAAGCCCAAACATTCCATTGGCATTTTCCACTCTAGCTCTCCTTTTCAAAACTCTCTTGAGCTTATGCTATTTTACCAACTTTGACACTAAGTTCATAGTAATTCTGGCAATTTCTGTACATTTCACACTAACTGTGCATAGTATAACTCCAACCAAACTGTAAAGCTATGATAAAAAAAAAAAAATTAATCAATACCACTTCAGGCTATAAATAAATACTGATGTACCAAATATAAATGCTAACAATGATTTTACAGTCTGAGAGAATTCCATTACCCTTTGATTATATCCAAGATAGTTTTCATTTTATTTAAATACTGAATGATAGGTAGCCGACAGTCATAAGTGAAGCCTAAATTCACTTCTGTTTAATTCAACTTTGCAGTAAACAAGAATAATACCCTGGTAGGAGCAGCCCTACAGAGAAGGACTTGGGGATCTTGGATGATGGGAAAATGAACGTGAGCCAGCTTCAGTGTGTGCTCATAGCCCAGAAAGCCAACCATATCCTGGGCTGCATCAAAAGGAGCGTGACCAACAGGTCGAAGGAAGTGATCCTGCCCCTCTACTCTGCTCTTGTGAGACCCCACTTGGAGCATTGTGTGCAGTTCTGGTGTCCTCAACATAAAAAGGACATGGAACTGTTGGAACAAGTCCAGAGGAGGCCACGAGGATGATCAGGGGACTGGAGCACCTCCTGTATGAAGACAGGTTGAGGAAGTTGGAGTTGCTCAGCCTGGGGAAGAGAAGGCTGCGTGGAGACCTCATAGCAGCCTTGCAGTATCTGAAGGTGTTCTACAAGGATGCTTTCCATTAGGGACTGTAGTGATAAGACAAGGGGTGATGGGTTCAAACTTAAACAGGGGAAGTACAGGTTAGATATAAGGAAGAAGTTCTTTACTGTGAGGTTGCTGTGATGCTGGCACAGGTTGCCCAGAAAAGCGGCAAATGCTCCATCCCTGGCAGTGTTCAAGGCCAAGCTGGACAGAGTCTTGGGGTGACATGGTCTAGTGTGAGGTGTCCCTGCCCATGGCAGGGGGTTGGAACTCGATGATCTTAAGGTCCTTTCCAACCCTAGCTGTTCTATGATTCTATACTGAGACAACTATTTCTTTCTGACTGAACTGATATAGACAGTATCTGCTGGTGGTGCTGGTAAAAGTTCTCACGGAATTGTATTTTTTCAATGAATTAAACCACTTTATGAACTAAACACTTCTTTTCAAGAGAATAGAACAATCAAAATGCAAAGCGCTACAAGCAAATTTTTAATAACGTAAAATTTCAGTACTTTGTTAGTGTGATTAAGTTCTGTGGTTAAGATGGAAAAATAATTATCCATCAATCCCAGGAAAGTGTTTTTTCTGCATGCATACTCCCATGACAAAGTATTTTGTTTAATTTTGAAGATTACCACCTACCAGAAAAGGGATATAAAATGCAGTAAATCAAACTCTGAACAAGAACACTGGCTTTCCTTTTGATTTTGGTATTTTCCTTTTTTAGTTTAGTTTTGTATTGACAGCTTTTTAAAATGCAATCGTGTTGTTTGAACATAGAAGAAACAACACCTGGCACTTAGAATTCTATATTGTTTATGAAGTCTCATGGAAATAACAATGATTTGATTAATAGACATCAAGTGGAAACTGCTAGTCATAACATGATAGTAAAGAGAAAAATGTTTAATCAAAGGAACAGTTATAACAGACTTCAAAGTAAGTTGGGGTGGAGACTCATATGCCCACAAGTCTCCTTATAGATAAAACTCCATAAGGAAACTATTTGGGAACCAAGTGTGACTCTACATTTGCATTTTAGGATTGTGCCTCTGTTGGTCCCTGTTTACTGCACTTTGGTTCAAAACATGGTGAGGTCTTCAGATATTCAGACTGGACTAACTTCAGATAAAACTCAATCAGGAGCTCCAGCCACTGCCAGTTTTCACGCCATGAGTCCACACTAGACCTCGGTCATCATCACAGACCCTTCTGAAATGGGTATGAAGTGGATGTCAGGTCCCAGCACTAACTCCTTTGCCCTACAGATGCACTTCTTTTTCTATAGGTCTACTCCTACCACACAACCTTCCACCAAGTTTTCCCAGCTCTGACACCAGAGTCTCGTTTTACCCCAGTGTAACATGAATTTCATGTTGCAACCAGTTTGCCCAAGTAATTTTTTTCCAAGGGGAACCTGTTCTATCACTTTTTTGGTGCCATGACTTTGTCTCTTCAAAAGCACAATGGAAATTCTTTGGTTTTGATACAACCTTATCACCGGATACCGGCAAGACAACATTTACACTTCCAGCAGGTTGAAGTTGATTTATTCAGTAACTTCTATGCATAAGAATTTAGCTGATGAAAATTCAAAAATGAGTAATAATTTACATTCTTAATGTGTTGAATTATTACCCTAGTGCTCAACAAATATATGTATTGTATGCAGCTTAGTACCAAAATGCCACGCATTGCTTCAAAAATTTTACAGTATTAGAAAATGAATGCAAACAAATAAGGTAATAGACAAAAAACATATTATTTTACCACCATGGAATTTCTGCACCATTCTACTGTTTGCTTGCTGACAGCTTGGTTTATCTTCTACTCCCTCATTCCCTTTCCATGTCTCAGTTTTTGCTTTCTCTGAAGGTTCAATTCATCGTGTCCTTTTCCATTGATCCCTTTTCCAACTTCGAGGGAATTTAGAAACAATAAAGGAAACAGGCAACTGAAGGAAGCAGAGGAATCAAACTGACTGAAGAGAGGAAAGTCTCCCTTAGACCTTTAACTTAGAAGAAAGGCACTTTCAAAGAATGTATCTTTGGTGATATCAGTATGGATGCTTTCCATAGGGAAAGTAAACTGAGGGAAAGCAAAGAATGAAAGAGTCCCAGTGGAACAGATGAAGAATGAGAGATTAAAAGTTGGGGGGGGGGAGGGAATCAAAGCAAAAGATAAGTAATATACATTAGGCTTTGAAAACAAGAGAGGAAAGAAAAGAAGCAGGAAGGAAAAGATAAAAGATGTTTCAGTAAAGAGCTCGGTTAAGCATTCCATTTAAAATGTGAAGTACCTACAAATAATAAAGCATGTATCCTAATCTTTGAACAGCTTCAAAAATAACTATTAACCTTGAACGAGTTACAAGTTGCACTTGTGAAATCTGAAGCTTCATTTTGAAGACTAAGCAAAGACAAAAGCAGAATTTGTTGAAATGCATTACTTGTCCGCTACTTCTGAAGCACTGTAATTGTGCTTACTCTGTATTCCTGCATGCAACATTGAATTCATCCAGTCTGCTGCCAGGTTTTCATTCCATATTGTATATTATTGAAGTGTAAAACTGCTGAATATGTTCCAGGGTGATTTTAATCATATTATAGAATATGTTCCAAGCTGATGTAATCAAACGCCTTTAATAGTGGCAATCAAATGTATTATCAGTTTACTATTGCTAACCCACAGCCAGTACAGAAACCCCTGTCTGAACAGCATGGAATAGCTGGATCTGCTATTTATACATGACTTAAATCAAACTTATGGCAAAATGCCTTTCAATTTAGGTACAAATATTTTCATAGTATAATAGAATACCAGGTTGGATCATTTGGCCCAGCCTTTCTTGGCAAAAGCATGATCTAGATTAGATGGCCCAGCACCCTGTCCAGCCCAATCTTAACAGTGTCCAACACTGGGGAGTAACCCCTTCCCTGGGGAGATTACTCCAATGGCTGGCTGTTCTAATGGTGAAAAATTTTCCTATTGTGTCCAGTTGGAATCTCCCCAGCAGTAACTTGTGCCCATCACCCCTCATCTTCTCCATGGGACTCCTTGTAAAAAGGGAGTCTCCATCTTCTTTTTAGCCACCCTTTAAATACTGGAACATGGTGACAAGATCTCCCCTGAGCCTTATTTCCTCCAGGCTGAATAGTCCCAGCTCTCTCAGCTTTTCCTCATATGGCTTCCCAGCCCTTGAATCATCTTTGTGGATCTTCTCTGGACCCTCTCTAGCCCCTTCACATCATTTTTGTATAGAAGTGACGAAAACTGAACACAGTATTTCAGGTGTGGCCTGACCAGCGCTAAGTAGAGAGGAACAATGGTGTCATTATCTCTGCTGGTGATGCCCCTTGTTGATGCAACCCAGCATCCTGTTGGCTTTCTTTGCAACAGCCATATACTGTTCACTCCTCTTGAGCTTGTGTCCTGCAGGACCCTTTCCGCAGAGCTGCTCCCCAGCCAAGCAGATCCCAGCCTGTGCAGTACCCTTGGATTATGTTTACCCAGGTGCAAGACCTTAGACTTATCTCTGTTGAACTTCATTGGGTTCTTCTTAATCCACTCTTCCAGCCTATCCAGATCATCCTGCAAGGGGGTTCTCCCTTCTAAAGTGTCCACTTCTCACAATGCTATTTATTTATTGCAGGTCCCCTTTACAGACAGGGGGAAAGCATCTCTGGAGAGGACTATGCCAAAACCTTCGAAGCCCATGCAGAGCCAGCCACCATCTTACATTCTCGGCAAACCTCCAGTGACTAAATCCAGCAACTCAAACTGAGTTTGACTGATGTCCAGGTAAAACATTGCTAAACTAAGGTTGGCCAAAGAGACTGTGGAGTGACCACCCTTGGAGAGGACAAGGCACTGAGTAACCTAACCTGACACTGAAGGTAGCTTTGCTTTGAATAATTTGAACTGGGTAACATCCTCTGGTTCATTCCATTATTCTCTGATTCTGTACTAACGCAGTAATGGTTGTTCATAGACTTGAATTCTATGTGCTAACGTTGAGGAAAAAAAAACCCTGATGTTATTATGCTATTGAGAATACAATTCACAGTGAGAACTTCTAAGAGATCATTAAGTTTCCTTGTTAAGTACATTGAGTTTGATTATTTAAATAAATTATAATTTCTTACTAATCAGACAATCTTTGCAGCACAATACAACAAGAAGCTGCCATAGTTACACAAGTGAATCGGTTTGAGGAGGCTGTGTGAGTTGTCATGATATTAGGAATTCTATTTAGGGAAATAATTATCCACACATGATGAAAACGATCAATCACCTCGAAGTTAGTAACAAATGTGCAGTGTTAGATGGCTCATTAGTATCCATGATGCAGATACACAAAACAAAGTTTCTTTGTCAC
Organism: Pezoporus wallicus; assembly: GCF_028554395.1. Classification (NCBI taxonomy): domain Eukaryota; kingdom Metazoa; phylum Chordata; class Aves; order Psittaciformes; family Psittacidae; genus Pezoporus; species Pezoporus wallicus. The sequence continues at coordinate 1,079,221 of NW_026637098.1, read as the reverse complement.
CGATAGTTACAAGTACTGCAATATGGTTTTGCTTGACTGAAACAGACAGGAGTTCTGTGGAAGAAGAAAACATCCTCTTCTTGTATCCCAAAATAGTGTGAGGAGTCAGGATTCTTGTACTGTTGGAAGCCTCATCACCTGTGATACATTCTGAATATCTGACAGTATTGTGAAAGTAACTCCTCCTCAGCTAGCATGAAATAATAGACATGTCTGGCAGGACAACTCAAAATGTACCAGTGACATAAGCACTGGAATATTCACAATTGGATAAGATCAGCTAGCTCCTCGGAGGACCTAGTGCTGGGTAATTTTAACATTTCAAAGACAGGAATGGGATTCATTGACAATACTGACATGAAAGACTGAGTCACTGACAGAGTCACTTACTGACAAAGATTTTTAAATACCTTCCCCAACTGCATTATGCTCTGAAGTTACGCAGATTGGAAAATCATAGTTCAGGAAGAGGGCTGAGTTTAAGCAGACTGGGACCAATCTTGGTCTACTGGCATCTGAATATAGAAATATATAGAACTCTTGTCCTCAAGAAACTATCTTGCTTGTTATTAAAATAGTTACCTAACTACAAAGGCAGCTCTATTTCTCTGTAACACCGTGATTCATAATGTGAACTGACCTCAATCCACATCTGATTTTTGTAATTACTTTATTTTGTTGTTAACTGTGGGAATGGGCATGTTGATGTGGTTACTGAACACAAAGCACCTCTTCCAGATCCAGAACTGGTTTCTCTATCAGACATTAGATTCATGTTTTTCTTGAGATGGTTTTCTGGTGATTTTCATCTATTCTGGCTGTGTCTACCTTATTAAGGAGTGTAGTGTAATAGCAATAGGGGAAATTGAGATAACCGCAAGATTTTACAACGCTCATGAAATCCTGAATTCACTAGAAAAGTGTCAAAATCACAGTCAAAATAATCTTAAAACAGAATATTTGAAATCCTAACGCTTTTTAGCAATTAAAATGTATCCAAAATTAAATATAACAGCAAGTTTTGGACCATTTAGTATGATCAAACCCTGCTGATATGTAAGCTTTGCAGTTTTGTGAGTGTCAGAAGAAAGAGCCTCCTTATAACTTACAAGTTGGACACCACCAAACCTTACTAGAAGATGGATCACAGGTTAGCACTATCCATATAAATATCCTTAAAAAGACAAATTCATCCCTCAAACCTCTAAAAAGTCAAATAAAATCCTATTATAGATACGTGCTGTAAAGCTGGATTTGAATTTGTACGCTGGGAAAAAAAAAACAGATATTGATTCTGGAATTTTATTCTTACCTCCAAGAAGGAGCATTGCTACCACTGCTGCTGAAGATGTGACCTGATGTGTGCTTGTTCAAGAATTACAAAAGCGGTGATGAAAGATAATAGCCAAACTTATGATTTTATGAGTTCAATTGATTATGAAAGAATATGCATGTAAATACACTGCCTCAAGGCAGGATTACTGTAATGTTGTGATAAAAGGTCAAGCATTTCAATTCAGATATTTGGCATTTCTCTTTACGCCTTTCAGTAGGCAGCCTATAAGGATGCTGGGGAGGGACTCTTGATTAGGGACAGTAGTGACAGGACAAGGGGTAACAGGTTCAAACTTAAACAGGGGAAGTTTAGATTGGATATAAGGAAGAAGTTCTTTACTGTGAGGGTGGTGAGGCACTGGAATGGGTTGCCCAAGGAAGCTGTGAACGCTCCATCCCTGGCAGTGTTGATGGCCAGGTTGGACATACCCTTGGGTGACATGGTTTAGTGTCAGGTGCCCCTGCCCATGGCAGGGGGATTGGAACTAGATGATCTTAAGGTTCTTTCCAACCCAAACTATTCTATGAGTCTATGATTTCTAAATATATCATTTGGCATTACTTATTTCCCAGGACACACTCTGGACCTCAAAATGTTGCCTGCTGAAATACATCTAATGAAAAGCTTCCATTCAGATTATCTGACCATGTACTTGCCAAAGTTAAAAACAGAAGTGTCACAATTTTTAGATATACCATGAAAAAAATGAAAGAGCAAATAGAGTTTAATAAAGGATCACTTCAGCTAAAGCCCCTGCAAACAAAAGAATATCTACAGCTGAGCATGTGCAATACAAGCATCCAACTCATGACAAAATCATCCTGAGAACAGACAGTGAACCAGTGATCAGCAATGGAAAGAAATGAACACCATCCAGACTTGTTATTTTGACCTGCTTTGACTAAAACACAGAAGAACAAGTCAGATACCCGAGAACTCAAGAAAAATAGCTTATCACTCAACATATTTCTCTTTGATAGGAGAAAGCATAAAGCAACGTTTTTATGAGTCAAACTCCACTGAAATGCCATAAAGAACAATCAAAATATATTTTGGTTGAGAAAATGTCTATTTAACCTATATTTTAGGCTTTCAAATATTTTCCTCACAAGCTATTTCCCCTGAGGTTTGTTAATTTGCCATTTGTTAAAGAGTTCCAATATTTGGAGACTGTCTCAGAAAACTCATTAATTACCTCCTAAAATCATTTTGCCAATTAGTATGTATGACACCTACCACAATGGTGCTCTGAACTGCGGTGGCATTACCTGCTTCCTCCTGTAATAAACTCTACTGTCAGCATCGTTACTTGTAACAGTAACCCACTGTAGACGTTTTACAGCACACGGGTAAAACACCAGGTTTTAAAACTGTCATCTCTTTAGGAAACAATTTCTTCACGATCCAATTAGAAGAAAACTAAGATACAGGTTGATGAAGTTAATACACGAGTCCCACAAATTTAAAACTCAGTGATGTTTTTCACTCCTTAATAGAAGTAGCTAATAGAAAGAAAAAATCATCTAGACCCAACAAGATATCTCTTTAAATCTTGCTTCTACAAGCTGCATTGACATGCAGGAGATTCATATGCAGCATATCAAAGTAAGAATTTCTCTGTTTTGCTATTAGTGTGAGTTTGATTTAAAAATGAAGAAAAACAACTACAGACTGACAGAGGATGATTTACTACAAAGATTTCATTCATTCAAATGAAAAGATGACAATGCCTTTGAAATAAAAGCAAAAATGTTAATACCAAATCTTAGTTCTGAAGAGAAATACAATCTATGCAATGCACAGCTAAAATATCCATAGGTTACTTATAATATTCACAATTAGTAGCAGCCTACACTACCATCACAAACTGCAGTAAAGCCTTTCTTTATGAGAACATCTTCTTTCATTTCCAACTAAGAATGTAAAAATATACCACCTTAACTAAAATATGAATTGCATCACATCTAAAAATATACTAGTATCTATATGTGTTTCTCCACTGAAGACATTTTTAGCATTCTAACCAGGCAGTATCCCAACAGCTCTTTCAAGAATTAACAGGAAGAAGAAAGGCGCAAAAAATATCTATTCTACTTAGGTCAGGCAGCCTCATGTAGCATCGTATGATTTCTACAGGCTGCCAGGCAACAACACACTGTCTGGCAATTCTTTTCTCCACTTTCTCCAATTCCCAAATTCAAGGAGTAGAACACTAGGAAACGTGCATTAATGAACACAACATTCCCCTTTGTGTACCTTTTCCTATATCCCCCCCCACCCCATTTCTCTCATTTCAGGTTTTGCAGGTCTTTTTTTTACTTTTAAAGGTTAAATTCTTCGAGTAAGAACAACAGCAACAACAGCAACAACTCCCAAAACAACAAAAACAGGGAAATCAGAGAAAAATGCATGAATACAGTTCAGTAGTAAATCAATAGTATAGCCCAAAGGACTGTTAACAGGTATTCACTGCTTTCAAAATATCTTGAAATGATTTGAATATTGCTTAGCAACACCAACACTATTTAAAGGGCTGTGAGAATAACATATGTATGAGTAGGTCCAAAAAATAACAGCTTCATGACATTCATACCAGTAAAGCCGGGTGATTCTATCTGATGCCCTTCCTCTCTTGTAGGAGCAGGTTCGCAACACAGAACCCAAATCAGATTTATAGGATCAGTACGTAGAAGACTAAAATCAAGTTGCACAGACCATGCACTTCTGGCTTTAAACTGCTTAAAAGAATATAGTTCTAATAAATAGGTTATCACTAAACTTGTTGTTTCTCCTTTGGTAGGAGAAAATACTATATTACCAGGTATTGACCTGTGCATATGAAACCCCAGAAGACCTTTAAAAATGGATAAATTGCTTAATAGATTAAATAAATAGGAAAAAATAGATGCAGTGGGAGTCCTGTTACTATATCAGATTATGAAGAGGGGACTGGAGAGGTGACACACAGATAATCATGCCAGCCTAACTTCTCACAACATCCTACTTCACTCCCACACAGCGTCGGACTATGCAAACAAGATATCAGCTCTCCAAAATGAAACGGTGGTAGCAAGTCTCATAGAATCCCTTTATTAAAAATAAAAGAGATAATGGGTTTTTATACAGTTCGGCTTTACCAGTTTAATGCAATGTAACTGTTGCATGTGGTAGAGTTAACTGAAAGTAAGGGATTGAAGAAGAGATTCCAGCGACTAAAAAAATACACCTGATATACATTTTATTATGGAATACAATAGCAGACATTATCAGAGGAAAAAATATATATACAATGGAGATTTAGGGATATTATTCTTTGAAAATGTAAATCAGGCAGGAAAGGGATGAGAACTCCAGAGTTACTGCAGAGAGTTTTGTAACAGAAGCCATCTGCGATGCATGGTAAGTTTTATTCATCCTAAAAAATCCCCAAACAATGCTGCAGGGCTGCCACCTACCGGAACTTGACAATATACAAATACAAAGTCAGGACTGATAAATCGGTGACTGATGGATGGAGAAAAAGCAGAGGGAGTGCCTGGTTGCAAGAGAAATTGTGATATTTATAGTAAGTGCATCTAGATAAAATTGGATTAGATTCGGGCACCTGAGATAAGAACACTCTCTAAGTCCTTCAGGGAAAATTACACTTAAGGATTCAGACTTCAGGCGCTTCTCTACACTTCCCAGGGTGGTCTTTTTGCTAAAGGGCTTGGGCAATAGTCCAAGCTATGTAAAAAAAAAGATAGAAGAGCAAACAGAAGGCACATGTTAGCCCAGAAGCATTCATCCTAGCATAATACAAATCAGCCATAAATCTCTATCATTTTCAGAATTATAATACTATGAAAACATCAGAAAATAAATGAATTGAAGTGAGGTTTTCAGTATTTCTGTCGAATGGAAAAGTTAGTCTTATTTTTATACAAACTGACCAAACTAACCTTCATTTCATGTCTGAAAAGTATAGCTTTTCCAAATATGACAGAATTTCTGAACCAAAACAGTATCTATTGTCTTACAACTTAATGTACTACCTCATGCTTTCTTTTTCTCTTTCCTGCTCCGCGTCTCCTCCTTTGTCTCTACCTTTTCATCTCCTTCCTGCAGTTCCCCTTACTTTTAATGTTTCCATGGCAATGACAGCAAAAGAAAAGCTTAAATATCCTTTGTGCATTTCTTTTTTCTTGCATGAAATTTTGAAAGACAACTAAGAAAATAATATCACATATCCCTGCGAGTGACGCAAGAGTCAGCACAATCATTCATTATGTGATCAAGGAGACTCAACAGCTAACAGCTATTTGTAAGCTCATCTTCATAAACATTTAAACTAAAAATAACAGTTCTAAAGAGATCATGTTAAAAAAAGTAAAGGGGAAGGTAAGAAAGTATAATCCAATGGAAAGCAAAAGTTAAACTATTTAAGTAGAGCTCGAAGTGTTAGAGCTTATTGTATACCTTGAGGACAACCTCCAAAGTGCATTCTGCATTTTTGTCATTGAAGTCTTTACATTATGGCCAAAAGTTGAAGACCTACAGTTAAGAATAAAGGGAGTTTTGAATCTGAAGTGAAAAATCAAGAAAGCCACTTGGAGGAGCCTGTCCAACATCTGCCTTCTTAAAGCACAGAGTTCTCCTTTAAGAGCTCATTAGCTTGAAAAGTTCTACAAGCAGGCTGCAATCGCCACAGCTCAGCCACCTGGCAGATGCACTAAATAGGTAACTGAGACTGTTTATGGACAAATACTTTACAATTTAACAAGAAAGAATTCATTCTCTTTCATAAAAACCTTCTCCTGAAGCACCCATGGATCAAGAGCAGGCATTCCCAACTCTTCATGTTGAAAAAGACACTCTGTACATGTTCGACCCGACTCTAAGAAATACTAAGGTTTGCATGCTAATGTAATCAAGAAGAGAACATACAGTCTGGGGAGCTCAAAATGTGCCACTTTTGCACTTGCAAAGGAGGGACAGCAGTAAACCTGAGCTTTTTCTTCCTCCTGCCCCAAGCCCCATTTTGGTGAATATATTTCCTCTGAAAATGGAAACTTGGGAGACACAGGACCACAGAATCATAGAATAGTTAGGGTTGGAAAAGACCTTAAGATCATCTAGTTCCAACCTCCCTGCTGTGGGCACATTACTTAACCTCTAAACATAATCCAGCTTTTAGTGTTGCAATGGACAGAAACATCCAGATCACTGCACTGCTCCCTATTTGATTTAAAAATGATTTAGACCAAAGCCAATTCAACTCTCTTTCAAGCTTTTCTTCTAGATACCTACTTTAAAGTCCTTTGGTCCCTTTTTTTAGAAAGAGGAATTTGCTGCAAGGTTTCTCTTTCCATTTCTTACTTCAGTATTCAAACTCTGGTAAATGCTGGTACACTGATATTTAGAGAACTGGTTTATTTTCAGTGGAAAAAGATATTAATATTTCTCAGGCAGTTCAAGTACCAAATATATGTGCAAGGCTGTATAATATATACAAGGCTGTAAACCCTAGAAATTCCTGTTCCATGACTTAGATGAACTATTTCCCTTCAGCATTGTTAATTTAATCACATAGTTATTGTATATACGAATAATATAAACCGTCTTTCAAAAATACAGGTGAGTTTGAAATCATAAGGAAACTCAGTTATTTCTTGCCTATACAGAATACATCTTAACTTGAAAGGTTCTAATAGTTCGGGGCTACTTTTTTTTCCTCTCTACCTCTAGCCCATAAAAGATCCATCACCACCTTGATCAATGCAAAAAACGCTCCAGTGTTTTGCTCTTGCAAATAATATTGACCAAACAGGTTTGGATGTGATAAATTAATATCATCCCTCCATATATCTGAGTCTTGAAGAACACTAATTAACCCTTAAATCATATTTTGATCCACAGGGAGTTTATACATGTAACCACAAAAGCCACAAGTTTTCCAGTATTAAAGTTCTGAACATGTTTAAAGCAGCCCTTTATAAGAAGATGATAAGCACAAGAAAAGTGGACCTTGCTTATGACTGATTTCCATCCCACGTCTACAACTGCTTACACAACCTATTGACGTGAAGGTTTCTTATTAATAAGAAATCTGGAATGCATCTAGAAGAAGTTGATATATGGATTTGTTTCCAGAAAATAAGCATACTGGCTTGTTTTACATATCTAACCACCTGTTTAATGTTCATAATAGAGTTTATATTATTTGAGCAATCCATCTTTATAGACTGGTTTGTGACTAATTTCATTGTTTTCCCCCAGTAAGTACTCACCAAGTGACAATAAATGGAAAAAATGATAAGGATATACTAAGTTATATTTCAGAATGTAATATATGAGACCATATGTTGTTCTTAATCCGCAACATACATTTGTATTTCTTTATAGGCTTGGTGGGCTTTTCTCTTCTCCTTGCAAAGATTATTGCTACTTACAGAACAAGCTTAATTTTGAAACCTTTCTGGCCTCCTTGCCCTCTGATGTGAGTTTACTGTAGATGGAACTACAGAGCTCTATGACTTGGAAATCTTCACAGTTACAAGTCACATTAAGGAGTTTGGATTGCAGCCTGTTCTGTTAGAAACCTGGGACAGAATAAATTTCCACCAAACAAAATGGTTTTCCTCCAGAAGCAGTTCTTTCCAAAAATCAAGCAGAATTTAATTGCGAGGCAAGAAAACCATTTCAGAAGATGAATACGTCCTTCCTTCGAACATACACACATATTGACTCCTCTGTTTATTAACCCCTCTAAGTATAACTCAGCTTAGTTCTCCTGGTTTCACCCAAGGGTTTCTCGTGCACAGATCCACCCCCTATTTTTGTATTGATTTGTGCATCTTTCTACTCAGGCAGTCGACAGTCCTTTCTCCAGATCCCATCCCTTATTTGCAAGATGAATCCCTTAACTGCCCAACAAGTTTTTGGTTGTTTTCTTTGCCTCTTTTCCAATACTGACACCTGAACTGCTGGGCACTAAATCAGTATCTTTCTCATAAATCATTACCCCAGCTATTTAGGTTTAAGCACTTCCTTTTCTAGGTCATTATTTTGACTGTCACCCACTTTCATCTGACATAGCACAGACTAGACCATCAGAAACAGGCAGTCATAATAGAGAGAAAGTATTAACGAAATAATGATACAAACACATTCATACATGCATGGAACTGGTCTCTGCTGATTGGTCTGTCTTTTCTGGATAAGACAGCATACAGGTCTGCTTGCACTGACAGATCTGAAGCCTTAGAGATGTAAATAAATGGAAGAGATAATTATTCTGGAGTCAAAACAATTCCAAGCCATTTCCCTCATGCTTCTGGTTACTCAATAGCTTTTTATATTAATTTCTATTCCCTTGGCACTCAGTCATTTGCTAATGCAGGTCCATTACTACTCTGCTCATTTACTGAAGCATTAATTTTAAAACACTGTTTTACAACACAAAGAAATACTATTTCTCACCTGCCAACACATCATTGTACCAACTTTCAAAGAGACAAATAGCACACATATCTTTTAGGGCTGGGAATACAGACTCCAGCAGCGTGATATAGCTGCTAGGATCATTTCTCAAATAAGCTGAAGGCCAAAGAAACCCAGACTCCAATGAGAATTGAAGTAAACAGCCAGGATTGCGAAAAGGCCAAAAACCCATTAAAAGCAACAACAGCATGGATCAGCCCTAGATGCCCAGCAGCTGACTACAAGCAGTTTTAAGTGATGTAATCCCTGCCTGATACCTTATAATGCTATCATGGTGGTATCAGTGATGAGGAATGGATGTATCCACCAGGGAATCTAATCCCGCTGGATTATTTTAACACAGAAAGGCTAAAGTAAGAGGAAACTATCTGACAGTGGAAAATATCAATTTAGCCCATACTCTTCTTAGGGCATCATGAGAGTCCGAATGATTTTTCCATAGACTTTTTCTTTTTTAACAGGGAAATAACCTCTTGCAGTAAAAATGTGTTTAATATCAGGGCACTTGTAAATGCATTATCCAGAACTGTACATTCTCATACTCTTACATTTAATTGAGGTTAAAATGACAAAAAATAAGAATCAGAGCTGGCAATGTAGAACAATAAACTAAATACAACGAAAAACAGGGAAAACCAACAGTTTGAGAAGTTAGCATCAGGGGGCCTATAGGGATGCTGGAGAGGGACTCTTCATTAGAGACTGTAGTGACAGGACAAGGGGTAACGGGTTCAAATGTAAACAGGGGAAGTTTAGGTTGGATATAAGAAGGAAATTCTTTCCTGTTAGGGTGGTGAGGCACTGGAATAGGCTGCCCAGGGAGGTTGTGAATGCTCCATCCCTGACAGTGTTCAAGGCCAGGCTAAACGAGGCCTTGGGTGATATGGTTTAGCATAAGGTGTCCCTGCCCACGGCAGGGGGGTTGGAACTAGATGATCTTAAGGTCCTTTCCAACCCTAACGATTCTATGATTCTATGATTCCAAAAAACATTCATAAAGGAAAACAATGCAAAGGGAGGTTTAAACTGCTAATTTCAAAAAACATGTGAAGGTTGTCTATTAGAAATTATTCTTAATGGTATTTGTGACAGCTTAATTTGCCTATTTAAAATAAATAGACTTTTTTCAAGTGTTCTTTTCCCACTCTTAAATGCTCCAAGCTCATTTAAAAACTGGTAGTCAAACATGTTCCAAACTGCTGAGGATTATTACAGGCAAAAATAATTCTGCCATTCTAAATAAAGTGGCTGGCAATTAGTGATTTCAGTTGGCCTTTCCCTCACAGTGTTTAGCAGAATGTTATATTTAAGCCTTATTAAAATGTGCAGAGAGTCTAAAATCATAGAGTTCCTTTGCTAATTCTCTTTCAAAGTCAGATAGAGATAACATGAAAGTGGAAACAATCTTAGACAAAAGAAATGGAAAGACCATATTGGGTTATATATCCCAAGAATTCCTTCCATTAATATATCAACATTGTCTGTATCAATTTTTCATATTCCAGAGGAGTACTTCCTAAACACTGAGTTAAACCTTATTTCTACATAAGTGTATTTTGAAACCTACAGAGTCAAGAGGAAATTAATATAACCACTTTCAGAGTATATTTGTATGTATTGAAGTTAAGTTTCCCTTCTGAGTTTTAACTCATATCTCCTCACACGTATTTTTCACACACTAGAAAATTCACCGCTTCAATAATGAGAAATAGTCTATTCATAATTCACAGCCTGGAGAAAACATAGCTTAACTAAAAGTTAAGATTCTTTAAATTATATTTAAGATTCTTTAAATTATATTCTCTATTCATTTCTACATTAATGTTAGCTTTCATTTGTATAATAGGATAGCATTAAAAATAAAGCTTATTTATTTTGATTTTCCACCAAAATTAAATGTAGCATCTGATTCTGATGTTGCTACTCAATTCTAACACGATGCCAGTGCACCACACAATGCCGTACTTTCAATTTGCTTTGAAAAAAGGCAGTGAACTAAGCTATAGCCTTAGACGTGACTAGCACAGACTGCCTTCATGTCTTCAAAGGTTTTTACTTCTGCAGGAGGAATCAGCAGAGGGCACAAAACCTCAGAGCAACTTCACAATCATCCTTCTACTAAGTTTCCAGAGGAAGAAATTTTATATGGGAAAGAAAAAAAAGCCTTAGCAATAACCTCAACTATATTCCTTGGGGCCATGCATACACAGTTAAAAGCAAAATACACATTCTAGCCTGCATGGTCTTTGCTCTTACTACATATTCAAAGATGATTTAAAGCACTTTTTATAGTGAAGTTCCTTTAGATTCTACAAGCCATACAGCCCACATGAAACAGGGAAACAAAGACTGGATCCAAAGATTCATGTTTTTCTTTCTGATATACTGTAAAAGCTGAAAAAGGGGAGAAACGAATCATAGAATCATAGAAACCAAGACTGGAAGGGACCTCAAGGATCATATAGTCTGATCTTTCTTAACAAAGTATGACCTAGAAGAGATGTCTCGGAACCTACATCTAGCTAGCTAGCATCACTTATTCGAGTATTATATTTGAATTGAGTATATATATAAGAGTTTTACTACTTTTCAGCTTTAATATCTGTGGCCACTGAAGCCAGTGCTCTTCCTCTTCGCACCCACAGGTTTCTCACTCCCAGCAACCCTTTTTATAGATAATAAAAATCTTGTCACTACTATTTCTCAGTCACAGTGTGGGAATAGACCCAACCTTTATTGGTCTTCACTGCTTCTGTCTTCACTAATAATGACTTTTTCTACCAATGGATGGGCCTCTTATTCTTTTCCCCGACACTATGTCACACCGTAGGATGTTAAAGAAAAGTATAGAACAGACAGAAAGTCTATGTCATCAACCAGTCAAAACCAGATTGCCTTCTGGAATATATGATTACAGTATCACACTAATATAGCAATGCAATACAATCTAGTGCAACACACTAATACAATCTCTGGCAAATGCTTTAAAAGAAACATTTGGAAAAATGATGCGATTTCCTCCTTTGCCTTAACCAAAACTGAACCATGAAACCTACGTTCAATTGCCATAAAGTCTCTCACTGACTACAAAGCAAACACAAGAAATTAGAAACACTCTAAACACATAGAGTGGAATAATATTTAAATGTAATGCAATTAACTATGTACTCCTGACTACCCAGCACAAGCAGAATCTTTTGCCTTCTGTACGTGCCAACCTTACAAGTTAGAATGTTCTTTTTGATGAAAATTTCATTGAGCAACGACATTCTTTGCTCATTAAATAAGAAGTTAGGATATGTAGACTGAGAAATTAATACAGGAGGCAAGGCTGCAAGTTAATGTGGTGAAAATATTTGCAGAATAAGGATAATATTATTTACTGCCTTTCCAAGTTTTATGTCATGCATAAAACCTCCCCAGTCTTACAAAGAGTATTTCAGAGATGGGTAATAGAACAAACTTACTAAAATGTCTATGTTTCCACTTTGAGAATGTGTGCATATTGTATATGTTAATAAATAGCAGTATTAATAATATTAATATCAGCGATGTTAGTCAAAATAACATATAGGGCAATTGAGTAAAAAGTTTCTGAATCACTGAGGATTGCTAGTATACTGCTTATTATAGGAGTAATAAACAAATCTGTGATTACATTAAAACACAGATGAAGCCAACATTAAAGCAGAGGAGGTGTAATGAAGATTAAAAACAACACACCTGTACTATTCTTAATGAGCAGATAAGTTAAAAAGTATACCATTTCTCACTGAACAGGGAAAAAAAGTCAGTTTCTCAGTTCATGAAGAAGAGTGAAGTGAAAAACAAAGTTTGCCACATATTAGAAATTCTTCACAGGTTTAAAGATCTTAACAGTGGAAGATGTAGTTTTGATCACATTTTTTGGCCTCCAAGCCTAAACAATATGGTATGAAATTCCACTCGTTTTGAAACAAGATTATAATCCCTGACATAGGAAATAAAAACGTGTAAATCTGTTCCTGTGTATTTATACATTATTTCAAATAGTTAAATGCAAGTCAGAAAAAGTGACAAATCTCTTGATAAAGCAATTCAATAGATTCTTGCGCTGCATAACTGCAAAAGCAGGTTTGCCATCATGTAATTATTCCCGAGGCTTGGATGATAGTTCATCAGATGGTTAGCTTATGGTCAGTTTTGAGTGTCTTCGTCCATGTGTGTATGAGATGCTTCACCAAAAACAATGGGACACCTACTTAAGTGCATTTAGTAAATCAATACCACAAGTTGTGGGCTAATGAAATATGTAACAGCTCAAAATACTCTCATTAACCAATATGAAGGTCTTTCTTTAAATCTAGTAGAGTTCACAGGCTCCTTACTAACGACAAATAAACGCAGGATACACATAGATTTATCAGCAGCAAACCAAATGCTTTAATCTTCCATCCTTCCACTTCAACATCCTTCTCCTTAGTCCATCCTTGACCTTTCAGACACTTTAAGACCAGATGGATCTCATCTCCCACACAGGCAACCACAACAGATACACTGCCCAGCCTGCCCTACTGAAGATGGAAAAACAACTGTCTTTCAGCTTTCCTGATGCTATAGCTATATCCTTTTTCTCTCTAACAATCTCATTTTCCTTACTCTCAATACTTAAGGACCAGTTTTCCCTTTTCCTTTGAGGTCCAGAGAACCTATTTCCCAGACTGCTAGACTATGAAGCACTAAATTTTAGCTGCTAACATATGTACTTTAAAGGACACAATTGCATGCTTTTGGAAGTGACATTACACTTTCTGCCCTTTTCTCCTGATTTAAATCATAGAATCATAGAAAAGTGTGGGTTGGAAAGGATCTTAAGATCATCTAGTTCCAAATCCCTGCCACGAGCAGGGATGGCTCACACTAGACCATGTTACCCAAAACTCCCTCCAACCTGGCCTCGAACACTGCCAGGAAGGAAGCGTTTACCACTTCTCTGGGCAGCCTGTTCCAGTCCTTCACTGCCCTTACAGTAAAGAACTTCTTCCTTATATCTAACCTGAATTTCCCCTGTTTTAGTTTTACCCATTATCCCTTGTACTATCACTACAATCCTTAATGAAGAACCCTTCTCCGGCATCCTTGTAGCTCCCTTCAGATACTGGAAGGCTGCTATGAGGTCTCCATGCAGCCTTCTCTTCTCCAGCCTGAACAGCCCCAACTTTTTCAGCCTGTCTTCATACGGGAGGTGCTCCAGTCCCCTGATCATCCTTGTGGCCTTCTTCTGGGGCCCTCTTATGCTGGGAACACCAGAACTGCACACAGTACTCCAAGTCGACCTGCTGGTCACGCTCCTTTTGATGCAGCCCAGGATACGGCTGGCTTTCTGGGCTGTGAGAGCACACTGCTGGCTCACGTTAATTTTCTCACTGACCAATGCCCCCAAGTCCTTCTCTGCAGGGCTGCTCTGAATCTCTTCTCCACCCAACATGTAGCTGTGCCTGGGATTGCTCCAACCCTTGCTTGCAGTTCACATTGTTGAACTTACGAGGTCATAGAATGACCTGGGTTGGAAGGGAGTGTAGATATCGACTAGTTCCAACCACCCTGTCATGGGCAGGGATTCCATTCAACCAGGTTGCTCAAATCAAACAGACTTAAATACAAGACAAGACCTTCCAAGCACAGACAGAATTTATTCAGAAGGTTTTTGTTACCATCAAGGCACCTGTCCTCAAAAGAGGTCTACCCAAGGCACGTAAAACACCCCATATTTCTCCCCATCCCTCAGACTCTCAGTGGAAGATGGGTGATCTAACATACACAGTTTGGTATGTTTGGAGAATTGGCCTTTCTCTAATAAAGAGAACCACAGTTGTTTTAAAGCAAACTTCTCCATCTGGATCCAGGTGAAGAAAATTCAGTGAGACGTGACCTGCAAGAAGAGCCTAATTAAGCAGAATTGATTTCCTCCCAAATGTTTGTTCCTATTTATGATTTAGGAACGTCACTAAGCTTCACTGCACAGGAAACTGGTGAGGCAAGAAAGAAAACCCAAAAGATGATATATGTGAATGGCAATTCTTGTCTATCCCCCAGCTGGTTCTAGCAGTTATTTCAAAATGTCAGAGAATTCATTGCATTTTGATGAAGCCACTTGTTATTTCTTAGTTGTGAACAAGACAGTCCAGGGCACAAAGTTCAAAACATAGCATTCAGAGAAGGTAATAATTAAAACTACTCAACTACATGAAGATGTTATTGCAATTCAACAGCTCCGTCTGCCAGTGGTAAGGTCAGAAATTTAACGTTGCACCATTTTGTATAATGACTGTGATAACGGCTTGCTTATTTTCATGCCTATAGTAGAAGGTAATTAAAGTAATATCATTTTATTCATAATTAGGTGACAGCACTCGTTTAAACTCAATACACAATAAAGTGAACATAAAAATTAAGAAAGATTTTATAATTAGCGTGTCATTATAAATTAGAAAGTTTCCTTCCCTAACCTGAAGTTATGTCAAAACACTAAATTATTATCAAAGACCTGACAGTTAAATGCTTCTGGACTTTACTCTTTTTCTTCAAAATATCAAAAAAGACTAGAGAAGAATTTACTTATTTTTAAATAGAGCTTTTATACTTTACTCTTAGGAAGCAATTGCATTAAAATGTAAGTAGAAAAAAAAATACTTTTTAGTATCTGATACCACTTACTATTTTGATTCCACCTGCTCCCCTTGGGATAATGGGTAAATCCTGCAGCATACATAGACTAAAACAGCCTGTGAACCACAGACTCTTCTCTGTATTTGTAAGAAGTTTTCTTGAACTGTTGAATTTAATTTCAGAGCCTTCCTGGACCTCTGATGAGGTGAAAGCTTGCACAGAGATTAGAAAGGAATCAGCATGATTTGACAAGCCATTTGATGTATTTGCTTCCAATAACTCTGTCAGTGCAATCTTCAAGAGGACAGACAGCTGACAGCCAGGGAGAGGAGACAAAGAATGTAGTTCTATGGCTACAAACCAGTCTTTAATAAAAGGCTCTGGATTTTTCTATTGGAAAAAAAAAATACACTTGTTAAGCATTTTTGAAGCTTCTCTCCTCTTTAAAACAAAGAACATTTGCTTGTTAGATATGCCTAGGGATCAAAATAAAAACTTGTAATAGCTTCAGCATAAAACAGTCACAATCCTCTGCGCATGAAGATAACTAGAGTATCTGAATGTACAAATCAATAGTGCATTTCTCTTGAAGGTATTTTGACTTTAAAATCAGATAAGATTGGAGAAAGAGTCTTAAAGATATAAAATTATTTCATTGCTAAAGGGGCAATACCAGGGCATCAAGAAAACCTCAAAAGGCTGGTACTTGTTTTTTTCTCCTTAATTTGTGTGGTTTACTGCTGCTTTGAGATTCTTGCATCGATGACCATCTTAAGTACTCGTAGTTGTTCAGTCTCACAAGTCCTCTCAGAAAGGACTTCTGCCTGGTTCATTCTGCAAACACTGAAGATGATAGAGCAGAAATGTGGAAATCTCTGTAAAAATCCACATATCTCAGTGTCTAACACACTTGTTCAGCTCCTGAAGTATTTTATTCTGCATGTAATCCTGTAACAACTGGCAAAACTATGTATGTAATGAAATATAAAAAAGAGTGAACAGCATAGCCCGATACAATTATATAAAACCAAAACATTTCTCAATTGAATTTATTTACACATTCCCCATCCATTAATTTGAAATGAACATATAAGGATCAAGTCACTTGAAACCTTTTTCCTTACGTATGCAAATGTATCTCCCAGAATTTCCCAGTCCTGAGTCATACAAGCTGTACATAAACATTAAAACATCGAAACACCATAAACTTGTTAAGGGGCAAGTTTTTTTCCTCAATGAATTGCAGAAATGAAATTATTCCAAGTAAATTTCCTCCATTATTTTCCTACTATTGGGACTTGAAATAATTTATCTAAGCTTGGCTGCAGATGAGTGTTAATGCTGGGGAGAAATACCTGAGTAAAGTTGCCAGAGGAAACAGTAAATATCCTGTTATGAAGCAACATGAACTTCATGTGCAACAAAATCTTAACTCGTATCAATGTGGAACTTCATTACTAGAAAAGCTTGTAACTGCATATTCAAGGAAGGACCATTATTTCATTTAAATAATTTTTAACCCTAGGATTTTAACAGCATTTTCAGAGATCGGGGCTAAAATAGGTATTAATGTGAAAAAAAGTAAGGAAAATCCTCAACATAAGGACATGGAGCTATTGAATAAGTCCAGAGGAGGGCTATGAGGATGATCAAGGGCTGGAGCACCTCCCGTATGAAGATAGGCTGAGAAAGCCGGGGCTGTTTAGACTGGAGAAGAGAAGGCTGCGTGGAGACATCAGAACATCTTCCAGTATCTGAAGGGGGCTACAAGAACGCAGAGGAGGGACTCTTCATTAGGGACTATAACGACAGGACAAGGGGGAATGGGTTTGAACTTAAACAGGGGAGGTTCAGGTTAGATGTAAGGAAGAATTTCTCCCTCTTCCCTAAGGTTTGCCTAAAGATACTTCTTTCAGAATAGGCTAATATGAATATATTTATTAGCAAACTTTTGTTCTCTCATGACATTTCTGCCACAGCAGTGCTCACATAAGTGTTTATCCAAGAATGCACATATTTTAGTAGACCACAGAAGAAGAAAAACATTATTTGTAACTATTACTCCTCTTCAATAAAAAGTCTCAGCAACATTCATCATTCACGTAAAATGATTCATCTCTCTTGGCCTTTACTCACTGCTTAATATTTCTAATGAACTTAATGTAGCAAGCGATGTGATCAGACAAAAGCATTGGAATATCTCTACCACTATAGGCACAATAATATTTAATTAAGAATTTAGTATTAACTGAACATATTAGTTAACTATTACAGGTTCAATGTATTGTCTACCTTAGAGAAGCAGTTTCCTCAACAACAAAGAGCTAGGATCTAATTGTTGCCTCCTTAATCTGCTAGCTGCATTAGTATCTCATTAAATGTGGTTCAAAGAACAAAATGATTTCTTTGATATTATTGGAAAGGATTAAAAAACCATAATAAGTTCTTGGACTCTTTTTCCAGGATCCATTTACAAAGGAACAGGTATCACTACCCATTAATTACTGTATACCTGAAAGCAGCAAGTAAAATTAAATTCCAAAGAGTGAAGCATGGGAAGAAGTTTCAATCTGGCACCAGTATTCATTAGTGAATTCTCCTCTGCAAACAGCTGTTAAAACAGCTCAGTGATAAGAGAATAACATCTAGCACCTACTAATTTTGTTTTCTATTCCTACATACATTTTAGTATAATACTTCAGTTTGATCCCAATATATTTCAGTTGACAGTACTTCTCTAGGGATTACACTATGGAATGAAATAAAAGCATAAACCCTTTCATTTTGTGGGTGTTTGGGTTTATTTTTTTCCTCTTTTTGTATGATTTTGCAGGAATTCAATGAATGTTCCTTCATTTCATGAATATCCCTTTCCTTTAAATGGGCAACAGGAAGAGGTTCTTGCCTGTGAGGGTGGTGAGGCACTGGCACAGGGTGCCCAGAGAAGCTGTGGCTGCCCCATCCCTGGCAGCGTTCAAGGCCAGGTTGGACAGGTCCCGGAGCAAGCTGCTCTAGTGGAAGGTGTCCCTGCCAATGGTAGGGGTTGGAACTGGATGAGCTTTAAGGTCCATTCCAATCCAAACCATTCTGTGATTCTATCATCTCTAAAGAAAAGGATCTATAAAATACCTGGGTTTCCATAGCTAGAAAAATCTATTGCCTATTATTAAGTAAACAAGATCAGGCATTCAGGACATATTTACTGAATTATTATATTATTCTGAATATCAGATAGTAGCCAAGAAAAAATTTCCCTCACCACCACCAGTAGATATTTCAAGCAATCTTGACTTAGGGATTCAGTGAGCCAGTTTGCATCACTGTATACAGAAAACTCTTACATCCTACAGTTTAACAACACAGTTAAAAAGAGATGTAATGTAATCTCATACTGGGTTTTGGACAATTTCCAATAAGTAAATTGTGCAATATAATGCTGGGGGGACGGGGGATAAGCTGAATACATGCATGCTATAGAAGCAATTTTGTCTGAATAACAGTACTTTAAAAAAAGCAAGACAGTCTCAAAGTTATCAGTATTTTTTCAGATACTGGACTGTTTTTTCACAAATGCCAACATGTCAGAAATACAAATACCGTGCGATATTCTTTCAGGTTTTTCTGCCAGTCTTTAATGAGTAATTTGATCCATTGTTGCAGCCTTGAAAAAGTAAGTCAAAGTAGTTCATATTTAATGGACATGCATATAAGTAGTTTCCATTCAAAAAGAACTAGAGACAGGTTTATTTTCCTTTTCACCTTCAAGAGATAATTAATTTTATGTGAAGGAAAATTACTTTATATTTATATTCTTAAGAAAGATAAGAATCAGAAATTTTAGGTTTACTTGCAAAACAATCACTTGTTTCCAGTTTATGTTCATGTACTCGCTGTCATGAAGATGGAATTCAAGCTATTTACAAGACAAAAGAAACAAGGCAGCTCTCCACATGATGTAAAATTCAGAAAGATATTCAATGTCATAAAAAATGACAAAGGTCTACCCAGGAAGATCACAGCAGCATTTATTTTAATTACTTATAAATTCATATTTTCACTGCAACATACGCACTACCGCTACAAGGGGTGGAATAAACTACAGATTTGCCACGAGGGAATAAATGCCATGGCACTGTTTGTCTATTGATTTGCAAGATTCAGTGGATAGTGTCGCTAAATACAAATATTTATATGAATTATCAGGCTTTTTAAAATAAATACAGTGAAACCAGCATTTTACTTCTTGCGCTCTAAAATATGTTTCCCTACACTTCCATGTTTACTTGGTTTTATAATACTTTTTCCAGTGATCCTTCTGCAAAGTGTGTGCAAACCAGCGTATTGATGTTGAGGTCCTTTCCAACCATAACCATTCTATGGTTCTATAAAATGTATCTTTTTGACACGAGCAAACGACAAGACAAAAGTAAATCCCAGAATCATCCTGTTGTCTACTAAACAAGACATACCAGCTACAGAATCTCTTTACGAGTTTTGTTGATGAGTTAAACCTAACACAAGGAATCTAAAAAAGTTCAAAAGATAGACAAAAAAAATGGGTATATGATGTTTTGAAGATGGAAGAATATGAAGCCATAGAAGAATTGTGAATAACTAGTAAAAAGGGCAACAGATTACATGCCCACTTTATTCTCAGAATTGCTTTTTCAATCTAGAATGTCACTTTATTTTTCAGCACGTACTGCTGGTTACTGTGACAAAAACGAGTCTAAAGAAATGGGACTTTTACTTATTTGTTTTAAACAGGAACATAAAAATATTTCATTATTTATTTATCTTTGCCTACCAGTGGGAAATCCTTATCAGTATACAACAGTACCCAAATCACACTGTGTGTTTGCCTATTTTCCATGGTTAGATATAATGCCAGTGACCTCTCCAAAGTATTTCTATTAACGATTGCATGAGGTCGAGATTTCATCTACAAGCTCAATTTTAAAACAACTTGCAAGTTAAGGTGGTAAATAATGCACCAGGTATTTTTCAGAGATATATAAAAAAAAAATTAACTCAAAATTTATGTGTATGTATATATATGTTCAAATTTTATATAACATATTTAGAGTAGAAATCAGAAATCTTATCTGGGACAGGACCCGTGCAAATGTCATTTTTCTTACATCTTTTCCAGGCTTTTTTTCCACTTAACAGTGTGCCAGGAGAGTTGGAACCCTCTTCACAGCTTCATTAGAACATGGTATAAAGAAACATATGCCACATATGCACACGATTTAAAACAACACCAATATCAACAGGATGCAAAAGAAGAAATGGAAGAAATGTTAAGACCTACCAGAGAAAGACCTTAGGCTGCCTTCAGGTAATCTAAAGGTTAGAAACTCTGCATGTGATTACAGGGAAGCATCAAGATTAGACACCACTAAATGTCCTACTGTCCTTGGATATACAACCCTTTGAAATAATTTAAACTTTTGCATTCAAAACATCTAAAGGCAAATAATTCTATAAGTATGTCATGCAAAAGAAATGGCTCCTTTCTTTTTTGCTTTATGTCTGGTTTCTTAAACATTTCTTTATTTCTTTCTGTGCCACAGAGTGAATGATCATTCCCAATTGGCTTTTGCCATAACATTCCTGGTTTTATCACATTTCCTACAATGTCTCCCCTCAATCATCTTTTAAGCAAGATGAAGAATAATTTCTTTCCTTTTCATAAAGCATCTCCAGATTTCTAGTCATCATTGTCAATCTTCCTTGAACCTCCTCTGTTCTTCTTCATGTATAAAATAGAACTATATTTATTATCTAAAATACAGACATACACTGAATTTCTACAGTGGGAGCAAGGCATTTAGCATAGTGCTGTCTTTTCCTTCAGCAATATTTCTTTGTACTCCATTTGCATTCTGAGGCTAGCAGGCTGTTGTTTTCATAGAAGTATTCACAATGACTCCAAGTCTTCTCCTCTTCCTCTCTCCTGCCCTGGCTTAAGTGATAACACCTAATGTAGAGTTTGGGACTGTGAAGAGATATCTGGTAAACTCTTTAACCACTAGATGCATCTTCACAACACTGAATTTACCACCAATTAGTTGCATCCAATTCCTTTCTTGTATATTTGAAATCAGCTGGCCCTCAACAACACATTTCATAACATTACTTTGGTCTATCTCTTGTTGTGATTTTATATTCAATTTACCTTTCAGTTATGCATTTTCTTCTATAGAATCTGACTTCAACTTTTACATAATGTCCTTTTATTTATAGCACACATTTCCTTTGTTACAGAATCATGCAAGTATGCGTTCATCAATCATAGAATGGTTAGAGATGGAAGGGACCCTAAAGATCATCCAGCTCCAACTCCTCTGACACAGGCAGGAATACATTCCACTAGACCAGGTTACTCTAAAACTTAAGACTTACATTCTTAAGAGCTTAAGACTCTTTGTTGGGAGTTCTCTGATTTGTACCAAGCTTTATGTCTATTGCTACATTAAGAAGTTCTCCATACTGCTTGGAACTATGTCATCAGACTGTTTTTGTAACTAACAACCAATTATGCTTTGGGTTTCTTGTTGTGGGTCTTTTTAATTAAACTGGGGTTGTGTGTCAACCAAAATGCATTCAGTAGCAATATCCTGAACCCATTCTGGTCCCTGAGGACAACCAAATAAAATATTCTTTCTTGTTTCTGTTTTTCTTAACTAGTTGCTCTAAGAACTAATGATTTTGGTGTCTAACACCTCAATACTATGTCCAGTCTATGTAGAAACAGATTAATTCCCAGAGGCTCTAAATGCCTTTTCCAGTCACAGGCACCTTCACTAAAGTAGCTGGGCATCTAACAAAGTGGTGTAATACTGTCAATAGTTCTGTACTCTAAAATTCCCCTGTCAGCACTGAATTTCATTTCAGAGGTTCTATGGCAATTTTTTGTACAGCAACTCCTTTACCTGATTTGACTCAAATGTTTCTTTTCTAAGCAAAGTGCATCACAAGATTGAGCCTATTGTGCCTACATAACTTCCACCACGGCACTACAGAGTTCATTGCAAACTGCAAGTTCTACTGACAATACCCAAAGTTGTTTTCTGGGTGAGGAAACAGCCTAAAACTTAGACAGGTAAATACATACTGGTTTGCTATTGATCCAGAGATCAACAGAAAGCAAACCCAAAAAGGAGCATTAAATCTAGTGCAATACCTAACATAACTCACATGAATACATTTCATCCAAATACTCCAGGTAAGCAAGACTTCAATTGGGTTAAATATTTCAAATCCTCCCTCTCTTATCCTCCAAGACAAACACATACATCATAGTAAGAAAATGAAGACTGCAACTGCAATGGCAGAGAACTAATTACTAGAGAAATGCAAAAGCAATGCTGGCAAAAGGGTGGCAGACAAAGACAAAAGCAAATAAATTAGACACGAATAGAAAGCTTCCTTGTCTACCTGAGCTGGGAGAAGATTCAATTATATTTTCATCTCACAAAGTTGTCCCTGTAAATGATTTGGGAGATACATCACAGAAGTCAGGTTCAAAAGGTGCATTATTACTCAAACACCTAATCAAAAAGTTTTTTCCTTTAGCAAAAGAAAGCAGGTCTCTGGCAGTAAACTTAAAAGTAAACCTAAAATCTGTGGCTATTAAGGTAGTGTACCTGACACTATCTCCCAAGTGGATAGCCCAGTTACCTATCTCCCTAGGAATCAGTCCTCGTTGGTACTTCTGCAGCCACCACTCACATTCATTCGTTTCCTAGAATCTCAGCAAAGACCTCAAGGGGTTCAGTCTAATCCTCCACGACAAACACATCAGAACAAGCGAGCACGCAGGCATACACAGAAAGGTTTTACATCATTCTGAACACATCATTGCTTTGAGTCATTGAATAAACCCCAAGGTGTTAGAGATCAGTAGAAAAAGCTGAATCTATTTTCCTGGTTTCAGCTGTGATAGAGTTAATTTTCTCCCTCATAGCTGGTACAGTGTTGTGGTTTGGATTTAGAATGAGAGTAGCTTCGATAACACACTGATGTTTTAGTGTAAGCACTGCTCAGCAACAATTAAATCAAAGACTTTTCAGGTTCTCATACTGCACTGTCAGCGAGTAGGATGGAGGGGAGGGATACAATAAGCTGGAAGTCCAACCTTTAGGGACATTCCGGACCATTCAACATCATATTGAACAATATAACTGGAGGGACTGGCCAGGGAGTGAGGGCCAATGCTCAGGGGCTGGCTGAGTATCAGTCAGCACGTGGTGAACAGTTGCATTGTGCATCACTTTTGTATATTCTTTTATCATTGTTATAAGTTTTCCTTCCTTTTCTGCTCTATTAAACTGTATCTCAATTCACCAGTTTTATCTCTTCTCTGATTCTCTCCCCATCCCACTGGGGGGTAACTGACGGAACAGCTGGGTGTTGTTTAGCTGCCTGAAGGGTTAAACTACAAGAAGAAGACATCTCTCTTGTTGAGAGATACCACTAATTCCCTTTGGAGCTCTGAGAGCCTGCACGCACTGAGGAAAGGCAGCAGCCTCCTCCACCTTCTGATGCAAGCACCTTACCATCACCTTGAACAGCAGAAGAAGACCACCAAAAAGAGACAGAACGGCTCTAAGATCCCTTTTATCATTCTCTTGCCCTGCCAAATCACTGATTAGCTTCTTTCAGACAATAATAGAAGATCTTGTTGCCAAGGTGACCTCGTTTCTAAGAACACAGATCTCTTCCAGGGCGATTACATTTCCATGCTATTGCCCTGAGGGAAAAAAAACAAAACCTTCAATACTTGTATTTATTTTCATCTCTGCACTGATCTATAATTTTTAAAAGAGAAATTAGTTACACACTAAAAATCTGAGTTAGTGGCTCATTAAAGACACGCAGAATTTTAATGGCCCACTACATTTCTAACAGGCAGATTTTTCCTAACTCATATAGTATACAGCCAAGCCTGAGCAACACATCACCTTGGTGAAGGCAGAGAACAAAGGAACAACTTCTCTGCCTTCCCAACATTTCAATTTACCAACTGAATAACATAATCGTTATGCTTTAAACATTCACCTGAAGTGCTCGCCCTAGGACACTGGACAATAATTACTGTCTTAGAGTGAGAAGCATTGTAAGCATGTTGAGATCCAAACAAGAAACCTTGCTTTTCTGCACAGCCCAGAGAAAAAAGTGAACAGTGAATCTGTGATTTCCCTTACCGCACTGAATGTGGATTTAAAAGATTTTGCCAGAATAGAGCATAATATTCATTTTACTATTCTGGGCATTTGAAAGGCTGCAAAAACATTTTTGCATCTTTTTTCTTTTTTAAAATAAAAATTAAGAATATGACACATATGGGAAAATAACATATGAGAACAAAAGTTGTAAACATTGCCCCGGAAATAAGTCCTTACCCCAAAATACACACATGGACTTTCTCCTGAATTAAACTAGTTTTAATGTAGAAGTGAAAGGTACTTTCAAACCCCCTTAATCATCATTGTAGTGAGAGGACAAGAGGTAATAGGTTCAAACTTAGACAGGGGAAGTTCAGATTAGATATAAGGAAGAAATTACTGTGAAGGTGGTGAGGCAGTGGCACAGGTTGCCCAAGTAAGTGGCAAATGCTCCATCCCTGGCAAGGTTCAAGGTCAGGTTGGAGAGAACCTTGGGTGCCACGGTCTAGAGTGAGGTGTCCCTGCCCATGGCAGGGGGGTTGGAACTGGATGATCTTAAGGTTCTTTTCAACACTAGCTATTCTATGATTCTAATCCAGCCAGGTTCCTGGTTAGCATGCTGAACTCCAAGCAGGTAGGCTAGAATTCAGATCCTCTCCAAGCAGAGGTTGTAACTAACTTTTTCACCATCCTGGCCACATGTTCAAGTGGTGAGGAGGTGGATGAGCAATTAAATGACATTACTAATCATCAGTCACATCAACACCCTCACAGAAAAGAGTGAAAGGAATAGCAAAGTATAGGAGCCTCTGCTTAGAGCAGAGACTGGCAAAAAAAACACCTTTTTGAATGAAAACAGAATTTATGAACACAGACTTAGAAAGTTCTTATTCCTGACCACTACTTGAAAATCAAATGTTCTATACAACATCATGGCTCCAGTCAATTCTTATCAGGGTGACTTGTTGCTCAGGATAAAAGCAGGCACAACTTTATTATTTCTATTCTACAACTTTGAATGTATTTTAAAATGTGTTAATTCTTCTCATCCTTGCATGGAACACGTAGACCTCTCATAATCCCCGATACGTGACCAACATCTAAAGAACATTTCAGGATCTTTCTGTTCCTAAATAAATGTCTACAGTATTAATATTTAAATGATTAATTATCTACAGTGTTTCATTTACTAATAAAATACTTATTGTTAGGAAAGGAATATGTAAATACTAACACCACGATTTAAAGTTATGTTACTTTGGCTCTTCTATGAAGCTAAAATTGGTGACTGTCTCATGACATACTGATTCTATACTAAACTATCATCAAATGAGCTTCAGTAAAATCTTTTAAATAACCAAATGTGAACTGGGATCTCAACCAAAATTGCACTCTTTCCAGTATCAAATAAATCCACTTCTATTTCAAATATCTAAGTCCTTCAGAAAATACTTAGGAAAGATAAATAGGATATTATTGGACAGAGCTATTTAAAAGCTCACTAACTTTAAACTGTAAATATTTTTTGCATGGATCCAGAACACTCATTTCTTTTACCATCTATGATGTCAACTTTGAGGATTTAGCAATCTTTTAAAAAAAATACTTTAAATATTTTTAAAAGGTTTACATCACAAAAAAAAAAGAAAAAAAAATGAATAGGTGAAGAAAAGTTGGTATTCTCATACATCACCTTTTCCTAGTTTGAACATAGTTTATGTGACAGTCAATGTGTTTTAATTGGGGTAACTGAAAACACCACTCTCAAGATACTGTCAAAGAATTCAAAGAGCACTCTTGAAAAACAAGCAGTGGAAACCTATTTCAAAGGTGAGTCCTTGACTCATAACCCAACACAAACTAATGCAAATCACTCTTTCAACAGATCTGCTACACAAATTCAGAGACACTGAGAAATCTGAAGCATTCACAAAGAATCTCAAATTATTCTCTAAATCAAATATGGCCATCATTAGTCTTTGATTTCATGAAAGACAAATCAGCTTCTATTGGAAATGATAGCTAGCAAAGAACTTATCTGGCAAGTGTTCTCATTCAACATCCTTGGCAGGAATATAAATCTGTTGATAACATGTAAAACTAACTACAAATTGACATAGTGAAAGTTTGCAAGTGTGCTTGGGCTTCATTGGCACATAGCATTTTGTCTCATAACATGCAAAAACAAAGTTACACTGAAAAGCAATGACATAACTCTCAGTTAAGACAACAAAAATCCCCTTTGAAAGTCTAACAAGTATCTTTAAAAAATAATGTATTATTGCATATTTCCACAAATTTTGTTCTAATTTTCTTTAAATGACTTCTAATAGAAAAATAAATTCCCAGAGAGCTAATGAATGCAAAAGTGTATGTGAAGACAAGACCATTAAGCCCCAATATAAATTCTACTGATGCTAACTTTGAATATCATGTCATAAACATCCATCCACAGTTTCTGAACAGTAGATTTTAATCATTTATATCTTACAAAAAGCTTCACATAAATTTTGGAGGAGTACAGAATAAAATGATAAGCATTAGCATATCTAGGTCTGCTTGTAAATTCCTGGTTAACGTAAGCAACTTAAGTCTCCCTTTGATAAAATGTAGTAATCATAAAATGAAAATATATAGACAGTAATTCAATTTGTTCAAGTGATTTATGATATAAAAAATCAAAAGAGGGTTTTTTATTGTCATTTTCTTTTATCACATATGTATTATTCTAAAATACAGAATCATAGAATGGTTTGAATTGGAAAGAACCTTAACATCATCTACTTCCAGCCCCCCTGCCATGGACAGAGATGCTTCACCTTAGACCATGTCACCCAAGGCTCTGTAGAATTTTCGTTGTAGAATTCAGGGCTCGGACTAAGAACCAATGCACATTTCTTCTACACAGAATTTACTTCACAAAGTTGTTTGACATTGGTTACAGACAGTATAGTAAAGATCTTTTTTATTTTTCCTAATTTGTGAAAAGAAAAAAAAAAACACAAAACCAAAAACCAAACCCAAGATGCCAGCACTGTGACCCTTCTCCATCATAGAATCCTAGAATAGTTAGGGTTGGAAAGGACCTTAAGATCATCAAGTTCCAACCCCCCTGCCATGGGCATATTAATAAATAAAAAAGAAGCAAATATCACAAAAGTACCCAATGTCTGTTTTTAGCTTAAAAATTGGCATAAGCATATGGGGAATCAGCTGGGACTTTACTGTACCTTGTACCATCTTTCTATAAGAAATCAGTATCCACTTTTAATTAATATCCTACTTTCATGCTGCTTCAGCATCTGACATGAATACCAGTTCTACCACACTCTGTAAAGTGCCAGAAATACAAACTGCTCTCAGCTGGGAATGTACAGGAACTCTAAATGTCAAACTGACTGTTGCTGTGCCTAAACCCTCCTAACCATCATAGCACCATAAAATAATTCATTCCGGAGGGACTTCAGAGGGCACCTAGTGCAACATCCTGCTCCAAGCAGGACAAGCTATGAGACCAAACTAGGGTGCTCAGAGCTTTACCCAGTCTCATCTTTAAAATCTCCATGGATAGAGATTGAACAACTTTTCTGATCAACATGTTTCAATGCCTGTGTTCTTGGAGGAAAACTGATAATCTTGTTAAATGCCAAACCCCTTCACAGCAGGGAAGTTTGCCATGTTTCCACTGAGTTCCCGGCTAAGAGGAAGTTACAGGTACTAGCTAGCACTTCCATAGGAAAACCACCAACTGGAACATCAACCCTTCTCATATATGTAGACTTCTTGGAGACTGTCTTGCTTCCCTTTCTTCAATTCCATTAGTTAAGACCAAGAAATTTTCACCTACAGAAGTTCCTTTTACCAGGCTAACAAAGCACTCAATGATTATGGACAAGTCAACTCACCCATATGTCCCATAGCCACGCTGGGTGCAACACCAATGATGATGAAAATCAGATACCGATTTCCACCTCCTCACCTGCGATGCTATCCACAGAACAGTATTCTAAAAGAACTCACTGAGACCATTCAAAAATTTTAAGAAGGATGGGAAGAAATTACATTTTCCCAATAGCCATGACCTATTTCTGCCTATTTTTCTTAAGAAAATAAATGTTCTAGGATAGCAAGAAATTTTATTTCCAGAACCTAGAGGAAATTTGAAAATATTTACAGGTCCCTCAAGCCCATAAAATTTCAGATGGAAGGAAAATAAAAATTAAGACCATCATAAAGCAAAACCAGAACAGTTTAGAACTTCTCAACTATACTTTTTACCATCCCCCTTAGACAACTGTGATCACAGGTGCCAGAGACACTTTAATATCATAAAGTGACAGACGAAGGTAGCATTTCATATCCCAGTGTCAGGCTCCTTCTGCTCCCTTTCAGCTGGGGTCTTCATGCATTATATTCCAGGTAGATCTTGTCAGTTATATGTCAGGAAATTTGGAAAGCAGACAGGGAAATGAAACTGACTCTACATTAGAGTAATAGACATCAAGACTGAGATGAAAACTGTAAGAACTGTTGTGAATTCTTAATAATTCTTTCAAAATGTCATTTAACAACTCTGAGTTTCCACAAAGGAGAACTGAATGAACTAAAAAAAGACAAATTTTAGTATTCCTTTTCCCTAAAACTTACTAAATTAACTATGTCCTTTCATATATACGGTACAACGTGCATAAAGTACACAACTTCTTTTGTAATAACACATCACAGGATTGAAAACCTACCATCCTGCCTCTTTCTCAGAGCTTGCCGTTGACAGAAAGCTGTGCAAAAATAATGCTGAGAACATGAACTAACCATCCATCTATTTGTCATGAAGTCCAATCCTTTAGACTACTAGTACTCTTTTTGCATTAGGCTATGGCAACCCCACAAAGGATGTAAGGTTCTTGCTTCTTCAGATTCACAATATCCAATTATAGCAATCCTTAGCAGAATACCATCAATCAGATAAGCCATAATAAATACCCTTGCAAAGGCTTTTGGCATCCAGAAAATCAATGAAAGCAAAATTTGCATTTCAAGTGATTATTTGAATGTCCAGAATCAAATAATAAACTGGTATTCAGATAAAAGGTCAATAAGGAAAGTCAAGCTCTTTCCTGTGTTGGTGACTTGGAAGATAATCAAGGGTAAATACTGTGTTTAAAGAAGAGTGATGAGGAATCCAAGCAATAACAGTAAACTAAAAGGATGTTGATGCCATTACTGGTGGATTTACTTGGGGTTGGCAATGTTGGGACACTGCATAACGCATATTAACACAGGAGCTTATTTCAGCCTTTTACGACAGAGCTGCCCATAGAAGTGCTAAAACCCACACAGTTACACCTAATGTTTTCAGAGGCTTCATTTAGTACTTCACTCTCTACTAGTTCATTGTCTGTCCAGGCTCTGAATCATATATACGTACATGCTTTATCTATATATATATAAGGATGTATGTTGATGTCAAGCTCCTGCCTTAAGATTGAGCTTTAAAAAGTTATACTATTTCACAACCCTTTATTATTTATGTTTTCCACAATCATGACAGTTACAGTGGGGAAAAAAAGCACTTCCCTGACAAGGGCACAAGCTCTTCGGTTCAGGAGGGCTGTAAACTAAAGAGATGGGAGTTTTTTAATTTGTTTTGTTTGTTTATGGGGTTGTTTGGGGTTCTTTTCTTGGTTTTAAGTTCATTATCTAAAAAGTAATGTCATCAAGACATTGACAAGGTGGCATTCTTCACCTTTCTAGCTTTAAACTCCTTTTCAAGTTATCCTACTTTCAGTCTCATCGTTTGGCCTCTTATGCAAGCCAAAAGGTTCATGGGGAAACAAAAACACGATCCTGTTCATAGCAACACGGTATTAAAGATACTTCCAAATACTAAAATAGAACCTGGAAAAAGTCAAGATAACATATCCGAGGACGACATATATATTCTGAATGCTTTAAGAGCCAAACTGCTCTCAGTGTCTCGATATTTGTGCGGGAAGTAACATTGCAGCCCTATGACTGCAAATATATAGACTATATATATCTGGTCTTTTTAGGTCAGGGGTTCCCCTCTACTCTGCCCTGGTAAGACCGCATCTGGAATATTGTGTCCAGTTCTGGGCCCCTCAGTTCAAGAAGGACAGGGACCTGCTGGAGAGAGTCCAGCACAGGGCAACAAAGATGATTAAGGGAGTGGAGCATCTCCCTTATGAGGAAAGACTGAGGGAGCTGGGTCTCTATAGTTTGGAGAAAAGGAGACTAAGGGGTGACCTTATTAGTGTATATAAATATATAAAGGGGGAGTGTCACAAGGATGGAGCCAGGCTCTACTCAGTGGCAAACAATGATAGGACAAGGGGTAATGGGTACAAACTGGAACACAAGAGGTTCCACTTAAACTTGAGAAGAAACTTCTTCTCAGTGAGGGTGACGGAACACTGGAACAGGCTGCCCAGGGAGGTTGTGGAGTCTCCTTCCCTGGAGACATTCAAAACCCGCCTGGACACATTCCTGTGTAACATTATCTAGGTGTTCCTGCTCCGGCAGGAGGATAGGACTAGATGATCTTTTGAGGTCCCTTCCAATCTCTAGCATACTGTGATACTGTGATACTGTGTTTGTTTTATTTATTAAACAAACTATCACTGTCTGAAATAAAGAGGAAACATTTCCTATTAAAAGTAATTCTTGATGCTGTTTAATGTTTAGTCCTTTAAGTTCTTGAAAATTCCAGATACACTGTATTTGTGTAAGCATCAAAGCAGGGCCAGATTTATATTTTCCAAACAACACATTGAGGTTTCTTTGTATGTCAGAATATTTTCACATGTAAATATTTTCATATCTATTTGTATGTACATGTAAAGTGAAGATATTTAAGAAACATTATTAAATATTTTGTAGAATACAAAATATAATAGTGGGGTTGCAGATGCATTTATTATAGGAGCTTTTTGTTAAGAATCAAAGAGAAATAGGTTATCTGATTGGCAGCTGATACACAAGAAGTATTGCTACAACAAATACTTTTATTTATAGCTCGTTGTAATTGAACGTTATAAAACCACAAAATTGGTTTGTACTCTATTCTTTGCGGACGTCACTTCTTTATTACTGAGGATAGATTTAATTTCATTTCCATCAGCTAGCGTTGCACTTCAGTTATTAGTTCCAATAGGTGTAACGAAATGTCACTGCACCACAATAGTCGAGTCAGGAACAACTTTACAAAATCAATACGATGCTTAGGCTATTCTTGGCATTTATAGTACTTATGCTTTATTTTATAAAATAAGTAGTGAGTGCTAACTGTATTAAGGTTTCTTCCCCTTATATCCTCTAGTTTTCAATTTCATACAATATTGAAAAACTTCAACTGTTCAATGGAAATTCTCCACATTGGCTCTACCTACAGTTAATATCTTTCAGAAAATCAGATAGCTATTGTCTTTTTGACTAGAGAAATGTGGAGAACAGCAAATTTAATTCAACCGCTATACTATACACTGCTGAACCCTTTCTTTCATCTTATTCTTGTTTGGGTTCAATAATGACAATCAGCCAGGGACACTGGAAGCGCTTGAGTGGTCACTAAAATGATCCAGTCTACACAAGGCTCCATCTGAAATCAAAACTTCAGCAAGCTTCAGCAAGCTCTCTGTGCCCTGTTTTTGCTGAAAGCTGAAAATGTAGATTAGCTCAAATCTGCTGTTGATCATGCAGTAACTTGGGTACAGATTCTTAGAATGGTTTGGCTTGGAAAGGGCCTTAAAGCTCACCCAGTTCCAATCCCCTGATGCAGGCAGGGACCCCTTCCACTAGAGCACCTTGCTCCAAGCCCCTGTGTCCAACCTGGCCTTGAACCCTGCCAGGCATGGGGCAGCCACAGCTTCTCTGGGCACCCTGTGCCAGCGCCTCAGCACCCTCACAGGGAAGAGCTTCTACCTAAGAGGTCAACCTCCCCTCTGTCAGGTTAAAGCCATTTCCCTCTGTCCTGTTACTACATGTCCTTGTAAAACTACCTCTCCGGAATTCTTGTCAGCCCCTTTAGCCATGGGAGCTGCTCCAAGGTCTCACCAGAGCTCTCAACAAACTGCTCTGAACAAACCCAGCTCTCTTAGCCTGTCTCCATAAGAGGGGTGACGACTTTATAGCTTGAAAGGGTGATGCATGGTCAGAGCACTGCAGCTGGATACCAAAAAAGTTACCATCTACACATGGCCAAAGGTACTGGTTTGCTCCTTAACTTCCCAAATGGTCAGACTGGCTGGTTCTTTTCCCCCAGGCAACAATTATTCAGGACTTCCCTGAAAAAAATGTCAGTCTTCAATTTGATAAAGAGGATGCACATAAGTCACATATTCATTATCCGGTGTCACCATGAATGCTCCCTAAAGTATATGCTTTTTTTACCTTTATTAATACATTAGTAACACATAAATACATGTAGAAGAATGCATTTCATAAAAGAGTTAGGAAGAAATGGTTACTCTCTTCCAAACATATCAGTCAACCAAAATAATATTGATGGTCAATTAACTTTACTGTAGTGATAAGACAAGGGGTAACAGGTTAAAACTTAAAAAGGGGAAGTTTAGATTGGATCTAAGGAGGAAATTCTTTCCTGTTAGGGTGGTGAGGCACTGGAATAGGTTGCCCAGGGAGGTTGTGAATGCTCCATCCGTGGCAGTGCTCAAGACCAAGCTGGACAAGGCCTTGGGTGATATGGTTTAGAGTGAGGTGTCCCTGCCCATGGCAGGGGGGTTGGACCTAGATGATCTTAAGATCCTTTCACAACCCTAACTATTCTATGATTCTATGAACTTCAGCTGGAAATACAACATGGTCTGTGACTCTCAGTGTGAGACATGGAGAGATAACAGCAAAGGTGTGACACAACTCTTTTGTGGAATGCATACACAGCCCAGCAAATGCAACCCAAAGAGCTGATCTGAACACTAGTCGCAGGTTATTAATCTGATTATCTCTAATTTTCAACTATTGAGATTATCAATGTCTATTATATTTTAAAGAAGTTGCCATGGCAAGAAGATGTGAGGGTCTCATGAATTTGGATGGAAAAGGTAGAAGCCATGTTTTGACATAATAAACATGAATGGGAAAGAATCTCTTTAACAACTGCAACACTGAGAGGCTGTTTATACGTTTTGAAGAGATTCTCCTCCTTTAAGCATAGTCTGTGAGAAAATAATGCTGCACTTCACACAGTGACTGCGGTCTGCCTTATATCCGAACATGCAGATCACTACCCAAGCACCTATATGCACTGGTTAAATGTCAATGTATTCTGTCAAAACCAGATTACCTTCCACACTAAATTATTTAATGTCATTATCCACATCAGCCA
This sequence comes from Pezoporus wallicus, assembly GCF_028554395.1. Classification (NCBI taxonomy): domain Eukaryota; kingdom Metazoa; phylum Chordata; class Aves; order Psittaciformes; family Psittacidae; genus Pezoporus; species Pezoporus wallicus. The sequence goes on along the minus strand of NW_026637098.1, from coordinate 1,045,218 downwards.
TCTGTAAACCTAATGCCCTTGTGTTCTGAAACTCTGAGCTCCTGCTGTAGTAGTTTTGTTTTACATTCCTGCATAAATCCATTAAACTCAATATGTTACAGCAAATCCACAAAATCAAAGGCAATCTGTTGGACTATAAAACACCAGTTACTGAAAATCAAAGGGTTTAATATGGTAACGAGTCAAGAAGTCACTAAGCAGTCCGAAGGTCGAACCACATGCTGAATAAGAAGTCAGATAATCCATGCTGTAAACCAAGGTATGTATTTGCTATACATAGTGAGGCCTTGAACCCATTCATGTATTTCATATCTAATAAAAACCTGAACAGTTGGTCTGATTGGATTTTAAGTGATGCAAATTTGGAAATCAAATAGGCAGAGTCCCTTTAGACTTGGTCTATTTAAACTATAATTGTAAAGAACTGCAGATTACACTTACAGTGCAACTGAATTCTCAAGAGATTCACTAAGAATTTTACAGAAGGAAAAGTATTTCTCATTTCAAATTTCCTATTAACAAGTAAAAATGTACACGGCCTATGACACTTTATCATTTTGTTATTCCAATTTTGCTTGCATGGCAGCAAAAGTGTAACCACTCTTCAGTGAATGGAATCCTCTTTAGTTTTCATAGCCATTTAATTATATGGTTTGACAAAACCCAGTTATAATATTGTCATTCTGTTAGTCTGGCAACACTAAGTAAAGAGACAAAAATACCATTTCCATTTCCCAGGCTACAGCTTAAAGTATGATTTGGAGACCAAATTCACAATCTCCATTAGAAAGCAGAAGTTTTATCTTCACAAATAAATCTTAAAAGCAACAACGGGCTTGAATATAACTTTATTCCTAACACATCATACTCAGAAGAGACTTTAAGAGAGACAGAAGCTACAAATGTGACATATATACAGCCACACACACACCCTAATGCACTGTGAAATGTGAACTTGTAGAATATGAGCTCAAATCAGCATAAACCAGAAAAAAATACCATTTCTTCACTGTGAATAACATCTCCATCAGAAAATGACCCATGTCTCAGTTCTTCTAGAAAGGAGATTTATGAACACTGGCAAATCACAACACTGTGAAGATTTACTTGCACTTTCACATCTAAAATTCATGTATATTTTCTCATGTTTTGACACTGTTTTTCATTCCTCCTCTCAGGAGGAATCTTATGCAATTTTGGCCCCGATTCTGATTTTGACCCTTTTACTGAAGTTAAGCTTTACTAACCATTTTACAATATTTTTGGACAAATAAAAGCACATTGGTCATGGCTTCATTTCGATTCTTTTTGTATCAGGTTTCCTCTTAACATGGCTTGTTCAAGAAGCACATAGTAAGATTACCATGAGTATTACTATGGGTTCCAGATCACCTCCCACTCCATGTCTTCCCACCTAATTTTAGGCAGATCTCCTACAGTGAGAAATCACACTGCTTTCTTTGGAAGCTACTAGTGATAGTGAGGCACAGGTATAGCAGAAAAAGAGTAGTGGGTAAAAATTAAGCAAGCGAATCTCAATATATTAGGCTTGATACATTGAGAAGACATCATGCAGCAAGTTCAGTTTAGTTTCAGTATTCAAAATGTAGAAGATTGCAGGTTAATCATGTCTACAAAATGGGTTTCAAAAATGTTTTAGCAAAGTCTAACAGTTTTCACATCTCTCCTTTATTTACTCCTTTATTCATTTCTCCCCTTCCTAATTCATCCTGGTCTAAATATCTTCCAAAATTCAAAAAAGTGAAGAAAAGAGTTTAAAATAAAAGGTGATGGTCATAATGATGAAAAATAGCTATTCCAGAGACCTGTGTAAATCCCTTCAAATCTTAATGCTCTACAGGCTGTTTTAGTAAAGATCCTGGATTATTCATTTTTAAACAGTAAATACTGTCTTTGGTTCAGAAATTCCCTGAACCATAAATTGCTGGAGGCTAAGATAATTGCTTGTAATTGGGTCAACTGCTGAGGTGAGCAGCTCGAGAGAGGACGCCTTCAACACCGGAGCGGGGGGAGATCAGCGTCCAGGAGCCTCAACTCAGAGCCACAAGAGCCACCGAGGGAGCCTCGAGTCCTCGACAGGACCTGCCCAGGAGCCGGCAGCTCCGCTGAGGCGAGCAGGGACTCACAGGGGACGGAGCCAGGAGCAGCGGCACCAGCCCTGAGGGGGTAAAAACCTGCCCAGGGAGCGCGGCGAGCAGAGCGGGTCGGGGCAGTTTGCGCGGGCAGGCGGGCGGGATGGTGAGCACTCGGCGTGTGAGCAGGGCCCGGTCCGGGAGCTCTGCTCTGGCTGCCCCGGCGGTGGCAGCGGAGGCACCCAGAGAGAGCCGGTGAGAGGGGAGGGAGGCTGCAGTGCAGAGCTCGGGGTGCAGAGAGTGCCTGCACCGGTCTGGTGAGGGGAGGGGGCACAACGGGCAGGGCTGCACTCGGTGCTCCCTGGTGGAGGTGCTCCTGCAGCAGGGGCTGAGCTGCGGGATGCTGTTAACAGGCTGCGAGGTGTCAGGGAAGCTGAGGGGAAGCAGGAATGCTTGCTCCAGGCCCAAACTGCGCAGGGGCCTCGAGCTTCACCTCTACCTCATGAAGGAAAGAAGGAGGCCGTTAACCCGGGAGGTTGGGAATTAGTGACAAAAAAAAAAACAACAAAAAAAAGAAGGAAAAGGACAACCAAAAGCAAGGGGCTTCCCCCTAAATCCCCTGTCCCCACGCAGAACCGCTTTGCTGTCCTGCAGGGGGCTGATGAGGAAGCGCACTCGAGGCAGAAACAGCCGGCTGATGCACTGCTAAAGATCTCTGCTGGTGCTGCCAGGAAAAAGCGGCGGGTCGTAGTAGTAGGGGACTCTACACTGAAAGGGACAGAAGCCCTCGTCTGCCGGCCAGACCCCGTCTCAAGGGAGGTGTGTTGCCTACCGGGGGCACGGATCAGGGATGTGGCAGAGAGGCTGCCTGCTCTAGTAAGTCCCACGGACTATTACCCACTCCTGGTGATACATGTGGGTGCTAGGGACATAGATAGTAGTAGCCTGGGGAACATAAAGAAGGACTACAGAGCCCCGGGGGAGGTGGTTAGGGGCTCTGGAGCTCAGGTGGTCTTTTCATCAATTCTCCAGGGTACAGGGGAGGACCTAAAAAAAGCTAGGAGGATTGGCCAGGTTAATAACTGGTTAAAAGGGTGGTGTCATAGTCAGGGGTTTGGGTGCCTTGAACACGGGACCCAAGCTTCTAGGCCAGGTCTAGTGGGGGCTGGTGGAGCTGCTCTAAAGGAGAGCAGTTTTGGTAGGAGGCTTGCCAGGCTGGTCAAGGGGGCTTTAAACTAGATGTGTTGGGGGAGGGGGGCATCATTCCATTCCAACACACCCAGTCAGTTGCCAGCACCTATAATAAATGCTTGGAGCAATGTAGAGATATCCCAGCTGCTCCAGCCAATGAGCCGGCTTCAGTTGGAGCTCTGCTCAGATGCCTCTATACAAATGCCCGTAGCATGGGGAACAAACAAGAGGAATTAGAGATGTGTGCACGTCTATGGGGGTATGATATAATAGACATCACAGAAACATGGTGGGATGGCTCCTACAACTGGAGTGTTGGAATGGAAGGTTACAGGCTCTTTAGAAAAGACAGGCCTGGCAGGCGGGAGGGGAAGTTGCCCTTTATGTTAGGGATAGGCTGGAGAGTATGGAACTGTGTCTGGGGACAGGTGAGCAGTCCACAGAGAGTCTGTGGGTCAGGGTTAAAGGGAATATAGCTATGGGAGACATTACTGTGGGGATCTGTTACAGACCGCCTGATCAAGGAGAACCTGCGGGTGAAGCACTCCATAGACAGATAGGAAAAGCCTCATGCTTGCAGGCCCTTGTTCTCATGGGGGACTTCAACCACCCTGACATCTGTTGGAAGGACGGTACGGCCCGGCACAAGCAATCCAGGAGGTTCCTCGATTGTGTGGAAGACAAGTTCCTTCTGCAAGTAATAGAGGAGCCAACAAGGAGAGGTGCCGTGCTTGACCTCGTGCTCACCAACAGGGAAGGGCTCGTTGGAAATGTGATGCTCCAGGGCAGCCTTGGATGCAGCCATCATGAGATGCTCGACTTTGAGATCCTCAGGACAGTGAGAAGAGCGTGCAGCAAGCTCACTGCCCTGGACTTCAAAAGAGCAGACTTTGGCCTCTTCAGGAACCTGCTTCAGAAGGTTCCATGGGATACAGCCCTAGAGGGCAGAGGGGCCCAAGACTGTTGGCTGATATTCAAGGATCACCTGCTGCAAGCTCAGGAGTGTTGCATCCCAACCAGAAGGAAGTGCAGCAGGAGGGCCAGGAGACCTCCTTGGATGGATAAGGAGCTCCTGAGGAAAATTCAAATGAAAAAAGAGGCTTATAATAAGTGGAAGCAAGGACAGGTGGCCTGGGAAGAGTACAGGGATGTTGTCCAAGAAGCTAGGGACCAGGTTAGAAAAGCTAAGGCCCAGTTAGAATTAAACTTAGCTAGAGGTATTAAAGATAACAGGAAGGGATTCTACAGGTACATAGCAAATAAAAAACAGACAAGGGAGAATGTAGGCCCCCTCAGGGAGCTCTTGGGAGAACTGGCTACACAGGATTTGGAGAAGGCTGAGGTTCTGAATGACTTCTTTGCTTTGGTCTTCACTGGCAAAGGCTCTGACCAAACCACCCAAGTCTTGGAAGGCAGATGCAGGGACTGAGAATGAAGACCTTGTGCCCACTGTAGGAGAGGAACTGGTTCGAGACCATCTTAAAAATCTGAATGTGCACAAGTCCATGGGACCCAATGAAATCCATCCGTGGGTCCTGAAAGAGCTGGCAAATGAAGTTGTGAAGCGCTGGCCATCATATTTGAGAACTCATGGCAGTCAGGTGAAGCTCCCGATGACTGGAAAAAGGGAAATATAACCCCCATTTTCAAGAAGTGGAAAATGGATGACCCGGGGAATTACAGACCAGTCAGTCTCACCTCTGTGCCTGGCAAAATCTTGGAGCAGATTCTCCTGGAAGGCATGCTAAGGCACATGAAAATCAACAAGGTGCTTGGTGACAGCCAGCATGGCTTCACTAAGGGGAAATCCTGCCTGACCAATTTGGTGGCCTTCTATGATGGGGCTGCAGAACTGATGGACAGGGGGAGAGCAGCCGATGTCATCTACCTGGACTTGTGCAAAGCGTTCGACACTGTCCCACACGACATCCTTGTCTCTAAATTGGAGAGACATCAATTTGATGGATGGACCACTCGGTGGATAAAGAACTGGCTGGATGGCCGCACACAAAGAGTTGTGGTCAATGGCTCAATGTCCGGCTGGAGACGCAGTAATGAGTGGTGTCCCTCAGGGATCGGTGCTGGGACCGGTCTTGTTTAACATCTTTGTTGGTGACATGGACAGTGGGATTGAGTGCGTCCTCAGCAAGTTTGCCGATGACACCAAGCTGTGTGGTTCGGTTGATACCCTGGAGGGAAGGAATGCCATCCAGAGGGACCTTGACACGCTTGTGAGGTGGGCTGATGCCAACCTCATGAAGTTTAACCATGCCAAGTGCGAGGTCCAACACCTGGGTCGGAGCAATCCCAGGCACAGCTACAGGTTGGGCAGAGAACAGATTCAGAGCAGCCCTGCAGAGAAGGACTTGGGGGTGTTGGTTGATGAGAAAATGAACATGAGCTGGCTTCAGTGTGCGCTCACAGCCCAGAAAGCCAACCGTATCCTGGGCTGCATCCAAAGGAGCGTGACCAGCAGGTCTAAGGAGGTGATCCAGCCCCTCTACTCTGCTCTTGTGAGGCCTCACCTGGAGCATTGTGTGCAGTTCTAGTGTCCTCAAGATATAAAGGACACGGAACTGTTGGAACAAGTCCAGAGAAGGGCCATGAGGATGATCAGGGGACTGGAGCACGTCTTGTATGAAGACAGGCTGAGGAAGCTGGGGCTGTTCAGCCTGGAGAAGAGAAGGCTGCGTGGAGACCTCATAGCAGCCTTCCAGTATCTGAAGGGGGGCTATAGGGATGCCAGAGTGGGACTCTTCATTAGGGACTGTAGTGACAAGACAAGGGGTAACGGGTTAAAACTTAAACAGGGGAAGTTTAGGTAGGATATAAGGAGGAAATTTTTTCCTGTTAGGGTGGTGAGGCACTGGAATAGGCTGCCCAGGGAGGTTGTGAATGCTCCATCCCTGGCAGTGTTCAAGACCAGGTTGGACAAGGCCTTGGGTGATATGGTTTAGCGTAAGGTGTCCCTGCCAACGGCAGGGCGGTTGGAACTAGGCGATCTTAAGGTCCTTTCCAACCCTAATGATTCTATGATTCTATAATAAATTTTGGAAAGAACCACAATCACAGTGGATTCAACAGGTTTGTATACTCTTCTTTAGTCATCCCCCATGGCTATTACCAAAGATAAGATCTTAAGCCAGATAAAGATTTATTCTAAGCTATTTATGTTCTTATTCCCCCAAGTGTAGTTACTTTCTTTGAAGGTAAGGCCAACTTTCAGTGCTAAGAAGCTATATACAATTACCCAACATCACTGCAACAAACTCCCATATGATTAAATCATCATACAAAGTTATTCACAGTAACTGACAATTGGCTACATCAAAATTTCATTCAGATGTGGGACTGCTGAAAGGACCATGGGTGCGCATTCATACTGTATGTTTGAAACGTTTTCAAAACCTTCTTGATGATGATGTCCTTCATAATCTGGCCTCTTTTAAGTACTCTTGGTTTTAGGGCTGTACTCTACATACAGTTTTATATCATTTCCAAACTTGCCTTGTGTATGGTTTAGCCAATTGTGAGAGAAAAGCATTCCTGGAAAATAATTCAGGTCACTTAAAATACAGTATGATTTGAGGATATCAATAAATTAGCTGACTTGAGGTAATCCACAAAGGCCTGCTTCCTCACCTACATGCCTGAAAAAGCCTTCTCTCGTGATATGAATCCAGGCTTAAATGAGCAACCATCCCTCATCCTGATCACCTGAAACAGCTTAAATTCATAAAGACAAGCAAAATTCTATAAGAAAATGCATTAAAAAGCAAATATTATTCTTGCACTGTCATGTGTGCAGAATCATTCTTCTCACACCTATTTTCATATGCAGAGAGGAGGCAATAAGAATGGGTTTGATTAATTATTGAAACAAAATCCAATATAGATGAAAACAGTCAAACTTTCTGTACAAAACAGTTTCCAGAAAGGATAAAATGTAATAGACTCCCATCACTAGAAACCGGAGAAAAAAATGACAGAAATTGGTATAAACCACAAAGAAAGTCACCTTAGATATTTATCTTTTAAGGCAAAAAACTTAATTTCCCACACTTTTAGAAAAAGCTGTCCCTCTAGCTCCTGTCTGAGGGAAAAAACGGATCAAAAAAAAGAAAAGCTATTTGCCTAAAAATATAAATCAAACTAACGCAGTCAGACTAGGATGGAATGAGCCATCTGGTTTAGTAGCTCATTAGTAAAGAAATGACCCCTCTACGTAAAACACAGTTGGGTCATTCCAAGCTAATGAGCCTTCCAGCTTTATTGTTTGGTACACACAAATGGTTGGATGTAGGTCTAGTTTGTAACACTCACAATTGGGCACAACTTTTATTTATTCATTTACTTATTTACATTGAAAGAAGAGGGAAAAAAATGCTTCAGGAGAGAAATAAGATTTATGGTCAAAGGTGTGGGCAGATTACTTTAAACAAAATTCCTCAATTGCTTCTGACAGGGGAAGGAAAAGGTCTCTATTTCTTCTTCAAAACATATTTCACTATTAAACCATGATATGAAATTGCCAAACATTAACTTCTATATGCTTTGGGTTTTTAAACATTTGATTTCATAACTTTAAATTCACATGGACAAAATGTTTATAATTCAACATTTGGCTTAACTGTGTGATGGCTGTCAATGTAGGACACACTGGGAAGAGCCAGCTCCCATAAAAGCCAAGACCCAAACCTAATAATGCATATAACTAAGTTTTAAACCTTGAGAGTTAGCTTTCCTGCCTTTCCTGGGGATATCTATACACTTAAAGTCAGGCATTCTATGTTCCCAACAGAATCCCATACACATTTCTGTAACAATGAACGACTCTCCACTGACATACGTGGGATTTGGCTCTGTGGTCCTCTCCTCATATGCCGAAATCAAAAGTACTGCATGAGGCATAAGGGTTTTTGCTCACCTACCCACTCAGAAAACAACATAATTTTGTAACGAACTAAAGGATTTATGACCAACATCAACATCAAAAAAATTCTTCCTCCCATATTTCCATATTTATTTTTTTTTTATGTAGGACATAAAAAACACCTGAACAACTTACTGGTTTTGGATTCTCACTGTTATGGAGTCTTTACTCAGGACACAGATCCCTGTTTTTACTTGTGTACCAAATTCATACAATAGAATGGTTAGGGTTGAAAGGGACCTTAAAATTATTCACACTCAAGTTTGCATTGCAAGACCTGTAGTCATTAAACATATCACTCTGCTTTAAATTGTTAAAATAATGCAATAACAAATGAGTTCAAATACTTGAATCTTCTAACATTTAAAACAATTTAATTACCTGAATGTGCCCATATGGAGGACAAAAGGAAGTCAGTAGAAGAAAATATGCATCCCATAAAAATAAAAACTCCACTGAGCAAAAGCCATCAAGCCATCATGAGGTGGTTCACAGAGAAAAGAAATACAAAAGCAAATGTTCTGGCCACCTCACAATGCAGCAGCTTCTGTTGTGCTCTATAAGAAACAAAATACCCCATCATTTCATAGCCCCAGTGAAGTCCCACCACCTTGGGAAACTCTGGTTTAGACTTTCTGTTTATTTGTTTCCTTTCCCTTCAAAATTCTATAATAAAATACCACTAATGCAATTTTTTCCAGTTTCTTGGGTTTATAGTGCTCTAGATAACATGGTTACGATGTGATTATATTGGGTACCACCATTCATCTTACCCATCACTATCAATCTACTCTACCATGACATCTCTTTTCAACAAGAGACTGTACGGTGTTTAATGCAATAGGTTTAAGCGAACCAAAGGTTTCATTACGTTAATATGTCTCTGGTTAATTCTACCTTATCCACTTATTCAGCTTACCCTTAAAACCCAATTAAAATCTAATTTACCCGATCCCAGCATTCAAATACTATCTGGCAATGCATTTGACAGCCTTATAGTAACTACATTACTACACATCATGCCCCAAGGTATTTTAGATCATGTCAGAAAGAGCTCAGCCATTGTCCACTTAAAGCCACAGAATTATAGTCTGGGAATCTTTGATTTTACAAGGAAACATACACATTTCCTCACAATGTTAATGGATTGCTACAATTTGAATCACAGAATACTTAGGATTGGAAAGGACCTTAAGATCACCCAGTTCCAACCCCCCTGCCATGGCCAGGGACACCTCACATTAGACTACATTGCCCAAGGCTCTGTCCAGCCTGGCCTTGAACACTGCTTCTTCCTTACACCTAACCTGAACTTCCCCCGTTTCAGTTTGAACCCATCACTACAGTCCCTGATGAAGAGTCCCTCTCCAGCATCCTTGTAGGCCCCCTAAATTTTAAGGCATCTATCTGCATTGGCACTCTTCTAGTGTTGTTTTGCATTTGCTTTTTAAATAAATGTTTAATGATTGAAAGAATTGGTCAAGGTAGCAGTCAATTAATCTGACAAACATAAAAAGCCTATATAACATATGTACTGTGAAAATGTGTGGTCAGTATGTTACTCTAAACTCAACTGTACCTTAATTTACAAAGCAGATAAGTTTAAAGCTTTATTATAGACAAATTAATTCCACAAAGTGTTTCATTTCATTCTGCTGAAGCCAAATGCATGCTGACGTATTTTAACCAGTCACGATATCTGTTAAAAGGTTCTGACAAAGTTTCTAAATCCCATTAAATGTTATGAAAACTGAATCGATACTTAAAAATTCAAAAAAGCATCTAAACCAAAAGGAAAATTAATTATTCCTTCAGCTCTGACATCTCAAAGGAAATGAAACAATCCTTTCACTCCTTTTCACTAAGAAATTTTCAGGGAACTGATTATGATAGAGATGTCTTTTCTGTCTTGTATTTCTCAAATAAAAGTATATAAATAAACTACATGTGCTCCCAGTGTCTGGCTAACCCACAACTCTGGAAAAAAGCAACAAGCTACTGTGACAAGAGACATGATGCTCTTGCATTTGTAGTGTGTTTTATTCCCACATCAAATATCAAATCTCATTAAACATTGATATATCTCATTTCACAGTATCTTACATTTGAGTCTTTTAGAAAGCAACTTGCAAATTAGTTTGCAGCACAATGTACTTGAGCTCCGTAGCATATATCTACATCTGAAATAATTTTAAAGGGTGGAAGAGGCTCTTACCCTTTGCCTACCAAATCCTTTCTTGAAATCAAATTATCAACGCCTTTAAAAATGCATGTAGAGTTTACCACATCATTTCTATTTGATACCTCCTGCACATAATATTGATTTGATTAATATTTATCTGCTCCCTCCCCCCATAACCTTTTGAATCTTTTTTTTTCTAAGGATTCCATAATTACTAGCAAGGTTAGCTCTTCATTTTCTATATTACTGCATTTTCTTTTGATTACAGCTGTGCCACATCTGCATGCAGATCTTTAGTGATGCATGGAACACTTCTGGTGTGCAAGTGAGCCCTCTTCTGGGCATCCGATACCATCACTTCAGGTAACAATTGTCTAAAGGACGTCGATTTCTTCCATCACTAACTTGAAGTGCCTTGTTTTCACATTTGTAAAAATACTCCTTGTGTAAACAGAAAATAATGCTGACCAATGCAGGACACAGGAGCTGCAGGTTTACACCACTGTCATTTTCTAGTTTTGATTGCTTACTGTAACGACATTGCTAATACAAAAAGAGTTTTGAACTTTGCCTAAAATAAAATGCATCCTTGACTACAGAAATGATGATCTAATGTACTAAAGGGGAAAAAATTCACTTCACATCCTCTAGCCTTCCCCTATTTCAATGTGGCTTCCTACCATCTTATAATGCATCACAGCATAAAATCATAGTTTGGGTTGGAAGGGACCTTTAAAGCTCATCTAGTCCATCCCCCCTTCAATGAGCAGGGACATCTTCTACTACATGACGTTGCTCAGAGAAATAACTAGTGAATAACCAATTCACTCTTTATGGTTCCATTGCTACCTTCAGGTTTTCAACATGAGTACCAGAATCTGAACACATTATGCATACAAAAAAAAAAACCCTCCAACCTTAAGTGAACCGAAAATGTTATGTAGCCTCCAGGAGACAGGGTTTTGATGTGATTTTCTGAAAGCTCACTAATTTCAGCAGGTCCATGTTAATTTTATTTTGAGACATTCCTAATAACGCTTCGGCCATTGGGAATATTTTTCTTTGCATTCAAATGAATACAATGCACAACAGTACCAATCTGGACTGTGCAAACACTGAAAGTAAGACCCATACACCAGAAGCAGCTATACAAAGAGCTAATAATATTGCTATTGGTATAGTATAAAACACATGAAAAATTTCTCTCATACTGATATTAACTTGCAGACATGGAAAAACAACAAATTAATGACCCATAAATGCTAACTTCAGTACAGAGAAAAATTATTGAAGTTATGAATCACTGTATGCACAAGATTGATAAAGGGCTTTTCTACAGGTGAACAAATAGCTTTAACAACATTTACTTCAGATGGCCTAAGTCTTGCAAATGTTAAGGCAATGCTTTCCAGCATAATAAAAGCAGAGATGCAGAAGTCATTACTTCTGTAAGAGCACACATTAGAAAAACCAAAGCTAACCAATGGAAAATAAAACAAGTTGAAATGTGAAAATCACCACGAGAAAATACAGTGCTGTGGGGGATTGCTTGGTTTGGTGTTTACTTGTTGGTTTTGTTGTGGTGGTTGGTTGGGTGATGGGTTTTGGGTTGGGATTTTTGTTGTGGTTATTTTGGTTTTGCCTGTTTTGTGGTTGGCTTTGGTTTTGTCTGCATACACCAAGTTTAAAATGAGGCTGTGCTCTGATAAGGTGTCAGAAGTATAGCCAGACATTTTGTATGCATACGTACATGTATCAAGCAGAACAAAGAGGAGTAATAAATACACTTATCGAAAAGGCAAGCTTCCTGGATGCAAACTATTGATAATCTTGGGGTCCACTTAATAAATGACTTATTCCAATCTGTGGCATGTAGGAAATTCATATCACATTTTATAGGAAAGCAGTTTGGGTTGTTGAACAGAAAAAAGCAAACCCTGTAATCTTCTCCATGACTGTTGTGCACACTTCATTCTGCCCCATGTCATTCTCCTCCTGGTTTGCAGTTCAATAGGCAAACACAGCAATTCACTGTTTGCCCAGTTATAGCAAAGCTTCTGTACAAGTGCTGAGGAGATCCATGTGGTCTTTAAAGAGGAAGAAATTAAACTGAAAGAAATCCTCCATCTGTGGAGAGGTAGACATTATGTGCGCCCTCCAACAGTCAAACACTACAGTGATACAAATACTGCACTATTACTACAGAATTTAATGTGGAAACAACAAGGCACTTAAACCACAATGAATTAAGTAACTCTGGCATGACCACAGTTTTAATGCTGGGGTAACCAAAGTCCAGGAAGACTATGAAGTACCTAGAAAATCACAGAATCATAGAATAGTTAGGGTTGGAAAGGACCTTAAGATCATTCAGTTCCAACCCCCCTGCCATGGACAGGGACACCTCACACTAAACCATATCACCCAAGGGTCTGTCCAAGCTGGCCTTGAACACCTCCAGGGATGGAGCATTCCCAACCTCCCTGGGCAGTCCATTCCAGTGCCTCACCACCATTACAGTAAAGAACTTCTTCCTTATATCCAGTCTAAACTTCCGCTGTTTAAGTTTTAACCCATTACCCCTTGTCCTATCAATGATGAAGAGCAAATAACTCCACTTCCAGGCCTGTATCTAAAGCATGAGCCTTTCCTACCTATTCATATAAAGAGCAAAGAAGGGAGCACATATGATTTATAGAATTCTTCTGTATTTTAACTCTTTATGACACTGAAACAGTTGAATCTACATGTGGAAAAAGTGTTTCCTGATTAGGCACCCAATACTTTTAAAGGCAAAGCCATGAATAAAAGTGGAAAATCCAGAGGAAAAAGGATCTAATAGAAATTTATTAGAAATATAAATCTTAAAGAAAGATTATATGAGACACCAAAAAATAATTATTTAATATAATTCTTAAAAGTTGAGTTAGCTAATGCTGGATTAACATTTATGTGAACTGACAAGGATGCCGAAAGGAATGGGGAACATATAGTACTTCTGGCTGAACTGGTGGTTTGGAAGTTGTCAGCACTTGAGACCCCCCCAAAAATGGGTCTGTGGATATAGTTTTCTTGGGCAAAACATTTAAACTTGTGACTAAATCCCACTACAACTTAATTTTAAATGTGTATAGGACTTAATGGGGCTTAAGATGCTAAAAAGGATGAAAAACATTAAAAACCAATAATAACTGCAACAAAAACACAGTAGTTAAGACAAATTTATCTGTTTCAATTGTAAACCTGCTCATTCTATATTTTAACATTTCCCAAAGCTTAGGTTATTTGGAGGGAAATATCATGGCAGAAGCATCACTCAACCTTATATAGCAATTCAGCCTTAGGTTCCAAAAAACTCATGATTTAAACTAACAAGGCGTACAAAACTTGCCTCATGACATACAACAGTCTGCCTTTAAAGAAAAAAAAGCAAAACAAGGCACCTATAAAATATTCTCCAGGGGATACAACCAGGGAAAAGCTATCAGCACTGTAGTTCAGAAACAGCATTTCCTCCCAGAAATACTAATTCAGTATGTTTAAACATCCACTCATGCAAGCAGATAAAATACCACAGGGCTGTATAAATCTGCAACCACCAGAACCAGAAGTCAAGGCAAATTGTTAGCTTATTTGTCATTTCCAAGCCATAAAGTCCCACTTTCTTACAGAGCTTTTCTATTTGTCTCTGATAGAAAACATCAGTGTGGTTCTCTGGATCTACCAGGAACAATGAAACAAACTAAACTTGGACTTGCAAACCAGAAGAGGGAGGAATTAACAAATAAATCAAAGCTCACGTGTGCAAGTCTACCCCACTATCAAAATATACTGTGCGTCCCCTATGAGGCCTTGATAATGTCCCCAAAAACAAAGAGACAGAATGTTCCTTAAAAGGTGGCTCAGATTCCATTGCAGATAGCATACTTAGACAGTGATTTAGGTACAGTCACGTGAGAAGTTGAGGCACTCAGGAGAGACATATAGATGCAAAGAAACCGAAAGTGACCAAGAACCAACGCTGTGACACATCATATACATTTGCCCATTTGGGAACACATCCTATTCCTCCAGTAATAATTCGGAAAGACACATCTGTTGTTAGAGCCTTTAAATTAGCAAAGTGAAGAGTAAAATAGCTTGAAATATGGTAGGAAACTTTAAACAAGACATTTTCCTCTCAGAATTATTCACAAAGCTAGGAGCATTACCATGGTACCAACAGGAAAATTGTCCTCTATCAGTTGATGACCCAGCAGTCCATCTCTTGCCACTCGTCCCCGATTCCTCACCTCAGGACAGCTACATACATTTCTCTGTTTCATAACTGTAATTTACTGCTCACTGTCACCCCGACTGACCTTACACAAGCCAGCACCAGAACTGAAACAAAGAAAACAATTATTACATTTCTCTTATGTATGAATTTGGATGGAGCTGTTCAATCTGGAAGTTGACAGTATCTTGAGAGTGTATAGATTTTCATTTGCCATCATGTTTTTCATTCTCCAATCAAGCACAATAACTTCAGCTGTCCATTAAGGACATTTCATTTTCATGTGCTGCAGCACTATAATTTCACTTGGAGCAATCCAAATGTTTTATTGATGTATTTGTGAAGAAAAACTGCCTGTAGATTCATGCTTCTTCATTCATTCTTATATTTGCATTTTTGAGATATGCCATTTTCTTCTCCAAAGGAAACAGGAATTGGAGCCTGTCTTAGTTACAGTGAACAAACATCAGGAATGGGTAGCAATTTTAGAGAACCAGATTATGAAGAGCCAACATTCAGCAACATTATTCTTATGGTAATATCAGTAAAACATATATAAGAAAACCAACCAATATCTAGCCTGCAGAGCTCTGGTTCTCATATCTAAACATGAAATAATCATAGTAATACAAGGACTTATAAATGACTATTCATTCCACTTGGATACATAGAAATACTCTTTGTCTTAAAGCCCAATTATGATAAAAACAAACCCCAAGCTCTTATGAAACATGGGCAGTGGCTGGGATCAGGAGCATTGGGTGAGAGGAAAATGAAGGCATGAGAAAGAAGGTTGGCTTAATAATGAGCCCAAAGGTTCATGAAGATAACCTTGTATTTGAACCAGCTGGGAAATGCCTTTTCGATTGCAGACTTGAATTAATGCCAAGCCAGTACTGAAGTGATTACAGAGGTGTTTAACAGTCAAGGCTGACTCATTTGCCAACCGCTTTCCAACTCTCTCTTCAACACACCCCAGATACCCAAAATGCAGTCTGCCTCTGCTTGGCACAGAAACTGATGATAGCAGAGGGAATTCAAAGCATCCTTTTTAAGGCATGTTTTTCTAAAGATATCATTTTCTCCCTTTCTTATAAGACACCAACACAGCAGCACCCTGATGCTTGCTAGAAACAGTACCCAGTTTTGCAGTGTACTTCTAATCCAGGAGTTTACTTCAGTTTTGCAGTGTACTTCTAATCCAGGAGTTTAAGAGCTGGGACTCCCAGGTTTCTAGGATTTTTGCTCTCTGACAGCCTGCAGTACAAATCATGAAGGATCCAGGACAGTAGACCACAATCAGAGCTAGCCATCCACTAAATAATGTTTTCATTTAGCCAAATGGAAAACAATTGCATTAAGAGCTTCTGTGGAGCTGTACTTAGTTCTTCTCTGTAGGACACTAAGTCTAGAAATGTAATTTTATATTGAAACTAATTACAGGATTTATCACATAGATAAGAACCTGAAAAAAAAAAAGGAACCCCAAACAATCAAAAGAACCAACATCAATTTTCTGTGAGAGATTAAAGGAAAGTCATATGAACCAATAACTGAGAATCTTCCTGCCTATGCTTCCCAAAAATTAAAGGCTTTAAAGTTCAGCTGAGTTCATCATAGAACAAATAAAAACCATGCTGGGAAAATGTTTTGACAGTTACTGATAAGACAAATGAAACTAATACATATTCTTAGATATACAAGCAATAATGAAACAGTCTACATCTCATCTCCACATAAGATCTTGCAGAGGCTTTATGCCTTGTAAGGCTCCAGTCAATGCAATATACTATACAAATACATAATTATTCATATAACTGTAAAGATCCTCAGGACTAATTTTCCCTTAGCAATTATCAGTCAAAAACCTCCTACAACAGTAATTACTTAAATAACCTCTGAACTGGGACCAGAACATCTAAATATTTGTGGAGATGGCTTGAAAAAATAGATTAAAAAGATCTTATTTCACATGTAGGAAATGGGTCAAGCCAACATTTATCTGAGGAGAAGGAAGAAGGAACCAAAATAAGGAGACTTATAGTGTCTGTCTATCCAGTCTTCCAAGGTGCAAACCAGCTTTAACTTACTTTGGTAAAACTCTGGATAATACACCAAACTACACCCTGGAACTAACTGTAAGAATAGTCTTATCTTCTTGTTAGCCTGTGATTGATCCATAAAAAATGGGTGGACAAATGGGCAAATCATCACTATCATGTGAGTTAAATTTTTACCATCCCATGTAGCAAAGCATATCTATCCAGTAAAGTCTGGTAAAGCAGTTAATGTTAAAACAGATTACAGGGAATAGACCTGGAAAGATGATGGAAGTACTGAAAAACCCTTGCTGTAACACAGAAGGTAAGACGCTTAACTCCCTACAGTGAACTTTATAAGAAAGAAGCAAGCACAGGGGTTGTTCTGCAGGTGGAAGAAATTTCCGTATACGTCTTATTCTGCTTAAAAGGTAAAAGTTCCTACATTGTTCAGCAGGAAGCCATTTCCTTGTCTCGCTCCTTGTACTGCCTTCAGCATTCATTGTTTGAAATGCTAGAAAGTATACAGCATCAAACAGCAAGCCTTGTATTTCATACAGCTGCTTGCAAAGCTTCCAGCTTCTGATTCATGCCTGCAAAACCATCCACTAGGGCAAAAGCAAAAGATCATTGAAGCATCAAGAACATTGCCATTCCGAGTACGTTCTTTTGCACTTGATATTTTACTTAGCTTCTATGAAAATTTAATGCAATACATAAACCACAACCAATGTATATAGGGTTTTGCAGTCTAAACATCCAACAGGTAAAAGGGAATATATAATCTACATAACAACAACAAATAGAAATGTTCTTGTATGCAAAAAGAAACACCCCTCCAAACCCAAATCATAGAAATAGATAACATAAAGAAACCATTTTAAGCTGGAGAAGGCTTGAGCTACCATTGACTGTACAGCACATTGCCAATACCCTGCACTTCTTTGGTTTTAGCCATAAAATACAACCACAAAATATTTAAGTCGCTCAATGCTCTTTGTATCTCATGGCAAGCATCAAACGCAATACCCACATTTGATCGACAATCAGCCAAGAAATAAGCTGTCAGTTTCCAGATAATTATCAAACAGCAAAAAACCCCAAATGGACATCACTAGTGCCTGATTCATTTCACAGGAGCAGATTGCAGTGGTTTAAGGCTGCGTGGGCAGAAGTCGTTAATGATATCAGTCTTCCCCAAATCATCTCAAAGCTAACATGCTCTGACAGTCTAGCCAACTCTTGATGAGACTTGTAACAGGGTCATGTTTGGTGTATGCCTTTCAGTTTTACCTTTCTGAAACTTAACCAAGCTTTAAAAACAGCTTTCCAAGTGAAATCTTTAGTCATAATGGACATGCTCAGCATTGCTGAAACCACAAGAAAACCCATCCATCCTTGGGTTTCAAGCAAATGATTAAATACTGAAGGAAATTCTGCCAGGGAAAACACATGGTGGAATTCTGTCTTTACATAGATGCCTGAACTGCCTATAGAGCTAGGCATCTCATCTTCTAGCCTGGATTTAGTTATATAAATACAGAAGTTTAGAGTTATTTAACTTATCCCATGTTAGATTATAACACTTCCTCATCTGAATGGCTCTTCAGATTCCCTTGGCAGTATTGATGTGATCTCCATCAATTATAAAGGAGCTTAAGCTGAAACAACTTGATAAATGCAGGAGTCTGGCCATTTGTTCTTCACACACACAACATGGAATTGGGGCTGGCAGATGTGACACAAGGCTCATGGTAGGTTCAAATGCTTCTGAGTGGCAGATTGGGGAGCCCCTGTTCGAATGAGCACCAGGCTATTTAAATTGCTAGTTTAAAAGAGCACTAAGCATCTATCTTTAAACAGCTGAATTGTGTCCCCTATTTTACCTGTCTGTACTTATATACAGAAACCTAAATTTAGGTGTCTTAATCTGTAAAACCAAATCCAATTCCATGTATCTGCAAAGATCAGCTTTGAAGACAATATCACTGAAACATCATTTGCAAATGCTACCATCCCAGATGTGTTTAAATTAGAAGTACTTTATGTAACTTAAGTATACATTCAGTTCTTAAATATAGCTTAAATTGATTCTATTCCAACATTAAGCAGGAAAATAAAAAATATAGCAATTGTGCAGCTCAGATTAAGTAGGAGAAGAAAAACCAATACAAAACCATATTGCAGTAACCATAAAAAGATGCTCACACAATTATGTTTAAGTAAAAACTATGAAATTACACATGAGCCACCTTCAGTGTGGCCTTAAATTCCTACAGGAGTTTCAAACTCTCCTCACCTCTGTAGATGTGGTCAGAAATAAAACAAGAATGTTTCTGGTCAAAGCACAAATTGCAGGGTTACCAAACACCTGGGGGCACCACAATAAAATCAGAAGCCACAATCCATGAGTTCTCAAAGGCTTTTGGAAGACCTTTAAAGATTACACCTTACAGTAGTAGCTCAACTAAGCAAGGATTCTCTAGGAAGCAAACCAGCAAGTCCTTTTCCACCACAGCCTCACCACCAATTATTTAATGCTCTCTTTATCATTTCTAACCCCTAACACAACAGCATAGGCTTTGTTTTCACGCAGTATAAAAACCTTTCAACTCTCACTTCATGAAAACTAAAAAAGTAAATAATATATGCGTTTAAATTCTCCACCAAAACCAGCTATTCCATGAGGTGACTCTGTTACACGGAATAATACCTTATGAAACATCAGTTAATTTTGCACTGTACAGTGACTAAAGGACTGAAGTTTGCACTATTGGTACCACGTTGTATCACTATCAACCAACTAACAGTACCAGTGAAAACAATGTTAGAGGTTTGTACTTGAACAGCCTTTTAAACATTATTTTGATGATTCTAGCAAAATGGGATCAAAATGTGCCACCTGATACTCTGGTAGGAATGACAGACAAGTCAGACAAGACAACAGCATAGCATCAGATGTTCAGTTTGAAATCTGTTTGCCAACATTTCCATTTAAATAAAGGTTGTTGATGTTGCTTAAGTCTTTTCCACACATCCTCCAAACGACACAGAAATAGCATTTATGAGGTTTAACTCATATTGTTGGACAGAAAATGTTCTGGGATAAGTTATGCGGAACGGAAGCACTACAGGTTAACACCATGTTGAACAATTTGACACCACTTGAAAGCCTACAGCAGCCAGTTCTATTTAAAGTACTGCAGGTACCTTTCTTTGTGTGAACAGCTACTTTCATAGCAACTGAGTACTTTGATAGCTCCAACACCAAGTGAAAACCTTCATTGGTTTAACCCACAGAGCAAACAGACAACCTTACCCAAGTATCTATAGGTGACATCCTAATAAGTAAACACAATGACCACCATCACACAGTGGAAATCAACCGCATTCCTTTCATTAAGTCTTAGGCCATTCCCCACTTCCATTGCTTGCACTTAATTGCCATTTTAAAGGTACTTTACCTCAAAAGGAGTACTTGTTATATATTTGTTGCATAAGAACAAACTTTAATGTGAAAGCCATGGGGAACACAATTCCTCTGAATATAAAACACTCCTATGAGCTTCTGATTGTACCAAACTTCTACAAAATATTTGCAATATATTAAGAAGTCAAATATTTCAAACAGCATTACCATTAAGAAGTCAAATAATTCAAATAGCATTACCATTACTCCTGGTACAAAGACGCATTGTGGGTCTTGTTAAAAAATAGAGTCATAGCATTAGCCTCTGAAAGGTTTAATCATCTATTGAAGAAACAGCCAGTAAGAAAAGTGTATAACTTACATTATTCATGTACTCGCTGAGCAGATCCTGCAGCGCCTGCCGCACAGCATTGCACTCAGCGACGATGCGCTCCCGGCGGTCATCTCGTGTGCAGGAGGAGTCTGCCATCAGCGCTGCTCCGCTGATGATGCTCTCCAGCCTTTCTTCAAGGGATGGTCTGAAGCGGGCCTCGCTGAAAGTCATTGGGTCTAAAATGATTTTGTTCTAAAAGACAAAATACGAGTGGGAAAATTACGGCTCTTCGGCATTTTTTCCAATGTCTCTGATTTCAGTGGCTTCCCATGGTTTTATAAATAATTTATAAATTGATAAATATTTATAATTATAAATAATTATCTATCAAATTCCTGAAAATATTACAATATTACTGAAATAACTGGTAGCTCTAAATCCCAATACAGTAATAAAATTAAAAATAAATTGCTATATAAATAATTCTATAAAGAATTCACAATATATAGTTATAAAAGACAATTGGTAAAGAGAGTTTTAATATCTTTAATTTGTCAAATAACCTACTGGTTAGCAATATATCTTTATTTCCATAGAAAAAATTAGATTTTTAAAGAGTGTTTCCTATTAAAGACATCTTCATTCTGAAATTATGATCACGGCTAAACCTTTGTGTACCTTGCATATAAAATGTATCACCAAACATCAATTAGGGCTAAAACACATAGATTCTACCCGTCAGTTTACAGCTTTCTGTGATGTTATGAGTCTTGAGTCACCACTAGATTATATTCTGAACGTTTTTTCTCCTTTTGTAGTTCAAGGTAGCAAATACAAAAGCAATAATTGCCTGCTCCCACTTACAGGCACATTAACACCACCGTGTAACGCAGGACCCTTTTGCTGTAATCATGCAAAGAAGTTTCATAACTGCATATTGCCAAAAAATGCTCTGTAAGAAGCACACTTACATGAGCTTTAAAAGAAAATAAGTCATGAAATAAGAAGTAAAATTAAAAGTATTATGTTTTCTAATACATGTATTTTAAAGCACATTGGATTATTGCTAATGAACCATTTTAATGTTCACAACATGTTGATAGCTTTATGATTAGCTGATTTCCTGTAATATCCAAAGCCAATCAACAAATGTTAAGCCAAATGATACAGTTAATCTGAAAAAATAGAGTAAGTGAATTAAGTGCATTAAAATACAAATCAGGACTTCGGGACATGACATCTGCCTTTAATGCTGAAAACTGGATGTGTTTAATATAGATCGGAATATGCTCAAAATGAACTTTACAAAAGATCTGCTTATTTCTCAATATAAGACTTCCAATTAACTCCACATGCAAAAAAATGTAACTCTCATTACTACACAGGGAAAGGGGAATGAAGCCTTGAGAAATCTACAGCTTAACGGAACTCATAGCAGTTAAATAGTAATAAACATAAGGATGCCAGGTAATTTATAAAGATTTATTATTTAATAAAAAGGACAAATAGAAGAATTTTAAACACCATATTTTTCTAGCTCCAGGACATGCTGACATGGCAGAAATAAATGCAGCATTACCCACAATGTGAAATAATGTCTCACATGTATCTTCCGAGGTCTGTGTTTCACAGCAGTAAGCAGAGGAGTTTTACAGGCATCTAAATTAGAAAACAACTTCTCCACGTCTTTGGCCTATGCATATTTATGTAGCTGTGCCTTTCAGTCGAATGATGATACTTGGGATTTTAAAGAAATCAATTATATGAATTCATTTTCACAGCATAATTTAGTAGTAGCAAGAAATTGTATCAAATGAACAATCTCAACAATTTATACCACTATAAGAAAAAAATAGCTGCATGCCTCAGATTATTATTAGGGTTTCTTTATTCAAATGTGGTTGAGCTTTAAAATGACCATTAAATGTTATGTTAATAGTCATGTGGGATTTTTTGCTTTGTTTCCAAATGACCACAAAAATGGTTATTAGCAAAGTCAGGAAGTACTTCACTGGAGACTAGGGGATTTCCAATAGCCAACATACGTTCTACTTGTAGCAAACCCCTTTCTCAAGCCAGAAAGTCCATCAAAGCAACATCCATACAGGACTATAGCAATTTTCATGTTTCAGTGATAGCAACACAACCACCCCTTCCAGAAATTCCTCACTATTCCTTCTCTTCCTCATAGCTGTAGGCGTAAGGTTCTCTACCTACACAGCAAATTTCAAAGAGCAGATCTTGCACCTCTCAGCAAGTCATGAATCATTTTTCTTCGTAGAGGTTTTTGAAGACCCTGCACTCAATCTTCTGTGACACCCAAAGCCCTACCAAGAATGTGTTCCTGGAATATTTCCATCCTTGTTGAGCGTTGAGGATGAACGAGCTGAAGATCAAATATCTGATCACTGAAACTCCACACCCTACTCTCACAAACAGTTATGTCGTACTCCATGAATAAGGTTAGGAAATTCAGTACAGGCTAAATACAAACACCATTTACATTTTAAATAATGAGATGTGTACCACTGAGGGTATCAAACAACCATAAATTATCATGAACGGCAAGGTATGGACTTTATGGTACGGTTATGACCTTTCAAGTAATGCACTTTAAGGTATCAGACAAATTCATACTCCAACTAAACAAAATGAAAATCATGACATACCCTCCATCAGTGCATTCTATTATCAGAAAGCACATAATTGTTAAACTTGGGAAACTTATCTGCATAGGAATTTTTTCAACAGTGACAAAAAAAACCGAAGTGTATTAGAAATATAAAGAAAAACAAACCCAAAACACTAAATTTAACTGATTTTTAAAACAATTTTACAAGTCCAAAAGCACTACGCTTACTGTATCATTATCTGCATTTTCTAAATTTAGTATATGCTCTTACAAAACCTTAATTGTTATGGGCATTGCCTTATTGCTCATCAAAAAACTGCTCAGCTATTGGGTTCTGTAAGTAGAAAGTCTTAAGGGAATTTCAGCAGCTTCTCCAGAACCACTTTTTTCCCCCTTTTCAAACAAGTGATATTAATGATTTTGGGAGCAGGAGGGAGGGATCTCCAGTTCTGAAAAAGCTGAAAATCAACCAACATGAAATGTATTCAAATTCATTACTAAGTCAAGAGATCAACTTATAAACTTTAATAGTGCTCCGCATTTTGGCAAGCTTAAAAAATAAGGTACACTGAAAGCATCATTTGTTTGAAAACACAGCACCTCAGAGCTGGTAACAGAGGGATTCTTAAATTATAGCTCTGATACCACTTGCAATAAACACTGTGACAAATAACATTTTTGGAGGTAAAAAAGAGGAACCAACCAACTGGTCTGCAGAGTTTTCCTGTTGGTAGAGTTGGGTGTATTTGTGTAACACTGAAGGTCAGATTCTTACCTTCACACAGATTCTTTCTAGAACCCCCCGTTCAATTATCTACCATACAACCTCTGACTGAGTGGACAAGGAGGAATTCAATATTTCCTTGTACTTCCTTAATTTCTTTTATTGTTAAGAGCATGAGTAGAATAACAATGGTCTATTTTGGGTCCTTTACAGAATTATGTGGATTCTGCCCTTTAAAACACACAATCCCCCCATTGAAACACGTGATTTCCTCTTGTAATTAAGTAAAGATGAATTTTAAAAGAAACAAATCATATAACAGAAAGTCTATATCTGCTTGTTCTGTTCTAATGGGAAACAACCTTCTTGTCTGAGAAACATTTTAAAAGCAGTGATGAGAAAAATCCATACACAGAAAACCCAAACCAAGTCTAAAAACCCAGAAAAAACTCATGTGCTCCTATAGGAAAAGAAGGAAAGTTGAACTGATTTTTCACTCATATTCTTAAAGACAGGAAAGGCAACTTTGAAGACATAATAATAAAGTCGTGAAACTAATATGATGCTACAAGGAAAAACAAAACCACACAAATCTTAAGTTTGAAAAGTATTTGTACAAGACAACATAGTGGCATTAAGGTGATAAAGGAGCTGTTGCAATCATAGCACTGCCTAGCTGAAACTCTGCAGGGGGAGGAATTATCCCAGGTAGAACAGAAATAACTTTCAAGTAAGAAACTTCTGTATAGGACAGGTTTAAGAAAATTTACATCCAAGACAATCCCAGTAAACTCAGATGATGGATTAAGTACCATGGAAAGCTGCACAGCACAGTAGAGACACTTAATTGGAATTCAGGGCTTTGCATTTCCTTTATTAACTCTTACATTAATGTTGTACTAAAAGTTGGACCAGGTTACGCTTGAAGTCCCTCCCACACTGAAATTCTGTGATTCTATGAATCTGTTGTGCAACGCTGGACAAATGAAACCTCTTTTCCTCTGTTTCTCTTTTTACACTTTATCAAGTCATCTATTCAGAATGTTAAACCTGCAGGGCAGAGACCATTCCTTAACATACTTCTCAGTGATTTATCACAATGAATCACACAATGTTTAAGGTAAATACCACTGCAAAGTAAGCAGTATGTCAGAAGAAGGAATCAAAACCACAGTGACAAATGCCATGAAGAAATCAAATTGATAGGTATCTTAAATAAACAATGTCACAACCACGTGACAGTATGAGAAACTGCCTCAGTGTAAAAAGCAGCAGGTAACACATTGAAGGAACCAGTTTTCAGAGCAATTTTGGAGACAAGACTGTATAAAGAAGAGTGTTCAATGTATTCCTTTGTCAGAGGTGCCTGTGAGGCACTGGAATGGGTTGCCCAGGGAGGTTGTGAATGCTCCATCCCTGGTGGTGCTTGAGGCCAGGTTGGACGAAGCCTTGGGTGAGATGGTTTAGTGTGAGGTGTCCCTGCCCATGGCAGGGGGGTTGGAACTGGATGATCTTAAGGTCCTTTACAACCCTAACTATTCTCTGATTCTCTGGTTTGCTTTAGGTATGTGTGTCAGTGTCCCCCAAAGTGCTAACAAGGTATTTAGTTCTTGTTTAGTGATAAATCAAATGTTTCTACCTAGCACCATGCTGCGTTCCACTGACACCACAGAGCTATGATTTGAAGAAATAAGAACAATATGACCGTATGATACCACACTGCAGCTTCTGGTGAGCTGGTCTGATGTGATAAAAGAATAGAGAGCTAATTCAGAGACATAAGGGAATTTCTTTCCTCCTGGGACAGTAGGATGACTAAATTCATAGTAGTTTGATGAATAGGACACTCAGGCAAGTGCACAGAGCATAGAGCAGACGCAATAGCAACAGCCCCCAACTTCTCAACCTCCTGCTATCTCTATTCTCTGAATAGAAACGGAGATATTGTTTCCCTGACACATTGGTGGTGTCCACAAACACACACTTGAGTTATATGAGCACCGCAGAGGTGCTAAACAAACATATTAATAATAATACCAAGTGTAGCTGAATGGTAAAATTTCATTTGCTGTTATTTTTGAGCTATAATATATAACTTGGAAAACATTTAATGCCTTTTTAACAGTTCAGATATTCATACTTATTATTTACAATGAAATAAGCATGGACAAGGCTTCAGGGGGACTTGGGAGCAGCTTCCAGTGCCTAAAGGGACCAAGAAGAAAGCCTGAGAGGTGCTTTGGACAAGGGCCTGTAGGGACAGGACAAGGAATGGCTTTAACCTGCCAGAGGGGAGACTGAGATGAGCTCTTAGGCAGAAGCTCTTCCCTGGGAGGGTGCTGAGGCGCTGGCACAGGGTGCCCAGAGAAGCTGTGGCTGCCCCATCCCTGGCAGCGTTCAAGGCCAGGTTGGACACAGGGGCTTGGAGCAAGCTGCTCTAGTGGAAGGTGCCCCTGCTCATGGCAGGGGGGTGGAACTGGATGAGCTTCAAGTTCCCTCCTCACACAAACTCATTCTAGGATTCTACCTCTAACAAATCTGTTTGAATGAGGATGACCTATAAATTCTCCATTGCAAAGAAACTGGTTACTGCCCTACTACAAACCAGTACTACTACATGTTTTTAACAGGAAAGCACACAAAGCGCCTGGCATGTTGGCATACTACTTTTCCTACTGTCATGTGCTATGGTTAAACTTACAAATAGTGGTTTTGCTTATTACATCTTTCTACAATACTATTTAGCTGCACAGGAGCATTGCAGGAAGGAAAAACTAAATAAATTAAAATAAAAATAGGGAAAGCCACTAGATGGTGCTCTTATACAGAAAACACAGAGCAGCAGCAGCATCCTCATTGCTAAAGGTGACTGAACGCAGTATCCTAGCTGCCAGTAAGCGAGGGTGTTTCATTTACACAGCTAACATATTTCTATGCATTTGATACAAAAAAACTGTTATTTCCAGTGCTCCTTTGTACTCTGGAGCTGACATTGCCATAATAATATATACACATCCGTATGCACACATAAGCACAAAAAAATCATTAACAATGTCATAAAGCCAACTACGTTTGAAAGTAGAATGACTTTCTAAAATAGGTAATCAAAACAATTTAGAATCATAGATTCACAGAACAGTTTGGGCTGGAGAACCTTAAAGCTCACCCAGTTCCAACCCCCTGCCATGGGCAGGGACACCTTCCACTAGAGCAGCTTGCTCCAAGCCCCTCTGTCCAACCTGGCCTTGAACACTGCCAGGGATGGGGCAGCCGCAACTTCTCTGGGCAACTTGAGCCAGGTCCTCACTACCCTCACAGGGAAGAGCTTCTGCCTAAGAGCTCATCTGAATCTACCCTCAATGCAAACTCACTTTGAGTTTCTTGCTGCTGAACTACTCACATTCTGCGTGGAAAATTCAGAGCCTGGAGGGAGGGAACAAAAAAGTAACACACAGAAGGGGTTGCACTAGACAGGAAAGTGAAGCAGTAACATGGGAGAAAAAGCTTGCTTGTCCCCTTAGCATCATCAGGACCCTGTAAATTCACACTGCTTATTCCTGTCTTGAAAGGTCAGTTCAGCATCCTCAAAGATATTTTTCTACAAACAAGTAAAGTTTTTATGAATACTATAAAATACAACTTTGTGCTGTTTCTCATTATTTTCCTAATGTGTGGAGGATGACCAGTCTGTGGTTTTGCCCTATTAAAGAGAGATCTGAGGAGAGCAGAAAGTGCCAGAACTTCCCACTGAATAGAATCCTTCTATTGAATAGAAAGAGCTTCTGAAGCATAGGGATGCAGCCTGGCTGCCTTCACACTGATTGACTCAACACCATCCCAGTTTAAAAGCCACTTCAGCTGCTCAAGGGAAAATACCCTGCATTTCATTCAAAATCATCTATGAAGTTATCTGTATTTGCAACACGTTTATTCAAGTGCACAGTAACACAAGCGTTTCTATTTAAATTCAATATGTAACTGCTACTACACAGCAACAGCCATTTGGCTGTCCTTCCCTAGACACTGAAGCTCAACAAGTCCAGCTTCCAATTGCTGTGTGGGATGTGAGCAATAGTTCTGAAATAGACTCTTACGATTTCAATACTGAAACAATCAAGCTTCAATTCTTATTTTGAAGGTCACATTTTGCCCTTTTATCTCCAGTATCACAAATCACTTCTCTGAAGAACAGATATATAAGGAAATTGAGAATTCCAGAAATATTCTGCAAAATCCATTCTCAGGATGAACATCTGCAACACTTATTTGTCCAAAAAGCAACATTTTACAGGCAGTCGCTTACTGATGCAGCATCTCTTCTGTCCATTACGTTTATGTCACATTTTAACTGCTCTTAATTTTCTTGTCAAAATAAGCCAGCCTTTGCTGTTGCTGTACCCAAGTATTACGTCTTTTCAGTGTCTATGTATTTTTCCCCCTCATTACTTGCTTTCACTCCATATAAAGAGCACTGCATCACTAGCTCTGAAAAAGAGTCCTGAAGGATTATTAATATCTCTGAGAAATACGCTATGATAGTCCATTTATTAAGTATGAACTTCATTTTACAGCCTGGAGGACAGTGACCAATGCCATCAGACACTGTTTTTCATCAGACGTAGTCATCTCCCAAATGGTAGAGTTACAGCCTTCCAAAATTTATTAAAGATTGGGTTATTCTGCCTGGAATATTTTTGTTCAAATCCTTCTTATAAGAAAAAAAAATTGGTACATTTTCAATACCTCAGCACCTATCCAATATAGAAATACCTTAAGTACCAAAAAGCATTGTAACCTCTTCTTTCAGTTCTCAACCAGATCAAATCCTTTATAATCCAAACTGTTTTCATACTCATTTTAGACCCACTGTGATTTTGAAATCAGAGAGTAATGGGGTGACACACACCGGCACAGAAGTTCAAGATGGATCGACATTGTTGATTAAGCAACTTTAAAGGCAAATAGATGTGTGCACGCACAGAGAAGCAACAAATAACTGGAGTCTCAAAATAATGTGTAGTACAGGTTATGTCTGCTTAGCGTGTATTAGAAAAGCAAGCACTATATATATATATATACACACACTTTAACAAATTCAATATCATTCTGTTCTACTGATAGATCCAGAACTTGTTAATTTATTATAGACACACACACAAACGCAAAACTCAAGCACAAGGTTGACTAAGCCGTTAGTTGGAAATGGAAAGAAGGGGGTTTGGTCCTTTTTTCCTTTAGATATCTTTTCCTACCCTTTCTAAGTCAGAAGCTTTATTAATGCTTTTTATCCTTGGCTCATAATTTATCGTAGACAATCCAAGCCTTGACCAAACACAGAAATACTCCTTTTTATAGGGCTATGGTGTATGCATAGTAAATAACTTTGTATTCACAAAAGTGTTAAATCTACCCTTACAGCACTGTACAAGAATGAATACACTAATTTTTACCCAGTTTGATGGGTAGGTCCTGTCTCTGGAGCACGTAATGACTATGCAGAGAGCACAGAGGTTACCATACGAATCAATCCCGCAACACTCAGCATGTGACAACACACAAGTCCCTTGATAACCAGAATGGCCGAGACCTTACCAGACCAAAACTACTATTTTCTGAGTGAAAACAGAATAGTTTCAGTATTCTCAATAAGTTTTTAGCAAGCTTCTCTATGTAACTTGGATAAATTTGGGTGTCTTGAGGGGAGGTCCATGGTGCACCCTCAGTTGCAGTAAAAACCCAGAAACATTTAATGACTGCACAATATATACCAAATTTTACTAATAAATCAATAATAAAACTAGGATTTAAATGATTTAAAATTAAAGCAGGAACATTTAAGTTGAAGGTAAAAAAAAATAACCCAAGGCATTAAATGCATATTTTTGCAATCAACTTCAAACAGCAAATCCAATAAGAAACACAATAATGAACTCATTTCTACATAAATTATCTCTGAGAGGAATAAATGACAAAACTTTGCTGTTAGTAACATACATTTTACTTTATACCTCAATGGACAGAGTATGACAACATGACACCTATTCAAACACAATAGCTGAAACGTAGGATAAGCAGAATAATCACTTATTTACATGTTGGGAGTGAGAAAGTATTCAGATGATTTACACTGCCGATACTTAAAGCATTAAGCCACAGAGGGCTGATTCTGAATGTTGAAATGATAAAGGCTGAGAAGTGTGAAATAGTACAGGAAAACCTGCAAACTTTGTTTTAATATAGAAAAATTATCTCATCCTATAATACCAGGTTTAGTATGCAATTCATACCAAACACATTTATCTCAATCAATATGACCGATACTGTAAAATAAATATACTATGAACTTATTGTCACTAGAAGTCTTAAACTTCCTTTCTCTTGCTGAAGTAATGCATCACACCAGTATAAAAATCAAACTTGTTTCTCCACCATCTTTTTACACATAACATAGTTTCCCTAGTCTGGTAACCTTTCCTGCTTTCTTGCTTATAAAACATAAGGATAAATTCACAATCATCCCACCATCGCAGCTATTAATTTCTGCTTGCCTGGAGTTTAGGGAATGTTGTCTCAGTTGCAAAATTAGGTGTGAATAAATCTCATTCAACAGCTAAGCAGTGAGGCAAAACAGTGAGGCAAAACAGTAAATATTGCTAGAATAAAGATAAAACAAGAGTTTCAATCTTTCCATCCTCATAAGTCAGACAAGAAAGCTTTCATTCAGTTATTTAAAATTAGGAGGAGAAAACTCAAAAATGACAAGCTGGTTTTCCACGAGTAGTTGTGAACAGAACACGATACTATAGCTACACATCTCACATACACGTTCATGATGCCTGCAACATCACGTAGAGTGGAAAAGACTTTACCTGTGGAGAAAAATGATGACCAAATATTGTCTCAAAGAGGAAAAGGACACTATCACATGTCTCGCATAGTCTTCACTGAATTTACTTTCACTAAGCACAACTCCTCTTTGCATTCAATAGCAGCCTTTTCCAGAGAGCAGCAGCAGCATCATCAGTTTGGGACTGAGAAGTCACATGTTGTCAGTTACTGTCTGTCAAACCTCTGCTGTCTGTAACATGCAAAGTCCCCCACAAAAGCCAGAGTAACCAGACCAAAGAGGGGTGTTATTTGCAGGATCTTACCAATAAGGGACATGTGAGCTGAGAAGGCCCTGAAAACCATGCAGAATCCTTAAATCTTGACCCACAACAATTGTACAGGCAAAAAAACATATATCTAGAAATAAAGCTATTAAAAAGAAATAAATCTGTATAGCAGATGCAGGCATTGCTGTTTCATGGACTTGAAAAGTGTATGGTGGAGATGAAGCCAACCTCTGCATCCTACAGTTCTGCATGGTTTTACTCTCTTTGCTTGTTGCTTTCTATACCTATCCACACATTTCCTGCTGTTATGTTTCCCCTCTAAACCCATTTCCCTTTTGCTATTATTTGTATACTCATTCTCTGCCATTTTTCAGTATCGTACTCAATCCTGAAGCTTCCCTTGGTCATACAATAAAATCCTTGATCGTATGTAGGGGGTCCCAAGAGGTACCGGGTATAAAAGCGTATTGATCCAGTGGGGTAATGGGTTAAAACTGAAACAGCAGAGATTTAGGTTAGATATAAGGAAGAATTTCTTTACTGTGAGGGTGCTGATGCTACCACCTCCAAAATAGACCCAATGACAGTAAGCCACAGATGCAGTGACAAAAGACGAGATGAACCACCTGCACTACACCTTCACTTGCAGTGCTAAATACAGCAGAATTGAGTAGCTCCTGATTGTGTTTGACAGATGCTTGTACTGTAACACATGTATTAAAATGAGAAGTACACCATTCCCTCATAATTGTAACAAACCCTTACCCAAAGTCAGAATGAAAGAGGAAAATACTTCCACATACTGTTTGCAATTAAAGTGTGGGGTACTTTCTAAAGAACAGCCCTCAAGTGTGAGATAGAGAAAAATCCTAAGACAGGACTGGCAATGAAAGTAACAGTTCAACACTTAGCTGCTCATAAGTTGCTTAAGCAAAACTGTAACTATTGCTGGAACAGAGACTGCAGCACTTTGCCTGCAGCTGAAGTAACTCTTCAACTGTGTTTGAAAGATGCTTCTTCCATATCTTTGATTAACAGAAATCATGATTCAAGTTGAATGTTAATGTTTCCAGGATGCTCAGCTCCATCACTCTATATTTTATTGTTATGGCTTCTTGACTTGCCAGACAAACATCATTTTGCCATTCAACTAATCACAGACCTTTGTCAGAGAATTAAGCTGCCAGATTAATCAGACTTTGAATTAAGAACCACGTAGCTAGATTTTTCAAGGACATTAAGGCAAAAGAGGACTGACCCTCTATCACAGCCACTGCATATGAACACAGATAACTCTTTATAATTCAAGTCCATTAGCACCAACTATTCCTCATTAAAAATAACACAAATCAATGTCTGCACTTTGCCTCTGCAGCCTGAGGAAATGGACCTGAATGAAAAGGGAAATGTGTGTCCTGTTTAAGAACCACTTAGGTAAAAGCACTGCAGATTGCATGGAGAAGCACTTTGTTTTCCATACACTTGTGATACTTACATCAAATTCATTTAATGCAGCAGCAAGCTCTCCAATGCCAGTGTGCCCCTTGTTCTCATCAGTGGGTGAAGTGGCTTGGGCAGCATTGGAGATACCAGCAATTGCTTCTTGTACTTGCTTGAAGACATAGTCTCTGTTGGCCCTCGTGGCTGCAACATCAGGGTGACGGAGGAATGCTTGGGATGCAGTGTACAGCATGGTGGCATTCTTCTTCAGAGCACCTCGAGCTGCAGCCATTTCATCCCTGCAGTGAGGATCTTTCAGTTCCTATATGAAAACACACTGTTTTTATAGTTGTAAATGAAAGTTCTCATATTAGAATGTGTATAAGCCTTAAGCATCCATGCAGGAATACCATCCAGTGATTTTGCAGAGATGGAATCAATAACAAAATCTATCATAAAAACCAGGTTGAATGGGGCTTGGAGCAACCTGATCCAGTGGAAGGTGGTCCTGCCCATGCCAGGGGATTGGAAGTAGAAGATCCTTAAGGTCCCTTCCAACCCAAACCATTCTGTGAATCTACGGGAGATCCCCCACCTACCCAAAAATGTCCATTGTGACTATTAGATTCTGCTTACAATATCTTCTTAGCCAAGAGTCTATATGCTTCCCTTATTCAAAGACCCACAGAAAATCTATATAAAACATTCAAAACTACTCTTCCTGATTGACTGGATTCAGCCTGCTGATTCCTTAAATACAATGCCAGTGCAAGAAGCCAGTTGCACAAGGGGGTTTGCCATATTTTTATATGTCTTTTTTAAAAAGGTCTACCTTATAATTTCATTTTTAAAAATCAAAATACAACTATTACATTGATGAATATGTTTTTAGTTATTAGAGATCTAATATGTCTTTTGTTATTTTTAGCCTTTGTTAATGTTTTGCTCCACTCCTCATCTCATTTAGTGTTTGTTTTAATGATACACTTTGTTTCCCCTGACAACAAGCATCAAATAGAGTACAACATTACCAGGATAAGATGACACTGTATTATTATTTAATCCATGAATTTATTTAATTACAGGATATATCAAACTGCCCATGAAAGCCTTTCAAGCATTAAGTAAGGTAGTCCTAACAGTACTCCTAAGGAGTATATGGAGACCTGAATAGTTATGTTCACAAAAGACTCTATAGCAAAAACTAAAGAGCAGCCCAGATATTCTGGATTTAAAGATTCTAGACACTGACAATTTAAACCACACATGATTGACAGGCAACAGCTTTCAGAGTGAATTAAGTGCCTAAAAACTTTATCAGGCTACAAAACAGAAAAGATACATGAACATGTATGTACATGTAAATACAAGTCCTCACGCTGTCAAGATATTCCTGTTATATGGAAACCTTACTGGCACTGTAAAAATACATCATAAAAAGAAAATGTTAAAAGCTTTATAACTACAGTTTTCTGTTCTCTTTTCACACCTCCAATAAGCATTTAAGAGACCTATACTTTCATTGGTTTTCATGTTTTTCTCTTTCTCCCCATTATTTGTAGCTATAATTCCACTCAGGATGTTCCTGAACATATATAATAGAACTGTTCATATAGTGACTAGATTCTACATTTTTAAGTCACTTACTTTCAGTCTAGCTCAAAAAAAAAAAAGTCATATTTTATTAAAAGAATCTTAGAACAGTTTGGGTTGGAAGGGACTTTAAAACTCATCCAGTTCCAATCCCCTGCCTTGGTAAGGGACACCTTCCACTAGACCAGGCTGCTCCAAGCATCATCCAGTCTGACCTTGAGCACTTCCAGGCCCATCTGCATGTGAAGCACAAGTGATGCTGGTTGGTTGATAAGCCTATATAATAACAGACAAGAAATACAATAGCAATACAGAAGTATGTTATCATTACTGTAAAACAGAAATTTGTAAATAGATGGATGACTATGGAAGGCCAGCTTTCTAAATCCACTGTGCTATGCAATACAAAAACAACACACCCCTGAATGACCGGTTGTATTCAAACACAGCCAAAGTTGGAGACTTGACATAACTCCACAGTGACAGCACCATCTGGACTCTTACAGAGAACAGGGTTCAGGAGAATATAATCTTTATTGCAAAGTTGTATAATTGCAGGCATTGAATAAATGTTATTGTGACTTTCTGGTCTTTTTTCCATCTGCCTTAGCAATGGCAGCAGAGTACTTGCCTTTTTTTAAGCATCTGAAAATTAATAATAATGGTTTTAAGCACAAAGGAGATTTCTGTTCTTCCTGAATTTGAATTATACTACACTACGAGAAAGCTCATGCTTTAACAGCTGTCATAGTGACCTCAAATCAGCATAGGTTAGAATTAAATGGGAATAATCATCAACTGAAAACTCTCCTTAACCTCCCAAATCACTCGCCTTTTCACCCTTCATTCTGGTATTTATTGAAGCCACTAAGAAAATATTCTTAAAGAAACTGCATTTATGAAAAATCCACCACATTCAACAAAAATCAATGGGATAAAATTAGAGGCCATGGCACAGCAATTACTTATTGCACATTTTAAACCACATTTAGACGTGAAATACAAGATCTCTAGAACTGAGACTGACTTTCTCAACCACAGACTTTAAGGGAACTCACCTGCTGTCGTCTCGCAGCAACATAGTTCAGTTTTACCATCTCTTTTCCAAACTCTTTAAAGCGATTTGCTAAGTCTTGCTCATTTGTTGCATTTTTCACTGCTTCTAGTGCTTCCTCCACCTAGAACATAATATATCAACTGTGTTAGCACTTTAATCCGGGTGTACACTTTGATAAAGTCTGTAACTATTTTACCCAACACTCTCTATTATAGGGACCCAATTTAGCTTTCATGTCCATCACTCCAGTGGCTTTATGACAGTCCCACTAACTTTAATTAAGTTTCTTAATAGAGAAGCTGTCTAATACCCATCCTGCATTACTTTCCATTTACTGTACTTTGGTATCATGTGAAATTAATGTAAAAGGCATAAGTATATTAATTTCCCCAGTCACACTTCTCAGATGAAATACAAATTAAATATCTGAGGGGTTAACAAAAAACAGATTAATACGTTCTTAACATGTGATACAGGGTTTATGGGGACAGAAAGCAAAGTTATTCATTCTGGACAAGAAATAATGTTTAAGAAGGAAACTCGGACTTATTGCTAAGATTTAAATTTACCCTGATAAATCCAAAACACTGTATTTTAGTGAAATAAATGAAACAATAGATGCAAACCAGAACATATTTATTGTTTCCTTGTTCTCAGCTCTCAGTTTTCCTTTTTGATTACTTTAAATTTGAGAAAAGAATCTACCAAAGAAAACATAACTGCAGTTACTCAGTCATGCTGTAGCTAACAGGCAAAGTTATAAACCCCCAGTTATACCACCAAGCTCATCTATCAAATCTATTGTGAAACTTTACCTTTTGTACAGCAAGAAAAAATATATCTGAAGGGATAAAATGCTCTTTTCATACAGCAAATAGAGGACATTTTCCTGTAACGAGGTGGGAATTCAAAGTTGTATTTTTCTCCCTCACAAGATAAAAATGCAATTCCAAGCACAAAGATTGAGAAGTGAAAAGCTTCTATTCACATCCTTCTATAGAAAACCTATAGCTTCAATTCATGCGAAAGTGCAAAGACTTTCCACAACATTTTTTTTCCTCTTAGAGAAACAGCTAAATGTGATAGGAAATGCAAGAGCAGAAGGTGGCAGCTTTCTCTCCAGATGCCGCTGGGAATCAGAAATTCAGCAGTAGATGGTGTCTTATGAATTCAGAAAGACAGAGTCGTGTGCAGAACCTGCCTTTTCATCATTTGCGCGGCCCTGTGTTTTCCTACAAGCCAGAGAGGATATTTTTCTTTTGAGCTTTTACCTACTTACTATGGATCTACAAATTACAGGGCAGTAGAGTAGCGAAACCATATATTTCTATTGAAAAATGTAGAATTCAAGCACATAAATCCATCACTGTTATGTTGAAAATCTTGTATCAAGCCAAAGAGTTGCAAGCTACACCTTATTCAGAATCAATTCCCTTCTCTTTTCCTCTTAAAAAGACCAGCAGCTTTTAAAGCTGAACAATCTGACTGCATTAAGCACTAACACAAATTACAAAAGCATCATTTTATTTACTGTTTTGTTCTTGCAGCAAATTCCTTGCAAAAATATCAAAATCCTGCTTTCATATCAAGAAGTGTTGGATTACCTGAAACTTCCATCTTCAATATATTTGCAATATTGAGCACAGGCATGACAAACCTCTAACTTGTTTATGTAAGTCCTGCCAGCTCCCTATTAAGTAAAATTGCTACAGAACCCACTTTGATAATCAGATTTCAAAAGATGCTGATCATACTCTATCGTGTCAGCCCGGGCTCAAGCCCATGAAATTACAAAATGAAGAAACTGGTTATAAGAAGTAGTAGAAAGCCCATGAGCACAAACCTCTGTTTTATTACAATTTATACATTCATATTGGAGCAAATTTCCTACCCTCAAAACACCAGGACTTCACTCAAGTATACAGATGTGTTTTTCTGATTGACTCCCATGTTCTTCTGATTAACTACCATGTAATTAATTATAATAGACTCATACTTCGGCATAAGCATCGATCACATTCTGTATTAGTATATGCCGTGATTATTACACAAGCTTGACCACAATAAACACTACTACTTATTTTAGTAACACAAAAGATAAGCTGAAATGACCAAGTGTCCTTCCAGAAAGCATTTGCGTATATTCACCCTAAAACATTAAATTTCCCATGAAGTCTTTGACACTCTTTCAGTGAAAATTAATTACAGTACATTTCAGTATAAATCAGGCTTCATAACTCCGACACGCAAAATTATTTTAGTTTATTAATTTTATGGTTAAATTACACCGGGCTTCGAATGTTACCTTCAATATGTTAATATAAGGGCGGTGTCTTCATCAGTTTTGTAAAATATAAATACTTTTTTGCCCTAGTAATAGAAATCTGTAACTAGTTTGCCTTATAAAATGGTAAGATAAAAACATTTACACTGTCAACCCTCAGAAATAAATTACACTTTTTAACCTGAAAAAAAATAAATTCAAATTTAAAGTTCTTAAGTTGAATTTTCTTGAAAACAACCAGAGATGACTGACTTCTTAGAAACAGAATTCACAATAACATCTGATAAAGGCAGAGATTACAAACCGTGCTACCGTACCCTGCCCTTGCAAATCTAGGGTGCAAACTGTGTAAGTAAATACACCCACTCACAGAACGGTATTGGATATTTCTGTTTTACATAATGTACTACACTGCTGCAACAGAAGGAAGAAATCTCAGATGTGAGAACAATATTTCTCATTGCTTGTCAAAGAGCTTGAAATAAAATTAAATCATAGTGTTAGGAAAAAGCTCTTGTTTATAATATTAAAGTGCCTACCCAGCAAAAGATTTTGAATAACACTTGCATGGAGTGTTATAGTGGGGAAAATTAAAAGCATACTTGAGAGACAATGCTTGCACTGCACAAAATAAGAGGCACATGCTGACAACTACAAGAGCAGCACTTTGTTCATTAGAGCAGAGCTCGCTAGAACCTCTGTTGAAAAACCTGCCTTTTTCATTACAGAAACTGTTTTCAAACCATTTAGGTTATCTGCACAGTTTGCAAGTTGAAGGGTTCTCATTGTTTGTTTAGAACATATCATCATTGTACAGTGACATTGTGAAAAAGACATTAAAAAACAATAAAATACTTTTGGGACAGATGCTACAAGGAAGTAAGTCTCCATCTCTTCTGCTGACCTCACACATGCACTCGGCAGGCTTTTAGCATTTTTTATATAATTTTTTGCAAAACTTGGTTTTATCCTAGAATCATAGATTCATAAAATACTTACAGTTGGAAAGGACCTTAAGATCATCCAGCTCCCACCCCCCTGCCATGGACAGGGACACCTCACACTAAACCATCTCACCCAAGGCCTCGTCCAACCTGGACTTGAACACTGCCAGGGATGGAGCATTCACAACTTCCTTGGGCAACCCATTCCAGTGCCTCACCACCCTCACAGTAAAGAACTTCTTCCTTACATCCAATCTAAACTTCCCCTGTTCAAGTTTGAACCTGTTACCCCTTGTCCTGTCACTACAGTCTCTAATGAAGAGTCCCTCTCCAGCATCCCTATAGGCCCCCTTCAGATACTGGAAGGCTGCTATGAGGTCTCCACGCAGCCTTCTCTTCTCCAGGCTGAACAGCCCCAACTTCCTCAGCCTGTCTTCATATAGGAGGTGCTCCAGTCCCTGATCATCCTCGTGGCCTCTTCCAGACTTCTTCCAACAGTTCCATGTCCTTTTTATGTTGAGGACACCAGAACTGTGCATAATGCTCCACTTGAGGCCTCACAAGAGCAGAGTAGAGGGGCAGGATCACCTCCTTCGACCTGCTGGTCACGCTCCTTTTGATGCAGCCCAGGATACGGCTGGCTTCCTAGGCTGCAAGCTCACACTGAAGCTGGCTTATGTTCATTGTCTCATCAACCAACACCCCCAAGTCCTTCTCTGCAGGGCTGCTCTGAATCTCTTCTCTGCCCAACCTGTAGCTGTGCCTGGGATTGCTCCAACCCAGGTGTAGGACCTTGCACTTGGCATGGTTAAACTTCATAAGGTTGGCATCAGCCCACCTCACAAGTGTGTCAAGGTCCCTCTGGATGTCATTCCTTCCCTCCATCGTATCAACCAAACCACACAACTTAATTTCACTTTGTTTATTTGTTTGTGCAATAAAATTAAAATAGTTCAATACCTATCAAAAAACCTACAAATAATTACATATCCCAGTTTCAAGTGCAAAGTCTTTTAATACTCCTATATAAGAAAACCATAAATGGTGGCAGCTAAAAGTGAATACAAATCCACACCAAGCTATCTGGCAATCTTTAATTCCTCTTTATTCTATTTTTCATCTTTGATAACTGATTACACTTCTAATACTGTCTCACTCCAAATTAAAGATTCTATCGTTTAAGGCATCCAGAAATCACACAAAGAAATGGAACTGCAGTACCTAAACTGAGCCACAAGATAGCAATACTCTACAAGTACTGAGACACTGGGGATAAGATGTGAGTTAAGTAAATGCATCCCTTCCCGGAAGATAGCTGCTAACAGTACTAGCCCAGTACTTTTTTACTTCAAGACTCCTAATATTAACTTCTGCCAAATTAGAAAAATCAATGAGACTAATGTAGAACTGTGTTATCTCCTACCTCTTTATCAGCACTGTAATTAAAACCTGTGAAATACAGTGTGAAATATGAACACTGGTATCCATTACCAATTTGTTCCTTATTTTTCTACACACAAACTACTCAAAACTGATACAAGGCATTAAAAATACATACGATTTTCAGATGTGACAGAAGCCTCATGACGTCAGCCATATCAGCCAGGATGAGCAAACGGGTGACAGCAGAAAGCAAGGCACGGGCAGCCCGCACCATGGTGCCCCGTTTCACAGAGGAGCAGGGGTCATCAGCAAACTCCGAGGAGGCAATTCTCATTGTTTCTCCTAGAATTGGGAGATAAAGTAAT
Source organism: Pezoporus wallicus (assembly GCF_028554395.1). Classification (NCBI taxonomy): domain Eukaryota; kingdom Metazoa; phylum Chordata; class Aves; order Psittaciformes; family Psittacidae; genus Pezoporus; species Pezoporus wallicus. The sequence goes on along the minus strand of NW_026637098.1, from coordinate 1,005,224 downwards.
TAAAGAGACGTTTTACACTTGTATTTTTCAAGGAAAGTAAACACAAACTAACCCCGTTAGGTAAAAACTCCATGGCTAAGTTACTGGGTATTGAAATGCTCAGGAGAAATAGCTTATAAAATGTGTGCAGCAACTGCCTCAATATTCCCTGCCTTTTCTTCTTTATTACCAAGCTGTTCTTATAGAGCAGGGACCTGTAACAACTAAAAAGGAAACCAAAACACCAAGACAGACTGCTGCGTGCAACCAGTCCAATGTAAGAGAAACAGCAGTGTGTGGTACAGAAATACGGAGGTCACCTGCACTGGTAGGGAGGACAGAGCAGAGCACCCCATCGGTATCATTTCTACAATTCTGCCTTCACACGACATCCTTGTGCTTCAACTGCTGCTCCCCAGTCTTACTCTGCTCTTCGTGTGGAAGAGTTATCAGTCTTATGAACAGAAGACGTTCCCCTCCCTCCAATCATGGACTTAATGACTCTAACAGTTAACCCAGCACTGAAAGCCCACCAACTAACCCACGTCCTTAAGTGCCAAATCTACACATCTTTTAAATAACTCCAGGGACGGTGACTCCAGCACTGCCCTGGGCAGCCTGTTCCAGTGCCTGAGCACCCTTTGGGGAAGACATTTATCCAAATATCCAACCTAAACCTCCCCGGGTGCAGCTCACAGCCGTTTCCACTTGTTCGATCATGTGTTACTTGGGAGAAGAGACTGACCCTGACCTCACTCCATTGTGCTTTCAGGTAGATGTAGAGCACGATAAGGTCCTCCCTGAGCCTTCTCTTCTCCAGACTAAACTCTCCCTGAGTCCCTCAGCCATTCCCCATCACACTTGTGCTCCAGGACCTTCACCAGCTCTGTTGTCCCTCTCTGGCCCCGCTCCAGCAACTCAGTATCTCACAGTGAGGGGCCTAGGACAGAACACAGGATTCAAGGTGCAGCCTCACCAGTGTCCAGTACAGGGGGATGATCACTGCCCTGGTCCTGCTGGACACACTATTACTGATACAGGCCAGGATGCCATTGGCCTTCTTCCCTAGCTGGGCACAAGCTGCTTACATCCAGCTGTGTCAATCAGCAACCCCAGGTCTTTTTCTACCCGGCAGCTTTCCAGCCACTCTTCCTCAAGCCTGGAGCATTGCATGGTTGTGACTCAAGTGCAGGAGCCAGCACTGAGCCTTGTTGAATCTCAGAATTCCCTTTGTGACCATCACTGCCTTGATTTTACTGCCCAGTCTCCTCTGCACTCTGCCTATTCACCATCTGAAAATGTCCAGATATCCCTACTGCTGCCTCTCTGCGGAAGAAGCAAGACACTCTCTTGTATAACAAATGAAATATGCTAGTGCCTGGACACGTTATTCCTGTTAAGTTCCAGCACAAGCATTTTATTCAGCATGGCACTTAGTAACTAGATCGAGATTTTTAAGGATGAATTTTAGTTCTTTTTAGCTGATGGAAGTATTAAGAAGGAATAAATGGTACTTAGTGCTAGCAGCACTTGAAAACTTCAATTCTGTCTGTAAAGCTGAGATCTAATAGCTTCCAGCTAATAACAGAAATAGTGCTTTTAAAGGAGTAAGACTAGGTCTAAGTTGAAATGCAAAAGGAAGACAGGGAGAACCTGAAGAAAATATATGATTAGAGAGAAGGGTGAGACAAGGACAGCACAATGCATTCAGAGTACGCAAGATTCCAATGGCAAAGACCTTGAAATGACAAAGTGGAAACTTCCACCCCTTATATAGAGCAAGGAATACATTGCACAAGTAGGCATTAAAGGTTTTTTAAAGTCATAACCATCTTCCAAACATTTGATAATCTAATTTAAGCCAACATAGAACATGAAGCTCAACCAAAAAGGCAAACGTTACATTTACTTACATGGAAATGTGGTTAACATCACAACATCAGATAAAATCTGATATTGAAGACACTCAGCAAGTGAGAAACAAACACCACACCGCTATTAAACTAATAACTTAATGCAGTGGTAACTAAAAACGAGTGGCATATGTCTTTTCCTTTCATATATGACTCACAGAAGACAGTGAAAGGACTTGTACCATAAGACGTTTCTTTTTTTTGTAACCACCAGAAAAGCATTAATATAGCACGCACACCATACAGAAACACTGAACATATACCGATCCAATTGGAAAAGTTCCTTGCAAATAATACGGTTTTAGATGTAGGAAAAGGAACCTGGACCTGCCATTAAAACTCAAATCTAAGTATTTATGCTAATAACTGTACTGGGAGCATTATTGTAGCATCAGAAGTAAAAGCCAACCGATTCCTAATTGTGATGAGAACATCAAGAATTGACTAGAACATAAACTTAATATGAAATGCTGAGGCCCCTAGAAAAAAAATGATTGATTCAAAAGCTTATTAGAAAGTATTTGAGTAAGCCACAGTCTTAAAAACTGTTATGAACTAACAGAACATTATTCTAAGCAATAGGGAAAACATGCCTTACTATCTACCTTCAGCCTTGTAGGAAATAGGTGATTACACCACTTCTTAACAGTGTCAGCTGAATACTAATGAAGTGAAAATGCATTATCTGCCTTCAAAAGTAAGGAAATGGAAGAAAAAATATGTAGTAATAAAATAGGAATAAAAATAAATAATCATAATTAAGAGACGTACTGTTAATCCAATCTATGAGAAAAACACTTGGGTTAAATTACTTGTAAAGGCTATGGAAACAACCCCATACATAGAAAGGGTGCCTCCCAACCTAAACCAGATTCCTCCAAGCCCCGTACAACCTGGCCTTGAAATAACAGGTTTAATTTTCACCTACCTTGCTACTACACTGCAATCAGGCTGAGAGGCAAACACCATTTCAAATGGGATTTTATATTAACCCAAACTTTGCTATTATTAAAAAATGAAAATAATTCTGTTTAGTGTAGAAGCTCAAAAATGAAAGCAATTCTAATGTGAAATCAATGCATATTTACATTGCTTTTAAGAGCATTGTAACAACATTTAAAACACTCCCAAGCCGTATAGCTTCCCACAAGATGATGCAAATAGTGGGGGAAAGACTTAGTGAATAATTCCCACAATGAGTAATACCCATCAGAACTCTTTTCCTTATTATATTACCATTATGACTGTATGTTTCTCATTATGATTAGTGTGTAGTATATCTTGGATGATAAGTTAATAATATGCAATTTGAGTAGGAAATTTCCAATGGCTCATTTCTAAGGCTGCTTGCTTAGATTTCCAGAAGGTTGACAAAAGTCTCAAAAGGTTTCTTAAGAGGCAATGAACAATCACTGCCAGATTAAGAGAAAACAAATTTCTAAACAGGATTGCTGCATAGAGACCTCAGAGCAGACTTCCAGTATCTGAAGGGGCTTATAAGGATGCTGGGGAGGGACTCTTCATCATGGACTGTAGTGACAGGACAAGGGATGATGGGTTCAAACTGAAACAGGGGAAGTTCAAGTTAGATACAAGGAAGAAGCTCTTTACTGTGAGGGTGGTGAGGCACTGGAACAGGCTGCCCGTGGAAGTTCTGAATGCTCCATCCCTGCCAGTGTTCAAGGCCAGGTTGGACAGGGCTTTGAGCAACCTGGTCTAGTGGAAGTTGTTCCTGTCCATGGCAGGGGGCTGGAATTAGGTGATCTGAAGTTTCTTTCAAACCCAAACCATTTCCAGGGATGGGGTATTCAATCCAAGACGAAATGGCAGCCAAAGCAAGCTTTGGATGTGGGAATCTGATGCCTGCAGATTATTTAACTTCCATTTTGGTACTGAAGAGATTCCACCATTTTCTGTCAAATTACGAGTCTGTAACTTCAGATAAATATTTAGTATTGAACTATAAAAGAAGGAAATAATATTTGATAATTGGCCAGTGGCACCAGGAAAGCAAGCAGGAAACTTATCTTCTTAGGTTTGACTACACAAGGAGATACTAACAGCAAATATATCTGAAAATCAACACTGGTGGGCAGAAGGAAAGCAGTTGAAGGGTCAAAGAGCTTAAAAAGTTTGGATTCATTATTTAATCTTAGAAAGCCGAAGTTCAGTGAAATAAATCTCAAAAATAGTTATCTAGAAACTATTAGACATAAGCAAATTAAAAATCATTAATATAAAAGTTCATAGCAGGTTGCTTAAAACTTGTAAAAAATGAATAGTTCACAATTTAAAGTTTAATAACCTAGAAAAAAATAGCTGGCATAGAGGAGGAAGGATTGTCTATCTCAGTGCTAGTTAACATTTTTATCCTTGTACAACAATGGTATCAGAGCACTCTTAGGCCAAAGGTACTGCTGGAGCTACAGCAAGTCAAATTATTTTCCAGAGAAACCTTTTTATCTGGAAAAAGCCAACTCTACTTATCCTTTTCTTTTCAAACTCATTTCAAGTTATTCTGTAATCTATATTAAATTGCTTCCAGTGAAAATTAGGTCAATACTAGAAACACAGACATCTCAAGTCATCAGGTCTGCTTCCTTGCCACTGCAGACAGTCATGTCATAATATAATTAATAATAATCTTAATATGATAATAACTACATTCATAAACTAATCAAGTTTCCATCTTAGAAACAGCTCAGACATTTAACCCCAATTAATCCTACTGGAAGGAGGAAAGGCATTCCAAAGCAAACTCCAGAATCTGACAGGTTTGTTTTTTTTCATTAGAGACACTTTAATGCCACACTGACTGTATTTGTAGATAAATTATATCTATTTCTTCTTGTGCCTCATCCTTTAAATGTAAGTATGTATTCTTCCACTGTGTTTCTATCGTCCCTTTTTCCACTTTCCATTTTTACGATGAGCCATGACAGATTAAAGGCAGTACTTCAGTCTCCTCTTATTGCATAGAATACCCATTCCAATTAACTATTACAGAAGCCCTATGAAGCAATTATGTTTCTGGAATACATGTGATAAGAACTGCAGATCCCTATAGCATTTGCAGCTATGAGAAACACTCACCTACACTTTGCAGGATTCATATACCTTTTTTGTTTGACACAGAGTCAGCCACTTTCTTGCTAGGACACAAACACCACATTATTTGGCATCTTGCTTTGAGAAAAAAAAGAAAACCCATGCATTTGGTTACACTTTGTAAATGAAGAGTCTTAGTTGGGTTAGAAAGTGATGTTAATACCCTAGAACTTTCTGTGGAGAAAGCCCCTATTATCCATGCAAGAAATGTGCATTACGAAAACAAGAGAAGGAAACAAACCCAAAGACACAAAAAAAAAACCCCAAACCAATAATAACAACAAAAGGAGCACCAAAACAACAACAACAAAAAAAAACCCACTCTTATAACGCACCATCAACCAAAAACCTAACAGTGAAGTTCAGCTTTACTCCTGAATTCTAATGGTTACTGGTAGTACTATTACCAGCAAATACCTGGGAGGGTATTTAGTAGGAGGCTGCAAAAAGGACAGAGCCAGCCTCTCTTCATCAGCACCCTGTGACAGGACAAAGGGCACAAACTGGACAGGAGGGTCCCTCTGAACATCTGGAAACATATTTTTTGGTTCTGTGAGGGTGACCTCACAAGTTGGGGCTGTTCAGGCTGGAGAAGAGAAGCTGCGTGGAGACCTCATAGCAGACTTCCAGTATCTGAAGGGGGCCTATAGGGATGCTGGGGAGGGACTCTTCATCAGGGACTGCAGTGACAGGACAAGTAGTGACAACCCATTTAACAATGGGTTAAAACTTGAACAGGGGAAGTTTAGATTGGATATAAGGAGGAAGTTCTTTCCTGTTAGGGTGGTGAGGCACTGGAATGGGTTGCCCAGGGAGGCTGTGAATGCTCCATCCTTGGTGGTGTTCAAGACCAGGTTGGACAGAGCCTTGGGTGATACGGTTTAGTGTGAGGTGTCCCTGCCCATGGCAGGGGGGTTGGAACTGGATGATCTTAAGGTCCTTTCCAACCCTAACTATTCTATGATTCTATGACCAAGCACTGGCACAGGTTGCACAGTGAGATTGTGAAGCCTCCATCTTTGGAGATACTCAGAAGCTGGACACAGTTCTTGGTAAGCTGTTCTGGGTTGTCCTGTATAAGAGGGTGGGTGGATCAGATATGTCCAAAGTTGCCATTTAGGCTCTGGGATCTCATCAGCTTAAGCAGGGTAAAACCTACAGCTACCATCTCCCAACATCACTATCAAACCACTTAGCCTGCTCTGATAGGATCCAACTGGATGATTCACCCTATCTATCCTTCCCAGAGGGGCAACACAAGATTATATTTAGTACTACTCAGTCACTTTGTCACAATAAAGTTACAGCACCTAGAAATGGACTCTTTAGACCTGATTCTCAACAAAACTTTTAGATTTTCAAAGTAAGATGTCATATCATTTTGGATATTAAGTTCAGGCATTCAGATTGGCTACAAGGAGGAAATTCTTTCCTGTTAGGGTGGTGAGGCACTGGAATGGGTTGCCCAGGGAGGTTGCGAATGCTCCATCCCTGGCAGTGTTCAAGACCAGGTTGGACAAAGCCTTGTGTGACATGGTTTAGTGTGAGGTGTCCCTGCCCATGGCAGGGGGGTTGGAACTCGATGATCTTAAGGTCTTTTCCAACCCTAACTATTCTATGATTCTATATGGGAGCAGTTAAAGACGTTTAAATGTAATTAACCAGAATCACATACACGTACAAGTTACTTGGCAATCTGTGCAAGGCAAGGCAAGTGCTACAAGCTTAACTTCTGCATCAAGCTATCAGCAGAGGACTGTAAAGGTCACCAAAATTCTGAACATCCCAGAAAATGAACATCAAAAAGGCCAAAGGAATGTACAATCCACAGCATGCCTCATGTTGAATCCTATTTCAAATTTCTATTAAAGTCTTAAAATGGAATAATGCCCCAAAGAACTGGCAAGGTAGTAACTGATTACTGCACATCAAAAGTGAAAATCTAAGGGGAAAAAAGGCAGAAAAAAAATTAAGTCACTAAATTTATGCATTTTTCCTGTAATTTTATAGACATAGACACATGTTCAAAAACTATGTATATATATATATATGCGCATCCATTCAGAATTTTTATATTCTCTGAATATATTTCCAGAAACTATTAGGCTGATTGCTTCCTATTTTTACTGAAAAGAAAATACTTTATTATACCACTATCTAGGGAAAGTGTTAATAAAGAACAGGAACATGTAAGTATTATGTGATGTCCTTAGGTACGCACACAAAAACGTACATACATATCCATGCATGTGTATGCATTGTAAGTGACAAAAAGTAACCATGTTATTTTCGTAAATGCGTGTTTCCACAGGATGTAATTTCCAAATACTCTGATGCAAACTGTTTCAAAATATCAGTGTGGCCATCTTAAGTGGAGTAACAAATGACTAATATTTACAAAAATAACAACCAGGCTAAATAACTGGCTTTTACTAGTAAGACTTGTCTTTGGGAATCCCAGGCCACTGAGACCAGTGCGAAAGAAAGCAGGCAGGCAGGCGTACCCTTGGTTACGGAACATTTAAATGGACTAGGCATAGTCATAGAATCATATAATAATCATAGAATCATATAGGCTGGACCATTAAGCCAACACTGCCAATTCCATCACTAAACCATGTCCCCCAGTGCCACATCTACACATCTGTTAAATATCTCCAGGAATGGTGATTCCACGTCTACCCTGGGCAGCTGTGACTATTTTAACCTGTTCAAAACATTAAATGGAAAACTGAGGGAAGTGCCTCCCCAGAGGTCCCTCCCAGACTCTGATTCTGTGAAACCTTTCCTTCTTTCAGATATCAAATAACTTCAGAAGCACGCAGCTAAAGCTGGTACCACAACAGTGCTGCAACAAGACTTGAACTGTGCAATTTCTTAACACCAGAAATCAAGACAATCAACTCTCTCAATCTCACCATCAGCTCTTTCCAGATAAAAATCGCATAATGCTTAACAGTAGTGACAAAAGCAAAAGAAATTTACAGCATCCTGAAACACAAAGATACAATCTCTGTTTTTTAGTTAAAGAAAGTTTTTTAGTATTTCTTACTTAAAGAATGGGAATCCTGTTTAGAAGTTACTCTCTTCAACCAATTTTCTTATCATACATGACTAAGTTGGAGAAGCAATAACTGTGTTTTGTTCACCCAACACACACTCCTGCTGCCTTCACTGTGCCAACTCTGGCAGGCATTTCTCCCTAGAAACTGGTTTTCTATGGGCTGGCAAAAACCTAACCAGACATAAAACTACCAATTTTCTACTTGCTCATCAAACTCAACTGTCTTCTCTTACATCAGTCAACTGCCAAAACCAACACGATGGGCTGAAAACACATTGAAAAATAATTGCAAAATGCATAGCATTTAAATTACAAACTATGAACTTGATTCCATGCAGTTTACAAAAAGGCCCCATAGACACAGATAAACTTCATGCAAACACATAAAAAGCTGACAGATTTTATTCACCATTTGCTATGGAAATCATTGACCGAATTTATCATAGGTGAAAAAGATATCTTCTGATCTGTGCCTTATAAAAGCAATACCTTATTTAGCCTAGTGGAAGTGACTGTCGATATCACATAGGAAAAAGAAAGAGTAAAAGGAGGGCTGAGAGCTACCAATGTTGATTTACTGGCACATTTTTCGTTAGGGGTGCATAAACATGCTGTGTTGGGCTACTGGAACTTCTGGAAACATAAGCAGACTTAAAGGCAACTATCTACCTACGATGAAAGGAATGGACTAAAGCTCTCAGTGGTTAATACAGTGAGGAAATGTCATTTTTCCAAAGCCTCAGAGTATTTATTGAGAGATAGAAGATGGTGGACACAAAGCAACAAGCTAGAAAACAGCTATAATCAGTAGGGAACACTGACAATCTTCCAAACACCTGGAAATCATTAAGGAAACAATGACAGCCTGATTGGATGTACCATTCCCGAGCGGTTCTCAAATGGAAGACATTAATAAAGCCATGGTCTAATTAATCCACCTCTTTCAGATTTTGTCTTTTGTTCTACATGTCCAAGATTAAAAAGACAGGACCACTGATCCATGACATAATTAAAGTATTTTAGAGTGCTCTCCTAGGAATTAGAGCAAAAGCATTTTTACGAAGCTATTCTAAATTATAGTAGCATACAGACCCAAACTAAGCTGCAGATTCTGTATGGAAGAGTATTGATAATGCTAAATGATGATATCATAGATTTAAATAACCCATAATTGCTAATGGGTTACATGTAAAAAATGTAAGCAGGTTTTTAATCTTTTCTTCATGGATGCTGTCTTGTTACTAAACCAAACAAAACCAATACCTTCAGGATGCAAAGATCTGCAGTTTTATCCCCTTTTGACTTGTCTAGAGACTCAAGGAGAGCAGGACCTCCCGTTGTCCATTCTAGTAGACTTGTCAACAGGCAAGTTTCTGATTCAGGAATAATGAACTAAATCTGGTCTTTGATGGTTGATTTCTTATGTCTATATTCCTCCGACCTTAGCAATCATACTGATGATTTAGTCCATAACTTAAAACATATTTTGTTTACAGTATTTTAAAATCCATTCTCCATAACTAAAAATTGTCCATTTCATTTAGTAATCTCTATTTGACATTGTATAATTGTTTGTTAACATTTGGAAGCATTTTATGTTTTCATACTGAAGGATGTATATTTACTAAATATAAAAATGCATTAAAATGCTATTCAGAATTCAAACAACTTCACTCAAATGGTTGTTAAAACTTTATCCCACCGTCCCTCCTATTTTTCTTCTAAATCATTACTACTATGTCCCCTAAACTCATCTCCTATTTTTCTTCTAAATCATTACTACTATGTCCCCTAAACTCATCTCCCTTTTCACTTGCTTTTGGGATTTTGCTCCCCATCTGTGGAAGAATGACAACTGTTCTCATCAATAGATTTCAAGCCCAATGATCATAGAATCATGGAATGGTTTGGGTTGGAAGGGACCTTAAAGCTCATCTAGTTCCAACCTCCTGCCAGTGGCAGGGGCACTTTTCACTAGACCAGGTTGCTCAAAGCACCATCCAACCCGGCCTTGGATCTCACCTGGTCTTTTCGCATTTCATTTCAGCTACTGGAGCAGTGTCTCTCTAGAATTGATTATACAGAAAACCTAGCTCACTTAAACTTGTCTTACTTCGCATTTGACGTTTAGATAGCGATCTTCCATCGCTCTATGTTTTTTAAAGCACAATGGATACCCTTAACACTAGTATGTATTTTAGTTTCAATATTTGCATAGATCCAATAGCACAACATCTCATTCATTTCACACACCGTTAAAATATGTTGGTTTAATTAACCCAACTACATCTTTCCTAAGGGACTGTAAAAAACATATACAGAAAGGTCAGGTATTTAGCTACATATCAATGACAATCTAAAACAATTTATTTCACCAATGTTACATTTTAAAAAGAGCTTTTCTAATAAATTGTCAGATTAATAGAGTATTTGAAACATCACAGATGCATTTACATACAATAAAACATTAAATTTCAATTAAAAAAGTAAATTATTTTGATGTGGGAATACATTACTGTTTCTAATCCCTCTTTGTCTACAGTTCTCAGCTACTCCGCAGTTTAATGCCCTTCAGGGATAAACTAAACACTGATTAGCCTTCAGAGAGGTGGAGAGCTCACGAACATCAACAAGAACATTAGATGTTCAACATTGTGGCTGGTGTAGGGAACATGAAAACACACCAGACCTCCTAAAATATCAATAAATACAGAGGCAAATTTAAAACTTCAATCTCAACTGAATTATAGCATGGCCTTATTTGTATCCTGGGAAAAGTCATGAAGCTGAACTTCAGTGCTGTACAGAAGACAAGGAAAATGTTTCTTTTCATCTCAAAGTACCTTCTGTGTGATAAATTGGCTTTGCTTGATAAATCTGATAGTCCAAGGCTGTACATAAGCTAGTTTGCTCTCACTTTCCATCTGGGAGTGAAACCAACAATATAATATCCTTTCCAAGGAAACCTTGTGTGCTTGTTTGGGTAGTTCTGATACTGAAACATAGAATGGTTTGTGTCGGAAGGCACCTTCAAGCTCATCCAGTTCCAACCCGCTGCCATGGGCAGAAACACCTTCCACTAACTTGGCCCTGAACCCTGCCAGTGATGGGGCAGCCACAGCTCCTCTGGACAGAACTGTGGAATGTGGTAGGACTGTCTTCCAACAACCAGTACAAAGTAGAACAGATGTCTGCCATGCAGTAAGACAATGGGAGGAACGATTTAGCACTGCAGGAAAGCCTATTGTTTTGTTGTTCACTTATTAGTTTTTCCACAACTTCTATACATTTATCTTACAAACTTGAGATTTCTAATAAAAAAAAGGAAGTTTCTTTCTTTTCCCAGTAGCTGCAGAACTGAGACAAGAAGCACATTCAAAATGAATATTTCACCACATAAACAGGACAGAGCTGTTGAAATAACTACAACAGCAATCCCTAGGAAGGGCTGGCATCTTTTTGGTGAACAGGGCATAGTAAATTTATTAAAATAATTGTAAAACAGGACTAAAATGAATGCAGCTGCCAAAGGAAGATCTTCTTCTGTGAGTCCTAGCAATTAAAGCCTTGCATTTAATCACTTAATGGGTTTCTGCATAACAAGTAAAGAGAATTGAGATTAATCAATTTGAATGAATCATATCAGGTACAGAAAGGGACAACATTAGGCAAGCACACACAGCTCTCTAACAGACATAGGAAAGGAAGTGTTCTAAGATATCTACTGTGGCATTCTCCATTAAGATACCAGATTCAGTCATTCTGGATAATGTTTGAAGATGCTTACAAATACTGTATACCAAGCATGTTAGCAGGTAGATTACATCTGTGCCCTAGGCACTGTGAACTGCATTCAAAATCATAATTAGAATCAGTTCCATCATTCTTATTATCACATAGAAAAAAAATTGCCCAATGAAAAGCTTAGTTGAATTCGATTTCTGTTGGGATAAACTTCGATTTCAAAGGGTTGATATTTTCCAGCAAGCCATATTTTTTATCAAAATCTATCAAAAAATCGCAATGAGCTCATAGAACAGAAGGAGCAAGTTAACACCAACTCAAGGGAAGCACTGTGAGGAGGTGGGTAGGATTGATGCTGAGATTGATCAGTCTAGTGGATTGATCAGCTCACAACCTGTTTGAAGGGGACAGTTTCGTATCCCTGCTAATTTATGCTCTTATACTTAGCTCCTATCTGTGAATGACTTGACAGAAGCAGTATGAGAAGCAGAGACCACCTGGCTCTAAATACAGCATGTTTCCAAGCACACTGTAGCCCGAGGATTAATATAGAACCACAGAATGGTGTCATAGAATCATAGCAAGAGGTATTGCTGCCTGCCAATCACCCAGCTTTGTAATGAGCCTGAGATAAAGAACATGGAGAGATCATGAATATGATAGAGGTATATGGCATTTTCCTACTATTATTAAAGATCTGGGGAACAAACAGATGAAATCGGGAAACAGCCTTTTTGCAACACCCTGACTGGGATTAAGAGAACAGGCACGTTAATGTTGAACAATTTAGGGTTCTGTGGCCAAGAAAGGAAAAACAACAGGTAAATTTTAAATAGAATAATTAAAAGAGGTACTCTAGTGTGAAATAGCGTAGGAAAGGAGAGAAACAGACCAAGGAGAGTCACCAGCACAGGGCAAGTCTATGGCAGAGGCTCATGATAAGAAAAGATAAGAGAAAGCAGACAATAAAGAATACAAAGGAGAGCACTTGCAGATTTGCATAGTGCAAGACATAGAAGGTACCCTACCACTTGCAAAGAATTAAGTTATTTCTTTTCTACTCTCTGTTTACATAAGCGGCACACATTATTTGTGGTAACCTATATTTGAGGCCCAAAGCAGTTATTTTTAAACCATTAAAGAACTTGTCAAGAATTTTTGAAATCATGCCCAAAGCATTAACCTACATGAAAATTAAGCCTATCTTTCCAAAATTGGGAATTACATTAAAAATATGGATATATATATTCTAAGACTATTAGCAATCTTAGATAACCCCGATATAACTACACAGTGGGTCAATGCTTAAAAACTGCAAGAGCTTCTGTGCAGAGAGATAAAGAGTTACCTGAATGTCATACTGATGTTCATACATTAGATGCTGGTGCATCCCAAAGCTGATGCATGAACCACCACCACCAGCCAGGAGAGCAGATCAGTACATTTTGTGTGATACAAGGTTCATAAACAACATGCTTAGTGTTGGATTTTTAACAAGAACAGAAACAAACAGTCATTAGGGAGAGCTGCTTATACAGGTGTCACTGTGGAAGCATATTAAGAAGCATGAGATGTGTAAAAACTGTGCTTAAGTATCAGGAATGATCATCAGCTCCAACAATTTGATGTACTTGTCAGCAGCTATATTAGTCCATATAGATTTCTATGCTAAGCTAGCTAGAGCATGTCTGCTACTTAAACTAACATATTTAGAGCTAATTAAGCATTTCTACCTTGCACTGAATTGCAAAAACCATCCTGAAATTGAACGTATTTAGTTTTCACCAAGGCAAAGGCAGAAAATAGAGATTGGATTAGTCAGGAAAATCAAAACCAAAGAGAAAAGACAAAAATGTGAAACAGAGAAAAGAAGGAGAAATTAAAGACAAATGAAACCAGAAAATAAAAAGTTTGTCTTTTTAAGTTTGACACTTTGACAGTGTTGAAGGTTTTACTGAAGCCTAGGCAAACACCCACAGCCTTTCCCTCATCCACTAAGCTGGTTTTACCATACCATAGAAAAAGATCAGGTTAGTTCTAGTTGGGCTTTAGCCCCTTTAATTTTCTCCCTGCTTAACCTCAACATCCTTGGGATCCTCCTGAGTTTCCTGTTCCTTCTTCCAAAAGTCATAAACTCTTCTTTTTTCCCCTGGTTCCAGCCAAAACTCTCTGTTCAGCCAGACCAGTCTTCTTCCCCACCACGGAAGTCTTTCAGCTCCTCCTGTGCCTTCAAGATTTCCTTCTTGAAGAGTGTCCAGCCTTCCTGGAATCCTTTGCACTTCAGAACTGCCTCCCAAGCGACTCTGTCAACCAGGCTCCTGAACAGGCCAGTCTGCCCTCCAGAAGCCCAAGGGAACAGTCCTGCTGGCTCCCCTCCTTCGCTGAAAATCAAAACCTTACTTCTCCAGAAAATGGAAGGTACCACAGAACAAGAGAAATAACTGGAGAAAATGGAAACTGCTTCATCCAGTGGGAAATACATTAACTGAACATTAGCTGAATTCAGGCATGTATCTAGCAAGTTGCCCAGAGAAGCTGTGGTTGCCACATCCCTGGCAGTATTCAAAAGGTCAGGTTGAATGGGGCTTGGAGCAACCTGCTCTAGAGGAAGGCATCCCTGCCCATGGCATGGGGATGCAACTGGATAAGCTTTAAGGTTCCTTTCAACTCAAACTATTCTATGATTTTAAGTTGGCCATAAAATAACGCATGACCAAAGTAATAAAATTAAAGAGCGATTTAAAACCACAAAGCCCAGATGAAACAGGTAAAGGGAAGATTGGGGTGATACATATTTGATGGATGGACCACTCAGTGGATAAAGAACTGGCTGGATGGCCGCACACAAAGCGTTGTAGTCAATGGCTCAATGTCCAGCTGGAGACCAGTAACGAAGTGGGGTCCCTCAGGGATCGGTGTTGGGACCGGTCTTATTCAACATCTTTGTCGCTGACATGGACAGTGGGATTGAGTGCGCCCTCAGCAAGTATGCTGATGACACCAAGCTGTGTGGTTCGGTTGATACCCTGGAGGGAAGGAATGCCATCCAGAGGGACCTCAACACACTTGTGAGGTGGGCTGATGCCGACCTCATGAAGTTTAACCATGCCAAGTGCAAGGTCCTACAGCTGGGTCCGAGCAATCCCAGGCACAGCTACAGGCTGGGCAGAGAAGAGATTCAGAGCAGCCCAAGGAGAAGGACTTGGGGGTGTTGAACATGAGCCGGCTGCAGTGTGCACTCGCAGCCCAGAAAACCAACCGTATCCTGGGCTGCATCCAAAGGAGCGAGACCAGCAGGTCGAAGTAGGTGATCCTGCCCCTCTACTCTGCTCTCCTGAGACCTCACCTGGAGCATTGTGTGCAGTTCTGGTGTCCTCAACATAAAAAGGACATGGAACTGTTGGAACAAGTCCAGAGGAGGCCACGAGGACTGGAGCACCTCCTGAATGAAGACAGTCTGAGAAAGTTGGGGCTGTTCAGCCTGGAGAAGGCTGCGTGGAGACCTCAGAGCAGCCTTCCTGTACCTGAAGGGGGGCTATAAGGATGATGGGGAGGGACTCTTCTTTAGGGACTGGAGTGATAGGACAAGGGGTAATGGGTTAAAACTTAAACAGGGGAAGTTTAGATTGGGTATAAGGAAAAAGTTTTTTCCTGTGAGGGTGGTGAGGCACTGGAATGGGTTGCCCAGGGAGGTTGTGAATGCTCCATCCCTGGCGGTGTTCAAGACCAGGTTGACAGAGCCTTGCGTGAGATGGTTTAGTGTGAGGTGTCCCTGCCCATGGCAGGGGAGTTGGAACTAGATGATCTTAAGGTCCGTTCCAACTCTAACTATTCTATGATTCTAAAACAAGCAAGCAATTGAAACCAAACACAGATCTGAATGTCAAATCTGATGTTACGAATGAATGAGATTGGGAAACATCAGAATCAGTGGCGATTTTAGGCCTATTTTTAGTAGTTATAAAGATTCTAAATTCTATATATACTGCAGAATTGTCTCCTTTTTCCAGTTTTCATGTATAAACAGCAGCCATAATATTTTGTAGACCTAAAGTTTTAGAAGTATTTCTTTCTGATAAAGAGATTAAAACTCAAAGAGGATGATATACCTGATGATCTGAATACTTTAACTTGAAACTTCTCAGACGGAAGCAGGTCCTGTTATTTGATAACATTTTGTACTCCCTCACTCTATAATGTATTGCTCAGAACAGAAGCCTTTTTAATATGTGAAAAATGTACTTCAGAGAGAGACGTGTTCAAAATGCTAAATGGAAGACAATAAATCAAAGTCTTTCCTATACTGACTAAGCACCCTTTAGGATTCAGGTATTAGGAAGTGTATTTCAAATTTTCATGCTGTCATCAACTCAACTACCTCTTTCTGAAACCATATGCAAAATTATCTGCATGGGAGAGTGAAACTTCTTCACAACTGCTTTTAAAGCTGGATGACTGCCATGGAAATTGCAGTCAAAAATAAAGAACACAGAAGGAAACATACTTTAGTGAAGGAGGAGGGTGCAAGAAAGACTCCCAGATGAAGTTTATTGTGCCAAGGACTACTTATATCTTTCTTATTAAATGCAACTGGGTAAGTAGCAGAAATAATCCTGGCAACATGGATCAGAATCAAAGTTTCCTACTTTTTAGCTGAATGACCACAGTATTTACAATGACATTCTGACCAAAGGAAGCATAGTTTTTTTTCAATTGAAAATGTATTTTACTACCTCATTTACAACATTCAACAGAATGAGAGGGTTTTTTGTATAAGTTTGTTACCAACATTTTTTCTGCGTAATCATTACAAAAATCATTTTTGAAATTCCCCAGCTACAGCTTTCGAAAGACTGAAAATCCATCTTTCAGCACAATGAGAGAGGAATGACTGGAGAGCTGGAAGAAACAGGAGAGGACAACAGTGGTGGTCCAGAAGCAAATCTGTCCTTCCCTTTGGTGAAGGTTTGCTTTGCAACACACCCACCAGCTCTTCATTCAAAGCAATGCAACTGAAGCACAAAGCAATGACCAAATCCCAAGCCCATCTCCTTGAATTTCTCCCACCAGGCTACTTCCCAATTTAAATATCCAGGACAAAGATTCTGCATCTCCATGTTCTCCCTCCAGTTTGCCCTATCCATCGCTACATTAGAAAAATGGTGCAGCTCTTTTTACTTTTACTGTGTTAAAAACTTCCATCACCTTCTAAATACTTTCAATGTGACAAACTAAAATAACCAGTTCTCCAGTTCAAAGGGCAAATCAGACTTTTCCTTTCATTTTTTTGTTTAAATGTTGGGTTGAACAAAATGAAATTCAGTTCAAAGTTCATGTCCAATGAATCAACAGCGATTTCAAGCACTCATCTGCAATCCAGATGATGTTTCACTAGCACATAAATTAGAACAGCTTCAAAAGGAGGAGGCAGAGATGAGATGCTCATCCCATGATTCTCTATAGCTTTATGGTAACAGCATTCTTCTGAGGGTCAAAGCCTTCAATTCAAATCTCCATATTGAATTACACACAGAAAGAACTTAAACACAGACTTTATGCATGTAAGAAAATCTTCCTGCAGAACATTGTTCATGGTTATCTCAAAACTTAATTGAAAAGAATGTACATTTAATACTGCTGAGAATGACTGAGTGTGGACTAAGCCTACCCAGTTTTGCTGGAAGACAGAGCAGGGCAAATAATTGTCTATGGTGCCTCTTCCAGTTTGTAAGACCCTTTTTATTTTATTGTCTTATAAATCCTAGTGAAACTATTTTCTAAATTCACAGTATCACAGTATCACAGTATGTTAGAGATTGGAAGGGACCTCGAAAGATCATCTAGTCCAATCCCCCTGCCGGAGCAGGAACACCTAGATAGTGTTGCACAGGAATGCGTCCAGGTGGGTTTTGAATGTCTCCAGGGAAGGAGACTCCACAACCTCCCTGGGCAGCCTGTTCCAGTGTTCCGTCACCCTCACTGAGAAGAAGTTTCTTCTCAAGTTTAAGTGGAACCTCTTGTGTTCCAGTTTGTACCCATTACCCCTTGTCCTATCATTGTTTGCCACTGAGTAGAGCCTGGCTCCATCCTCGTGACACTCCCCCTTTATATATTTATAGACACTGATAAGGTCACCCCTCAGTCTCCTCTTCTCCAAACTATAGAGACCCAGCTCCCTCAGTCTTTCCTCATAAGGGAGATGTTCCACTCCCTTAATCATCTTTGTTGCCCTGCGCTGGACTCTCTCCAGCAGCTCCCTGTCCTTCTTGAACTGAGGGGCCCAGAACTGGACACAATACTCCAGATGGGGTCTCACCAGGGCAGAGTAGAGGGGAAGGAGGACCTCTCTCGACCTACTAACCACCCCCTTCTAATACACCCCAGGATGCCATTGGCCTTCTTAGCCACAAGGGCACAGTGTTGGCTCATGGTCATCCTGTCGTCCACTAGGACCCCCAGGTCCCTCTCCCCTACACTGCTCTCTAACAGGTCATTCCCCAACCTATACTGGAACCTGGGGTTGTTCCTGCCCAGATGCAGGACTCTACACTTTCCCTTGTTATATTTCATCAAGTTACTCCCTGCCCAACTCTCCAGCCTATCCAGGTCTCGCTGGATGGCAGCACAGCCTTCTGGCGTATCAGCCACTCCTCCCAGCTTAGTGTCATCAGCAAACTTGCTGATAGTACACTCAATTCCCTCATCTAAATCATTGATGAATATATTAAATAATACCGGTCCCAGTACTGACCCTTGAGGCACTCCACTAGTTACAGGCCTACAACTAGACTCAGCCCCATAGACTACAACTCTCTGGCTTCTCTCCTTCAGCCAGTTCGCAGTCCACCTCACTACCTGATCATCCAGTCCACACTTCCTCATTTTAGCCGCGAGGATGCTGTGGGAGACTGTGTCAAATGCTTTGCTGAGGTCAAGGTAGACCACATCCACCGCTCTGCCATCATCCATCCACCGTGTTATTTCCTCATAAAACGCTAAGAGATTGGTCAAACATGATTTCCCCCTGGTGAAGCCATGTTGACTGCCCCTCATAACCTTCTTATCCTTGATATGCCTTAAGATGGTATCAAGGATAAGGTGTTCCATCACTTTCCCAGGGATGGAGGTGAGGCTGACCGGTCTGTAGTTACCCGGGTCCTCCTTCTTGCCCTTTTTGAAGACTGGAGTGACATTTGCTTTCCTCCAGTCCTCAGGCACCTCTCCCGTTTCCCAAGACTTGGTAAAGATGATGGAGAGTGGTCTAGCAATGACTTCCGCCAGTTCCCTCAGCACCCGCGGGTGCATCCCATCTGGACCCATGGATTTATGGATGTCCAGATTGCTCAACTGGTCTCTAACCCATTCCTCATCGACTAAGGCAAACCGCTCCGTCGACCTGACTTCATCTAAGGTCTCAGGGGTACAGGGCTCTTCAGGACTGCCCGCAGCAGAGTAGACAGAGACAAAGAAGGCATTCAGTAACTCTGCCATCTCTTTATCTTCTGTCACCAGGGCACCCATCCCGTTCATCAGTGGGCCTACATTGCCTCTGGTGTTAGTTTTGTCTGCCATGTATTTAAAAAAGCTCTTTTTGCTGTCCTTGACCCTTCTTGCCAGGTTTAATTCTAAGGATGCCTTAGTCCTCCTAGCTGCCTTCCTACATCCTCTAGCAGCAGCCTTATATTCCTCCCAAGTGGCCAGCCCCTCCTTCCATGACCTGTAAACTCTCCTCTTCCACTTGAGCATACCCAGCAATTCCCTGTTTAGCCACGCAGGTCTCTTGGCCCTCTTCCTTGACTTCCTACGTGTCGGGATGCTCCGATCTTGA
Source organism: Pezoporus wallicus (assembly GCF_028554395.1). Taxonomy (NCBI): domain Eukaryota; kingdom Metazoa; phylum Chordata; class Aves; order Psittaciformes; family Psittacidae; genus Pezoporus; species Pezoporus wallicus. The sequence continues at coordinate 985,588 of NW_026637098.1, read as the reverse complement.
GCACGGAAAAAGCAGTCCTTGAATGTCAACCAACTATCTTGGGCCCCTTTACCTTCAAGCAGCCCTGCCCATGGGATTTCCCCTAGCAATTGCTTGAAAAGGCCAAAGTTTGCCCTGCTAAAGTCCAGGGTTGCAATTCTACTTGGTATTCTACTAGTCCTGCCACACAAGATCCTGAACTCCACCATCTCGTGGTCGCTGCAACCAAGGCAGCCCTCAACCCTTACTGCTTCGACCAGATCCTCCTTGTTAGTGAGGATGAGATCCAGCAGCGCTCCTCTCCTGGTCGGCTCATCCACCATTTGCAGGAGGAAGTTATCATCCATACACTGGAGGAACCTCCTGGACTGTGGCTGGGTTGCCGAGTGGTCCTTCCAGCAAACATCAGGGAAGTTAAAATCCCCCACGACGACCATGGCCTGTGACTGTGAGGCCGCTCTCAGCTGCCTGTAGAAGGCCTCGTCAACTTCCTCACCCTGATCCGGTGGTCTGTAACAGACACCTACAACAGTATCCCCCCTGCCAGCCTGCCCCTTAATTCTCACCCACAGACTCTCAACTCGCTCATCATCTGTCCCTGGACAGAACTCTGTGCACTGTAGTTCCTCCCGCACATAAAGAGCAACCCCACCACCCCGCCTGGCTGGCCTGTCTTTCCTGAAAAGGACATAGCCTTCCATGACTATATTCCAGTCATGTGAGCTGTCCCACCACGTCTCTGTAATTGCCACCAGATCATAATCTCCTGACTTAACACAGGTTTCCAACTCCTCCTGCTTATTTCCCATGCTGCGCGCATTGGTGTACAGGCATTTCAGGGAGCGAGCTGAGCACACCGATTTCACCCTAGGATTGTAGGAGGCCTCCCAGTCTTCATTAATTCTGGAGCGCTGCCCCACTGGGGCAAGCCCAGCTACAAGCCCATCCCCCTTCGAATCTAGTTTAAAGCTCTCCAAATGAGCCCTGCTAATTCGTGCCCCAGCATCCTTTTCCCTCTGTGAGACAAATCTTTCTCACTTGTCATTGTCCAGACTGGTGCCCTATAAAACCAGCCGTTATCAAAGAATCCAAAGCCCTGCCTGTAGCACCAGTCTCGAAGCCAATTGTTCATGAACTGAATCTTCCCATTCCTTCCCACATCAGTGGAAGATGGAAGGAGAGAGGAGAAGATCACTTGAGCCCCAGACTCTTTCACCATCCGCCCCAAGGCCCTGTAGTCTTTCTTCATCCCCCTCAGACTGCGGGAAGCAGCTTCCTCCCCACCTGTCTGGAAGACCAGCAGCGGGTAATAGTCTGTCGGGTGCACCAGGTTGGGGAGCGCCCTGGTGATATCCCTGATCCGGGCTCCAGGCAGACTACACACTTCCCTATGATGAGGGTCAACTCTGCATATCGGGCCCTCTGTTCCTCTCAGAAGGGAATCCCCTACTACAATGACCCTTCTTTCTTTCTTAACAGAGGCAGTCTTGAGGTGCAAAGTTGACTCCCTTTTCCTATGTGGCCTTGTGGGCTGGCCTTGCCCCACATTCTCACCTACCTCTCCTTCAAGATCCAGGGCCTCGAACCTATTACGGAGGGACACCTGGGGAAGCAGGGCAGGACGGGGGGAGGGTTTCCCACGACGTCGAACTGGAACTCGCTTCCAACCCTCGTCGTCTTTTTGGTCCCCTACCTCTGCGCAACAGCTACAGGGCAGGGGCTGCCTCGGGCCATCCCCCTCTGTGTGAGAAGGCAGGGGGTCCTTCCCCTTTTGGGGGGTATCTCCCTGGAACCGTTTCGACTGGCCCGCCAGGGAGTTACTCCACCAGTCGATTTCCCTTTCACACTCCCTGATGGTCCTCAGTGTCTCAACCTCCTCCTTAAGTCTTGCCACCAGGCTAAGCAGATCTTCTACCTGCTCACACCTCACGCAGGTGGAATGCTGTCCTCCCTCCCCCGGCAGCAGCAGGCTCTGGCACTCCCTGCACCCAGAGACCTGAACAGCCACGGTCTGGGACGGGGTCTCTGTCTGAGTTGCTGTAGTCACCTTACTGCAAGCTCTCTTTCTGGAGGCAACCATATTGGTGCGCAGTCTGGGACACCAGCAACACGACCTGCTTGTTCCTCCCTGTGGCCGGTGGGCAGCGACCGGTCGCTGCCCTCTCAAAGGCTTTTTCAAGGCAAGCAGCAGGGGAGTGGTCGCCGTCACCGTGGGAACGCCCCCCTCCACGTCAGCCTCTCTCTCGCAAGGGCTGCTGGGGCTTCGGGGATCGGGAGATGTCGGGAATCGCGATGTCTCTGCGCTATCCCCTCTGATTTTCCTAATCTCCGTTGACCCTCGCGTCGCTGAAGCGTGCCGGCTGTGGCTCTAGCTAGGCTAGCTCCGATCAGCTGACCCAAATTCAGAAATTTCACGTATACTAATACTAGATTGTGGTAGAATAAAATATTTACTGAAAAATGTGCCCTAGTTACAATCCCTTCATAGATTTTGGGTTTTTAACTGTCATATATTTCTGCATATTTCTCAAATAAAACTTTTTTCTAACAGAAATATTGCTTCGGAAAGAACAAGTAGTAATTTGGAATTCTAAAATCAGATCCTATTACACTATTTCCATAACTTTCAATTCCGGAGTATAATTTAATCTTTGACAGCTGTCAAAAGTTGACATTTTAAAGCAATTTCATTCTTCTCTGCTATAGTCATGATAGTAATAAAATCTTCAAGACAGACAATAGAAATAAATATAGCATGGAAAAGGAAAAATCACCCAATATCTTTATTTTTCAAACATATATCTCTGTACTCTTGTAAAATCTGTCTTGAATGGTCGTATTTGGCCAATGTATCAAATGCCAACTACCCTTTATAACAAAGATATCTGGGAGATGCAAGTCATCATAAATTTAACCTAACATGAGCTTAAACAAAATAGTGGAAAGTGAAATGAATACTAGAAAAGCTCCAGCCGAAGCTGCAACAGATATAAATCTTTTGAAAGTGGTGCAGAGAACAAGCACAGGCTCTCAGTCAGCTGGATTTACCAAAAAACAGGGTCATCTTCAGTTTAAGATCCCTCCAAAGGCCTGAAACATTAAGGACACACATTGAAAAATCACCTTATCCTCTTAGTTTTCCCTATATGGTTAGCTTCCTGCTTAGAAATAGAACCATAGAATAATAGACCAGTTAGGGTTGGAAAGGATCTCAAGATCAGCTAGTTCCAACCCCCTTGCCATGGACACCTCACACTAAACCATGTTGCCCAAGGCTCTGTCCAACCTGGCCTTGAACGCTGACAGGGATGGAGCGTTCCCAATTTCCTTGGGCAACTTGTTCCAGTGCCTCACCACCCTCACAGGAAAGAACTTCTTCCTTATATCCAATCTAAACTTCCCCTGTTTAAGTTTGAACCAGTGTCAAATGCTTTTAACAAGCCAGGTAGATGATGTCAACTGCTTTGCCTATGTCCATCAGTTCTGTAGCCCCATCATAGAAGGCCACCAAATTGGTCAGGCAGGATTTCCCCTTAGTGAAGCCATGCTGGCTGTCACCAAGCACCTTGTTGATTTTCATGTGCCTTAGCATGCCTTCCAGGAGAATCTGCTCCAAGATTTTGCGAGGCACAGAGGTGAGACTGACTGCTCTGTAATTCCCTGGGTCATCCATTTTCCCCCTTCTTGAAAATGGGGGTTATATTTCCCTTTTTCCAGTTGTTGGAAACTTCACCTGACTGCCATGATTTTTCAAATATGATGGATAAATACAGGAGTCATTATGGAATGCAAGGAAAGAACATTTTAGACCTTCACAAGATTTGTAATGGGAGGCTTGGAGGAGGATCTGAAAGTGGGTACAATGCACCAAGATGATTTGAGGAGGAACGAACATGGGAAAATGAAAGCATAAGAGCATAAAAGAGGCCACTTGGGAACCCCTCACAGCACTTATCTGTATAACAACTCTGAGATTCTGTGCAATGTCTGCTTTTCAGCAGAAGAGTTTTATGTAATTTTAGAGAAGGAACTTTATTGTCTTTCAGAACCAAGTTCTCAGAGAGCTGGAAGAGATTTAATGGATCTGAAAAGGGTCTGAAAGAACTAGCATTAGAATATTTGCATAGAATGACATTCAGCAAGCCATATTTCCTAGGCTGAGCACTGCAAACATGAATAACAATTGAAGTCCCTTCCAAATGTAACAGGCAATTTCAAAATAGATGATGAATATTTCTGAATAACAAGATGAAGTTTTCAGGCCACAGCTTCAGTGAGTTACCCAATGTAAGACTTCAGATCTTCACACTCCAAGCTGGACAGGCACAAGCCATCAGTGAGATGGGCAAAAAGCAAGTAGCAGAGCACCTCATCATAGACATCATTGGCAAAAATGGACAGAATATGGTCAATATGCACACAGGTTATTTCAGAAGAGCAGACCAAAATCCATTCCCCATTAAGCAGGGTTGACCGCACGGCTTGCTTCATCTTTCAGAAAGTTTGTCTGAAATAACTGCTTTTCTGTACTTTCTTTCCACAGGCACACGGCTTCTCGTTTATCAAGGCTAGAGGAGACTAAATTCTATTAACAAAAGCAGTTCTCGTACACTTCAATGAAAAGTATTATAAATGAACATAGAGAGACCATGCTTTAAGTGAAAAGATCAGTTGTCCTCCCAAACAGATTTCTAGCCCTTAACCCAGGTAAGAAACAATAGCTTAGGTTATATAGACAAGTTAGTTTGTTTCTAAAGGATCTATTTATTCCTCCTTCATCCTTGCCAGATTCAAATCCAACGAACTACAGTTCTTTCCTTCAACTCAGACTTTAGGAATAGCAACCAGCCAGAAAGACTCAGAAAAATGCCCAAAAAGCCCTGAAGTAATCAGTGCTTAGTTATTACAGTAAGGGATACTTTTACATATCTCCAGTTGCAGATCAGCCCTTCATTTTGAATCCAGTCACTGGGACTCAGAGTTGAAAACAGATGCAGACATCAGACAATACTTCATCATTTGCTTTATAAAAAGAATTTCTTCTTTTCCCACATCAAGTGACAGTTGTATTGTGACAAGTCCTTTAATGGCTTCTACAGAAAAGTCCTCATGAAGAAATTTCACTTCCATATATTTTATAAACTAGGAAAACTGTGAAAGAAGCAACAGAGACTGAGAGAGCAAGCCTACCTCCATTAGTTGAATTCTTATTAACTGAAGTGTAATGTATTCAGCTCAGGCTTTTTTTATGTTTGAAATGTAACTTGAAGTGTTATACCCAAACTATTCCAGGAAAGATTTTACATACTAATGGGTACAAACCTTTTTTCACTTTTACTTTTCTTTATTCAAGCACATCAAAAGGACAGCAGAAAGAGTAGATTGGGTAAATCAGGGCTCCTGCAAAGTCTCCTGCAGCTGACTCTGCTAAGCAAGTACATCTGAAGCATCAGTGTAACATAGAATAGTTAGGGCTGGAAAGGACCTTAAGATCATCCAGTTCCAACCCCTCTGCCATGGGCACAGACACCTCACACTAAACCATGGCACCCAAGGCTCTGTCCAACCTGACCTTGAACACTGCCAGGGATGGAGCATTCACAACTTCGCTGGGCAACCCATTCCAGTGCCTCACCACCATTACAGTAAGAATTTCCTCCTTAGATCCAACCTAAACTTACCCTGTTTAAGTTTTAACCCATTACCCCTTGTCTTATCCCTACAGTCCCTAATGAAAAGTGCCTCTCCAGCATCCTTATAGGCCCCCTTCAGATACTGGAAGGTTGCTTTGTAACATGCTATGTAAGAAGATGTTCATACCCTGGACTTAAATGTAAATAAGACAGGCTTACTAAGAATGCTTTCAGTGTAAGAAAGACAGGAAATTTAGTAGGAAACCAGACAGAATGGATAAAAATATGTACAATAAGAAGGATGGGGAAATAAAATGGTGTGACCTGTTTACCCAGGGTCACAATACTTCAGAGAGAAGTATAATCTACTGGTGGAGAAAACAAGGACAACAGACAAGGTACAGTAAGTTTGCAAAGTAAAGGGGGGAAAAGGGATCAAGACATTTGATTTTTTTTTCTACTTCTACATTACAGAACTATTACTAAACTGAGAGAGAAGAAGGACGTTATGTGAATATGGAAAAAGGATTCAAGATGGACATGGAAATAAGAAGGTTGCCAGGAATGGGAGATCTAAAGAGACCATGAGGCAGGGGAAAGATCAGGCCTTGAACTGAAGAACAAGTGTACGACCACATGAAGGGAGCAGGGAAAAGGAGAGGGAAAAAGAGGAGAGCAGCAGAGACTGCTTGGAAAACAGAGATCGCTGCTTTTATAATGTAGTTAAAGAAAACTGATTGGATTAGAGGGCAGAAAACAAAAAGCTAAAGAGTAGATAAGTTTTAAGGAAGCCAAATCCGAGCAGGGAAATTCAAGACCTTCAGACAACAAGTCTTAAAGATGGGATATCACGGCACTGTGAGGACTGGGTTTTAGGAAGGAACAAACAAAGCCTAACTGAAAGAAAATTATACAATCAGGAAAGATCTCCTGAAATTCAGTTTGCTGAACTGGGATATTGGCTTAATATTCAAAAGATGCTGGGCATTCAGCTAAGAGGTTGGCAGTCTCAAGGAACAAGTGATAGTGTATGTGACATTGCAGCTATCAGACTCTGTCATACTGCTGTCATTAAATCAGAAAAGCTCAAACAGCATTATCAATTATTATAAAACCAAACAGCATCTTGTATATGTATATCCTGAGGTTTGCTCTCACCAGCTCAGCTGTGCATCTTCCCAGCATTTTTCCCAAGGTATCTGAAGACAGGAGGTAACCAGAAGGAAAAGACCTTTCACAGGGTTTAGTTTAAAACTTTGATTTAAAAAGATTTAAAATGTAGGTAGTTAAAAGCATGAAAAGTGATAAAAATATTACTTTTTGGTATGTTCCAGAGAGAAAAAATTTACCAGGAAAGTTTAAGTCATTTTTCCATGTCAGATGTTGATAAATACTTTCAAGCCTACAGACAGTCATGGAGTACATGAATCATATTCTTTTTATACAACGTGCATAAATCCACATGACCAAAAAATTACGTATATCATCTTCAAACACAAACCCCATCAACAGCTATTCTGACCCTCGATTGAAGCACAAATTGCAGGTTATGGTGTGAAGTTGTATCTGCCCTGCCTGAAAAGTGAAAATTCAAAACACAACCACCAGCTGCTGGCCTAAATCATGTTTTTTAATGGAAATCTCAGCTATTTGCCAGAAACCTTCTAGGAAAATGACATTAAAATCAGGCAGTCACTAGCACATACCTACAAGACAGATATTGCCAAAGTCATTTAACAGATAAAATACATTTACATAAATATAACCCATTTCCTTGTCTTGCTTTCCTCAGCACCCCAGGGAGTTTTTAATAAATTTAATCAAACTTGGGCCCAATAGAGCTGCAATTCTTTGTAGAGTTTTGTGTGAATCCAAACCTGGATGTCTTCTCCACAGGGAATTTCCTTCTTCTTTAGTGATCAGTAAAATGCCAGTTGTGTTTAAACACGGAGAGAACTTTCTCCTCTGCTCCCCTTCCCAAACTCTATTTCTTACTTCTATGAGTTATTCTTCACCTCCTGCACTTCTCAGGCTTTGTAGCTTGAGGGCTTAGAGGCTTTTATAATCAAAAGAAAACATACAAAACCTCAAGATGCAGAAGACTGTCTGCTTTCCCTGACCTCTAATGTAAGGAGACAGGAATGACAGACTTCAACATAACTTGGGTCTTGTCTGTCCCCATCTGGGAGGTCTTTTACACAACTCTGACTCTGTCAGAATAAATACCCATACAGCAAAGTATTCAATGGCATAGAAATTGGATAATTTCATTTATATTGCTGTGAACTGTAAGGCCAAAATATTCCTATTATGGAATTATTATAGGATGCATACATATACATCGGTATGAGCTCTATGCATAAAATGGATAAACTGGAACAGGCTGCCCAGGGAGGTTGTGGAGTCTCCTTCCCTGGAGACATTCAAAACCCGCCTGGACACATTCCTGTGTAACATTATCTAGGTGTTCCTGCTCCGGCAGGGGGATTGGACTAGATGATCTTTTGAGGTCCCTTCCAATCTCTAGCATACTGTGATACTGTGAAAATATTTACACCTTTCCATAAAATTTGAGAAAAACAAAACCAAAACCACATTACAAATCTTCATAATCTTTGTTTTTTAAGAATTCAACTTTGTAAATAACAGAATCTCAGACTGGTTTAGGCTGGAAGAGACCTTAAAGCTCATCCAGTTCAAAGCCCCTCCCATGTGCAGGGACACCCTCCACTAGAGCAGCTTGCTCCAAGCCCCTGAGTCCAGCCTGGCCTTGAACACTGCCAGGGATGGGGCAGCCACAGCTTCTCTGGGCACCCTGTGCCAGCACCTCAGCACCCTCACAGGGAAGAGCTTCTTCCCAAGATCTCATCTAAACTTGCCCTTGAATCAAAACTGTGGATCAAAGTTTTGTACAGCAAATATAATTTACCTTTCCACGTAATTAAAGTAGCAAGAGTCTTAAAGCTTTATCTTTGCACTCACTTTTATCCCAAAGTATTTTGACAATGATACAGTACATTTGTTTCATGCTTATCAGTGGAAAGCAGCTCTCTCTGGGATGAACTGCAGTAACTGTCTACAGTAGTATATGATAGTATACAGCAATATAGGGCAGGAAATGAGGAGCACACCAGCGCCAGCTGTAACTGCAGGAGGTATTTTTAGGTTGCGGGAGTAATTACCCAACCTGGAATTCTGCCAGATAATCAACTAGTGCTACTCTGGCAAAACACAGCCTCAGTTCATTAATCCAGCTCTTTATGTCATTGAGCTAAACATATCATTTCACATTGCAGCAAGGCTGGTCTAGTTTACAAGGCTCGTGTGTGCTAATAATGGTTTTTGGTGTCTCCTGCTCTCCTAATTATGGACTTAGGTTGTAGAAACCAATAAGAGCTGTTCTACTTTTCTGATAGGCTTTTTCAGTGTTGACAAAAGATGAATGCCTGTATCATTCTGCATAACGCTGTTTGAGATGTTTTCTCCTGGTTTCTGCATCATTCATTTTTTTAAAATGCAGATTAAGAAAAAGGAATGAAAAGCTTGTTATCAAAAGTCAGAAATTCAGTCAAAAAGAAAACCAAAACTCTCCATAGCAAATATCCTCTCAGGTGCCTCTAGCTTTTCAAAGCAAAATTCTACAAAGAAATCACTGCTAACTAATACAAAGCTCCAATGAGCTTTGTATTAGATAGATAATAATAAGCTAGATAATAAGAAGCTCCAATACCATGCTAATGGTGTATTTGCCTAGATCAGAGAGCATGAAACTGTTGAGGTTGATGGCTCTAATTCAGGCTCTTTGGGAGAAGCTAGCAACAGCGGGGGCAGCATCACAGCCCCAAAGGGAGACCCCTATAAATCATAGGGAGCAATGGCACTCAAAATAAGTAACGTCAGCAACAGAAAAGTGCAGTAGTTGACAAATGAAGCTGCATGGCAGAACAACCAGGCATCAGCATCAAATTGTAAAATAAAACCCCAAAGAAACCCCAACAACAAAAACCGACTGAATAGCAAACTAAAACCTCATCAGAATAGCACCATAACCCTGTACATAAAGCATACAGCAAATATTCAACTTAGTCTAATGCACTGGCAATTGACTGTTTAAAAGAAAACCGATCAAAATACGCAGGAACAGGGAAACAGTGAAACCCAACATGCATATAGTTGATGGGAAGAAGAAATAGCCTCAGGGTAGAACTGCCTAGAATATTCACAAACCAAGTGTTCATGTACACAAGATTTTAACCCTGCCTGCTCATAGTGAAAATTTGACTCAAATGTTTCTAACTGAAAAAAACATCCTATGAATGCTGGGGGACTAACTCACTGGACTGCAGTATTTTATACCTAAGTCCTTTAGACTCTATTCAAAATCTCAGTTGGAGATCTGTCAGTCTTGTTCTAAAACCTAGGACTGGTGATACTGGCAGGTGGTATCTTTACATTATAGGATTCACAACGGAAAAGCCGCCCTGAAAGGTGTTTAATGCTATTGCACTACAGATAATTACAAAGTCAATGAAAGGGAAAAAGTTTTGTTATGTGGACATACACTGAAAACATCTTTTTTCCTTACAACACATGTAAATTTGAAAGCATCTGATATATATTTTACTTTTTGAAGGAAAATTTTCAAGTCACAGTCATGCTATGCATATGTATGATATTTAAAGTCTTAAAGTAGTTTTCTTATAATACCAATTTAAACTTCAAATATTAAATTGTGCAAAAGCAGGATTATTTCTGCCAGTAGAGAAAATGTGATCATCCCACACCTGAGTCCCATGCCCAACTAGGCAATTTCTTGTAACACTGCATATCTTGAATTTTGCAGCTTCAGCTATGCAGTGAGCAAACCAACGTTAACATTTATCTTATCACCAATGCCCAGAACAAAAAATGCCTTTAATACTGCTATTATCTCTGTTTTTCCAGACTTTAAGAATCTATATCTTTCAATATATACCCAAAACCTATACCGATGTACCATTTTGTTGATAGATTGTCCAGAAATACATACACCATAATCCTAATGCTACGTTTGCCTCCTGAAACTTTAAACCACTGCTCAAACTTAACCCAGTGAAAAAAAAAATCACATCAGTTTAATATACTGCCGAATAAAAAGCAAGTTGAAAATGAAACACCAAGCTTCAGCACTTGGCAGCACAGCTGCTAAGTAATGTTTGAGTTCACTATTTGGTGACAGATAACAGGAAAAACTACCCAAACTCATTATTTTTCCCAAAGTCAGAACATTCTTTATACTCATTGCCATTCATGAAGGTATAGCTATTTTAATATTTATATGCTTATTACAGATATACTGTACCACAGGACATAGTTTTAGTCAATCACACACTTATTTTGGAAGAAATCTCGGAAAGCATCAACTGAAGCAGTTACCCCATTAAGCGTTTGGTTCCACATACCTTGTTTGCGTACATCCTCTACGGCAGCAACCAATTCCTCCTTGAGATCCTGGCTCTCTTTAGCGATTTGATCGCCTTTTTCCAAGAAGTTTTGAGTGGCCTGTTCCACCGAAGCAGCCAACACGTGAGCCTTCTTAGAGCGCCCTTTCTTTTTGCCAGATGGTCCTTTATTGCTTGTGTTAACAAGTGTTGTTACCTTCGGGGAAGAAAAACAAGTGTTTGTCAGTTTGAAGGATTCTTCAGTTATTAATAGCACAATAGATGGCCACTTCATTCAATACCTCCACTATCTCCTTCACTCTTGAAATGATGCCATGGTCACATGTATTGAATGAAGAAAATTTTAAGCCGAAAATCCAAAGCATGGCAGCGCAGACATCAAAAAAGGTTTTTCCTTTCAACCTCTGTTTATTCTGGGCTAAGGAAATCACAGTCAAGCAGTGAAGGAGAAAAAGATAAGAAATAGGTATGGAAGGGCATTGGTGCTAAAGCATCAGTTTTGTCACTGGTTTTCATTTTTTAGAGACAGAATGAGTTGATAAAATGAAAATGTAACAATACAGGTCAGAAATCATTCAAAAAGCAATCATCTCCTAAGATAAGTACTGTCAGGTGCAACAAGCGGTGACAAACCATCGTGGCTATGTTCCAGGCATTAAGTAATGAATAGCTCCTGATGAAATACACAGGTTAAAACTATTCAGTTTAGTATTGCTACAGTATATTTACATATATCAGCATAAAACAATAGCAGATAGTGAAAGGATCCCAGTATTCAAAAAGGAAGAACATCTGCTTCCATGTTTGGAGAATCTCATGAAGGAATTCCTTATTGAGTTATTGATAAACAGATCAGAAACTTTAAGAACAAAGCTTAACAATACAGCTTTTCGCTGGACTAAAAGAATCCTGTACCACTCCTGCAGTAAAAGACTGACATCCTGTAAAACAGAAATACCAAACTGGCTATCATCAAATGTTAAATGCATGAAAAATAGCAATGGATCCATAATGCTCAGGGGTACAAATCTCCCTAACTAGGAGACATACTAGGGCAGTTAAAATGACATATCAGTGTGTTAAGCCAGACACTTACTGTAAGAAAATAAAACCCTTTGCAATAAAGGCAGTGCACTACAAAGCAAAAGACTTCAAAACAAAGTGTAAAATTCACTGTCATCCCTATCACAAGAAGTACAAGGTATTTGGTACAGTTGTGACCAAAGAGCCTTTAGTCATGCTCTTTGAGCTAGGTTTTTTCTTCAAATCACATCTAAAAGCTACAGACTATGAAAGAAGGGGGGGGGAATCAAACCAAAAAGGATTGTCACTGCTTGAAAACACTATAAGCATGGCTATATTGGGTGAAAAAAAACACATTAAAAAGTTTCCAGAGCGTCAAAAGCTCAAACTCAATCACACACTCATATAAAAGACACGCTAGCAAGAGCGTACAAGTAGATCACAAATGGTGCCAGACACCATTTGCCAATGTATCTCAAAGGTTTGTAAATCTGAAGCAAAGGCTGATGAATTTTGAACTAGGGAGCTCTACAAACATGAAATCCATAAACAGCAACATCTCACCATCTAAATCACAGCACTCCGATGTTAAAGAGGTGACCTGGCACACAAAGTTAAGATCGTTTACAAACAAATGGAGGACAAATCTTGAGTCTAACTGGACTCTGAAATGAGTTTTACATACATTTAAATTGAATAAGAAAATGAATGAATGCCCATTACCGCTATGTCGGTTACTACTCTTGATTTTTTTCCAGTATGAAGCCATTTCTAATTTAGATCTGTAATCTGAGTTTAGCACAATATTTAGGCCATATTGAGGACACTCATTCTAGCTTGTATGAAAGCCTATTAGCCTGCTTTTTTTTTTCTACAGGGACTGTAGTGATAGGACAAGGGGTGATGGGTTTAAACTGAAACAGGGAAAGTTCAGGTTAGATAAAAGGAAGAAGTTCTTTACTGCGAGGGTGGTGAGACACTGGAACAGGTTGCCCAAAAAGTGATGAATACTTCATCCCTAACAGGGTTCAAGGCCAGGTTGGAGGGAGCCTTGGGTGACATGGTCTAGTGCAAGGTGTCCTGGCCATGGCAGGGGGGTTGGAACTGGATGAGCTTTAGGGTCCTTTCCAACCCAAACTATTCTGTGATTCTATGAGTCTAAATATTTGCAACAGATTTAAAAGCAAATGAAGACTGTGCAGTTCCCGATTTAGTTGACAGAATCTACTTCAATAATTAACCTAACTGGTGACCAGACAATTTTCTTTTCTCTTGCACTCAAGGTTAGAAAAAACACTAACAGGATCAGTTAGATTTTTCATGTTACTATTTAAAAAAACTTAAATTTTTGAAAGCCAGATAAGACAGATCTGAATTTTTTCCACAAAAACAAATTTCTTAGGCAAAAAAATACACCTAAGACCAAAGAAAAGGCTGATGTAGATTAATGAAAAACTATTTCTGAATAGAAGACACAAAGAAAAGGAAAAGCAATATCATTCTCAGCATGAATATCATAGCATCTCCTACTATAACATGGCCTGCAGATGAATGCAGAATTAATTACATGTAGAAGTCATCATTCTACATGATGAGCATAGGCATGTCCTGCACGTCTCTAGATGAATAGAGATAAAACATCTACACTAGCCCCAGCTTAAACCATGACACCACTCGTTTCTGACCTTGCACACATCACGTCTCTTACCTATGATTTACCTTCATTTCTCTATTCAACACATTTTAATCTGCTTGAAAATTACTCAATATTACATCCACTTAAGTGAATGTAATACATTAAACTAATTATTTTGCTGAGTCAGGGTCCCAAACTAATTTGTTCAAAATAATACTATGTATCCTTTGCAGAGACAGTCTCATTCCCAGCTCTAGAAGCAAGCACTTGAGGTTTGCTTCCTTACAAAAAAGGACACACTGAAGCCCAACTTAACAATATGCATACTTCAGCTAAATTAACAAAAGTATAAACTGAGACCTCTGCCACATAATAATAATTTGTACTGTCAGTAACTGCAATATAGGAGTAAACGCAAACAGAAGAGATTCCACCCAACGTGGACTATTCCCAACATACAGTTTCAAAGTCATTGGTATATCAAAATGAGGTAACGTGAGCTTATGAAAATAACAAAAAGCCTAAAAAAGCTTCAAATGCCAGAAACTGCATTTGCAGTACAAATTCTGAGTGAATGAGAATGTCTCTGCCTGCTGAAGTGACATGGATAGTAAAGCATCGAGAGCAGATGCGAAGGGGGAACAGAGTCTTTCAAAACTTAAACGTTTTCCAAAGAACATGAAGAAAATTCTTTATCTTGTACCCCGAGACAGAAATCCCTATTGTAGTTGTTACTGCTATGCCTATAAGGGAAAACTCATGCAGTCATTTCTACAAGTACAATCACGGAATCATCGAAGGGTTTGGGTTGGAAAGGACTTTAAAGCTCATCTAGTCCCAATCCCTGCCATGGCCAGGGACACCTTCCGCTAAACCAGTTTGCTCCAAGCCCGACCCAATCTGGCCTTGAACATTTAATGATTTCATGAACACAGTGATTGTCATTTCTAAACAGATTTTATTCAAGGTCCCCTAAAATATAATGTAACTTTAATATAATGGCCTAATAAAAACAGCAAAGGAAAGTAGACATTTGAACCCTCCTGATGCAAAGATCTCCAGTTTCCCAGGAAGTATTGTAATCAATGAACTGCACGCTAACTAGAATGGTGGGGTTTTCTTTTCTCTAAACAACATTTGGACCATCATGCAGCAAGAGACAGAAGACTCATACAACAAAAACGAATCATGCTTAATGCGGCGTTAGGATATTCACTTCACAGTTCTGGATTCCAGCCTTTGCACTAACAGGTTGGGTTCTGTACAATACACAGCCATTACAGGAAGGAAAAAACACTCATAAAAAACCTGGAGTCTTGCAATTTCGCCCACCCTGTGTCAGCTTCTTTTAAACTACATTAAATTATCAGCATGAACAGCTAAGTAAGCAGTTTCTTCCCAAATTAGAAGCACCATTCAGACATGTCAGCCACACTGGGAGAGAGGAATGGGGAAGACTTCTTACACTAGAAAGAGATATTAGTTATCCTCTTTTAAAAAGCAATATCAGCCTATAACTTAATATGAATTGCATGATAAAAAGTATAATAACCTTATTAATACTGTCCTTGAGTTCTTCAGAAGTGTCTACCCAGAAGACTTTATTATTAAAAAAGATAAAGTTAAATAAAATAAGGTATGAAAAAAGAGAAGAACACAGCTCAGTCTTCTGGCAGGGCTTTAAAGCTACCTGGTTTATTTAAGTATCTTATTTCACCTACGCTGGTACAAAGGAAAGGATGTCTCCATCAGCTTCTGTTACTAATTAATGTAGACCTCACCCCAAATTCTGTACAATTATCAAATATATCATTTGATAATTACCATAAGCTCACTTGGTAACCCTAGAATGATCCTGGCTTTGTGATCACACTAGGGATCCTTGCTCTCTTATTTTATTAAAGAAGCTTCACACAGTTCTATCATGAATCTTTGTCGGAAAAACAGAACTTCACTAATTAATAGCTCAGTTCCATCCTGAATTAAGTCTTCCTTACACAGCTTCAGCAGCACAAAAGAAAGGCGAGGATGTCTTTGCTAAAAACAGAAAACTCCATTAGCATGGATTTCCCTATTGCAGAGGTCATGTGCAGGCAGGGATGCCAAAAGCAAAAGGGGATAGAGCTGGATCACACACTCATCCAGTGAATCCCTAGTCAGCAGCTACAGCTCGTAATAGGGCATTCCTGGCCCTGTGAATTAAGCTCTCCTCTACGGAATTCTGAAATGCATGGACCAAAAGATTAAGAACTGTAATAGTTCCCCCCTTGCTCTTTCCTCGGTATCTGCTTGAACTGCAAGATTTTCAACAACGAAATGATAAAATATACTTGTCAATTTTTGAGAAGAACATTGATGGGCGTTTTCTTATTATTCTACTAAGCCTTGCGGTTTGTCACGCACCTAGGACTGACACCTTATAATTATTCTTCCAGTACAGACTGGGTGACAAAAAGGTTAAGAGCAGCCCTGAGGAGAAGAACTTGAGGATACTGGTGGATGAAATACTATATATGAGCTGGCAATGTGTGCTTGCAACCCAGAACGCCAAACAGATCCTGGGCTGCATCAAAAGTGCCACCTGGAGTACTCCACCCAACCCTGGGATCCTAGCATGAGAGGGATGTGGATCTGTTGGAGTGAGGCCAGAGGAGGCCATGGAGATGCGGCAAGGGCTGGAGCAGCTCTGCTCTGGAGCCAGGCTGAGAGAGCTGGGCTGGGTCAGCAAGGAGAAGAGAAGGCTCCTGAAGGGGAGACCTGAGAGCAGCTCCAGTGCCTAAAGGGGGTGCAGGAAAGCTAGAGTGTGGAAAGTGTCCCTGCCTGTGGCAGGGGTTGGAACTGGATGAGCTTTAAGGTCCCTTCCAACCCAAACCATTGTGAGACTCTACAGTCAATATCAATATCAATGACAGATGCTGCTGGAGTTTTTTTCAGAGTGTGAACAGCATTTACGTGTTTGCTTGTTTCTAATAAACTAAAGCAGGTAAACCAACACGGCTATGCAAACACGTGGAATATGAAAAACATTTGCACAACTACTTTGATTTGATAGGCGACATCAATGTAAAAGGGTTTCTCTGAAAGACCATTAATGATTTGCAAAAATAAAATCACTGTTCTCTCCTATGTCCCTGGAATTTTCAAATAAATATTACTTGTTCTTCCCAGTGGCATTTCTTGAATGTGAACAGCTACAAGTTATTCCTCTCTTCTCATATGCTCATATATCACTAAGCTGCTGGAAACGGTCAATGACCTGAAAGAAAGACAGCCCTGACATTTTAGTGTAAGAGCCTTTTTGCTTCTAGATGTAAGGTTACCCTTCCACTTGAATGCACTATCCTGTTGCCTCATGGCTTATACTAATGGAATCCCCTTAAGCATTGTTTCTCAAAATCTTCCACTTCCCACAAGAAGTTTGTTTCAAAGAAAGAAAATTCCTACAACCATCTGGAAAACAAGAACTTCACTTCCAAACTCACTGTTGGGTTTTCTTTGTCTTATTTCCTTTGGCTGCAGGATGAAACAGAGGCTTTGCAAAATACTTTGGGAGAGAAACAGATTGCCTTATGGGCTAAAGCACTGGCACGGCTGTAGGAAAATCAGATTCAATCCCGTGCTCACAACGAAGTAGAGAACAGACCTGAACACTGTGTTCGTGACCTTCTTCACTCTGACCACCCAGAGCCAGAGCAAAAACACATGAGACTTTGCATTATATGTTCCCAACTGCACACCACAAACTTACTTTATGATGTGGCTCTCAGCAGTAACACATGAAGTGTTACTGCTACAAGATAGTATTGATCAAAATACAGTAGAAAATACTTTCAACAACTACTTCTTCATTCACGTACAAAAAAGAAACAGCTAATTTTGGTGGGGTTTTTTTCTATATTTGTGGTTATTCTCTAGCACTACTAGTGAAAAAAGGGTCTTTCTTCCTTATAATACCGATATAAATGTGAACACAGATGTTCTGCAGAGCACAATTCAGTCCTTAATATAACTCCGTTTTTGATAATAATCATTCTTCAAGTTCTCTATCAACTTACTTGCCACTCCTTAGCCCATAAATCATAACAGCTTAAATCATTAACTCTTGGAATTATCTCTGCACAATTAGCACCAGCTGTCTACCCAATTCATAAATCCGAGATTCTTTTCCTATTCTATGTAGATACATAAAGTTTCATTGACAAATAGAACTTTCATTTAAAACACTGAATGTTTTATCCCAGTCTGCTTGCATTCCCTTTCCACCTCACTTCAGTGTTTGCAAACAGCTGCTTGACAGAAGAGCTGATAAATAAGCAGACTATTCTCTCTAATGTATGAATTCTTAGCTAGGATGCTAAAAAGTGCCAGTGACACAGCTGCCTTTTGGATGCAAAATACATAGATAACTCAGGCAACACTGATTACAGCCAGTATATTTTAATCCAATCTAACTTGAGGACAGCTAACTGCTCTGATTCACATTCCTGCTGCCAAATACAAAATCCTGAACACATTTGCATATTTCTATTCTGTCTACATGATGTACCTTTAGGATGTAATTTAGAGATAGCAACACTGTTACTGTTAATTTATATTCTTCTTATCAGTGTTCACACTGCGGGAAGAGGTTTCCATCCCAGCCAATGTCAATGAATATTATATAAGGTGCTTTTAAAGTTACCCAGTATTTTAAAGTTCTTCAGCAAGTTTTAATTCTCTGGAGTTTTCTACTACTTGTTCTGCTCCCAAAAAGAAGAATAACAATAAAAAGCCCAACATCACATTCATCTTCCTGAAAACTTATATTTATACAACACGCATACAGTTCTGCAATATGCTTTCACTGACTCACCCATTTTTAAAACAAGAACCAATAGAAGTTCAGCTAATAAAATATCTCCCTTAGTATATTTTGCCTCTGATTTGTACTAATTTAGGGGCAAACATTTTTTAATTCTTCTTTTGTGACAAAATTCTACTGTTAATTGACCCTAAACTACTGTGATGCCATTTAGAAGGCCAGTATAAATTCCAGCTTGTCATTCCACATACAAGGAGTTACCTGGTAGATATGAAACACAGATTATATTAATAATGAAAAATAGATTTTTCCTCAAGTTTCCTATGGATTCAGTTGCTCACATACATGATTTGAGGTTCCTCACACCACTCAGACAACTCGCCTCAACTGTAACCCCAGGAAAAGCCCTAAAGAAGCAGTTGTTCAATTGCTGCAGCTCATACAACCTCCACGCAAAGCCTGGCAAGATAAACACCAACTAGTGCCAGTTATGGCGGGTGTCACACTGTAGTGGGGACACTGATCAACTGGTAACGCCACCAGGACCAAGTCCATCTCATGGAACTGGCAGTCCAACAGCAACATTAATTACAGGATACGCTCTCTGGCTCTGCGTTGTTAGGATTGCAAAACCTCTAGGAACTAAACATTACCCTTTCAGAATACAGGTTTCTAGCATCTTGTTAGGAATTTCAATAATGCCAGCTTTTGCCAAGCTAGGAAAAGTCAAGGAAGTGTTTAGTTGGAGCAATTACACAATGGCTTACCATCACACCAAGAAAATATTCTTCAACAGAACCACTGGCTTAATCTGGCTCCTAAAAATCTGATCAATGCTTTTAAGTCTAGTGAAATACTGAAGTCAAATTTTAAGATGTTCCTCTCTGTTTCTAATTCACTGTATTTTAACTGCACAAAAGGGCTTGCTCCCAAAGGACAACTGCCAAAGAAATTACAAAATCCACAGACTTCCACTGTTTCAGGTTTTTAGGTTACACCAAGCAAGCCAGGTTGTACCTTTTCAAAAGTTCATGTTTAGTGCTAACCACGTATTTTCTGTCATCTATTTCCTTATTATGGGTAAGAAAGCTGATGACTATCCTAAGATGGACAGATAAACAAGAATTTTCCCCCACATAATGGCATAATTTTAGCAGGACGACTACGTTATGTAGTTTAGGGACCAGGCTATGAACTGGTGGTTGCAGCATCTTGGGAGGGTAAGAAACATGGGTTTGAGGTGCCTTCAGCTGAGAAGTGAACCAAGTTTTCTTCCTTAATGGGTGAATATATTAACATCTAGAATATTATATAAGAAGGTGGGCTGCAACACTAGCGTGGTTGGGTTTGAAGAGAATTATAAGCCATTCTTTCACCCTGAAGACTAACTTTCTTTTACCACTTTAGACTAACTCCAAGCAAACTTGCTGTTAATCACTGTATGACATAAGCTCCCCACTGCAGGCTCAGAGTTAAGAATATAAGTTCCAGAAAGAGATGGCATTTCAAAAAGTCTACTTTCTTTGACATCTCTCCCACTTACCATCTTCCTAATCTCACTCCTAAGCATTTCTCTTCTCCATGTGTTGAACAGGGAACCTAATCATATAATTTTGGTTTATGAATTACACTCCAGGAGCTAGGTGCCTAAAAAGACTTGGCACCTCCATAGCTTTGAGTCTTTTAAAGCTCTACATCAAGGATGCTTATGGCTTTTATGTAGCATAGATTGAATTTTAATTGGAGCAACACTTGGGGACACCAGTCCTCCTTGCTTGTGATCTTGTGACCACACTCCTTCTGTTTACCATTGTCCTATTGGGACAACATCATGTACCTACCTATGTGGGAACTTAAACTATTGAAGCCAGTAAAGGCAAGTTATTTAGGTCCAAAAACACATCTCCATATAACACAGCAGTTGTTAATAGGCTACAATCCAAAACCATCCCTTGAGCATTAAGGCTTCTCTTACCGCAGCTAGAAACAGTCAGCAAGCTAAAATCTACCTGATAATCAGTAAATACACATTAAGCAAGAATGACCTCAAAGCTGATAGAAATGTTAACTTTCAGAGATGGGCCCAATGGTCTCAGTAACAACTGTGCAGTAATTAAGTAATTTTTTTGCATTCAATAACTTGATTCAACTTCTCACAGTTAATAAGTTGCAGTGCAAAGCCCCTGCTGACATCTGTTGTTTTCCTTGTTCATTAAAACAGTAAATGTCACTGATGCCATAAGCGCAATTTCCTGGTTTTCTCCAATTTTATAAACTTTTAATTTGGGACAAAGCTTTCTTCCACTACTATCACAAGCAGAAGAAGAGTCATTATCCTATGAGAATGGATAAATTTACTGTAAGGATACAAAGGCCTCAAGGAAAGCTGCTAGCAATCTACATCAATTACGAGAAATAAAATATAACCTCTTTAATTCCTTTCAAAACTGAATACAGAACTAATAGCCAAGCTTACAAACACATAACATGCACGGTGTGAGATATGTAGAGTAGCTACCTATGTATTTTCATGACAAAATTAAGTGTTGTGGCACTTAAATGGTATCACGAGACTATAGGTATTATATATTATACAGGAAAAGACTCAACAAACAAGTTTCCATTTCCATACTTATCAGTATTAACCAGTTATCACTGTTAACCAAGCAGAAATGAAGCCACCTTCTCTTAAGTACTGGAAAATGGATCCTCAAAACCTCAAACCCCAAGACAAGCAAAATGCATACATCTTGTTATTGAATCACAACCAAACACAAGCGCATTTGTACTCAACTTTAAGTACCAAACAATTTGAAAGCTGTACAACAAAAATAATACCAAAACCCTATTTTGCATCAAACTATCTCCTCTTTAGCCAATAGTCTTTATTTCTCCCAGCTCTTCAGTAGGATAGATAACTGACACAAAGGGTGATCGACTTAGTCAAGTAAGTTATTTCCTTTAACCACATGAGGGCACACCACACTAGAGTAATAGTAAAACACTCCATTTGTGAAATCCCTGGGATTATTGTACTTTGTGCTGTTGTTACTGGATCTGCAGGCTTGTCACTATAAACAGCACAAACTTTATAGAGTGAAATTCTTAGTTGATATTTTATGTCTCGTTTGCTTGACAATTTTATTTTTTTTTTGGTTTAAAGATCTGTCAATCTTAAAGGCAGCATTATTTAATATTTAGTTCTCAAAGGAGCTCAACAAAAAGCAGGCAATAGTTGTATTTGGGGGGGGGGAGAGAAAGTCATAAGAGAAGTGGCAATTGCCTTGGTACAGTTCCGCAGCTTTTTCCAAGTACTTCTGGAGTTATTTATGTTGAGAGGAAAGAAATCTTTTATTTCTTACCTTAATACATATTTGTGTTGAAGCAAACTTTTTATAAGGGACAGTCCAAGGGGAATGGCTTTAACCTGCCAGAGGGGAGACTGAGATGAGCTCTTAGGTAGAAGCTCTTCCCTGTGAGGGTGCTGAGGCGCTGGCACAGGGTGCCCAGAGAAGCTGTGGCTGCCCCATCCCTGGCAGTGTTCAAGGCCAGGCTGGACAGGACTTAGAGCAACTTGCTCTAGTGGAAGGTGTCCCTGCCATGGAGGGGCTTTGAACTGGATGAGCTTTAAGGTCTTTTCCAACACAATCCATCCTCTGATTTGATGAGGATACCACCCCCACACACACCCCAGTGCCTAGGAAATTGTATTAAGGGAAATAACATAAGAGAATTTGCATAATCCTTAACTGGATGCTAAAACTAAGATAGAAGGCAACTATGAAGAAAGGCAGCACTACTTTTATGTTTCTCATAGGCAGGCTGATCTCCCCAGGCTTCCACTAGCTCAAGAAGCGAAGCTGGCATTCCTGACAGTGCCCTCCCTTCACCTATTGATGGAGCCTCAAAGAGTGGCTCCCCTAAGGTAATCTTATTGTTCATGAAGTCTCCCTAACAGCACTTACAACGGTCTTATACATCACTAAAAACCTAAAGATTCCCAGGAGTTTCCCTTTCAGTTAATGTAAAGTGCTGGAAGTGAAGGAAATAAAATACTTCAGACATATGCAGCGAGTTAGCATTCTAGTTCCTCTGTAACAAGTAATATATCTTTCTAAATGAAAACCTTTCCCATAAAGTACAGCAGAAAATGGGAGCAAACAAGCTTCCACTCTATTTATACAACAGATTAAATCAAAATCCACCCCAAATGGATATTACTTAATTTTCTGGGACTTCTAGTTCCAATACTATGAAGAATAATGAAATTAACTTATTCTTCAAGTCTTTTTTTTTTTTTTTCCTTTTAAATAACAAACAACTGGGCAAAATGAAGAAAATTCTTTAAAATGACTACCAGGAAAATGAAGAAACTCTTTTTTTCCCCCAAAACCACAGTACAAAATTCTTCAAGGCAAAACATGGACAGGTTAAAGCCAGTATTATTAACCACGTCAATCATTATCCAAAGGATATCCAAACCTAATTTATTTAAATGAAATCATACCTCTATGAAATGGTATGATCTGAGACAGATGAGACCAGACTATTAGACTTCATTTTCTTTCCCCACTATTTTTAACCCTTAGTCAAGCACCACAGTGCACACTCAGCTATCCAGACTGGAGAAAGAGCAACTTGAATTACTTAATGTGAACAAAATAACATTGCTGGCCATGAATTTTCAGATGCTGGCACTTTTCACCCATTTCTTAATGATGGAAACCTACAGAATAGGTGCAAGTACACAAACAGAAGAAAATAACCGTTTCAGTCTTTCCATTTTAGTTTACCAGTTGTTTCATTTCTGAAGTAATCGGAAACGCAGCCTTGAAAGAATAGCACAACAGCATCAATAGTCACACCTCTACCTTCCAGCTGCTGTCATGCTTCCACTGACAACAGCTAAGAAAACACTGCAGAGATTATATATATATATAGAGAGAGAGAGCACCTACAAATTCTCACTCGGAGACAGAAGATAGTATTCCCTGACTGGTACTATTTTTAGGCTGTTTATTTCGCACATTTCACACACTGTAAGAGATCTCCTTTGCCAACTTAAAATTCAAAAATTGTGGTGTTATATGATCAAAAGTTAATTTGGGCTGGGAGGGACCTCTGGAGGTCTCTAGCCCAGCCCCTCACCAAAGCAGGGCCAACTTCGACGTAAGATAAGGATGTATTCCAGTACAGCAAGGTCTTTACTTGTGAGGACTCAGTACTACAGATACGGTCTTTACAGTTACTGGTTAGAAGGGAGCAATCACTTATCTTGACCCTTTGTTTATGCTTATGCTAAACCCACCAAAACAATTCCATAGGACTCTAGCCTTTTTTCCTGCAGTATTGATCTCCAGTCTCACGTTTTGGATTTGTTGTTCACTAGGACTCCTGTCCTTTTTTTGCAGAGTAGTGCCCATGCAACCTGTCCTCAGCTCATGTCATATCAGACTATTCCATCCCACCACAGGACTTCACATTGACTTTTGCTGAGCTTCATAAAGCTTCTGTCAGCCCATTTCTTCAGCCTGTTAAGATATTCCTCATGGCAGCCCCAGCTTTTGAGCCTATCAATCTTCCTCCCAGATTGGCATTGTCTAGAAATTTACTGAGGGCATATTTCACTCCCATTGCCCAAAACAATGACAAACTGTTTAACAATACCAGCTTGACACCAAGCCTTGTAGAATGCCCGGGCAACTGGTGGCTGTCAATCTTTGACCACTAGAATCATAGAACAGTTTGAGTTGAAATGGACCTTCAAAGGTCATCTACTCCAACCCATGCGATAAACAGGGATGTCTTGACCTAGAGACCAGGCTGCATAGAACTATTCCTGAAGTCCTGAAGTCCAGCTGGTTTCTGACCTGCTTCATAGTCCACCTACCTCCTATACACAGTAGAGAGGCTTAAAAGGCAAAGCCCGTATTTTATCTACAGTCAAGATCTATTCCTTTGACACCTCCTCTCTATGGTGTACTTTTTGCACAGCAATACAGGAAAGAAAGCTATCCTAAAAAAATAAAAGAATACAATTGCAAGCAAATTGTATGAGTGTTGAAAGGTTGCTTTGTTTCTTCTGGTTTGCTTTTAATAGCAAGTAACTGAGCTTTCAAAGATTACTATTCAACTAATACAAGATTCAAAGCTGTCTTTTGATGGTCACCATATATAATTGTGTACCTGCCACCAGAAAACCACCACATCCTCCAACACAGCACATCTAGACAACCAGCACATCATTTGGGAGGGTAGGGGTGGGTACTACTTTTCAGTAGAGCACAATCCGTGTATTAAAATGGTACTGGGCTATGCTGGCACACTAACTTGTTTAATTTTGTTTCAGAAACTCACCACTGAGGACCTGCCATGGCAATACAAACTTGTTAATTCAAATAGCCTATTCAGAGACAAAATTCCAGACATGGCAAAAGAGAACCTTTCCAGAAACCACCTTTTGACAAACTAGAAGCATGGAGTTATTTCCCCCTGCATGTGTACTTGTACCTATACTCCGGAGGTTGCCATCACCATCATCTGGCTGCCACCCAGAATTTGCCAAGAATAAAAATTATCTCTGTACTCCTTCTGCTGATCTTCATTTTTTTGTCAGAATAAGGGAGAGCAGCAACATTCTCCCACACAGAACTAGCAGCTACTTCTGTCCCACACATTTCACAGATAGATCCAGTTGAGTAGACATCAACAATTTTCTCATTGTTTCAACAAGAACATGGGTAATACATCTAATTAGCCTGCTGCATATGGTACCCAAACCTTTCTAATCACAGGCATTTGTCTGCCTACCTGATAACTGAATTTAGGTTTGTGGTTTTCCCCAAAGAGAAAGGACCGCTTTCCCCTCCTGATGCAAATAAAATAGTCCTTCCTAACGCACTGTCTCTTACCTTTACTACTATCACCATCATCTGAAGAGTAACACTGCAACAATAACTTTGGATTACACTTAACCATGTGAAGAACAACAAAATTACAAATTTGAGGGGAAATAACCCAACCAGCGGTGACAGCCAATAGAAGTCTTAGAGACAGAAAGGATCTGATTGAGATACATACATATACATATATATATATATATATTCCCAGCAGTAAGTGGCAGTTGGCAGAACAGAACAGCAGGTGCCAAAGAGAAGTTGTTATGTCTGAAACACAGAAAGTGACATTAAGTTGGTTTCAACTGATTCTGGCAGAAGCAAAGGCACACAAAATAAGCTTTTTACTAAAAAATAAATGCATTAAGATGAAAGTATCTGCATTCCAGCTTTATTTTTCACAATAAGTTACGTAACAATGATGGTATCCGGATAATTTCATATTACATTTTTACACCTATTATCTCAGTAGGCTATGACTGCTAAGAATTTATTCAAAAGTAGAGCTTTTCTCCAGTTAGCTTCCTGACAAGCATCTCTTCACTCTGTTTTCTTTAATTATGGAAGGAAAAGCCTTTCAAAAATTCCAGAATTCTCCAATGTAACTGTTGCAGAAAGAACTGTTTTGTAACACAACTTGTCGCTGCTTCTAACTACTGCGCGAGAACAGAAGAGCACGCTACTAGATGTGTGGAATGTCTCTTAACATAGTCTTTGAGGATGCTGTTTAATTGGTTCATCTTAAGAGCAATGCAGTGAGCGAGTAGAAATTTGCACAACTAGGAAAATAAAGAATTGACTCACAAAATAAAAAAAAATATTAAAAAAAAAATCAATAAATACTCCTGAATGTACAATGTGGAAAGTTCCAGTCAGTTATCGTAGGGAATGTGTAACAGCTTGTAAAAATATGATCTGTACTATAACCTAGAAGCCTCTAGAGACTGGTAATAGAAATATTAAGATTAATATCTATGAGTGAAAATGTTTGTAAAGCTCCACAGTGAAAGTACAGAAAAAGATTAAAATAACAATCTGCAGTCAAACTAAACATATAAATTCTTCCAGTCTGCCACTTGAGAGATTGAATGTTAGGCTAAGTAAACTGACTGTTTCTAGGAACATATCTTTACTTGGGTTGGGTATTGCTTGAGTATTTTTATCTTGGATGCAATGAAATATTACGAATTTACCGATTTTTTTTTTACCCATATTTGAGTTGCATTTAAATATGAATGCATCTCCTGCATTGTTTATAGGTATTTTCTCATTTTTGCTATTCTAAGCACCTCCTGTATGAAGACAGGCTGAGAAAGTTGGGGCTGTTCAGCATGGAGAAGAGAAGGCTGCGTGGAGACCTCAGAGCAGCCTTCCAGTATCTGAAGGGGGCCTATAGGGATGCTGGGGAGGGACTCTTCAGTAGGGACTGTAGTGATAGGACAAGGGGTAACGGGTTCAAACCTAAACAGGGGAAGTTTAGATTGGATATAAGGAGGAAATTCTTTCCTATTAGGGTGGTGAGGCACTGGAATGGGTTGCCCAAGGAAGTTGTGAATGCTCCATCCCTGGCAGTGTTCAAGTCCAGGTTGGACAGAGCCTTGGGTGCCATGGTTTAGTGTGAGGTGTCCCTGCCCATGGCAGGGGGGTTGGAACCAAATGATCTTAAGGTCCTTTCCAAACGTAACTATTCCATTATTCTATATGAACATCATTATCAAGGAAGGAACTAAAAAGAACTCTAATTTTCCTTTTTTTTATGAAGCACACAGTTCTGAGTTGCTACAGAAAACATTCCCTTGTAAATATAATGAAAATTACATTTAAATAACTCAATATATAGATTAACCTAGGTACATTCTGGAAGGAGCTAACAATAAGCAGTTTTGCTGTTGAATCACTACTCATCACTGAACATTAGTTTGACTAAGACTTATTCATCAAGGGAAATTCTATACATTTTTATTTCTGGGAATTAACCACAAGGATGACAGAATCACGTGTTCAGCCTGTGACCAAAATCAAAACGTGTCTTTATTGCTAATGTATGACATTTTGGAGGTGTCACCAGGTGTTCTTGAAAAAGAAGGGATGAGAGATATTCAAGCCTAAGGTAAACCAATACTGTATATTTTGTATATTCTTATAAAATTACATTTGAGGCCAGATCTGTACTAGAAAGATTGGCTGCCTGAAAATTGCTGCTGATGGAGAATCTCCTCTTCCATAGGCACTTCTCCTTTGCACTCTGCAGCCTCAACAGGGATCTTATAAGCCAAGTGGCTCATCATGAATGAGAGTCTATGATGTGCAGCTCCTGATCCTGCTATGGTAGCAGACCATAACCGTACTGGATTTTCACTTGGCTCAAATAAATACTCTTATTCACAAATTAATTGAGTTAAACTAGTGCAAAGGCCACTATGGCCAGTTATTGTGAATTTACAATCAAGCATACTTCACCTTATAGTTTTGCCTGACTACAAATAGCTTAATGTAAAAACAATACAATGTTAGTCAGCTGAAGTAAGAGCCCTTGTGCAAAGATTGATTATATTACTTCAATGGTTAGATGCTGCTTAGGATGTAGCTATCAAAAAATTATGATCTTGCACTTTTTCCATTCAATATGTAAATCTTGGATTTCAAGGCAATTTTCTTTGGTCGACTTGACATTTAAAATACAATAATGGTAGAAGGAGAAAATGAACTTTCATGCATTTAGTGCAGGTCAATGCATTCACACTCTACTTTTATCCATTATAATGCTGCATTTAAAAGATCAAGCATGATTCTACCCCAAGCTGATTTTGCTCTTTTGTTCCCATTTTTTTACTTTGTTTTACTACTTTTGGCCTCAAGTTCTCTCATTAAAAAAACATGCAAACCTTTTTTGTACACCAAAGTACAAAGATAGAGCACTAAGTACAAGGTGTTTCCTAGCTACTAGGATTAAGGATTCAAGATTAAATATCAGTCTTAAATTATACTTATGTGGTACTATTCATTAAGTAAACTATTTAGTATTAAAAATGTCTTTTTAAGTCTGAAGGCCTTTGTTGAGTGAACTAGTTTTCCATTAAATTCTTTGCCAAATAAATGTGATTCAATGTGTTGACAAACTGTCAGAAAGGTGGAAAGAGGTTTTAGAAGCAGGTGTGGGAGTATGATATACAAAAGCACATGGCTAACAAATGTTGGGGTTTGTCTGGTTTTAATGTGTGAACTGGAAAAAAAAATATGGAACACATCCTGCTGAATACCCATTTCAAAAAGTTTGAGCAGTTCTACATTATATAGTGCCAGTTACTTGTATTCCTCTGAAAGCTAAATGCATGTTAAATTTAAATAGGTCATTAAACTATATTTGACATCATTTCATTTGAATTCCAGGTTTCACCTTATCTCAAATCATTACTCCCAAGGAAGAGGAAAGGGACTGCTCAGGGCATATATTGTAGCCAAATAAAACTCTCAGCACACTGAAACATGAGAAACTATAAAATTCTTAGTATCTCTATGCTTTGCCATGAAAACAAAGAGCCTGCATTTCCATACAAACAGCTCGAAGCCTGCTACGTAATTTTTTGGTTGGTCAGAGTGTTTTTAAAGGAGGAAAATGAAATCTCCAAAAACAAAAAAATACTACTCTATGGTGAATTGTTGAGATCTAATCCACAGCTTTGAGAGAAACTTGATGAGCAATCTCACTGCACTCATCTCAGCAGATAGTCACAGGGGTTTAACAAGAGTGATGATATTCAGAAATATACTAAGAGAATTATTAAATTTATTAATTTCTGAGGAAAGAATAAGAGAATTTGGCTTCAACTTTTGTTAAATGACAAGAATCATAGAATGGTTAGGGTTGGAAGAGAACTTAAGATCATCCAGTTCCATCTCCCTGCCATGGGCAGGGACACCTTCCACTAGAGCAGGTTGCTCCAAGCCCTGTCCAACCTGGCCTTGAACACTGCCAGAGATGCGGTAAGTCATAGCTTCCCTGGGAAACCTGTTCCAGTGCCTCAACACTCTCACAGGGAAGAATTTGTTCCTTATATCTAACCTAAATCTCTCCCGTTTAAGTTGGAACCCATGACCTCTTGTCCTACCACTACAGTCCCTGATGAAGAAACTCTGTAAAGCCTGATGAACATCTTAAACATGTTGACAACATCAGCAATTATGAAGGATGTGTTCAAAACGAACAAATATGTTTCTCAGAAGTATTTATGTGAAATTAATAAAGGGATTATACACTTTCAATAGCAGGAGATGTTTCTTTTCAAGAAGATAAATCCATCAGTGTGCCACAGAAGAACAATTAGGAAGATCTAAGTTTCCTGGGTGTCACCTTCTCTTATCTAATATTCTTCTTTGTATTCAAGCTTTGTTGTTATTGTTGGTTTTAATAAGCTGAGAAACTCTCACCCATGACTGTGAATAGGAAGAGTGTGAAAATTGATTAAAATACAATCAGCAGGAAAGGTTCTGTTCTTAAGTAACTATCAACCCAGAGATACCCTTAGTATTAGACAGGAACTGATTCTATTAATACATTCAGATTATCAGAAGAGCTACAAGCTGCTTAGTACTGGAATAAGCATTGGGATGTCTATTCCCCCAAAAGCTTGTTTAGAAAATGAAAATTCATCAGAAGTTTTGTGGGGGTTTATTCTTTTCTTTAGTAATATTGACTTCAAAATAGATAAGACATAATTAAATTGCATATAAAGAAAACACAGCATTAAAACAAGTGGCAAACAACAAACTTGCCTCTAAATGAGGCAGGATTTGCCTCAAAATGACAGATTTATTTTACAAACGGACTTCACACACAGTCCTGCAATATTTCAGGTACCTGGCACCAACAACCAAACTTGAAGCTAAAATCTAAATCACCTGATTGTTTCTTACACAGGCAAAAGCAAGTAGAAGTAAGGTGTTCAAGAGGCTTAAATATTCACTTAAATATTCACTTTTATATCACAAATGAAACTGAAGTCGGGAAAATGACATCAAGCTAGACAAACTTAGAAAATTACTCTAGAAATCCACTTTTTGCTAATTATTTTTAGCCTGGATAAGAATTCAAGTAGTTAAGTATTTATGATATCTTTAATATAATCAGTTATTAATGGAAAATTGATTCATTTTAATATTCAGTTGCACAAGCAAATATTTAACACCTATTAACTTTTCAAAACCAAAATATTTCCGATTGACAAATGCTCTGCAGGATGTTTCCCCCCCTCCCATTTAAATTCCACTAGACGAGGAGGGGACACTTTCCACTACAGCAGGTTGCTCCAAGCCCTGTCCAACCTGGCCTTGAACACTGCCAGGGATGGGGCAGCCACAGCTTCTCTGGGCACCCTGAGGCAGTGCCTCACCTGGGAAGAGCTTCATCCTAATGTCTAATCTAAATCTACTCACTTTCATCTTAAAGCCATTCCCCCTTCTCTTATCCTTACAGGCACTTGTCAAAAGCCCCTCTCCAGCTTTCTTGTCAGCCCCTTTAGGCACTGGAACTTGCTCTAAGGTCTCCCCAGAGCCTTCTCTTCTCCAGGTGAACAAGCCCAACTCAACCTGCCTTCCTAGGAGAGGTGCTCCAGCCCTTGGATCATCTTCGTTTCAAACACTCCACTCAAACAGCCTTATAAAAATCCCCTGCTCGGAATTTAAGAGACAGATGCACAAAGAATGAACAAAACAGGAAAGCAACACAGACTAAAGGTGTGAAAAGCTCTTTAAAGTATGAAGAATCACTTTGCTGCGAGTTCGTACAGTACACAGAGCAATGGAGCTCTGATCCACAGCAGCACAGGCGAGAGGAGATTGAAGTCCAAATACATGACATTATTCAGTAGGCGTATGATGCTAATGCCTGAGCATTTTGTAATGAATCAGAACTTTGCTTCATTTTGACTCGGGGGCACAGCCTGCACTCAAAGATAAAGTCCCCATTGAAAACACCACAGGAAGAATGCCTGCTGATTTATCTCCAGCTGATAAATTCCCCAATTTTGAAGAAGGCATTAGGTTCCTTATTAGCCTCAGACTTGAGCACCAGCTCTAGGAGAAAAACAGAACTTCCTTACCAGGATTATTAAGCTCTTTCAGACAAAGTGGAAGGGGATATTTTGTTAGGAGAATAAGAATCCTCAGTGCTGAGCTTATGTAAAAATAATGAAAATGAAAACCTACACATACACACACCCTCTCCAGGAGTGCATTCCCTTTTTGGGTTTTAATATGGAGAAAAGAATTGGTTTTTCAAGAGATGGCAGACAATATTCACAGAAAAAGGCAAAAAACCATGAAGACTCCCACAATAGCCAGTTGAAGTCTGATTGCTCATCACTTGTGATTATCAATCTGAGTGAGGCCAAACCTTATGGTTGTTTATTCTTGACCCATTCCTTGATCCTGATCCCAACACTTAATAAAAATCTTACAGCTTTCTTAGATTAGCAGAAAATAGTAGGATCTACCAATCTTTTTCTTCTTACAAGAAAAATGTCTTGAGACTTGAAATGAAAGGTAAAAAAAAAAAAAAAAGCATTGTGACCTTTCCTCTGTTCTCTATGACAAATACCTTAATATTATGTCTTGTGTTTGTTCACATTCTTCTATTTTTTTTCCAGGCAATTGCTCAGATTGCAATCATAACAATCCATAAGTCCCAGAATAATAAAATTCAATAATAAAAGTAGTTAAAATGTAACACCTAAGTTCCCTGGGCCCAAAATCTTACATGTTGAGTATCTTTGATCAAAGGTCTCCATCACCAGTTTTCTTCTTCCTTGTGGGCTTCTGATAGATTTTTAGCCAAAATACTTCAGCCTTCAAATTTAGCAAAGGAGACAGAATCCCAGACTGGTTTGGGTGTGAAGGGACCTTAAAGCTCATTCAGTTCCAACCCCCTGCCATATTCAGGGACACCTTCCACTAGAGCAGCTTGGTCCAAGCCCCTGTGTCCAGCCTGGCCTGGGATGGGGCAGCCACAGCCCCTCTGGGCACCCTGTGCCAGTGCCTCAGCACCCTCACAGGGAAGAATTTCCTGACACAGGAAAGATCCTGGAAAATTCAAGAACAATTCTGGTGTTTGATATATGAATAAAGTGAAAAAGAAACAGATGACACATTATGCATAAAATGCAGTAGTATGCTAATGATATTAAAATTAAAGCTGACCACAAGAAGCTCAGAGGACACTTGCTGCATTTAGTGATTACGTGGTAGATAAACTTCAATACTGGAAAGGGAGTTATGCATAGTGAGGAAAAACCAATGACTTATACAAATCTATCACTATTAAAGAGGGAGTTCAAGGAGATGCTCTGAATGCCACTACTCATTCATAGTCAAAAAGGCAAAGTCTTAACAAGAAAGCAATTCAGAAAAACAAACAAAAATCATCCTAGCACCATATGTGTGGAAAATTTGTCAAACGTACCTAGGCTACCTCACATCAAAACAGGATCTGCCCTACCTCTGCCATTGCCGACAGCAGCAAGACAGAACCATTATCTACTCCAGTTTTAAAGACCTCGAGTACTACCTATTGCCTGACTTCTTTGGGAAGTCTATTTCAGTGCATTGCTAGTCTTAAATACGAGAAAGCTTTTTCCAACATCTATAGGGAATCTTCCCCCTTTGCAGTTTAATTCCATTTGTTCTTATCCTCTCCACTACAGGCACAGAGAACAAACTGTTGCATTCCGTTTCACTTACTCAAGAACGGTTACATTCCACTTCAGACATCTTTCCTTAGGATAACAGCTCCAGTTTCTCCAGTCTCTCACAGGAGGTCATGTTTTCTAGACTTCTGATCTTTATCTCTCTTATCTAGTCTTGTAACTCATCCTAACTGTTCTAATCTTTCCTGAAATGCACTGCTTAAACTGGACATCACCTTGCATCTTACTTGACCAGCAGAGCCCTCCTAGGGCTGACAAGCATGGTAGGATTATCTTTCAGGAAGGTGTATTTCTGTCCTAAAGCTGAATTTAGTGCCAGCCCATTCAGTAAATCATGACACTCTTAAAATGCTCAGCCACGATCGACTACCATTCATTGCCTCCTCTACTCTGGCAGGTCACTGACGTCTATTTATGCAGTTAATTACGCCTGTCCAAGTGCAAAGCTTTCTAATTGCTTGTACTGAATTACACTCTATATTATCAGATTATCACCTGCAATTTGCCAAGGTTATGTCGACTCCTAATCCTGTCTACCAGCACACTAACAGCCTCAACTCCAGCTCTGTGTTCTCTGCAGCAGGTGTCTCTCCATTCCATTGCCTGGACCACTAGTTAAATACTGAAAAATATCTGAATACTATTCAGTTGACTCACATATATTGACAGTGAAATCTGGTAGTAAACCTCATTTCATACCAGCTTCCTTCTGAGAAGGTCATTTCAGTCCTAATGAAGTCCATATACACGGCACCAAGCTTTACTTGGCCAAGTGTAGTCCCTGTCATAGGAGGTAATAGTAAGAATCCACATTTCTTACAGCTCAACAAAAAGTGCTGCTGACTACCAGCAGAGATTGAAATCACTCCCTCAAAAGAGGATGTGATGGAACTGGAACAAAAGAACTGAGAAAGAAGAGTGACAAGAAAGAGCAAATCTTTCTCCCTGCACACACACCTTCATAATACCTGCAAAGGTTTCATGAACTCTGCGTTCTCCTCCCTTCTCTCTGCCCTCAAGTCTAAGGAATTCTTTGCTCCTGCCATCAGTGCTTCAAAGACAGTCATCTCTACACAGTCATTGAGCCTTGCAATATTCCATAACTCTCTGCTGTTGGACACTAGTGAAGGCAGGAGACATGACAAACCACCACTCAGCCTGACATCCCATACAAGCATCAGCTTTTATCAAAGCATCTATCCTTGAAGGGTTTTTGCTGGTTTGGAACAGGACTTGCAATTACAAGTTTGACCTCTGAAAGGGGCTGCCTGGACGCAGCAGCTCTCTCAAAGCACTAGTAATTCCTGTGTCAGTGTGCTGTAATGTTAAAAGGTTTGAAGAAAAACTCAAGAGAACCAATTAAATGTTTTGCTACTGAATAATTATTTCTTGGCTACCAGAACACTAAAAAAAAAAAAAACCAACATACTCAGTCCCACTGAAAAATCTGTTTGGAAATTGCCTAGCAACTGGGGCATTCAACTCCACTGATATGTTAACAAATGGTAATAAATCTACCCTAGTCCACTATTGCATTTGCTGGTGACAACAGCAAAGACAGGTTGGTTAGAGTAACTGAATGGGTAATGTACAACATTACTCAAATGGGCAGTGGCAGGGCATGGCAACAAACACCTCTTCTGCAGCATCATTCTTAATTGTTTTGCAGTCTCTGCATATGGTCATACCATGTAATTTTCATCCTAACATCTAGAAAAATAGATTTTCAATTTACAGTCTGAATGTCTTTTAGTAAAATACAGAATTAAAAACAAAAAGGCTTTTATCTATAATAGTCCTTCACAAGAAAATAATCCCTTGCATTTACTCAAATAACTTGATTTTACATTTAACTGTAGGAATTAATTTCTATAAGTACATGTGATGTTAAAATAAATCTAAGGATACTTGTAGAATCCACAAGCTAAACCTTTTGTAAGTCCTAATTTATTATTTTAAATTTATTTTAAAGGCAATTTACTGTCACATGTAGCAACCAAGTTAATGTAAATCTTTCAAATGTTGCCATGCGACTATAGAAGGAATTAAGATTATATCACTTAAGAATAGCATCTATTTATTTAGCACAGGTTAAAAAAAAACAAACACCATCAACCCAGGACAGCCTTATTGATTTCCCCTATCACAAGCTAAAAGGAACTGGAACATGCCTTCTCCCCCTCCTTTCTCTTTAGCTGCCACTTGGTACATAACAAGCAAGAGCCAAAAAAGGAACAGGGGACTGAAATTTGCAGTTCCTATCAAGAAGGCATCTCAAAGAAACACCTGTAGTCAGGATGACACTTAAGGATGTACTTAGCATTAAATAAGCACTTGTAGTAGAATTAGCAGGAGTTTCAATTGTTTTCATAAACAAGTGAAAAAGACTGAACCAGTGCACTGCTCACAGGAAATCCCAGCCATGCAACAGGATTATAAAAAATCATGTTGTAAATGAGGAAGACAGAAATACAGTGGCTAAGAAGCTAACAGTAGAAACTTTCAAGAACAAGCAAGTAGAAATTATAGTCACTCTCAGCTCACAAACGTATAAGTGGTGAGTATTAGACTTGAGACCATCTACTACCAATACTCTGTTTTCAAGTATTTATAAATCAGCACAAAAACATATCTTCTCTCTTGCTCAGTGTTCCACGCTGGATGTACGCATTATACTTCATTTGTGAAGAGGATCTTCCACAATGGTTTTACTATTTCCAGACCAATATTACTCAAAACATGTTATTTTGCCAATTTCCTACAGCCTTTCATTGAGGAAACCCAGTGTCCTCATCTCTTGCATCGTGGACACGTAATTTCTAAAGGTGCAAGAGGAAGAAAATGCTACCCAACAAGAACGTTGGTGTGGTGGGTTTTGCTTCTACTGACACTTTGAACATCTTCCAAAACGTGGCCAAGTGATTTCCATACCTTTCTAATATGGAAAACTCAAAATGAAAAACAAGGAGGAACAACTCAAAAGCTCACAGGATCTTGGATCTTATCCCAACTTCTTATCTTTCAAGCATACTGAAATATTAATAATTTCACTCTCCTATATCAAACTATAACATGCCATTGCATCTTTTGCATAACTCAGTAATAAAACTTAATGGTTGAAAGTATTCTGATTTTGGATTAGCTGATAAATCTTGAATGTATTATAACTGTATCCCACAGCTGGGCAACCATTCCAGACAAAAAACCCCAACCAAATACTAATAAAAGCCTATGAAACAAACACTGTTTCAC
Source organism: Pezoporus wallicus (assembly GCF_028554395.1). NCBI lineage: Eukaryota > Metazoa > Chordata > Aves > Psittaciformes > Psittacidae > Pezoporus > Pezoporus wallicus. Next base: position 949,227 of record NW_026637098.1, on the reverse strand, counting down.
AGAAAATTTATTTCTAAGTACATTGGTGTATCATCACTGCAGTGCCACTGCACCTCATAAAAGACCTCACAAACCAGCAATCTCTCTTCTGAGCTCTAAACACTTGAAATTGCCTACGGCATTCTCCACACACTCAGGTTTTTGTTAGTTTTTTCCTTCTTTCAAGAAGCAAGAAGACTGCTCATCTGTCTCATGCAGGAGTGTTTTTGCCCCCCATCAGCCACTTCAGTAGCAAGGCAAAAGCAGGTCAGATTTTCATTACAAGTAGATTATGCTCATCTTTCATATAAATCTAGAAAGAGACTCAGGGACAACATTCTTGTCATAAAAATTTACCTTGGGAGGATAAGCCTTAAAGTAGTTTCTTCGTTTTGGATGAAGAGCTCAGAATAAGCAAGACTGTTCTGTGAGTACCTGTTCTATGAGCATCTTAATCCCTAAAAGCATTGTGTTTTCCCAGCTCCCTATCACTTACTTCCCAGTAAGCACAATCCACATCCCACCAGCTGCCAAGGGGCTAAGGGGCTCACTACTGCTTGCATGGGAATTCATTTGCTGGCTGATATCTCCCTGTGTGGAATGATTCATAAAAATAAAGTGTATGTAAAAGGAATAAATATGATATAGCAAGCATAAATACCTTATAGATCATGAACTTTCATACACACTTCATCTCTAGGTAGAGCCAAAGTTGAATATAAACTGTGCTGGGGAATATCATGTAAAGTTTTTCATGGGAGAAAAAAAAATATACACAATATATGCACAAATTCAATATGATGAATTAAATTGGTGAGGGCTTTATGGAGAGGGATAATGATGGTAGATGACACCCCTCTAAAAGGCCACCTATAAAAGGAAAACTATTTGATTAAATGAGTGACCTGTGCCGCAAAAGTAATTGAATATTCAGGGCTAAGGTGGTTAATCAGAATTGACCAATATGGTCAACAGAACACACTGACTTGGTCAATATGGAAAATATAATTTAGAATGCTAATATTTTCTGACCTTATATCAAGATAGGATCTTCACTAAACCCAGAATCTATTAAACATAAATCTCTACTACATCTCAAAGATTTGAAATACAGATTTTTCTTTTTAAGTAACTAAATGTCAAACAAGAATAAAACTCAATAGAAAAGCCTCTGATCATGTTATTTATATACAAGATACTGAAGAACTTCATAAGATTTACTAAATTAAGAACACAGTAAATTAATTCACAAGGACAAGCAACTCCATAAAAATCTCAAGTAAAAATGAGATATGCAGTAGTATACAACATAATTATACATCTTACTGAAGGCTTTATGAATATCAAGTTTCCCACACATTCTCAATGGACAAAAGTGGAACTTAATGAATGCAGTATAAGGCACATTTTGATGAAACAATTTGCTTTTTGATAGTTCAACCCTACATAAACAGAAAAGCAGGAACCCAGCATAAGCTTCCCTGTTGGACTTTGATGAAATTAGATGGTGATTACATATACTCCTTTTCTGGCTAAATAAGCTACTTGCAGGGTGTTCAGATACCACGGTGACAAATATATCAGTGACAGTATCACATACCTACATAGCAAACCATCCAACCTCAAAATATACAGCCTATAAGCTTACAGCAACCACTGACAAGGAAATCAATGAAGATAATGTTCTATACAGTACTGGGTAGTGTGACTGAGAAAAGAGGTATAAAAAAAGAAAAAGAGGATATATTACATTCAAATACATGTCTTAATACGTGGCCTTGAAGCCTCAGCTTTTTGATGGCCACATCAGTGAAAGACATGGACGTTAGAAGAGCAGCTGACTCACTGCAGCTGAGTTGACTCATAAAGAGTATACATTACTTAAGTATTTGCCAGCAGTTCAATGGAAAATTTATAATTAAATTTGCAGTTCAGACTGCCAAGTATACAGAACATTTGTTACATGACTGATTTGCCAGTGAATGAAGGAGACTTCTTTAAATGAGGCTTATGAAACTCGATATATAATGAGCCAATGAATTCAGCCCCAACAGCCTGTTAACCTAAAATAATTTTCTCTATACCAGGAAGTTCTAAACCAAAAAATGCAGCCCTGGTGATTTCTGTTTTTTTTCTGTAATACAAAATGCACCAGCCCAAAAGCTGTGTCAGAGCAAAGAGCAAAGTAGTACCTAGTGAACAGATGCTACTATGGGAGCCTTATGGAACCTGATGGAGCCTTATGGAGCCTGACGTATGTGCTCTAAAAGCAAGGGCTTACTAAGAGTTTGGCAGGGAAAAACATGAACCACCAGAGAGTGTGGCAGAAGCACACTCTTCTGGGTTAAAAGCAGGTAAGATATTCTTAATGCAATGACTTTAAAAGAATCTAGAGTACCCAGATACTACAACCAGCAAGAATAGGGAGAAAGAAGAAAAGAGAAATTGTCACTGTGTTAGGTATTGTCACTTATGTGTTAGATATTGTGATGTAGAATTGTCACATATGTGTTAGATAATCATGATGTAGTAACCAACATTTTTTTGGCTGAGGGAAGTATATGAAGGAGTAGACGGAAAGGGACTGGTTGAATGGGAGTAGTAAGACAGTCCTGCATTAAATTACTATCAGAAGCTAAAAACTGAAATTCAACTAAAACCATCACCTCCAAAGTTCTAAAGCTGCTTCTCTACTACATCTGTGCTCCATTAAGAATGAGAACTTAAATGTTTTCAGTAGTTTTCCTTCCTGTTCAAAAGTATTTAATTACACTTTCTTGACACATTAATTCATAAGTTTTATTGGTATTTTGGAACAGAATGGTGCCTGGGGACAAAACCAAGCAATTAGCAAAAGCAAAAGATTGGAAGGGAGGCCAGGAGGACAAGGACATGAGAAGACTATACTACGTAAACTTAAGAGATCCTTTGGCTTCTCCATCACAGCTCTGCCCTGGGTATCAAGTCCAGTGGAAGCCACAAGCTGTAGGCAAGCAGAAGCACTAGCAGATAATCATTTCAGGTCAAGGTTTTGTCCTTCACAGTGGCTCTGCAGTTGCACCCAATTCTAATATTGTACAGAGAAACACTCTGTATAATGAATTCTCTGCTATCAGACTAGACACCTGAGAAGCACCAAGGTTATTGCATTTTGTAAGCCATTTTAGAAAGCCAAATGCTTTTTCAGAATTTAAATTCAGGAAGAAAATACTACCCCAAATTAAAAGGGTTTGACTGTTTTTCTAAGGATGCTCAAAAACATACTGTGGGTGTGACCATTGGCTATTCTTTACATTACTTTATATTGGACAAGTCTGTAATCTCAATTGGATGCAACTGGTACATACCTATTAGTAAGTCGCTCAAAACTATGCAAGACTTTAGAATAGAAATAAAAGGTAAAGTGACAAAGAGCAAGACTCCAAGTGCAAGCACTGCGATCACTGAAGTCTTCAGTCTCACATAGTAGAGAGTGTAGTGAATGAGGAATTAATGGAATAATGGATTGCAACTGCATCTGAACAACTGCCTGCATCTGAACAACTGCCTGCATCTGAACAACTGCCTGCATCTGAACAACTGCCTGCATCTGAACAACTGCCTGCATCTGAACAACTGCCTGCATCTGAACAACTGCCTGCATCTGAACAACTGCCTGCATCTGAACAACTGCCTGCATCTGAACAACTGCCTGCATCTGAACAACTGCCTGCATCTGAACAACTGCCTGCATCTGAACAACTGCCTGCATCTGAACAACACATTAACATGTACCTTCTTCAACTGATGATTTCTAGATACCCAAAACTAAAAACACGGTCTTGACCAGCACTCAGGGCCATGCCACTCATAGCAACTTGCACTTGGATTCCTCACAGGAGTAATGACTTCATTTCCAGAAGAGGTGAGTGCCAAATTACTGGCTACTTAATAGGACTTCTAAGGTCATAAGCTCAAAGGAGCCTTTACAGAGACATCTACAGATCTGACTGCTTCCGATCCAATGCCAGTCTTGTTTCCCAGCGGACTCAAAGTGAAAGGCTGCAGACGGAAGACCTCCGAAGGATGCAGCCCCCTTCAAGGTAAAAAAGCTTTAGGACCAACACTGTTAATGAAGAGGGAAGCAACTCAAGTGTCTTTATTTCAACTTAGTTTCCAACATAACTGTTTTAGAATTCCCTACTGACCAAAGTATGTATAAAACCACACCATTTTAACTATTTGATTACACACAAAACTCACACTGCTCAGTAAAAGCTGATACTCCAGGCTTCCCAGCTCATTTCCATGAGAGATATAAAATAAGTGATCTATGATACTTAATGTCCTTGGCTGGCTAATCCAGCCTGAAGGGCTACTGCTGCCAAAACACTCACAAAACAAAGAAAAGAAAGACAAAGCTAAACAACACAAAAATCCACAGAAAAAATGCAACCAGAAAAGTCAAAATCCTTCACATTGAGGTCACTCCTCTAAAGCTAAAAAGAGGACTGAAGGACCAATCACTTGAGAACACAGTTGTATAACTTGCATATAGCAATTTTACTCGTGAACATTTTCAGATCATTGAGAAGAGCTGAGAGGTGTGAAGAACATATGAATTACTAAGCTCTCATTGAAGATTTTTAACATATTATGCAGTAGCTACTACACCGAGCTCAAACTTTCAGCCTTCAATTTCAAAGTGCTTAGTAACTTTGGTTCAGTAAAATTTAAACACCTGCAAAAGATCTTGAGTGATGATTGCAATAATAATTTCCAGTCTTGCCCTTCATCTATTGAAAAAAGAAAGTCAATTTTTACAGAAGACTAAAGATCCTAAAGACTAGTACAAATGCAGCAATTGTATTAGTGTCACAAAGTACCCTCCCCACCTTTTCCTCCAACAAAATTCTCTCACTTTCTACATAATATTCAAACCAAAATAAAACAAAGATAAGAATTCACTAGATGTCCTTTGAAAAAGAAACAGCTCTGAGCTGTATCAGTCCATTCTGTACATTATACAACTGTCCTGTATCAATCAACAGAGGCAGTATGGTAATATCTACAGCTTGAATCATCCTGCCTATTTGTGTGACCATATATCAATTACAAAATTATGTGCCTACCATGTTAGCAAATACACATAGTCCAAAACCAGTTCCGATCTTTTCGTTTTCAACTAATGGTCCGAACTAACAATGGCTGAGGAATGACTGTAGAATGGTTTGGGGTAGAAAGGGCCTCAATGCTCATCCAGTTCCAACCCCCTGCCACACGCAGGACACCTTCCACTAGAGCAGCTTGCTCCAAGCCCCTGTGTCCAACCTGGCCTTGAACACTGCCAGGGATGGGGCAGCCACAGCTTCTCTGGGCACCCTGTGCCAGCACCTCAGCACCCTCCCAGGGAAGAATTTTCTCCTAATATGCTGTAGCAAAGGTGAAAGAGAAGACAGGACTGCCTCTTCAGCAGCAGCGCACACAGGCTGGTTTTAGATGCCGAGAAACTGGACAGTTTGCACCTTCAGCACCCTTATATTGAGAATAATGTAAAAATTAACACCTCTCTACACAGAGATTTATGTAAAGTATTCCTTACAGCAGGATACACAATCTTAAATCAGAAGGAGAATAATTCTGACTTCACAGACATATTTATGTGCTTCACTATATGCCCTTGTAAAAACCTCTCTCCAGATTTCTTGTTGATCCCTTTAGGTATCAGAAGGCTGCTGTAATGATAATAAAGTACATTTATCAAAGTGCTGAGACTCTTAAACTGGATTGAGAAGACCAACACTTCACCCTCCATGGTATGGCACTGTAGCTTTCTACCTGTCTTTACTGCACACGAACAATCCAAGAATATCTGACACAGGCAAGCAAGCTGGGAGCACAAGAAAGCCCCTAAAACACAGAGACTGACATCCTCTAACAATGAAATACCAACCAACACATGAAAACACAATATAATGCTTGTATGTCCCTCATACTTGTCCAAGCATGCTAGCAAGTAAGTAGAAACTTGTCTCCAGACGCATCTGCCACATGGGGAAGTGGACATATGTACCCTTCTTGTTCCGTGTACAAACATACACACAAATGATATTTCTTGAATTCTTGATACTTGCAATAATGCAGCTAAAAATCTGCTCAGGATGAGAATGCATGTGTATAAAGCAGCACTGATTTCTGCTTGGAAATAAATGATGTATCCCAGATAACTCTTAAACAAACAAGCTAGAACATGTTAAAATCAGAAACTCAAATAAATATATCTATTTGACAGTGAATTTATTCTTTCTGAGCCCATAAGTGGCTCAGAAAGAAAAGCTTATGTTATAGGGCATGAACCACATTATAAAATGAACTAGCTGATCATATTCAGTATTGCACCAGTGATACACCTCCTTGTTTTCAGTTACTCTACCAAGTACTCCAGTTGTGTCAGACAGGAAGTTCCCAAACAAAGCCAATTCCCTTTTCTATAAAGGATAAAACCACTACCATAAATCTTTTTAATCCACCACATTCTAATAGTCAGTGTCATATTGCACATACATGGAAACAGAGTCCTTCAGTTTAAAAAGAAATAAAAATATGAATACTGGAACATATGGGGGAAGCAGATTTAAAGAATATCGACTGAGTAGAAGATGGAAAAGCAAATATATACATTGTGCCTCGTGCCTGCATTTCCCTCAATTTTTTGAGCCAATTTCTTTTTCAGAGAAGTACAACATCACCTGGCAATTAAAGTATTTCAAGCAGAGTAGTAAAAGCTTAATCGTTCTGTGCTACAAAGTGAAGATACATGTAATTCACTGTGAAAAACTGAATAGGTTAATACATATCCCCTGGAAACAACTCAATGTTCAGCAGCCATTCAGTACAGTGGATTCATTATGCTTCTACATGAATACCTTCTAATAAAAGAATTCACTATTAGCATAAGCAGATACAATACATTTTCATTACCAAAGAGCAAAACGAAACGAATCAGGAAAATTAATTCCTATTGCAAATCTCATTTCTCTAAAATCCTTCTCTGAAAGCTCAGTTTAACTGTTTGTACAAGCACATAAGGTTTCAAAGCAGGAAAGTGCACATCTCATAATATGATGCTCACAAGCACAGGTGTAAGCTTGTGATTTCATAATTTAAAGGTCGCTATATAGCTTTGCATCTTAAGGATCATGAACTTAAGGAAAAAAAGGTGAGGGTGCTGAGGCACTGGCACAGGGTGCCCAGAAAAGCTGTGGCTGCCCCATCCCTGGCACTGTTCAAGGCCAGGTTGGGTTCGGGTTGGAGCAACCTGTTCTAGTGGAAGGTGTCCCTGCATATGGCAGGGGGCTTGAACTGGATGAGCTTTGAGGCCCCTTCTAGCCCAAACCATGCTGTGATTATACTTTTTCACTGAATACCCTTCCATTTATGAGCTAGCCATCAGCCAAGAGTGAAAATTTGAGCAACTAGTGCTTTGCTTCACACTGACCCAACAAACTAAATGAGAATGAAAATTCTCATGCTGACTTCTTCAGGATTTTAGAAAGATTTATGGTAAAAAAAAACACAGATATCTACAAAATGGAAAATTGCTACTCAGCAGAGCAATATTGCTTTTGTATTCTTCAAAGATTATCTGTATATTGAACGCATCTGCATTGAATACACTAAGCATGAGTTACATATGCTTAATACTCCCATTATAGAGTCGTAAAAGGTTTCAGAAGTCTCATCAATGAGTACTGAGTGATTACAGCACTCCACAGACATACAAATAAGATAGAATCTTCAGTACATCAAGGGAAAAATATTAATCATCCTGATGAAAGAGACAAGTAGAAGAGAACATTTCCTCACAATGTGAGCATTTGCTGCTCAGACTCATAATATTCAAGAACACCAACCGCTTAGGAGGTTGTGGGAAGAGATCCTAAAAATTAGGCTCCCAAAGAGGAAACTAAACATGGCAATTTCAACCACGTGCTTAAGGCAAAACTGCAAAATTTCTCTGGCTGCAAATCAAGGTCTTGTTTAAAACACACCAAAAGCTCAGATCTCTCTACTTCCATTCTACTGCATTTCATAAAGCATCCAAAGATAGCTATAAAATTCATTTGGATACATTAAAAGGTGCACACCCAATGGAATCAATATTCCAAAGAAAATAACATAGGCCACACTTGCTTTATTTTTTTAAGTTAAACTATGATGTAAATGTTGGAGTATATTTAACATACCACAAAAAGCCAAAAAGACTTTCTGGTAATGCAGAACCACTTTCCTGATGATGACCAAAAGCAAACAGTTTCTCAATGGATGGAAAGCATAGCATTTAATGCAGAGAGTTACACACTATAGTAGGTTCATTTTAGCCCTAAAATTTTCACTCACCACTTACTGCAAACATATGATAGGCCCACATAACTTACATTTCCAGCTATAATATACCAATAAGAAGTTTTCTCAGTATCTCTCCATACTGGCTTCTGTGGCAGAAGAAAAAGTAGCCATTGAATTGCATGGCTCTGAATTTGTACATCATTATTCCAAAAAAAAAAAACAGAACATGGGCACAATCACAGAACAATTTGGGTTAGAAAGGACCTTAAAGCTCATGTAGTTCAAGCCCCCTGCCATATTCAGGGACACCTTCCACTGGAGCAGCTTGCTCCAAGCCCCTGTGTCCAACCTGGCCTTGAAGACTGCCAGGGATGGGGCAGCCACAGCTTCTCTGGGCACCCTGGGCCAGCGCCTCAGCACCCTCACAAGGAAGAATTTCTTTATGTAACAGAAAAATAGATGAAATCCGAAATCTTCATTCTCCCTCAGCAACTCCTAACCTTCATATGCATAAACTCAGGAGTACAAATATATACAAACACCTTTAAACAATAACTAAATTCACTGGGAGGCATAGACTGACAAGGTCCAGACCTTACAGGACACTACGTACTATAAACAGCCTCGAGTTTTCAAGCAAGGGAGAGTAAAAACAGAAAAGGTGAAATTTAGCTACAGGTCCTCTTAGCCAGCACAAAAAGCCTCCATACTAAGAACATCCTAACTAGAGCTGGCAGAGGCACAGATGTCAGTGGATCTTATGCCAAAGAAGACAGCAATGGCCAGCAGATGTTTCTTGCAGACTCTAATGGATAAAAAGAAAAAACACCCAGAAGTACATAGGCAGCAGCTAGTTTTGAGTTCAGAAGTTATTGTAAGAAATACATAGCATAGTGGTAGAGAAAGTACAGTGAATTCTGTAGCTATTCAACAGAATAACTTTATAAATAATGTTTAAAGTTCAGTTTCCATTAGAAAAAGTCCATATACTTTTACCAGTGAGATTCAGCTTTGATTCCCTTACACAAATGGGCATCACTTAATAAAGGCACTTAAATATTAGAAAGAAGTTCTTCCTTCTGAGGGTGCTGAGGCGCTGGCACATGGTGCCCAGAGAAGCTGTGGCTGCCCCATCCCTGGCAATGTTCGAGGCAAGGTTGGATGGGGCTCAAAGCAACCTGCTCTAGTGGAAGGTGTCCCTGCCCATGGCAGGGGTTGGAACTGGATGGGCTTTAAGGTCCCTTCCAACATGAACCTTTTTATGATTCCATGAATTAGCCCCATGCCAGCAAAGAACAATGCACAGTCCAACCTCCCACACTCTCAGGAAAACCACAGATCTGGGGGTGTTCTTATAGAAACAGAGCTTAAACAGAAATAACTTCACAATTGAGCTTGAATGGTCAAACATAAGCCTTTATAATTCATTTTTCCTTAGGTCTGTCTTGAAGATGACTTCAATTGAATCCAGTTATCAAATAGAGAAAGTGTTCAATTACTAAAACAAGCGGAATGCTTATCAGGCATACAGTGTTCCATTACTAGTTACTCAGCTTCTCTCAAAACCGTTTGAAACACGTGTACATATTGACAAACCCTCCAGAAGGAAAGACATCTGTGTATGTGCATAGGTCTGGTTGAGGTACAGCTCCCTAAAAATAGCAATGAATTATATGTTTGCCATAGATACTAGTTACCGCACCGGATTTAGGGTTCAAACACAAGAAAAACAAGGTTCATTGAATACAAATAACATCTGATTAGCTGGAATGTTTGGGAATATATTTGTTTCTTCTGGCAATGCAGAAACTGGTCCTTTATCAAAATACAACACACAAGGAATTAAATTAGGCACAAGTTCATGAAGTATAACATCAGCCATAATTGTTTTGATTTTCTAAATACATAGCACTAATTAAAACTATTTGGGGTTTTATCTAATGACTTGTTTTATAGATATAGGTGCTTAATTTTAGTCAGTGATACTATATACAAAGGAAAGACAAAACCATTAATCAGTTCTTTGTCTGCCTTACAACATACTATCGTTTCATTCTAAGTTACTGTAACTGGCATCTTAAAATACGCACTGCAATTCTGCATTGGTTCTTCACAACAAATTTAGAAGGGTAGAAATGTGTTATACTGAAGGAAAATGTAATCCATCACAAAAAATACACAACAGGAACATTCACCATTATTTGCGTTACTGTTAAATGACATAACAGTACATAATATCTTCAACGAGATCAGGTTGCCCAGAGAGGCGATGGATGCACCACCCCTGGAGACATTCAAGGCCAGGCTGGATTTGGTCTCTTCCAACCCAAACTATTTTATGATTCTATGATAATAGTCCAAATATTTAAAGATTCTAAAAGGCACAACTGCTGCATGGCTCTGGTAATAAAGGCACATGTGTAAAACAGCCTCGCTGCTACTCACAGCACCTACGGAACACTAACACAGAACCACAGACTGACACTAGAAAATTGAAGTCTCATCACAACAGCAAGTCTTACCTTCAAAAACCTTCAAAATTCCTTCTTCTTTTCATCTACATGTCTTCACACACGAGTATTTTGGGCGTTACCAATTGCATTGGAGTGACTGGTTTATGTCTGGGTTTTGTTTGTTTTCCCTTCTTAACATATATAACTTTTATTCATATTTGTACTTATTACTCAAAGCCACCAGAAACAATCATTAAAAAATCCCTGATTCTTATGGACAACCTCCACAAGTGTTATTTTCCAGCTACAAATAAATTATCATGTGATGGCAGTTAAGCCTTTCCTAAAAATGCAATTCTTTTTTTCTTATGAAAACCATCCACAATTTAACAAATACAATTTTAATTCATTTTGGTTACTATGCTTGAAGGTGAGAATAAGAAGCAGCAACCTTTGAGGACATGAGACACTGGAACCCATTACCCAAAGAAGTGGTAAATGCTCCATCTCTGGCAGCGTTCAAGGCCAGGCTGGGCAGAGTCTTGGGTGACATGGTTTAGTGTGAGGTGTCCCTGCCCATGGTAAGGCGGTTGGAACTGGATGATCTTAAGGTCCTTTCCAACATAAAACATTCTATGATATATTTTAGTTCTATATTTCCAATTAAAAAATTCATAGAATTAAAATAAGATTTAGAGTAAAAAAAGGTGGCTGTTAAAAACTCCCAGAAAGCAAAACTAGCAATAAATACAATTGACTTATGCTTTTAGCTAATTGTGACATTGAAGCCAGAGGAAACATATTTCAAGTATTAAATTCAATATTGTTGAGGACAAAGATTCTAATAAATTTTTCAATCACACATTTCTCACCAAATCTCAATGATGTTAATGTGATAAAAGACATGTGACAGGGTATATCTGTTACTCTTCGAACATGACAAGCACTGGGGAAAGGGGTATGCTGGCAAGCTCTAATACTCTCACATCTTTGACAGCCAGAGAGAGTTTTAATCAGTTTGCTAGTTCAGGGCTTCCTAGAATAGATGCAATTTTGTCATTTTTCATGTGTTCTCATGATCAGTTAATGGATTTCATTATTTTTTCTTTTGCCTCCAGCTCAGACAACCTTCCCGTCTTACAATTACTCCTAAATCGATTCATAAGTTATCCGTATTTTCTCATCAGGAACACTAATGAGCTTGTCTAAAATTCAGTTTTAATGCAGCATTCTCCAGAGTCACTGAGGTGTTCTTTTGAAATCCACATTTCTGTGTTACTCCCCAAAATTTCAGCAGATGCACCACCATTTGAGATTCCGTCACTCTTGTGCCTATATATACACCGAGTTCAGAGCCTAAATCCACACATGAATACAGAAGGCTTGATTAGCATTTTCAGAGCCCAAAGTCTTTGTACAACCACTTCTGTTTATTCAAGCATTCTCCAAAATCATACACAGCTTGGAGAACAAGAGGGTAATCTAAATATTCAAGTGTGAATTCCAAAATTAAACATGGATTTGTCTTGGTGGTGTTAGAAATCACAGAACCAGACAAAATCTGGCTGTACAGGATGTCAGCTACTCCAAATTCATGGTCAAAGTAAGGCTGCCTTCAAAGGGAGAGCAGGCTTTTCAGGAAGTTGTACACCACAGTTTTATTACATTCTGTGGCCATCAAACCTCTCCTGTCCATTGTCCTATTTTTAATGACTTAAGGAAGAGCTAGGTGATCTTAAGGTCCTTTCCAACCCTAACTATTCTATGATTCTATGAACTTCGCATCAAGCAGCTCCTATGAACCTACAGCAGATTTCAGAGTTCAAACTGAACAGGGTTTAAATATTTATGTATTTATTTGCTATGATCAACTTCCAAATTAGATGTTCTCTTTAGGGAGAAAAGTGCTTTGAAACTTTTTAAGCAGATCCAAACCTTCCATGTGCTATATGCACATGGTGGAGGTTGTCACTGCACAGGCAGATTGCAATCTAAGCCCAGAGGTAAATGAGATACTATTCTTGTCTTGACCAGACTGTATATGCAATTTTAAGCAGAAAAAAGCCTTTAAACTGAATGTTAACTTATCTGGGAAGAACAGAAAGAGCAGCAGAAGCCAGAATAACTTAAGCTAAAAATGCAACAGATAAACACAGTCTGAAGGTAGCACATTTGTCGTCACTTGAAGCTTTCATGATTATGTTCGTGCAGCTCACAAAAACATGCTGTAGTCAAACGTACTTTGCTAGATTCAAAATAAAGGAAAAATCACTAAAACTACTTATTTCTCTAATACAAAAAAAACTAAAGTATATGTTCAAAAACCTTTTTGAACGTGTTCATATTATCTATAAACCTGCAAAAAGAAATGAGAATGGAAATATTCATCAGTGCTGAATAAAACAATAGCCCAACGTTTTGCTACTCCTTCCTGACTGCACTTTATTTCCTCTAGTCTTCTCGACATACTGCTGAACTAGAAATACATTGCTCCTCGTCACAATACAAAGGTAAGGATCTCGGGCACATTCATTTCCACAAGTGAAGATATCCAAGTCCTCTAGTTCAACTTGTAATTTCTTTACTTACATTTATTGAGTCGTGTTATCAAATACAAATCTACCTATACCAAAAGTCAACACAAGCAATCTGAGAAACTATTTAAATACAATGATATTTTCACTTTTTGGCCGATATATTCTCTTTTTTGAGGCAAGGTACTGAAAACTAAACTGAAAGGAAAACAGGAAATTCACTCATAGAAGACTCAATTATTTGCTCTTTTCACAACAGGTCATAGCAGCTTCACTTCATATGGCAACATCAGAACCAGAAGAAGAGAGCTCATAACCTCATTTTCAGTTGGTATCAAAATGAATTCAGTTCCATACCAACAACAATATCATCAAGGTTTATAATGAAACTTGTAGAAAGATAACTTCATTTTTAACAAAAAAAGAATGGGTGTAATTTCTGTCAAAAAATGACACACTGTAAGTAGCATAGAAACCACACAGACATCCTTTTTGAGGAATCAAAATACTAGTGATTTATATTTCATCTCTCACATTGTGAAAACAAAAACATCAAGTCTGTTCTCACATTCAAAAGGCTTACGTTTTACCCAGCAGACCAGTCCAAAATCCACAACATCCACAAGAACATGGTTAGTAACAGGTGGACTGGAATTCATTTTTAATATAATGAGCATTCGTAGAAGAAAAATTACTTGTGTATTTTAAATAATAGAATAAAATTATGCAACCAGCTTCCCATTATTAATGGTAACTCAGAAACAGAAAGGCACTAGGCCACAAAGTCAGCAAATTGAACTAACAGTGAGGGAAGTTTGATGTCTACTTATGTGATTGCACAGTTCCTGCCCCTCTGCATGCATGCACACCACATGAAATCTGTACAGACACAGAAAACATGATATATACAGATATACAAAAATATTCTCCAACCATAAATTGGTCTACCTGGTTAAAAAACGGGCAACACTAATATATACATTATGCACATTACCTAGCAACACTTTCACATTGCTCATTTTAGACCACTGGACAAATGTATTACCTTCTATTCACAGATTCTACTCACTTGAAAGCTAACTGGTTGAGCATACACTCCTCATTGATCACAGCATGAAACAAAACAGGTTACAGGTTCTTTAATGTACTTGGTTGGTTTGGCTTGTTTTCAATGTGAACCTGTCTTCCATGATATAACAACAAACCAAGAGCATGTGCTCAGTCAGATCCCTGTCTTAAATTGTCTGTTTCATAGTCTATACTGCTTTTAAAAGACAAGCATAAGGTAAATAGTTGTTGCTACTCTATTCCCGCTCTTACTTTGAGACTATAAATTATTTAGAGCAAGAACTTCTAAACATGTTTGAACAGAGCTTTGCACCAGAGACCACAAACAAAAAATGTTCAAGTTTTTATCATCAAAGCTTATTAAGATAATTGTGTAAAATGAGTAAATATAGCATCTGGTTAAAGGAAGAACAAAAGAAACTGAAGGTACTTGCCTGGGTAACGAGCGGCTCCAATAGCCTCTCTACTGTGAGAGTCCTGATTTCCAAACTTTTGGGGTCCCATTTCAAAATGATAGGTGACGTTGCAGAAGTCATACTCCCTAGAACAGACAAAAGCACAAAACATCAGTGAAAGTTATTAGTGTAATATTCAAATACTACCTATAATTTATTTAGGGAATAACATATACACTGCTCCCATTCACATATAAAATGCTTCTCCATAATCTTGCTAGCACTCCTCTACTGAAAGCTGGGAACTCCCGGGTGCACCACTGCCATATCCACCAAGTGCTTAAACATTTATATTCAGAAATTTCTTCTCTCCTACACCCCTTAATAACAGATACCCTATCAAGCTGTATACATGCCGTACTGGGTGTCTGTGGTAAGGTTTTGATAGTGGCAGGTGCTGAAAAGTGGGCTCTGCAAGAAGAGGACAGGGCTGTCCCATGTTAGAGGCAGCATGGACCCACCACGGGACACAGCTGAGCCCATTAGTGATGCTGGTGACACATCTAGCGAGGCAAAACAGTGCTGGCAGCACTAGGAGTGAGGTAAAGAAAGTGTGAGAAATCATTGCAACCCCAAGGTCAGAGAACAAAATGCTACAGAGATTCCCCTGCAACCCCTGGAGAACACCATGGTAAAGCAGATATTCCTCTGCGGCTCATAAAGGACAACAACAGAGCAGATATTACTGCAGGTCATAGAGGACAAACCACCACAGCAGATGGAAATGTCCCGGGGGGAACTGCATCCCATGGTGAGCAAGCACAGGAGAGAACCCACACTCCACCAAGAGAACAGTGAGGAAGAAGTGGTAGAGCTGAAGCATTACAAACTGACTGCAGCCCCCACTCCTTAATCCCCACTTCACCATCCAAGGCAGGAGAAGCAAGGAAGTAGAGGAGTCAGAAGTGAAGCTGAGACTGGGAAACAAAAAGAGGGTGGGGGAAGGTGTTTCAAAGAGACAGAAGTATTTGGTGACAATCAATGCTCCATGTAAGCAAATGTCCATGAAAAAAGAGACAGAGAAAACTTTGGTAAAAATGTCCTCATTTTAAATATTTCTGGTTTAAATATTTGCTTTTGTTTTAAAATTAAAAAAATTAGAAGTCACATATACATACAACACCATGAGAACTCTAGCAGGGAAAGACAATGCAATATCATATTGTACATTGCACGAGGTACAAATCATAGAATCATAGAATGGAATCACAGAATAGTTAGGGTTGGAAAGGACCTTAAAATCATCTAGTTCCAACAGGGGCAGGGACACCTCACACTAAACCATATCAGTCAAGGCTTCATCCAACCTGGCCTTGAACACTGCCAGGGATGGAGCATTCACAACCTCCCTGGGCAACCCATTCCAGTGCCTCACCACCCTAACAGGAAAGAATTTCCTCCTTATAGCCAATCTAAACTTCCCCTGTTTCAGTTTGGACCCGTTACCCCTTGTCCTACCACTACAGTCCCTAATGAAGAGTCCCTCCCCAGCATCCCTATAGGCTCCCTTCAGCTACTGGAAGGCTGCTATGACGTCTCCACGCAGCCATCTCTTCCCCACTCTGAACAGCCACAATTTTCTCAGCCTATCTTCACATGGGAGGTGCTCCAGTCCCCTGATCATCCTCATGACCCTTCTCTGGACTTGTATCAAGCCCCCCCATACAATAATAGCCCAGAAGTTTAAAACTGTTTCCTCCAGAAAACCGTGTTTAACTGACAAGCTCATTTCAGTAACACACAAAAAACACCTCCAAAAACCAATGCACAACCCAGTGAACACAGTCAAAAGAAGCTCATCTGTTGCTCCTGGAATAATAATCTACCTCATAAAGCTTAATTCAATAAGGTACATACTCAGTACTTAGCAACATTATCTAGTATATACAAAATAATTTCTACTGCTTTATTCAGGAGAACATCTTGACTAATTGCTGTAACTCACAATTTTTTACCAGGCTAGGAAGCCTATGCAAAAATCCTTCACAGTCTGCAAAAGCTTTTCACCGTGTTACTAGCAGACAACTTAAAATACTTGCTCAAGAAGAGAGGCGGATCAGAACTTCCTAATCAATGTATTTATAAATCACATTAAAAAAAACAGCCCTCAGCCTCCTCGCCTTTGCAAACATTTGGTAGCAGGATCATCTGATAATATCTAGCGCGTGCCAAAACTGCTATCATTCAGTTTCCACTCTTCCACAGAAAATCTGTAGGCTTCATGTTTGACAATGCTGAAAACACCCATACATGTGATTAAAGAAAACCAAGAGACAGGTTCTAGTTGCTTTAAGCATAGTTAATGTGGGAGATATCCTCATTTTTCCAACAGCTTGATCATCTTTCAGAACCTTTGTTATACACAGATAGTTTCTAGTCCAGCTGGTCTCTATATTCAAAAAGTAAGTTTTAAATAGGCAATTATTTTAGTCAATAATTTATGAGTCATAATGCTTTTAAATGCAACCACAGTTTGATTTTAATAAGCACACTTTTCGTCACTATTAACATTGGCTCTGAAACATAGACCTCTTATTATACAAAGATGTATTGAAAGCTGTAACATAGCCCAAAACCAACTAATCTCAGTGGATGGCAGTCACACACGTAACACAAAAGATAACCTGGATGATCAGTTGTTTCAATCAGAATACTGCCTCAGTTTCAACTTCTACTAAAAATATCCTTCAAAATCCAGTATGAAAGGGTGAGCAACTCTTTCAACTATAAAGAGGATGCACACAAGAAAATGCCATATTAAAACCCTGTGAGAAACTCATTTACAGGGAAACCTACCCCACAAAAGCAAGGAAGGGAAAATCA
This sequence comes from Pezoporus wallicus, assembly GCF_028554395.1. NCBI lineage: Eukaryota > Metazoa > Chordata > Aves > Psittaciformes > Psittacidae > Pezoporus > Pezoporus wallicus. The sequence goes on along the minus strand of NW_026637098.1, from coordinate 931,587 downwards.
AAAGTCAAATTAGTGCATTTCCCCCAACACTTCTCCAGCTGCTGTCACAACAGCAATTTTAAATGACAAAAGACTAAAAAGAAATTACCTGCCCAAGTGTATGCACACAAATAGGTGGAATATTTCTTCCTTGCCATTTCCAGAGATCTCCCCAGACTGAGCAAGTCAACAAGGACTCCTCAGTTGGCTAAAGCAAAGGATAAAAGAAAGATCCCTGACTCTGTCTTATGGCTATCTGACCAAGTACTCCCCAACCACAGCTTTAAGTACTTCACTGAAAAGATAAATTGCTTCATAGCTTACACCTGGCTTTGGGTGTGCTTCACAACTTACACCTGGCTTTGGGTGCGCTTCACAACTTACACCTGGCTTTGGGTGCGCTTCACAACTTACACCTGTGAGGAAAAGAGCCTGTGTGAGCAGGGGATAATGGTACCACCAATATTTCTCATATAAAGGTAAGAGTATTATGATAGAAAATAGTAACAGCAATAAGTAAGATCTCCTTTCTTATTACCTTCTAGACTAGACAGATATCCACTATTTTCTTAAGTAGCTTAAAATTTGTTGTTTTCCCCTGAAGTTTCCCAAATATTATCATTTTTTTAATGGCAACATACTTGGAAAACAACCCAGTCTTTCTTCAGAATGTGAAACTGGGTTTTCTCATCTGAGTTCCAACCCCTGTAATTTAGAAACATGCACTGATTGGTTTGGGGATTAAATTACATTGAATTAAAATTCACATGGTGTTTTTATGATTGCAGAGTTAAGCAAAGATTTTTTAGCAGAAAGTTTCAGTGAAACAATCTGTGCTGTTCACATATATTATTATCAACTGGCAGAGTGTGATTATCAAGTCTGCATTTAAAATCTGATATTACTAAATAAGGAAAGTATGTTAATAGCACTGTAATAATACTGCTAAAGAAGCACACTCATCATTACAGTCCTAATCCTGACACTAGCTCCACACTTTCGCAATTATATATTTACTTAATTCTATTTCTTCGCTGTGTTTTTTCTTCCCTAAGCATGTGCCAAAATATGCCTGTCTTGCTTTAAGCTTTTTGGCTTCCCTAAATACAGCAATACAGAAGTATCTCCACCCAGGCCATTATGGTTCAATGTTAACATTTGTTTAGGCAGTCTATTGTCAAAGCCTGTCTGTAAAGCAATTAAGTGTTTACTTTAGTCAACAAATCATTGGATTCCTATATGAAAGTCAAATTCCATGTTAGCAGAAATCTTTGTTGAAACAACAATCGCCACAAATCTTACCCCACCACCCTGATCACACACCTTTCTCACACAGCAGAACTTCACTTTTAGGAGCCTTCTACAAAACCAACATATTCTGCACATGAAATTACTTGTTAGTCCATCACACTATGCTGTGTTGTTTTCCTCTGCAACAGATCCACTTTCCCTGCAACTTACACATGTGCATTCTAACTGCCAAAAACTGCTCATAGGTGACAGTCCATCTCACTTCTATGCTGCAACTTAACTTTACATGATCAAAGGTACCATTTGCCAAAGCAACCTGATTATTTTAATATAATTATAAACCTTGCCAGCCTAGAACAGGCCTCTAGGTGTTAGTCCAGTTCACATCTGCAATGCAGAACACTGCAGCCATGGAAGACATGCTAAACATTTCATACTGAATAAAGTAGAAACCCATTCTACCCGATTCATAGCAGATCTGTAGGATTAATCTGATGGCAATGCTAGACTGGCAATACTTTACTGCAATACTTGTACAATACAAGTCTGTACTTCTAACGGTGTATTTGCTACTGGAGGGTAAAAATTTAGATTCACTTCTAGAAACATAGAATCATAGAATAGTTAGGGTTGGAAAGGACCTTAAGATCATCTAGTTCCAACCCCCCTGCCACGGGCAGGGACACCTCACACTAAACCATGGCACCCAAGGCCTCGTCCAACCTGGTCTTGAACACTGCCAGGGATGGAGCATTCACAACCTCCCTGGGCAACCCATTCCAGTGCCTCACCACCCTAACAGGAATTTCCTCCTTATAGCCAATCTAAACTTCCCCTGTTTCAGTTTGAACCCGTTACCCCTTGTCCTGTCACTACAGTCCCTAATGAAGAGTCCCTCCCCACCATCCCTATAGGCCCCCTTCGGACACTGGAAGGCTGCTATGAGGTCTCCACGCAGCCTTCTCTTCTCCATGCTGAACAGCCCCAACATTTGTCAGCCTGTCTTCATACAGGAGGTGCTCCAGTCCCCTGATCATCCTCGTGGCCCTCCTCTGGACTTGTTCCAAGAGAAAGAAAGATGTCCAGCAAGGTAGAAAGTAAGCTGAGGGGACGCAAAAGTGCCTCTTCAGTGGCAGCATACACACAGATGACTGTTTCAAGAAGACTGAGAAACTGAACAACAGACAGTTTGTGCTTTCTTGGTTTGCATCCTTGTATTGATAACCATGTCAAAACAAACACCTCTCTACACAGACAGATTTATGTGAAGAGTACAGAATTCCTTACAGCACAATGTAGAGATGTAGATTCTATAGCTCTTGAGAGACATGCAGAAAAATTCTGACTGACTTCATGCATTTATGTGCTTCACTGGGAGCTAGAAGTCTAAATACACGAATGGTTACATCTTTAAGTATGCCTACAGAGTATAACAGCATGACATGAGAGATGCCCAGCCTGGCTCTGAATTCCCTCATAGGGGTACAGGGTAGGCTGGAGATCAGGACAAACTAGCTTGGGCATTAGAAGTACCAGCACTGCACACAGTCCTAGAAACCCACCATCTGGCTGATCTGGCTGGCAGAGAACTGCAGTGATACCTGGAAGTATATATATAGCTGTGATTCTGCTGTTTCCTTATGTTAATCTGCAGTATTGAGCAACGCAGACATACCTTGAGATCTGACCTGAGCATTGTAAAGTGCCCCTGCAAAAGCTTGATGCTCAAAGGAGCCTGGTTTCCAAGGCTATTCTCAATCCATCTGCCCATCCTCTGCTTGTACTAATAGGAGAATACAAGCAGAAGAATGACTGCATAACAATTGCGAAGAAGGGAAATAAAGGGAAAATGCTAAGAGGATAGAGACTAACAGTGAGGACTAAAAGAGCAATAGAAAAGAGAATACAGAGCATCCCTTTCTACAGATAAAAGCACCTATCATTACTCAATGACAGCCTAGTACAGCCTCCAGCAGATCAGTTGAAACAATCAGTTGACACGGGCAGTTCCCATCACCTTTCTTTAAAAAAAAGGAGAAAGAAGAAAGGGGGGAAGGGAGAAAAAAACTGGAGCAAGATGTTTTGTAGGAATATCTGTAGGAATATCTGTCTCTCCATGCTTAAACTGAAAGAGTTGATTTAGATCAAATATTAGGCAGGAGTTCTTCGTTGTGAGGGTGCTGAGGCGCTGGCACAGGCTGCCCCATCCCTGACAGTGTTCAAGGCCAGGCTGGATGCGGCATGGAGCAACCTGCTCTAGTGGAAGGTGCCCCTGCCCCTGGCAGGGGGATGCAACTCGATGAGCTTTAGGTCACTTCCAACTCAAACCACTCCATAATTCCATGTTTGAATAAGGTTTTGACATACTTGTTTAGTTTGTTTCATATATGACTCTTCTCTCTTCTTTCCTAACACTTTTGGCAGGAAAAAAAAACAAGCTAAAATAAATGTTTAGGCCCCACTCCCAAGGTTAACCATGCAGAGAATTTTTAATTTGAGGTTTAAGCTCTCAACTTTCTTTTGGATTCGCAGCCCTTTCCTATTCTGTGAACCCTCCACCTCCACGTTGGGCTCAGATTCTGGTCTGGCCTCAACAAAACAAAGTTCTTAAATGGAAGCAGCCTATTGGGCAAACTCAAGACTTGTAGCCAATAAGGCACCAAGTAAGGAGGAAAATGGCCTTGACAAGGGAAGGATTATCTTGGTAAGAAAGCCAGTGGGAAGGTGACCAGGCGGTGCCCTGACACAGAAAGAGGAAAGCTATAAAAAGGCAATGGCTGAGTCATTCACACTTTTCAGTCACATTAACCAGCTCAGTCTTGGAGGCAACTGCCTACACCAAGACCTGACTGAGCCAGGAGAGCAAATTGCCTTCAGAAATCAAAGAGGACACATGAAGAACTCACAGGGAACATGCAAACTGCAGTGTAAGGGGTAGTGTAAGAGAAAGGTTCCACCTACACCCACCTCCTCGACCTGCTGCAGCTTCTGCTTTAAATAAAAAGAGTCATAATACATTTCAAAATTATGTGCAAAGCTTGTGGATTTAATGTTCAAATTGCTTTATATATGTCATGGTTTAAGCCCAGCCATAAATCAGAACCACGCAGTCTCTCTCTCATTCCCCCGGAGGGATGGGGAGGAGAATCAAAAGAATGTAACTCCCATGGGCTGAGATAAGAACACAAATCACTGCTGCTACCACCAATAGTAATAATGGTAAGGGAAATAACAACGGAAGAGAATACAACTGCTCATCACCCGCCAACAGATACCCAGCCCAACCGAGCAGTGAACCAGCCCTTCCAGGTAACTACCCCCAGTTTTACATTCTGGGCATGACGTGCTGTGGTATGGAATACCTCTTTGGTCAGTTTGGGTCAGATGTCCTGTCTCTGCTTCCTCCCGGCTCCCCCTCCTTCCTGGCAGAGCATGAGACTCACAAAGTCCTTGGTCAGACTAAACATTACTGAGCAGCAACTGAAAACATTGGTGTTAGCAGCACTTTTCCCAGGCTGAAAGTCAAAACCACAGCACTGCACCAGCTACTAAGAAGGAGAAAAAATGACTGCTATTGCTGAACCCAGGACAATATAGCATATATTATTGGCTTTCTAATCCAATATGGCTTAGAAATATTCTAGTTTAAAGGCTCACACATCTACAACTCTAGACTGTACCTGCCTGGGATCTCACATCAACATTGCCTGAGTCAGCCCCGAGGAACATAATACCACTATGTGGCAGGAGCTCTACAAACCTACACCCCCTTTAGTGCAGCAAACCTTTGAGCTTCACCCAGTCCCCAGTAGGCCCTTTCTAAACCTCAGAAAGAGGCTTCAACAAACTTTAATTTGAATCTAAGGACACTGGGACAAGAAGCTGGACGATGAATTCAACTCTCAGGTTCACTACACAGAAGATCCTCAGTCTATGAGCATGTTAGACACAATACCCAATTCTTAAAACACCTAAAAATCTAATGGTTGGTTCTCCATAAATAAGTTGGTGATATGGGGAGGACTATCCCTAGGAAGGGTGAAAAATAGGGAGATGTAGTGATGGGACAAGGGGTAATGGGTTTAAACTGGAATAGGGTAAGTTCCAGTTTGATATAAGGAAGAAGCTCTTTTCTGTGAGGGTGGTGAGGCACTGGCACAGGTTGCCCAAAGAAGTGGTAAATGCTTCACCCCTGGTGGAGTTCAAGCCCAGGCTGGACAGATCCTTGGGTGACTTGGTCTAGGGTGAGGCATCCCTGCCCATGGCAGGGTGTTGGAACTGGATGACCTTAAGGTCCTTTCCAACCCAAACCATTCTATGATTCTATATGCTTGCCCTAATATATATTAGAACTGTTTGATGTGAAACAGTTCTACTGCTTTACTCTAAGAACTTTAAGCAATTAAAGTACTTGAAATCTGTTTTTAACAGCCATACATAAAATATATTCAAATAATTTATCTTCCATTATTCATAAGAAGATGCCTTTTTCCACTAAAGAACTTTTGCAGTCAAAGTAGACTTTCCTAAAATGCTCAGTGAAACAATTTTTAAGGAATCTATCCCACAAGGGAACCCAAGCCCCAACAAAAGATTGCCAAGTCACTTCTGTGCAACCACAGACTTTTCCACAAACCGCTCTGTATTCACACAGCTCTCTAATAAAAGTCTTCTCACAGAGTTCTGGATGTGATCAAAGCCTCTGAGCTCACTGCTGCTGGGATGCTGGTTCATGCAGGGTCACACTGCAAGCCCAGGAAAACCAAACTATTTTAAATCAGGTCCTTGGTGCAGATCCTTTGCTCTGCATTCTCCCTCCATCATATTTTCCCCCAGATGACAGCAAATTTCTGCATACAGCAAAGCAATATATGTATGAGGTGTTTATTTGATTGTAGCTACGACCAGTTTATATAAATGACACTCCTTTTTTAGTAATAAAACCATAACTTTCAAACACATTTTTCAAGTTCTGTTTCTTCTTATGAAAATATTAATCTCACATCTTGCAGGTGACAAGGCAGGGGTGGGGGGGAAGTGGAAATAAAATTTGTCTCTAAATCTATTTAACCTCTTGTTATTCATTGTATTAACTGGCATTAGTTAAACCTTACATTTTACAAGAGCAGAGAAGTATTAAGCATCTTCGGTTTAAGCAAATGCACATTTGCTTCCCTTATAACACAGAATTTGCAGCTCAAATTCCAACTGTTTTTCAAAACAAAGTTCCTGACCTTGGCTCTAACCAGGACTTGGCACACTTCTGCTTCTTCATGCAGGGGTCATCCTTTCACTAAAAATACCCTATTTACAATTCCTCATACTTGGAAACTCTGATTAACCTTACTTCTGTATTTCCCTGCAGCTTTTCTCGAGTTCTTTGAAAGACAGCTCTTTATTCCACAAGATCAACCATTGCTACCTGCAGATGAAACAATTTACACGTTTTCCTATGGAGAGTCAAAGCTTCAGGGGGTTTTGTGCTGTGTTGTGCTTTGGTTCATTTTTATGAAGACTATTTCCCTGCTAGTTTTATTACTATACCAATGCTGCTACTATTATCTCTATGCATCTTTCTCCTTCATTAAGTTTCAAATTATCTGACTCTTAATTCTTCTAATGACGAGGGTTTTGCTCTTGTTTCTACAGATGCAACACTATTTTCCTGCACCGAATAAAATCTTTTAGTTATCCGAACTATAGATACAACCGGCCCAAAGCTTGTACAATTTCACTGTGACATACTAGATGGCAACAGCCTACCCTTGCTCTTGTAAAGTCCACAAGCTTCCACGCTATGGAGGAGCTGTTCCTTTTTCCAGCTCCATAATTAACACAATAAACAGAACTGTTTTTCAAACAAAGCCCCGTGGGAGCACAGTTGACATTTTCCTTAGCAATTAATATGAAGGGTCATTAATAACCTTACTGAACATTCCCACGCGCTTCTAGAGGCACACAGTGTCTTGCTGCTGGTATCTGCATTTGTCAATCTGTTCATCAATTGCCTCTGAGAAATTCCTATAAATCTTAGCAAAATATTGTCATTTAACCTTGTGCTCATGAAATTTGCTCTTTCTTTAAACATGTTAAAGAAAGTTGCTCTGTCCTTAGTAAATCCATTCAGAACAGGACTCTTACTCTGATAGAAGCTACATGTGCCATTCCATAATTATTTACCACTGTTCCACTAACCCCCAGAAAGATGGAGTAAAAGTCTGTAATGATGAAAATACATTTTAAGAGTAAAGACTAAGTTGCTTAATTCTGATTCAGCTCTTACTATTGAAACTTTTCCTGATGTTATTCTTATGCTGATGAATGTTTTAAATAAAGCAAAACACATAGATAGCCTTCCAGCATGTGAAGGGGGCCTACAAGGATGCTGGAAAGGGACTCTTCATCAGGGACTGTAGCAACAGGACAAGGGGTACCAGGTTCAAACTTAAATAGGGGAGATTTAGGTTACATATAAGCAGGAAATTCTTTACTGTGAGGGTGCTGAGGCGCTGGCACAGGGTGCACAGAGAAGCTGTGGCTGCCCCATCCCTGGCAGTGCTCAAGGTCAGGCTGGATGGGGCTTAGAGCAAACTGCTCTAGTGGAAGGTGTCCCTGCCCATGGCAGCGGGTTGGAACTGGATGAGCTTCAAAGTCCCTTCCAACACAGACCAGTCTGGGATTCTATGATCAATGATGCTATCCAAAGACTTCAGTCATTCCTAGTTGTGTGTTTGCAGGATTTGAAAACTTACTTTCAGAAGTATGGAAACACTTGGAAATACATGAAATGTGCATAAGAAACAGATCACCATTATATTCTCAAATGAATTAATTTAATTAGAGATAATAAAGGTCTGTATTTCCCATTTGGAGCAGTGCCGTGTTCAAAAAGAAGAAATGCAGACAATCAGAGAACACACACAATTCCTAATGAAAAAGGTGACATCCAAAGCCAGAACAATGCAGATGACATGCTTAATAAAAATAACTTAAATTAAAAAACATCTTTTGTACTAAAACCTAGACACAACTCTAGAGGAATGAAATTTCCCTTTAGAAAGACCAGACTTCCTAAACCCTGTTAACTGTCTTTATTTTATTACAGATTTGGACTAACAGGATTTTTCCTTATTTTTCCTTAATAAGGGAATACTGAAGACATAGCAGAAAAATAGGAAAAAAGTGTTGTGCTTTTCCTTAAAATTTGTAGACAGAATGACCCCAGAGTGCGGCTGACAAGTCAACATTAACCTCTCACGACCTCGTTAACACAGCAGTTACAAAATTACTGTTGTTATCATAGATTTATATATTTTCAATTAAGAGAACCTTAGAGATCATAGAAATAAAAAGCTTCTCCTAACAGACTCCTCAATCCAGGCCAAGGTACAGTAAAATCCAGTGTGTGAAAGCTAAAATTAAACAAGTTCTTAATAGAAATAAACTGCTTTTTTGAAATAGGGAAAATACTTACGGGGAGCAATTCACAAGGTCCTGAGATGGATTTTCTACCCCTGCTTGTTTGAAATCCAGAACATTACTGCCTCAGAGGTAAGGATTACTTTAAATAGGACTGGCTTCATTAAAAGATACAGTGCATGTTATCCAGGTGATTACACTAATCGCATCTCTTCCTTCCAGCATCCCATTTCTGACAGCATATGAAAACACACTGCTTTGAGTTTGGTAGAGGGAAAGCTTGGTTCAATCAAAACATAAACCTATCACTGCACTGCACCTGGAGAACTTGCTACTTAAGTATGCTTAACAAGACATGAAAAAACCCGCGACAAAACAAAAGCAAAGGGATCTGACTTCATTTCAGACAATTCTTCACAGCCATGTGAACACACTGCAGGTCATCAACAAATACCCATGTTTCCAGAGAAGCCGATTCACACACTCCAGCAGGAACTAAATTCAGCTTTGATCAAACTGAGTTCCAGAACCCTTGAACTCTAGCAGTGAAAACTATATATATAGCAGTACTTTCCATTAAGATAAGAAGCATATAGATTTAAGAGTTCCTGCTAATTACAACTGTGCCAGTGTAGGTCAGACAGGCCAGCAACATCCAGAGGTTTATGCTCCATGGCAACATAATTCACGTCTGGAAAGCAACTGGAACTGACTGGTACTATCCATTATTTGTTTAAAACTAGCCATCAAATAAAGAAAATTATTTGATGTGAAGAATAAACACGTTGGGGTTGGTTTGTTTAATGTTTCCCCAGCTTTAGCTAAATGGATTACTTACAGAAGCAGGAGGCGGCAAGATAATCTAGTGACAGCTGATATTTACATTGTACATACGCAGCAGTAGCATAAAATGTTAGCATCATTGTGTATACCATTGTGTATAATTTCCTAACCATGCCACCATTTCAAAGTTTCTTACTTTGTATCTTACCAGGGAAAAAGTCAGTTTTCAGGAGAGCCAATTTGTTTTCTTTGACTTACATGCATATTTTTAATAACTCCAGTGTATTCTGTCAGTCATCACAATGATGCATGAATGTTCTTGGGTTTTACTGAGGTCCTCACAGTAGAATTAAAGAAAAAGAAGGCAATTCAATAATAGCAAGTGTCATCATTGTTTCTCCTCATTGCACAGGCATGGAAAGTATCCAGTATCACCATGTATCCCTGGTCGTGGTATGTTTATCCTTTAAGCCTAAGCAGTTCTTTGTTTTTAATATTGCATTCAAATATCTACTCAATAGGTGATTCTCCTGCTCTCACTAACCCATAGCGTCCTACCACTGGTTTTGCTCCCATGGACAAAGCACTCTAAGCTTGCCCTTTGTGGCTATTTTGTTGTTCAGTTGGTTTTCACTACATGTTTACATCATTCTCTTGAAATTCCCTATCCATCTTCACATAATTCCACTGTGCCATACAATTTGGGTTTTAATAATTCTTATCACTGCAGCTCCATCTTTCTAATGTCTGAAAGCAAACTAGGTGTGGCAGTTTCTAGTCTACTCAGCAACTCTACTAGTGCTCTAGCTTGGAACATGATACCTAATGTAATGTCATCATTTTTTTTTTTCCTTTCTGTGCAGTACTCATAACTGAACATGCTTTTCCCCAGGTCACCCATCAAGGAACCAATCATCCCAAGGCCAAATGACAATAATTTCTCTACTCATACATCTTATGACTTATTCATTCCTTTGTGTCTGAAATATAATTGTGTTGCCTTCTTAGCATTAATTCAGAGCCCAAACCAACATTACCTGTGACACCTACAGAGCACAAATGGCCTTTCAATAGTATTTTGCTTTTCAAAAGCCCAAAATCATATTTAAAAACACGTAATTATTTCCTCAGACTTGTGTTATTAACCGATATCTGAAATATGGAAAACAAAACTAAAACCATACAGGCAATTTTCTAGTTTTGGTCATTCAATTGTCATACACAGGCTCTCTACACTAGCTATGGTCAGTCCATTGTCATGCACATAGACATTTCTCTACACTAGCTAGAACTTCTACAGTCACAGTTCCAGAAATCTTTTTAATATTAGCTCCTGATACCCATGGTGCAACCACGAGTGAACACAAGACAGTTGCAATAAAATCAGCAGCCAGTCTAGAGTGCAATTGCTAACAGATCAAGAGAATTTACCAGCTTCAGCATCGAAACATTAGGCCCTGCATCAAGCACTACTTTGAGACAGATCTACTTGTACCTTTTCTTTCAATTAAGCAAACCAAAAATACTACAGGTGCTTTGAACTGGTAAAACCAGATTTTATTAGAACAGTGTTTAGCCAAAATAATAAAGAAAATTCGGAAAGAGAGAATCAAAATGAAAGGGATTTCTGGACAATTGTATCTCCCTTTCACAGTGTCCTTTTGGGGTAAATCTTTTCCTTTAATCTTGCTCTTAGGTCTAGTATTTTGTGGAGGCTTGTTGGGTAGCAACCAACATATTTTACTATATCTTTGATAGCCTGAGAAAATCTATTTCCAACATTGTTATAACACATCTTCTCAGGTGTCTATTCATAACTTCTCTAAGAAAGCATCAGGTTTCCAGTAATGCTACAGATTCCACACTTGCTTCTGTATCTCACACTGCCTTCCTGATCCATCATACTCTTGTAATTAAAACACACTATGGATAGTCCAAGCTTTATTACTTTCCTTTACTTTTAAGTCCTTTCCACCTTCTCTTATGTTGCTGGCAACAAACTAACTGATCCCAGGACTAAACATCTACTGAAGTGCAAAACGCCAACCAACATAGTCCAATCATTCTATAGATGTTTCTCCCTTTTTGCTTCCTTGCAACTAAACAAGAACCATGGTGCAGAATTGCTCTTCTCCATCTTCTTAAAATGACTACGAAAAAAAAATAGATTTAATTTAACCCTGATAAATGCAAAGTGATAAAAACCGGGAAAAAGGACCAGCATCCTGATTACATACCTAACGTTAGATTCTGAATTGATTATTAATAGCCAGGAATGCAATCTGTGAATTATAATGGCTTTATGTAAATGCCAGTTTAACACAGAGTAACAGTCAAAAATAAAGTGAGGAATTATTCTGAAAGGGAAAGAGAACAAAACAGAAAACACCATTAAAAATCCATATCATGAATACTATTTGGCCATCACTCTTCTACACAGAATACTGCAGAACTGAGAAATACAGCAGCAACAAGGATGATCAAGGGCTTCAAGGAACAACCAAATAGATCAAAAATTTTCATTATGCAGAATAAAAGACTGAGGGGGAATACAATATAACCAACAAAACCTGATGGATAAAGTGAAACAAGCTTTTGCTTTTGTCTTTTTCCATGAGAAAAAAATGCCAAATGAAAAACCTACACATCAAGTTATACGCAAAGAGTTTGGAACCTCTCATGATGGGGTACTAGGATGCTGGAAGTTTAGCTCAATACATTCATAAAAAGGAAAGAAAGAAAAAAACCCTCAAAATAACACAAACCTAACAGATTGACATGAAGCCCCTGAACTGCAGGGTGTCAGAGACTGGGACAGAAGCCTTTCTCTACACTTTTACCATCAGGCATAAACTATTTCATCTCCTCATTAAAAGGAGTCTAAAGGTGTTGACACTGTGGCCTACTGTCTATTCTGATATAAAGAGAAAGTCAAAATCACTTGGAGACAATCTCCAGGAAGATAAGGAAACCTCAAGGGAATAAAAGATTGGGCCAACATTTTGGAGTGAGATAAATCTTCTTTCCTCTTCTTGTGTGAGAAATATAGCAGGGCACATCATGCCAAGCTATTACAGCAGGAATAGCTTTGCCTTGACAAGGCAGGCCAGGAATCCAGTAGATAGTGAGGGTAAACACAGAGATGACAGCTCCAATTTGCCTTTCAATCATGAGCACCATCATTTACTAAAAGAGTCACATAGAGGGAATAATTCAACTTAGCACACAAGCACTCAAGAAAATGACTTCATATCTACAACGTTTCTGGAAGTGAGGAATCTACTGAGAATGACAGGCACAGAGAATAACTCAAGTGTTGATCTCATGGTAACACGGTTGTACTGCTTTCAATGCCTCTCACACTAAAAGAAGTCAAGAGTGACTTGTGTTCAGACGACACAGAGAAATTAAGAGGGAGTGCTCAGACACTCTATGGGCTATGAGTGCCAATGGACAGAGAAAACACATCAGAGGCAACATGTATGTAGACCACGTAGATGTATACATGACCTATTTATTAGGCAAAGTGATGACACTTTTGTCTTGTCTTGCCCATAGAGGTAATGTACGACTCCTTCTCTCCCTTGTGTCTCACTTAATCAACAAAATATAAAGACCCCTTTTAGTCCACGTGAGGTTGATCAGCTGCTCACTAAGCAGTGAAGATTTCATTGAATATGACATTATACTGTCAAAAGACAGTATAATGTCATATTCAATCAAATCTTCACTTTTTTTCCCTTCCCTAGTCCAGGCTTTTAAAGGACCTTCAATAGTTCACACATTCTCAAAGGAAGCAATATATATTTAAACCCTTTTTACTGCTTTTAATCCAGGATGATCTTGAACAATTACTTAATGGTAAGATAGTAGCTAATGAGAAAATTCTAAAGAAAGTGAAATCATTTCAAGAAATAGGATTGTATTTAACAGCATTTAATTAGTGGCTCAAACCACAGAAAGGAACTCACACATTCATACCAGCAATAAGGGTTTTTTTTTTTAACATAAGAGCAAACTCTTCTGAAACCAGATATTGTTAAAATACTTCCCTTTTGAAACTTTTCTTTCTCTCATTTGTGCGTGTCATGGATGGAGAAGCATCCCAACACAATATCTGAAAATTATATAATAGTATCATTTAACATATTCCTTAATGACATAGCAGGATCAAGTGCATTCTCAGCAAAGCTGCAGATGACACCCAGCTGTGTGGTGCAGTTGATGCACCTGAGGGAAGGGATGGGATCCAGACGGACCTGGACAAGCTCAGGAAGTGGGCTCATATGAAACTCATGAAGATTAAGAAGGCCAAGCCTAAGGTCAGAGCAACCCCTGGTAAAATAGAGGCTGGGAAGAGAATGGATTGAGAGCAACATTGAGGTGAAGGACCTGGGGCTAACGGCAGATGAAATGCCTATCATATAGGGATAAGACAAGGGGGAATGGCTTTAACCTGCCAGAAGGGAGACTGAGATGAGCTCTTAGGCAGAAGCTCTTCCCTGTGAGGGTGCTGAGGCGCTGGCACAGGGTGCCCAGAGAAGCTGTGGCTGCCCCATCCCTGGCAGTGCTCAAGGCCAGGTTGGACACAGGGGCTTGGAGCAAACTGCTCTAGTGGATCTTGTCTTTGCTCATTGCAGAGGTGTTAGACTAGATGACTTTAAAGGTCCCTTCCAATCCGAACCATTCTATGTTTCTCTAATCTGACAAATCAAAGTAATTTGCCTTTTCATTATTAGCAAACGTATTCACTTCTTAATAATTTATTTTATAAATTATTAATAATTTATAAAGTATCAATTTATTATCAAAGAAATAATTTGCTAATATCTTATTAGCAATAAATATTCCAACTAATGTCTTGATAACTCTTGATGTCTTTCATTTGTCATCTACTATAAAGTCAGCACTGGACACTGCTTTTCTCCAAATACTAAATTAGTACCAAATTAACCAAGCAAATTTCTCTTTAATAAACTCTACAGTATATGCCATTTTTTCGCTACCACTTAGCTTTTAAAATCTCCCAACACAACCAAAAAGATATCAAGAAAATACTGTTCTCATTTTTGCAGCACAAAACCACCCTAGCATTCTTAAACACTCACAGTAGGGGAAAAATTAATAATCTCTGGGGTCATATTATGAAACTCTATCAAATTATCTCTAGGATTCCTGTTGCTATTTTCTTTCATTCTATTACAGCGCTTACAAATTTAATTGCTAAGAAAAAATAGCTTCTGCAATGCCCAGATATCTCACCAACTCTAGCTTTGTCACAAAAGGGACTGCAGTATAAAATGCCAGAATTATTACAACAAAAGAAATCCATCCATTTCTTTTTATTTATCTCTGTTGTTATATCTCCCTGAAGTTATCTCTAGTGACAGCATCTATGATGTTAAAACTTTCCAAGCACAGTAGAATCAGAAATTTAATGGGGTTGAATCCATTTTGTTCTTTATATTGTACCATTAAAACCACTTCCTCAGCTTCCCCTAGAAGTTCATTGTGAATTTGAAATATAGACCTTTCCATAACTTGGAAGGTTTCAGAATCATAGAATGTTTTGGATTGGAAAGGACCTTAAGATCACCCAGTTCCAGCCCCCCTACCATGGGCAGGGCCACCTCCCACTACATCAAGTCGCCCAAGGCTCTGTCCAATCTGGCCTTGAACACTGCCAGGGATGAAGCATTTACCACTTCTGTGAGCAATCTGTATCAGCACCTCACCACCTTTTCAGTAAACAACTTATTCCTTACAACTAACCTGAACTTCCCCTGCTTCAGTTTGAACCCATTATCTCTTGTCCTGTCACTACAATCCCTGATGAAGAGTCCCTCTCCAGCATCCCTGTAGGCATCCAGTTGTTAAGAGCTGGATATGCTCTTGGGAACATCACCACATCCTAAGGAAGCTTTTGGGCAAGGACTGGTAACCACTGATGCAGTTGTGGGGAAAAAAATTTAGGCCTACATAATTTCATGCCTTAATTGCAAGTAAGCAAAGTAAATTAAAATATTAACAAAAGATAAATCTATGCTATGTAAGCCTTGAACCAGTAATGCTTCACAACAAAAAGCACATTTAGTCAAATCCATAAATGAATCTAACCTGTGAACACCTGGAAAATTCTGAATGATGCAAAATTATAATCCCAGAAATCAATCATTATCTTGCCTACCCCTATGTAGAAAAATTTCTTTACAGAAACTCAGGTTAGAAATCTGTAACTACATGGGGAATTTAAGGTAGTATTGGTTAAAAAGAAATCAAATAATGAAAATAAGATTTATGGGCCAGAGGGTTTTGCCAGGATTACCACAGGAATACATATGTGTGCATTAAATTCAGTTAGACAACTCAATTTACTTATTCTTTTTCCTACCAAAACAATAAGTAACAATTACAAAGAGGAAAAGCTTAACATTTTATTTCTATTGCCACTGAAATTCTACATTCAAAGCCTGAGTTCAAGAAGACTAAATAATTCCATTATTGTTAACATCTCACACTATCACACATCTTGATAGCACTTATTTGGGAAGCGCTGGCATAATTTAGGACGTGTCCTAGTCTTGCCTCTCATTTGGACTCAGCTCAGGACAAAAACAGCACTGCCTCCAAGAGTATGATGGCCTAAAGGGAACTGACCTTCAGCATTCATCATCACCTTTTATCATTATAATGTCACCTTTTGCAATTTCTATACAATTCTCTTCAGATGGGGAGCTACAAACATCTCTTCTATTAATAGTTTGGATTCTACCTATTTCATTTAGAAACACAGTATTCACACCTGAGAAAAAAAGCATGAAATCAAAAGAGATTATTTTGTGCAATTAATTTTGATCCTGTCATCAGTGAAACAAGTGTCTAAGAAGGTAAAAATGACAATTCCTTAAGTGTTCTTGATGCAATCAACTTCCTAATCACTGCTGCTGTGTCTTACTTTCATTCAGACTTATCTATCCATCATCCATAGTTCCATTCTCTTCAAATGCATTAAGGGAATCTGTTTCATTTTACCAGTAAGAAACAGAGGAATGAGAGGTAGCTCAGCTTATCCTGGCCAGATAAAAGCCATATCCTGTAAGGACCTTGCTACTTCTAATTCCATTAAAATAAGCTTAATTAATTTATATGTAACATTTTCAGAACACACTTTGTCCACAGTTGACCTTGCTCTCTGAAACAACCTTTTACACTGTCTTGTTTGAATCACATAAATTGTCTCCTTTGTCACTTCAATTTCCTATGACTGTGACTTTTCCTTTTCATATCCTGTCCTTATCAGCTGCCTAACAACAAATGCATCACCTCATAAATTACCCTCACAAGACCATAGTATAATTTCCTATTGTTGTTGTAAACTATAGCTTAAAATTACAACTAAAAATGTATGGAAATCTACAATTACATACTAAGTATTTAATTTATCTTCTTGTGACACAACGTATTTTCATGGCTGAAGGATTGTTGCTGGTTTAGGAATAATTTCCTCCATTTATTCTTATTCTCCCCCAAATATAAAACATAGAAAAAAACAAGGTGTTCTTCAAAATAACCTAGGAAATTCAAGTTTTTCCTTCTAGGCAGAAGAGAAAGAAAAGCATGTATAACAGTTCTACCTGAAATTATAAAGATCAGTTTGACAAGTGACTCTTAATCTCTGCATTCACCACAGAAGAACACCACATTTGGTTAAAGTTTTATTAGGAACACAAAACCCTACAAAGCCAATCTCCTAATATAATAAGATAATTCCACATTTTTGTGCCTTTCATTGTTCGACAATAGGGAACACTAACTTACTTAGCAAGCATTTATACACCAACTCCTTCTCCTCAAACGTGGCAATTACTGAAGTGTTTAAACATAAAATTACACATAACAGCTTTAAAATTACATATAAATCTTTGCACTCAGGATTACATATTTGCATTGAAAATCAAATTCCCTATGAGTGCTGGTCAACAAAATGGCAAAGTAATTTAAATTCCAACAATTTAATTTCTAACAATTTGATGGGATTTTTGGAGGTTCCACCCACCACCTGCCTTTCCCACTGTCCACTTTCAGCTTTCCAGTGTCTACTGGTTTTCCAGCCAAAGCCAACAGAGGCACAGATCATTTTTAATCTCACCTCTTACAGGGACCTCCCTCCCTCGGACTTGCCAAGCCCCCCAATTCCAGCTGAAATAGGATTTGTTACACAGGATTTCTTCATGTAGTACACAAAAAGCTTAACACTGCACATTGCTGATCCAACAGAACGTTGTACTGTCAAACTATAGCGAACTCTGAATCCAAGAAATCTGAATCATGGCTCCTGTTTACAAGCACCTGATGAGCTCTCCCTGCATTTGCCTGTAGGTTACTATTTTTATTATGTGCTGTTAGGCGTGAGTGGTTAATTAGATTTTCCCATATGCCAGCACGTACATAGATTCCAATTATTAGCAGTGAGAGCTCATCAGTTTACACAAATTATCTTTAAATCCAGTATTTGCATATTTTCTAGCCTTCTTAGCCTCCTCCAGACAACTGCATAGAAGTTTTGGAGGACTTTGCTTGTACTTTGAAGAGATATATACTTCCTGATATTTAACCAAGTATTTAAATTGTCATCACTTGCATCTCCAAGGTCTTCATTCCTTCAGCTGAAAAACTAAGATTTCTCCTAGGCACATATTAGTAACAGAAAGACACAAAATGCTGTTTCATATATAACATTTCTGCTCAGTGCAATGCTAAACATCATGAACCTGAGAGCGCTGCAAGGAATTTCTAGGTAAGGTGAATGGCAATTCTAACTTCACTAAAACAAAGACATAGAATTCTTCCACCTCAAATCACTGAAACCTCCATTTATTGGAGTCTTTCTCTTATTCTTCCCTTGTGGTATAAAACAGAAAAAGAAAAAGTTATTTCCAAAAAGAATCTGGTTTAAGGACACAGAAAGAGAAGGAGGAAACCAACCTTTTAAGGCTCCAGGGAGACTTATTACACACTTCCAATACCTAATGGGGCTACGAGAAAAGTAGGGGGGAACTTTTGACAATGGCCTGTTCAACGGGGCTTGGAGTAACCTGCTCTAGTGGAAGGTGTCCCTGCCCATGGCAGGGAGGTTGGAACTGGGTGAGCTTTAAAGTCCTTTCCAAAACAAACCGTTCTATGATTCTTTTGTTCCTTTGTCCAAATGGTAGCACATTCTAAATACGGAACAGTCATGTCATGGTTTTCATTTCAGTCCAAGCAGAACAAGATCTATGCCTGGTACCAAAACAGTTTAGAGACATTAGCATGTGACTGCATGGTCATACCACAAGGCTAAGTTTCACCTTGTTGGATGAATATGTTTGCAGAAGCACAACCCCAAGTTATGACAATTTTTACCACTTTCAGACCAAAAGTGTATCACCATTTCCCATCTAGAAAAAGAGCAATGCCATCTGCCAGCTGAGTGATTACATCTTACTCCTTAAACCTCATCTTGAAATATCTCCTGGTTCACTGTCACAATGCGGCATAATCAATGTGAAAGAGCACGGAAAAACAGGACCTACAAATACCTACAGGTGTCTGAAAATGTCACACTTCAGACAGACGTATTACCTGAGCAGCTTCTTCTTTATCAAGAAAATAAGGAATTATATCTTATTAATGACTCCACCAGCCATGGTGGGGTCCTCTGAGCACAAGACACACTCTTGCCTTCCTACTGGTGCTATAGCTTGATATTGTAGGTAGCTGCTTTTTTATAACCTTTGTGTTGACCCCATGGGTAATTCAGGTAATTTGTACATGATAAATTGCTCAAAACCAGATTATAAATAAAATACAGAGTGAGGTTCTCTAAAGACTATTTACTTTAGAAAGTGAAATGGGAAAGCAAAAGTGGTTAAAATATGCCAGCAACACAAGAAAAGCTAAATGAAAAGCTAAGTTCCCACTGACAGCCAGATTATGATTTTTGAGATTCTTCATGAAAGGCCTTAAGGGAGAAAAAAGCTAAGCTACATAAAATAATAAGCAGAACAAATCAAGGTAAAATATACATCTACATATTTCACTTAGGACTCTAGTATTATAAACCACTTCAGCTTTGCCTTAGGCTGTGTAACTCCTCCAGAAACTACCGAGTCATTTTCCTGTACTGCAGCAAAGTGCATGAATTTTTCCCAACATATCTGCTGGGTTTTTTTGCTCTCCTTTGCTAACACTACAGAAGCCTAAGCCTTAGGTATCAAGGAGACATCCAGGTGAAGTTTTGGATGGAAAGAATTTCAGTTATCAGCCATGTATACACATATGCTTAGTCATACCAAAATGCTCTAACGGCATTCACTATGAAACACAAAAGAAGCAATAATCTGAAAGGACCACACAGAAGACAACCTTGTACCCAAGGAAACAGAAGAGCAAAGTATCTCATTTTTCACACCAGATTACGCATGCAGTTACAAATACTAAAGGAAGTATGCTAAATGGGCTACTTTCCACTAAAAGAGAAAGGATAGGATTTTACAAGCCCAATATTATGTTTCCATTCATAAAATCTGGGAACAGGGCCAGACCTGACTGCATACATTCAATTTGACCTTTCAGGAGCATTAATTTCACTGCAGAACCTTCACACTAATCCATAACTGTGAATTATACCACTATTGCCAGTCACAGGTATCACCTCCCAGTGAAGCAGCAGTTATTTATAAAATCCTTCTAGGACCATCACTTGTAAAGTATCCATCCTACAGATTACAGCAGTGAGCCTGGTTCTCTAAAGAAAGGCACAGTTCTGGCAGTTCTGGATGGTAGTGATGCAATTCACTAAACTGTGTTGATTAACACAGAAACTTGCAATAATGGTAGTGATGGCATCCAAGAAAATAACTGCACTTCCCTATGACTGTTTAGTTCAGTGGTGCCCAAACTTTTCAGCCAAGAAGACTATTAGCTTGCCCTATTAACAAGGAGGTGGCTGCAAGTAGAGCAAGATCAAGCCAACTTACTCATATACTGAAGTAATTGTAGATAGAAGTAAAATAAATCGTGATTACCAGTACAGCATGCAAATCTACAGTGCCTACAAAGATGCATCTAAGACTGGGATCCCTTCCACTAGAGCAGCTTGCTCCAAGCCCCTGTGTCCAACCTGGCCTTGAACACTGCCAGGGATGGGGCAGCCACAGCTTCTCTGGGCACCCTGTGCCAGCGCCTCACCACCATCACAGGGAAGAGCTTCTGCCTAAGAGCTCATCTCAGTCTCCCCTCTGGCAGGTTAAAGCCATTCCCCTTGGCCTGTCCCTATAGGCCCTTGTCCCAAGCCCCTCTCCAGCTTTTCTGCAGCCCCTTTAGGCACTGGAGCTGCTCTCAGGTCTCCCCTTCAGGAGCCTTCTCTTGTCCAGGCTGCCCCAGCCCAGCTCTCTCAGCCTGGCTCCAGAGCAGAGCTGCTCCAGCCCTCGCAGCATCTCCATGGGCTCCTCTGGCCTCGCTCCAACAGCTCCACTTGTGCTGCTGCCCCAGAGCTGGACGAGGACTGCAGGGGGGTCTCCCCAGGGTGCAGCAGAGGGGGAGAATCCCCTCCCTCTCCCTGGTGCTCACTCACTGGGGGTGCAGCTTGGGGCTGTAAGCACATACTGCCAGGTCATGGGGAGCTGCTTGTCAACCAGCACCCCCAAGTCCTCCTCCTCAGGGCTGCTCTCAGTTCCTTTATTCCTAACATGTGCTTGTGTCTGGGACTGCCCTGACCCATATGCAGGACCTTACACTTGTTAAACTTCACAAGGTTCACACACACCCACCTCTCAAGCCTTATACCTTTTGACTAAATAACCAATTTAATGGCAGTAACCAAAAAAATAAGTATACATTTATTAATCTTGTGAGCCATGACTCATTCAAACCTTGGCAAATTAAACTTACAAAATCTGACCCCTTGCATAGTGTATGAACTTCACAGACAAACCAGCCTTTAATTGCTTTTTTTCCCCATACTTTTTATCAAGACCCTAATTACAGACCTGAGACTCAAGTCTCAGATAACATCTCATCATTCTTAAGACCATTCAAAACAGCTTTTGTTTCCTTTTTATGCTATACTTGCTGGTACTATAGGAAATCTACCACATTTAAGTTATAATTATGACCCTGAGTACCGCAGATTTAGATAGCATTCATCAGTTACTTGGCAATTCTGAGTGTGTCAGACACAAAGGGATCTTAGAAGTGTGGGGATTCTTTTCTCCCCTTACAGACTGATATGTGCTCAAACTTGTTTGATTGAAACCATTAGTAATTTTCTCTATTGCTCCAATGGCAAAAAGATTTGACTTCCTATTATGTACAACTGATGATGACTACATGGTGAATAAAGCATCTAAAATTGTCACGCATGATTTAACCCTTAGTCTTTTGGAAGGCCATTATTGCTTTTCTCTCTTTCTGATTCCCTTTCTACTGTTACACACATCTCATTGCTTTATTAATAACCTTTGGAGAACATTCCTTAATTTGGTTTATCGGATGACTTGTCCCAAATCTAGCTTCTCTTAGTAGCTCTCAAACACTTTTCTAAAGCCACCTATTCCCATCAACACAGTATTTAAAAGACATGTTACATTCTGTTGTCAGTTTCTAATAACTGCATCTTGGTTTGTTTTAATTTCAAGTACACATTAAACATCATGCATTTAAGTGTCTGAAAACAGAGTTATTCTGTACATACGAAAAAAGCAAAGAAATGGGAGAGCAGATTCTATCCATTCTTGTCCCCTTTTATAAGTTGTTGCACTTAACAGAACTGAATTGTGGATTCCACACAAAGCCTTCACAATAATAAGAACTTTCTTCCAAATATCACACATTTTAGAACCAGTGACACAGAAAAATGCCTGTTAAATCAGAGTGTCAGATGTTTGCTTACCAATTTTGGTCTAGAAAGCTCATAATGTTTTCAGATCTGATCCAGAGAAAGAAAACAATCTCTATACAAAGAAATAAGCATTACTGAGGAAATAAGCATTACTGGCCTAGATGCATTCAGTTCTAAAGGTCAGGGAAGCAAATGCTATGCCACAGAGCTTGAGGAGAGATCTGGACCTCGAAGCCCACTCCTTGTGTTGGGCCAAGAGCAACTTTATTCTTCCTAGCTATGAAGAGGCAAATATAAAACCACCAGCTATAAAGCCAGTTCCTAATGCGGCCTGTTTAGTCCATTTAACCAAATTTTCCTGGAAAATTATCTATCTGAAGGGTACAGTCAATTCGTGAACAGCAAAAAAGGAACAGGACAGCGCTAGGCAGCTAGGATTCAGTGACTATTGTGAATACTTCCACTAAAGGGTTTACTTGTATTTCTTGAACTTGCTCTGTAATTTCTTCTGTTATCTAAAAGCCTCATTGCACATATAACAAAAACCTGCAAAAAAAAAAAGGAATTTCCATAGCAACTATTCCAATGAATACAGTTCAGCAACTCATACTGTCAAAATTTAATGTGCTTTGACCAACGTTTTTCTTTATCTAGATGGATTTCTTTAACAGTATTCAAGCAGAAATGTTAATATTGGTCATGAAGAGTTTCCTATTAATACATTATTAAAAGCTAAACTTCACCAGAAGGAAATTCTACGATCCCTACAGAAAGCGTGATGCTAACTTTCCAGAGTTAAGCATTTCCAAAACTCTAAGTTGATTCTAAAGACATTTCAAGCAAGAATTTCCTTTAACAATTGAGATGTCTACAGTAACATCACATAAAAACACAAACAGAATTTATACAGATATTTACATTGAGGTGGAATTTTCCACCACAACAAGATATAAAGTAAAGCTTCTGATTAAGAAGCCAGAACTTATATTTAGACAATTGAGTGCAAAGAGTTTGAGTATCTTTTTTCATTTAAAATTACTTTTTCTTATGGTTTGGAATAGATTGGTTTTACAAAGATTTCTGGAATTCATGCACTAACCTTTGGTTCCCTTATGGCAACATATTACTACCACCTGCATGCCACATAGTGTATAACCATTCTTCTAGATAAATATCAACTATCAGCCTCAAACACCTTAGAACAGATTCTGATTCTACTGTGACTAGAAAAATCATCAGTATAATCTTAGTCTCACAACTGGGCGGTTTTAGGTTAATAACATCATAGCTGACAATATGCCTGATATTCCAAAATAAACTCTTTTAAATGAGATTATGTATTTAAGATATACCTGTCTGTATTTTTCCCTATGACAAAATATATTCATTTTCTTGACAAGAAAGGAGGGGTAGTTCTTACAAGAAAAGAATTCCTATCCAACGGAGCAAAATATCATTGCCTTTTTCTAGTAAGGGTTTTCCCCTGCTTTACGAATGATGGCACATAGAATCACAAAACCAACAAGGCTGCAAAAGACCTTCAAGATCATCAAGTCCAACCATTCCCAGCACTGCCAAGGCCACCACTAACCCATGGCACTGAGGCCTCGCCTCCACGCTGTGTGAACACTTGCAGGGACGGTGACTGCAGCCCTGCCCTGGGCAGCCTGTTCCAATGCCTGAGCACCCTCTGGGGCAGGAATTGTTCCTCAGCTCCATCTAAACCTGCCCTGGGGCAGCTTGAGGCCGGTTCCTCTTGTCCCATCCCTTGTTCCTTGGGAGCAGAGCCCAGCCCCTCCTGGCTCCATCCTCCTGTCAGGCACTTGTAGGCAGCCATCAGGTCCCCCCTGAGCCTTCTCTTCTCCACACTGAACCCCCCAGGTCCCTCAGCCGTTCCCCATCACACTTGTGCTCCAGGCCCTGCACCAGCTCTGTGCCCTTCTCTGGCCCCGCTCCAGCTCCTCAATGTCTCTCTTGCAGTGAGGGGCCCAGAACTGAGCACAGGATTTGAGGTGCAGCCTCACCAATGTCCAGTACAGGGGGACATTCACTGCCCTGACCATGTTGCCACACCATTGCCGATACATCCATCCCAATGCATCCCAAGTCCCTCCTTGGTACCCCATGTTCCCCCATGGTGGAAGAAAAGAATTTGGGGGTTCAGAGGTGATTTGGAGGCTCAGGGGGAATTCTGGAGTGTTGCCAGAGCTCACCAGGTCCTTCCCAACTTCTGGAACGCCCAGAGGGTGTTTGCAGGTATTGGCAGTACCTGCCAGGGCCTCCTCCTCCTTTCACAATGTCCAACGATCTTCCTAAGGCCTTGCCGGAGCCCCAGCGTTCCCCTCTTGCCTGCCATAACTCTTGGTGGGCATCCGCAGGCTTTGCCTTAGGCCATGAAGGACACTGCTGCTTTCTGCAGCGCCTGGAGGGCTTCCATTGCTGGAACCCAACAGCTCGCACGGTGCCTTCTGGAATGCCTGGCACAGGGATCGCTAGAACCTGCCAGGGCCCCTGCTGCATTCCGGAATGCCCAGTGGGCTTCTGGGCTGTGCCAGGGCCTTTGTCACCTTCCAGAATGCATTGCCTGAGCCCAGCAGAGCACTGGAGCCTTCCACAGTGCCCGGTGCTGACTTAGGCTTTACCAGAGCCCACCAGCACCCTCCTGCCTTCCCCAGTGCCCAGTGGGATCCACAGGCATTGCCAGAGCCAGGCAGGTCCCCTTGTGCTGAGCTCCCAGTGACAGCACCAGCAGCTGCACTGCCCTGCCACCTTCTCAGCACCTCTGACACCAGCAGCTCCTGCACATAGAAGGTTCCTGCTTTGCCCCCAGCACCTCTGCGGGCAGAGGTGGGCTCCAAGCACATGAACAAGCCTAGTGTCTCCTCCTCTCCCATCCCCTGCTCCTACAGCTGGGATGGCACCAGCACGTCTCCTGACAGCTTCTCCTCCCTTTAGAGCACGGATGCAAAATGAACACTAAAATTTGACTGAAAAGTCAAATAACACATACCTGGATCTGCGGGGCAGCCAGGGAGATGCAGCCTCCTGAGGGAGGGATCTCCTCTAGACTCCACGGAACTCGATCCTTACATAGACCACGGTCACCATTGGGGTCCCCGTCACAATGGGCACCTCCACAGCCACCGCCACGACTTTGTGATGGTGGCAGCATAGTGCCCATGGCCACTGGGCAACCAGGGGTGCTCCAGAAGCCATCACAGGGGGACCAGCCTCTGCCCAGCCGACTTAGGGAGGTCCCTCACAGACTGCTCTTCCTCAGTGCCTTACTTCCAGAGGTGGAGCATGGGAGGGGTCATACCTCAACCAGGGCGTCATGTCCATTCCAACAGTAATTCATGCTAAGTAAACCAGCCTGGAGATCAGAAACAGGATTGTAGACACTGACACGCAAGTGTTTGGATGTTCCTTTTTACACAGCCTGTATTCTGCTGAAGCCATTGGATTCCCATGAGA
The DNA here is from genome assembly GCF_028554395.1 of Pezoporus wallicus. Classification (NCBI taxonomy): domain Eukaryota; kingdom Metazoa; phylum Chordata; class Aves; order Psittaciformes; family Psittacidae; genus Pezoporus; species Pezoporus wallicus. The sequence goes on along the minus strand of NW_026637098.1, from coordinate 905,801 downwards.
AGCTCTCTAAAACTTCCTTATTACTGAGTAATGTCTCATGTCATTCTCTGTTGCAATACAGAATGTCTATGAAGGAACCTACAAGTTCGAGCATTTAAACTGCCTCTGTGATAAACAGAGCTTCAACGAGCCTCAAATTAGCCACGCTCAGAGCAGAATCCCATCTGAAATAGCTGTTTGGAAACAGAAATGTATTTTAAGTACATTTTTACTTCAGGGCTTTAAGGACTTGGCTCTAGATAACAGTGCTGCACATAGGAATTCAGAATGGGCAGCCCCCTCACACAATAATCCATTCCACCCAAACAGGATCAATGGCCACTCCGAATTTAGAGACATAAGAAGCAGTCATAAAATCACAGGATCATAGAATCCCAGACTGGTTTGGGTTGGAAGGAACCTTAAAGCTCATGCAGTTCCAACCCCCTGCCATGGGCAGGGACCCCTTCCACTAGAGCAGCTTGCTCCAAGCCCCTGTGTCCAACCTGGCCTTGAACACTGCCAGGGATGGGGCACCCACAGCTTCTCTGGGCACCCTGTGCCAGCGCCTCAGCACCCTCCCAGGGAAGAGCTTCTGCCTAAGAGCTCATCTCAGTCTCCCCTCTGGCAGGTTAAAACCATTCCCCCTTGTCCTGTTCATCCAGGCCCTTGTCCAAAGCCCATCTCCAGCTTTCTTGCCTAGCCCCTTTAGGCACTGGCAGCTGCTCTAAGGTCTCCCCAGAGCCATGGTGTTTTATGACCCAGCTCAGAGTCACAAGTCTTCATAACAGACCAGGAGAAAGCTGCCTTTGCTACTTTCCCCCGCCCACAGTCCTTATTCCCTAGGAAGACATCCTAAGTAACAGACCGCATCCTCCTCTCCTCTACAGCTCCCAGGTCTTTTTGTCCTTACAGCAACAGCATTACCCAACTCGCCTTTTACAGGTGTGCTACTTGGAACAAAACATCATGAAAAAAGGGAGTAAAGAAAGGATTTTAAAAGGAATAAAAAAGTCATTGCAATTAAGGGTATATAAACAGTGTGATTGAAGCCACCTCATAATTCATAATAGTCAGACTGAGAAATTTCTAGTTTTAAGACACTAAAGAAGAGTCGTGGGTGGCTTGGTGGGAGTTTTTTGTTACATTCATTAATAGATAATGACACTTAAATGCAAAGATATCAAAGCATCTAATGTACCAGCAACAGTGAAAGAAAACATTAGTTAATACTGAAAGTGAAGTCTTCAATCAAAACCAAGACAAAGATTATTTTTAGAACTGAATGACCACGGAAAGTGTTTGATTAAAAGAACACAGACAAGTGTGCTTACAGTTTCATAAGACTCACCAGTAATTAACTTAAGTAATAGTAGGGATAGACAAGTGACTACAGGTATCTCAACCTTCACTTTAGGCTGCCTTGCCATAAAGAAATTGTTTTACTGTTTTTAAATAGGATGTGTTAAACATGGCAGAAATTCAAAAAGAATTTTTCTTCAAAAGAAAGATCAGATAAAGAAGGGATGGCAGAAATGAGAAAAGGAAAGTTTGCAACATGTCTATCTGAGAAGGTTCACAAAGTCAAACAAAAAAGGAAAATAACGGATTGAAGAAAGTAAAGAATCTTTATGAAGAGCAGACAGAACTTGAGAAGAAGATGCTCCAAGGTGTCCATCTGCTGCTTTAACCAGTGTTGGGGGTTTGGGGTTGTTTTCTAAATAGCACAGAACCAGGAAACCCAAATATAGCCCAAGGTATTAAAGTCCAAAGGCTTTGAACTGTAAATTATTCGCACTGAGAAGTCTATAAATAACTGCGATGTAAAGGGAAAAAAAAAGGTGGAAATAAAAGCAAAAAAAAATGAATGTGAAAAGGCTAAGTATAGAAACACAGCTAATATTCCCTTTAATCACATCAACCTCTCTGAAAGAATCACTTACAGGAACACAGGAGAACATGTCAAAAAGAAAATCCTACTAAGCATAAATTCCATACACTGGCAATACCTGGACCATCAGCTGTAACACTGAGGTCTCCACATTAAGCAAAAATTAAAGCAAGAAAGGCCAGAAAAGCTCATTTGATTATGTAAAATGTCTCATTTTAATCAAGCAATCAGTTGATTACGCCGGAGTGAGAGGTCACTTAAAAACATTGACACATTAAGAGGGGTGGGGAGGAGAGGCCAGACCAAAGAAAAGCTTAAGGAATCACATAATGGTTTGGGTTGGAAAGGACCTTAAAGCTCATGCAATTCCAACTCCCTGCCACAGGCAAAGACCCCTTCCACTGGAGCAGCTTGCTCCAAGCCCCTGTGTCCAACCTGCCCTTGAACACTGCCAGGGATGGGGCAGCCACAGCTTCTCTGGGCACCCTGTGCCAGTGCCTCAGCACCCTCACAGGGAAGAGCTTCTGCCTAAGATCTGAGTCTACCCTTATCTAAAGAATGCTTTTAAAACTTCCTGTTCTCTAGCTTCCCAGTATGTTCTCAGTACAGGAATGTGTTCTTTATCTAACATGAACATTTATGTGCTTTAGAAAAATGTACATATACACTTATGAACGGTCTGAATTCCTACCTTCCAAATGCATTTCAACATCTTTCATTCTGCCACACTCCCGTTTCAAGGAAGAGCAGGTTTGTAAAAAGCTTTTCCCCAGAACCTGCTACAGGGAGCTCCCACAGAAGAAAAGGAACAGATGGTTTCCTGTCAGCAGGCAGTTTATAACAGAGGATTTGCAGGTAACAGCAGAAAAACCTTCTTCCACTGACACATATCCCTCCCCCCAAAACACAGTGTAAGTATTTGTGATATGTATGGATTTTACATTTATCATTGTCTAGGAGGAAATAGTCATTTTCTCTATATTTTGCATAGGAGCTGTTTATGGCCTCTTTTACTCTAAGACAGATACATATTTCAAAGGAAATAAATCTGCCTATAGGCAAACGCCAGCTGCAGCTGCATTTGCTCTATCTCCCTCATTTTGGTATACCAGTTCTGGAGTGAAACCTGACTTCACATTCCTAAGAGATGACTTTAAAATAACATAACAGGGAGTATTTGCTAGCAAGTTATCAATATTATATTAAATAGAGCCTCATAAATTAAAATTAGTAGGATATGATGTGTCATTCTATGTCCTTGACACCTATTCTATAACATGAATTATTAAATCTGCATTAAATCTCATCCATCTGAGCAAATTAACACAATTCTATTGCATTTTGAAGCAGAAATCACGTCAGAGACACATCCATTTGGGTTGTCACACAGTACTTATGGTTTATAATCACACAGGTTTTAGAAGTTCTGATCAGTACAATGCATTTTTAGCTCACTAAGGTGAAAAATAATGAGCAAAACTAATTTAATAAGTTCATTAATTTATAATGAAGCCGAAGATAAAACCGTTGGGTTTTTTTCAATCACATGTCTTTGGAAACTGATAGTTTGCTTTCAGACAATTTATAATGACTATCTTGAACAACTTAGAGGAAGTAAGAGAATACTTCACTCTAAAAATTCAATCAGTAGTTTAGTAAAGGGACTGAAACCTGTTGGACAGGTGAAATGAAAGAGTGGGAGTTAGGCAGATTCAGAGGAGTTATTTACTGAAAAAAAGATGTTTCTTTATTTCCTTATTTTACCCAGGAATTTGTCAAAATCATGTTATATTGGGGGAATTGCCATAAACACAATGCTAAATTTTAAACTGATCCTCAACACATTTATTACCCCTGTGCAAAATAACGAGTGTAAAACTGCTCTATTCTCTCTGCAGGAATTATCAAGGTCAAAACCAAAGTTCTAGCTGCATTTTTTAGTGCTATGCGTAGAGTCTTAAATCACAGTTGGTTTTATGTTTCTATTGTAGAAGATATTTCGTACAAAATACACACACTACAAAACTCACCAATATAAAATTGGTATTTTAAGAAAACTATCAAGGAAAAAAGACATCATAAAGGAGTGATAAGAAGTAAATAAATTAACATCTAAATATAATGCATTCCCTACACATGTAAGTTAAAGGGGAGGAATTCATTGCCTGAGTAGCTGGAAGAAACTTGTGCTCGTGAGGTCAAGCTTTTCAGGAGGTGCAGGGAGAAAACTGGATTTCAGTCTGTTTAGTCTAATTCCACATCTTTTTCTTTCAGTGTTCAAAAGCTAACTAGCATTTCAACATGCCAAAAAGCTTTGTTTCTTTTACTCCTTTCTGCATTTATAGAAAGAAAAAGAGAGGGAAAAATAAGGTGTAATAACATTAGATCTAGCACATATTCACCTTTTCTAAAATCAAAAGGATATGATGAAGATGCACAAAAAATAAAATCATTCATAACTATAGACAACATTTGTTATAGTGATTTAAAAGGTAAGAAAAATAACGTATCCATCCTGTATACACATTGTTTTAAAAGAAGAACCATTCAAATGCCAATTTCCTGCATTTTCAGTAAAATTACCACTGAAAAGTTCAACGAAAATCTCAGTCTATCAAATAACATTATCCAGGACCTTTGCGCATGTACCTTATTAACAAATTAATAATTAAGCAAAGTAATTTCAAAAGCTCATAAGCAAACAGCCAAAGTGAAAGATCACAAAGGAAATTTAGCAGATAACCACACTGGGTCAGTCTGTCAAGTTTTGACTTCTAATTTCAATCTTAATAGTAGTATTTTCCATAGTTATAAGGTTAGAGAATAAGTCCTTTTTATAGTGACAAACAAAGGCTAATGTTTCAATGTGAATATTCTGGAGCTTCCGGGCTTCATTTTATTAGGAATGTAAATGAAAGATTGTTTTTAAATGTAAATCAACTACTTTGAAAGGTCACCGACCAAGAAGAAGGTTTTGCCTCTTAGAAAAGTAACTGATGAGAAACAAAATAGAACAAACTTTATATTTTATTTTTTTAAAATCATAATTCTTTAATATGAATGAGAAGGCAGACAAGGAAACCACAGAACTGGAGATATATGAAGCCTCTCCAATGGTGTTCTGTATTTAGAAACTGTGAAAAAGACTTCTGGAAGGAGCATGTGTGACAGGCACACACATTTGAAAACGTTATTTAAGGGGAAAAAAAAACCCTGAATTGTCAAGAAAATAATCTGTACGAATTTGTTAGGTCTTTTCCCACTCTAATTGCTTGGATTTCAGAACTTGGAGATCATACCTTATCCCAGAGCAAGACAGAGGTTAGACGTGTTTAAGACATAGAGCCACCACTTAAAACATAAGCAAAAAAACATCAGAAAAGGGATGCTCATTTAAATTGTGTCTGCCAGCAGTGTGTGCTTACATTATACCGATTCACTTCTGGCATTCTTCCGCCCTTTAAAACTCTCTAATGATGAGAAAAGAAAGCACATAGATACCTATCTATCTATTGCATGCTTACCTTTTCACACAAGCATGCCATCATGTTCCATATCAAATACAGAACTTTTCCCCAGTTGTAAGAATACTATTAATCTAAACAAAATTTAAAAGCTCTATCCACTGCATATGCTGTATATGGAAACATAAGAGAGAAATGTAGAGAGAATAATATATACACTGATACAACAATGATTCTATAACCATTTTCAGATAGAGCAAGTCTTCTGTATTATTCTTCAACTACCTAAGAGTATCTCTACTAAATGAAGCTTTGAGATTTTCAAGGAAAAGAATTGTGTTCATGATTTGTTTCCACTATTTCACAACATTATTCCACAGTCCAGACTGGTGTTTTAGGCTATTTTCAACTTTTATCATCTTCAAAAATAGAAAGAAGTCTTTTACAACTTTGTAAAGGCAGTTTTAAAGCAGCCATTTGAAGCTATCCTGGGGTTAAATAAGTATAAATACAACAACTTCTTGGAAAACAGTTGAGACAAAGATGAGCAATAAATACAAACTAAGTGATTAAGCATCCTCATGCATAGTACTCCTGAATCAAAGGGGAAATAAAATATCTTACTGATGGCCTTTAATTTCAAGTCCTCATAAATGTGAGTTTAGCCACTAGGCATTATATTAGCTCTTTGCTTTGTGTTGCTTCTGGTTGGTTTGCATCATTGTTTCAGAGTAACGAGGAAAGAGATTTTTACCAGGAATGATTCAGTGAATTCGTGGACCAGAACCTGGGGGAAGGAGAAAAAGACCTATATATCTAACCTCCAATAAAAAGAGATTCAATAACTCCAAAGGCTGAGGCAGAAAAATCCGTATCACCAAAAATGATGGGGTTGGAAAGATGTCCTTTGGGCAGATGTTCACTGGCCAGTAGATTCAGTTAGGATGTAAGTAATATTCTTCAATCTTAAAACTGAGCTCCACACACAGAAAAATGTAACCTCTAACTTTGAAGCAAAGAAAGATTCTGCTCTCTGGGGAGACCCCCCCCCCCTGCACTCCTGGTCCAGCTCTGGGGCAGCAGCACAAGAGGGAGGTGGAGCTGCTGGAGCGAGGCCAGAGGAGCCCATGGAGATGCTGCGAGGGCTGGAGCAGCTCTGCTCTGGAGCCAGGCTGAGAGAGCTGGGCTGGGGCAGCCTGGACAAGAGAAGGCTCCTGAAGGGGAGACCTGAGAAGGGGCTGCAGGAAAGCTGGAGAGGGGATTGGGACAATGCCCTGTAGGGACAGGCCAAGGGGAATGGCTTTAACTTGCCAGAGGGGAAATTGAGATGAGCTCTTAGGCAGAAGCTCTTCCCTGTGAGGGTGCTGAGGCGCTGGCACAGGGTGCCCAGAGGAGCTGTGGCTGCCCCATCCCTGGCAGTGTTCAAGGCCAGGTTGGACACAGGGGCTTGGAGCAAGCTGCTCTAGTGGAAGGTGTCCCTGCCCATGGCAGGGGTTGGAGCTGTGTGAGCTTTAAGGTCCCTTCAAACCAAACTATTCTATGCTTCTACGATCTCCCATCCTTTAACTGAAAGAAAGGCAAACTCGGAATCTCCTAGTAAGCAAAAAGTTACACACAATTTCTGCAAATCTTGACCCCTAGTTTCCTCACCTCCATATTTAATAAGACAGGTCTCAAAGCTACATTTCTGCATAGCAGAAATGATAAATCAATGACAGCACATATATGTTTGAAAAGACAATGTATTTTCCGAAACACATTCTTCTGCAGTGCCAGGTTGCGCTCCAGAGCATCTAAACCCAGCAGGCAACAGCCATGGACGGAATAGTACCATAAACCACAGACACTGTGCCCAATATGTCCTGAGGGGATGGTGCAGCAGGAGAATAACAACCTCACCACCTGCTCTTTCCTGCTTTTCTCTGACCTCAAAAGCTGTGACTCTGTACAAAGGTTCTTAACATTGCTGATGCTGCCTGACCTGTATAAAGACCAAATACAATTCATATGAGCTATTCTTTTACTTTTCATTTTGTTCTTTATGACTCTTAAGTCACCGATTATTTCATTTTAATTTGTTTTACCATGTTTTAAATATTTCTACAGCAATTTCAGACACACAGAGTTCAAGAACTCACAGTATTGAAACTAAATTCCATCCCCAAATTTCCATTTCTAAAGCACTGGAATAATACAGGAATAATAAGAACTAAAACAGTGATGATTAATTTTTTCTTAATATATGAAAATCACTATGCCTCTATAAACTCCATACTCTACAGAACTGCCAAACTTCTCACTAAACAGACCAAATGAAGAAAAGAGAAAGCTGTCATGGAAATTGATTAAAATGCCTGACAGAAAAGCAAGGCTTTTCACTTTAATACTGATAATTACAGAGATGAAATAATGCTGGCAATGGCATGATAATAATTACACACAAAAAAGGAGTGGATTAAAGGGAGTAAAATAATTTTAACATTACTTAGAAAACCTGCCTCATGAAAATACATATTTTTTAATTTTTTTATGATTTAGGCAGGAAATGGTAATATTGCTTTTTTTAGAAGAGAAATTATTATTGTCCATTTCCCTTAGAGAAAGGATTTGTGGCATTACTTAGAGATTTCTGATCCATGTTTTTCAAAACCATCAGCTTCATGTCCATAGTCACTCAGCAAAATTTAACAGAACTAAAAAACCTAAAACTTAAGAAAATTGTTAAGCCCAAAACATTTGAAGCCATTTTTTTTTCTTGAAGCAGAACTACCTTGTTGTGCTGCTTCAAAATCTAACAGCACCCTAAACACTGAAATACTTTTTTTAGCTCTCATTTACTACGCACTGACACCACAGCGAGAACCCGTTCAGCACAGCCTGTTTGCACATGGTAGCTGCTGCACAAGCAACATCATGGTGCAGGACTCCTTGTCTTCTCTTCCCACGTTCCATCCCACCTCAGCTTTTGCACCATATGACCCACCAACATTTCTTTACACTCTGCAATGATGGGCTACTTGAACATCCAAATTTTCTGCATCTGTGAAAGAGATGCTCCAAAAAAGTGTTATGCTGGTTTGTAGACACTAGTTGGAGGGGTTCCAAAGAGTGGCAAACTTGATTTCTTGCTCTTGCATGTTAGAAGAGCACATGGTTACTTCTCTGGGTGTCCTGACAGTGCTCACATCCCACTCAACCAGACCTCCCACCAGTTAACTTATTCGTCATCAAGAAATAGTATTATAGAATGCTAAGGCTGGGAAGGATCTTAAGATCATCTAGTTCCAAACACCCTGTCACAGGCAGGGACACGTCACGGTAGATCACATTGCTCAAGCCCCATTCAACCTGGCCCTGAACACTACCAGGGATGGAGCATTCACAACTTCCTTGGACAACCTGTTCCAGTGTCTCACCACTCTCACAGTAAAGAATTTCTTCCTTATATCCAATCTAAACTTCCCCTGTTTACGTCTGAAGCCATTGCCCCTTGTACTATTGCTACAGTTCCTGATGTAGAGTTCCTCTCCAGCATCCTTGTAGGCCCTCTTCAGCTACTAGAAGGCTGCTATGAAAAAGATGTGTGTGTTTTATACATCTCTGATGTGGGTCTATTTAAAAGGGAAACCTAAGGTCTTTTCTTCAGTTCCTTATCTGCTTCCTGGGTGCAGCCTGAGCATCATTGTCATCCTCAAGTTAGCATGAACAGTCACGTCTCCTGAGCCGCTTCCACTGCATACTTCATGGGCAACTGCATGTGAACAAAGGGTGTCTGAATTACAGCAGCAAAATAAAGGGACTAAACAGGTGAAGCTGCACATTGTAACTTCTGGTATTTTGTTTTCTACTTTCAGTGTGTGCAAATTAACAACTTGTTACTAACCCGAGCCTAAACTAAAGTGGAGGAAGAGATGGGAGGAAATTTCAGGTGCCACTGAACTGGAAACATAATTCTAAATGTAAAAACGTGAACACATCCAATGCAGTTATCTCATGTACCTAATAATAGGCCCAGGATTTTCCTCTGCCATCCCACAGATCTGATTTACCATAAAGGGAAAAAAGAAATCTCTCCCTGTCTCTAAGAGCAACTGCCTTTTTCTTCCAGCTTTGCCTTTGCAGGTACCGTATGAGATTTCATAATCACTTCAGACTTCATGCCACATAAAGAAGTTTCCCATAGACATGGGAAATTCAGCATTTTGGCAAATCAGGAGGTCTTTTCAACCCAATAGATATTACTTTTCCATAGAAATAAGTTCAAAAAAGTATTATACAAATTAACTCTCCAGCTTTTTTGCTCATTCACTTATGTTTTGCAAATCCAAAGCAGACTATGCTCACTTTAGAAGTATTTAAGAATAGCTTTTAATATCATATTTTCAGCATGGAAGAGCTTGACTATATTTCTGTTACCTTGTAAATGGAAAGTTAACTCACCTAAGCTTGCTAATTCATATAAATGTCCTAAAAGCCAATAATTCATTTTTAAGGGCAGATTTTTACTACAGAGGCATTTTCAGACCTATTGAAGCTAATATTTAAATTCTACTAAGTTCTTTCTGCCATGATTCTAAGTTCCCTCCCTCTCTGAGGACATCACATGTGCACGTTCCACATGAAATCTTTCATGAAATTATAGCTAGAACATCCCAGACTTGGGAGGTGAAGCTGGGGGGGTGGGGTTTAACATCAAATACTTATTGAGTATGTTCTACTTGATGATTTTCTGTGCCAAGTTTAATTTAATTTCCTTCGGAATCAGGTATGAGGGGAAAAAACAGTGTCTGAAAATCTGCGCATCAAAGTTTAATATGGAGCAAAGGCTGACACCAGCATTCAAGTGACCAATATAAATAACCCCTCGGAAGGATGCTTTACTGTTTTACCTTCCTTTCACCATGACCAATGAGCACTGATCTCATCAAGCCCTTTAACTGCCTGCTAAGAGACTTGGCCAGCACAAATATCTTCCTGCCATAACCAATATATCCATCTGCCTCAAGAGAATCAGTTTAGTGGTTGGTATGATTTTCCAGGTAGAAGAAAATCCTTCAGCCTCTTCAGGCTGGTGATCCATTACTTGAAAGAAAATATTTTCCCCAAGCGCCTTATATATTTTCTACAGGAGAAAGAAATAAAAAAAAAAAAAAGGCAAGAACAGGTAAAAACTGCAAACACTGCAAAGATAAACCCGCAACAATGGAAACAGTTCAGCTACAAAATCCAAGTTATTTGGTAAATTGGGATCATTCAAGGAAACTGTTGCAATGTAACAAAAATGCAAAAGTATAAAGCAAGCAAGAAAAAAACCTGACTGCTTCTGAAGACAGCGGGAACAGTGTGAAAAGGAATGTCTAAAGGTCATATGGAAAGAAACAGAGATGCCACACTGCATTCAGATTTTAGAGCAGTTACCAAGAAACTAGAGAGATATAGAAGGAAGTCATGTGGCTTCCATACCTTGTGTCTGGACAATCATACCCATGGTCAAAAACGAAATTACTACCTCTGTCCTGTTCTATAGATATTATTTTTAGCTTCCCTTTCACGTCATCCAATCCAAACTACACCTAAATCTTCCAGATATTACACTTAGGACATTCCGATTCATCCACAAAGCTAAAGCAAAACTTCCTCCCCCCTCCTTTTCTTGATATTATCATCATGTATCTCACTTTCTGTACTTTCTGTTAACAGCAATCTTATTCCATCATCTGCACTCAGGAAACTACTGCAAAGACACTTTAGGTTTTGTAAAGTCAGTGCTTTCTCAAACTTCTTCCACTAACTAAATCACCTTTCTGCATCATATTGCTCACCCTCACTTTTAAAGCTTCTCCAAACTTTACTACAGACACCTACAGGCTGTTGTTTAATGAGCCTTTCCTTCTGCAGCAGTGATTGTTTCAGCAGCGTCCACCTCCTCTTCACCACGTTTTCCTACACCTCTGCTTTGAGCTCTTCTCATACAAGCACTTGTGCAGGTGCAGAATGAACCAGATGAAACCAAGCAAAAAAACATAAATGCAGGTTTGAAATAAGTATTTTTAAAAAGAAAGTTAATTTAGCACAGATCAGCTGTGCACAAGTAACACAGCATAGCTCAGGAGGTGGTGCAGAATGAGACTCACCAACAGCAGCTGCTTAAGTTAGCCCTGGAGCTAAAGAATCACTGAAAATAAGCCTTCTGCAACAGGAAGTCGATATCAGCTATAAACATCCCATAAAGCAGCTGAATCATTGTTAAACAGGTAACGTTGCACCTTCTCAAAAGCTGCACTTGACACCTGCAAGGAATTTCTTCCAAGGAATCTGTTTGCCTTTCAATCCTCCCCTAGTATTTTTGTTGGCTGCACCATGTAAAAGAAACTCCATAGCGGCTGGGTTGGGACAGGCTGTTGTCACCAAGCCTCACCTTGCTGATCACTTCTAACACAGCCTGTGCTTGCTCTCCATCTGTCAAAATCCAGCTGTTGTCTTTCATTTCGAACAGAGAGACTTCAGTCTGGATTTGCCAGGTATTTACATGGCATTTAGCACAAACAGAGCCAGATCTTTGTCCAAGACTCAAAATCAAAGGTGCTAAAATGGATGAAAACCAGCCTAATCTTCCCTCTCAAGGAATCACAAATACAATCACTACTTACACACGCATGACAGCTACAAGGTGAAGTTCTCGTTTCCTCACCCCCCACCCCCTTTCCCATTTTTTAAAACAGGAATTAAATCTGGAAGCAATTTCATAATGTTATGTATTATGGACAAAGTTCTTACTATATGGACACAGGAAGTAAAGAAATATACAATAATGAAATAGGGATAAAAAATAATCTTATGGGGGATTATTAAATAGATGTAGTGATAGAACATGGGGGAATGGATTTAAACTTCAAGAGGGTAAGTTCTGGTTAGATATAACAAAGTTCTTCCCTGTGAGGGTGGTGAGGCACTGGCACAGGGTGCTTAAACAAGTGGTAAATCATCCCTTGCTGGCAGTGTTCTAGGCCAGGTTGGATGGAGTCTTGGATGACACAGTTTAGTGCAAGGTGTCCCTGCCCATGGCAGGGGGGGTTGGAACTGGATGATCTTAAGGTTCTTTCCAACCCAAACCATACTATGATTCTATGCATCTATTTAACTTGTAGTTCTTGATTATTTGTTAAGTTCAATCCATGTACATTATTACATACCGAACTAGGAGCATACAGATAGAATTAATAGGAAAATAATTACTGAAAAAAATATCTTTTAGTCCATAAGCTAAACTACTTTTTTCTCTTTAGACGCAGAACCTTAATCTGACATTTCCTTCTCCCTGCACTAAAGGGTCTGCATTTTTTAGCTGCAATCTTTCCTAAAGAGGTGGAAAGGCTGGAAAGAAAGCATTTTTCTGCAATTAAAATGTGATTGGTTCAACATGGACCTTCCATGTAATGTTCTTATAATAAGTAAATTAGTAGGTGATATAAAACTCTGAGAGCTGAAAGCCTGTAACGAAAACCTTTATAAGCTTTTTAGAGCGACACTGAATAAAAGGGATACCATGTTTAAGGTGATTGCGGTTTAATTCACACCCCCAGGCAAACCAACAGAACCTCAATGAGGGGTGTAAGTTCTATTAAATATATTTGTAATGAACAAATTTCTTCTCCTTATAAAATAAGTGATGTGAAGGAATGATGCAGTACAGTGACTGCCAGCTGACGGCTGGGTACTACAAGCTTTTCAGTTCACACAGGATTTCCTATTATTGACTGAAGGTGAAAGAATCACAAACACAGAGAAGAGAAAAAGCAGTCTTAAGAAACCAGGAGCACATGAATTTTAAACAGATGAGAAAAGTACAGCAACGTTGTAGGAGTTGGTGGTAAGCCTGCTACGCTTAGAAAGCTGTTCAAACATCCCCTCTGCTGAGCCTGTAAGAGGATGCTCAGGACACCCATTGACTTCAAAGAAAGCTGCAATCACCATGGATTAGACAGTGCCTTGATTGCATCCATTTGTCCCAGAAGCAGGACAGCACTTGTCTTGTGAAAGCACGCTAGGAAATGCTAAAGAGAATGTATTTGCTTTCCAGACATAAATCTCTGTTCTTGAGCCAAGGGGTAGCAGGCAAACACACAGAAGTTACTCAGCTTACTTGGTTTTGTCCTAACTCCGCAGAGGATACAAAACCGACTGACCCTGACAACTCAGAAAAAACCATATGCCAGAAAACAAGTAGCATTTCAATATGGGCTCTTCCTATCTCTCTTATATAAATAGGCCTGAAGAACAGAGCCTGATCCTTAAAATATCCATCACTTTTCAACTGTACTTTCTGAACCAGCAGACATATAGAAACACACATGGATACAGACTGTACAGCTCCAGGGAGAGAGAGACATTGTCAGATATTTTACTGAGAATCCTCAAAATTCATTCCAATGGAAAAGAAACAGCCATATCTGTATGGCCAGGTTCCTGAAATCTGAGACGCTTTTGGTTCTCCACTAACAAGTTTTGTAAGTGGCTATTTCAAAAGAAATATGAAAATTATATAAGAAAAATATATGTTATTAAAACAAATTGGAATTTCAGACATAAAAAATTCAAACTTCATGACATGAGGTTCTGTGCTAGGATGTTTTAAATAATTAAATGTATTTTTTCACTGATGCTATGGTGCTACACCCAGAAGGAAACTGATTTCACCTCTAATGGATCTGAGAAGAATCTGGAGAAGCAACACAGAAGGGAGTATCCACTCAGAAGAATAGAACAGATATATAGAGAGAGATACTTAACAGCAATAAGTATTTTCCATGCCTTCAAATCCAGGACAAAAAGGTACAAGAACTGTGGGGCTGTATTTTGAATTGTTTGCAACCTGTCCAAGCAATTACCATCACTATCTGCCCTGAGCAGAGAGGAAAACAACGTATCTAACCTGCTTCTTTTTCAGTCTTCAACAAACCTTTCCAGTCTGACTACAAGACAACTCTTACTGAAGATGAAAATCCCCTAAATTGAGGAGAAAGGGAGAAAGAAAGAGAAAGGGAGAAAGAAAGAGAAAGGGAGAAAGAAAGAGAAAGGGAGAAAGAAAGAGAAAGGGAGAAAGAAAGAGAAAGGGAGAAAGAAAGAGAAAGGGAGAAAGAAAGAGAAAGGGAGAAAGAAAGAGAAAGGGAGAAAGAAAGAGAAAGGGAGAAAGAAAGAGAAAGGGAGAAAGAAAGAGAAAGGGAGAAAGAAAGAGAAAGGGAGAAAGAAAGGGAAAGGGAGAAAGAAAGGGAAAGGGAGAAAGAAAGGGAAAGGGAGAAAGAAAGAGAAAGGGAGAAAGAAACAGGGAGAAAGAAACAGAAAGGGAGAAAGAAACAGAAAGGGAGAAAGAAACAGAAAGGGAGAAAGAAACAGAAAGGGAGAAAGAAACAGAAAGGGAGAAAGACGAGTAAGAGAAGAGACAAAATGCATTTTCTTCTTTACCAACATTAAAACACAAAGTAACTTCCTGCATAAATACATAAAAACCTGCACATTATGATGGGATTAATTAACAAATGACTAGTAGTTGCAGGCTGAAGGAAATGCAAGAAGTAAACAGGTGACAATGAAGTGCTACTTCTTCGAAAAAGCAATTTATTTAATGTCAGATTAAGTTTTCCACAGGAAAACTTTGCTTTTCAGACACAGTTTCCATCTTGAGAGTGACTCTTTGATCAATGTGTCTGAAAAAAACTACCTCTGTGAAGATTAAGAGAACAAAGGAAACCAGATAAACTCAAACATGGCAATGAAGCTTTTCAGGTCATCAGGTAAATAAACTACTACAGGCAGCTCAGTGGGATACAAATAGTTTTCCTGCTAATGGAAAATGAAGTGGTTTTAAAATAAATAAATAAATAAATAAACCAAACAAACAAAAAAAGAAAACAACAACAAAGTGAAAGTGTCACCTTATTTACCTTTTCAAACAAAATAACAGAATCATAGAATCACAGAATAGTTAGGGTTGGAAAGGACCTTAAGATCATCCAGTTCCAACCCTTCTGCCATGGGCAGGGACACCTCACACTAAACCATGGCACCCAAGGCTCCAACCAGCCTGGCCTTGAACACCGCCAGGGATGGAGCATTCACAGCTTCCCTGGGCAACCCATTCCAGTGCCTCACCACTCTAACAGGAAAGAATTTCCTCCTTACATCCAACCTAAACTTCCCCTGTTTCAGTTTGAACCCGTTACCCCTTGTCCTGTCACTACAGTCCTAATGAAGAGTCCCTCCCCACCATCCCTATAGGCCCCCTTCAGACACTGGAAGGCTGCTATGAGGTCTCCACGCAGCCTTCTCTTCTCCAGGCTGAACAGCCCCAACTTTCTCAGCCTGTCTTCATACAGGAGGTGCTCCAGCCCCTGATCATCCTCGTGGCCTCCTCTGCACTTGTTCCAACAGTTCCATGTCCTTTTTATGTTGAGGACACCAGAACTGCACACAATACTCCAAGTAATAATACATTAAGCTTTAATAAAAACTGCCAAAAAAAACATAGAATCCCAGACTGGTTTGGGTTGGATAGGACCTTAAAGCTCACCCAGTTCCAACCCCCTGCCATTGGCAGGGACCCCTTCCACTAGAGCAGCTTGCTCCAAGCCCCTGTGTCCAACCTGGCCTTGAACACTGCCAGGGATGGGGCAGCCACAGCTTCTCTGGGCACCCTGTGCCAGCGCCTCAGCACCCTTCCAGGGAAGAGCTTCTACCTAAGAGCTCATCTCAATTTCCCCTCTGGCAGGTTAAAGCCATTCCCTCTTGTCCTGTCCATCCAGGCTCTTGTCAAAAGTCCATCTACTGCTTTGTTGCCTAGCCGCTTTGGGCACTGGAGCTGCTCTAAGGTCTCCCCTTCAGAAGCCTTCTCTTCTCCAGGCTGACCCAGCCCAGCTCTCTCAGCTTGGCTCCAGAGCAGAGCTGCTCCAGCCCTCGCAGCATCAAATCAGACAGTGTCAATCCAGGAATCACAAAAGATGAAACTAATTCATGCTCACTGTGGTATGAAACCCAGCACTTCAGCCAATACTCATATCTTAGACATAGAGTGAGACTGAACATTAAAAGTATGCACTGCGATCTAATAAAATAGTTGAAAATGGTGACAAGCTTTCTGGAAGGTAAATCAGAACCTCGTATTTTCCCTATAGTTGTATAGTTTCACAGACTGAATTCCTGCCACCACTTGGAAAAAAGGAGGTTAAAAGCGAAGTGACTATTTGCTAATGACAAATGCAATAAAATAAAAGCAGAATAGTCCCATATAAACCCCACTACACACAACTGCAGATTTGCTCAAGCTCAGAGGCGAGGGGCAAAGATGTTCAGATGAAAATGCAAAATATGAGGAACAACATGGGGGAAAAGCAGCCCTACTTCACATGAGAAATGATTAGCTTGAAGTTAGCAACTGATCCTAGAGTCACAGTTGGAAGCCCTCTAAAAACCAGCAGTTCTGCACAGCTTTGTTCAGAAAAAGGAAAAAGGGTGGAGAGGAATTCTTGTATATCATTGTATAAATCTATTGCACATCTACATCTTTAATGCCACGTGCCCTTCCACCTCCAAAAAGGGCTGGTAGAACTAGATGTATCTATAAAGCCTCCATAAATCAGAGGCATTAAATGCTTTCCATATGAAGGGAGTCTAAACACACTTCAATCTTCAATTTTCACTATAAATCACAAAGAAATACAATTAAAGCCACGTGAAGACAGCACAGAGAGGAACAGAACTCACAATACTCCCTGTGATACAAAAATCTAAATGCATCTCAAATACTTCAGTCATTGGGTTTATAAGTATTAAGAGTCTGTGCTTCTTCCCTCAGATTTGTGAAACAATTGCAGCAGGATGTTTCAGAGATGAAGGGAAAATTAAAAGAGAAGTTATGAAACAATACCACATCTGTCCTCAATTAAAAACTATTGTCCAGTTGCTACACTGGGACTCCAAAATTCCATAAACTGCAAGATCTTAGAGGCTAGGGTGGAACAACCATGGATGAATCAACCCAAATACGTCTTCTTCATTTTTAACTACCATTACAGAAAGAATATGAGACTTTGTTATTAACTTTCATAGAATCATAGAATAATTAGGGTTGGAAAGGACCTTAAGATCATCTAGTTCCAAGCCCCCTGCCGTGGGCAGGGACACCTCACACTAAATCATATCACCCAAGGCCTTGTCCAACCTGGCCTTGAACACTGCCAGGGATGGAGCGTTCACAACCTCCCTGGGCAACCCATTCCAGTGCCTCACCACCCTCACAGTGAGGTCCTACACCTGGGTTGGAGCAATCCCAGGCACAGCTACAGGCTGGGCAGAGAAGAGATTCAGAGCAGCCCAAGGAGAAGGACTTGGGGGTGTTGGTTGATAAGAAAATGAACATGAGCCGGCTTCAGTGTGCGCTTGCAGCCCAGAAACCAACCGTATCCTGGGCTGCATCAAAAGGAGCGGGACCAGCAGGTCGAAGGAGGTGATCCTGCCCCTCTGCTCTGCTCTTGTGAGACCTCACCTGGAGCATTGTGTGCAGTTCTGGTGTCCTCAACATAAAAAGGACATGGAACTGTTGGAACAAGTCCAGAGGAGGCCACGAGGATGATCAGGGACTGGAGCACCTCCTGTATGAAGACAGGCTGAGAAAGTTGGGGCTGTTCAGCCTGGAGAAGAGAAGGCTGCATGGAGACCTCAGAGCAGCTTCCAGTATCTGAAGGGGGCCTATAGGGATGGTGGGGAGGGACTCTTCCTTAGAGACTGTAGTGACAGGACAAGGGGTAACAGGTTCAAACTGAAACAGGGGAAGTTTAGGTTGGATATAAGAAGGAAATTCTTTCACCGTGTTTAATATTTTCTGAGTTGCAGAAGTCCTTGTACAACATATGCTTGGACTGAGGAAGACTTCAGCATTTCATATATGTCATCAGATCAACTCATATTTCTGCTAGAATCCTACAGGTGTTCTAACACAAGCTACTCAATAGTCAAGCTTCATTAAGCTTTTTGTGTTCAGTTCAAACTTGCTAGGCATCCAGTGCTTGTTTTTAGGTTTAGAAATCAAAGTCCCTTGAAGAGTGTCAATGGAGGCACCTCCAAAAAATTATTCAAAACCTCTTAGGCAGATTTTCCTAGTCATAGAATCAGAATCCCAGACTGGTTTGTGTTGGATAGGACCTTAAAGCTCACCCAGTTCCAACCCCTGCCACAGGCAGGGACACCTCCACTAGAGCAGCTTGCTCCAAGCCCCTGTGTCCAACCTGGCCTTGAACACTGCCAGGGATGGGGCAGCCACAGCTTCTCTGGGCACCCTGTGCCAGCGCCTCACCACCATCACAGTGAAGAGTTACAGTCATAGGAAAGTTGTTTAAATCCAGTTCATCCCAATATTTGCAGATTTACAAATGTGCAAGACAGCACTTCCCAAGTCTAATTAAAACTTTCCTAACATGCACATCTGTTAAAAGCTAAAATATACCAAAAAAAAACCAACCCCAAACCACAAAACAAAACACAATAATAGCAAACTACACGCTCTACTTCACAAAGCCGGATTTCATTCACAAATATATCAGGTTTTATTCTCAACAGATGACTCACTGCATGTTCGCTCCCTTCAGTCTTCAAACATTTTGTTAATATATGCAGGAAATAGAGCTACAATAGTTTGCTTATGACAGGGGAGGGTGTTTTATAAACTCAGAGCTTGCAAAAGATGGAAGAAGTCTATGTGTACAGAAAAGTATATTTAGTATGCAGTAGAATATTTAGTAACAAAGACCTACTTTCATCAGGATTACTCACAGAGTAACAGAGAAATAATAAGGAATTATTACTACATGAAAGAGAAATTATCCAATCTAGGGGAAAATACCAACCAGTTTTTGATAGTGACTGACTGAGATTACACTTTCATTTATGTTAGGAATGAACTGAAACAAACAAAGCCACCACAGCTTACTTTTAGTCTGAATTTTCTAACAATACACTACTCTTGGCCAAAATGTAATGGAGAAGGCGAGACTGCTGAAAACAGTAAAAACCAGAACTCACTCTCAGTCTTTCAGCCCCATCTATTTCATGTTACTTGATATGAAGTCACCTTAAAAAATGTCACAAACCTTAGCTTTATTGCCCTTTTCATAGAAAGTTGTTCAAAAGCTCATGTTTCATGTCTTCTAACTCAACACTTCTTTAATGTTAGCTTTTTTAACATACAGGTATTTTAAACCTCCTTTCTTGTTGTGTTTCCCAGTTGCACATAATAGCATCTAACCTCTCTCTAAGTCAAAATTCCTTCTCCTCATTTTTATTTCTTAATGCAAGCCAGAAAAATGCCTCAGTTACTTTTGAACTCCCCATTCTGTACATAGCAGCAATCTCTGATTTCAAATGAAACAAAGGAAATGCAGACAGTTGTAAGAAACAAGGCAGCTTCCCACAGTAACAGAGGAAATATAGACACAGTTCTCTGCTTTTCTCAAAAGCACTCAGACAAAGACTTATAATTTTACCTCTTATGGAGAAGAAATAAACTCTAGAATTCCCCTAAATCAAGCCACAGGCCTATATTATCAATCGTAACTATTACTCAAACCTAACCAATTCCAACATCCACAGGCCTTCTCTTTAGGCACTGTTACTAAAAGCAGCAAGACTATTTTTCAAATTGAAATAACAGTCAACTCTAACAGTGGCAGATAAGAGAGAGCAAATTAAAAATAATTAAAATGAACACTATACTTATGTAGGTCCTATCGCCCGGTGGTAAGCAATGAGACGACTGTTCGTCCTCACAAGTATTCCAGGAACTGAAAGTTTTCTTCTGAGGGCTCGCAGACTTGGCAAAAACAACTCGGAAATGGGAGCATGGAATTAGTATGGTAAAATTCAAGCTTTTTCTGTAAGTAACCTCCACCATATTTTCTGGAAGGCTGATTTTCTACAACTGCGTGGAATAGAATGGGAGACAGATTCCTGCTGACTTTTCTCCACCTCTTACTAAATGAATTTATTATCTTACACCAATGTCCTTTGGTGTAAAACCTGTTTTCCACAAGATCTGTGTTACCCCACCTCAAAAGCAGTCTGAGCTAAGGCAAGACACGATAGCTCAGCTGTAACACAGAACACTTGACATTTATGACTACTTTAAATTCTAATAGCCTGAACAACTTACCTCATCTCCACAGCCCACAGGTTATTGTGATTTTAACAGATTCTAGTAGTAAACCAAACCAGACAAAAATCTCTTTAAAAACTGGTTTTCTATACTTTTCTATACCTTCTATGGATCTTTGCCTAAAAGAAAATGACTGCTATTTTCAGATAACTTCTGTTTAAAATTGATCACAAGGACTTCAAATGTCCAGTGAGATTACTCTCTCTGTACCTTCCCCCCCTGCCATTTACCACTGTATTACCATGGAAAAGGTTAGCTCACAGGGTAGTTGTGCCTGCTTGATCTCTAGATGCAAACTGTTCAACAGTGCTTAACGCAGGTAAGTCTCAGAAAACTGGTCACTTGAGCTGCAGGTTCCCAGGTAATAAAAAGCTGATCACAGTGGCCTCTCCTTTGCCTCCCAAATAGCTCAGTCTTTGAGGCAGATGCCACACAACTCTTGCTGAAGAAAGGGACCTGTTGTGCAGTGAGAAAACCTCATTTTTGGGCCTTAAAATCTGTTCAAACCAATTAATCATTAAAAAAATAAAATTATTTAGCTATTTCTTGTTTGTCACCTCTGGGATTTAAATAGAAACAGTAGAAATATCTTTAATCATCACAAAATGTTTATGAAACTCCACGGAAATAATTCACAGTGCTGGACTGTGCCAGCAAAGCTGTTGGGAAACCCAACAACAAAGCAGACAGTGATTTAATTTCAAACACACCTCAGTGAACTGTAGGTGGTTGCTACTAGAAAAAAGGAGAGCTATCACTGCTGACAAGACTGCTCCAACCTCCCCCTAATCAAAGGCAGTGATTTGGGCAGAAGGGCTATAAAAGCCAGGAGTTAGGGATAAAGAGCAACATTCTTTCTAGAGGACAGGGAGCTGTTGCTTAGAAACTTTACGGGCAGATCCTGCTGGTGTCTCTAAAAAAAAGAAATAGGTCATTCTTGGCTTTAGGTGGGAGAGCTCTTCAGTGATATAAAATCCTCCACATCTTCTCTTTATGTTCACTGTCAATAATTAACAATGCTTTGGGAAAGCTGCTTGGATGCTCTTTTTGCCAACGCCAGCACATTCCCAGTGGCAGAATTTCCAATCTTGAAGCAATCTGGTTGCTAAACAGCATGGATTCGCATCACAGTTCACACAGGGGACTGAGCCCAGACTCCAGGCATAGACTGGACCGTCTTAGGAGGGGACTGGCATCAAAGGAGCAAAAGCGCAGTCAATCATCTCATGCATCTCTCAACTGTTGTTGAGGATAAGTAATACAAAAATTAAGAAAAGAACATGCCACTAGATCAAGAAAAAACTCCCTTAGTTCTGCTTTTAAAATGCACGATGAAACCAGGTCTGCTAAAAATGAAAGTGGAAAGGCCATAACACTTCTTTGAAGCCACGAGGGAACAAAGTTTGCCTTGAAGAACAGAAGGCGAGGTTTGAATCGTATCATTTTGTCGAGGGAAATGGTGCAAGGAGCCCCTAAGTGTCTAAAACAAAGTTGCAAACATATTGAGTGCTCACTGTGCAAAGAAAACAAATTAGTTCAGAGAAGATGGGAAAGAAAAATTATATCAATCCAGAGCCAGTTTTCTCCCCTGCATAAATAATCCACACTTGAACAGTTTTTCCTCATATAAATAACTACATTTGTAAGAAGCCTCAAGTAAGATGGCTCTTATATCATTATTCACTTAAAAACCACTCCAAAAATTCAGACAAATCACTGCTTTCTAACTAAAAGAAAATAAAATGCACAGCTTGTGGTAATAAACAGCTCATAGTCATCGTTCCAGACAAAGTCATATTTTTTCCTCTTCACTTAAAAATAAATGTAGCAGGGGCTCGGTTTCTTATATTAAGCAGATCACATCAAATGAATACAAGGAGATTAAGTACTACCACATGGCACCTAAGGTAGTGAAGGCCCAGGTGCAAGAGTGATAACCCCGAAAAACAAAGCTGGTGTTGTAGAACAAGTGCATCTGGTTTAAACTTCAGGGGCAGATCTCAAATGCAGCTATCAAAGCACACATTCTCTATAGTGTCAACATAAGGTCACCATATCATTCTTTATGCAAGAAAAATAAGGATCATGGCAGCATGTGTAATTTAATCATTGCTGCTTAATTCCAAGGCCAAACCCGACCCTGCGTTCTGATGTTATGAGCGACAAAAAAGCTCTCTTAAGATAACTTCTGGCAGCTATAGGTGGAGTTAACATGTAAGATACATGTTTGGGTTTTAAGGGTTATCACAATGTAACACAAGTTCAAAGTCTGTGAAGAGCGTTTAACTCCCTCATTCAATGCATGGCTGCCCACAGAAGCAAGGCGGCTCATGGGATAACATCTTACTCTCCTATGCCAGAAATAAAGACAAAAGCAACCAAAAAGACCCTTAAGAACTACAACTATTATTATCCACAAATTAATCTAGAAATATACTTTGGAGAAAAATAATCACACAGCGAATGTTAATTATTTACAAAATTGAAGATAACATGGCCCATTTCCCAAAGGTTCATAAATCCACGCGGGAGACTTCTGAGGCATGGAGGAGAGGCCAACCTGATTTTTATTCTTGCCTTTCTGGGCTTATCTACATGGGAAACAGAATTATTTTCTATTTAGCCCTCTGTCAGGTTTTTTTTCAGTTTTAAAATAACTGTTAATGAAATCACAAGGCTTCACCACAAAAAGCACAGCCAAAAATAGCAACAGGACAGCAAATATTGGACTGTAGCAACTCTTAGCAAGCGTGGAGCAAAAAAGCATCTCCTTACATTCAGCTCTCTTGAAATAAAACCCAAGGAATAACAGATTACGTTTTACTGAGGCCTCACTACAGTGATAAGCATTTGCTAGCAGTTTTCCCAGAAATACAGCTCTTAAAAACTATTTTTTCCTTTGGCTTAAGAACATAGCTGAGTATAAAATACTTCAGCAGCGGAACTGTTCATTATGTTCACACATAAGATATCTGGAAATCACCCAAACCATACATAATTTATGATAATAAAAATAAGGTTGTTTTTTGTCTCTGCCACAGTATTCTGCAAAACTCAATTAAACACATTCAAATGTTTTTAACTTTAAAAATATTGGCAACACATAATTTTGATTAAAACATTTAGAAATATAGAGACATCTTCTTTTTGGACTGACATTTGGACTGAAGTTTAGGAATGACAATAGACAAATACTTCAACAGAAGCAGAATGTGGAGGGCTTTTTGTTTTCTGCTTTCAAATGAGAAGATAAATATGGCTAAAAAACACAGCATTCTTCAATGGCAATTAAACATGTGCAAGGACTGCACATGGCAGTATCACTATTGTGACAGAAGACACCTTCAGTGATCACAAACCTTCCTCAAGTTCATCTAGTTCATTTAGTGGGATCCAAAATTGAAAATGCAATAGCTGTTCTTCAGAGACAAAGATTTCCTTGGAGAAATAAATGAAACATTTCTAACCTACTGTGATCACCACCCTTGAAACAACAGGCCAAGGGGAATGGCTTTAACCTGCTCAAGGGGAGACTGAGATGAGCTCTTAGGCAGAAGCTCTTCCCTGGGAGGGTGCTGAGGCACTGGCACAGGGTGCCCAGAGAAGCTGTGGCTGCCCCATCCCTGGCAGTGTTCAAGGCCAGGTTGGACACAGGGGCTTAGAGTAAGCTGCTCTAGTGGAAGGGGTCCCTGCCTGTGGCAGGGGTTGGAGCTGGAGGAGCTTTAAGGTCCCTTCCAACCCAAACCATTCCATGATTCTGTGATATATCTTGCATCTCATCTTGTAATAGTTTCCATGGTACTCTCTATATTTAGAAATACAGGCCCACAACAATTATTATATTCTTCATACAGGATACTCTGCATATGAGATACAAACACCTATAACATACTTTAAAGACAACTTTCATAATCCTCCCTATTTCCACTTACATAAAGGATCTCTGAAATGTCAGTACTCTCACCAAACTTCATAATTATTTAATGTACCTTGCCACATTAAAGACTAACCGTGAGTTGTGGTTCCTATAACTAACTGAAGAGCAAGTTTAGTACTATAAAGTCTGTACAACAGTGTGGTATGAGACTAAGTCCATCTGTAATGCTTTGTTCAACTGGCCCAAATAATAGAACGAGTTTCTGATTTCAGAAGAAAAGCTCTATAAAGTAATGCAGATAAACAGTTGAATTTGCTAGAGATTTAAGCAACTTATTATGTATCTCTGTAACATCACACTGGTCTGGCTCCTGCCACACTTAGAAGACAGAGACACAGACCACAGCCAAAGGCAAAGCTAGGTCCAGAAGTGTTGGGTAAGATCTCTGTAATATTAATGAAAAATCTGCCATTAATTTTAAGGGATAAGGAATTTAATCTTGCAGAATCTGAATAACCAAACCAGTCCCTTAGCTATAACACCCAGAAACCCATCTGCAG
This sequence comes from Pezoporus wallicus, assembly GCF_028554395.1. Lineage (NCBI taxonomy): Eukaryota > Metazoa > Chordata > Aves > Psittaciformes > Psittacidae > Pezoporus > Pezoporus wallicus. The sequence continues at coordinate 880,831 of NW_026637098.1, read as the reverse complement.
TGCTAGAAGAGGCCCCTGGTAAAATAAATCTTTCTATTTGGTCACTGTGATGTCTTTCTCATGTTTTACACATTTCTTGAGATTGCAGACTTTTCAGATTCGAGGCACTTAATTAATACCTCAGATTTGAGGCACTTAATTTACTGCAGAAGGACTATTATGTGAACACCAGAGCCAAGATTCAGCATGAGTGCTCTTTTTTTATCTCTAATGCATAAAGGAAGCTCATCTACTCAAGACACAGTAGTGGATTTTTTATTATTTACATAATTTCCTCTTATTTAAAGGAGCTCTAAGTACTCGAAGCTATTAAAAGTCTTCCTGCAACTCACCTTTCCCACTGCAGCTGTGCCTTGCCTCTGTTTGCTGCACCCGAGCTGGAATAGCCAACAGGCAACTTCAGTTCTAAGCACTGTTAGACATTTCAAATTAAAGCTAGGTGGAATTTATTACAAATGCATTTTTTAAAGAGTGATTTCAAAATTCTTTCCTCACTTACACGATCTTGGTTTCACCCCAGTGAAGAAACCTTCTTAATCAAGAACAGCAATGCAAGAGAAACATCCAAACCAGCATAGCCAAGAGCTGAGTGGGCAAGGTCACTCCAAACCAGGGAGATCCAGGTAAAAGCTGCCCAGGGTATGTCACTAATTCCAAGAACACTTGAAGTGTTTAAAATCCAATACCATATTTATTTGGGGACTGTGGCTTTCAGTCTTAGAAGTTGTTCCTTTTGTGTAACTAAATACAAACTGTTCTGATCTGCCCATGCATTAATCATTACAGAGACCATCTCTCATTCTGTTTCAAGAAATACTGTATTCATAGAATCATTGAATGGTTTGGGTTGGAAGGGACCTTAAAGCTCAACCAGCTCCAAACCCTGCCACAGGCAGGGACACCTTCTACTAGAGCAGCTTGCTCCAAGCCCCTGTGTCCAACCTGGCCTTGAACACTGCCAGGGATGGGGCAGCCACAGCTTCTCTGGGCACCCTGTGCCAGTGCCTCACCACCCTCACAGGGAAGAGCTTCTGCCTAAGAGCTCATCTCAGTCTCCCCTCGGGCAGGTTAAAGCCATTCCCCTTGTCCTGTCCCTGAAGGTCCTTGTCCCAATCCCCTCTCCAGGTTTCTTGTAGCCCCTTTAGGCATTGGAAGCTGCTCTAAGGTCTCCCCAGAGCATCCTCTTCTCCAGGCTGAATAACCGCAACTCTCAGCCTGTCTCCATAGCAGAGGTATTGTTGTTGATTATCTCCCAAGGATTGCTCAGGAAAGGCTTTAGCCACCACAAGTACTTACATCTGCAACATCCTTGCATACAACAAGTCTTTCTTTGGGATATCCCAGCAACCAAATGGACCTCATGCTGTTTCTGACACTTTTATGGAGCAGAGAAGGCTAAAAGAAGAGATCCTAATCTTTACATCATTAAGGAAAGCTGATTTAAAAATAAATAAATAGTCAACTCTAGTGCTTCCCCTTCCTCCTGACTGATCTTTTTATGGAAAATCAGCCAAGAAGCTGTTCTTGGACTACGTAATCTTTTTTTGTTTGTTTCTTTTGGCTGCCTGTCAGCACCCAGCAGAAATAAACTCATTACGCTGACAGGAGACCTGAACACACTCATGTTGTCAGTGCATCTCAGCATCATTCTCGTGAACCCAAAAGCCATAAAGCAATTAAAATAAAGATAAGCTTACTCCACTCTTCAGATGCAACCAAGTTTGGAAGGATCTGTCAAACCAAAGGGAGATGCTCGAGCATCTGAACTAAAGGGTTTCTCTGATCACATTGAGGAAATCTTAATTAAACATAATAAAAATGAATAATAAAGTGCTATCTCTTACCCTGTCAACTAAAGGTAAATATTGACCATGGACATCCAATATAATTTCTGGTTCTTGGGCTGAATTTGTAAACAAAAATCCTGTTGGTAGTAAATACAGAATTAGCACAAGGCAAGCCAAAATGTGTTTGTTAGACTGTAAAAAACACTGTGGAAACGTACTTAAGTTATTTAAAAGATGAGGAAAGCATGCAGAGGAATAATAAAATTCATATAAGGTTTGAGCATAAGTAGAAGACAATCCTGCTCAGGACTAATATCCCAGCTACCCTTTATCATCTAGGAAGCACCTGTATAGTTCCATTGCCCTGCCTTGCACTGGCCCAGTATTCCCTGGGCTCAGGCCTGAATGCAAGGGGTTGAATTGGAGTGTACAAGAATGAGTCTCAAGGATGAGAGTCATCCAAAAACTTTTTAGTGTTCAAGAGCAGATTAAAGCACCCAGGGATTCAGTGCGGCTGCATTAGCCGTGCACTGAATTCTCCCTAAGCTATGCAAGTAAAATTAAATCGTATGAGAGCAACAGTTTTAAATGTTCCTGTTCTTGCCAGATATCAGATGTGACCCAGAAACACTATATAACAAGTCCAAAAGTCCAAAACATTTTGTCAGCTGAATGAAATCAGCCTGCATTCTAGGGAAAGCATGGGCAAGTGACAGCTTTGCATACTGCTGAGGCCTCTGACTACTGTTCCCAGCAGACTGGAGTATTTGTTTGATTCTATTTATTCCTCTTCTATCCTTACACAGCCTCATCCTCCTTCATTCATGGACTTCCTGACAATTTATTTTTCTTAGAAGTATTTCTGCGTAACATCTAAGCACTGGGAATGTAGATTACAGAGATAATAGATACGTTTAAAATTAGACTAAGCAGCTGTAATTCTGGATTTGCGTTTCTGACTTGATTATAGTACGCACTCAAGACTATTTGTCTAAGAACTAGAAATGAGTTCACACACTGCAATAAAAATACATGAGTCTCTCTTACGTTGACCCCAATCAAAACCATTGCTGGGTAACAAATGGCAATTGTTTCTTTCTAACTGGTAACAAACGGCAGTGGTTTCTTTGCAATTCTGTAACTTCGTTTTAAAGATTCACCTGTGGATTTTAATTGCAAGAATTAAATTAACAGAATTTCCTGTATTTTACAAATAGAAGAACTATTCTCCTACTTTGGATTCTTCTCACTGCACATTGTAGCTGTTATCTATTGTATACCTTTCCTTGAAAGGCTGAACAGTCTTTTATCTAAAAAGTCAACATATGTAACCATCAGGTAACCATTTAGAATGTGTTCTGATAAATTCTCTTATCAAAATCAAGCACATAAGACAATTTATTTTACTCAAATATTCCGACACAATAAAAAAATCAATCCTGTTCTATTTTGGTAAAAACTGAAATAATGATTTTCATCATACCTTTTTTCTCAGAGATACAGGAATGAAAAGGAAGAAATTGGGTTCTGTATTCGAATGTGCTCAATAAATATGGTGGCACATGTTAAAGCAACTGCAGGTTTTGCTTCTAAGAGCTTTATCATGAGATCAAGTCACCTCAATAGGAAACATGTATTATGCCTCTTCTATCTAAAAAACTAAGCAGAAGTTGTATCACACAAGTTTCACCTCCATGCATTAGCTCCATCTTGCTTGCAGAGGCAATATTGCATCGGGGGGACATGTATCAGTACTGATAGGAACACCCCTCAAGAATTAACCATGGGTAACTTCTCACAGCTGATCATATTTTATATCAGAGAGACCATTAAATAAGCATGCAGGAAGGACAATATTTAGTCAGAAAGGACATCACACCTATTCTCTATTTATTTACATCCATTCATTTACTTAGTGCTATTTACTCACAGAAATCTCTACAGCAACTCTAAATTTAGAGAAGAACTTTAAAGAGGATCTTTTACTACACCAAGAAGCAAACAACAAAATCTTTTTCCCAGAGACAGCAAAAGAGCAAAAATTATCTCATCAGATAAATATGTCTGCCTCAGATTATTGCAGCAAGTTAGAACTGCAAATAATTTTTATGCCTCTTTTCAAGAGCTTTTATTCATGTTTGTTAATGTGGATCCTCTGCAAAAGGACAGAACTATTGCTGCTAAAATTATGATGCTACAATAGAAATAAAATCACTGCTTGCTAACATTTTTGTAGCTATATTTTTACTCTATAGTATTAATAATTTCATAACTTCTCAAAGTTAAATCTTTAGGAAGAGGTTTTTCAGAGTTTCTTTTTCTTGTTGAAAAGATTTAGAGAACTGCTAAAAGTGGGTCTCAGCTCTGCACAGGATGGCCACAGTTTTTCTACTTAAAATATAAAGAATAAAACATTTCCAATGAATCCATCTCTTATAAGTGAAACTTAGAGAATGAAGAGATTTAGCTGCCCCTGCTGTGCTGGATTGTCTTTAATGGAGAATTTCCATATAGATTCAATGGAATATAAAGGAGTGGTTTTTGTTAGTAAATAATAGAGTATTAAAAATTAAGGTTGATTACTTGTAGCAAAGAGCAAACTGATTAATCCATTTACAAGAAGCTTTAAGTAATTTAAAAGCTTAAGCCCCACTTGCAGCAGTCACCTGGGCAATGTGAGCCTAACTTGACCAAAGCCATTTCCATTTTCTGCTTGTAAAAGTATATGCAGAGCTTAAGTTCCATTTACATTCAAATTGTCTCCTCTTCTAATATTCTTGCCTACTTTAAACATAATGTACCATATACTTCTATTTAAAATACATAGCTTCAGAGAAAAAGACAAGTACATAGGAGAAAGAAATGTCACATACTAATTATTATAACACCAGTGACAACAACAGATTGGAATAGCCATGAAAACAGCTTTAAAATACTCTGAATGCAAAGAGGCTTTTGTATAACTGCAAAATCTACTATTTTTTTCTACCACTCAGATGAAAACCCTGTGAGATGTTCTTACTGTTACAGGATTCAGCTTCACTTAAGCAAGTAATTCTCATTACTTAGGAAGCCTGAAAACTTGGGCAGTCTCTGCAGCAGTGTTGAAAATGTTTCTCTCCTGTTCTCAGTACCAGAATACTAATGCAAGGGGTGATGTGACTGAAAATCATAGCTAGCCAAAAGTATTCCAACGAGAAAAAACATCCAACACCTTGCTGTCAGAAAATGCTGATTCAGCAGAGTTAAAGTACTTCAAAGAAAGGTGTGTTTTCTCAACACAACTGATGAAAAACTATTGAAAAGCTTTCCTCCTGAGCCCTATAAAGCCAAAAGTCTTTGTCTCATCAAGGACATGACATTTGAAACACAGTCTGGAGAGATGAGGGGTTGGTGGGATGCAGAAATATTCCTACTTGGGAAAACAGTTTTCATTTTGCTGGAAATTTTAAACTCCACCAGCTTGTTCCAATCCAAAGGAAAACAAAAATCCTGATTTTAATCAACTTTACTGGTAATGCTCTCAACAAGTGATGCCCACAGTTTCATTTTCTAGAGCAGCTGATTTAGAGTTGTGTAAATGACTTCCACATATCTTACTGTTTGAACACATCCAAGAATGCTATCATATACACAACCATTCTTTGGAACCAGATATCATAGTACTCTCTCAACAACCCATGTATGATGTTGAGGAAGCCATTTAGAAAACTGAAATGTAGAGCTTTTATCCAGAAACCTGAGACAAAATCCATTTACATCCATAGAATGCTGAACCTCCCAACTGAAAACTCAATACAAGAATGTTATCACTCTTCAAGATACATATAGATGTCATATAGATGTCCCAAGATACATATAGATGACATATAGATGTCCCAAAAGACAATAAGAAGCTCGAATATAAGCATAACTTAACTATTAATCACTTCTTTTAATATGCCAAAACCTGGTTTCTGTTCTTTGCTGCCATGTCTTCACCTCATTTCTTATAGTAGTCTTAAACACTTCTGTCCTTTTAGTTTCCAGCAATGCTAAAGGCACACCAGACTTTGATCACAGCCAGGTTCACGGTTTTGTTGATACAGCTGGAGGATCTTACCCATCACTAAGGGAGCTCCAGAGGAACTAGAATTTCAGCCACTTCTGCTTCCTGCTCGAGCCTGCTGTGATGGAATCCATGCCTTGGGAAAGTTCTCACTGGTCAACTGATACACTTTACTGTTTATCTAATCCCTCAAGAAAATTTATCCTCACAAATGTTATGTTTATACAAAATAAACACATTTATTTTAGTCAAGTATCAGCTTTTAGCTCAGCTGCTGAAATACAACTGTCATTTGGTCACTTTTACCTTCACACACACCCCCCATTCTGTTATTTTTATATCTTCTTCTTGCATCTCACCTCAATAATTACCTTTCAGAGAACAATTTCAACAGACCTGAGTCACAAAAACTTCAGTTATGAGTTAAGCGTGCTACTTAAATTACTATCAGGTTAATGCTGTTACTCTTTAATTGTGTATCCCTGCCCTTCCTACTTCCAAATACATGTTGAATTATTTATATCTATATACTTGCACTTCATAATCCCACTACCATTTGGTAGTATACCTAAAACCAAAGTATGTCCAAAGTATGTATACTGCCTATGAACATGCCTGGAGAACATAAATAGAGTTTAGTTTTCTTTAGCCAGCCCTTGAAACATTCTATATTAAAAGCAAAAGCCTCCTCTGCTCTGAAATGTAAAAAATTGTATGGTTCTGTCACTGTACACAGGGAACAGATCTCACAGTGGTGTGTTCAGAGAGCATGTAATACCTAAAAGGCACTGTCATAACTACTACAATTTGGTAACAGAATGGATTTCAATAAATACTTCTATTAGAAGTAAAAAGGCATACATAACAAAAAAGAAAAGTATTAAGAGGTAACAAATTCCACACTTACTGAAACAGTAAGAGTAAAAAATTGATAGGAGGGGATGATGATATCTCTTGGCAACAAGAAAGAAAGAAAACAAACAGGGATTTATAAGAACAAAAGAAATCACAGCCCTCTCACAGGTGGGCTACTAAACAGGGACTCGGATCTACACCAACAGTCCAAAAGGGCAGATACAGTCAATAAGTAATTCAGCATTTCTAAAGAAGTGGGATGATTTCGCTGGTACCTGATGAGAATGATTAATTACTTCTTCAGTCCATTACAAGTACAACGTTAAAACAACATTACTTTGCAATAAACATTCATGGTCAGAAGGACCAAAGATCATAGCAGAGGGTTCTCACAGAAGCCTCCAAGGGGATTTCTATCCCACCACCATGAATTTCCCAGGGGAATTTCAGAAGTCTGAATGAACACTCATGTTACAACTGCACTCTAAAAGAGTATCGAGTCAATGTTTACAGCCATTGGAAGGTTGTAAGGACGGCAGTCCTGAGCAGAACAACAATTTAAGAAAAAGTATATGCAATTCAACAGATACATCAGAGCTGTGTAACAAATAATAGGAAGAAAAATCAATGAACATTGATCCTCTTAAAAGAATGTGGTTTTATTCTTTGATACAATCACTATTTCCAATTGGTACAAATATGACTATGGATGTATAAACTTCCATTGCACTTGATGTGGTGCTCTGTAATAGCCTGATGACCAAATAGCACCAGTTAAGCAGGTAAAGAACTGCTTAAATGACATCTCAAAATGAAAAAAGAGCAGCTTTAGAGAAGAACACATCACAACATAACAGATTAACACGGAGCTCAGCAAAAGTGGAGCCACTATCACAAAACAGCTTTCCAATCATTTATAAGTCTACACAAATGTGACAAAATTTGCACAAGGTATAAATAGACAGAATGCTGCATAAGGAAGATAAATCATCTACAAAAAGTGACCAGGTTGGTGTCTTCAACCTATGCTAAGAAAGAAAGCATGCTTTAAAAAAGCCACGTACAAAGTTATAAAGCTACAACCAAGAACCACATGCTAGACTACAGAATGATAAACTCCCATGGAAAGAAACAGGGTTTGCCCCAGTGAGCATAGCCAGTGAAATTGAGATCAAAACACAGTGCTGCAGGTGGAGGTTTCATATGGAAATGCCATATAGAACCAGCAGAGTAACACTACAGAGGTAATATTTAAACCAGGCTGTACCCAGCTCATGTTTTCACAGAAACACTGAAAGAGCGTATTAGGGGAAAAAAAAAAACACAACACAGAAATGGAGTTGTGAGGAAAATGCATGCAGTGACAAATATAAAGAATTTTAGCTCTCCCTTTCTTTTTTCCAAACAGAAAAAAGAAAGGGGATACTGAGTTACAGCGAATAAATACCTCCATGGTAAGAAGATACTTTGAGCTCTTCAGCATAGTGGAGGAAAGCACACCATTAGCCTGTGACTGGAAGCTGAAGCCAAATAACTTAATAAAGCACAGATTCTCTACCTCTTACTGTCTTCCGATCAAAATTCCAATTTTTCTGGAAAATACATTTCAGCCAAATGCAAGTTCCTGCACTCAAAAGTAATTGAATAAAATCCAACTGGCTGTAATAGTCAAGGGGTCAGAGCAGCAGATTTAATTGGTTCCTTTGGCTTTAAAGTCTCAGGCTATGAATACATCTTGGTTTTCAGTGTTCAAAGGTATTTTGGTAGCACCGTACATGCTCAACATTAATATTAAAAGAACTCTCCATAAATTAGGGTTGCATTTCCTTTTAAGGGCTCAAGTGACACTGGAGCTTTCCCGTTGAGGCTTTTGTCATCAGCAGAGCCCGTTAACGGAATTACAGCCATCTCGTACACAGCTGAGGTGGCACAGCTGTAAACAATGATTTACACAATCGAGTGCAAAAGTTCATCCTTCACATCCATACTGTTTCTCCTCTAGAAAGAATTCTGTTTGACCTGGATTATAAAAAGCCTGGCACAATACATGATATCAATCATAGACGCTGTAGGTAAAAGGGAAAACCAGCAGCATTGTAGTAGCCACGAAGCCAGCAAAAGCTGTTGTTCGCATCAGCAACATCATTTGAGACTACCCCTATGGATGCTACTTATCTACTTCATACTCCCAAGCACACGGCATTCCCTGCAATCTTGACAAGTGAATAGAATCACTGTTTCTTACAGAATGCATGCCAAAACAATGCATAATGTGTGGTTTGGTATTATTCAGGCTGATAGAATTTTGCTGTAGTATTGGCTGCTGTGGTATCTATAGATTTCTAAAATAACAGGGGTTTTGGAGCATATCTATCCCGATAAAGTATAAACAAACTTCTAATTCAGCAAACGGAAGCTTAAAGAGGCTGACAGCATCTGAAGCATGCTAACAATCCAATAAACGTTCTGCCACTACACAACCGATGAGGGGAGAAACACAGCCGCCAACTGATCATTTCAACTGACGGAGCATCACCTTAAAAAAGAAACAGGCACCGCACGCAACCGGCAAGACACGAGGGAGTGTGCTCAGCCTTCTAACCTACAGAGAAGCAGGTGCGTGCCACCTACTCCTCACACTACACCCGGTCATAAAGATGGAAAAGTTACTTTCCCAAAGTGAAGGCACATGGATGCTCCCCATAGCACCCACAACACCAACTCCCAACGGGCAAGGCAGCCAGGGAAGTCTTACAGCAGCGACATCGCTCCCCACCACCACATCTAAGCAAAACTTCCACTCCAGACATCACACAATGAGACCTTTGGCCACCACCTCTCAGCCAACATCCATGCAGCTTTTCACCATCCCCCGGGAAAAGATAAAGCCACGTTTTAAACTTTAGCTCTTTGCCACCGGAGCAAATCCTTGGTTGCGAGCTGGCACGTTTTGGGTGGGAAACGATGAGGGTGGTTAAGAGGTCCCAGCGCCCCTGCAAGAGGCCTAAAGGGAAGGGATGGAAGAAGCTGCTTTCTCCGGCACCCCCTCCCCACCGCAGAGCCCCGCGCCCCTTCCCTGCCATCAGGCAACCAGAGCAGCAGCAGCCACTGTAAATTACGGAGACGCACAGTGGATGGAGAAAAGGGAGGAAGAAACCTCTGATGCCTGAAGAAAGGAGAATCATGTAAAACAGTAAAAAAAGGACTTAAAATAACACAGAGCTAGGTTTCACCTCGAAGGCAAAGAGGTGAATAAGTGAAACACCACACCTCTGACCCTTTCTTTTCTTCCTTACATCTAATCCCCCTCTTCCCATAATACACACACCACAAAATGACCATTAATTCAAATCCATTCTTTAAAGGAGGAGGATTATCTCTGTGACAGACTCTGTCTCTTTTACCGAGCAAGAATTAAAATTGCATTTAAAGGAAAAGAAAAGGATGTGGGGGGGGGAAGAAAAGGCAGCATGATTATTATTTCTGGTGGGTGCGAAATATGTGCAAGGGGAGAAGGAGTCTGGGGGATGGGGCGGAGTGGAGAAAGGTGGCTAAGGAGAGAAGAAAGAAACGGAGGACCAGGAAGCGCAAGGAGGGATGAGGAGAAGGCGAGATAAGGAGGAAGGAGGATAAGGAAAGAAGGATGAAAGGAAGGCGCTCGGGGAGATGGGGGGTGGGAGGATGAAAGGGAGGAAGGGATGAGGGGAAGAAAGGAGGATGCTTTGCCCTGGCCTCACCTCGGCTCGGTGGGTGGGGGTGGGAGAAGCTCTCTCCGCCGCCGCCTCCTCCTCCTCCCCAGCAGCGCCGGTCACTGACGGGCTGGCTGCGCGGCGCGGCTCCCTCGCACAGCGCCCGGCCCCGGCTCCCGCCTCCCCGCCCTCGCCGCCCGCCTCCCGCCGCCGGCCCGAGCCGCTCTGAAGGGACCCGGGCGCTGCCGCCGCGGCCGCCAGCCTCCCCGCGGCAGCCACTAGGGGAGGAGGAGGCAGCGCGCCTGCGCCACCGGTACCGCTGGGCCGGCAGTGGGGAGCGGGGGGCGAGGGGAGGCCTTGCTGCCGCTGCCGGCCCCGGCTCGGCCGGTCTACGGGCTGACTGCGGGCCGCCTCAGTGCGCAGTTGCTGTGAGTATGGAGACGGCGTTACCGGGGGAGGGAAGGGGCCGGGGGTGTGAGGGGAGGGGAGCGGGGCTGGCAGGAGGCGCCCGAGGGGCCGGAGGGGACAGGGCTGCGGTGTAGGGCGGGGGAAGGCTCGGAGGTAGACCTAGGGTGGCCGGCGGCAGGTGGAGGGCCGGGCCGGGCCGAGCTGAGGGCACCCCAGTGAACGGGCTCTATGGGGCTCTGGAAAGCGGCCCCGGGGCAGGGATGGGGGTATGGCGCATCCCGTCAGCGCGGTTCGGTGCCCGTGGTGTGCCCATGGTAAAGCGGAGGAGGCCGAAGGTGGGTGTGGAAAGGCCGCGCCCGGCAGTGGTGGCTCCGCCGGGGACCGGCACTGGAGGCTGTGACAGAAGGGGCTGGTGGACAAAGAGGTGGGGGGGAGCTCATGGGGATTTATTCTCGCCCATCATCTCTTGTGCTGCTGCAGATGCTGTGCAGGGGGAAGGTGACTGATGTATGAGTGTACCACCAGGGCTGACTCCAAGTTCTCCTCTTAAGCTACATCAACTTTGCTTGTGGCTTTCTTTCCTGCACCAAATGCAAGGTTTTGTCCCTCTCTGCGAAGCATTGCACTTTTCTTTGTCCTGTTACATCACTTGTGTTGCTAATCTGACCAAGCATAAAGGTTTTTGCTATGCTGCAGCACCTTCTTTTGCTGTTTCCTTTGGGGGGAACATGCTGCCACCCTCCTGCTCCGGAATCGCTGAGCCTGGAGTTCTGTAAGCCCTGCTGGCGAAAAATCCCTGTGGAGTAGGTGTTGTTGAAGGGGCTTTGCTGTTTTGAGGCAGTGTGATCCCATTGACATGCCATTGTTCCACACACTTCTTGTGGAATCCATCTGCTTCCCCAGCTTCTACGTAAACTCGGAGGCAACAAGGAGAGGAGGATGGTGAGTCCCTTCAGTGCTTTTACCTTTTGTTGTCTGTTTTAGGCTTGGAGGGAGCTTGCCAAAACATTTTCCCTGCCTCAGCCTGTAAGCGAATGATGTGAGTAGTACAGGTATCTGTTAGGCCTCAAGCAGAGGCAGTAGCTGCCAGTCTTTTTATTCTCTCTTCCCCAGCCTGACAAAAAATATAATCAGGCTCTGTATTCATTTTTGCGATGAATAAATGAGGAAAGGAGCTGAGCTGGAACCTTAATTCCCCCTATAAAGGCACAACAAGGGAGTCTAAGGGAGAGTTTGAAGTAGGGAAAAACATTTCTTAGGTGAGAGCTTATTTAAATATTAATTTAAATGTGGTTGTATTCATCATGTACAGACATATAACAAATGTAAGTAGTCACAGTCAGTAGTATACAGAAATACTTTGAATTATTTTAACCCTGTGATGTCACTTAGGACTGAAACATGACCTATTCTGCATGTGTAAACAGAGATCGTACTGGACTGACCTCCCCTTTATGATGATGTGTAACTTACTGCTGTAAGGCAGACTAAGTATATAGTTTGTGTCTTCCATAGGCTTTCAGGTTGCATCAAATTAGTTTTCTAGGTATCGTCTTTCCCATGCTATTGAATGGAGCCATGTGATGTTAGGAAACCTTTACTTACAGACCTTTGGTTTCTTGCCTTCATTTCTATGCTCCATGTCTTAGATTGCTGGTTCTTCTTTGTTGTGACTGGCTAGTCTATTGTGAAAATGAATGGAAACAAGCAAGGTTCCCAAACAGAACATAGTGAATTACCCACTCCTTTATCACAGTGCATTACACCGTTAGCTGAAAGTCAGCTAAGTTTCTCCAGGCATTTGACAAAAAGGAGCATGACCTATGGTGTATATATAAGAATCACAAGTAGTAAATAAGCATGAGTATGAAAAATGATACAACTTCTTCCCTAAGCTGCAAATACATCTCTTGTAAATTCAAACCAAAGGACTCATGCAGCTATCTATGAGTGCTTCTGTTTAAAGTGTGTCAATTTAAGAAACAAATCAGATTACCTGCCTAGTCCAGATTACTTTATCTGAGACAGAGGACATGGATTGCTGGGCTGTTGCTGAGAGCTCTGCCAGAATGCTATGAAGAAATCTGAAAATCTGGAAGAAGTGTATGAACTTATATTTATTTCATGGTCCTGAAAGAGGGCTTTGTCCACTTTTTATAGCCATTTCTTTCTTTCCTTTAGGTTATTAACCAGTTGTTAAAACTACCCTTTTTTTTTTTTTTTTTATCACTGCTAATTGTCTCAAAGGAAAAGAGGAAAACTGAACTTGTTACCAGTGTTTACTAAAACCAAGATAAGATGCTAAGCTGCTCTGTAAATTAATGTAGCTTTCACCAGCCAAGGGAGGTCAACTGACTGTCCTCGCAAACACTTGCAACTGCCAACATTCAGATACATGTAGAAAAGAGACATCACTTGAGCATCAGAAATATTGGGCACTTTGATCAGAAAGACAGGCAAAAAGACCATTCTGCTTAAGTGAAACATGGGTGGATGTTTTTTTTAAGTTCTATGCAGGCTGTGGAACTGTCTGTCACAAAATAGAACCCAAATATTAAGCATTGAAAATAAGAATGATTAGAGAAAAACTACAGGAAAAAATACAAAGAGTCCATGTTTCGCATTCGTCAGTGAGTCTGGTCTCTGTTGGCCGTTTAATCTTTAGTTTTCATAACAACTTTCATGTTGAGTTCTGCAATACATAGTTACTCAAGGAGTAACTAGTTAGATACACTTGCCTTCACTTTAGCTTTTACTAAGAGTGCAGCTGATTGAAGTGGGAAGTTCAGAGGGGAGCACACACTTGGGACACATAAATACACATGGGCTAAGATCTTGGAAGAGTTGGGATTCTTGAAGCAGCATCCCTCAGCCTTAGTCCACTATGTGCCACGAAAACAATCTAATTGTCGTGTCATCTCTCTAGGTGTAGTTGTCCTTTTCTGTATAAAAGATCATCAGGAAATGAGTAGTCTCATTGTTGAAAGGTGTTAATGCAGGACCTAGAAGTGGTGTGGTCAACCAGAAGGTAGTAGACAATGTGCAGTATTTACGTTGTGGAGACTGCATGGCAGAATGAGCATTTAGGTCCTCTAAGTGTAGTGCTCTTTGCTGCTTTTAAAGAACTCAAAGCTGTGTGATCCTTTGGATTAAAAGTGACAGAAATCAAAGGGGTTTTAAGTTCCTCTGCTTAAGGAACTGCATGTTGGCACTTGTGGTTATATAGGCAGATTGCTGGTTCCAAGGGTATCACACAGCAAATTTCAGCACCTGGCAGTCCCAGTTTCAAAGTGACCTGTTTACTGATGCCTTGTCAGATCTGAACTTGATTTTCTAAATCAAATGTCTTTGTAGCCTTTTTATATTATTTCATTTTTATGACAACATTAGATAACAGGTACCTTGCCATGGTGTAATGTACTGGAAGTAATTTTCTTCTGTGTGCCATTTGAATCTGTAGCAATCAAATAGTAACGTGTTACCTACTATTGCAATAGTTGTGGATACAGGTGTTCTCCATACAAATGCATGTTCTCCATACAGCATACAAAAGGACTTCATACCTAGGGTAGGTCTAAAATTAAACTGAATATATTTATAAATATAATCACAGTATTATAGCTTAATGCTAATTCCAGCTTTTTTTTTCTTTCTTCTTTCTTTTAGCATAACAATTAATTTATCCTTTTTCCCCCCACATTTGTCTTAATTACTTGGCATTTAAGCTTTTCCCATAATATATCTGTCATGTCATTTAGTTCTTTTTCTCAATTTTATTCTCTTTTCCTAGCATTCAAACACTCTTCAATATCAAATTCTTCAATAAGACTTACTATTTGACATGTTTTCAGTCTTAAAAGAGGTTAGTCCATGCCCTGAAGTATTACAAAGTATGTCTTTATCTTTACATCTAGCTCTCAAGAAAGTACCACAGCAGGAATTAGCCCCCTTGTTCCAGCATATTGTTAAAGCACTGGGTCTGCATACACGCACAAAAAAAGCCCTCCACACCTTTCGCTCAGCTTTTCTCAGGCAGAACAGAGATTATTGCTAAAAATGGTCTCAATTGTTTGCTTCAAGACCATGAACTTTTTTGAGTTCTTATTTCCTCTGTTACTATCTCAATATCCCTTTGTGTCTAGGTAGACTTTGTTTCTTTCACTACCTAATCCTGATCCCCTGTTCCTATTTGTGCTTTATTGACAAGTATTTCTGAGAATAGAAAAGCTAAAACTAGCAGGGCTTTAACAGAAATAATCAGTTAACTTATCTAAAGGATAGACATTGAGGAGGATCTGTATCTCTTAGGCAAGTCAAGCAGACTTTGAAAGCTGCAGGTGGAACCTAGAATACTTTAAGCTTCTTTTAGGCTCAGTTATCTTTAAAGACAAACCAACAGTTTCTTTAAAGTAGATAGTTCACTGCCTATACTCAAGAGAGGTTGTCATGCCATTCTGAAAGACATTTTGGTGCCTTGTATTAATAAAACATTATCTCTCGAACTTTATTCACTGGGTGTACATAAATATACAGAGATTGACTAAAATCATTCACTGTCCCTGAACATACTTGGGTACCTTTTACACAGGTATTTTAGAGACCTGTATTTTGTTTTAGGTATCTCATTTTTGGCACATTTGCTTGAGCAGTGGGTGGCAAATAACTGTTGCTTCCTCTTTGCAGTGAGGCACTTCCGTGCTAGATATTAGCATGAGCAGCACAGTAAGCAAGAACAAAACCTTCACAGCCTGCAGGTCATTTAAATTGGGTATTGTATAAGGAGTCATATGCAAGGTGGGTTCTGACACGACGAGTCTCCTGCCTGCCATGCCCTCTGCCACACCTTTTGACTGTTTTCTCTGGCTCAAAAGCATCTGCGAGTCAGAGCATCCAGGGATGTACCCTGACTCGTCCCTCTGAAGCAGCTAAAAGGCACATAGCAGATGCAGTCTGTTTTGAAGAAAGCACAGGGTTTTTTTCAATCCACTTCTTTATACTGAGAGAATGGGGCTACTCCCTTCACTTCTTTCAGAAAGCTGACTTCAAAAATGCAACAGAAACACAAAAAGACACCTGCTCTTTGCTGTTGTCAGGCTGATGTTCACTAGATTAATGATTTTCATAGCAGACTTTTGTAAGGCCTTTTCCTTAACTGGTTTCTTCTCAAAACCATGGAAATATACTCTAAATTTTGTTAAAATTTTGAACTACAGTTGATGCCACCTGTTAGCAGGGGTTTGTGGAGGGCTTTAGAGGGTAGATTTAGACTAGATCTTAGGCAGAAGCTCTTCCCTGTGAGGGTGCTGAGGCGCTGGCACAGGGTGCCCAGAGAGGCTGTGGCTGCCCCATCCCTGGCAGTGTTCAAGGCCAGGTTGGACACAGGGGCTTGGAGCAAGCTGCTCCAGTGGAAAGTGTCCCTGCCTGTGGCAGGGGTTGGAACTGGATGAGCTTTAAGGTCCCTTCCAACCCAAACCATGCTGTGATTTTATGATCTCTCATCCTTTAATTGCAAGAAGGGCAATGTGTGGTAGGTTTATTTTGGCTCTGTATTTTGAAAGGGGGCTAGAGAAAGAAGGGCTTTTAAAGCTTGCATATGCTCAGGGAATGTGCTACAAACTGTGGAATATTCTCATACATTTATAACATTTATAAATTGAGACTCAGAAAAATAAATTCTCAGCTCTTCCTCAAGCCTCCTTGAGTAACTCACTTGACTTCTTTAAAGCTGCCTCACTGTCTCTACATCTGTTTTCTTAATTATACTTGCATTGGAAAACTTGGGGTTTATATCTTAAAGCTCTTCTCTCCTACAGAAATCTTGATCAGATAAGCAGCTCTTAAGCAGTGAGTGCTGATTTCCGTGTTGACCACCACCTTCTAGCTGTTTCCCATCTGTTGTTTGTAAATACTTCATGTCTTGTGCTGCTGCTGTTGTTAGCTCCTTGGAAAACAACCTCAATTTTCTTATGTTTGCACACAGCATCAAAACAACAGGAAATCTGTCCATGACTGTGAATCCTACACAATGCCAGAACATTGTGTATTTCAATGACTGGAACTTATCAGAGGGAAACAATTATGTTGCAAGCTGTAAGATAATGTAGCTCATATGTTCACAGAGTATGTGTTTAGTTTATGTCTTGGTGAGGGGTGAGAACGAGGCAAGTGAGAGAGAAACCAAAGGAGGGAGCTGGGCTGAGAGTGAGAGAGAAGGGACAGGAGGTGGTAGAGGAACCCTGCCGAAGATGCACAAATTAAACACTGCAGGAAGTATTTTTGCCTCATGCCTTTGCAGAGCTAGATAAACTTGTCTTCTATTCCTGCTCTGTCCCTGGAATTCCTTTCTTTTCCTGACTAGAGGAAGGCTTAGGGAAAAGGATTAATATCCAGATGCTAATAACTATCACAAAGTAAGAATGACTCTTCGAAATTTTCAGTCAAAGGAACAGAAGGTGTTTCTATGCTGCCATGGCTCCAAATACAGTTCATTAAGTATTCCTCCGTTGAAGAAAACAGCCAATGGTTTTGCTTCACTTCAGGGAAATTATGGTCTTCATCCTTCTGCTTTTTCAATTATTACGTGCTGTTGCACTTTCTATACATACGAGGTGGGATGGAAAGCTGTCTGGTCCTCACTCATCCATGTGAAAATTGCTGGATTCCTCCACTGAATCATAGTGCTTTTCTGAAATGTCATTTGCAAGTACTGGGCTAAATTCTGATCCTTTCTCAGGCCTTATTATGCAAACTCCTGTTGTCTTTCTGAGACTTTTAGTAAACAAAATATGACTGGGAATATCCATATCTGACATTGTATCTTGGTAATCTAGAGGAAACTAGCTGCAGAAACTTGCTTTTCTTTTTATTAACCTTTCCTTCTGTTTATAATTTATGGTTTGCGCTATATTAAAGATTGTCTGTACTGAAGTAGGGTATAAAACAGATACTTGTGATATATTACCTGCTAAACATTGTTTTTGTTGGACGAAATGCAATCACTTAAATGTGTTTTCCATCTTGTGGGCACAGATTCATGATGAGATACAATCAAGTTTTGTTTGAGCCACAATAATGTTTACAGAAATTATCTCCCACATCTTGAAGTATGTAAAATTCCTAATTTATTTTTTTCTCTGTTGACAGAAGCCCAAGATGAAGCATCTTCCCATTCACATCTTTTAAAATGCACTAAAGACTTTTAACTAAAGCATGGCCTGAAGAAAGTTAATGAAGTTGTTAGTAGGCTGCGTCAGAAATGAAAAGGCTGTGGATGGTTCTGGTCTTTTCCTTCAGGCCTTCATGAATCATGAAAATGACAGAAAGTTGATTTTTTCTGAAGGAGCAGCAGCTGTAAGTGAAAAAAGAAGAGGAAAAATCAAGAACAAAATTAAGCAATGGAAAGCTGATGACAAGAGCCACTACTGGTGCTGACCAATCTGTTGCAAGCTGAAATTTTCTTGCATCTTAATGGAGCTTGTGACCTAATTTACAGAGTCTTGTTAATATACTTTTTTAGAAGGGTCAAACTTTTTTCCTGCTAAAGATCATGTGCTTCAACTAAGAAATCTTTCCTCACCTACAGTATCTACAGTATGCATTACAGTATAATGTGTTCATACAGTATATGAACATATTAATAAGTCATGAGCAATAATCCTGGAGTATTTCACACCCCTTTGCCCTGTCCTCACTTTTCATTTACAGTTAAAGAATGATACAAAGAATTCCCTTTTGTGTTTGTTTGTCATGACCAGTGCAAATAATCACATGGGCTTATGAAGGCAGAAAGTTATCTAGCAGCAGGCTCATCCACTTCCAGTTTGGAGATGAATGTAGTTTCAAACAGAAACAAAATGACATTCTGAAAATCCACAGATGGATTTTCAAACAGATCCACAAAATGGACCTATTAATAGTGAGAGAAATAAGAAGCGTGAAAAGAATAGTCCATGTAAAATTTAACATGCCACATTTAGGTAAAAATCTTGATTTCAATATCAAAAATACTCTGCACATTCAAATTGAATTATGCATTTTATTACTTCTGAAAATGGTTGCACCTCTTGATCGAAGAGGTCAAGAGCTGCATCAAGGCCTTACATACCTTACATGAAGCACACCTCAGATGGGAAGGACACTGCAGGAATATTTATATTTTCAAAGCATTCTTCATATTTCAGTGACAGCTGAATGAGACATCCCTTAAAGAAAGAAAGAAAACAGACAAATGCTTTTTCATTAAATGAATGAACCAGCTCAGAAATATTGAAGGGATGTCTAGTGAACTATAATGATCATAGGACATGCAACAATATGTTGTGGAGGGAATACACCTGTCACTATCCTAATCTGGATTCCTCAGAGAAGATACTAAGATCCATTCCATTTCATGATTTGTTCATGCAGACTACATAAAATACACTGTAAAAATGAGTTATTTTCCATAACAGCGTTTTGGCAAATGAAATCAAAACAGGTTGCTATGACAGTTCTCACAAATCTTTCTATTTTATCTGTGTCTTGTATTATAAATATGTCAAGATGAAGCAATTTCTGTCAAAACAGAATTTTTTCCTTTTGGGAAAGTTTCCTTGGCATTTTTTTTAATACCTTAATTTTCAGTATTTGTCAAAAGTCAGGATGAAGACTAATTTCAAATGCTCTAACTTCCATCTGCATCATCATAAACCCATGGGAACATAGCTTTAGTATTATAAATGAGTCATGTCATTGGATACAGTGTTGTTAGTTTAATTGACTTTGTTTACTGCTCTGTATAACGAGTGACTGAAAAATAAATGACACTTAACATTGGCTAAACTGTTTCTAGTGGTTCCTGAAATGAAAGTCAACGGTGTAGATACGAGCCACTGCATGAAAATATTAGCAGGTCACAGGTCTGATTTTTGTTCCTGTAGCACAATGCCATGTGACATTTAAATGGATACAGGGAATTGCATCTAGTCCTTTGTAAATAAGAACTCTCAAAGGTACAGACATAAAAATAGCACAGATCTATTGTATAGACTCCACTGATGACATCTTATATAAGGGACTCATATAATATCGGTGCTGCTGGACCACTGGAAGTTTTAGGTAATAGTGCAAGTAATAATTAAAAAAACAAATGTCTTTTCTGTGCCAGTGTATTTACAGGATAAAGTTGATTCAAAGTTTTTATGAGGGACAGTATTTAGCAGATGGGGATAGTTTTCACATTCAGAGGTGTGGAAAGGACTGCGTATTTTCAGGTTTTTGATTTCTTGATGTCAGAACATAAGAACTATAGGTTGGAGAAGGAGTTGCCAAAAATAGAGTTCACTTGATAAATTATGGTTAAAGATACATCTTTAATTAAAATTCATAGATATGCCTCCCTGAAATTAACCCCGATGTGACCTGTACGCGTGGGTTAATCATAGGGTTTGATGCAAAGGGGTGTTTTGAATTACCAATTGATTGTATCTCAAAAGACTGGCTGTCAGCTGTATGTTGGTTTATGCCACAGTCTCCCAAAATGTGATCCAAGAGCTACAACGTGGCAGCGATATATGCCTGAGTTGTGTCAAGAAATTAGAAATCATTTTATGATGTCTGCTTATTTCTGGTGCTCTGAAGTTGCTAAGAAAGAAGGAAAAGGGAATACCCTGAAGCAAGGAAGAAGACAACCAAAAAGCTTATTGAAAAAGAAGAGGGAGACAAGCAGAGGGTGTAATATTCTGGAAAGGGAGGCAGGAAAGAGCTGATCAATGAGCTGAGGAACTGCAGGAGCCAGCGTTAGTTGTGTGTCTCAGCACATGTTGAAAGGCATTGTGCTTGCAGGGATAGAACACAGACTTTTCTCTTGTTCTTTTCTCACCCAGACTGTGGCATTGTCTCAGAGATGTTAAGCAGTAGAGAATGGGAAAATAAAAAAAGATGCTTCATACAGTTGTGTGTAATGCTGTGGAAAATTATTATCATGAAACATTAGAGAAACTCGTGATTTATTTTCTTTTTACTATTCAAACTCTATCTGCCTTCACTCTTCTTCTCCCTTCCATGCTGACATGAATACAACTTTTGCAGTTGCCTTTCAAGGAGCAAGATACATTTATTTTATGCTTTTATTTTAATGTTTTGACATTTTTGTCCTGTTAGCTGGTTATAAATGCATATGGTTTGGGAGAGCTTGGAGTAATAGAGAGTAAAACTGAAAGTGCTCCCGGAAATTGGTTATTTGTATAAAGCTGATGAGAAAACAAGTGTTTTATGTGAGGGCTCTGACTCTGTTAGAGGCCATTTGGCTCAAGGACAGCAAACTTGTTGGCACACACATTTAGGTGTATCTGTCAGTACACTGCTTTGTACCATGCACAGGAAAGCAGCATGTATCAGTTGCTTTTTATTACATATTGTGGATGTACAGACAAATTGATTCTGTGAGTGTGTATAGAAGCACAGAAATAATGACACCAGAAGCAGGCAGTGAATAAAAAGCAGCTGCAGGCTGCCATGAGGGAACTGGAGATGCTGCTGAGTGGGGGGTACCTGTATAGTACCTTTCATAAAAAGACAAAGGAAAAATCTCTTACTCTATAAAACCTCTCCAGCTAAACACAGTAAGAACACGTGTCCAAAGACTTCTGTCACTCACCAGTCCAGGCCATTGTGCATTTAGTCAGGTTCTAGACATGGAGAAACTGTAAAACCAGAAGGCAGCATGTATAAGACAACACTTTCAAAGGCTCAACAGGTGTAAATTTATGAAGGGGTAAATAGCACACCGGTACTAAGAGTATGTAATTGCTGCACTAGCTATGAACATGTCTGAGGGGGCACTGTCATAGAAATATAAGAGCAAATGTCAAAATAAAGATGTTCAAGGTCATGTGGAAAGGAAAAAAAAAGGGTTTACCATTCAACACCTGAAAGGTGCTTAAGTTGTTGTCACTGATACTTTCTCAACTGCTTTATTCCTTCCCTTTAATTCTTATTCGTTACCTAACAGTAAAAAGCTGTGAGTGTTTCAAATCTGTGATTTATTTGGCTCTCTAAATGTTTTAATAATCTTACTAATAATTTAAGAAAAGACATACAAGCAACCATAAAAGATGAGCATTATTTAAAAGTATAATGACCTTTTTAGAATATTAAGAAGCACGCTGCTACCTGAAGTATTGAATATATATTTTTATTATTTATTGAGTGGCCAGAAGTATCTTAAGAGCCTCTTAGGTAGTATGTAATAACATCCCTTTCCCAAAAGTGGGTTGAGGCTTATGTAGCTTTCAGTTACAACATGGGTCCCTCTTTAAAGTCCCAACCGTACAGAAGGCACTAACACAATAAAGGGTCCAAATCCTGTACACCATGAGTATCTCCTTTGACTTTAATATGCCTAAACCTGGAGTAATCACCGCAGGGTATGGTCTAATAAATGTTAATGAGAAATTTTCTTGAGCTCTTGTTGTCCCCAATGCTGCAAATGCCTATGATGTGATGGTGTACACTGGCTCCTTGGTCTGCCTCGGGTGAAACTCCCTCTTTCACATCACAAGAACAACAGGGAGCCACTGATGATGGGAGGGATGCTGCCAGGTCACTGCCCACAAAGCAGGATTACATAAAACAAAGGAGTAGAGTGCTCTGAGTTTGACTTAATGAAGCACCTAATGCTAATAACAGTGGTGTAAGGGAAGGAGAGAGCAGCTGTTGTTATCACAAGATCCTCCATTTGTTCAGTTAACACCTTAATTATTGTACCTTTTATTAGTTACAGGCAATTATAAAGATGTAAATTACAAGGTAGTTTGATAAGTTACAGCTGTGTGGACACCATATCTAAGCTGAAACTGTAAGAGTAAGATACGGAGCAAATAAGCTTTAATACTATCGTATTATGCATCTCACCTCTCCCTCTGAGAGTTTTTGGTAATCTTATTTCCAACCAGTATGTTGGAAAGAACATTTTCTTAGTAAGCAACTATTTAGGAATGCCGATACATTCTAATACGTTGAGGACTGATTTTATAACTCTTTCTGTATAAGGTGACAGTGGATATCTCTTGAAAAATTGCCTCATCTCTCTCTGTTTTATCTCCAGATTCTCTCTGAAAACAGTATCATTACAAATTATAATGAAACTCAAAAAGTGACCAGAATAGTAATTGAAAGAACATTTGAGACTTAGATGCTTAGATAAATGTGATGGAACGGGACTGGACTGCCCTTCAAGAAAGTTCAGTGGAGTCCTGGTGGGTGTATGATATGTAATACAGCCATTAAATAATGTTCATCTGTAAAGAAGAAAAGGAAGCAGTTTAATGAGTCAATCCAAATTACTGAAGTAAATGACCATAATGATATACACTTGGAAAATTATGTCATGATAAGGCAGAGGAAATTAAATTTAAGGTGCTAGCTATATGGAACCAAAGTGTAAGCCGGAGTAAAACTGATGCCTCTATTCCAAAGTGGTGCACGAGTAATGGGGTGTGTAGCCATGGGACTGCAGCCCAGGAGAGGAGCTGCTGCTTCTGGCTGTTAGGCAGACCTCCTGGTGTTGGCTCATATGCACTTTCAGTCTCCTGTGTCTTTATGTTTCATCCTGGAACTATTTTAGTGTCAGTAAAATGGAAATTAGAAATACCAAGTTTCCAGGAAAAGTGGACTGCAGACCAGTACACTACAGTTCCAGGCAGTAAATGGGTTCCAAGTTCTTTACTTCTCACGCCAAACAGCAGGTCTGGGGACTTCTCTACTTCCCCCCACTTCCTGCAGTCTACCCAGTGAACGAGAAGGCTCTAGCAAAGGGCACAAAATTAAGTTCCAGCTTTTTTTTTTTCCTTTCTATCTGCAGAAGACCCCAAACGAAGTGGTTTTGTATTATAGAATTGTAGAATGGTTTGGGCTGGAAGGGACTGAAAGCTCATCCAGTTCCAACACCCTGCCACAGACAGGGACACCTTCCACTAGAGCAGGTTCTCCAAGCCCCATCCAACCTGGCCTTGAACACTGCCAGGGATGGGGCAGCCACAACTCAGCTGCAGTTGCCCACCTTTCCCCCTTCTCAAATCCATAATCCCAGAGGAGCTGCCACCATCGCTGATGTGTTTGGCCTTGCCCAGCAGTGGATTTGTCTTGGAACTGGCTGCATTGGCTCCATCAGGCATGGGGGAAGCTTCTGGCAGCTTCCCACAGAAGCCAATCCTGCAGCTCCATGCTACCAAAACCTTTGCACACAAACCACTGCAAATAATCATTGCAAATAACCACTGATGCAATCAAGATGATCATGCTTTGTGCAGTGTAGGAGAAATAACATGGTTTAGTAAGTACTCTGGGGAGAGGATGTATGTACTTACAGCTTCTTAGGAACCGACGTAGTTAGGCTATAGTAATATCCCTCCTCAAGAACTGGCTCTGACAACCAAGTAAATAGCTAAATCACCCTAATTCTTTATCACCTCTTATCTTTCCATATTCTTTATGGTCCTATAGGGACAAGAACCCCTTCCCTGACAAAAACTGTACTAATGTGAATATTTTTTCTTTGCACTGCAAATTTGAATAGAGGGAAGGAAAATCTTCCAGCCATAGATTTTCTGTATTTATAAAAATCAACTCAAAATTATTTAATCATCAGAGACCCTAAGATGGGCAAGGTATTGCAGCTTTTCTAAGGAAGCTCATCTTAAAAGGACCCAAATATCAGTTATTTATGTGTAAGGTACAGTAAGCTCTTCCATAGACAGTATTAAAATACTTAATCTTTCTGTGGATTTCTGTCCTACATTTCCTATACATGCTCCTCAAAATCTTTAAGTATCCCAGCTTTTAATGGGTCCAGGTTTTTGGCCCTTTCATTGCAAGAAATGGCACATGCTGCATGAAGATTTGCTTATGCCAGTTGTCCTGCTAATACACATACCCTGTCAGACCAGCTGGCTGTTGGCAAACAGCAGAGGTAAATGTCACGTTCTTGCCTATCCCCCTGCTATGAGGCCAGCACAAACCTTTTTCTCTGTAAACAGCACAGTAGAACTAGAGTCCACTGATTTGGTTTTGTTTGGATTTACAATTGTAAATTACATTACATTGGATTTGCAGTTTACAGCATTGCAGAAAGTAAACAGCAATCAGAGTGTCAAAGACACATACAGAAAGAAGGGAGTGCATCGCGCTTAAATTCTCCTAAGGTATTTAATTTTAGTTTGTTTTAATTAAGTTTTCCCAGCCTAATCCAAATGTTGTTACATCAGAAGTGATGAACAGTCTTTAGGGCTGAGGGGTTTCTTTTTCCTCTGTCTATAAAAGTACATTTATTTCTTGCTAATGGGAAACAAAGGGCCAGATCATCACCTGGGAGAAAGCTGCATTACTCCGCTCAACTAAAAGGAGATCAGTTTGTACCAGATTTATATCTGGCACTTGTTAGTTCTGGTCTGCTTATATGCCTCCAGGTTTGAAAGGGAAAGAAATCCTCCTACATGATTTTGTCAGAACTGTCTTGTTAGGGATCAATTTAACCTCCTCCTCTACCATTCACATTTGGAGTTTTCAGCCAAATCAAGGCCATCAGCAAAGTGAGAGGATTATGGAATAGCAGGGGAGTTATGCTCTGACATTTTGGGGGGTCCTGCACAGCTGTGGGATGAGTGAAGATGGATGTGACTGCAGGATTAATTGTGGATCATAAACCTGGCATAGAAAATGTGTTGGAAAGGTTTTCTATAGGAAAAAAAGAGTGAGGAATGTTCTTTCTCCCATGGACTGGGTGGGCTGTGCAAGGCATTCAGATAAATGTGGCTGCTGAGCTGCAAGTGACACTACATGAAAAGAGCTTTAGCAGGGGTACAAAAGCGAGACTGTTTTATTGTTGCAGCTGATTAAAGTCTGTAAGTGCTGTATCTACAAAATTGCACACATTTTAAACAAAAGTCTGCAAGATGTCACAGGGTGCAAGGCAAAGCTTTCATCCAAGGCATTAATATTTAATGAGGCTGCTGATACTGTCCCTCTCTCACAGTGACTGCAGTGTCATCTGAGTTGTGGACTTAACGGATTGTGCCAAACATTCACCATAATAGAACTGTTTAACACTTCCCTGTGCTCAGTTGAGCCACGATAAATACAAGTGTCGTGGTTTAAGCCCAGCTGTAACTCAGAACCATGCAGTCGCACTCTCACTCCCCCCCTTCCCCCCCTACTCCTGGAGGGATGTGGAGGAGAATCTAAAGGATGTAACTCCCATGGGTTGAGATAAGAACAGTTCAGTAACGAAGGTATAACACACATCACTGCTGCTACCACTAATAGTAATAATGATAAGGGAAATAACAAGGAAGAGAATACAACTGCTCACCACCTGCTGACCGATACCCAGCCCAACCGAGCAGTGAACTTGTCCTTCTGGGTAACTGCCTCCACCCAGTTTTACATCCTGGGCGTGACGTGCTGTGGTATGGAATACCTCTTTGGTCAGTTTGGGTCAGGTGTCCTGTCTCTGCTTCCTCCCAGCTTCCCCTCTTCCCTGGCAGAGCATGAGACTCACAAAGTCCTTGGTCAGACTAAACACTATGAAGCAGCGACTGAAAACATCGGTGTTATCAGCGCTGTTCCCAGGCTGAAAGTCAGAAACACAGCACTGCACCAGCTACTAAGAAGGAGCAAAATGACTGCTACTGCTGAACCCAGGACAAGAAGTCTGGAGGAGATAGAAGTTTTTTTTAATCGATACTACCTTCCAATAGATAGGTCCATCGTGAAATAACTCACCATACCAAGCATCCCCTCTAAATATGAAAAATCACATCAAACAACAGAACACCAGAGAGACAAAGATGAAAATAGAATGCCATAGGAAAAATAATCAATGACATACTGTTAAAGGAAGTCACTCTGTGGAAAGGATTTAGTGTAGCAAAAATCAGTCATAGTTTTAAACAGGGTAGTACATAGGTTAGAAAATCTGGAGAGAGGTTTACTCAATGTTAAATGATGATGAAACATCTGCACGTTCCATCCATCACTGATTATGTGATAGGACATTTGATTTAGCAACTTTTACAAAGAAGAAAAAAGAGGAACAGGTTACACAGCTTTGAAAATAACCATTTTTCTTTTGTGCACATAGAAGCAAAATGATGTACAGGTTTTTGTACTAGGCTGCTGCTGAATAGATAGTCATTAAAAATATCCACTCCTTTCTCTTAGAATGAACAAGTTTCAACTATACTAGGGAAACACATTTAGTTCTTTAAAAATAAAAGGCCTTCAGTTCTTCATTTCCAAACTTGAACCTGTTCTTATTGTTGTACCCCCAACATTTTATCTCAAGCTGTTTTTCCTTCCACATGTTCATGCAGAAACATCCATAACCCTGACCCTCAGTGAAGTCTTTTCTATCTTTATCCATTTCATACTGTTCTATATTCATGTTTATTAACTCTTTTTTTTTTTCAAGTAATTCCTTTTCAAACAGCAGGTTTCCTTACTAGTTTTCCATCAAAGCAATTAGAATATGACATCTGGCAACAGAACCCCTGCTAGAGTAGGCAACTACAAAGTAAAACCTAATTTTGTAGTTTTCAGTCTCATTCACAAAATACCAATGATGCAGAATTTTAAGGTATCCCACAGTAGAAGCTTTGAACATTAGCCAAAAAGCAGTCCTAGCCCAAGTATTGTTTTCCTTGGTCCAATCTGTAATGCCATGTTCAGATCCAAGAGGAAAGTGCTAAGTCTTACAAGTTGCAACATGGCATTTCTTCATGTGTGTGCCCTTGCCCTGTGCAAGAAGAAAGCCAATGCAGATCAGTTTAATTCCCTTTCACTCTATGATGGCTTAAGTTGAATTAACTTGCCTTTGCTATGGATGCTGTGGCAGTTGTACTCACCCTGACGGAAGGACCATTGAGCCACAATATTTGGGTAACCACAAAATCTGCTGATTTTGTCTACAACAGGGTTGTACAATTGCCCATGGCTAGACCCACGCTTCAGTCGAAAGCCAAGAGCCCTCAGACGATATTTTTAGACCACAGATCCGATTCAAGGAGGGTATAAATGGGGTCCCGATGGACAGGAAGGATTGAGTCCTTCAGTCCTCCTCGGAGCAGCAGGTCTGCAGTGGGCAACTCTCCTCTTGGGTGGGGACACTGCCTGAGGCAACTCCTCAGGGTTGTGAGTCCTCATTTTGACTGATGAATGAAACATGTTTTGGCTTAATTCCCTTTAAAATTCATGCTTAAGTCAGCCATGCAGTATTTGATTCCACTTGGCATTTAGAACCTGTAATTTACTGATGTTGGAGTATTAAATGATTTTTGGTTAGAGTAAGTTTCTCTTGGGGCTTGTAACCTATCTAAGTCAATTTTGTGGGCCTCCGTGACAGTGACTAATAGCATGATAAGCCTTGAAACCTTGACTAAGTGAAATAAAGGATTGATTGTGCACATATATATATATGCTTATATATATGTATTCCGTTAAACATAAACCACTGACCAAGCCTGAGACTAGGAATGGATCCAGCTGCACCCAAACTCCCTTCTGAGAAGGAATTTAGAAGACAAAGGGGTCCTCTCTGAACCTCATGACTGAATGGGAGGGTCCCCCTGACAGTCCTGTGTATAAACTCTGTCCCCTATGAACTATATTATCTAGTGAATTTTGCTGTTGAATCATATTCAACCACTGTCACATTTGTTTTATCAATAACGCATATTGTTGCTTCTCTCTTACGAGCAAAGTGTCTGACTCCTCCACGAGAGATGCACACTGGGACAGTAAACCACAATTCTGTCATGCATGGTTACATGCTAAGAAGTTAGTAACCACTGTGAAGCTTTAGCAGATGGCTAAGAAATGGAAAGCTAATCAGCAGATCGTGTACTAAATGAGTCTGTATAAAGTGCTTCCTCAAAGAGCATCTTCAAGATTGAAAGTCCGATTAGTCTTTGCTCACTCTGACACAAAGCTGGGTTGCTGAAATTGCTTTTTGGTCTGAATAAATGCTATGGTGCAGGAGCAATGTTCTAGCAAAGGCATTTGGGGGGGGGGGGGTGTCAGAAAAGCATCACCCCAAAGTAATTACCAATTAGTTTTCTACTTCTACAGTGTACAAAGTTCAAGACAGAAGTTACTTTGGGAACTTGAATCAGGTTGTGTTGTTTCCAAACTGCACAGCTAAGCAAGAAATGCCCCTCACTCAAGCCATCATCAAAATGTTTCTAGTTACATCCCTGACTAATTACATTACCTTTTAAGTACTGGTTTTAAAATTACAACACTTGGCTCAGAAGTGATTCCTTATTTTTAGGCAATTCTTCCTATCAGCTTGAACCAACAGTGCTTAATCAGATGATAAGTTTTCATGGAGAAATACTGATTACAGTCCCAAACCAGCAAAGTGCTGCAGGATTAGAAGAGGATCAAAGGGGGAGGGAAAAAAAGAACAGGATCACTTCATTCTATAACTCAGCTAGTAATAATTAGTGCAGTTATTTTATATGATGTCCTAAGGATATACTGAAACTCTATGGCCTTTTTGTGATATTAAGAAAGGGCACTGCAGATTCTAATTGAAAATAGGCCTTACATTTGAGATCACTGCTCCCCACCAACATTTCTGCCACTGAATGGGACATTCCCATAGAACTAGGAAGTCCTGAGTCTGCAGAACATGTTATATACTTCAGCTGGGGAGCACAGGAGAGAAATCTAATGCTGTGCCATTATCTTTTGTTCCTTAAACAGCCATTTTGGCTTTGATGGCATGAAGAAGCTAACCATCATTCCAGAAGCCTACGACTTTGTAGTGTCCAATTCCTGTGTACAGTCCAGGAGTAGGTACAGAGCATCAATGGCTTTGGATAGACAAAACCTGCCAGAGTAAATCTTGATTCAACAGCAATATTGTCTTTTCAAATGCCAATTAAAAAATATATATGTGTATATATTTATGTATATGGACTCTACCCATTTTTTATCTGACTGCAGTACACACCTAGATAGATAGTGGGTTGTTCCTTGTTTGGATGATTGGTTTTCTCTTCTACCCATATGTCCCAACAGCAACCATGTGTAATCAACTCCATACTCCTCAAGTAATTACACACTTGTACCCAAGAGGATTTGGGTTTGAAATGGGATAAAGCATACCAAAAGATGAATTTTCCTATCCAGAGCTTCTCCAACATTTTTCAGACCTTTAAGCTGACACCCGAACTATATTTTCTGCTGTTGTCTTGCTAAAGATTCAAACTAATGGGTATAGATAAATCCTTTAAGGAATGAATCATCACTTACCAATATTCTTGGCAAAATTTGTGTTCTTGCTAATAGTGTTGTGCTTATACATTAAACTACACTAAAGTGCTCCCACTTGACTGCATAAATATGATTATTTTATTCATGTGACTAATTCTCTGCAGTATATTTGTTGTGAGATACCTGATCTAGGTTTCAATCTGGAAAGGACAGGAAAGGTAAATGATTTCTGTACTTTACTGGCGTTTGGTTTGGACTATGGGTAAAAAGTCAATATGAAGGTTGTGGCTGGTATCGCATAAACACTAAAAGGAGGCACCATTGCCCAGCAAACTTTATAGATTAAAACACAAACACATGAAGACTGAATTGGCTCATAAATGAACGTAGCCAAAGAAGTATTGTAATGATTCCTGTTTCAGTTATGTTTCTGACTATGGGGAGTTTTTCCTATCAAATCTTCTTGATGAAAACAAAAGAAGCTGAATCATGTCAACCGAAATAAGCGCACACTGTTTCAAAAAAGGAAAAAGCTGGAAAAAATAAGTTTTATATAAAAAGAATGCTTTTTTGAAGAGAATTCATTTACAATGAAAAATACAGCATAAGAAACAAATTGAGTTACTTCCTTTAGGGTCAAGCAAATGCTTTTTCAATTCAAAATAATTTCATCTTTCTTTTCATTTTTGCCTGACTAGAAATGAAACTAAAGTGAATTATCAAGAGAAAATAGTGATTTCTATTTTTCATGTCAGTCAGCAGCCAATTGCAAAAACGAAATCAGGTATTCACATATTTCTAGTATTTTTGCGGTTGCTAATGCAAAGGTAGAGGTTGGAAATAAACAAGCAGCAAAAAAGTAAGAAAGGCATGAGTAGGGTACGTGAGAGATGTGAACTGTAAGTGAGGATTTGAAGAAAGATGATGTGATGGATGTTTGGATTTTAGATGGAGTTTTTTCTGCAATTTAAGAGTAGTACAAGGGAAAGTGTGGATGTACAGGACGAGCTGGCAGTTTGACAGTGCAGTCTGATAACATTGGGAAAGGCTGGTGTTCTAACACGTTAATGGGTCAAACAGGCTGGAGCTGGGTTAACAATGAGGCTATGCATATAACAGTCTAGAAGCTGTTACTTGATACAGACATGCAGATGAAGCTTACATCTCAGTTATTCTACTTTTGGCAAGCTCCCCCATATAAGAAATTAAAATACACAATGTTGTGGATTAAAATGTGCCCCATTTGTTTTCCTCTCTCCACTTTTGCTGTCAAAAAAGCCCAGTGGCATAAGGCTACCCTGGCAGGTATATACTCAGGTATATAAGGCGTATGGTTTCAACTGGCTTTTCAAAGTAGTTCTTATTTGCCAGAGAGAATAAAATTTTCAAACCCCATATTTCCAGGACTGTTTCTATTGTACTAAAAAAGTACAGTGAAATCTATCCTTTATTTCCCATTGCCACCAAGGTCATACCTATCTGGCAAAAAGCCTAGATTAGAGGCTATTTTCCCTCAAGCGTTTTAGCTGTTCAATGTTAAACATTGTTTTGCTATTGTGTGGATAAAGATTATAGTGTTTAAAAAGCCTGTTCAGCCCCCGATAATTTATTTGTCTTTATTACAGTAAATTTATATATTGATCTTTACTACTGTAGCATCTAACATAATGTTTAGCATCCGTACTCCATCGTGCAGGGTTTCTCACAGCCATGAAAGAAGGATGCATTCTAGGCAATATAGCATATAGGGAACAATATATTTATATGATTATAGGGGATAATATATTCATATGATTATATATATATAATTTAGAATTATATATAACATATGATTATAGGTGTATGAAGAAGGAGCATTTTGCTGGGATCCCACTGACTGTAACACTTAGAAAATGCTTTCTTTGGAATTCTTTTATTCCCCTTTCATGAGGTTTTTTGTTTTTTTTTCCCTTAATTTCTTGTCAAATTTATCAGGAATTTTCTACCAATTATACACCTCTACTCTTTTATTTTTTTTGTTAAATAATCTCACACTTCTTTGCATCTGGAAGGATGTCAAAGTACTAAAGCAGCCATGCTACTTTTGTTGGCCTTTTCAACGAAGAAAAATACAGGGAGACATAATAAATAGACATAGAAGAAAAGTTAAGTCCTATTTCTCAGAAGAACATATAAGTGAGCCTATATATATATATAAGCTCAAGTCATATGCAAATGACTTGATGCATATTTTTATTTTAGTATTTGCAGGAAGATGGATTTCAGCCCATTAAAATTAAAATTTTCAGAAAGACAGGCACTCTGATGCATCATCTGTCAAGGTAAGGGTACTAAGAACCACTAGCTGACTGATATGATGGATTCTCACTTTCTTACTTGCTTTTAGAAGGAAGAAAGTGTGGCACTGAACAGCTGGTAACATTTGCTAAAAGATTATGGTGCTGAGATTCTCATTTAAGTTTGACTTCTTGGCCATAAACACATGAAAAACACATGAAATGTTCCCGTTCCTTAACATATTTTCACATGAGAAGAATTGCTTCAACTGCTTCCTATATAAACCATATAGGATTAAAGAGCAAAGTGGTCTCCAATTAAAAAATCCAACATAAATTAAAAGGAAGTCATGCAAAGCTTTCTTCAGGGTAGCTGCTACCACCTTCTGTAAGACTGTTGAAACACATGTAAATGAGAAGAAAGGTTAATATATATACATACATACATAAATACATATATATGTGTGTGTGTATATATATATATACACACACACACACATACTTGGTAATATAGAAAGACTCTTCCCTGAATCATCTCCTTTAGGCTTAGAGCTAGCAAAGCCTTTCCTTATCATACGTGACAGAGTAACCAAGTCAAAATATCTCTGACTCCTCCGCCTTATGATGTAGCTTGGAAATATTTTAGAGGTGATATGGAACTAGCCCATATGCTGTCACAAATACTGCTAGCACCTCTCCTATGTGCAAGTAAAGAAAGTAGTCTGTGGTGTTTGCAGCCTTTGACCAATCAGTGTGTAAACTGTATTACTATTTTGGTCAGATTTAGAGGAAGATATTTGCTCACTCAAACTCAACTAAGACCACCTGCCCTATTAGATTAAAAGAGAATAAATAAGTAAATCAAGTCATAGTGTTTTCTGACCTTGCCATCAGAAGTTGTGTATGAAACAGCTATCCAGAAGTGAAAAGCTGAACTAGAACATGAAACTGTGATAAAAATAAATACAAGGAAGAATCCTTTTGTGCTTTTCTGAGAGGAGTATTTTTTGAAACCATAATGTGAACATATTCCGTTAGAACTCTCTAAAAACCTCAATAAAATCTGGATCATAACTGGGCTGCACTGTAGGTCTGGGGGAAGTGATCAGACAGCATCCCTACGCTAATTAATCATAAGAGCTTTGTGTTTTAAGAACTAATTGCAATGAACGACTGATCTCACAGAGCATTCTGAATCATTTGATGAGGTGGCCTGATTTAAGCTGTGGAAATCTCAATAAAACCAGGAAAAGTCCTACAAATAGAAGCAGAAGATACATCATTAGGTATTTCAGATGTGAAACCACATCTTGCAAAGCAAAGAGTCTAGAAGAGTGTTTGGATTTATAGAGGTCTGGAAAGCCTTCTTTACAGTCAAAGACTAAACAAGATTGATTTGTTTAGTTTATCTGAAAGATTATGATTCAGTCACCTTCTAATCTAAGAGTAGGATCATGGAGAGAAGGCTTCTGATAATGGGAAGCTCTTTAACCTAGCTGACAGAAGCATGGCAAAACCCAAGGGACAAAATCCTTTGAATCATTTTGGACATAAACCACACATCTTTCAACTGTGGGGGTTCTTTGCAGCAAATTACAAAGCATATTATTGATTCACCATCACTTTATGTCTTTATGTTGGGATGTTTTCCTAGGAGAAGAATCCTAACACTGCCAAAAGGTATGGACTTGATGCAAGAAGTCCTCAGTGGAAGAATATATTATGAACTGTACCAAAGGTCAAACCAGGTGAACATAATGGTGTTTTCTGAGTTTATAAATCATCAATATTAGGCCACAGTTTATGCACTTCTGAAGCATCTGTGATAAGTTGCATTGTCCTTTGGGGAAAATTAAAGTAGAGAATTCCATTGTTTTCTTTTCATTTTCATTTCATGGCATCTTCTAATCTAGTTGTGCTTGCTGAAAAGGAGCACTGGTATCATTCAGCGCTTCACAAACATGTGGCGTATGTTCCTGGGCTTCATTTTGTATGCTACAGCTCAGTGACTCTAAGAATTAATATCTCATGTCCTTTATTCTCCTTCTTATTCTTTTTTTGCTTATTTGTTTTCATTCTTGTCTCTGATATTTGTAAGAAATCCAGAAAACTTCCTGCCAAACAATTGCACCTAAATACCCTCATAAGCTTCATTTCTGTGGTCATCTCTGCATCTGTTGCCTGCAGCTGAAGTTGTGGATGCGGTTTTCAAAGTCTCAAGTAGGAGCAGTCTTTATGGGAATATTAGAAGATCTTGCTAAGAAGCAATATATTGACAGTCAGATCAATAGAGAGGGATGCAAGTATTTAACAAGGTTTGCTAATATCAGTGTTTATAATTGTTTTGTTGAGTAAGAGATGTTGAGGTAGGCTGTTTCTGTACAGGAAAGCAAATGCAGGTATTCAGCTGTAAGGGCATATATGGAGGGTGTCTTAATTTAGGTTGTACTCATTAAGCATTGAAGGACTTTACTAAGCAGAGGTTTGGTAGCCGAAATCTTCAGAGAGGGTACATCAGTGCTAGTAAATAGAATTGGTAAGAAATGATTTTTAACGAATAATGCAGGAAATGGCAGTAATTTTAACAAACAGTTCTGCCGGTAGGAACTGACTCACTCCAACACAGTAAAGACCTTGCTGTCAGAAGTACTTTCACTCACATCAGGATCCTGGCTACCTGAAATCATCTTTGAAAGAGCAGGAAGCATTAAACAGATTGCCCAGATTGGCCAATGCAGGGCAAATAACCATACTGACAATTGCTGAAAGTCTGTTCACTAAATAACACATCCTGGAGTTAAGTCCCGTGACTTTTAGTCTCCACATACCTCATCTCCAGCCTGTCATTTCAATTCAATAGCATAAGTCTGTAAAATTTGTCTTTGGGAGACTGTAAAACTAATAGATGTTTTGGGGCAAGGACTACATAAAGACAGAAGCAACAACAAAATTCTTATTCCATAAAGGGGAGGGAGACCAGCATAGCAAAAGCATGATTCATCCTCCTTAACTTTAACCACCCAAAAGGTAGGTGTTGAAGCAAAGTTAGTCATCCCTTTTTTGTCACTTGCGAAGGAATATGTATCCTGCCCGCTTTAGATAGCTGCTCTGGGAAATGTTCTTTAGAAAGGGTTCCTTCTCTACATTGCTGGTGGAGGAAACCCAGGGAAGCAGCCATTGGAAAGTCACATCTTCAACTTAAATCTGTTCATGGAGCTGTTGGAGCAAGTCCAGAGGAGGCCATGAGGATGATAAGGGGGCTGGAGCACCTCCCATACAAAGACAGGCAGGCTGAGAACATTGGGGCTGCTCAGCCAGAAGAGAAGCTACATGGAAACCTCACAGCAGCTTCCATTATCTGAAAGGGGCCTATAAGGATGCTGGAGAGGATGCTTCATCAGGGACTATAGTGATAGGACAAGGGGTGAAGGGTTCAAACTTAAACAGGGGAGATGTAGGTTGGATATAAGGAAGAAGTTCTTCCCTGTGAGGGTGGTGAGGCACTGGCAAAGAAGTGATGAATGCTCCATCCCTGTCAGTGTTCAAGGCCAGGCTGGACAGAGCCTTGAGACACATGGTCTAGTGGGAAGTGTTGGAACATTCTAGAGATGCTCTAGGGGAGTTGGAGTTAGATGAGCTTTATGTTGCTTTCCAACCCAAACTATTCTACAATTCAATGGTTCTAGGGTATAAATATAAGTTACGTCAGTTTCAGTGCATGCACAAGTTTCGCTTAAATTACTAAACAGAAGACAAAGTAAGGGAGAGCCAGAGGCAAAGTAAAGTTAACCACAAGACCTCAAGAATCACACTTGCCTTTTCAGCCTGTAGCAAATAAAAAGAACATGATCCTAATCTTAGTGAATTGAGACAAGAAAAAGTGTGTCCAAGCGAGGTGATTCAACCAATACACTGCCCTAGCATTGCTGAGGGTTCTCAAAAACTAAAAATCAGCAGAGAAAGTATAATAAAGCAGTGAAAGAACAATTTGCATTGCCATTGGGTTGGATTGACATGGGCAACAATCAGGAGGAGCTGAAAGCCGTTGTGCCACAGGGAAATTATGACAGAGTTGCCATCAGGGAAACATGTTGGGATGACTTACACAACTGGAGTGCTGCAATGGGTGGCTGTAAACTCCTCTGAAGGAGGAAAGACTGGTTATTCGGAAAAAATTATTCACCCAAAAGTGTTGTCAAGCACTGGAACAGGCTGCCCAAGGAAATGGTGGAGTCACTGTCCCTGGGGGGACTTACAAGGTGTGTAGATGTGACAGTGACATGGTTTAGTGGTGGACTTGGCAGTGCTGGGTTAATGATTGGACTTGATGATCTAAAAGGTCTTTTCCAACCTAAACAGTTCCATGCTCCCATGAGTTCACTTTTGAACAGCTCTCTTCTTCAGAATGATTTACTGCAGGGTTTGCATTGGTTTACAATCATTAGAGAGTTATTGTAATTTATGTTGATAAAACAATAAGGGAGTCCTGAAAATATTTATTATATATGAGGAACTCAGTAGCACTTGGGCATTAATCAAAGTTGATCATCCACAATGTATGTGCTAACAAACCATTAGTGAATATTTAACCTGCAAACACAATACAACAGACTGATTACCTCCTTCAGGAACAGGTAGACTTCATGGGAATTTAGAATCATTTAGCTTGGGACGCAGCACAGGATTTAAGAGTGAGAAGCAATTATACCATTGAATTTCTTTTCCAGTTATCAAAGTTCCTTAAGAAAAGTGTGCTAGAACTAATTTTGTTTCTTGTTGATTTAAACATTAGCAATTCTGGGGTTTGAAACAATCTTAAAGATATTTATAAGGGTGAGTCAGGTACTCTATTGTGTAATGTAATCAGATGGTCTTATTAGATTTTAATGCAGAAAGCATAATAAAACTTGGGTTTGAGAACAAGTGCATGATAAAAGTCCAAAGGAGTTAAGGCCTCTCAGCACTTTGTTGCAGGTGTCAGAGAAAGAAGTATTAGGGGGTCAGTTTAGCACTTGCGTAGTGTCCTGATTATTTAATTGGAAATTAAATAATCATTTATTCAGCAAATGGTGCAGAAGACTGGGCACACTTTTCTGACCAGCTGAGCTAGTCTCTTGCTAGGCAGATCTCCAGGTTATGGGACAGTCTCCGTGCTCCTCTGCCCTTGAGAAGATGGAGGGATGCTGGAAGGGACACTGCCTGAAGAAGAGTTAATCCATTAACGTCTCCTGGTTGATTCATTTTCTGTTTCAACTCATTTTAATTCTCATTCTGCTGATTGTCCCCTTTCAGGAAGGGTATTTGTAGAAAGGTTATCAGCTATTTGGAAGGACATACCAAAGCCACCAAGCACAAAACTAGCCCACTTTTCCAAATGAAATGAGGTATAAACAGCCACAGACAAGTCCTGGCCTCACTGATGTGAATGGGAGTTTTCCCATCAATGAAGATCAGAATTTGGCCTTAAGCAAAATGCTTCAGCTCTGAGTGACAGGCATATTACAAACATTAAAAAATGGTTGCTTTTAAATTAGAAATAGGGAAAGAAGGAAATGGGCTATTACAGATCGTATTGGGTAATGCTAGGCCATATAACAAAAAGCCAACAGTAGTAGCAAACTGCTGCTGTCAGGGAAGCATAACACAGGATGTGGAACATTAAGCTTTATGGATATGGAGACTCACTACACAGAAGTTAGAGTTGTAATTACCAGAAGAAATGATAACATTACAGCAGATACTGAGGACATACATGATGCATTTAGGAGAAAGGAATTAGTATGAACTGCAAAGACTTCCCTTAAACTATCTTAACTAAAGGTCTGCCAGAGTTTCCATTAACACCTTGTTTAGTTAGGCAGCAAGAAGTTCACCATGCACTAAAAATTTCTTCTGCAAAGTTTTAATCTGAGAACCATTAATATTTTCTTTTATTCAGCTTAAATTAAAGCTAAATCAGAATTGACTGCCTATGGAGCTCTTGCAGGCAGTTATTCCATTATATGGAATGATTGCTTTTGTTATTCTCCACCACCCCCCCAGTTAAAACTGCCAGACTATACTACTTACTCACAGGAATGACTCTTCATGAGGATTTTTATGTACCAACACAATATTGATACAAAACAGATTGAATTCTTTGTAGGTACTCAAGGCACACCCTGTAACGGTCCATCTGTTGCTAGCACCCTGCTATGCATAATGTTTAAACTGCGTGACTTAGGGCTAAGAATGGCTAGGATTTATTCTTTTAAACCATACTTGTCATTTGCTTAACACAGTGGGCATAGGAGGAAGGAGAAGCTTGCTTGGCTGATGGGTAGGTGCTGCTGAACTGTGTGTTTTAATATCATCAACATGAGGTGCCATAGAAGTACACGAAATAATAATATAATCAAGCATAACTATAGGTTAGTGGAACTGTTAGCAGAGATCTGGTCTTAAAATGCTTAAAATAGAAATATTCTGATATAGCTTCTCTGAAGACACTGCTTATAGATGTAACGGGTGGTAGAAGAATGACCTGTCTTATATATTATGTCTAGTAACATAAGCACCAATGGTTCCCAAGCTTTTTTTGCACGCTATTATTTGTGTCCTCTTACTATCTCACTTTGACATTCACAGGTCTGCTTCTGTTGTTCAATGAAAAGATGTCTAAAGGGAGATATCAGTAGCAAAAAGGGACAAAAGCTACTTTTACTTTATATAAATAAATTTATAAACCAATGCAAAGCTGCAGCTCTTTGTGGTTTGTTTCCCCAGAAGAACCACGTATCCAGAGCTTCAATTATGTCTCTCAATGTAAGTATATTGAGCGATTTCCTTCATGGCAGCATTTGAAAAGGGAAACAAAAAAGTTAATTCAATACCTGCTTCAACGTGGTTAATTTTAGACAGAAATGCTGCTTGCCCCAAAGGTTTTTACAAGTTCCAGGTGGAAGTTCTGTGGCCTCAGTGATTCAGCAATATCTGGAGATAGCTCAGGCTCATCAAAGGTGCAGGAATTATCCCAATCCTTCCTTTCTGTTGCCAGTGGAATATGCAGCTAGCAATTCCCAAAGCCTCCCTCCAGCATTTCTCTGCTGGATCCACATAACATGTCAAAGAAATGCATTTTCTCTGTGATTACTGCAGTAAAATAAAAAGCACTGAAAAAGATGTCTCAGAAACTTACATTGCAGTTACATGAAAAATCTAGCTCCCTATAAAAAAAACATAACAAGTAGTGAGTCACAGTTGTTACTCTTTGTTACAGCTCTTTACTATTACAATGCCATTTTGAGACCCTTACAGTATGAAAGTAAGAAAGAGCAAGTCAGCAATTGACTTTGTAGGCCAGTAGTCTGAGATACATCAACTCCAGCTTCAGTGCATTCGGATGCAGGAGAAGTTCTCTTTGTTGGCAGAACTGCAGAGGCTGGAAGGGAACAACATTTTTCTATCCTGTTGGCTTTTCCTACCTCTATCCATCTGTCAGTGACATTTCATAGTTAAAGAAGGACATGGAGTTCTGGCTCTAAAGGTATAAGATTTAGTTATTGTCTTAAGTAAAAATAGATGAATATATATATGTAGCTTTAAATGTATTTAGGCTCTTAGGTTTTTCTAAAGCAATTTGGAATTAGGCAACTAAATACTTTTCAGAAGCTCACAGATCCCTTTCAAGAACTGGTGATGCCTTTTCCCCTTCTTTTCAATTTCTGAGACAAGAAACAGCTGTGTTTGTGGCTTTATTTTCAACACAGCCAATTATGTGCTGCTCTAATTAGAGTCAATGAGAGGTGTGGGCTAATGTAAAAACACTATCGAATGAAACAGAACATTTTATTCCAGTCTTCTCGCTTGATTCAGCATAGAAGCAGGGTGGTGAAAATGTGACCACGCTTTACAAAGACCCGAGAGTGAGAAAATCTGGAGGAAGTGATCTTGTGCATTAAGAGCTGTGATACAGCCATTTAATCACTAGGTTTACAGCAGGACTAAGGTAAAGGTGGAACAAACACATGCTGACCTAGAGAGCACACACTGACTTACAACACAGCACAGACTCAGCTCTACAAGACTGTAACTACAAACAAAACCCCTTTCAAGCACCCAAGATAACTTCACCTCATATTTACATTATTATAAATAATGTGACAACTTTGTAATTAGCTTGATATTTTCAATGCAAAAGGACATTTGAGGTCAAAATCTCAGTATCCCCTGTTCAACACTTACCATTTCCCTTCCTCTCCCCAGCTACCATTGCTGCTACTAGACTTGGCTGGCTCCACATCACACTGAATTGGCTTTTTTTCTCCTCTTTGCACTGAACCACAAATTTAAATAACAGCCATGTGTACCAGGGATAAGAAGGCAAGGAGGGGATTTAAATCCACCAGGAAAATCCCAGATTGGAAATGCTTGTTTGTAGCAAAGGGAAAGTAATGGGTCTTACTGAGCAAAGCAACGTTCACCTCTGCTTTCTCACCCCTATTACCCACCAAATAGGGCTGCAGTTACATATTTATCTGGGGAAAGGTAATGAAAACAAAGAGCTTGTTAGAAGTCAAAGATTAGTCCATGTTGTAGCCCTGCGAGCAATAGAGTCAGCAGAGCAGAAAACTGTGTTTTACTATTCAAGGTGCATTCAAATACTGTATCAACAGCAGAAAATAACACAGATTTTAACAACACAGCAGAACAGGTTAGTTTTCTTATTTGGCTGGGAGATTAATTTACCTAGAGCCACAATTTGCCAGATATTCAATAGGAAAGCAGATTCCTCTGTAGAGTTGTTTGTCCCATTAAAACCCAATGAATTGAATTGGTTTTGGGAGGCAAGCCTCAGTTTAAATGAGGGGTTTATATACCAGGTTCCTCATTTGGAGATTGCTGAGTAAATTGAGACAACATAGCATATGCTTATTTTGAAACAATAGTGATCTTACTGATGGAGGAAGATGTGTTATACCCTGCAAAATGCTATAAATGAAAGTCACCAGTAGTATACGATGTTAAGGTTTGTCACAGAGCACCAGTAGAAGCGAGTATGTGATAAAACATCATTCAGGATAGGAAAGAATTGATTCTTTTTGGCTTTGTGATGGTTTCTAATGAATTATTTGGAAAGAAATGTTGGTTCCCATTGGAAATAGAGAACAAAGTTATTTAATGAGCCACCAGAAAACAGAAACAGGGTCAGTTGCCATTATGCAGATAAAATCCAAGAAGTTTTTTAGGCTATTTTAAACAATGCAGCATACTTCAGAAGTTATAATAACATTACCTCACAGCCCAGCTGTTTACATTGTACTTTGGGCTTCTTTGAAATGATGCCAAAATAAAGTAAATTTGAATATTATCTGTAGAGAAGTCCTCTATGGAATAATCACCCGAATGCTTTTCATTATAACACAATTATATCATCAGCTTCTAATGATCAGAATGCAGAGCAGCTGATTATTTTCATAATGCAATTACTTTAGAACATTTTAGAAAACTCAGCTGCATGCAAACAGTTCTCTCCAAATACCTCATTTGTCTGATTAATCATATGATGGGAGCTCCTCTCTCTTGCCTCCCTTCTAAGCATTCACCTGCTTTTTATGTGCTTCTAAGCTAACTCGGTCACTACAATAAAAATCACTCAG
The DNA here is from genome assembly GCF_028554395.1 of Pezoporus wallicus. NCBI lineage: Eukaryota > Metazoa > Chordata > Aves > Psittaciformes > Psittacidae > Pezoporus > Pezoporus wallicus. The sequence continues at coordinate 838,876 of NW_026637098.1, read as the reverse complement.
AAGGAAGGTGATTTGCTTCTCAAAGTGTGCAGACTGATCCTAATGGGCAGATTTTCCAAGTGAGGTGAATGCGATTGTTCACAGATACTTGCCCTTGCCATTTTCTATGTCGGAAACCCCAAGGTATGCATCTAAATCAGGTATTTGTGCATGGGTTTTATTAGTTTACCAATGCAGATAGCTGACATGATGCTCCACCATATAACACCCAAGTACTTGATGTGTCTAGTGGGTATTTTTATATACAGACATTTCCAGATAGCTGACTTTAACCCTCTGGTCCTCACTGTCAACAGGAATCTCCAAGGCTTTTGCTAATAGCTGCTGTCTTTCATGTATATTTTAAACTAACTGTAATCCTAGTGGAACTAACCACATAAGAAACTAGAAAAGGCTGTGGTATTTGATTGTTCAGCAAGACATTTATAGATGCTGGAATACAAGTAATTAGCACTTCTAGGGACTGTCAGCAGAAGATCTGAAGCCTTATTTGTAAAAAATGAGTGAATCTTTCATTTAGTCCCTTCCTTTCGCAAAGCTTGCTGCCTTAAAGAAGACACACATGGGACTCAGACTTAAACAGGGGAGATTTAGGTTAGATAAAGGGAAGAAGCAGTTCCCTGTGGGGGTGCTGAGGCACTGGCACAGGGTGCCCAGAGAAGAAGCTGTGGCTGCCCCATCCCTGGCAGTGTTCAAGGCCAGGTTGGACACGGCTTGGAGCAGCCTGGTCTGGTGGAAGATGTCCCTGCCAAAGGCAGGGGCATGAGCTTTAAGGTCCCTTCCAACCCAAACCATTTGGTGATTCCATGATTGTCCTGTTTCACTGCTGAGGCTCTTTCTTTTTAAGGTGCTTTGATAAACTTCACAAATCTGAAGTGAGAAGGCCAAGAACAGGACTGCATCTCCAGACTCCTAATCCCTTGCCCAGATGGATAAACGCTTTACCTCTAAGGATCAATAACCATCTCAGAAGGTAAGAACTAAAACAGAACAGATTTCAGGCAAGTCTACTGGCTCCTAGACATAACAAGCATGATACTTAGCAGAAAGGGAATGTGCATTAAATGCGCATATGAGAAACAGGCTCATGAAATTTTAAGAAGAAAGTTATTGTAACCATTAGCATGGTAATAACAATGCTATTAGCGATAAGGCTCTCATTGTAAATGCCCATGTAATTTCTGGCGAATAATTTATTCTTTTTCATTTCCTTAGACTGAAAGCATGCAGATTATCAGCTTTACTCAGAAGAGTTTCTTTGCCATTTCGAAGGGGGAGAAGTTTGTAAAATAGCAGCTACTTATGCTTAAAATCTAATTACACTTAGAGAATTCCCTCTGCCTAACAGTTTAGTTCATATTGTTCCAAGTCACATATTCCACACCTGGATTTCTCTACAGCCATTAACACTTCTGCATGTTAATTTTGCTAGGTAAGTGATGAACAGGAAGTCTAAGCTAGGTTTTTAAATAGAACCTTACACTGAATACATTTTTACCGTTTCTTATTTAAGAAAGGAAAAAAAGCCAGTGATATCCATAGAATCATAGAAACACAGAATGGTCTGGGTTTGAAAGGAACTTAAAGCTCATCTAGTTCCAGCCCCCCCCCTGCCATGGGCAGGGACACCTCACACTAAACCATGTCTCCCAAGGCTCTGTCCAACCTGGCCTTAAACACTGCCAGGGATGGAGCATTTAACACTTCTCTGAGTACCCTGTGCCAGCGCTTCACCACCCTCACAGTAAAGAACTTCCTTATATCTAACCTGTTATATCCCTTGTTTTAGTTTGAAACCATTCCTCCTTTTCCTATTGCTACAGTCCCTGATGAAGAGTCCCTCTCCAGCGCCCTTATAGAGCCCTTCAGACACTAGAAACTGCTCTGAGGTCTTTACACAGCTTCTCTTCTCCAGGCTGAACAGCCTCAACTTTTCTGCCTATGAGAAGTACGCTGAGAAGCATGGACCTCACTTAGGAAACAATGGTTTGTTTTAAGCCAGCTCCCACCTTCTACCTGAACAGTTGTGAAAAGAATTCTTGTCAACATCTAAGATTTTCCCAGCATCCTAGAAAATCCTCTTCAATATGAGACACATGGTTCTGCCCTGTGGGGGACACCACATCAGGAGCATAACAACAAATAATCAGCATGTTTTATCTGCGGCTTGGATTCCAATCCACATTAAAGTGGTTGAACTGTCTCTTTATGCAATTCAGTTATAGATTTGAAGAAGTTCTTTAAAAGGGTTTACCTAAAGCCAAGGTAATTGGTGAAAAAAATGGCAAAGGAGAAGAAAAAAACCTGAAAGTCAAATAGAGCTCAGAGGGAGCTTTTATGTGTGCTGTTGAGGATATGTACATCTTTGCTGGGTGGCTTTTAAGTGGTCATTAGGATGCAGGAAACCGTTTTAGGGAGTTTTAGCTAAAGCTTGGGATGTTTATGACTTGAGCTGTTGAAGCTACAATACTTTCATCCTTGGTGTGTGTGCTTCTGGGTTTCAGGCATACATCAGGAGCCTTGCATACGGAAAACATGTCCTGTTGAAGGAGTAGGACACAAAGATCTTCCTAAACCTGGAGCCAGGCTGCATCTCACCAAGCAGTAGGCAAGATGCTGCCTTTTTCCTCCATGTAGTGGCAAGCACATTTGGTAAATATAGAAATAAATTCTTCAGGGTTCTTCTTCCTGGGATTCTCCTTCTCAACTGCTCCTATTCCTAGCAGCTCTGGGAGGTTGTTAGTTGAACGCCTTCCCATTTTCTTCAGCATTTTAAATTAAGCCAGTTTCAGTTAGTCATTTTTTCACACTGTTTTTTAAACACATTGTCACCACAAGATCGTCTGAATTTGTAACAGAAACCCTACATTTGTGGCAAATAAAGCATTTAGACAATCATTTTGGAAACATCTAAATAAAAAATACCGATGGATGAATCATTCGAAAGACACAAACTTCTCATAACGTTCAAGGGAATGAAAAAGTCTTTTGGATCTTTCCAAAAGAGCGTGGGAAACGTTGATGTAATGAAGTAACTTCACATCCTACATGACAGGCCAACCTACAGTAATGGAAAAGCATCTGTATCCTTCATTAGCTGCTCTGTGTGTGTATGTTGTTTAATGAAGCATGTCACTGTGAGTGTACAAGGGAAACAGTACCCCGCACAAATCTCTCCTTTCACTCAACTGGACTTTTGCCACTGGTTTCAAAGACAGCATGTTATCCCATAATTACAGAAAGCCCATCAAAACCAGAAAAATAGGTCATCATGTTCAAAACAACTATGATTCCGTGCTTCTGGCCAGTTATTTTTGTACACTGTGATTAATTTAAATTAATTTAATTTAGCTTGTTTTAATAATTGCGTAAGTTTTATCCGGATGCCCATGCCAGATGGCTCAACCAGCCTGAAAACAGGAAGATGCTGTAATCGTGGCAGCATAATAACATTTATTTACTACAAGTTTAACTACCTCTGATGCTCATCAGAGCTCGGCAATATTGTGCTTTGCAGTATGTTCTTTCAGTGCATTTTATCCACACAATCTTTTTCCCATCCAAAATAATTTGAGTAAACCTGAGGGGTTTAATACAGTTTTGTGTTTCTTGGGAGAACTCCACCAGGTCTCCCAGTTCTGGGTTCTGCTTCCATGCAAATCATCAGTGCTACTTCAAGGTCAAACTGGTGTCAGGCTAAATTCCTGTACTAACCATTTCCAGGATGATTTCTATGTTTTAGTGATTCTCTCATAACAATTGCATGATTCATGTATCTTCAGGTTGCTAAATCCCTGATCCCAAATTGTGGAAATATTCTACCCCTAAGCTGTTACAAAAGATCTTTCCTTTTTAGAGCTGGAAAATCAGGAACTTTCTGCTTCCTATCCGTCAGCATTGCCTTTGGCATGTTTCTGCTTATTTAATATACGTTTGCACACAGTAGGAAGCAACAGTAACTTTTAACCTCAGATTTAACATCAGTGATTTCCAACGTTCTTCCTCTCACACCTGCAAGTGTGAGTCTCATTTGCCTGCATGCACCTGAAAATTGATACCAATACCCTTGCACAATGTTTTGGAGACTGAGCAGTCGCTTAAGAAACATGGAAATACCACCGAATTAGCTAGTTTGAAGGGGAACACATGAATTTTAGGGCAATTTTGGTTCATTCAGGTCTGTTTGCAGCTACTACAATGCAGATCACTTGGCCTGGCTGTTTGTTAACCCACCTGAATCCTTTTAGGCAGAAGGAGCACAGGCAGCTACAGGGAGCTACCAGTTCTTCACCATTGTGCACATTGCCAACGGCTCTGGTCTGGAAGGAAGTCATAGATCCATTCTTTGCAGGCAATGTAGACATATGTGCTATTCCTACCCTCAAAGAGAGGTATGAAGAAACATCTTTCAGTATGTTGATGAAAAACTCTAGTTTAAATAATATAAACTTATCGATTTGCACTTATTTGGGACATTTGATGCTGTCATGTTCATCTGTGTTGTTACAAGAGATCCAAGTACTTTTGTCAGGCACACATTGACAACACCTATAGAATCATCTTTTTTCTCACTTATTCTGTATTTGACAATTCTCACTGAAATAATGGATAATTTTTATGAGCTTTTTAAGTAATGGGGACAGTTTTTATTGTTGAAGTGAATGAACCAATTATTTTTCTTTGCTGCCTGTGGCAGGGGGGTTGGAATGAAATGATCTTTAAGGTCCCTTCTAATCCAAACCATTTCATGATTCTATGATTCTAATAAACATTATTTTCACTGAAATCAGATCAGTGGGAAAATTGCTATGCATGACCAGGGCCCACATTCGAATTATAATTAATCAGTTATCCGGTGTATTTGGCTGCTCTTTTTCTCTTTGCAAATAATTTGCAAATCACACTGATTTTCTTGCATACTCATTTCTTGTTTGTAATTGTTCAGTGACTAATTTAAGCAAACACATTTCAGCTCATGATGTGTTCATGCACTATTTATTTAGATTTCTGGGGGAGGGAAGGACTTTGCTGTGTCTGAATGAGACACGCTACTCTTCTTCCTTTGAATAGATGTCTGAAAATTTCAAAGCGGGGATGATTCCAAAAGAAATGATCATAATTAATTTAGAACACTCATCTCAGTTTGCTTATGACAGTAAAAAAATGCATGTGGGTTTTCATTTTCCTTCCCTATTGTCTATTGAAAGTCATGGCAAAAAGGAAGATACGGAAAAATAAAGAAGGCAATAGACAAAAATACAGATGTCTCAATTTTCTGTTTAAAAGAACAATCACTGCAAAATGCTGAGCACAAAAATAGGATTCCTCTAGAAATTGTTGGGGTTTAACATAAAGAAAAAAAATCAGTGATGCCTTGTAGGAGGATAATAAATAATGAATGACAAAGAATAATTCTTTGCACATAAGAATATAGGTGCAGAACATAAGAAGTTAATAAGAAATAAGTAAAAAAAAAGTATTTTCTGAAGTCTACCTCTTTCTTTTTCTTGAATCATCCATGTTATGGCACATGGATTATGCGGTTTTTAGCAATAAAAAAGGACAGAGGCTCATCTGAGTTGAACAGTCATTCTGACTCAAATGTTTGTGAACGCTGAGTTTACAGCAGTTAGCTCTAGACTTGTTTCTTGAGAGCAGGTAAATTTGGATATGATTCAATATCCATGGAATGCCAATGAAAAGTCCCCCTTGATGTGAGTGGACTTTAGGTCAAGAAAGGAAATAATGAAATGTAAAATCATAAAATGATAGAATCATAGACTAGTTAGGATTGGAAAGGACCTTAAACTGAAAAGGATCAGTAGTATGGAAAGCAACTGTTAGGGCAAGTCAAACCAATCCATTATTGTGCTCCCGTTCAGATATGCATAACCCCAGTTTTCTAAAACCAGCTCTGAATAGGTGTCAGTGCTGGGGACTGACATCCTGTGAACACTTTGCAGGGTGCAAAGCAGAGGTTTTACTTTATAACATTTAAATTATCCAATCACCTCCCATTTACTATATGTAGCATGTCATTCCATGTATCACCTTGCTTCCTGGCATTTTCACAGGGTTTATTTAAGTCATGCAGGAAAACTTGCAAATGAACTTTCCAGACATGTTATTTCACATTCCTCATTTGATTTCTCTTTATGGTGTCCCAGGCTGATTAATTATCTTCTCTAAGTGCTATGTGTATCTCAGTCTTCTCTTGTACTTAGTTTTTAGTGTTACCTCTTTGTTGCATGAGAGCGCACCTGCCTCTAATTACATGCAGATGATATACAATTACATCTTGAGAGGGATTTAGATGACAATGTTACTTTGCCTTATAATGCTGCCTTTCTGATATAAGCTCAAGTTTAATAAAGGTATTAACAAAGCTAAAATCAATTAACCATATACCTTGAAATACCTTGGCTTAGGCATTGCAAATGAAAAATGCTGAGAGCTGAGGACTCCTAATTAAGAGGCTGGTCAAGTATCAGGGGAAGATTGCATGAATATTTTCATTTTAAGTGCTTTTAAATCACTCTGGTATTTTCTTTTCAATAATTCCCACTTTTACAGACAACTATACTAGAAGAATTTTGGAAATCAGCTTAGTAACAGCCTCATTAGAACCTAATTCTTTGACTCACAGTCGTCTAAAAAGTGATTTTAAGCATATAAAATGTTGTCTTTGAGCATCGCTGAGTATTTGAATACAGAATCATTACAATCAAACGTCGACTAATGAGCCATAAGAAATATTCAGCTACAGATACAAATAATGTTTTCCAAAGAAATCATAACATGGGTAATTCAAGAAAAAGAAATACGTAGAATTCAGAAAATCCTTTTTTTTTTTTTTTTTACTTATTGCTTACCATTTTCGTAGATATCTAACTGCAGACTGCATTTTGGTAGGACTAGGACATGTCAAAATACGTGTGTCGACAGAAGCGTTTACTCACTGCATACTGTATTACCCCTGCTACTTTCAAAGCAGAAATGCATCAATCCTAAAAATACCTCCTGATTCTCCCCTTCTGCCCGGTGTCTTCATCAGCACGCTGCCAGATCTGCAGGCACGTTGCCAGGATGATATGTCTTGCCAGGAAATGCTGCATTTCCACGAGCCGTCTCCACCTTGACAAGTAGAGATTAACAAATGCTTCAAGTCAATTCTTGATTTGCATTAACCATTCTGGAGTGACATGATTAAAGAAGGCAGTTCAGCCAAAGCTGAAGGTACGTTTTGGTTATTTAATAGCTCTGTAATATCCTTAGTACCATTAAATGATAGTGTTAAGAGCATATATATAGTTTGGCAAAAGGTATCCATCCATTCCTGGTGCAGAGCAACAGATTGACTGACAAATCATAACTACCTGCTGCACTGGTTTTGGCATCATTTATTTATATCTTACCTATTAGCTACCACAGAGGATGATTGTCTTCCCTGGCTATCCTGGACATGAGGCAGGGATTCCTCTATTACATTTGAATCAAGCACAAATATTTGTCTACAGGGTTTCATAGCTCACACAGACACTACAGGACTGATCCAAAAACCCTGGTTCAGGGTCTTGCCTTCAGGTGGAAGGTTGTTGATGAAATCAGGTACAACATCCGGAGCTTAACGGAGCACTGATAGATAATTCTGGACTATGTGTTACAATAATACTTACAATCTATTCTATTTGGCTGGGAAAGACATGCACAGACCTGTGTTTTAAGAGGGTCTGACTCAGATAAAGAAGAAAATGGTTGTTTCATTCTACAGTGACTTCCATCATTTCATGCCCATTGGTAAAAATTCTTGCAGACCTCTGGGCTGAGTCATTACTAGATGATACTTTCCATATCTGCCCTTCCATTATGCTCTCTGTCCATTTTGTCTACTTACCTGGAGCTATTTATTACCTTTTTCAGTGGAACACAACTGACCTTGTGTTTGCAGAAAACTTCTTTTGACTCATCCACTTTAAAGAAGAAAACCACCTCCAATCAGTTTATAAAGGTGAAACAGAGGGAGAAATATCACGGTATTACTGAAATGGATATAAGAACACTCAGGCTGCATTTTAATTCAGTCGTAGCGTGGTTTGCATCTAGTAAAATTCTTCTCAGGAAATTTTTTAGGCTGCCCTCTTCAAAGCAAATCACAGCATGAATCTCTGTGCACCACAGAGCCAGTTTTCCTAACGACAGAGTGTGAAATAAAGTAAAGTTGCAGTGAGGCATGCAACTAGAGGACAATTGAGAACTGTGATCCCGCCAAGAGCAAGTGGAGGAATTCAATTATTCTCCCTTTTATTTTAGGAAGAATCAGTAAGGATGCTTTGTATTTGTTCAGAATAAGAAATGGCATTCAGGATTTCAGCAGTCAGGTCCTAGCACTGCTGCTATCCCTCTAGAGGTGACTTTGCTAATGAAAACACCATGGTTCCTCTCCTGTCATGATTTTCGTAACTGTCTGTGACCATAGCTATATTGCCAAGTAATGTGATACTTTAAGAACAGATCTATAGGGTGAAATATTCATGCTGAGCGCTCAGTGCCCATGCTCTATATGTTTGAAGTGTTTTCATGCTGAGGTAACGTGAGTCCTGCAAAAAAATGTGGAGCAGCTACTCCAAAGCTGGTCCATGATGTGAACAAATGCTTGCTAAATGGCCATAATTCAACTCCAAATCAAGTGGCTATCCAAACTAGGCATGCAACCACTTTGAGCCTGATACAACCATGGATTATGAAGCATCCCATCACATGGCAATACTTCAATGATGTATGAAGTACTCTTGTTGATTCTGAAAACTGTGGGTGAATTCCAGGCTGGTGATCTGAGAAGAAGACATGAGTTTTAACGCTGAGTTTTACACGGTAAGATGATTTGCAATAATACCACTTTAAAGAAGAAACAGCTTTAAAATCCTTCGCAACTCAAGCTCTTCTTCCTTTTCCCCAAACTCAATGCAGTTTTATTTACTTTTTAGATAGGAATCCACTTATAGGATAGTACTGGATGGCTGTGTCAGTCAGGCTCTGTGGAAACTATATTTGCTTACTGCATATGGCATGTTATAAGGCTTAAGAAAGCATTTAAAGGAAGAAAAATCAGCTGCAGTTGCTGATAACTTCAACTGTATGATCCTAATTTCCTCAGATTCAGGGATCAAAATGCAGAGGGAGAGAATGATGAAATAGCAGACTCATTTATAAACATTATAACAGCAAATATGAGATAGAAAACAGACCCTTACCTGCCAGCGGTTTAGGTGCAGGCCAGGCAAACAGAGTTGAATATATTTCTTTTTTTCTAGTGAAATTGCATAGACAAAAGAAAATAAGAAGAAACAGATCCTTATCTTCCTCACCCTGTTCAGTCCCTACCCAGGTATTACTCCTCACCTTGATGGGAATGGCTGAATCCTCTTTCCTGCAAGGAAAAGCCATCGTTGTTTCCGTACTGGGTAGCTTGAATTGATTACAATTGGGGTTGCTGACATATGCCAGTCTTCTTAACATTAAAATCGGACTTTTCTCCACTGAGTTGCTGTGGGAAATACACATACGGGCCTGTGGGAGTACAGTCAAACTCCAGAAAAAGAAATGAAAACATCATCACAGTTATTTATAGGGAGGATCCCAAAGTGTCTGGAGTCATGAGCTGGACTGAATCACTTTCTTGTATTTTCTTTTCCACATAGAATCATAGAATAATTAGGGTTGGAAAGGACCTTAAGATCATCTTTGCTTAGGCGCCTACTGCCTCATGTCCAGTTATTTACATCTGTGACGAAGGGTAAAGATGTTTAACTTGTCCTTGTACAATTGACTCTATTAGCCCATGTGCATTTTACAGTCTGCTTAAACACTGAAAGGATGGGCAGTGGAGAAGAGGGCTGCTGTTCCTTCCCTGATGGCAGCTGAACATGTTCAGACTGGAGGAATAGGATAGAGATGTGACAGAGAAAGATTAAATTGTGGTTTATGGGCAGACTGAAAGAGCTTTGGGAAGTATGATCTTTTTTGGAAGGGACCCAAAGTTAACCAGAGCTGCTCTGTCACTGCCCTCCTCAGCTGGATGGGGAGAGAAGATATAACTAAAGGCTCATTGGTCAAGATAAGGACAGGGGGAGATCACTCACCAGTTCTCATTATGGGCAAACCAGACCCCACCTGGGGAAATGAGTTTAACTATTACCAATCAAATCAGAGCAGGGTAATGAGAAATAAACCCAAATCTTAACAGTAGCCCCCCCCCACCCCGTTACCAAAACCTTGCCACACGAACCCAATACAGGCTACAAGTAACCACTGATGCAATCAAGATGATCATGCTTTTGCACTGCAGAAGAGTTCTCTTGTTCTAGTTTAGTTGGCTTGTGCTACAATAAGCACAATGGCAGCGCCTATAAACCTTTAGGGTCACTTCTTGTAAATCAGCATGATGTGTGTCTGTGTATATGCATGAGCAAATGAGTGAGAGAGGAGATGAGTTTCAATGAGGCTATAGATATCCTTCACAACCCTCTCAGAAAGATGGACATCATCTTTCCAATTTGCTTGAGGCAGTTCCTCCTCTGTACTCCTTTCAAGGCAAAAACTGCGAAGGACACACAACAAGGGAGAATCGTTATCCTTTGCCATTTTTTCTTACTCATTTTGCTAGTAATTTGGTTGCATTCCTGTCCCTTTAGCTTGGCTTCAAAGTATTTTCTCAGAATGATTCCAGAAAATGAAGCTCTGCTCTGTTACTAGATTTCTGCTGATTCCAGAGGAGCCGTAATTTTGCATGTGTCATATCTGGTCTTCTGGCAACAAGCTCTGTTAACACTATGTGAGGGAGAGTTTGGACTTCTACCTATTGTCAAACTCCGGAATCATGAGAAGATAATCCACCGAGCCACAGTTAGGTCAGCCATCTATGTTCTTATCTGATCAAATGGCATTTTACTCCCACAGGAGTTTCAGCAGCAGCATCACTTCATGTCCAGGGAAACAGTAGCATTTCCATAGCAGCCAGTGACATGAGATAGAAGAAATTAGAAGACAAACAGAACGGGAATGCAGGAAATACCCTGTTACAGGAAGAAATCCTGATCTGTACAGGTGAATCGTCATAACACAAAAGTTCTTTCACGGGAAAAGGAGGGGATGCAAAAGGATGTAAGGACAACCCACAGACCTGCACGCCTACACTGGCCCACACTCCTCATTTTCTTGAACTCTATATTCATTTACTGTTGTGCAATGTATGGATAAAATGTTAACAAACCAGGATGGGTCACTGGGCCACCCCTGCAAAGGTGCCTAATTGGACCATCCCCATATTCTATCATTTTCACTCTCTTATTGATCTCCTCCTGCCGCAGAAGACATTCACAGCATTGTTGATGCCTTGCAAAAGTATAACAATGCCAAGGCTGCCCCAGAGCCAATAGCTGGAAAAAATGGGCTGTTTTCAGGTGAGTTTTTATGTTAAAATTATTCTCCACGGGGAAAAAGAAAAATCATGAGGAATGTAAGAAGCCACTAGAACTTCCAGCACTTTGATACTGCAATCTGTAGTGCTACATGCTCATAAGGACCCTCAAACATTTCAGGTTATTGGCCTTATTCCTGTCTAAGTGGCTGTGCACAACTCAACTTTCATTAAAAGCAGCGTTTCTTTCATCATGAGCTTTTTAACATTTGAACTTTGAATTTGGAAATCTTTAAATGCAATCAGCATAGAACCTGTTTTTACTGGGGCTTTCCTTATCACTAATTCTTCTTTGTGTTATTCTCTGTCATGACAGTTATGTATCAAAAAAGAACATGGTGAATGCTTGGCTGCCACTACCTGTGACTGTGTTTTAGGCTCAAATGGTTAGCATGAAGAACTTCATTCAGTGTAGAAAATAAATAAATTCCCACATTGCATCTCAGTGCCTGCCAGAAATCATCTTTCTATTTACAACTGAATGACTTGAATTACCTTTTATGTATATAAAATGAACCAAGACTCTGTAGGTAATCAAAAGACCATTGCACAATTTGAGATGCTGATCTCTGAGGTAGAATAGCAAGAAGTCCAGAATTGTGTTTAGTGGAAAATTCAGGTTTCAAACTATATTTTCCAGCCTGATGCAAAGCAGAACTGAAGTTCTGCAAATGTGTTTTCAGTTACATGTACAAAACAACCCCTTGCCTTCCCTAGAACACGCTGGCAGTCTGGATCCTAGAGCCCTACTCTGAGGGGTGAGATGCCTGGATTCAAATTCCTCATCTGATCAAGTAGAATTATTATTCAAATGGAATAGAAAGAAATGCTTTTGGGCATTTATCTTCCCAGAGCCTCGGGATTATTCTGTTATTATCCTATATAGGGCATTTTCTTGAGTAATGCTAAAAAAAAGCTGCATTTGAGCAGGGTATATTTTTCACCAAAGTAAATGGCTTCCTTGCAAGGGTTTTTATTTGGACACGATTCCGAGTCTTGTGTACATGTGCTTGTGAAGGTGCCTCTTTTCTCTTTGTGAACACACTCTGCCCTCTGCTAACCCAGGGCATCACTTTGGGCTTCTGCTGGCAGAATGGCACATCCTTCTTCAGATAGAGACAGTGGCAGGGCAAAGCACCCAGCAAGGCTCGCTACCGACTACAGCCCCTGTGCCTTTGAGCTTGAGAAACCCTCACTAAAACTTCAGGTATCCACCACATATCTGTTATTATCTGCAAATTTCTTAGCCGTTCTGACAAGATTTGATACCGGGTAATGCAAAATGCACATTTATCCTTCTTTTTTTTTTACCACTTTATTATAAAATATTGACTCCTATGGTCAGGCCAGGCCTTGGAACTGAAGAAATTGAAGCTGTCTGTGGCATGCATCACCTTAAATTTTATAGAGTGCCTTCCACTTTGGTTTTCAACAACCCACTAAAGATGTGCTGTTTCACAGCTTGGGGCTCTAAGGCATAAGAGTTAAAGTGCATCTTGAAAGAGTAAATTGTTTGGGGTTTTTTTACTTTAAATTGAAGGCAAGTCATCGTTGGGGTAGAGAAGAAATAATAAATCTGCTTTCTGGAACAAATAGCAGCTCTCATGGTTTCCAGCAATAAAATCAGGAAGAAAGGCCTGAAGACATGAACATTTAAACAAACAAGTTGAAGATCTTAAGGAAGAAATGACAGTGGGAACTCTGAAAACCATTGCCAGCTTTCCAAGAAAGCCTCCTTTGTTTGTTTGGGTTGTTTTTGAACAGGAAGGAGGTAGGGGGAGAAAAAGCATTTTAAATACGGGTTTCCTAACCACATGGGTTGAGGTAGGAGGCTGTGATTTCATGCCGGTTGCATGCAGAGAAATAGTTACTTTAAAGCTTTAAAGGGGTAGAGTTGTGAAAAAATAAACAGGGGGCAGAAAAGCAGAGAGTAATAATGAATAACAGCAGAACCTCTGAAATGTGAAGCTTTGGGGACGAGTACACAACCCAAAATACTGATGGATGTTTCCTTACCATATGAAAAGTTCAAGAAGAGGACATTGCCCTAATCACTTATTCATGTCTTTGACACTCCTTGGTGTCCAGAGACCCAACTATATTCACATGTACTTGCATTTCTTTTCTGGGCAACATGAGCTTTGGTTCCTGGAGTCTGTGCTTTATACCCCGCAGAGCATCTCCTTCCTCCATACTCCTGTGATAGCCAAACCCCCACACGCAACCTTCTGTCTTTGATGTACCTCTGCCTTCCTAAGTTAAATACTTGAGGAAGGAAAATGTAACTATATTACAGGTTCTTTATTTTTGCCTTTCTTTCTTTGTTTCACTTATGACCTTTTTGCAAGTGACACCGATGATAGAGACAGGGTTTGCGGCAAAACTAAAAGCACTCTATGAATATGCTACTTATTTTTCACATCTAATGGATTCCTTTAAAATCTCTGCTCTTTATTTGGAAGCTGAGCAAAATGAACCAGACTTCGCTGCGATATTTTATTAACTGTTGCGGAGTGACAGCACTCCTTTGGTGTGCAGTGTTATTTAATACTTAGCCACAGCCTCCACTGTCGAATGCCAGCATTCTTTCTACAAAAACCACTATTCATGTTAAGAATTCACATCGCCACTTAATTATTAATTGTGCTTTAATTGGCTGTCATAAATCCATGTGCCCTTTTATCTACAACAATGATTCTTTGGAATTGTTATGACTGCCTGCAAAGATGAGTAATGAGTTTGAGTTCAATGCAAAGACGTTAGAGCAGTGTTGCTGTTACAGCCGAGGCGACTGATGGAAGTGGAGTTATGGAGGTAGTGGGAGGATGGAGAAGTCACAGCCTTTCAGCATTTCAAAGCATGATGATTTCACACCACTGAAGTTATGTGTAGACTAACCTTCAGCCAGTCTTCACTAACGTCTGTTCTTGTAAATGAAAATCAATAGGAAATAAAGGGAAAAAAAAAACCATGAGCTAAAAGGTGCTGCCCATAAAAAAGAGGGGTCAAGTTAGCTCACAGGTCAGGAGAACTGGGAGGTTGCTGTGCAGAGCTGAGCTCTCAGTCTGAGCCATAAATCTGAGATGGTTTAATGCAATGTGATACCAACACACAATCGAAATGGCAGGTAATGCTTTATAAAAGCTTCATATTTCCTGAGTGTATGGCCACAGCACACTGGAGCTAAGGAGAAGAGTGCTTCAGAAAACAGTCCTGGAATAGAGGCTCTGTGCCTGTACCAGCACAAGCAGCTTGGCAACACATTTGTAAGCTCAGCAAAGTCTCACATCCCTTCCTGTCACTCCTGCACATCACAAGACCCAAACTCCTCCATGAAACACCCTATAACAAGCACAGATACTTGCACAAAATGTCAAAAGCCACATAATTATATGGAAACATAAATATTTTTAGCTCTAATGTATAGCTATATATATCTAAATCTGTAAATGAATATATTCTTCTCTGATTTCTCTAATAAGTTTTCCACTGGAAAAAACATGCAATGAACATAACAACATATCCCAAGCCAGCACTAGAACCAGCTGCTGACTTCTGTATGAGCAAGTTGGTGGCAGATTTGATCCAGGTCAGTAGTTAGAGCAAGAACATCCAATTGAATTATGTAACTTGGCAAACTCCTTCCTTTCCCAGTCTCCTGCATATTCAATGCACCTTACTCCTAGCAACTTGAAAGTACAGGGAAGATTTAGCTTTAACTTTGGATTTTCTACATCCTGCTCTGAAATAACCTTGCCTCTTATCACCATGTCCTACATGTTCACTTGAGGGAAGCTCCTTTCAACGGAACTTTCAAGACTTTTTGTTGACACAAACCCAGCCAAGCCGAGAGCCAGATGATACCTGGCTCCATCTGCAAGAAGGCAACTTCCCGTTGTGCTTGCTGCTACAGACATTGCTGTCCATCTCCAAGGAAACGGGCAGGGGGAGATGCTTTTGTTTCCCTGCCTCCTTCCAGGCATGCCTGGGAAGGATGGGGCTCCCCTCTCTAAGGCAACGAACTGGGATTTTCACAGCCATTGCTATCAAGCTGTTGTGTGACCTTGGGGTGAGTGATTTTCCCCCCTCACTCCTTGGCATGTCTAATTGCTAAGTCAGGAGAGCTGCTTTCTGCCTTTTTTGTTGGCTTTTTCTTTAGATATTTATATTATTTTAAAAGTCAAACCGCAGACATTTGATGACACTCTGAAGTTTGACTTCTTCTTGCAAACTGAAAATAAAGGCAAAATAAAAAAAACCTCTCTAATGTCTGCCAGAAGCATCTTCAAACAACATCCCTGGTGTCCTAAGGGAATCAATACTTCTAAATGCCAGAGGAATGCAAACAAAGAATGAAGCTCCATCCTTCTACATGATTTCTCTTTCTTGCAACAAACATTAGTGAAGAAGTTCTCAATTTCTTTATGAATCCGTGTGTGTTGGGGGTGGGGGAGGGTTGTTTTTAATTTCATCTTTAAAAGAGAGGGTCAGCCTCACACAGGAAAGATTCGGAGCTTTTCCTCCCAAGACATCTAATCCCATGCATTAGGAAGCTCCTGCCTCCAGCCCACCCAGCCACCTGCCTGACACTCTGCCATGCACTCAAATAAACAGCACTCACCACTTTCATGCCTCAAAGTGTCGAGAGGCTTCTCTCTTGACAACAGCAGAGCAAGGAATTTATGCCTGAACACTGCTGGGTGATGGGAAGTCAGAAAAACTCCACAGAAACGCAAACAGAGAATCAGCAAGGAAACCCTCTCTGATGCTAATCTATTGTTCCAGTCCTATAGGGAAAGCAAGAGGTGTCAGACATCCCAGACCTCTTATTTCTGACTTGTGGTCTCACCTTTTAAAACCTTGATTCTTCACTGAGAAGATGGAAATGAACCTCAAATGAAGGGGATATGAAGACAATCAGTGCTTAAATGGGGCTTGCAAGAGTACCAAATATTTTGAGCAATGAAGAAATAAATACAATATTGATGATATTTTTGGGGTGTACTGAGTTTATTAGGTGAAATTGTCAACATTCACTGGAGGAGACCTTTTGGCTCAGTCCTTTGCCCTTTGTACTTCTCAACGTTGCATTGCATGTGTGGGAATTCATTTTGACACTTACCACTAGTTATAACTGCTTCAGTTTCTGGGCACTCATTGCCTTTACTGGCTGGTTAATAGCTGCAGACTCCCTTAGTTTCAACCAAATTTGGTGGCATTGAGTACCTTTGGAAACTGGCAGCCTAGTGAGTGTTTCATGGCATTCAGAACCAAGAGGGTTTTTTCTAGTTTTCTATAGATTTTATAATTTGATCAAAGCAACATAGAAACGATGTTATTATAAAGCAGGAAAAAGAATTCAGGGTCCAAACTTCTTGAATTAAACTTAGGAAAGTTTTTTTATTCTCCATTATTTCTAGGGAAATAGCACATTTTCTATTTCACTTAAAGGAGAGACAGCATATTTTCAAGTATTAAAGTTCTCAAATGAAAAAGAAGCCATGAATGCACATCCTTCTCTCCCCAGACTCCCTTCATTTAATGTAAGTTTTACGTAATCTAACTTTCCTATACCTCTGATATCGGACTTTAGTAATTACTGGAAGAGCACACAGCCATTAGTGCTTTTTCATCTCTCTGAAGGATTGAAATTTCCATGTCTAGGATAAGAGGTATTCTTTGCCTTTGATTCATTTAAAGTCAGTGTTTTGCACTCAGAACAAGTACAACTGTTTAAACAAAGTGCTTTTTCTCACCAAAGTCTTGGAATCACCAGTAATGACAGCCTCAGACACTTGCACTGTCTCCAGCACTTGCAATAGCAGCACCTCACATTAGCATCCCATGGTCACTCACATTTGTTCATGTTGTCTTCTCTTCCATTTAGCTGTACATCACCTCCTCATGGGAGCCTAGAGGCAAGCTGGGCTGCAAGTCACCCACCAACAGCCGAAAGCTGTTCATCACCATCAAAACCTCAACCCTACTTTAACCTTTGTGTGTTTGGAGAGGTGGAGAATGGGAAGAAACGTCAATTCACATCATGACAAATGGAGTTCCGCAGAGCTGTACAAACGAATTCGAGTTTGCATTGGTGTGTTTGCAATTTGCCTTTACAAAGCAATTTCTGTCACTCCCGTCATGGTTTAAGCCCAGCTGGTAACTCAGAACCACACAGCTGCTTGCTCACTCTCCCCTTTTTTTTTCCCCTTGCTCCCAGAGGGATGAGGAGCAGAATTGAAAGAATGTAAACCCCATGGGTTGGGATAAGAACAGTCCAATAACTAAAGTACAATGCAAAACTACTACTGCTACCACCAATAATAATAGTGATAAGGGAAATAATAAGAGGCGAGAATGTAAAATTAAAACAGGAAAAGAAAACAATAAACACAAGAGATGCACAATGCTCAGCACCCTCTGGCCAATACCCAGCCCACCCCAAGCAGCCTTCCAGGTAACTCCCTCCAGTTTCTATACAGGGCATGACATGCTGTGGCATGGAATATCCCTTTGGTTAGTTTGAGTCAGGTGTCCTGTCTCTGCTTCCCCCGGCTTTCCATGCCCCTCCTCACTGGCAGAGCATGAGACTGAGAAGTGCTTGATTGGAGTAAGCATTGCTCAGCAACAACTAAAAACATCTGTGTGTTATCAGCTGTGTTCTCAGAGTAAAGTCGAAATTACAGCACTGCACCAGCTGAACAGTTACACCTGAGTCCAGGTCAGCTTCTCTTCAGGCCAGATTAGCTGTCCTCATTCCCATCATTACGTATGTTTTGTGGCTGATTTTAAGGTATTGATTTCCAGTATAAGGCACTCCTCAGCGAGGAAGTGAGGCTGAATGACACCTGCATGTGCTCTCTTGCTTAAACCCTGCCTGGTTACCTCAGTAGAAGGAAAGCCTCAGGGGCAGTGATGTAAGCCTCAGCCCTGTCTCTGCCAGCTGTAGATTTTCCAGCCTTAAACAGATTTGTAGCAATCAGCAGTTTCCACAGGGACACAGCTCCATGTTCCTAGATCATTGCTAGTGGTAGCTGAAAGCACTTCCCTATGAAAAAACACATCAGGGCAAAACCTCACACGCTTCAAGAACTGCCTCTTTGCCCAGGTTCCCCTGAGCCTGCTCAGTGTCCATCAGGCTGTTATCACAGCTCCCCAGCATGAAGAGCCCTCTCTGAAAAGTAAGACCAAAACCAGACGAAATCAAGCATAGGTGAAAAAAAAAAGGGGGGAAGAAAGACAGAATTGCCTGACTCTGCCTTCCAAAAAGTGATGTTCCAGAATTTTAATACAAGAGAAGCTTAGATATTCTAAATGCTTTAAACCAGACTTTATTATTTTGTATTCCCTTGTGGATGTAACATCTTTGTTGAAAAGTGGTTGGTTTAAAGAAAAAAAAACTCTTCTGAGGCAAAAAATGTCCTTTGAAATTATTGACTTTTGCAACGTGGCCTATATATTTTTAGTGCAAATATTTTTAGTGCAAACACAAGACTAATTCATTATAGCAACATACAGCGTACTGCAAACACATAAGGATGTGAGAGGGGGGGAAGAAAAGAAGTGTCTATTCCACACCAGGAAATGGAAAACATCTCAATTTTCAGGAAAAGAATTTCCCTGTGGTTTTACCTGTTACACTGAGATATGTCAAACAACTGTAACATGTAAGTTCTGACACGTTTTTGGAGTAAGAAACCTAATCAAAAGCCTGAGCTGCCAGGTTATATAATGCAGGAATGGGAGCAATTGAGGTCAGGCAAAATCTGGTGCTTGTGTGATATAATGATTATCCAAATAAAACCAACACTTCTGAATTGCTGATTTTTAATAGTCTTGGGGTATATACATGGTGAAAGAACAAGGGTATTCAAGAAGAAATAGCAAACTCCCTAAAGTGGCTGAGAGAATATAGAAGGAAAAAGAAAATATTCTCTCTTACAGGTATTTAAAGTCAGAAGCTTTAGTTGGAGCTTGATGTGGCTTGCAGATGAAAATAAATCTGAAGGTCTTAAATATGCACTGATATACACAGGAGATAAAATCACAGCTACACCACTGGAATGTCATTGAAGTCGTTATCATTTCAGGAATTTCAAGTAATTGATCGTTACTGCCTTTTGGCAAAACTCACATCTAGTATGCAGTGATCGGCACAAGAACTGGGAGACGATGGTGGTGATGGCTCCTGATACAGAGGATGGAGAGCAGGTGCCAACAAAGGACAGAACCTCAAAGAAGAATTTGAGAACATAGCTCACGAACTATGATGCATACAATCCCCAGCTCTGTTTTTAACTCCGCCTAAAAGCGTCTCAACCATGCATGTCCTCATGCAGATCCACTTGTCCTGTATCGAGAATTTTAACATCTGTCTCTGACTTAAGATAGAACAGGAATATTGAGGACCCCCAACTAACAAGCACTTCCATAGGATACTCAAGGATAGATAAGACTGTGATCTTTGCCTTAACATGTAGTAACTTAATGAACAGTTCATTCATCTAAGGGGTGTGGGTCCTGAGCTAAAATCCATTCTCAGACTGAGAGCTTTCAGTCTTATCTGTTCCACCTTACAGAAGACAGTAATCAACACTGAATATTTGGATCATGTATGGGATCATGGGGGACTATATAAGACCAAGTAGTGTTAAGACAAGAGGAATGGCTTTAAATGGCTTTAAAATGACAGAGGGTAGATTGAGATGAAGCATTAAGAAGAAGTTCTTCCCTTGAGGGTGGTGGCACAGGGTGCCCAGAGAAGCTGTGGCTTCCCCATCCCTGGCAGTTAGAAGCCAGGTTGGAGAGGGCTTGGAGCAAGCTGCTCTAGTGGTAGGTGTCCCTGCCAGTGGCAGTGGGTTGGAACTGGAAGAGCTTTAAGGTTAGTTCTAACCTAAACCATTCTATGAATATTACAGGTAAGGTACTTGCCATCATGCTGCTTTGAAGCTCCTACTCTTTGTAGCCAAGAATGAAGATGTAGGGGGGCCAGAAAGACAATCGTGAAAAAAAGGTGGCTGCAAATTTGGTTTGAGAGATCAGAGAAAAAAGTTATTCTGGCTTCTTTCCATTTTATTTGGACAGCATAAACCTGTTATATGATCACTGTTAAATTACAGAAACTGTCTTCTCAGGAAGCAACTGCAAACCAGAACTTTCCATGTCAAATGCAGCATCAGACCAGAGAGAGAGACATGTTTAAGACATTTTCTTCTCCTGTACACACGCATTGAGCAGTATCAGTAAGAAGTAAAGTACAAAGTATCCACAATAGCCCAAAGTTGAAAAAGATTTAACTTCTGTGAGGTGAAAGATGTGGGCTGAAACCCTTTCTCAATGAAAGGGGCAGTGAACTAAGTTCTACTTTCATGTTGGGTTTTTCAGCCACCACTAAACAACGTTAGAGGTGAGCAGTGCCACAGCTCAGTTTTAAAAGACAGCAGTGAACTCTGACTGTATTTTTCAAAGAGAGGGAAGATATTTCAGTAGAGTCCTTTCATGCAAGGACAAGTTAAATATTTGTGCACAATGCAAGGACTTGGTGTATGCATCTAGCTCTGGCGTTTGTACAGGGTGTAATACTTTCGAGCATCAGGTTTGCTTTGTCTCCTTACACGTCTGTAGAAAATGAGGTTACATGAATAGTACTAATTCCCTGAGGCTGGACTGCTCAAGGATGTCACATTACGAAGATGAAAGGAAAAGGAATAATGCAATAGGTTCTAGAAAGAACCAGATTCACATTTAAAACGTAACAGAAACACTATAGAAGAAATGGACTAGCTTATCATTCACAAAGCAGCTTTGAAGGCAAACTGATGACTAATACCTTAAGCTTAGTGCTGCTGAGTAACTGGAAAGGTGGGCACAGTTATCTCTCTTTGGTCCTCTCTTCCCCTCAACTGCAGGGAACCTGCACAAGCCTGAGGTGACTTGAAAGACCTAAAAGGTGCCACATGATAGGAAACAGGGTCTAGAAGAGGCAGCGCTCTGGGATCCATGGTGCTGCTGAATAGCCACAGCCAGCGCATAGACACCCAAACTTGGGCACCTCTACTGCTGCATCCACACCTCCTCAACCCCCAGAGGTGTAATGAGGTCTTGATTCAGCTCTGATGTAAACCTCACGGGTGGAATCAGAGCTTTCCAGAGCTTTAAGGATTGTGGGAGACCTCTGAAGGATATCCTGTCCTTAAGAGAGAGTTTCACAGTCCACTGGCTCATTTATATCAAAGTTGCTTTGTTTTTCAGGGTACTCAGATTTAATCTCAGTGAGTTTAATTTTGTTTTGATACTTGCGGATATAACTCCCAAACGATTTTCAAAAGGCATGTTTATTCTCTGTGTTGTGTTCTCCCTCTTCTTCTGTGCAGTGTGTGCACCGTAATTACTTTGCTCATTTGCTGTGCTCAAGTGGTTGGTACGATTTTGCTGGCTCTCAGCGTGTCCATTCTTTTACCATTTCTTATGATGAAAGAAACTAATGTTGTATTAGATGCTGTTCTGTGGAAGGTTCACCAAGTTAGTGGTGGGGTAATATTATATCAGATTGCAATGTAATACTAAACTGATTTTGCTTTATTGTGTTCTATCTTCCAAGGGGCAAATGCTCCCATTTTCTCCACATTTTCCATAACTGTAAGAGGCTGAAAAATGTCAGTTTAACAATGCTCTGAAAATATGTATAAACAACATGCCCGATTGCAGAACTACAAGGCAACAAATCAGATTTTTGCCCCAGAAAAATATCTCTAAGCAACACACAAACTAAATGAAACCAATGACCATAACTTTATTTCTAAAGCAGTTTTATTGGATGCTTTGATAGGAGCATAATTAATCATAGCATTGTGCAACACAGTTGGACTAATAGGAGAAAAACATTTTGCACATTTATGCATTCAAAAGGCTGACCAGTTTGTTGCTGAGATGTCTGGAACTCGGTTTTGTTCAAGAACATTCAGGTGGATGCACTGGTATTTATCACAATGCAGGCAGAATACAAAAGCTTCCCATATACTGTAAGCGTGCCAGAATAGTCTCAATGGGACTGCTCTCACAAACAGTTTGGAAAGCTCTCTTTTCATAAAAATCACTTTGCTAGTGGATTATGTCGTGTTGTGGCCACATCTCATCCTTGCATGTGATTAGATTTAGTGGGTCAGTGAAAATGGATTTAGGACACACAGAAGTTGCTCCCTGTCTGCATCATGGGATGGTCTAATGAGGAATAGAGGGAAATATAACACTAGTTTGAGAATGATTACACAGGATCACTCATTTACACTCCTAACACTAGAGGCTGGGAACCTTTAATGTCTGGAGGGGGTAGGGGGGGAAGGATTTTGTTATTTAAGAAATATGCTATAGAAGGATGGTGATGTATCCTACACCATGGATAATCTGCTATGTTCTCCTCAAGAAGTTTAGAAGCAGAAAAATCTTCCTACTAAAGATAGTTTGATATCAGAATAGGGAAGAAGGTGGATTCTTTATTATCATATACTTTAAAGAAGTGGTTAAACCAGTCTTTGTTAGGACAGTTAACACATATTGTCCTCAAAACACTGGTTTTACCTCTGTGACTGGATTCTATAGCAAGATCCGTATAGCATTTGCTAAATAGGACTTCAACATATAGGAGACAAAAGTAGATTCAGAAGGGAATGGGAGCATGGCTTTCAAGCTGAACCAAGACAGACAATTCCCTTTTGATTATGCAGTACTTGTGCCAACTCTGAATGCCTCATGGAGCAGATATTGCGAGGAAAACTTCTCTCATCCAGTTTGCTATAGCTGTGTGGTTGCTTGGTTCATGTCACCTCTTAAGAGCAAGAACTGAGGCATTAACAAATAGATGACAGTAAGCATAAATTTGTCAATTGGAAATTAAAGCCAAATGTGTGAAGGTTGCTTTCAAAACTGGTGTGATTTATCTTGATCACTTGGTCAGGAAGGAAGATATGCCCACTGAAAAACAGGGATCTTTTTAAGACTTTAAGGAGCTTGCTTACTCTTATTACAGCAAATATGTTGATTACTCAACAAGCTAGCAGGACTACTGCATAGTGAATAGTGAATAAAACTAAACTATTGTCTTAACCCACAAACATCACAGCCAGATAGAACAATACATGTGGCTATTGTTCCAACTTAGCTTAATTTCTTTAAGTACTTATGATAGTATTCATGATCCATAGTGATTTAGGGAAAAAAATGTAACTGCAATCAAGAAAGATGAAGCTATAAACTGATTAGCTGCCTCCTTTATTCCCTTCCTTCTTTACTCTCTCTCCCTTTTTTATGGCGAAAAGCAACAGAAAGTGAATGCCCCTAAGCCAGCATTAAGAGGTGCTATATGCACAATTAATGGCAGTTGTCTGTTTTATCACAGTAATTAACCAGAGGGCAGAGAAACATCTCCAGGATCCTATAGATCAGGAGGAGAAAGAAAGGGTGCAAAGTTTCAATAAAGTACAGTCCATATGTTCTTTGGTTCATACATTATCAAAACAGCAGGAGGAGAGCAGTTTTTAAGGCCATCTAACTGCAACTGTCCTTACATAGCAAAACCTCTACTTCCTGTTTAATGAAGCTCTTCAATACATTATTCATGTTCTCTTAAGGACTCACTGTATGTAGTGATGATGTAACCACTGCTGTCAACAGCTGCTGCTGGCCTGGGGTGCAGGATGTATTCGTGGTGACAGCTACGCTCTTACCTTGGCCTTGAGCTGAAAGATGGAAATCAGGTAAGAGAACTACAAAAAAATTCAAAGGGAACAAAAAATCAGAAAACCTCATTTTTACCCCATTTTTAGATGCCACCAACTGCGAAGTGCTGTCCTCTTTACGCTGTATGCAAACAGGTGAGCACCAAACCCAACACCATAGGGTAAATTATATCTTACCAAGTCTCTTGGAAAGTAGTGCTTTGACTGAGATGCATCTAAATTTATTTGAATTAGTAAACTTGAGCTGTCTGTCAAATGTTCACTCTTGAGTTGGTCAATCAGTCAATGGTCAATGGTCAATTCAATCAGTTTTCAGTGATGCTTAATAAAATTACCACCCAAAATCTAACTCAATATATGGGTAAACAAGCATCTGTAGCTGTTTTACCATGAGTTATAGACTGTTCTGTCAACAACACTCACCCTGATTAGAAGAGACCTGAGGAGATCTGTAACTCAACCTTCTGCTCAGAGCAAGGTCAGCTGAGAGATCAGGCCGGATTGCTCAGGGCTTTGTCTGTTCAGCTCTTCAAGGACAGTGTGCACCCGTTTTCAGGCTCTCTATCTGATGCACATATGAAATAAAATGTGTTCATTTAAATTAAGATGTTTTCAGTTGATTTGTTTTACCTTTTATTTGAAACGGGATAGGTGCATGCAAAAGACCAGTAGAGTGCATTTTAGCTGATACATTGCACTGCATTAAGCGTGGTAATGTCAACGCTTGTAATATTTCCAGAGGGACATACCTGTGCAAACAACATTTTACTAGAGAGATTGTTGACCCAGCTTACAGCTTCTAGATGCTGCTGGAAAATAGGAAATGAACACTGCAATAATTGAAGTGAATAATCAAGCATCCTTTGGGCTTGAGTCATGTTCTTACACAGTTGCCTTTATAAATTTACTGCTGTCTTACTTTAAGTACAGTTGCAGAGTAGTTTTTCTTTTTAACACTACATAATTTTAACATGATCTACAAAATAGATTACATTGGTGACAGCAGTCCCTTTTTGCAGGGAGGTGGTGTCATCAGGGCACCAAAACATAACTCTACTACATAGCTATATGTGCAGGAGTAGCTACCATGTGGACATGGAGAGATCATGTCTCTGAAAGAAGAGCTGGCTAGCAGTGTATTTCTACAGTGTGTACATTTTTAAGACAAGGTGGGTCTCTGTAAAGAAACAAAACAAAGTATTACCCAGGGCTGTTTGGGACATTTCTGACAAATTGCCTTTTCTTTGATAAAATGCAGTCTCATCAAAACCTTTCTTTTCTTCGTTCTTTAAGCTGACTGGATATCAGTTTTCCCAGGAAAGACATTTGGGTGAAGGCAGAATTTCTTGTCAAACTGAAGAAGAATGGGGCTAAGGGGCACAGAGACACCGTCAGCTGTTCCAAAGAGCCATTAGTTCAGTGGAAAAGAGGCACCAGGGACTGTATTTTGTATTCATAACACAAGTAGTAAATTTGTGTTGTCTAGGTGCTATAAAGTAGCAACACTTGGTTTCCTCTATCTATATTTTTTGTTTATACCAGCTTGTAAAGGGAGTTCAAGAGGAACCTGAGCTCCAGCCATTTCCCCTTGAAATAGCCTCTGAAACACTCAGATGCTGATAGCACGAAATCTTTCGGGAATCTTTTTGGAATTTACATAAAACGGAATGAATATTTGTTAGAACATATGGCTTGGTCTAGTGGGAGGTGTCCCTGCCCATTGCAGGGGGGTGGGACTAGATGATCCTAAGGTTCTTTCCAACCCAAACCGTTCTATAATTCTATGCTTAGGATTTACCTTTCAGGCTGTTCCTTTCCAGTCTTCTAGCCAGCGTACTCACCTGTTCTTTTCTTTCTTTCTCCAGTTTTTCCCAATTAATGTTGTTTTTACATTCAGCCTATACACACAGGTACCATTCCTCAACTTGCCTGCATTTTTTCAGAGACAGAAAAACTGCTTCCTGCCCTGCTCTGATATTAACTAGCTGGCACCTCAGTTTTGATCCCATTGTTGCACTCTGCACATAAATCTTGTTCAGTCAATATGATTTGCCTGCCTGAAGGAATGTATGATCAACTGCATAGAGAAGCATAAAATAGATTTTTGTGCTTCAGATCCTTAAAATGATTTTGTCAGGAAATAATTCCCAAGGCTGTATTTGGCTAATATTCCTTTTCCTGCACTGAAATTCTTTCTTATACTTTTTGCTCACTGAAGCATATGAACTTTAGTATCATTTGTCAAGTCTTTTGGTCTAAATTTTACCTTTCCTTCTGCTTTCTGATTTTGCTGCATTTTGATGTTCATTTTGACATTTTTATTTTGACGTTCATTTTGACATTTTTATTTTGACACTTTGGCATGATGCATTCTCTGGCAAGAAGCTTGTATGGAGTTATGCTCATTCACCAATCACTGGTTCAGGTAGGTTATTCTAAATTTAGCACAACACCAACATTGCACATTGGAGCAATCTGACAATATTGGCTCTGTCAGCGGTGTACCTCTATATGTGCTCAGTATGAAACATCTGCACATGTTACATCTGTTGTGAATGACAGGAAATTCTCTAAAATATAGTAGGCAAATTGAAGAAGCCACAGTGCAAAAATCAGTGAATATGAAATAGAACCAATAACCTGGCCAGAGAGGATGCTTCTCTGAATGTCCTTGTCTGCCATTGCGTTGGCATCCTTTTGGTTGGTTATGTCCCTTTTAGTGATACTTACCTCTAAGTTCTTTCTGAAAGTGGGTAAGCTCTGGAAATGAGTTTTTGTAGGAATAGGTTAATTTATAATTTCTTATGCTATTATAGTGTTAATTATGTATAAAGGAATCTCAAAAATTGACTTCTATCGGTTCACCTTTTCAACCGTAGCTAACCCCAGAGTGTGTACTGCAGGACTGGGGAAACTGAGCTTTTCATTTCATACATTTATGTTGGTTATTTTAATGTCGCCTTCACATCTCTTCTTTTCTGAATCCTTTCTCTTTCCAGTAAGTTACTTCTGAAGAGGGGTGACCACAATCAACGTTCAAGGTGACTGCACATCATTGACTTAGGCCATGGCATTCTAATTCCTTCCAGCCTTAAAACCCAACCCTCTCTTAATACATTTTGACATTATGTTTGCTTCTTGATCACTGCTGTGCGCTGAGCAGACGCTTTTATGGAGCTGTCTACAGTGACAGCAAGATCTTTTTCTGGAATGATTACAGTTAATTTATAACCCAGCTATGCGCATGAGGAGTTGAATTGTCCTTTCCAGTGTGTACCGCCTTGAATTTATCTGCAGTGAATTTCACCTGTCACGAGTGCTGTGCTGTTTAGTCTGGCCATCTAGAATGCTCCAGTCTTATTTAGTCGTGGCTCACCTGAATTACGTCACATAAAATACACTTTTCCTGAAACAAATAAAAATGCTGCTAAAGGCCTTGTTCCAGACTATTAATAATATTTATTTCTATTTGTCTCAGCTATTGCCTGGACTATGCAAGGTATTTTCCAAGTCAAAGAGGAATCAAGAACTATCCTCCAAGGAGTTCAGCTATTAAACAAAGTTTTGAGTCAAGAGATCCACAACGTAACTGCAATATTCAGGACAGTCATTAGCTCCACCTTGTTAGAATCAAAAAAGAAGGAAAGAGTGCTGTATGTTTTAATAATTTAGTGGAAAAAAACAACTGTTTCCAGATACTCTCCAGGCTACTCAGTGTACATAGCTAGTAACCCTGTAGGCAACATTAGAGTTTCATTCCTATTGCAGCTTCCTGTGACAATCATCCCTCTGTGATAAAATGCGTCTATCAAGCCTGACCTGTTTTTTATCTTTTAACCAGTT
The DNA here is from genome assembly GCF_028554395.1 of Pezoporus wallicus. Classification (NCBI taxonomy): domain Eukaryota; kingdom Metazoa; phylum Chordata; class Aves; order Psittaciformes; family Psittacidae; genus Pezoporus; species Pezoporus wallicus. Next base: position 810,823 of record NW_026637098.1, on the reverse strand, counting down.
TTTAACCCCAGGCAGAACTTTACCCCATGATGGATTAGTTTCTTAAGCAGCTTTTTTTGTAGGGAATGCTGTTAAAAGCTTTTTAATAAATAATGTTAACTGCATCTCCTCTAACCACTATTCTAACAACATCCTCAGGCTCAGATTCATCAGTCAATCCATATTTAGCAGGGCACTTTATCACAAGCTAAAAACTAAACACATGCCATAGTACTTTGTTGAAGGGAGTTGGACTTCAGCATGTTTTCAGCTTTGCTGAACAGGTGACTCAGAGTAGATTAAGCAGAAGCTGAGTAGAGACTTCCACTTCAAAGGTATAAGGTTATCTTAATCTCTCAGCCTTTGTCTTTCTATTCATCACAGCCCCCTTCTACGTGTGTAATACATTGATTTTAATCCTCCTGGGACATTGACTGCTTTGCTTTACTGCCTGCCTGCCTGAGACCTACTTCAAGGAAACACCCATCCCCAATTGAGTTTTCTAGATGTAATGTTGTAGATATCTATGGCAATACTGCTAGTAACCTAACAGCTAGTACTCTTACCAGCAATTTGGAAAGGCAGAGAACCCACCTATGTGCTTGATTATTATTTTTAAGTGTAATATCTTCATGGAACTGATATTGCCACATTCCATTCTTGTATAGCCTTGCCGGAGAAGTGGCTATCCATTTTGCCTAACAGGTAGATGAAAAGTGCTCATTCTTCTGCAGCTAACTCCCAGTGAGAGGCAGTTTCGGTATGCCCCTTGTACCTGCAGAAGTCTAACATTCACAGCAGCCCACACATCACCCAAAGAGCTTTAGGATTTAGTTCCTTTTATTTTTTTCCTTTTCCCCCCAATTTATGCAATACCAATATCCTGCAAATTATTTCAATGTCTGGCAACACAGAAGATGGATGTAGATCAGGGCTTTAAATTTCTCCATCACCACCTTGGCACTGATAGGTGAAGAGAAAAGCCTTTTACAGCACTGAGTGAAGAATAAATCTATAAAAATTTAATTAACCTCTGCAGAGCTTATTGAATCCTAACCAAGTTTATTCACAGTTTTTATAAGTTAGGAAATGCTTGGCATATTTTTGATGCTTGTGCAATAGTTTCAATTGTCTGTATGTACAAACTAAATTTGTAAAATGAAATTAATAGATGCTGTTATTAGGATTTACTGGTGTAGGAACTGCCACCTACATGCACAAGCAAAAGAAACCATTTCTGATATAAACACAGCTTTTATTTGTTTTCCTAAAATAGAGATAACTAAAAAAGCAGAAAAACAAAATCAAAGAATGTGACATGAATCAATGCAAGGAAACAAAATAGTAACATCCTTTATTTTCTACTGACTGGGCTTAACACGGCTTGTGGTCTCTTGGTCCCACAGATGTCATTGTGAGTTATGTCAGTTCAGGCTGAAAGAGTAGATTGAAAATGTTGGTCTGGATTGATCCATCCCCCTCCTCTGTTTCAAGAGGATTAAGTTGAAACCTTTTACTCCAGAACTAAAGACCTATCAAAGCTACCTTTGCTATTTATAGTTGTTTAAGGTTGTCACACCTCCATCTCAAGGTCATTAAGCAACACTCCATTGAACGAGGTAATGTGTACAAAGAGGGGTGGAAGGGAAGATGTTTTGGCATTTCAGCTACTCAGAGATTAGCTCTGAGAATTGAAGGAGGCAACTGAGTCAGAGGGAAGTATGAGGAAAGACTGAAACAGTGCTGGTCAGCTTGGTAGGGTAGGCAGCATGGCTCTGCTGAGCTGCTGAGAAAGAGTCAGAAGGCAACTCCTTGTTATGGGGACAGGCACAGGGAGGCATACATAGGCAAAACCTTCTTTTCTACGTGCAGTCTGTCCCCTTCACCCAAGCAAAGTAAGTGAAATGCAGCTACTGGTAGGTCTCAAGTGTCCGACCCCTGGATGAAAATCTGGCCCTGAGGCTGTCATACACATTTTCTGGATCCGATACGTACCTTTCTTATCTCTTCTTTCTCTTTCTGGCTTTCTCTCTTATGATGTATTTCTGTATTCATAATTTTGTCTTTTTTCAGACATTTTAGCTTCTCTTCCTGATTTCTTTGATTAGGACTTTAAGAGTAAAATAAGGATATACAAAAGCTGTCATCCCTGCCCCCCTTTTTCACCATGAAAAAGATAACACTTTCTGTCTTTTGAAATTAAGTCTGCTTTTTGCCTATGATAGATTAATCATAAATTTTCTGTTTAAAGAGTAAATAAGCCATATTTATTTTCCATTCATGAACTCATTATCTTCAAGACTTAGGATGTAGGCTTGGAATATGTAAGACCATGTAAATCTCCAGAGTAAATAGCATGGCCAAAAAGTTCATTTCTTTGCCACACTATGACTTCAATACAATAAAAGGTCAGATGTGCAGTAAATTCACTGAGGCCAGGACACTATCCTTATAAATCTTACTGTCTTCATGTCAAAGTGCCAGATACTGGGCTTTTCTTATTTTTTCACCCCTCCATAATAATATTTGAATTTCTTATAAGACACCCATCCATGTACCCCAACTAAAACATAAAATCAAAACCAACCAGGCCACACTTTGAAAAAGAGGCCCTTCACTGCACAAATTTGTCTTGCTACAGAGACAGAAGAAGAGCAAATGTGACAAATGATATGATGTTGTTCAGTGTAGTGTTATTGGAAAGTGTTCGTATGTTACAGAGGTGATCTCAGCATCTATATGAAAGACTCCAAAATAGAGGAAAAGTGATAATAGAACCATAGAATCACAGAATGGTTTGGATTGGAAGGATCTTAGAAACAGCCAGTTCCAACCCTCTGCCATGGGCAGGGAAGTGTCACACTAGACCATGTCACCCACAAGGCTCTGGCCAACCTGGCCTTGAACATTGCCAGGGATGAAGCATTTATAACTTCTTTGGGCAACTTGTGCCAGCTCCTCACCACCCTCACAAGGAAGAACTTCCTTACATATAAGCTGTACTTGCCTTGTTTAAGTTTAAACCCATTACCCTTTGTCCTATTGCTACAGTCCTGATGAAGGGTCCCTCTCCAGCATCCTGGTAGGTCTCCTTCAGATATTAGACTAGTCCTGAAATTTCAAGTCTACTCAAGAAACATAGAACATTTTTTGCTCTTTCTAACTTCAACATACTTATTTCAAGTGCTGCTGTTCACATCATGCAGTGTTTCTTTGTCTAATCAGAAATGGAAGATTGTCAATGTTGAAATATCTTATTTCAGATCATCAGCTGGCAAATATCATCCAGTCTCTATTACATATCTATTTGCATCAGCTGAGGTTCTGACCACAGATGTTTTCTTGCCAGTGAGCAGGAGATGAGCATTCATGTGAGGCAATAAGAGTAACCTGAAAGCTAGAGAGCCCTCTATAAACTGTTCATGCCTAGTACAAAAGGATTTCTACATGTTCCTCTTTACAGAAGCTCTTGACTTTTGGATAACTCTATAACACAGGCAAAAGGGAAGCAGGACCATATACACTTGCAGTACTGCATTCCTTGTGATTAGGGAAAACAGATTAAATCTGGCTCAGAGCTTTTAGTGACTCATTTTTCATTCCATATGTGCATTCATGTGCTTTAGTTACTGTTAGTCCAGCAAGAAAGGATGAAGAGATAGGAGAAATCTAAGCTGTTTGAACACCCTTTAATGTAAAATAAGCTAAACCAGTGCTCCTGTAATTGGAGGAAAACATACATTATATATCATAGTTTGGGATCTAGAGGCAGTTGCTGGAACTGTTATGGGGCTGGATATCTTCCTTTTGTAATGAAAAAAATACATTCTTATAGACTCTGTGTATTATAAGGTACTTGATTTTCAACTTACATAGAAACACTATTGCTCATTCTGCATTCAATTGAGAGGACCCTCATCTCAGCAAGAAAAATCCCACTTTTAGCAAAATGGAGAAAAAAACCACAAGCTTTACATAGTTATGTTTAAAATAGCATAGTGGCTGCTTGAAGCCACTCAGAGGTTTTGAAACTTGGAAGGAACTCAGGGAGAGAGAGACACTAAAGGGCACAGCACAGGTGAAGAAGGCATAAGAATGCAATTTATCACCTGCTTGTGAAGTTTATTGCATGAATATTAACACAAGGTGGGTTTTTAAGTAAGACATACATCTATTCCTCAGCCTTGCCAGCAAAATATCATCAGACTTCACAGTATTTTAGTGCTGGACGCAAGTGCATTAGAATACAGGATACTGACACTTTTCAGTATGTCAAATGTATATACTCACATTTTGCAGTAATGGCTATTACCATAGGCTACAGGACAAATAGGTTTCAGTGGGTCTTTTAAAATTACATTTTAAGTACTGCCAGGAAATGACCAATGTGCTATCTAACTGCAGGGAGAGCTTGGGAAAGGAAAATGTATTATCCAAATAAGCATTTAGCTCAGAAAGGGCACTGAATACTCCTAACACTTTTGAGCAACACCAGGAGATTAGCTTGCTACAGGCTATCAAGGGCTTGTCAATTTATAATGTTTAATTACAGATATCTTAAGTTTTACTTACACCTTGTTAGTAGCTTTGGTTGTTGTCAAGGCATTTAATGATTCCCAGTTCCAGTTAAACCATAACCAAATAAAAAATACCTACTGAGTTTATGATCTTTGCTAGTAGAAGACAATTTAACCCAAAGTATTTTATTTAAAGGGATGCTAATTATTTATTCTTTTCTGCTTACCTACAGGGCTTTTTTTGCCAAAAGCAAACATCTTTTATAACCTGGCTTTTAGCCAAAGAAAGGAAAAAGGTGGAGGGTAAAAGGAGGGAAAACCTTGGTCTTCGATCCATGAACATAAAGTCATAATAGTTATTTATCACTTTGTTCTGCATTCCCCAGGTAGGAAAAGTAGCCATTACTAAGAGCAAGGATTTCCATATCTGGTGATACATATCAAGTACAACCATTGCCATCAGTTGGCTCTTATTATTAAGAACAGGATTCCTTTCCAAGCCAAATTTAATTTCATTTACTGTATGTTGGAACTTTTCCCAATTTCATTTTGTTACTCAAAGCACTATAACTCGGGATTCATAAGTTGCCTTCTATTGATTCTTAGTAATTTTTTTATGGAGAAAGGCACTTTTACTATTAGATGCTTTATTTAGGAATTATGTGTCTAGTCTTCATTCCATATGTAAGTGATGGAGAGAGACAGATCCTTGGCTTGGATGCTTAGACCTTTGGGCTCCCCATGGGCCATAAACTATGTGTTAGTACATAAGTTAAGAGGAGTAAATGTCTCTTTTACAAGGACTTGTCAAAAAGTCCCATTTAAGATCAGGGTCTTGCTAACCTAGGTATGATAAAAACACAGAGGAAGATATGGGCCTTGCTTACCCAAAGAAGAAAGAGAGAAATATGAACCATTGCTAGTTTCTGACAACATCTTTTGTTGGTTCTTGATACTGTCCTCTTTCTGCCCTTCTTGGCTTTTCTTTACAAGTCATTGTAGAGAAAACCAGACTAGAGCAGATAAGGGTATGCATTGCTACCAAGAGGAGACTCCAAATCCTGCTCTGTGACCTCTAGAAACAAATTGTCTTAATAGAAAGGTAAAATTAAATTAACATCAAAAGAAAGGGGAAATTATTAATCAGCTCTCTTTTTATATATTATGGTGGTCCTTTAAATGTATTGGGCCCTATGCAAATGCACAGAGACTGGGATCAGATCTTCAGACAGTGGAAGTTATTTTATCTTTCAATGGCTCTTGGATTTTACTACACAGGAATTGCACTGGTTGACAGCAGGTGTAGATGTGACCATTTTTCTAGCAGGCATTCTCATCAGGATGTAATTCATACCTGTTCAAATGCTACTGAGGGTCTAAAATAGATGCACTGAGGTCATATCTGTTCTGCACACGGAAAGGATGGGGTGGAAACTTCAAAGCAATGTGAATAAAAAGGGATTTGTCAGTGTTCTGGTGGCTGTCAGTGAGAGCTCTGCCTGTCAACATAGCATCAGAATCAAAAAACCCCTCACTCTATGAGTGATTATAATGGGTTTAAGCTAACCTGGGTTCTTATAGAAGAGTTATGAATGAAGAAGTGGAAATGAAGAATGGCGGTGTCTTGGCTGCACCATTTGAGGTTTTGGGAGGCTTTGTTACATTACTTCTAAAGGTAGTAATGTACAGCTCTTCTAGCTGTCTGGAGCTTTTCCACTGGTAAGATGGTGACTGGGAGCCAGCAGTGCCAAGTGACTGTGAGCCAGAAGTTCAAGACTGTGATGGGTAAGAGGGAGAATTTGAAATGAAGCCTCAGGTGGGGTTGTTTTACAGCTCTTGTGTGCCAATTAAGTATGTAGATATAATTGGAAACTAGGCCATAGCAAGCTTAAGGTGGGACAGAAGAAGAAGGAATAGGTTTATTTTAATTGTATCTTCCTTTCTTGCTTATGCAAGAAGAATTTTGGACACGGTGAAAGAAGTTGAGTCTCTGTAGAGATGTTGGGGTAGTAGTGGGGGTACTAGAAGAGGAAGTGATTCCTTTCTCTGTACAAACTGATCACTACTGCACTACTCCCCTCCTTTGCACACTAAAAGCACAGTCTTCCTCAGGACAAGCTCCATGAATTTAGTCCCCAAAGTCATAGAAATTAAGATGCAAATGTGATTTAGCCACACTGGGGCATGTATATGCTCTTAATTAAGTTGATTCCCAGCCCTTTCCCAAGGCCAGATGATGTTTTCAGGAGCAGGGATGTGGCACAGGCCACAGCCTCTTTTTGGGGAAGCCTGTACATGTTTGTGTGCCTGCAGGCTCTCATCCATGTGTTGCGGATGCTCTTCTGCTCATTAGCAGCTTGTGATTAACGGGATGCTAGGCATAAGGTGTCTCTTCTGAATCCATGTTGCAACAGGGCAGCTCTTGTGTTTCAGGTCTTAGTGTGCCTTTGTTGTCTTCTCCGTAGCTCCTGGAACACCAGGGGTCCGGAGGAAAAATCTCATTTACCAGGAGGCAAAATATCATTGGATATGACAGGGCAGGACAAGCCCTCAGAAAATGGGAGAGCAGCAGAGAACAGCAGGATAAAATCGGGGGTAACATGGGCCTGCTTTGCCAGCAAGCAGACACTGCTTATGATACAGCCTCCTATTAAATAATGATGACTCACTCTCCAGACAGTAATTTATTTATATGCCCGCTTTAATGTTTTGCAAATCACTGCTTTAAAAAATGCCCAGCTGGAAGAGGGGAAGGCTTGGGAGACAGAGAATCAGCTTGATAGAGAATGAAATTAAATACAAATGACATGGAATTTGACAGCGAGTGCACGTGGTTGGAAATAAAAGACATAACCATCCCCCAAGCAGAAAGGCAGCCTCATTGCTGGGGCTGGTTGCTATAGCTGGAGAGACCAAGTATCTAGTGAATCAAAAAATGGAAAAAGACAGGAAGAGGAAAAGAGGCATTGGCTTATTTTTAGTGACAGCATTTCTTCCAGCCTGAAACAACAACAAACTTACGAGTTTTTCCAGCCAGAAGGGACTGCTTTGATACCATAGTCTGAGTTTTGAAAGATAAGCCTTTGTGTTGTAAGGACAGACCAGCGGAACCACTAAGAAACAGAAGAAACTTTTAAAGTGTAATTAGTGTCACCGAAATGTGTATAGCTCACAGACAGAAAATTAGCATAGGGACCACAGGGGAGGCTTCAGTGCATGTTGCAGTGAGTGTGACAGTCTGGGATTGGTATCCGGGTTGGTAACGGGGTAAGGACAAGTTGATGAGACAAGGCCAGAATTCCTATTTGATTTCTAATTGTGTCACAGAGTATTTCCTGTGCCTGTGTGCTTTGATTCCCCTAAGAGCGTGTGGAAAGTAATGCCTTCCTTTGTGGAGTGTGTTCAGCTTTGTACGTATGAACTGCTCTATAAATGGCCAAAGTGGGATTTCCAGGGGACTGACTGTTTCAAAGGCAATGGGGTTGAGCATCAAATGTACTATTGGTGCTTTTGAGAATCTTCCCTAACTGCAATTAATATTAAAGCACTTCAGCTGATGCCTTCAGTCACTAACCCAGACAGGTTTCCTGTTCCCTTCATGTTTAAGATTTTCTGGAAGTTACTCCAGTAGCTGAGCACTTTGGAACAGCACAGCTTCTCCTGGCATTTGACTTTGTGGTGATTATTAACTTTAATATATCCTGCTTTTATTGACACTACTTCCATATCTATCCACCTGACTTTAACCATGCCTGGATACACAACCTGCAATTTGAGCTATTCTCATTGTTTAGAACTAATGCTTGAAATCCAGACAGGGATTTTGTTGTTTGCTGGACAGCAAGAGCTTGGCCAACTGCATTCACTCCCTTTAATAAGCTGAATTAAAACTTCTGCAACAACATGGCCAAACAGGACTGCCCATTGCTCCTCTTTAAAGGGGTCAGGTTCATCATTGCAGATTTAAAGGTAACCAAGGTCATGCCTGCATGGGAGGCTCAGTCCCAGCTCCTCTGCCCAAGCTCTTAGCTGGCTGGATATGAGCCAGCTCCTGTCAGGAAGTCATAAAGCTCCTAAGTCTTACATGGTTAGTCTTCTCCAGAAGGCCTAATGTGCTAATGTGCTTATGCAACTTCTGGATGGGAATGCAATGAGAGAAACTCGGGTCTTGGTGTATGTTAATATAGCAATGCTTTCTCCTCAGATGGTCATATACTAATGCTTCATGTAGTTCGTGCTTTCCAGAAAGCTACTGGGAAAGTCTGAACCCACAAAATAAGGAGGAAAACACACGGTAATCAATCACCTTCTCATCATTTCTCATCATCAATTCTTTGCTCCTGTGAATCTAAACTTACTTGTGCTGAGATTTTGCCATGAGCTTCAGTGACGCGGAAGCAATCACTGTAGTAACTGCTCCTTTTTCACACTGGGATAAGTCAGACCTTGGCCAGGTCTGTCCTTTTTGTGTGCTGTGATCTGTCCCAGACCACAGCATAATTTGATTAATGCTGTATTTCTGTTTAATATGTCTGCCGACAATTCACATAAATCTGTTCCATCAGTTGGCTGCAAAGTGCTCATCAATAAATCCTAGCCTAGTGGCTGCTTTAAAAAGTAGAAAACCATCTGGATTCGGGGCACAGTTGTCTGTTTAAGCCACCAGCTATAGAAGGCAGGGCAGTATGTGGACATACAGCACCATAGAGAAGGGCTGCATGTGCTGTAGCTGGCAGTGAGATTCCCTCAGGAGTTCTGGGATAACAGAGGTGACAGCGTCCTTGGAAACTGCCAGTGTGGATACAGACAGGGGTGTGTGCATGCAGGGGGTAGGTCCTGCCATCTGCTTTCCTGTACAAATACATGTCCAGGACCCGCATGAGATCCAAGCAAATGCGACCTTTCAAGGTGCAATTCAATTGCTTTCATTATGATTATTGCATCGGGTGCTGTTATCCTCAATTTGTCTGCTTTTCTGCTTGTTACTCTCTTCTTTTCCCCCACCCCTTGCTGTTCTGCTCTTTGCTTAGATGGCTGTTGGGAGCATTCAGTTCCACTTAGTTTTGATTTCAGTGGAATACTTTTTGACATACAGAAAGAGCTCGGTTGGGGATTTTGTTCTCCATCCTTTCCTGAGGTATGTGCATTTCCTCATGTGCTACTGTGTGGACTATATACGGGTTTTGCTCCTCCGGAGACAGGGAGGAATATTGTTTTGATCTCCAGTTGCTTTGCAATGTCACGATCTCTTTATGCAACGCATTCAAAGTTTAATGGTAAGAAAAAACAGGGTATGTGTAGGACGGACTGTACATCGCGACAGCGAGTTTGTAATTTTCCATCTTAAATGTGACCTCCAATATGACTTAGCTTTTCTTTTCCCTTCTCTTTGCTTCGCAATTCATATCAACATCACAACACTGTTCGATTCCTGTTTGTTGAGCCTGCTTTCATTTAGACCTGGAGTCAGGGTCCTGAGTGTAGTGGAATTACTTCACAGCAAAGAGGGAATTGCAGCCCTTCAGCTTTGTCTTTTTTTGTTGGCCTTCCCTCTGGATGTTATCTCAAGAAACACACCCTTGAGGACTCTTTGTGGATATCTGCTAATATATTCATGGTAAAGGTCTCAACATTTGCACAAAATATGATGTAGATTATAAAAAATATGGCTTTTTGATAAATTAACTGCTCTCTTGTGTCCTACCACTGCAATGAGCTGTGGAAGTTGTTGCGATGGAAAATGGGCAAGGAAAGACCTAGGTTATAAAAAGCACAGTGTATCAGCACAGATCGCTCCTGTTGGGAAGGTATTCTTGACTTGATACCCATAATTGCTGCAGCAATCAGCAGAAACTTACCTTCCCTCCAAGCAAATTAAAAGTAATATTTCCATCTAGACTTATGCCAGAGCACTTTTTGTTACTTTTACTTTGATAGATATTTTTTTCTGCTCACTGCTCTTGGCCCTGTTTAAATGCAGTCTAATAAACCCCAGAATGGCAGTAGATTCTTCTTTAAGAATCCAGCAAGTTTTACGCCAGATCACTTATTTGCTTTCAGCTCCTGTCTTGATCTTCAGCTTCCTTATTACCTACTTGGACTCTTCTGTGTGCAAAGCTGGAGTTTAAAACCATGCAATTTCATCCAGAAGGCTTATGCCACTTTTATCTCTTGTTCTAACAGTGCAACCCCTATCTTGAGCACAGTGACACCACCAGCAGCTTAGAAAAAGTCTTTTTCCTGATCTTGTTTTTTGTATTCTTAGTTCATTTACACAGAAACAACAGGAAAAAAGATGAGAAAACAGAAAATAAACTAATTTCCAGGATTTCACAGATCATCTCATCTTGTTGCATTAACTAAGAAATAAGACCCAAGTCTCAGCGGGGTGTATGGGTTTGATAATCTGAAGCTATACAGCATTGTGGGATGTGTCTCCCTTAGCCAATCAATATGTTTTTGGCAAATGGCAAATTAGTTAACACTATCAGGAGAAGTCTTCTCTGCTCACTGTTTAACCCACAATGACTAGTGCAGGCTAGCTGAAAGCATGCTCCATCTGCTTCCATTCCCTGCATGTGCCAGATTGCAGACCCCATGGTTTTAGAGATGAATCACCATCCCTGCCTGTGGCAGGGGGCTGGAACTAGATGATCTTTAAAGTCCTTTCCAATCCAAACCATTCTGTGATTCTGTGTTGCTGCTGAGGAAAGAATATGCCCATGTTTGCCATGATGACCTGAGATCTCTCTTAACATCAGATAAGCTGGAAGAAGAAAACACTTTCTTCTAAGAAAACAAAGGTGTGGGCTTTTTCTGTTAGAATATTGTTGCATATACATTTCCAACAACGTTAAAGAGGAAAGCACTAATGAAGTGCAGTTTAGATCATGATTTCTTAGCTGCTCCAATCCTTCAGAAATTTAAAGCCTTCCTGTCTGCTTCCCCCTACTCCCAGTCTTCTTTAGTCTCAGAATATATCACGAATCAAAGTGGAATCTCTCTTTCTCACTTGCATCTCATTTTAATTTCCTCCTTCTGCTAAAGAAGAGCGTAATATTATAAGTTTAATATCTTTATTGCACAGGAGTGCATAAAACTGTACGTACAGAAGAGAAAAGACTGCTTTGGAAAACACAATTAATACTTCCTGTTATCTATTTGAAGCATTCAACCTGATACCCCCTAGAATCACATTTGTCTTTTCGATGGCCATACCATGTTGCTGGCTCACAGCCATACTCTAACTGACATACCATGTTATATTTTTCTGGCAACTGTTTGCACTTTAAAGCTCGAAGCTTTACTAGATTAATTGTTCCTAGTCTTCAAGTGTATGACCCTTATAACTTCAATGTATTAAATCTCATCCCATTTCTGTTATTTCACTTCCCATTTAATTATTTCTGTGGATTGCACTTCTCTGTGTCAGATGTCTCCCAGTTTGTCATCAGTATAATTAGTGTATTCTTAATTTTGCCAGGTTTATTAGTGAAAGCAATAAACAAGATCACTAACAGCCCCCAATACTTGAAAGTCTTCTCACAAAGTCTCCTCTTTCCTTCTCCTTCAGCCCAGTCCACTGACATCCTCTAATTGCCTGTCATACTCTTACTTACCTTTTAGCTACTGTCCTTCCCTTGTTCTTCCACTGAACTAAACACTTTATTTGGAACATCTTATTAAAAATTTTATGTACATTTCAGTGAGTTAATCTAACATCTAAATCAGCTGTTTCCAGAGGATGAGTGTATGTGACAACAAAAAACTCTTTGCCATATGAGTGACAAAGGAGAAAATGCTTTTCCTTTTATATCAGGGATCCTAAGTAATGACATATGCTGTGCAGTGCTCTATCCCCTTGGAAAGATGGCATCTGCTTTGAGTACGAGGCTTGACTACATAAATCCCTGAGGTCTTCTTCAAAAGGAATTTTTTCCAAGACAAAAAAGTCAGCCTTGAGATCTGAGGAAAGGAAGACAGCTCCACTGACCTTGAGAACAGGCTTCCCAGATGGGCTGCACAGTCTCTAGGCTGGACAAAGCCTTGTGTAACTTGGTGTGACCTCAGAGCTGACCTTGCTTTGAGCAGAGACTTATGATGGTCCTTCCAACCCGAATTTTCCTATGACCCTATGATCCCACATCTTACTTTACTTCATCTAGCCAAAAGTGATGTATCTAGGCTCCTGTTTACCCACATCATTGATAAGAGAAAGACATGTCTCCAAAGGCTTCTAGTTGAACTAAATAGGTCATTGGTCCTCACTGACTTCCTAGAGATATCCTGTAAGATCAGATCTTAGATTAGCTGTGACTTTACTTAGTTAAGGCTCTGAAATGAATCCCATCTCAATCCATTACTTCATATTGCTAAGTAAAACATGATGCAGTAGACTGAATTTGGATTACAGTAACATCCATGTAAACCTTCACTAGGGTGCCTTGACTGACTTTTTTTTTGGATGGATATGGATTTTTACTTCCAGAACTGAGAATGTGAAGAAAGGGGAAGGTCTTTGAATATCTTCTGTTGTGTTTTCATTGAGTGATGGTTTGTTTCTCTTTCCTTTTTCCCCAATATCATTTGATAATGAGAAACTCCTCTTTCACCACTCTGTCTAGAACTGTTACGAAAAATCTTTCTGCATGTACATGTTCAGAGAGCGTAAAATAAAGCTGCCTGAATTGCTAGGAACAAACCTCAATTTCCTCAAATATACACAACAAACCACCATGTACGAGTAACACACCACACTGCACTCTCTCCCAGCCTATAAACCGTGACTGCGGAGGGAAAACATGGTAAAATATCGCCTAGGGATAGAGTGTTACTGATACTATGAATGCAATGCATAAAGGCTGAAATTTCTTCATGTAACACTGAGGCAACTCTTGTCCTGAGGGCAATATTTCACTCTGCAGTTCCTTAAAACAAAAGGCCAAAGAAACATTATGATGACTCCCCTTGTGATTTTTTGCCACACAACCGTGTAGAACCCACATGGTTTTATTCCATTTCCTTTTAAACACCAGCTACTAATGAATAATGTGCAGGTTAAATGTGTTTCATATATATAATAGAAAAATAACTCGAAGAAAAAAATGCTTAGGCTATAAAGTCAAATAAGCAAAATTCAGGAAATGCCACAGTTAATGCTGTTCATGCAACTTGACCTTGCCTCTCTTGTGGCTGGGTTGCAGCTATGGCATGTTATTTTCCAAAGGCACATATTGCAAATATGCTATTTTAATCTGCCTCTTTGTGCCCCTACTAAAAAAGTATCACATTTCCAAAAAGCTCCTGCTTGGAAAATAAGTCTGCTTATTTTCACTTTGGGTCTTCAAGCCTTCTGTCCCTCTTGTCCTCAACTTCTGCCCTTGCAGGAAAAGAATATAAACCAAACTAAATGAATAAATCAACCAAAGAAAGTAGGCATAAATCAACCAAAGAAAGTAGGCATAAAGTATGCTTTACAAAATGTTTTACTGTCAAATAAGGAAAGCCAAGGTTTATTACTTCATGTAGCACTATTTTGGCCCTTGCATGAGAAAGGTCTGGTTGAAATCAAGTGGAAGATGGCAGTGGAAATCTTTACATCCTTCTACAGTGTATTGCATTGGATTACTGGGGGCTGGTGCTGCTTTGAGGAATTCAGAGCTCCAGTAATGAATGCTGTTTCTGCAGGCTGTGGAAAACTGAATCCCAAGGTTACAAAGGGTGTTTGCTGTTGTAGATATAGGAAGGGAGCAAGGCTTGAATCACAGCTCAGCACCTAAATTGCAGTACCTATTTCCTTCAACAAATACTGGGATTGCCCTAGGGATGAGCACGGGACAAATGCCCTGACAAAACTTCCTGCACTGCTTGTAAGATGGTTTATGAATGCCTTGTGAAACCACCTCTCATAGGTTTTTTGAAAACTACATTTCTCTCTCTATTAGTTTTCTTTCTTAGCCTTGTAAACACATATGGGGTGAGTTAATTTTACACAGTTATTGTCTGCCAGTTATTACGTTCTGCGTCATGAGGTTTATTTGGAAAAGAAAGTGAGGGTGCTGCTCCTTCAAGCATCAAGCAGATGTTCAACGCTAGCAGTGAAAGCAGCCCCTCTGAAATCATTTACATTATTTGCATGTGGGAGGCTGCACAAACCTGCATTTGCAGGAATGGGGACCTCTTAGTTAAAAATAGTACATGTATTGGGTAAATGTCCAAGATTTCCAGTTAAGACAGCTGGTCTATGACTAGTCATAGAGATACTGTTTGTGCTGTTCTCTTCCCCCCCAGAACCTCTTTGTTAAGTGTATACTGGGAAAAGGGCAGCATATAGACCTAGAGACAGAAATAGCAGTGTTTTATTGTATTTGTCTGTGTACGTTCAGCTATCACCAGCATATGGTGGCTACTCCTCCACAGCCCATTTTCTCCTCAGCCACTCTAATTAAAATTGGCTGAGAAGGGATCTATGAATCTTTCTTTTTCTCTTCTTTGCCATCACATATTAAAAGGTGAAAGCTCCATATCATAGCAGTGAACCTTTGCCTGATGCCTGAGTCATATTACATTTCTCCAGGCAGAGAGATCTGTTATTATTCTTACACTTTCAAACACGTGGCCACATTGTATAGCACATTGTTGCTCTTATAGGTGTAGGAATTTGTGCTGCCTGCACTTTATTTCTGTAGTTTTAGAGCTATTTCTATGTTGAGTTCCTTACAACAGAACGCAGACCTATTTCAACTGTTCTTATTAATGCCTACCAGTAATTTTAGGATTCCTAAAAAATATAGATATTTGCATTTATTTTTTAACTAATTCTTTAAGTAACCAAAGAAACAAAATGTATGCTTTTTTACAATACTGTATTTGGTTCTCCATTCTTTTAAATAACAGATAATACAGCCCTTATTTTCTTTCTGATAAGAAAATGGAGCAGAAATGGTATAGACTCCAAATTTTACCTCATTACAAGAATCACACCATATCACTTAAGTGCTTTTTGTCTCAGTTTCCTCATTTGCAAAATAAAAATGCTAATTACATTCATTTGGAGATACGGCCCATATTAAAGAGTTGCCAAAATTTTATAAAATCATAGAGTCATAGAATAATTTGGGTTGGAAGGGACCTTAAAGCTGCCCTAGTTCCAACCCTCCTGCCGCAGTTAGGGACACCTTCCACTACACCAGGTTGTCCAGTCAGGCCTGAAAACCATTATGGTCTTGAATTTCTATTAGTACAGGAGAGGAGACTTGTTTAGCTCCAACTCTGACCAAATATCCTGGGGGGGGGGGGGGGGGGGGGAATGCACTCCTGCACTGCCACTTTTGCAGTTGATTTTATGCAGAGCATTTCTAATTTCCTTGATAAGTGCAGGCAAAGTCCATCGAAGAACGCTTCTCCTTGCCTCATGCCATGATATTCCTGAAGTCTCTGATGGAAAGATTGTTTTGTACCTAAAAGCCCTCATTAAAATCACCCCTAGACTTATAGCAGTGACAAAAGCTTTGCAAATCCTCCTGCCTTTGTGCCAGGGAGCCAGCCAGCACACAGTGCCTTAAACCTTTGTATTCATAACAAGGACAGAAAAAGCTATAGGCACACACCCAGGTAAATCGCAGAACCTGAGATCTTCACATCTCTCTGAAAACTTCAGCTCCTTCAACAAAAAGCTGCACATTCTGAGTTTTCATGAACAGCAGATTTCTGACCCTGAACTGCAATTGCAGATGTAGAAACAATTGAGCAACAGCAACAAGAACAACGAGAAATCCTGACAAAAGAACAAAAAGAAAATAAAAAAGGAAAAATAAAGACCATTGTCTCTTTTATGCAGGCTTATAGACCTCTACAATAGCTAGAAAACTGTACTTCAAATGAGACCTCTTAAATCATGCATAATTTTCCTCGGGTGTTCATTTGCGTGAAACCGCAGTAAGAAACTGATGGTATAATTTGACTATTTAAGTTAAATTTTGTTTAATGACTTTAAAATGAAGGGGTTTGGGAAAGAAGGATTTTGGAAGAGAAGGGGTTAGAAAACAATGGAAAACCTCCTGATTAATATTGCCATGAATAAATAGCTTCCTTCAGGGGACAACAAACTGGGTTGATGTACTGTGCATACCAGAAGCTGAAAACATTTGAGGAGCTTGGGAATTCATATGCTGTTTTTTCAAGTGTAATTTTTATTTCCTTCTTCTCCCCCACTCTTAGTCAGGAAAACAAGCTATTACAGGGGTTTGGGAGCTGAGATGCTACCTGCTGGCGTAATTTATGCAGTAATATTTGCTGAATTTTTGATGTGGAGAAGAAAAACTTGCCTTAAATGCCAAGCACATCCCTGCATAATTACATTTGTCTTAATCTTTTGCTCCCCGGTTAGTCTACCAAAAAACAGAGGCCTGATTCGTACAAAACAAGAAAGCAACACACACCTATATGAAACACTGCAAATTAGGTGGCAAGGACTAAACGTGAGGCTGTCAGTAGATGATCTTACTTTGGAGACATATGAACTCCTTCATCAGAGGTCTCAGAGTGCAAGCCTGTACAGACTCAGGCCCACATAGCTGAATTAAAATGTTAAGGATAGGATTGCATTTTTTTGTGTCTTTGGGTTCTTGGCCTTGTTGTCTTTGAGTAGCAATTTCTTTCTTGACATTGTCATCAGCTTTTATTGAGGGGTTGAGGCAATATCAGACTACGCCTCTGCCTTCTCTGTAATGGCAAATCTCATAGCACTGAAAAATGAAATATTTCCCTGCTTACACTTACTTTATCTTTCTCTTTCTGTATTTCCCTCAAAGTGATGAAAAGGGAAACTTTGAAAGAAAACAAACTTCTTCCAAGCCACGACACTGTAGAAGCTGATTTACATCCTTAAGCAGATTAATTAGCAGTAGGTCAAATTTTAAGCCTGCTTTATAAGGTGGTGACCCTTTCAGGGCTTCCACCTTGCAATCTTATCCCAGACATGCCTTTTGTAGCCAGCCTGTGCTCCTTGTACCTAAAAATTCTTATTCCAAATACTAAACATTAAAGATAAAAATGAAAAGGGAAAAATCAATGTGTAAAGGAAATGAAAGGTTTATTCTTGTGAAGTGGTTAATGTGATTAGCTTTACTGCAAAGAAGAGCTGGTAAAGCTGCAGTTTTGATCCCTCTCTAGCCTGGGAGCTGTAGCCAGGTTGTACAGCACGCTTTAAGATCTCAGTGCTCTTAGACAAGGGGACCAGCTCTTTGAAGCACTTTTATTTTCTTCTCCCTTTCTCTCTTTCTTTCCCCAGGTGGACAGGAAAACTACAGAGTATATTTAAACAGCCTAGATATTTTCACAGTCTGTAAGACTGTAAGTCTTATAATCTATAAGTCTATAGACATATAAGACTTATAAGTCTGAAAGTCATATAAGACTTAGAAGTCTCTGAGTCTTATCAGACTTATAAGTCTGTGAGTCTTATAAGACATCCAGTCTATCACCATCTGGCTAGTAATAGTCCTCGTGGTTTGCCTTATGACCACCAGCATCAGGACTGATTATTTTCAGCTGTTGACTTTGCACTGAATATAGTGATAATGGACCCTTAAGTCCCAAAGTGCTTTATAGGGGAAAAGCCCTGAAGAGACCTCTGTATTTAATGAAACAAGTTAGTAATGGAGCTAGGAATATTCACCATGTCTCCAGCCTCACATCTACTTATTTTGGAGATGAAGTATAAGATGCAGAAAGTACATGAGGAAAACAACAAAATCACAAAATAGCCTTGCCACAACCACCACATTCACCACCCATGTGTTAAGCAATGCACATGTTTTCTTTAGGAGCGGGAGCAACTTCCACTGGTCCTACTCTGTGCAGAATAGAAACATTTTCATACTGTTCCCTGAGTAAAGCATTTTAATTTTCCTAAAGAAAACATGTACTTTACCTAGCACATTAGTGACGGATGTGGAATGCTCTTCGTGATCAGCATTGCTGAACTTTCCTCTCTGTTTTGCTCAGCACAATCACAATAATCTAGATTGTAAGGGTGAAACCAGGAGGTTTGTGCATACATTTGCTTGAAGACAATGAAATCCTTACAAAGAAAGCTGATAAATGCTGCTTGTTATTAACTAATTAGTCAAGACTTCAGTTTTTAGTTAAAGATCTGCCTCCATCAAGGTCGGTGCAGGACAGAGACATAGCATCATGTCCATCTGTTCATATACTGTGTCTAAGGAAAAGAATGAAGCATAAAGATAGCTCATCTGGCTTAAGGCATTTACAGGACAGGTATTTTACCCTGAGATAGCTGTGGAGCACTGCTTCACAGACAAGAGAGGGAAAGAAATACTCCTATAGTATACAGTTTATTTCACCACAAGTAGATACCTGAAATGCATACTGTGATGGTGTGTACTATGAACTCCTGTGAGAGCCACAATTGTCCAATTCAAATGTAGACACCAACACTACATAAAAGTCAAAACTTAGAAGAGAAATGAATCCCACCAAAATTCCTTTTTCTACACAACTTTTTTCCTAACTTTATTTCTTGGTTTGGTATAAGTATTTTGTTTTGCCTGAGTTTATGTGAATTTTATCAATGTCTATAGGGTTGGGAGGAGAAATAATGACAAGAAAGCAAAGGCTGAGTACAGGAAATATATGTGCTGAGAAGGTAGTGGATGAAATTTATCAAGGAATTATATACATCCTGGAGTCTAATATGATCTGCCATAGCTGATAAATTCAGGAGCCAAGAGGACTACGGAAAATTACTTAGATGAGGAAATAAGCATCTGTAGGTAGCTCATAGGAGACCACATCACTGAAGGGATATGAAAGAGCAAGGAAAGCTGATGGGGAATGGTGCAGAACAGTGAATAGATCAGATGGGTAATCCATAACTGGTGAGATGTGATGTACCTGTGCCCTTGACCTCTACAAGGCAGAATGCCAGAGGCTATGAGATAATGGACCTCACCTTTAACTCAAATTATATTTTGGCACAAAAGGTCCCAAGCGGATGAAATGTTGACAGGGAAATCAATAAGGCAGCATTAGGCAGACCTGATGGCTGCAAAATCTTATTATTACTAACTGTCAAAGAAGAAATGACTGATGCAACCTAGTCATTACTAATTATTTGCATCTCCTAGAGATGCTACACGACATTCACGGGGCAGGCCCTGGCCATAATGACAGTAGGAAAGTCTGTACCTCGAAGACTTTATTCAGCCTTATATTAGAATGAGAAATGGGCGCAGAAACGGCTTGTTCAACATAAGACCAGAAGCTGTCTTTCCACATAAAGAGTTTAGTGGCCTTTTTGCTATTTATTACTGTAAATGAGGTCCCTCTGCTGAGGATAAGAGTTTAGTGGTACATGCAGCCTTCTGTATGCTTTATTTCATCTGTTTTTCTCCTTGATTGTAACAAAAGCCATTATTTTATAAGGACAAAGTTTCATGTAGGATTACAGCACCAGGATATAAGGTAAATACACCTTACAGAGCCTTTCTGCATATGACAAGTTAAAAATAAGGCAGTAAGAGTCTATCCTATTGGTGTCTGCAGCACTGTTTCCACCATCAGCCTTCCTGTTTTACAGGATTTATAAATCAGCTTTGAAAATTTTCTCCAGGCTAAATTTTGGCATAAAAGGTCACAGCCAAGACTTGTTTTCACTAAAACTCATTAAAAATGGTTTGATGTTTTAAATTACACTGAAGCAAGAGAGGAAAAATTCTATTTCTGTGGCTTTTAGCATTTCCTCCCCCGCAGTCCCATCCAATTTGAATTACAATGCATCTGAATAACTGTGTTATGGTACCACTTTCTTTTTTTGTGGTGTTGCCATCCAGTTTTTCTGTGGGTAAGACAACCCCCTTCTAATCTCCAGAATGTGCAGCTCAGCTGCTGAACACAGTTGGAAAACATTGTTATTTCAGAAGCAGCTTTCCTCTTTGAAAATGTTATAAAACCTTTGACAACCTAATGCCCTCTGCGCCCAACTGCAAGCCCATCTCATTCTCTCTGCTGACCTCAGTGGACACTGGACGAAGCAGTGTAAGGACCAAATGTCATTCCTTTGGATAATTTTTTCATTTAAGTTATGACATGGGTGGCTGGAAGAGGGAATAGCAGATGAAATTAAGCATTGGTAAACACGAAGTAACTCAAGTGGAAAGAAGCAACCATAAATACCCATCCTCAGCGAAAGGCTCTACATTAATTATTGCCACTCGGAGCGGGGATCTTGGAGACACTGCAGACTGGTTCAGCACTTAGAAGCTATTTAGAGGCGAAAAAAGGATCTTAGGGATCATTAGGATGGGAATGGAGATCCAAATCACTACTGCACCTCTGTTTAAATCCACATTTGTAGTGTCTCCTGAGAGCTATGTTATCTCAGAATAGAGAATTCCTCTCAGAAGGAGGGGATAAAAGCCACATAGACATGGCCAGAGGGGTGGAACAAATTCTGTAATAATGAAGAACCCTATAAAATAGTCTCTCTACCTTGGAAACAACTGGGAAGGGCACAATCACAGATGTAGAAAACAAAAAATGACACTTAAAAACTGCTCAGGGAATCTTTAGTCTTCCTGTCTTGAAATACATAAAATAGGGGACACACAATTCAATTATCAGGCAAGCAGTTTAAAACTAACAAAGTGAAATACTTTTTCAGATGGAGCATAATTAAATTGCCCCCGAAAGTTGTGGAAATTTGAATTAATATGCTCAAAAACTGACTAGAGTTTTTCAATGAATATATATCATTTTGCAGCTATTAACTGCAGTGGCAAGCCCTTATACCACTGCCTGCTGGAAGGATTTGCCAGGGAAAAGAATTGACTATCCATGTCTTCTTAGTTATATGCCTTCCCTAAGGATCTGCCACTGGCCAGTATCAGAGATAAGGAATTAGCCTAGATGAATTTTGCATCTAGCTCTATACACATATTTTTAAGTTATGTTCTTATTTTATTTTTGGATGTATAAATTCTAGCACTGGAAAATCTTATTTAATTAATCAAGTTTTATAGCCTGTGGAAAGGGAAGTCTGTTCCCAAAAGCTTAAAAACACACATAAGTCTACAAAGGAATGTTCCACTTGGAGAAAATACAAGATGGAGAGGGTCAATTTTGAGCAATGATTGTAATTGGGTGCATTTAGTTACTCATCTGCTTAGCCCTCATCCTGCATCTTTGAAGACAGATTCTACATCCACGCTGAAATCTGCAACCATCGTTGCTGTTGGATGGTCAGAGTAAGGAATATGAAGAGCTGGTGTATTCCAGCTACAAAGAAAAGCAATATATACATTTATGTCAACTTTGGAATTAGGATGGGACCCATGGTGACACATTTCATAACCAATTATTGCTCCTGGAAAACATAATCACTTTATTTATCAGGTATGGCAAGGTACTAAATTGGTTTTGCCAGCTCTTGAGGTGTTATCATTCTTAATGCTACATCTCCAAAAGTCATATTATTATGGGGGGAAGCTCAGTTTACACGTAAGAAAAAGAAATGTAAAGAAGGGATTCATCCTATATATTGCTGGACAGCTAGAAATGGGGTGCTAAGTCTAGATTTCCTCAATAGTCAATAGAAATGATGACATCAGTGTGTCCTTTTGGAATCTCTACCCTGTGAGGCTCTTGGAGTGGCTTTCTTTCTATGCAGATTGAACAAGCTAAATTTAGCTAGACCCCTGATTGTCAGAAAGTTGGAGATAGCAGAGATAACCTTAAACTGTAGTTGTTTCCAAACAAATGCTGCTAAAAATTAGCCAGAAAGGGCAAAAATACACCAGATCACCAGGTAAAGTAGCAAGAAACGAACCTCATTATTCTCTCTTTTTTGGGAATACATATCAGGATAAAGAAAGTCCCTATAAAAAGAGAAGCTCAGAAGTGTTGTGAGTCCTGTAAGCATGACTGTGACTATGCAGCTTATTATTGCTCTAAGATGTACACATTAACTTAGTCAACACAAAGCAAAATAGATGGCAGGTAAACAGAATTAAGTGTCTGTGGCCTTTGCCTGATTTTCCCAATGTGATAGCAAGGGATTCTTCGTCCTTAGCACAGGTTCCTCCAGAGTTTCTTTATTGGAACAAAAGCCTTATTGAGGCCAGGTTATGAGTTATTTCTTGAGTCCTATTTCATGATTTATGGCATCAGGTTATTGGTTTTTTCTTAGAGCATCATATTGTGTAATGTAATGAAGTTTTTGAAAAAATCTCGGCTTTTACCTAGAAAGGAGCTGCTGTTCTCATAGTAACTGAAAACAAAAACCCTGAAGAGACAACCTTGCAATAACATGAATGCTCAGAAATCAAATAAAAAGTATATCAAGCATCTGTTCTAGAACTTTCATGAAATAGGGGCTAAGCTTTGAATTTGCAATACCTTTAGAAAGTGTTTATCTTTCTGAACATTCCTCATTTATCCCTTTTAAATCTTTTTTTAGTAGTTATGATGTATAACAAGAATTTCTGATGATTATGATTAAGTGTGGAGTCAAATAACAGAACATCAAAATCCCTGCTGTGATTCAATAGGTTTGACTTTGTTAAAATGCTCCTCTACAATCTGCTGTGCTTGAGAGGACTGGAGTAGGTGTACTATACTATTACAGTACTTTATCTATGAGGAGTTATCACCTGCTTAACTTAATGCACTGAGAGTATCTGGGTTCCTGAATTTGATCTTCAGAGAGAGTGAAATTTCATTCTGAGTGTGCTGCTTTTACTTAAAATGAAGAATTGTTTTGTCTTCAAGAATATAAATTTCTTGTTAAGATTTGAAGGTTGGTTTTGGTTTTATTTTTGGTTTTAATTTTAGTTCCCTTTGAAGAGCAATAACCACTAAGCCTCCTTTAAGATCCCCACTGGAAATGCATTGTATTTTGAAACTGGTCACTGAACTCTAAATCAATACAATCTCAAAACAAAAAAAGGAGCTTTTCAACCCATGTGCAATGCTTTATTTTTCAGAGAAATTATATTTTACTTCAGGGGCTTCTTCTTTTTCTGATAGATATCCAGACAGTACATACAAAACTCAAGAATCCTGTTTTTCATCAGAAACTCTTGTTAGTTGAAAATTGGTTTCGACCAGTTCTACAAGACAGTCCTAAAGATGAACACTTGTACAAGCTTGTTGGCACGGACTTGTTTTCTTATTTAAGAGCACAAACTCATGTTGGTTTTGAGAAAGGACCCTTAAACACCTCAGCATTTCTAAGCTTCTCTGTCAGAGTTTCTGGTTGACATTGTCGGGTATTATGCTGCTGGCATTTAGTCAAAACATAGTGAAAAGGTTTTACGTGGTGGTGACACCACTGGTTTAAGTCTATTTGCTTTGGCTCTAAATACTATTTGGCTTTTTTGTCCTAAACTATAGCAAAGTCAAAGTAATGAATTGCTAGACATGAGCATTTTATGGCCTTTTGTTATTGCAGAGGAGAAAAAAAAGTAATCTGGCTGTAATGTGTTTAATAGTTGCTGTGCACCCAACCAATAATTATTAAAAGATGCAGTCAAATACCAATATGACCTGAAATGCTTCATTGCATTCTGCTACTGTAGCTGCTGCTTGTGCTTTATAAACCATGTACATAAGGATTGAAGTGCTGAACCCAAGTAATATTTGTGTGAGAGTGTTCCCCAAGGAAAACTCAGACACTGCAGTAAGTGATGTTATCAGACAGTTAGCTGCACTATTGATTACACTGAGTCAGGATAAACCACCCTCGCTGCATGGAATAAAGGGTTGCAACCCCAGAGTTATCCTGCAAGTGAAGGGAATGAGTAAGGGTATGACTGGATGAATGAAGAAGCTGTCATATAACAGGAAACTAAAATAGCTTCATATCCCCACGATTGCTATACTATGTCTTAGTTAAGTAGTGGGGTGTGGAAACAGCTATTTGAGCTGTAACAGAAGTTAATGCCTGACACAGGAATTAAACATTTTCATTCTTAATGTTATCGGTGGGCACCTAAATGTTTCCCAATGGAGCTGTGAACACTGTGAAGTTAATACACATCTATTGAGCCTGTGCTGGCTGGGAGGCCCCCAGAAGCTCTCTGTAGACTACCCAATGCCTGCAGATCACAGGCTGAAAATCACAGTTTGTTACTCAAACCCAAATCAATTCAGGATGGAAATCAAAATGAAGCTTCTAACTGCAAGAAAACTGTGGCTGTTTGTTAGAGCCTTCCAAAAGAAGCAATGGCAGCTTGAATCCAAATTGGCTTTCAAGCTTGAATGAGATGGTAAAGGCCCTAAGAATTAAATTTTAGGACTACTTGATAACTATATTTTCTTGCATGTGTCCTGGAAATCTTCCTAGGCAGAAAAAAATGGCCAACATGGGAAACCTTTTAAAATTTAGCTGGAAATTTTGAACATTTAGCAGTCCTAGAGTGTTTTTTTTCAGGCTGCTGAGCATTTCTCTGGGGGGAGTTTTAGATAAAACTAGAGAATACATGAATGGTCACACATTTAGAGCTGCTTCATAATTAAGATTTGTAGATATATGGCAGCAAGCCGGAGCTCCTAATACCTCCATGCTGAACATATGGGCATATGCAATAATTCTGATGATTTTGGGAAGCATCAGTCGTTGCACAGATTCTGCATGCTTTTATGGACCTACTGTGCATGAGTTGCCCATTTTTTAACATGTCTATATAGGCCACAAAAGGTCTGGCTTAAATTATAAAGTACTGACTTGAAAGAAAGCAAGATATGTTTGAGAGATTTAAAGCAACAGAACTAATGATCGTTTAGAAATCTCCACTTACTCTATGAAATAAGGTAGCTCAATGTGGTCTGCTTTTAGATTCACTTATATTTTGAGGTGAAAACAGTTCATCTTAGATAATCCAGAGTGTAATGTACCTAATCCATTTTATTGTGTAAATAACATGATTTGATCATGGCATTGCCAGTGTTACCCTCTCTGCCCATGTCACTTCTGTAACTTAGAATCATAGAATCATAGAATAGTTAGGGTTGGAAAGGACCTTAAGATCATCCAGTTCCAACCCCTCTGCCATAGGCACGGACACCTCACACTAAACCATGGCACTCAAGACTTCGTTCAACCTGGTCTTGAACACTGCCAGGGATGAAGCATTCACAACTTCCTTGAGCAACCCATTCCAGTGCCTCACCACCCTTACAGGAAAGAACTTCTTCCTTACATCCAATCTAAACTTCCCCTGTTTCAGTTTGAACCCATCACCCCTTGTCTTATCACTGCACTCCCTTGTGAAGAGTGCCTCTCCAGCATCCCTATAGTCCCCCTTCAGATACTGGAAGCTGCTGTGAGGTCTCCACGCAGCCTTCTCTTCTCCAGGCTGAACAGCCCCAACTTTCTCAGCCTGTCTTCATACAGGAGGTGCTCCAGCCCCTGATCATCCTCGTGGACCTCCTCTGGACTTGTTCCAACAGTTCCATGTCCTTTTTGAGTTGAGGACACCAGAACTGCACACAATGCTCCAAGTGAGGTCTCACGAGAGCAAAGGGGCAAACTAAACTTCCTTTAGATCCATTCAGAGAATACATAAATTTGGTTATGTAGATTTGCAATATGTTTTGAACATATTCATTATTGAAACAATTGTTGAAATACATTTAAGTCTGGCAAGCACATTTTTAACATATGTAATACATTTTTTAAAGGCCATCCTTCTGCTGACTTGAGCTCTGCTGCATTTTAAAATTCAAACAGCCTGGGATGAGGTTTTTCACTTGAGTGTTTATGCTATTGAAGGCAGTGGCAAAAGTGCACTACTTCAAAGGGAAAAAGATCTGGCACAAGCAAAGAAGCTTGGCTAAAGCGAAAATCGCTTGTCTGGGATGTGATCCCTATTTTGCAGACAGCTTGGGTTGCCTCTCAGGGATCAGTCTGCTTAGGTACAATACACAAACTTTATACTTATGTGGCTAAATTGTTGATGGTGACAGTTAAGCTAAGCTCCTGTTTTACAAACCTAACTTATTCTTTCCTGACTAAGCTGGAGTTGAGTGACACAGAGATGTCACAGGAGGCCTGAGCTCCTGGAGAAAACATTAGCTACCTTTAAGGCAGATTGGTGCAATGCAGTGCATTGACTCACTTCTAATATTGAGCCAGAAAGGGCGACTCATGTTTTTTAAATATCATATGCTCCTGCTCTGCCTCTAGGATATATTTGTGCTTCACCAGAGTCAAGTAATTCAGACAGCTGCTGCTTCTCCCCTTCCACCTGTCCTAAGCGGCAGGCAAAAAGGTTTTTCTTCAGATTAAAGGGTTTCCTTTCATCCTTGTGGCAGTAATGTTAAGAAGGGAGAACTTGCTTCCTTGTA
The DNA here is from genome assembly GCF_028554395.1 of Pezoporus wallicus. NCBI lineage: Eukaryota > Metazoa > Chordata > Aves > Psittaciformes > Psittacidae > Pezoporus > Pezoporus wallicus. Next base: position 783,959 of record NW_026637098.1, on the reverse strand, counting down.
AAATATCCTATGAACCGGCACTGAAATCCTGGCTGGGGAAAGACACAGCTTTTTATTTCCTCGGACTGAGGTGGAAATTAAAGCTATGTTAGCTGTCTCCTGGGATACTGATCTGAGCGCTGCCACTGTTTGAAGGCTGCTGATGTGCACTTTTTACATAGATGACCTTAGTGATAAGTGTGCTCAACCAGACCCTTCTTGCATCCAACAGGTCTTGCTCGATTCCCATGGACAGGAGCTGTGACTTTGTAGCCTGCTGACTAGGACATTTAGGTAGGGGTAAGGAAAGCAGGCTCCTTTCCTTTCACCTCCTTCTGCTTTTCCTTTCTATTCCTTTAATCCAGTAATTATCCAAGGTAAAATAGGGAATAAATTGGAGAAAATACTGACTTCAGCGACTGTAATAATTCCCTGCTCTTTAGGTCTAAGCAGCCCTTGAAGACATGTCCTCAGCCATGCAAGGGACACATTGAAAAGCAGACAAAAATACCTCCTGTTGATATTTCTTCTTGGCTTGTCATGTTAATGCCATGACTCTCAGTTAGGATGTTAGTGCTGTCCCAGAGCCCCTATAGCTGCATAGGTGCTTTGCTTCGCTGTGTAATACTTACTCCCTGAGATTGTTATCTCACTTTAAATGGTAGCCAGCGCTGATGGTTGCAATGTCAAATTCCTCTTGTAATTCAGTGTCTGCTCACTAATGGAAAAGTATTTTTTTATCCCCATGACATCTTGTAAGGCTGATGGCATCTTTCAAGGAACTGGGCAAATTAGATCAGGTTGTTCAGGGTCTTGCCCAGTTCAATCTTGAGTATCTGCAAGGAAATTGCTCCACTTCTCCAGGTTCCTGTGCCAATATTTGTCAGCCTTCACGTTGGGAAAAGTTTCTTTCCATCTAATTGGATAACAAGTTATGTCTGTTGCCTTTTGCCCTTGGACTGTGCACCCTTAAGAAGCATTTGGCTCTGCCTTACCTGAATCCTTTCACTGTGTAGTTTGGGACAACATTAACATCAACCCTAAGACTTTTCTCCTGAAAAGTGAGCAAATCCAATTTCCTTATTCTCTCCTGAACTATCATATATGATAGATGATCACCTAAGATGCCACATGAACATATAAAAAGAGAGGGATTGATGGAAAGGCTCTAAAAAGGAGGGCTTGTCCCTCCCTCTTTCTCCAGACCAGGACAACTATTCCCATACCATTTCTGACAGATATGATCTACCTTATTCTAAGAAAGCATCCTGCGGTGATGGTTTCACTGTCTTTTTAGATGCAGGTCTCCTATGATCGCTTTTGGTCTCAGCCTCCTCTTCCTTCAGCTTAACAGTTCAGTCAACAACTTGATCATTCTCAGTTGTCCTTTCTGGATTCCCTCCAGCTGGACCATATTTTTCCTCAGCTGTGGTGTCCATAACTGGACACAGTGTTCAGTGGAGCTGAAAGGCCTGTTTATGCTTCCCGAAGGATGTTTTTCTCTGCAAGTGCCTTTCTCATTTCTAAGTAAGTCCTTCACTAATCCTAGGGTTCCAGCCAAGAGGCAAAGTGTTTGCTCAGGAAACAGCAGGATGCAAATGTGTAGCAAATCCTTGCTTTGGATAAAGGAAAATATGTATAAGAAGGTTTTGAAGTTTCCAGTGAATAGAGATGTCAAGACAAAATGTATAGAGGGGTCTCTTAACCTCGCATGAATCATAGTAGACTCCTTATTCACTCATCCACTGCAAACCTGCCTCTGTCTCTGCCTACTCTCTTCTAGGAGGCACAATGAAGTGTTACCCTGTCTCGATGTAAGGAGCTTGAACAGGCTGAGGTGTGAAATGTGAGGCTGCCACTCAGAGATGGGCTTCTCATGTCAGAAGACTGTAAGGCTCTATTTGTACCAATAACTTTAGAAACTGCTGGAGGATTTGGTTTGGCTTGGAACAGTTCCTCACAGCTGGTCACTTGCAGTGGCCTGATCCTCAGCTTTTGTTTCACTTGGTTGCTTGTCTGCCATTCACAGTAGTAAAGTTTTATTGAAACCATAAGCTCTGACCAGAGTCCAATCTTACTAAAAAGAAAAATACTATAGATATTGATAATTTTAAATGTTAATGTCTAAATAGAGTATAAAAATTAATTAAAGCCAAATCTAAATAAGAGGGGTTTAGAGAGAAAATACAAGTATTTGTTTGGGGGGGTCTTCCTTAAATTTTCCTGCAATATTGGAATGCAGTATCTTTGTGACAGACACTTATCTTGCATCTCTAGTGTGTATAGGAGACTGCAGGCTCTAAGCTGAATCGTGTTTAATAGTTTCAATTCCTTGGGTATGTGTGCTCATGACTGATTGTCCTGGGTTCAGCAGTAGCAATCATGTTTTTTCCTTTGTGTTAACTGGTGCAGTGCTGTGTTTTGACTTCTAGTTTTGAGAACAGCGTTGGTGAAGCCGATGTTGTCGGTTGTTGCTAAGTGATGTTTACCCTGACCAAGGACTCTGTGAGGCTCATGCTCTGCCAGGGAAGAGGGGAGGCTGTGAGGAAGCAGAGACGGGGCGCCTGACCCGGGCTAGCCGGGGAGGTATTCCATACCACAGCACGTCATGCCCGGGGTGGGGGGTAACTGGGAGTTACCCGGAAGGACAGGAGCTTCCGGGTGGAACTCGTTTTCTTGGTCGGTGGTATCGTATTCTCTTCCCTTGTTATTTTCCCTTATCATTGTTGTAGCTGATAGTAGCGGTGGTGATTTGTTGCTAGACTGTTCTTGTCTCAACCCGTAGGAGTTGCACTCTCTCGATCCTCCTCCCCGTTCCTCCGGGAGCGGGGAAGGGGAGAGCCCCGGTGCAGGGAGGGGGGGGAGACGAACACGGACCTTGATTGTTGTCAGCTCGGCACCACTCACTGGGAGTGAGTGAACAAGTTACCTGACTGGGTTTAAACCACGACACTGATGAAATTAAGGACAGTTCATAGGTGGCAAACACTTGTTCACAGATAAAACTTCTTAACCTTATATCACCAAGCTTTTCTAATCTGGGAGTATTAAGTGATTATGTACAAACCTTTAAGGAAATGTCCTTATTTCAAGAGCAATGACTCCATGGGAGTTGTTTTTCCAGAAAGGCTCTACAAACCTGTCATTCACAATTTATTGATTCATGGGAAATTGGTATCAGATACACAAATAGGAATAATTTGTCTGCAATTAAATTCCTTGTTTGAAAATCGGAGCTGATTTTACTTATACCTTAAATTTAACCCTGCGATTTATAATGGTCATATTGGATATACACATGTCCAGATCAACTGCCTATGTAATGAAAAGTGACAGTTCCCTGTCAAGTGAAGAATTTAAAGGTCCCAGATCAGGAAAGCTTATGAGTTTGTATAACACTTCAGGAAGCTTGCCAACGTTGTAATGAAACCCTGGCCTTTTAAAAGCTCACTGAATTGTATTATTAACCTTGAAATAAAAGAAAATATAGGACCATTTGCAAATCTTATTTTGATGATTAACATGCACAACTGATAGAAAGCAAACAGCAACCTTCCCCTGGACACCTACTCCTCATTTGCACATTCTAATGACTTACATTTGCATACACATATGAAAACACAGCACTTTCCCCATTAGTACTGATCACATTCCTCATTAAGTTAAGTAAATACCCCCAAAATACAAACCCAGTTGTAGCTAAATTTAACATTATTTTACACCCACTAACAGCCAATGATTTCTTTGGGCTTTTTGGCTTTTCTGGATAGTGTCTGTAAAGAGGAAAACCCAGCCACATTCTTTTATACTGAAAACAAATCAAACTCTGTCCGGATCATCTCCTGCCACTGTTATGGTTTTGGTCTGCAATGTCAGATGTTAGAAAGCTGGGCAGCTGCTGGCACAAGCTGCTCATCTGCATGCAGCTAATATAGCATTTCTTCAATGTGAACTGTGAATAAAGCTCTACTCAACTCTTGCGGCACTTCTGAATCGACCCAGGTTTAGCAGACCTTTCTGTTCTAAACATCGAGAGAGGTTGGAGGGGAGGGTATGAATAAAGATATTACTTTTCTACCTTGAAGCTAGGATGGACGATGAATGACTATAGGTGCTAGTTTGGGGTGGGATTTTGGTGGGTCTGGATAAGGAGCATTGAGATTGCTTTAAATATGTGTTTTGAAGTCATTCAGATTATCGCTCAAAACTCTTGCTGATATAGAAATTTAGCTCAGGAGACTGTGGATGAGCAGGTCATCACATCAGGATAATATTTGGCTTAAACCCACAGTTACATCAGAGGAATAATACCTAAAGAGGGACATTTTATAAGAGCAAGTAGTGATAGCACAAGGGGGAACAGCTTTAAAATGACAGAGGGTAGATTTAGATCAGACATTAAGAAAAAACTCTTCTCTGTGAGGGTGCTGAGGCGCTGGCACAGGGTGCCCAGAGAAGCTGTGGCTGCCCCATCCCTGGCAGTGTTCAAGGCCAGGTTGGACACAGGGGCTTGTAGCAAGCTGCTCTAGTGGAAAGCATCCCTGCCAGTAGCAGGGGTTGGAACTGGATGAGCTTTAAGGTCCCTTCCAACCCAAACCAGTCTGGGATTCTAAATGTACTACACACTCTGAAAATAACTCAGTGCTGGTCTATTCTGGATTTTCCGAAGACATGGGCTCTACAGCAATTTCACTGTTTTCCTACCCTGACCTGAGCTAGCCAGCCAGCTGAGCTGGCTTTACATCTGCTCTTCATCACCAGAGTAATGCAAAGCAGTCATGGAATACTAATATATATAGCCTGGTTTGTCAACATCTTGCTGCTTTCAAGTATACTGCTGCAAGGAGAAATGCTGGCATAAAGATGGCAGATTGCTGAAACCATTCAGTATTTCATTAAGGAGCAGGGACAAGCTCATTTCTCCTCATGGCAAGAAGCTATCAGTGGGGAGCTGAAAGGTGCACCTCCAAACATGGTGGGTGTTTAAAGAATGCTTTAATCATCTACCAGAGTCAATGAGCAGGAAAAAGGGAATTTGCAGGTGAGAAATACCATGCTTTCCAAGGTAGAAGAAATCTGGTTATCAGATTGAAAGAAATGAGGATAAGAGTCCTGCTTGTCCCTAAAGAAATAAGATTTGCTGTAGGCTGCAGTTTAATATTTATCCTGGAGGAGACTGATCCTGGAATGCCACCCAGTCTGGGATATTGCAAAAGATACGCGAGTGTTGCCATTATTGGCTAAGCACTGAAGTCAGACGATGCTCCAGCATCAGCTTGATGACGAGCCAGGAATATGTCACTGATGAGGATGGCGCTTCTCTTGCCCCAGCTTCAAAGCCAGCTAGGGAGACATGTTGAGAGATGAAGCACCATGAGTGACTGATGCAGAGCATCAGTAGGTTTGCTGAGGGAAAGCCAGGGCTGAACCCCAAATCTGATGTCTGAGAACATGAAGAGTTGCAGAGGAGCTCGATTAGGAAATTTTGCATATGTATTTCTGTTTGTTGGAAAGATCGTATGTGAAGCTAAGCTTGCTAAATCCTTCCTAACTGCAGGAGTTATATTCTCCAGTAGTTATGGATATTTACTTTACATTCAGACAAGCTTTTTATTTTCTCTGACCTTTTCTCTGAGAAATAAGGATGGTTTGTTTCTGATACTCCTTTCTTGCAGGACTAAGAGAGCAGAAAGTGCAATAAAAAGCAAAGTTTCCTGAGTTGTGGAGCATCTTCTGCAAGTAACCTAGTTTTTATCTTCGCCTTAGTATTATGACATTGTGACAGCAGTGTTGAAAGATTTAAGTGGTACATTTTGATCTAGAGCCTTCTGCATTTCCAGTTTGCACAGAAAACTTTTCTGTTAGTGCTTCTTAAGCCTACTATGAAACAACATTAGGACCTGAGTGCATAAGCCGTGTTGTATCTTCTTGATCTGCCTTTACTGTAGGAACCAGCAGTAGATTGGGTGCTGTGATAAGTTCTGAGAAGCAGGTACTGTGGGCTTCCAGTGAGAACAGATTTCCTTGAAAAAGTCCCATTTGTTACCACTGGAAAAAAATCTGTGTTTGATAATTTTAAAGGTAACTGTACTCTTACTGAGTACAACATCTGTAAACTTACTGAGAGTCCTTTTGTGGGATTTACATGGAAAAGAAAAACATAGAAATGAATGAGCTTTACTAACAGGTCAGGCATATTTGCAGCTTATTCAAGGGAGATTAAAGTAGCAAGACTTTGAAGTGGGAGGTGTAGAAATGCATCCCTGAAATTCTCATTTTTCTGTCATTTTAGGAAATGCATGTGTGTGCCAAAATATCTCGTTGTTCTTCTGATGCTTTTATCAGATCCATGCTAAATGCAGTTGGTTCCAGCCTTGAAATGCAAATTTGTCTTACACTGCTTTTGCTGCCAGTAGGAAGACTAAAAATACATATGTAATGATGTTCCTGGAACGCTTGCAAATGCCTTTAGATGACGATTCCAGTTTTTTTGCTGCTATCCAAAATAGTGTTAATTTCACAGGCTCATTTTGGACAAAATGTATGGACTTGCATTTAAATTAAAATTTCCTCTGAGCATAAAATAACTTCACTATTAGAAGAACTTTGCCAACTACATAGGTCACCAAAATGGAGCCTGAATTTATTATGCTTACATCTGGTTTCATGATTTTCTTGTTACTGTAAACATTCTTTGCAGTATTGGAACCCCAAAACAGCCCACAAGCCTGGCAATTCAGGAAGGCTTATAATTGAGGCAGGTCTATTTAATTTCACTGAACAGAGAAAAATGAGAAAAGTAACAAAAAAGTTAGAAAAAGAAGCATAATCATCATAACCAAAGGCAGTTGTTACAAAGGCTTCTGACTAATGCCAACAGAGCTTTTGAGAGAGGGGACATTTTAAGGCTGGTGTCTAAAATGCAGATAAATCATGAAGGAGTGACTATTTAAAGCCTTGAGTCAGGAAAATTTTTCTTCTAAAGCCATATTAAAAGACGGACCCCAGTGAAGACAGAACTTGGTTGATTTCCAGAGCCAATATACTGCTTTTCAAGGAGAGTATATGTCTTCTATGTCTCTGTTTATTTTGATGGGACCTTCTGAAAACCAGGCATTCTAAGATTTTGACTGAATAAACCTAGAAGGGCAAGATGGGATACATTTAGGTTGGGCTCAATGTCAAGTTTTTAAAACCAGCTGTAATTGTGGAATTCACCTTGCCTAACTTGAAGTATACACTGTGGATGTTTCTGACTTGTTTGTCCACTTTGCCTTCAGTCAGTGTAGAGAAGAGACACGGTAACAGCTGGACTTGATGATCTTAAAGGTCTTTTCCAACCTAGTTGATTCCATTATTCTATGATTCTATGATAGAGAATTAATCACCTCATCCTTAAGTAGGTATTTAAAGCTGGTCACATGAATCTTCCCCTATAAGTGCACATTTCTCTCTGTCACTCTAAAAGGAGTGTAGGATGGGTGTCAAACCCACAGATATCTGAAATTTAGAGGTACATCTTGCCCTGGATAGTAAAAGCCAACCAGCAACCTGTGAACATTTTACTTCAATCTCTATTCTTCCTTTCACTGCTTTTAATGTACAATATGATGCTGGTCCTCTAATGATTTCTTTTCCATGGTGTGCACAGGTAGAATTGATTTATGCTACTTGGCAAATTTAACTTCATACTTGGTGCAATAAAGAAAGTGAAAGTGCACTTAAGAGTTAGAAAAAAAATCTTGGCTTTCAAACCATAAATTGTCTGCAGTGTGGGTATTTCCGGTGTCTTACTGCAGAAGGTGCTTAACCTAGCCTAAATGGTCATCGATGATAGGAAATCGGAATTGGTAGTATAGTAAATCTATGTGTTGTCTGGGGAGCAGTGAGAAGTTAAATAGAATCAATTACCTCAGCTAATGGTACAGAGTTTTAAGAAATACCACATACAGAACTCTGGAGAAAGAAGCTTTAAGGCAAAGGTAATAAAACAGATAACGTGGCTAACCTGGAGTGATTCAAGGTGAAATTCTCAGTCCTTTGACGAGAGCGAAACTTGTTATTGTAGCTACAGTTTCTAGACATGCATGGCAGTACCACTGAGACTTAAAACCAGATTCAGTTAAGTAATTAGCTGCAGGAAAGGCTTTAAGATTATATACAGTATCAACAAAGAAAATAAGGAACTGAAATGCTTACGAAAATTACAGGGTTTTAATGAGAACCAACTCAGCTTCATTCTAAATTGCTATAGAGACTGAAGGTCATTTCAGTCACCAGTCATGATTTATTCCCTAGAAACTAATAGGCGCACTCCAAGCCTAAACAGAAATGAAGGATTTGTAGCCTATTACAGTATTACATATTGGCACTTAGGAAGAAGGCTTCTTGCATGAAGGCAAATGATTTTTTTTATCTGCAGAACGGTTATTGTTTGAAGGAGAACAACAAAAAACCCCAACAAAAAAAAAGATGAAGCTATTCCTGAAATATATTGCACCCATATAATAAGAAACGGAATTGAGTGAGAAAAATATACCTGCTAAGGAGAGAATCAGACAGGAGGGAGGATTTATGGGTCTTTGCTCATTTCATAAGCTTAGACCCTGAGCTGGGTGGAAGAATGACACAAAAGGACCTTATCTAATAGATGTGACAGAAGTGATGAGATTGAAAGATGATAATCTTCATCTGAACTGCTACCAGAGATTCATATTCATAGAGCTAAATGTTAAACTTTCTCATAAAAGTGAAGTGTTTGCACTTAATATATTTAGAAATTAGAACTGGGAAGAGCTTCTCCTTCCATTTTATCTTCTATAGCTTTTTGGCATAAGCTCAGTGTTTTAAATGTGCTAGGGAAATCAAGTAAGTGCATGCTGAGCCTGTTTGCTCATTCACTCACAGTACCAAGCTGAAAGAACGGTGGAATCACAGAATGGCTTGGGTTGGAAGGAACCTTAAAGCTGATCTAGTTCCAAACCCCTGCCATGGGCAGGGACACCTTTTGCTAGATCAGAAGGAGCCGAAAACGTGTTTGTAAACAGTGAGTTCTGGGCTTATGAATTTGCTGTGCTTCAGGATTATGCAAGTCACATAGTCTGGTACTCTTACATCTTTCAGCATTTCAATCCAAACAAGATCAGGCAGGGTTTCTAAGGGAATGGGAGGCCCACTTGCCGAAGAAACGTTAGGGTCAGGGTTTCAATAGCTGGCAGTCTGCCCTTTAAAATAGTGGAGTAACAGGGAATGAATCAGCTCAACCAGTATTTAAACCTCAGCCATTTACTTAATTTCATAAGTATAGTTTGGTCTGTTTTTCTTAAGCTTCTCAAAAGCTCAAGAAAGCTACCAGGATGCCTGAATCACAGCATTGCTTTGGGGTCTCTTTTGCTGTCAACTCTTGTACCCTCTCTCTCTTGTTGTAAGGTCACTCTAGGCAGCAGCAGCTCATCTTCAGTATTTCCTAGCTTGATCTGTGGTGTTGTCCACCTGGAAGTTCCTAGTAGACCTAAAATCAGTATAGTCAAAATTCAGTTTTGATTCCTTTCCCTACCAAACATCCACTGTATTTCTTCAGCCACAGGGAGCTTGTGTGTTCTCTGCTACTCTGCCGGCTAGGTTTGGCTTAACTGTGACTCATTTCTGAGCCTTCCTGGCACAGCCAGATCTAATCTATACAATTTTGAGTGGCACAATGTCTTTAGGATTGAGCTTGTCTGCAGGGGCGATCTCTTGTTCAGGTCATTCTCATGGAATCACAGGCTGGTTTGGGTTGGAAAAGACCTTAAAGCTCATCTAGTTCCAATCCCCTGCCGTACTCAGGGATACATGCATAGCTGAGCCGACTTTATGTACACTTGGAATGCCACTGTCACAAATACAACAGTGGGGTGTCATTTACTGTGATGCTGAGAATCAAACGAATTCTAAGAGGTAAGAATTTCATTTTAGCCCCATTCCTCTAATCCTAAGTGTAATAAAATTTGTGCAGTAATATAATGAAATAAAAATAGAAGGAATTAAATAACGCTTTGCAAAAACTTAGTTCATAAATCTGTGGAGTGATTTCGTCAGTTCAGATGCTTGTGCGGCACAATATCATGTTTTTTCAGCAGATGACCCTGAATATGGTATATTTTTCCTACAATAGCAATAAATGGGCCTATGTCCTCTGGCCTTGCAAATTACATTGGTGTAATAAACACATCTTTCTGACAGCCATGTTCAAAAGTTGAAAACCAATGTTCTGCAGTTTTCAGAAGATGTGAGAACATTGCATTGGCATCGTGTTGCAGGTATTCAGGATTGAACATCCTCATTTTCTCCTTACAACCCTGACAACCTCTTTTTCATACATGAATATCCTTTTAAAACAGAGGTGAAATGACTGTTCCTGCAGCTCAGCATTTAAGGGAATAAGGCACCTTATCCCTTTTTGGCATCCCTTCTCTGGAAATCTGCACAGTGTTCAGCACAAAATATTTGTGCACTTTCAGAGCCTGCCACAGCCTTTCCCAACCCTGATGATGGTCTCCTACACTTACTAAGACATTGCCATGCAGGCACAGCCTACAGACTTCATGAGTGTTAAAAATATTAGTTACTTGTTTTCCTTTCTTCTCCTCAATCTCTTTAACTGGAGAAGGGGAACTGCACTAGATGACCTGAATGTCCTTCCAATCCCAGTTTCTATGATTCTGTAGGTAAAACCCACAATCTATTCATAGAGCCAAATTACTACTCAGAATCATAGAATAGTTAGGGTTGGAAAGGACCTTAAGATCATCCAGTCCCAACCCCCCTGACACGGGCAGTGATGGCTTACACTAGACCATGTCATCCAACCTGCCTTGACCACTGCCAGGGATGGAGCATTCACTGCTTCTCTGGGCAACTTGCTCCAGTGACTCACTACCCTCACGGTAAAGGACTTCTTATCATCAAGCTTTGCTTGAAAGCTCTTTGTGGTGCTGTCGATGAGGGAGGAGACAATCTTGGCAATGACTAGGCAGACAGTTTAATGAGGCTGATGCTTTTCAGGCTGATCAGATTGATGATTCTCTCTACATCTCCTACATTCTACAAAGTCTTATGCCTGAACTCTCTGTAACAGCAGCTCCCTCTTCGATCAGATATTTGCACAGTGCGATGATGTGCTGGCTCCCTTATGCTGCTAGGGGAAGATGATAAAAAGTAAAGATAATAGTTCTGAGTGGGCACAGATTGAGGCTTTACACCAATTATGAGCAAAGGTAAAAGATTCTGTCCTTTCCAGGATTGGTTCTCACTTATTGAAGTGTAGCTAGTTTATAATAGCAGCCTTCCACTGCCTGAAGGGGGGCTATAAGGATGATGGGGAGGGACTCCTCATTAGGGACTGTAGTGATAGGACAAGGGGTAACGGGTTATAACTGAAACAGGGGAAGTTTAGATTGGATATAAGGAGGAAGTTCTTTACTGTAAGGGTGGTGAGGCACTGGAATGGGTTGCCCAGGGAGGCTGTGAATGCTCCATCCCTGGTGGTGTTCAAGGCCAGGTTGGACAGAGCCTTGGGGGAGATGGTTTAGTGTGCGGTGTCCCTGCCCATGGCAGAGGGGTTGGAACTGAATGATCTTAAGATCCTTTCCAGCCCTAACTATTCTATGATTCTATGATTCTATAACAGTTTATAACTGTGGTTTATAATGAGTCCATAACCCAGGCAAAGAATGTGTGTGTGTCTATTGCATAGAGTAACATAAAGGGTATAGGTTAACATAATGAATCTGGGAACTCCTCCATCCAATACCTATGGTCAAGACTGCAGAAGAAGTACCTACTGCTGCTTTTAGGGGTATCTCTGTGTTTGGTAAACCCATTTATCGTTGAAATATTTACTGTATAAAAAGAAAACCCTGTGAGCAATGTCTGAATGGGAGAACATTGACACATTACTTTTGATAGGTAAAGACTTATAGCTACAAACAGTACAATCAGACACGGATCTGTAGTATGGGCCTGATGTACCCCTGTTTGGGCTGATTGTTAGTATTAATTCCCATCACCATGTCTGTTAGGGCACAAAGTTAACTTTAGCTCAGGACTGAGTGTGAGACCTGGGTGCAGAATTTATCTTCCTGCTCTCTTTCATCTAAATATAAATGCTGAGATCAGTTATACAATATCCAGACTCTTTGCTGTCTCATTTCTCTCCTAGCTAGCAACCACACTCTCCAGAAGTTCAGTGCAACACATTATCTAATGGAGACTTCAGCATGTCTGAAACCATGTATAAAATGAATTCAGCTGCCCAAGATGTGTGATTACTTCCGCATAGCTATATTGCTTGAGGCATCCTGCTGCCTTTATTGCGAACGAATCCTCACATTTAGAAGGATATCACACATTTGTTTTGCAATGTGAATGTGACTAATTTATTTTCTTTTCCCCTATTTGGAAGCAAAAAGATACCAAATAACTGTCTGCTTCACCTCTTATTGGCTGATGTCATGATGCTGAGCAATGAAATGAAGAAAAAAAACCTTTTGGATCCAGGTAAAATAAAGGCTCAGAGTGGCATAATCTGTTTAACCATTGACTGGTTAGAACAGAGGAGTAGGGAGACTCCTGGCGAGATGTTAAAACAGATGCATGGTTTTGCCCGAATTGGAACTTTTTCTCTCAGAGAAAGGCTGGAGAATCTGTGATGAAGGAGGTATAAATGAATATTCTAGGAAACCAATCAGATTTGGGCTGTATCTTTAGCTAATGCAAACTGGGAGCTCATGGAGCAGTGAATCAGGGATTAGACCTATTGCTTTCTTCCCATCTTTCCTTTGAGTGATGGAGGCAAATCAGTGATGTCTCTGCCCAGTTCTGAATAGCAATGTACCTGCATGGTTATCCGATAAGTCAGTGGGAGAGCAAAGAGGACATATTCCATGATACCTGGAGCATATGTGACAAGGCAAATTGGGATGCTATGGTATACTTTGCAAATGTATTCCTAGCCTTAAATAAAACATTTGCTACTAAAAGAACCATTTTAGAAGGTAACCCAGAGCCAGACTGTGGCTGAAAATCAGTGAGAGAATCACATGGCAGCACTGCCTGTTAGAAATACTTGGGTCCAAATTCAGCCCTTGTGCAAGCTAGGGAAACTTCTGCACTCCTACACTGTGTATGGAGCTGGCAGCCAGTTTTTGTGCTTTCACTGCATCCAGAGCATGCAGAACCATTACTTCCCCTGCCATACAGTGTTTTATTGCCCATGGGCTGCTAAAGGATTATTGGTAATTCAGGTGATTTGCAGAGAACTCAAATAACAAGTTTTTCACCGAGTCCTGTGCATGAGATAACGGTGAAAATGTATTTCAGGCTGGAAATATGCCTCCTATCGCTTACCCAGTCAAAAGCAATTCTACAGCAGTGAGATACCGTACTCTGAGATGGATTTTAATCTCCCTTACACCGGTGGAAATTAGAGAAACTTCAGGTGGAATCAGGAGAGTTGCAGCAACATAAATTCCCTTTTCAGCTGTGCATGTAGGGAGAGAGACTTTTTTCCACATAAAGAAGGATTGAAAGGCAGAATGCTCTCTCCTTGTATCTTCGTCCCTGTATATACTGATGAATTTCAGGCAGAATGAATCAAGACAGGGTGAAGCACAAAGGAGAACAAGTAATGTTGAAAAGAAGTAGTTGGTGACAACAGCAGTTAATACCAAGGAGGTTGAAAGAGGGTTTAGTGGTTATGGCACTAGTACACAGATGCAGATAAGGCAGAAACTGTCAGTGAAGAAGTAGAAGGAAATGTCAGCAAGAGACAAAAGGAATGAAAGGAGCAGCTCAGTGATTAGGAAAGTAAAAACTACTTAGAGGTATTTGTCCCCATCATCACATGTGCTTGCCTGCCATTGCAGTACAAGAGGACTGTGTCTTGACAGGAGAATCGAGTCCTTTTAATGGGAAGGTTATTTACTGTGATCTATATAGTCAAGTAGTTATATGGCTCCGTTGCCGTTGGTTTTGATGATAGAGGCAGTACTAATGTTCAGATTCTAGGATGCTGCTGAGGTTGTCCACTCTGCATGAAAATCTCCCCATGCTGATGAATCAAGAGAGGGAATATTTCACCTCACAACCCTACAGTGGGCTAACACGGGGGCTGGTGAACTGAGAGACTGGCCTTGTGACTCTTATCATTTTGGTTTTACTACTTATATCATACATGAACTTTGTACTATAATTTACTCCCTTAATCTGCGTCAGATGATTGTTTTTCATAAGGTCAGTGGCATTTTCCAAAGAGCAGAGCAGCAGTTTTTGCAGGATGCTGCTGCTGTGCACTGAGAATGAATTTGGATGCTATCACCAGCCAAGCAATGAGGTACTCAGAGCATTTCTGTACCAACATGAAGCAGGGAGAAAAAAAGAAAGAGTTTCTGTGTGCCTTTGAACTACCTGGAGCATTCCTTCAGCTAGCAGATTCAAAGGACTGGAAACAACATGCACAAAACTGTGCTGAATAGGAATAAAAGAAACACAGATTCAATGCTTTCACACACTTGAGCGCATCTTGCTGCAGCTTTCTGACAACACTGGTGCTGTCACTTAGTTTCTGTACAAAAAGAGGTCTCTAAAGCCATGGCCCTCTGACCAGCACACACTTGCAGAGAGAACAACCTGCAGCCCCCAAGCATAAGTTCAGCCTAGAGGACTGGTAATTATAATTTCCCTCTTGAAGCACCCGAAGGCTGCAGTTATGGTCCAAGACCCACCTGGAGTTAGGCCTTAATCCACCCCAAAAGGTAAGACTTTACTCTTTAATAAGACCAAGCAGGTGGAAGTTGGAAAATTGTGCCTTTATCTAGCAGAACACCACTTTTAGTACTTACATGTTTACTTAAATGTGAGCATTTATAATAGAGTACCATAAAAAAGGCACTCATCCATGTGTACTCAGCTGTACTTTAGGCAAGGAAGGATTAGACAGACTTCACCTTGCAAGACCAAATCTTCACCTCCCATAATGGAATGAGCGTCTCCTTTTCCTCCATTGCAAGTAAACAGTTTTCAGCATTGAGATCTCAAGTATACAGTATTGAGAGTAACACCAAAAGAGTTTAAAAAGGGTGGACAATACCCCAGCTTAGCGAAGATAGCAGAAAATAACCTTCTGCTTTTTTGTTCCTTGCTTTTAACTTATGCCAACTGCCTCGAAATCTGTTGGCAGCTGGGTACCAGCAAACCACGTGCATTCCCATCAGCAATCCATGATCCTCAGCCACATCCTTTGTTCTGATCAGGGTGAAACCATCACTCTGGCCATGCAGATATTTAGGACTGTGGCTGCAATCTTCCTGTGTTCACAGTGACCCTGAGGCTATTTTTCACTAACAAGCTGTGTAACAGTTACAATACAGCTGAGGATGAGGCCCATGGATTTGGTCAGTGTAATTATTTACATTTGGTACAAGCATCACCCAGCTCCAAGCAAAGCTGTGCCAGAACAGTTGTGAGAGCTGCACTGCATTTAAATGAGAGATTGAAAAGCATTTTGAGCTGTTCAGATGGTAAAGACATCTGCATCAATGTCCTTAGTCCACGTTTATAAAGGCACGTATCTCTAAGTACCAAAGCACAATTTGAATTCACCACTGGCATGCAAAAATCAAGACAATACAGTCTTGGCCACTGATCTGTTGGATCTATTACCAAAAAGAACCAAAACACCACCCCAAGAAACCAGTCAGCACAGATGACTTCAATGAGACTTGCCCCATCTCCTGCAGCAAGTTAATTTCCCACAGAAAAGAATTGGCAGAGAATGACAGTTGCAACCCTTGTGTGTGTGAGAGAGACTGTGTATCTCAAAGCATATTTTTATGAGATTCTGGAATGGAGCTGGTCTGGGATAATTGTTGCTGGAGACACTGAGAGGCACTGAAAGCACCAGCAGGCATTTTTTGACAAAACCCAAGGCATTCTTCAAATGTAAAACACAGTGCGAAAGAAGAAAAAGAGAGATGAAAACTCCCAGTAACCTCCCCTAACCCAAAGCATGCAGCTGTGAAGCAAAAGGAGCCATCTGAAGATAGGCAGTTAAGTCGACTCCCTGCAACTGAGAGTTCTTGCAATCAGAGAAGACAAAAGTGTGAATTTTTCTTTCCTCATGCCCTGGAAAATAGAAAGTCTTTGATAGTCTGGAGGGAATTGGGAAAAAAAAAAAACCAAGAATTTGAAAGCAAGTGAACTTCAGTAACAGCTTTCTCCCCTTCCGTGCCCCTTGGCAAAAGCTTTGGTATGAATTTATGCAGTTGCTGTGTAAAACTGGTCAGATATTTTCTCAGAGAATGCTTTCCTGTTTGAAAATGCTGTTTTGTCTGATATTAATTATTTTTATGGAAGCTTCTTCTCTGATTTTTGAAGCCTGATCTGATTTATTCACACTTCCTAATGTCCAGAGTTTTACCTTATGTGCACCACTGAGGTTAATTGTGCAGCTGTGAGAAGGGCGTAGAAATGCGTGATGCTTGGGTGAGAGTGCCAACACACGTAGAAGACCTATAGACATCTTTTAAAAGCAACAAGAGAAATCAGTAATCCACTTGCCTCAATTGCTTCTGGTATTTTATTACTTAGCTACAAAATTCAGGAGTGAGTTAAAGCCCAAGTAATTCACTTGCCCAGTACACACTTCAGGCATCAGATGGTTTTTCCCCGTCTCCAAAAGCTACCAAAAAGAGGCTATACCTACCCTAATGACATGGTTTAGTGGTGGACATGACAGTTTTGGGGTAGAGTTTGGACTTGGTGACTTTAAAGGTCTTTTCCAACCTGGTTGATTCTATGATCTTTGAAATCCTTTGTCTTTTCATATGAGATACAGGTAGATTCTAAGCCTCTCCTCTACAGCGTGTAGTAAATTAACCATATATGCAGTGTGAGGAGCACACAGAGCTCTTTTCCTATATGGGGAATGGTAGGGAATAGCACATGGGAATTTTTCTTCTCTTTTTTAGTTATTCCTCCGATATAGTTACTTTTTGAGACATAAAACACTGCAAAAGTGGGAATATTCCATGGGATGTGAGTGGTCCCCAGCACTGTTCTCCTCACAGCTGCTATTTGGATCACTCACTAAAACAAAACAGACATCAGCTGCAAAATTGCTTACAGTTTCCCATTAAAAGTGACTGTTTCTCATCTCCATTGAAAAAGAAAGTATAAAGGATTTTGTATTTCATTTTACAACTTTGGTCTGTACATTTAAGACTCTTTTATGCACCTGTCAGTAACATAATTGCCTCGAGAATAAGATTTCCTCTAAGCATCTGTTTCAGCTGATTGAATACTCTCTTACTGTACAAGACTCGTCCATTGTCAGATGAAAACATGTTATTGATTTTCTGAACAATGTCAGGGACTCCTATGGTTTGCATATGCAAATTCTTCAAGTCTATTAAAGAACCATCATTTTTGCACCTTGACAGATTACTTTTAAGGTATAAGGTAGATAATTAGTTCACTCCATAAATCTGTCTTGAAATATAAAAGCGTGATTTAACACAGAGAACAATTAAGTAGACGTTAAAAGTTTGCAGAATTAAGAGCACTGGCAATGCAGATCGGGGCTTACTTACAAAGAGTCTTTGTTGTGGACACATTGATATTCTAGATAAGTCCAGACCCTTCTAGGTTTTTTGTTGTGGGATTTTATTCCTGGGTTACTTCAGGGTTTCTTTTCTTTCTTTTCTTTTTCTTTTTTTCCCTACTTTGAGGTTGTCTGAGGTTTTACAGTAGCAATTCTGAGATGTACAAATGACACTGTGCTAAACACAAAATGAAGTAGAAGTAGGACATTAGTGTACTGCACAGGAAAGGCTGGCTGATAGGTTGCTGCAGTTCACTTTAAGCTTGCTTTGAAAACAATGCTGCCTGAAAAGTCATCTTTGTGATCTGACTTTCCTTTTCACTTAGGAAATAAAGGATGGGTGAGAAGAGACTTGTTCTTAACTTGGCGTCATTACTTTGAGATAAAGCCCTAGCAAAGACAAGGCAGTTTGGCACTTCTGCGATAGTTACCACTTTAAATTAAACCCTTCCTGAACCGACAGCTCCAGGCTGGTGTAAATCAGAAGCAGCCAGCCTAAGGGCTGGGAAAGCATGCTTGGATCCAGTTGGCATATGCCAGTCTCATGACTATCAGAGCACCTGAGGTTGCTTTGGTTACAGAGGAAAAAAAAGTGTGACTTTTCCAGCACCCCTCCCACAAATCA
The DNA here is from genome assembly GCF_028554395.1 of Pezoporus wallicus. NCBI lineage: Eukaryota > Metazoa > Chordata > Aves > Psittaciformes > Psittacidae > Pezoporus > Pezoporus wallicus. The sequence continues at coordinate 765,717 of NW_026637098.1, read as the reverse complement.
GTGATGTCCAGCACTGGTTTAGCAAGTATACTTCAAGCAGACATATATACATATATGAATGACTGTGCAGGAGACATGATATCAAAAAGCATCAGTTTCTCTTAGATGCAGTGTTTGCCTGCCTACCATCCAACCCCTTAGTGGCAGTGGAGTTGAAGTGTTGGCTATGATGGTCCTGCAATGGCTAGGGGTAAAGTTTCTCCGTCATGAGTGAGAAACTCAAGGACTGGATGTGCTGCCTACAGTAAATGTTCAGTATTCCTGTAAACCTGATACAACCCTGTCTTCAGTGAGCTCTTTCACAACTGGGTAAGCAATTGTCTCTATGAAGGCATTTCGATAATGCTTCAGACCTAACTTGCATGCCTATAAGGTGACACATTTTCAGTGATATTAAAGAATAACTCTGGCTGCACTAAAAACAGCTAATAACAGTCCCTTGGAGCCCTCCAAAACCAGATATACTTAATTATGTTTTTATACACCGCTATCAGAATTCCTATATCAACCTCATACAATGAAGAATAATGCAAAGATTTTCTTTCTCATACAAAATTTAAGTACTCTGAACAGGTTTAATTTAAAGAATAAGGATCTTTCTTCACATGCTGATTCATTCAGTCTTATTTCTGGTACACAGAAGAGCTAAAAGGCTAGAAACAATTTTGGACCAATTGCTTGGAGGACTTGGGGCAGGTTGTGGTTGTTATGGGGGTGCAGGGGTCTCTTTGTCCACATGGTGAATAATCTTGGATATAGCTGGAATGCAGTCTGGAAAATGAGAAGCATGGAGTGTGCTGGGTAGATCCCCTCGTGACAAGCAAGAGCCTCAAGAACACATTAAAATAATACGACGAATGCTTACTGCTTCCTATTTATGGTATAGAAGTGGATACGTTTTGAAGTCATTAAAAGGAATGGTCACACTGTGAGTTTTCTGACCTGCTCATTATATCAGTAAAAAATTTAGCAAGACTTTTTTTTGATCATGATTTAATTCCTGTGAGTTGTAAGTTACTGCCTGGGCACTGACAGATTCTGCAAAACCCCATTGCTTCATCTGCCAGGTCAGTGGTTGTTCTGATGTGTGTGATCCTGCTATGAGAAGATAGTTACCTACTCCTGCCTTGCTGCTATAAGTCCCAGACCTCTCCAGGGCACATTTGGCCTTCTCATATATACACATATCTGTATATATTATATATATATAAAAATAACTTCCCTTGTAGTCCTTGTCCATTTACTGATTCTCTGTTTTCTCAATTTCATGCTTAAATCAGACATTTTCAGACTGACACTATTGCTTGGCAAGCTTATGTCATGTCTGTGTCCCTTTCTGCCATTTAATTGTTAACGGTGACACCAGCACAAACTACCACAGAATAAATTTATAGAGAAAGAATGGAATTAAAGGTGAATCAAATGCTATCCAAAATGACCCTGAGTGTATGAGATACCTGGTAGGACTGGCAGATACATCACAGTGCCTTACAGACAATGGGAAACTAAGTGTCTGTCTCTGAGGTGCCTAAAATAACACTGGACACCATAGGTCTTTAGATGGTTGCATACCAATGTGAGTGACTTACCTGAAGCCACAGGTTACAACCCATTGCCCTAACCACATGAGTTAACCTTCATCTCAAATCTTCGTTTGTCAGAGATGAAAAGGATGCTCAGGTCCTTGCTGCCAAATTGCATCATCTAGAAGTACGTACTGCCTCTCACTAGCGGTAGCCTGGAAGGTTACAGCAGAGCTCTGGGTACATGTAACTGAGCAAATAAAGGAAAAGCAGCAGATTGTTCTCACAAGTGGTAGTTTATCATTGGATTTGACAAGGAGACACTTAGCAGGGAGTGTGTATCCACATGGGAGGTGAGGTAATGCAAGCAGAAGCATTAAGTTTTTGTGGGTCACATTTTCATAGCTGATGGCACAAAATGCAATTAAAGAGGAAAAAAATTAGTTTTAGAGACTTGTCATCTATAAAAAACCCGTGCTCAAGCTGCATTTTACACCAGCTGCATAGTGAAATGTGAAGTATTGAGTAACTGTTTAATTTGAGAGACCAGCTCCTCAAGTTTTAGGTCAAGATAAGAAATCAAGGCCACTTTTCTTGCTGTGGAGGAGATTAAAGATTAGAGATTTCCTTTTAAGTATTCATAGAGCGCTTGAAGCACTCCATGGATACCAGTGCAAAAAGAGAAAGAAGAGACCACAAACATCCTCTCCCCCCACCAGCAGTCCTTGGATATGATTTCATTCTAAACTTCAGACTCTTTAAAGATTCTTTATCCTGGCTAAGTCAGGACCAGGGAGGGAAGACGGTTCTTCAGCTATGGGGAAGACAATTTCTGTCTGAAATAGAGGCTTTTTTCTGCCAACTTGTTGCATCATCAACTTCCTTAAACACTCTAGGACCTACCTGGGAGAATGTACCTGTTTCCAGTGAAGGAGTTGCTTAACAGGGTATGACTTAATTAGCTGGTCTTTGATATCTGCCTATTGGATAAACTCTACCAAAGTGAACACTTCTAAAAGACAAATTAGAACCACATTACACAGAATAGTCATATCGACAGGAAGACATTTATAAATCAGACCATTTCTTCTCAGACATCACCACTCACAAATCATCTTCAACATATGTTATAAAAACAATGGCCTGATTATAACTTATTTTTCCCCCACAGTACTTCAAACACCTGATGTTTGTAGATACATTCAGAAAATCCCAGAAAATGTCTATCTGTGCCTGTAAGAACACGGAGATCTTTGAAAATCTGGTTCCAAGGGGATTTTGAAGCGCTGCCCTGTGGTTTACACTTTATTATGTGAACTTTTCTGCTGTCATGTTCATCCCTTCCACTGATGAAATGTAGTGTGGTAGAGGGACTGTTTACCTCCAAATACATGTGGCTGCTACTCAGCAGCATTTACAAACTGCTTTTTGACTGGAATGATTCAAAGACAGTGATTTGTTAATTCCAGTAATATATTGCAAATCCAGCCTGTTAAAGAATGCTTTGTCAAATAAATCACCACTTCACCAGCTTGCATTAACCTACTCAGCACGTATGTGTAGCAGGGATGTTAAAGCTTGGACTACTTATGCAAAAGAATAGAATGCTGGCAGGTCCCATAATATTGCTTTTGACTTTAAATAAAATATGGTGTGAATTCAACATAACAGCACACATCAAGCATGCTGCCTGATAATTTGGTTTGGATTCTAACCAATAGAATGCTTACTCAAGTGAAACATGATCATAAGTACACCAAATCCGAGGCACATTGTGATTCAATGCAAAATGCTCAGTGTTAAATTTGCTTGGATTTTTTTCTCCTTAATTGAAACTCTTTCATTGCAACAGAGACAACAGAAAAGAATATCTTCAAGGAGCCTTGCCAGTCAAACACTGGATTTATCAAAGTCTACCCAATGAGCCTGAAGCTTCTATAACAGTAGTTGTAAAGAGAGAATTATTTGAAGATTATTTGCACTGAAAGTCCTGGTTTTGGGTTGTTTGTTTTGTTTTGTTCTTTTTTTCTTTCCTAAAGAAAAATTGTCTTCAAATGCTTTTCCTTATTATTTTCCCTGATTTCATTTATAAGAGCAAGAACCAGGAATGCCAACATCAAGTCATGGAGAAATATGAAGAAAAGAAACCTTCATGTAAGACTTGTCTAGACTTATTGTGCTAGTTGCAGTGAAGATTTAAAAGACTTATTTCAGAGCTGCTGTATTTTATTGCTTGGTCTGGGTAAATTTTCCCCTGCCTTCCTTCCTTTCCCACTGCCCTTTTCTCCTTCTTCCCCTTTCAGTCCCTTTAGATTCTATAAATACAAAAGAAAAAAACACTTCTTACAATAAGCCAGCAAAAATACAAATCCTGATGAATATACTTCCCAAAGTAGGCACAGCCTCTCTAACTGACTGAGGATCAGAAAGAAAGATGAGCCCCTGATGAAAGCACCCAGTGAGTCACTGGGGATGCGGTTCTGCCTTGCTCTGCAAGCAGTGAGCCACAAATTCAGAAGTGCTCAGTTCTGTGACATTTATGACCAGATTTTCCAGCTTAGTTCACTGCTTCATGTCCAATGTCCCGAGGAAAATCTAGCCTTTAAAGTCATTCTTCCTGCATGACTTTCACTCAAGTCCATATGTTAGTGGTCTCTGAAGGCCTGCGGACAGCACAAAGGACATATAAGGCTGAGGGATGAAGACAAAAGCTAAGGCAGAGGAATTTGGGCTTATTTTGCTTCCTAAATGTTAGCCGAGTTCTTTGGAAAACCTTGTCTTTAATCTGAATTCTCCATCTGTATGATGCAGAATTATCCTTTCTTCTACATACATCCTGCTCGCTTAAAATATAAACTCTTTAAGGCAAAATGGTTTTCCGTGAAGCACAATGGGACCTTGATTCCAGTAAAGTTCATAGAAGCTTCAATAATACAGACAGGGCAGAATCACCTCAGTTTCCACAAATTAGTGTGGTGTATACAAGATATTGATTTTTTTTGCTCTTAGTGAGTTTCCTTTTTCTTCTCTGATCTTTTTGATGGATAAAGATATAGGTTTATGAGGTCAGAGGCATAACACAGAAAGAGCAATTTAACTCTGCAACAGTAAAAAGATATCTGAGCAAAGTAACAATCTGCAGAGGAAAAAAGAAATCTAAAGATAAATAAGAAGTTGAAGAAAGAACAAATTTTAAAGAAAATTCCCCTCTAAAGGAGATGGAAGATGAAAGACAAACGGTCTTTAAGATTAAAGAGAACTACCCATACAGAAGTCCAACAGCATTTTGTTCTAATGTAGTAAAGGGGAGAAACAAATAGACATAAGAGAGATGAAGGGAACTGTAAATCCACAGGAAACAATGATAGGAAAGAGAAAAGTAGGGTAAGTAGGAATTAACAAAAAAGGAAGAGCTTTTGTAGGCCAAGAAGTCCGCACATCAGAATATTATTTTAAACAGATAGGTCTCTGCTTCCTCGAAGCTTCATGGAAAAACTGACTATGAGAGTCTCAGCTGTGGTCTTATATATCTGGTCTGTTAACTGACAGCCCTCTTTCCCAGCAAAGCTCTGTCCCTACTTCCCCACCCCACCCCCAGCAGCCTTCTCTTATTTATAGGGCAGCAATTTGGGGTAAGTGAATATCCATCATGACTGCTTTGTGTCCGTTAAGGGTCTGCTGATACCTACCTGACTCTTATAACACAATAAAGGTGTCAGGACAAGCTGTACAAACCACAAACTCTGATAAACTTTTACTTCATTAAGCTTCTTATTTTGTCTCAGTGTCAGAAATAAAGCAGGGGGACTGTGGCTGTTGTGGAAAGTGTCTTTAAAAACTCTTAATGGACACACTTGAAAATGGTGGTCAAGCGGCTGAGCATTGCAAGCTGAGGATGAAATTTTTGATGTTTTCCCTAGCTAAAAGGTGATCATTACACTGTCAGACCCTATTTATCTGAAATAACATAACTTTTTGCTATAGAATCAGAGAACGGTTTGGGTTGGAAAGGACCTTAAAGATCATCTAGTCCATGTAATGCCAGGTAAGGCTTACAAGTGCTGGCATTCATTACCCCACTGATGAAACCAAGCTCTCAGTCTATATCTTACCTAAGGAATTCTAGACAGCAACATCTGTGCAGAAAATGCATTTTCACAGAAGAGTTCATTTTAGTGGTGATCTTACATGAGAAGGTGCTTGGCAGTACACTAAAATCCATTTAAAATGCCATCTTGAAGCATAGGATGAAGGAAAGCAGGACACAGACTCCTGAAAACATTGGCCAGAGGTAACTGGCTAATTTAGCCTTGGATTTGAAATAAGGATCCATACTCATGTACCTTCCAAACTAAACCTGCGTCTGGCAGAACACACATAAACCTCACTTCAAAATAAATGTATTGCAGCCACCCTCCTCTACACACACACACAAATATAGGACTTCTGTGTGCATAGAACTCAAAGCAATTTTCAAGGCAATTTTCTATCTTTGCTATGATTTGCAGTATAAGTAAATGTCCCAGCAGTGGGTAAATTATAATTCTTACCTTTCTATTAGAAGAAAAGAAAAAAAATCCCATTTTCTTTTATAAAATGTTTGTTGAAGACCTTGATTTATTCTTAAATAGCCATGGAAAGGGAAGACCTGTCTGTAACCTGTGAAGCGCAAAAAATGAATGTTAAAGAATGCATGATGGGACCTGGCTAACATAAAATATTAAGAATGCAAGTAAGGCAGTGTGGATATTGCAAGCCTGCTGCCATCTAATTAGAACATATTGTCTCCTTGCAAAGTTATAATACAAATGTTTTACTGCATATACCCAAACTCTCTGCTTTTCACCCACAAAATACCTGTGAAAATTTAGTATATTTTGTTGGGGGTTTTGGTTTGGTTTTTAAAGAATTACAATCTTTTGTCATTAAGTACCAGCTAGAGAGAATGCTGGAGGTCAACCCATCCTGGGAATTCAAAATAAAACCCTTTGAGTTTCATTTTTTTCTGTATAACCTAAGCTGAATGAAAATGTCTTGAAATGCGGAAGAAAAACAGGGTCCTGTTTGAAATTGGTGTCTTTCTAAGCATACAGCCTACTAAAAGCAAAACCACTGGACATGGTAGGATACTAGCAAATCTATCCCAGGACCTCAGTGCTTCAGGATGTTGCAAATGGCAGAAAAGAACTTGGAATTTGGACTGATGTCTTGTCAGGTTCAAAACCAAATCAAGTTGCACTTGGCTCACACAAGTACTTCTCTTGTGGTCATTTATCAGGTTATTATAACAATTTCAGACCTTTAGACACATTCCCCTCGAGAGGATTAAGGTTCTCTGGGTAGATTAGTCCACAGATCAAGTGCCCCTTGATGGACACATCAAACACAATCTGTTGGTAAACAAAAGATAGTCTTTCAATATTGCTCCTACATCCTTCACTGCCACCAATTAGAGAAAAAGGTACTCAGTATGTCTCAGTCTCATCACATCAATCTGTTGATGTTTAAAGCAGGAGATGAGGTTGGGAACACAGACCCTTTCAAAACCTGAGCTGTCACCAGAAGATGCTCATTTTTGTCTTTTGCCTAAATACCAGAGTGCAGATGAGAAGACCTCTGAATTTCTTACTTACAAATAAAAAGTCGGGTAGGATCTTTGGCCATTCTTTCCAGGCTAAAAAAAGCAAATGCTGTGAACTAACCTTAGGTATGAGTCCATCTGTGAAAAGAATGTTTGTGAAAAGAGAAGGATCTAAGCACTTGAAGTCAAAGCTTGCACTTACAATATTGACAACAACTGGCATTTAAAAGCCATGAGGCAGCCTGAAAGACACTGCAAACTTGGTTCATAATTAATCTATCAAAACTAGACATTTTGGTTTTAGACTTGGAATTGTGCTGGGTTACATTTGCAAGCTTTCTGTCTCATCACAGTAGTTTCCCATTTCCTCAATGCCACATTTAACATGCCTTGCATTAGCCTGCTGGTATCCTACTATCAAGTGTCAACACCTCAACAGTGTGATCCTACACAGGACACTGTGGGACCCAGGATGAGAAATACTTTATCAATGTAAAATCATTATTACTCTAGTCAAAGATTCATGCACATCTGAGGGTGCAAATTTCACATCAGAATTTCTTTCAGGTCATTCTCCTTTCAACAGCCTGCATGAGCATTTCACACAAGACTGCTGCTTTCTTCACAAGGTATGGCAAGCAATGTTTCAGGTCTTGCCAGATGGCCACTACTACAGAGCTGGGAATATTCAGATGCTAGTTTCTCAGTTAATTCTGTGCGTATGTAAGCTCTTTTCAACCACTGAAATCAGTGAAATACTTCTTCCCTCTCTCAGAATAGCATTCTGATTGTACTCCCTGATTGTAGTAACAAAACAACCATCTAGACTACAGATTCTGAGTGTATGAAATAATAAATCACAAGCATAGTTTTGTTTGCATCATCTAGATAAGGACTGCAAAGAATTTCACAAGAAATCTTGTGTTTGAAGCAACGCTTATGAAAGTGTTAACTTGAAAGAGACAATCTTAAAAAAAGACCCCAACCTGCTGGGAATTTGCCTATGATGAATGTAGGGCAAGATCAGCCACTGAGATTTAACAGCATTTCTCACATGGTCTATTAAATGTGGTTGTCATGTCCCATCTGACATGATCTCATTTCTAATTTCAGCTTTGTCAGTGATAGTTAGGGCTTTTCCTGCAAGTGAAGACAGTCTCAGCCTCTGGCACTGACTGTACCTTCTATGAAGCATTAGACGTTTTGACTGAAGATGTTACATGAGTCGAGCTGTCATTAATGAAGGATTTTGTGGTATGAATGAGCAAGAACATTCCCATTAACAGACTCAGATTATTAGTTTGGGTTTGTTTTTTTTTGCAATAGAAAACCCCACAAATGATCTTTTAAGATGTGTGCATGAAGCACTCAGTCCCCAGGCAGCATCCCAGACCTTTTTGCACTTACAGATAAGGAAAGCGCCTAAATATCTAGTGTTCACAGTTTGTAGTACTGTGACTGGAGATTCTGATTCCTGTGGTGACAAATAACAGTTCAGCTCACTTCTTATCCATCCTAGTCAGGGAACACTTAGCAGCAAAACGTGTGACTTTGCTCATTAGCATCCCAGTCAGAAGAGTCATCTTTCTAATGATCGTCCTGACAAGGGTATTGGAACAGGTATCTTCTCTGGGGGAACATGACGAATCTCCATCTATTATAGATACAATATTCATTAGACATTACTTTTACATTCAGTATTTCATTTACCTTCTGTCATGGACCAGCAGCTTTTACATTTTGGTTACTTACAGATCTCTAGCTTCTTACAGTATGTCAACCTCTCACACCGGAGTGGAGTACAAGTCTCCCTGATCTATCAGAAGCTGATCTAGGGAAGTGGAAGAAATATGGCTAAATCAGAACTCAGCTGGAAAGTGGGACTTCGTATAGCTATTGCAACACTGCATTAATGTTTTTTATTGTTAGGAAGACCTAAGATGGTATTTCAGTTTGGTGCTGCATTGTTTTGTATAAAATAAACCAAACAATTGTTTCTTTGCTACGTCTGCTTTCAGCTTAAATGACGTTGTCTGTGCACCATACATAAAAAATGTCTTTCCTCTTCCTAGAAGGTGTCAAAACCACTGTAGGTCTCAGAAGTCAAGGCCATAAACTGCTCCAGAAGATGACCTATATTTTTGGCAGAACTTCTTATTCCTCTTGACACCATGCTGGAGCCTGAAGGAGACTGTGACCCTGGGTGAAATCCACACTGGAGCAGGCCCTTGGAAGGACCTGCGGCTTATGTAGAGAATATGTGCTCCGTGGTTGTCTTTTGTGTGTGTGCCCATTTAACAATAGTTATTTTCTTATTTTTATAACTTTTTTTTTTCCTAACCTTTGTTTGTACTTTTTAGGATTAAAATCTACTGCCCATGTTGGAAGTAGGCTCTTGTAGAAGCCAGTGTCATCAAGGCAGAAGAAGCTGCACCTCAAGCACATATTTTATGATTGGCTGAATCTGTTAAGCCATACGGGAGAAACAGACTTTAATAAGGGCATAGATTCAAGTCTTCCAATTTCCTGCCTGAATTTCTTTCAATGTCAGCAAAGCACATTTGCATTGAACTTCTTTCAATAGCCTGGAGTTCAGTGCAAGGTTAGGCTTGCACTAATCTTTGAAATTGAAAGTGACCTTAACATTTACTGCTAGATGAACTCAGACACAAGTACAGGAATCATTTGAATTACCTCCCCTCTCCTGCGTGTGTGCACATATATAAGTAAATAAACAAGGCCTTATGTTTTGTCCTGTTGAAGAGCTTGTGGAAGCTTTTTTCACTGCTAGGCTGATAAATTGAGTGTTTAGTTTCCTATAGAGGCAGTCAATTTTTGCCTGCTTTTAAATCCCCTCCTCAACTTCAGCTTTGTTTTCCTCACTCCACATTGACTCCAAGTGAACAACATATTTGTCTTCTGCATTCAATTACATATGTGATGCATATTGAAACGGGAGAATGGAAAATATATGAAAACCGAGCAAAGTATTCAGCAAGGCTTTCCATGGTCTTGGAAACCAGATTGTTACGCTGTTCACAACCATGTTCCAGCCCTGTGCTATCCAACAAACTGGTTCCCAAAAGTGGGGAATTCATTCATGCAGAAAAACCTCAATAAAAACTTATGATCCTTGTCCTGACCTTTTCAGATCTAACATTACCAGGCCTGCTTCAGGGCTTTGCAGAAATGTCAGGATCCATCTGCACCAATCACATTACTAACCCAACACCTTTGTTATGTATTCCCAGTGCCAGTATGCCACTGAGTAGTTCCAACAGTGGCAGGAATGTATCTCGTAAGTCCAATAACCTGAGAATCACAGATTCCACTGGGCATATAAGAATATGCTTAATTTCTACTTCTGCCACAAAGCACTTAATCATATGTTTAACTTGGAACCCCATCAAAAACGATTACTGTTAAATGCATGCTTGGACCATCAATTGAAGACTCACGACCTTCAGAAAAGACACATAAGTTTTAGTTTAGTTTTTTTTTTTATTTGGGAGAGTGAGACGTAACATGTGACATGCCAATTATTAATCTGCATTAGTTACAAAATATTGATTATCAAATGATTCAAAACTACCAATATATGAAGCAAAGCTTAATGGCTTTCAGAAGCAGGAAACACAGGCTGGTTTTGACATTCACAACCACTGTTAACCTAAAAAACAAGAGCAAGGGAAAGAATATTTGCATAACATGGGAGGTACAGGATAAGTGCTGGAAAAGCGAGCAAATGTCTTAAACAGAGAAAGAACAAAATTACATTCAGCTATGGGTCATAGGGCACGAATAAAATCTTCAGTCATGGTGATAATAACGCAACTAATGCATTTGTAATGAAGGCTGAATCAATATTAACAGAGGCTGTTTACAGTAGAATAGAATTTTACTCTTGTGGAAAATATTAAAAAGAAAAAAAAATAGATCACAACCAATACAGAAAAGAAAGAACACGAATAATAAGAAAAAAGGACTACCTGTTAAAGTGGCCAAACTGCTGCCATTCTCATGGAGGAACCACTACTACTATAAGCAGGTGGAAGATGATAGTGCCTCACCATCATCCCTTTATGTACTTGCCTCAGCCCCCATCCCTACACCCTCATCAAGACACACAGGTGTTGGCACTATATGTGTCCATCCCATAGAATGGACTGATAAAGTGTGTGGCAGCTACAGCTCCTTACTCCCAATGAACTGAGCAGTGCTAACCACTGATTGACCAATCATTGCGTTGAGGGATTTACCCAGGAACACCTCCAGGGTGGTCAGATTGCTGCCTGCCTTTCAGGGAAACATCACATTACAGCTCCTGTAAAAGTCTCCCAATGAGATCCTCAAACTTCATTAGGGTTTTTATCCCCCCAGTGCTATACGTAACAGTCCAGAAACACTTAATGTATAGGTTTTTGTTCGTGTACCCAGTAATAAACAACCATGAAAGAGCATACATACACCCACATGCACCACTCTAAATTTACAGTCATAGTGCTCTCAATCCCCTCCTTTTCCATGTGGTCTCATTCCCTGGCTTGCATTATCAGTGCAGCACAATGACACAGCTCAGGAAAGTGGACTGGCCAAAAACTAGCCTGACGAGTTTCTAACTGCATCCGCTCCCCAGGCTAGCTCACTGCTTGGTATTGCCTAAAATATCAACCTTTATAACAAATCTGCTAGTGCGAGCTTGAAGATGAAGGTAGGAACATGAGGCTGGGAGTGAAAGACAGAGAGTGACTGCAGCAGCTCTGGTTTAGATTAGCTAAAGCACTGTGGAATTGCACTCTTAGAGTGTAGTAAGGGTTGCACAGTGATTTATGGGCATCCTGACGCACATGCATGCTCGGGAGCGTGTGCAATAATAAATGTGGCAGAAAATCTTGGACAGAAAGAAGAATTACTGTTAATAAAAGCATTAGGGAATGACGGTACCGGGTCTGTCTGCAAAGTATCCAGCACACAATAGCAGTCAAAAAAAGATAGAAATAAAAAATACGAAAGCCTCTACAACAGAGGAGGTTGGCAAGGGAAATGTTCACAGCCTCAGAAAGTTTACAGCCTCTGTGTGTGGAAACGAGGTGCGAGCCCTGCCATCAATTTGAACTGTAGCACAGTTGATCGAATACAGCAAACGTGCTCATGTTAAGGCAGCGGTGCCAGAACCAGATGATTCACAGCCACATGGTTTTCATCCTATTAAATGGAAATGAAGCATCTCCAGCTGAGACACCATCTCAGGGGGAACGTTGCTGCTGTGGCCGTAAAATAGTAATGGGTGAGTGATTTTCCAACTATTCAAACAACAGTGAGTGAGAAGGGCTGCCCTCCTGCTCAGAGATGCCATGCATGTTGTGACCACAACCACACTTCCAAAGCAGTTATTGACAAACCTTTATAAGTTTTCTTAGTTCAGTACACGTTTAACCTACAACTTTAGGGCTATGGGATATAGGGACTCATCTGGATCAATAACAAACTTTCCCTTACCCAGAGAAAAGGTTTCACCATACTGGAGTCCCACAGTGGGTATCTCCTGATTAAACTTCATAGAATCATAGAATAGTTAGGGTTGGAGAGGACCTTAAGATCATCTAGTTCCAACACCCCTGCCATGGGCAGGGACACCTTATACTAAACCATCTCACCCAGGTCCAGGCTTCCACAGCCAGTGAAATGTTCATCAAGTTGAAGGGAAAGTCCTCTATAGGAATTTCCTCCTTTTTAATCATCTTTAGAGCAGTTTTTTTAGGAAGCCATCTGTTCCAATCCATCTTCAGAATAGAAAGACATTGCTCTTCTCTGTGTCTTTTTTATCACCCTTCACCCTTTGCCTTCCCTTCCACAGGTGAATAATAAGAAGTCTTTAGGTACCACAGAAAGTGATGATCAGTGAGGTGCAATGTGGAAGGTATGAGTGATGCTCCATGAGAATCCTGTGGGTTTGTGAATATAGCCCAGAGATAAAGCTGTCATACAGGGACAAAGACTATCAAACAATAGAGTCTGCAGCTCCTGTTGGTGGTCCTGCCTCAGACTGCAAACTGTCTGCAGCCCCACAAGTGCCCAAGTTACCATGTTTGTAGGGAAAGATGAGGCACTTTTCTTGACACTCATTGTTGGAAGGATTCTCTCTCCTAGTTGTGGCACCCAGTTCATTGGCAGAGGCTGCTGTCATCAATTAGGAAGTCTTTACAGGGGTCTAGGGCTGTAGAAGGGATCTGCTCTGCTCTAATAGCTCTAACAAAGAGTCAAAAATCACTTCTTTACTCAGGTGGTCTTCCTGGAGTTGGTACTGATGTTCCTTCCTGATATGAATGCCACACTTCACGGGATGTGGAGTTTAGCAAGGCAGGAAAGGCCTAGAAGTATCAGATTTGAGCCCGTTGAGGTAACCAAAGGCATGATGAAATAGAGACAGCAAGCATCGCACCTCACCTCAAAGGCAAGCTGGAGAGATGAACAGAAGTGACAGAGTTGAGAAACAGTTCATGCACAAAACAATACTATGATCTAAGCTGGGGGTATGGAGCATCCAACAGCCCTACCAGGATGAGTAAATGTGGTGGCATAAGAGCAGTGAGTATGTCCTAAAGCTATTACTGAGGTGAAAAAATCATAACAGGATTGTATATACAAACATACAAAAGTAAATGTAAGTATTGTAAAACCTACATTTAGGTTGTATCACCTTGCCAGGTACAGGGCAGTGCTGTTGAGTCAGTTTGCTATGATTTTTGATGTCTCTTCCTTAGGAAGTTGCTGCCAAACCACACATGTCTTCAATCAACAGAAACAAGCTGCCGTCTAGTACTGAAATAGGACAGCGAAACAAAATCAACTCAAATGAGATAAAAACTATACAGAAATAGAACACATCCCACAAAGCTTGACCACCCTCAACTCAAGATTCATATGAGCAGGAGAAATATTGTGACTTCTTTTTCACAGCTCATCCTACCCTTCTGTCTAGGTGTAGCAAATGTAACTGCTGAAGATTTGCTGCTGCTGTTACCTTCCATGTATATTCTCCCATCTTTGCGGGTTGGATGACGCATCAGATGTTTTTTGTACAACATATCACCTATAGTCAATGAGAGACACAACATCCCACCTGTTTGAAATCAATATCTAAGGATGAGATGAATCATACTTCCAGAGGTGCCAAAACCCTTTCCCATTGTCTACAGAGAGAACCTAGACAATGACCTCAAATTAGGCACTTAGATCCCAGATGCATCTACATTAATGAGTGGTCTTATCTGCAAACTCTCAAGGCTTTATGTTACATTCACTAGTCAAAGAAGAGCTTTCCTTTCCTCTGACACTCTCTGCAGGATAGCCTGTGAACCAAGCCACATACTGTTTACAGACATAAAGTGATAATGTGGGGTTTTTTGTGTATTCCTGCAGCAGAAGGAACTGTAAATGTTGTCCTCTTTGCTTTCTTACTTCAAGCTGCAATAGCTAAGGTGGTGAGATCTTAGCAGAGAGGAAATGAGGTTCAAAGAACACTCATTAGAATGTGTTTGTCTAGTCATGTCATAGAGGATTGATGCAAAGTTAAACTCTTCCCTGCAGTGCAGATAAAACCTGTGAAGTTATGACATGGATGTATATCCCTGTTACCAGGGGCATCGTTTCAAATAATATGTTGCTCCAGGTCATTCTTAAATCACACTGGCTGTTGAAACGACTAAGGTGTAGCTGTAATTTAACCCCAGCTGGCAACTAAATATCACAAATGAGATGGGGAGGAGAATAGTGAGAAGGTAAAACCCACAGGTTGAGATAAGAACAGTTTAATAATTAAAATAAAGTATAATATAATGATAATAGAAACAATAATAATAATAGCAATAATAATGGGAAAAATGTGAGAAAAGGAAGAATAAAATTCAGAAAACCCAAGTGATGCACAATAGAATTGCTTACCACCCGCTAACTGATGCCCAGCCTGACCTAAGCAGCTATCAGTCCCTTCTGGGTAACTCCTCCCAGTTTATATACTGTTCATGATGTACTGTGGTATGGAATGTCCCTTTGGCTAGTTCAGGTCAGGTGTCTTGTCTCTGGTCCCTCCCAGCTTCTTGTGTCCCTCCTCTCTGGCACAGCGTGAGAGACCAAAAAGTCCTTGATCAGGGTAAGTGCTACTGAGCAACACCTGAAACATCCGTGTGCTATTAGCATTGTTCTCAGTCTGAAGCCAAAACACAGCACTGCACCAGCTATTAGGAAGAAAATTAACTCTATGTTGGCAAAAACCAGAACAGTATAAAATGTGAATTGAAAGACTCGTGGATATTCTTACTGACAAGAAGAATATTAGCTTAATTCTTTTCTTCATTCATAGTCAAAAGTAAATTAGGATTGCGATGAGAGAATATGAACTGAGTTGGCTTTACCTTCTGGCTCTTTTACATCTACCTGGAGAAGTGCCCAAGTGTCAGTAGAGTATTATTTCCACAGTTCCCCCTGACATGACTAAAACACAGACAATGCATGCAAGCTCACCATCATAGCAAAAAACTGATTTGGGGTCCCACTGAAGTGAATAGTTTTATCCACTGCCTTTGACGGTTGTGAGAAAACCTTGAGCACTGAATTTCAGAAGTAGACAGATCCTTTCTAGTCTCCTGAGGGAAAAAGGAGACATTTTTGCTGTCTGGTTGGTTAGAAAAGTGGATGAAAGATTCATAATGTGGTTTTACTCTGTACTCAAACTTGGCTCAAATCTGCACAAATCACAACTGAGACCATCTGTCCAGCCAACACATTTCTAATTTCTGTTTACTGTGGTCCTCTGTTAAGTCTGCTTTCCACTGCTGCGTGTTCAAGTAACCCTCCTTTAAAGCTGTTAATAAAATTAATGTGAGTGTAATAATGCAAAGAATGCTGTATTAAACACCCAAAATTCTCACTGTTGATCTTTTGCAGTTAACTCGAGAAGCGAAACGAAGTTAATGTGATATTAACAGTTAGCTGGAAATCCAGCTGGGATCTCAAGATAATAGATCAAAAGCTGTTGCTGAAATCAGGGCAAAATAACTGCAGGTGGACAAGCTGACCTAATATTTACAGGTCATTTTAAACAACAATGATGTCTTTATTCTTCCCCTAATATGATCCCTTTGTATTTGAAATATCCTGGATATTAGCCATATGTGTGCATCTGATATAAACCTTCTGCTAGTAGCCAGCTGACACAACGGGATGATATATCATCTTCTGCTGCTGGATGTGGCAGAAAGATACATGAAGACATGTGAGATAAGGAAGTCACAGGCAGAGCTCCCTGGATAAACGAATGGTTCCTCGAGGACCTTTGCTAGCTGGTATAAGTCAGTTGTCCAAAGGGAGAAAGAACATTTACAAAAGCCACAAAAATAAGTACTTTCAGAACAAACCATCACACATAAAAGCTTTGATATGAAAAAATTTACATCCCATGATTGCAGTCTGAACTTTCAATTTACTGAGCTGGT
The DNA here is from genome assembly GCF_028554395.1 of Pezoporus wallicus. Classification (NCBI taxonomy): domain Eukaryota; kingdom Metazoa; phylum Chordata; class Aves; order Psittaciformes; family Psittacidae; genus Pezoporus; species Pezoporus wallicus. Next base: position 749,119 of record NW_026637098.1, on the reverse strand, counting down.
CAAACCAAGAAGAGCTGGAGGTCTATATACTTGCAGAGAATCCCCTGATCTTCCCTGAAATAAAATACCCAAACATATTTATTGTGGCTTGTATCTACTAATATGACCTCTTCTAATGATATTTTAACTACAGCTAATAGCAAATGTGCAGATACTAGGTCATATAAGTCCCTAGGTGCATGAAGACATCAGAAAAATGAAAGTGCCTTTTATCTATTTGCAATTCATGGCAAAGAAATCTTAACAAGATTAAAACCAAAAGGCACAACTGGTAATTTTTCATGTGTTGAACTAAAAAGTGTCACAGTAGAGCAAGTAAATGTGCTGTATTGTACCTATCTTGAAAATCCTAATAGCTGAGAGGGGATTTCAAGTGATATTTGTGTTTTTGAAGTGTCTCAGGAGTTTATTCCTTGCAATAAGGACTATATTAATGAGGTCTAAGAAGATGTGAATGTCACTGTAATTTCCTTCTATGGTTTAGCTGTTGTCAAAATATCAGAAGCAGGTGGAATGGGTAAGTTTCTCTGAATTTTGACCCAGAAGCCTCAGAATTTGAAGAAAACAGGACATCTTGACAAATATATGTCTTCAAACATAACCATGACATAGTGGGAAGACTGAATTCATTGCTTAGGGGACATCCTTAGGGGACACTTTGGGAATATACTTCAATGATACGTGAAATATGTTCAGTAACACAGCTTCAGTGGAGGAATAAAACATCGGCAATTAGCATGAGGCTTGAAAAAGATACAAACTAGGTATATTGTATGAATATAAGTGAAAAAAAAGTCTAATTTTTCATCAATTTCTTCACTATGCACTAGCAAGGTATTTAAGAAATAGAAACGTGTGTTTAGATATGGATTAAATATGGATTGGGTGTTTAGATACAGAGTTAAGCAATAGAAATGAGGCACCCTACTCCATCTATCTAAGAATTTTTGTTGTAAAGAGCATATGGAGATCCCACAAACAGCACTAGAATGTAAAGGTGTCCAACACCTCTGAAATCTAGATCATTTTAACTGTGTGTTAAATATAGGAAGGGGTACCTAGCTTTGTGCATCGCTTTTGGAAAGTTTGGCCTCGAGTAATAATTGCTTATGCAAAATGCAATCCAAGATTAAAAACATCCAAAATAATGGCTTTTAATGACAAAGTTAATTAACTGACTTGATCTAAACTTGCAGGGCCTCATCATTTCTAAAATGCACTGACTTGGATTCTTAACTCTGAAAGGAAGTGTAATTAGATCTGCATATTTAAAAATCCTAATCTTAATGAATGCAGGAATTAATATATATCTGTATCTACAAATAAGGGGATAAGAGGGCAACAGTTCTCAAGCATTAAACCACAGTTTTCTCTTTTTATGAGACTAGAAGATGGTGATAAAAGTGGGGACTAAAAAGGAAAGAAAAGAGAAAACAACAAGGATTTACTAAATAAAAACATTGAAAGTACAGATGTGTCTGGCTGGTCATCAAATGGAGCACAGAATGAAGTGTAAGGGAAAGCTTGCTTTGAAAGATAAAACATATGCTAAGATTTATGTTAAACTTTACCCTTTGTTAATGTTATCTGCCATCGAGAATCTCTGCTGCATCACTCTTCCCTTCCCAGACATTGCTCTTTATGCTGTAGAGTGTTAGATCTCTTTGACTGTGTCATCATGAGGTTTCTTTCCCCTGACTGCAGCCAGCAAAGAGTCTGTCTTGCAATAAGAAGGGAATAAAAGCAAATCTAGGTAAAAAGCAGGAAGAGTCTGGGTACAGAGTGAGAAGAACAGATGAAATGAAGAAGTAGAGAAGGACTGAGCTGTGGAGTGACCTTTTCCACATTCCCAGGGCTGCAACACTGTAGGGTAGCAGCTAGATCCTAAACTGTTTTCAGGCTGATTGAGAGAGACACTGATTCATACTTCATAAGGATCCCCATGGGTAGGATCCCTCTAAAATTGGTGGAGACCATCTCACAACTTGAATAACATGAAGATACCTATGGAAGAAAAGGCACTTCTCTTCCTTTGGTGGTTTTGAGAGCAAAGGTATATTCGTGTTGCAGAGTTCAGCGCTGATTTTTGAGTCACGGATTATGACTTTCTGAATGTGGGTAGTTGTCAATACTGAGATAACCTGGAAGGATGCAGATGCTTTCAAGAAAGGGTTGAGGTCTCTTTTCCCATTACCAACTTGTGTACTGAGGGTTAAAGAGTCACAAGTCACTACCAGAAGGTGACAATCATCTTTTCAGTGAGAGGAGAAAGAATACTTTTAGCCTGCAGTGACCAATAGACTCATTCCAACCCGCAAGCATAAGAAAAGGACAATCTAATACAGAGCTTAATATCTACTCAGCTAGGAGGAAGAAGCACTTTCAGCTGGTGGTTAAGAACTGAAGAGATAATTGTGTGCTGGAGGTGTGTGTCTCACATTGTGTTAGGAGGGGATTCTAGAGTGGGCTTTACAGTGGCATGTTACAGAAAGTTAGATGGGAGCAGTCACATATGCACAAGGTCAGCTCATCACTACTTCAGAGGCACAGAAATATAGAAAAAAATCCAGCAAAGCAATATTTGAGACAATACCTGATGTAAAGCCAAATACTTTAAATAAAAAATACAGCCAGAGGGGTTTTTTACCTTTTCTCTGATCTCATCCTGAGGAAGCTGAAAGAGAAGACAGATAGATGCTTAGTGGGCAGCAGAGAATAAGCTTCATGTTGCAACCTATGTATGCAAATGAGACAGAACCTCCTTTTGGTAGAACTTGTCTTGTCTAACAGATTCCCAAATTGAGATCCAATGTGAAGTTTGAGTAGCATTTTTGAAAGGAATTCATAAAAGGCCTGTAAATTGCCCCTATTGCCCCATACTGGCTGAAATACTGAACATTTGATAGCTATGCAGACAACATTAATGCTAAAGCAGAAGCAAAGCACAGATCCCTGAGGGATCAGGAACACCAAGAGAAGAAATCCAGATGTGCACAACCCCATGGGAGCACATACTCCCACTCTGAGTCCCCATGAAATCTCACATCTCTTTGGCCAGAGGTTTGATACACCACTGTTTCCAGTCATGATATTTTGCAACAACCATTCTGTGCACAATGTGCTGCTAATAGAAATACCAAAACAAAGCAAACTAAGGGAGAAAATCAAATGTTCTTTAAGATCTGAATGGTTGCTGGCTGACACTGTGTAGAGCAAGACACAAAAATGGCAACTAGGACCCACACTATAGCCAAGTGGGGCAACATTCTGCAGCAAAAGATATTTAGAAAGAGCTGAGAAAAAACAAGGTTCATCATTTTCCCATTGGTTTTGTCATGCACTGAACAGTTCCATAAACTGAAAATTTTATGTACAGATATTACATCTTTATTGCATTCTATTGGAAGGGTGTAATGCACATAGACATCAATCTGAGAAGTTAATTTTAGACTTAAAAACCCAAGTTCATTTTATATAAATTCTCAAGTGGACTCCTTTTAATGTCAGGAAATTATGACAAATGGTATTAAAAGCTAAACTTAATATCAGGACAAAATGGAGGCAGTTATAAGTCTTTAGAAATCACGGTGTGATTTTCATAAATCTTGGGTCAGCCTTTTTTCTGAGCACTGTGCTTAGGAGAATAAAATCATACTGTGTATCTTGAAAGGGTACAGCAGAGTGCAATTAGTCTGATCTGAAATAAAAGGGATATGCATAAAGAAAAGTCAGTAATGAAACAATATATTGTATAGCAGTGCATTATTTGATGATTGAGTGGTTAATTCTATAGAAAAAAATACAATTCCCATGCCAACATGAGAATTATACAGATCTGCCCTGCTGGAAAAAATCACAGATCCATCAGTGGTGGGTTTTTTTGACTGGAAAATGGATGGTTTACAAGGAAAGTGAACACACTCAAACCCCTATAAATATTCGGTAGAACAAATGCTTAAAACAAAACATATAATACAGCCTTTTAGGACCGACCTTTCGGTCCTGCTCTCTATCAAAACCCAACCCAAAAACCAGCAGTCCAACAAATAAGTAGAACCCAAACGGCTGACAAAATAAATCCCTCCATGTGAATTTAAGGTTCGGGCCTTGTCAGGGAGCACCAGGAAAGCCAAGGTTTCTGAAAGCCACTCATTATAATCAAAACATTCTGAAACTCAGCCTTCTTCAAGGTGTCTCTAGCTGAGCACCTAATACCTGAATCATCTACTTTACTTAATTGCTTTTCCAAAACCTAACCTAGGACCCAAATTCCAGTATATACTCAATGTCAGGACAGCAATATGTGGTCCTTTAATGAGATTTCTTTCTCATGCAACTCTTTTCTGAGATGCACGAAGGGGATGTAACATCCTGGGGAGGGACTCTTCATTAAGGACTGTAGTGACAGGACAAGGGGTGATGGGTTAAAACTTCAACAGGGGAAGTTTAGATTGGATATAAGGAGGGAATTCTTTACTGTGAGGGTGGTGAGGCACTGGAATGGGTTGCCCAAGGAGGTTGTGAATGCTCCATCCCTGGCAGTGTTCAAGACCAGGGTGGACAGAGCCTTGGGTGCCATGGTTTAGTGTGAGGTGTCCCTCCCCATGGCAGGGGATTTGGAACTGGGTGATCTTAAGGTCCTTTGCAGCCCTAACTGTTCTATGATTCTATGATTCTATAACATACGCTTTTCAGAGTGGTACTGAAAATTATAGTGAGCCTGGAAATCTTCCAGCAGTATTTTAAATGCTATGGCTCTACAAACAAATCCAACAGTAACAAACCTTTTTTGCTATTAGATTATTTTATTTTTAACTAAACGTGGAGGAAAAATCATCAGCAAATTGGACCATCTGAGGCTTTTTACTTTCCTCCTGATTTATAGCTGTAACTCCCCTGCAAATTTTAAGCTAGTATCAAATCCCTGCAGAATCTTTATCCATCTTAAACCAAATAATTGTCTTCTGCAGTAATACCAATTTTCCTGTGCCTCTAGGCTTGCAGGTTTTGATAGGAAGTTCTTTTGGTTCCTAATTTATTTGGTTATATTACAGTGAGACAAATCTACTTGCAGCCAGTTTCTGGGAGGGTGAAGGAATATAAAACCACGTCACCAGCGTATATTCCAGAAACATTATGAAAATCAGATACAGGAAGAGGAAATTATAGCAAAATGGTACTTCTGAATATATGGGATCTCCTCATGTAACAGAATTATTCACTCTATATGGCCATGCTAAGGGCTATAAAGGACAGTGAAGATTAAAGCTTAGGCCAGGGTCAGGGAGGCTCAGGGGATCAGACTTATTCTTGAGCAGTTGCAGCTCTCTAGAAATTTGGCACCTTGCAATGTGGTTATCTGGACTCCCAACAGCTGATGAAAAGAAACAAGCACCTCTGGAGGATTTGCTTCTCATCCTAAGGCAAAGGTCTGTAACAGGTAGATAATTTTTCTGCAGAAACATAGATCCAGCCAACACCATTCTGAAATGAACTTCTGAAATGAGAAATTTCTAACCCATTTTTCATTCAGCTTTAGTTTGCATGCAGTTTAAGTATTCCTTTCCATTAAGAAGGTAGTGGTGGTCCAAAAACCCATTTGTAGCTCTGCTGTCATGACATCTGGGCTGGAATCAGGACACAAGCCCCTGGCTGTTTGTAGACATGTCTTCCCCCTGGTTCTTCATGCACCTCTGCAGCTTTTCAGGCTAAAAAAGCATAAACATCCTTTATTTTTCTCTTACAATCTGTTGGAGAAATAGCTTCAATGGTGAAGTTATGAGTTTTGCAGCTTGAGTTGGCTTCCTTATATCTATGAAAGCGGAGTTATCTCTTTTTTTGCATAAGCAAAGATAGTAAGTGCAAAACTAGGGTATTAACTAGCACCTCTGATCTTTTTCTTCTATACAACACTTTTTTATTGTTATCAAACTGTATATATATATACCCTTCCTTACTCAGATTGATTAGTATCATGACTTAAGCTTGGGCATTTGCCCACAGATGTAGACAGGTTCCTACTTATAGAAATCTATCATCAAACAACCTAAATTCCTTTAATAAGGGGGCTTAAACCCCAAATTCCCATGCACTTGCCTACAAAGGGTTATTAAACCCTTCAAGTTATCTCTGTGAATTCAGACCAGTGACACTGACATCCCTGTTCCTGCCTGAGTGGAAAAGGGATTTGTCTAACCTAAATTAGAACATAAATAAATACCCCCACACACTCCCATATTAAGGTACAGCTTAATTATTATAAGCAGTAAAATGCCCATGTTAAAAGACTTAGGAATCAAATCCAAAACTAACTGGGTGTCTGACTCATAATACTCCATTTAGGGATTGGCTATTTGTTCCTTTTGGAAAATAAGCTTTTATTTTAAAACAGGTGAGCTGGTTTTTTTTTTTTTTATATTATTTAAAACCAGCTCATTTGATATTTATGCACCTTGTTCTGAGTAAATAAAAGAGGCCCAGACTGTAAATCTTCAGCATACTGAGGATTTTTATGCTGCTCTTTTATGAGCCTTTGGACAAAATTGCAGCAACTTCATTGTTTATCTGCAGACATTTTGGGAACAAGTCATTGTTCCTGGAACTCTGCAGGCTGCTCGAAACCATATTTTTGAAGCTGTATTGGTCTCAAGAAACCAGCATTTCGAAATCTTCATTAACCATAGGTATCTGCTGCTCCAGTAACCCTATTGAGTTGTTCTTCTCTTTTGCTAAGCAACAAGACAATTAACTTGACCTCTGCCTTCATAAATTTAAGTTGGAGCTTCAGCAGTTAATTACAGCAAAATGACAGCAACATTACACTTTAGGCTGGGCAGTTTTCATTTCAGCAGGGGTGATGTTTTCTGAGCATCAGTATGCACTGAATTACAGTATTAATTTGAAATGGTTATTGTAATCTCAGCAATGATTAAAGTATCTAGGACAATTTGAAGGCAAAAGAGACACCTCGGTTGTATTAAAGCAGACAATGAATAGTCTAAGTGACAGTCAGGCAGTAACGCAGACAGATTCTGGACTGTATTGTGTGCTGATTTACTTCCTTCAAAGTCAGGGGAAATTTTCTCACAGCAGCTTCAGTTATAAGCAATACTCTTGCAAATATGTAACAGGACACTCAAGGCACATTGTTTAAAATTCTCCAGAACTTTAAAGTTAAAAATCATGTAATTCCATAGTTTCTTCCTTTTATGAACCGGCCATAAAGCAAGCTTCTGCCTGTGGGATTTTCCTTTCGATGCACACCATACAATGCGGCATTTGCTGCTGTTCTGATTTTGCAGCATGTCTACCTGAAAAATCCTGCATCATTTGTGAACTGAAAGCAGGAAGCAGGTTATTTTGTAAAACCAGTTCTCAGCTCAGGACTCAGCTATATATTCTCGCTCATTTTAAAAGGACATCAATAATTTGGACCGGCGGCATTTTACATAAGTCCTATACTGCATAACTGGCTTGCCTTAAACAAATATTAATAAGGTGTTCTCCTTGTAAATTGGTCTTTGCAGTGACGCGCTGCTGCTGTTACAGACCATCATGTGCTGAAGGCATTTCCTGTCTTTTTATGGATATATTCTTGGGGTTGTCACTTCTCAGACTGCTACAACTGCAGTTCAGCTTTGCAGGTTTGAGTTTTAGTCACCCTCAGTCCTTCAGAGATCCAAATTATGAGCCACTTAATATCTGACTTCTGAACTAAAGAGCAGCTACACCTGTGTGGCTGTTTCAGTACAAGTCTTTATTCCTCTGAGGCATCAGAGGAAAATCACTTCAGGGTACTCCAGTGAAACTATTTTCTCACTACTGCAGCACATCTATATAATAGAGGTTTATGCAACGCAGATACAAGCAACGCAGTTACATCAGTGCAGAAACCTAATGCAGAGGAAAACCTCCCTACCTCTGCAAGTCATTGCTCCTCAGGGAAAGTGATTTTATAAAATCACATAGGAGTTTCTGTGTCCACTGTTATAGTCAGCTCTTATTAGGGTTCAACTCCTCTTGAAGCATCCCAGAAAAGGAACTTCCATAAATACAGCTGATAAAACTTCTAATTTCTTTTCCTTAAACCAGCAATGCTGTGCTATTGGATGTTCTGGACCATAAAGTAGCTCCCCAGCAGGCACAAGTTTAGTTCCCCTGTTGCAGATAGAAGGCTGCCCCCATTTTCCCCCTTCTTTCTCATGTAGGCAATACTGTCAGACCACAGCAACTTTGTAAAACTAAAGTGTTCCTTTCCAGATCCAACCTTTTATAGAGACATTGAAGCTGGTTTTCCACCCCTGCATATGAGCCCACTATCATGTCTCCTTCTAACCTCCTCCCTGCCGGTTCTGCAAGGCTTGCTATGATTTAGACTTTGGTACACCATCAAAACATCTTTGCCTCTAGCTGATTACGTTCTGCCTGTAATTTCTTTGGTAATCACAGTCGTGTGGTTGTTCCTCTATCTAAATGAAGTGCTGCTGGCAGTGCTAGTGCAGGGCTTGTGAAACTGGAATGAGGGAAGAAAAGCTGGTGTTTCACAGGGGAAGGCAAAAGAGGATTGAGCTCACAGCAAATGTTGAGCTCTTAAAGGAAGGCGTATAAGGAACACTGCAGCTTTGCAGTGGCTGGTGAATACATTGTAGAGCTCTCAAAAATACAAAAAGCTACATGGCTGCACTGATAGTTTAAAACTAGGACAATCATAATCCTAAATACTTACCTAAAAGATAAGAAGAAAATAAATGATTTTTAAAATGTTCCTACCGGCTTTTTGATCTGTGGTTCATCAAGCATTCACTCTTCATTTTGTTGTATTGGTATATATATATACAAATCTAGTATGGCTTGGGCCAGCGGCTGACCCTGGCTGGCTCCAGAAGTCTTATTGCTTGAGAATACAAGCTAATGTAATTGAGATAGGCATTTTTCCTCTCTATGATTTTTTTTCCCCAGAGATTGAAGAACAAAGATAAACATTCTTCCATTAACTTGATTCGTTTCTTCTACAGTCATGTTCACATTTGTAAACTTCCTAAGAAGGCATAGCTATGTGACCTTATGTATACAAAAAACAGCTCTCCTCCTGCTCCTCCCTCCATCCCCTCTTGATGTTTGGAACCTGTTAGTCAATCCCAATCAAAGTTGAAGGGAATGAGGGAGGAGATTCTGAGAGAATTCAGTATCCATGAGGGTGGTGAAATCTGTCACTGGGCAGAGGAAAGAGGGGGGAATTAGCATCCTCTAAATTGAAAAGAAAGGAAGAACTCACATGAGCCAATTTCTCTGGTGGCTGCTGGCCAGTCTTGCAGGTACCGGCCCGCTAGCTGGCACACATAGCTCTGAAAGAGGCACAACACAAGTTGTTTCTCACCCAGCAAGATACTGAGAGTATCAGAGGGAGAGCTAGACTTAGTGCTGTCAAGGTACAAACCTATAACGGAGCTGGTTTCATTAGCTCTTCTGCTCAAAGAATTACTTATTTCATCCTCTCTTTGACACTGATCCAGGAACCACATCCATTTTCATCAAACAGAAGTTACTGAACTTACTCAGGAGAAATCAGGTGAAATTTGGGAAACTTAAATTAGATGACCCTAGAAAACCTTTGGCTTTACATCCTGGGAAGCTATGAAAAAATATACAGATCAAAAGTGAACTCCAGAATGACCTGTGCCAGTGGATGGTAGAGATTGACTGTTTGGCTGGTCATGGTCATCTAAGTGGTGTGTTGAGGCCATGCCACTTCTACAGCCAGTCACAAATATGCAATAAGCATTACATTTTAATATTCCTGATCAATTTATGGCATCATGTTTCAGAAAAGGCAGCTGTGAAGTACAGCAAATTAACAGAATAAGTCAGTGATCATGAAATCATATATTCAACTTTAATAATTTCCTTTCGCATTATACACGGGATTGACAATGATGGAATTTCAAATGTAATGAATGAAACTTCTACAATAGGTAACACCTGGGAGGAGGAAATAAGACAAGGTAGGTAATGCACTTGTGTTTTAGCTTTTCAACTCCAGAGACTTGATTTCCAATCTCTTTTAGATCACAATGGGGAAGAGGAGAAAGAAAAAGGGAAAAAACTAGAGGCTGCTGTTAGAGTCCTTGTATAATATGCATCCTTTGGGTAATATTTGCTCAATGCCATCATTTGCACCCAAAGATCATTCCCATCAGATACTCTGATCCTATCACCCCTGTGTCTTCCCAGTAATAGTGTTATCCCTAATTGTCATTGGTGTGACAGAGGAGAATCAGGAGCTCTCTGTATACAGCCGCTTGTGAGATGCCAACAGGGGACAGTGCATCAAAGAGGATTGCATCTGACACAGCTCTTTTAAGGAGTTGTTTAGTTTCCCAGAGAACTGGGAAGCTTGACTAATCCAAATCGCTTTGCAATACCTTCTTTTAAGTGAGTTTCGCCATGTAGTTTCTCACTGACAAAATCCCTTGTTTTTCTAGGGGTGTAGAGAAAGATCAGTGCATAAAAGACCATCTGTCTCCTTGCAGCTGACAGGCTAAAAGATGGTCTTTTTCTTCTCTCTGGAGCAGGTTGCAACCCTCAAAATCTGGAGGCAGTGAACATTTGTTATTTCTGTGAAGCATTAGCCTGCAACAAACATTTCTTTTCCTGTGATTTGGTGTCCTAGGATAATCACTTGGCCACTTAATGGGCTCACCTCTGTGTGAGGTCCTGGAGCCTCTCACACCTGACACATACTCATATATCAGGTATTGATGGTTCGGCTTCAAGACGGGATATAATTGTGCCTTTCCACCACATACACAAGCTGGCTTTCCAGCGGGAAAGCTTTCCTTCCTGCTTACTGATAAAGGCTTTTGGGAAAGAAGTGAGGTTTTCCCATCTGTCAGAGGTATCAAACCAGACACCATTTCCTCTATTGTGGTTAGTTCTGTGCAATGAGAAGCAAAGAACCGTGTGACTTCTATTATTGCTTACACTAGTACAGCTTTTGGAGCCTAAGGCTCTTCCATGGTATGTGCTTTGCAAACTCAAAATAATAACCTCTGCCCATCCTGGGGGATTCTAGTGTGAATAGGTGAGCCAGGCAAAGAAAATAGAGACTAATATTCCTGATTCAGGGATGGAAAACAGGCATGGAGAGACTGAGCAATGAGCCCAGAATAACACTGGGATATAAGGGCAGAAGTGGGAGACGTATTCAAGTCTTTTCCCAGTTCCTTTACTGCTCTGTTTCTCTGCAACTTTCCAGTTGGTGTTCACACCATTCCACCCCAGGCATGTGCTTACACTTGTGTCCAGAAAACATAAATACATTCGATAGCCTTTAACATATGCAACAGGCAGGTGTGGGAAGCATAATCCACAATTCTAGGTTACTCTGTCCTTGTTTTAGGGTGTCTCATAAAAGAAATCCAGTTACTCACCCCCCTTACACATCAGACATGCAGGGGACTAGCGTGTTATCAGGTTAATATCTAACAGCTGAAAAATGATATGCTATATTTGGGGAAAGATGCTTTCTAATGTAAAGTATAATCTCATATTTGGTGGATTTGAGTTTTGCACATGTCACTGGATCAGCTGCTGCTACTACCAGATAGGTTTATCTCGATACTTACAGAGCTAAAAAATTGCATATGTGTATCATGTGTATTGTGGTCTGTATATCCTATCAGCCACATTCAATTGCTTATTTATGGGAATCAGGGATTTTTTTCTTGGAAAGAAGATGCAGTTTTTTGCCTTCTCCTCTCCCTGCATAATTTTTAGGCATCTGGGTTACCAACATGCCCATTTCCCCATCCATAAAGTATGAACAATAATATAAGACTGTGGATAGTATGAAACTGAAATCCTTAACTTAGTCATGACATCAAAATGTAAGCCACTGTAGCATTGACATTCCTGGTGAGTCAGTCGGGGCAAGAGAGTGCATGTAACGCTTTCTTCTTGGTCGATGTATTTTAGGAATAAGGACAGCTTCAGTTGTAAATTGCTTAATGCAAACAAAGGGGATATTTTTTTAACTAGGAAAAGGAAGGCAAGTGCAGGAAAAGAAGTGGGAATCCAGGAAAATCATAGAATCATAGAATAGTAAGTGTTGTTCAGCTCCATATAAGGTGGAGAAGTGAAAGAGACTCCAGTGCTGGGTTTTAATCTCAGAGTTCACACAGCTCATAAGAAAAAACACTTCATATGGCAAATCCTCTTTCTCGGGAGTAGGTAACTCTAGCTTTCATCAGCCAGAACTTCCATGCTTTCCAAGAGAAAGGTTTAATAGTGTTTTTTGTTTCCACCATGCATGCAACACAATGCAGTGTCAGAGCTCCCTTCACACCAGCGGCCACTGCTCAGAGCCATGATGTGTCTTGGGCTTGCTTGGGAAAACAGCAGAGTCACGGGCTGTGGTCTTGATACTCCACTGCTTTTCCCTACAGCTCCCCAGGTTCAAACTTAGCATAGTGTTTTCCCAGCTCTCTGGCTGGTTATTTCTGCACAGTTTGCCATTAACAAAAGACTGTGAGAATGATCACGCTGGGTCAGACTAAAAGCCCTGCTAGCATCCCGTTTCAGACAATAATCAACTCTGGATGCCCGGGAAAAGCATAGGAGCAGACATGCATGTCATCCTACTTCCTCGGACGACTTGTTCAACCTTTATCAGCTTGTGGCTTAGAGCTCTGCTAAATGAGAGGTGGTGTTTTCATATTTAACTGACCTTAGTGTAGGACATTTTTTTCCTATGAATCTCTTCAGTTTCTGATGCATTGATGTTAATAAGGGCAGGTCCATTACATCCCCTGCTCACTTAGGCTGAGCACTTCACAACTCTTTAAATGCTTCTTCAGACATGTGGGAGAAGCTTTCTGCTGTGCAGAAAACAGCCCTCTTTCATGCTGAGTAAACCGTACTGCTTTATAGAGAATATAATCCAGGATCTTGCAGCCAGGGAAGAGGAGATGCTGAGTTTTAAATGCTTGTTTACAAGCATGTGAAATTAATAGGTTTGATTTTTAATACTTGAATTATTTGTGTGCTTCATAACCTACACGGTAAAAAGGACTCAAACCCATTTCAGTTACTTTTGTTGCCCACTGTATATCCACAACTTTCTCGCACTGTCAAATACTCCCCCTTCCCAAGGGTTTTGCTTCTGCCACTCTTATTTTAAACAGCAAAATTTGTTGTTGTTGTGGAGTTGGCAGAAACAGAACAACGTATGTTCGAACTTGTGTCTCTACATCTGTCTGAGAGGGGCAGCTGTAGCTTTAATATGGTCCTTCTTTCCTTGCCAGCAGATTAGAAAAGGATTATGGAAAAGAAGGATACCAAGGGAAAGCATCATTTCATGTCTGTACTTAGGCAATACTCCAGCTGGCATCAGTCACTATTTACTCTATGTTTTACATGTGGGATCAACAAGGGAGATGCAAAAACTGAGACCAGGAAAACCTGGAAGTATAAAGCATATTGTCTGTCTGTTTTCATACCCATTATATTTAGTGCCAGCCTGCAAGACAACTACAGTACACACAGGAAGGATGGATTAAAGATTTGGGCACTAGCTGGAATTTGTGGTTTTGCTCCACTAGAGGTTCTTCATGTAGCCTCGGCAAGATCGGAATAAAGTGTAACCACAGCAAGTAAAGAAACACTGTGAGAGGGACCATCAGGTGAGTTGTGATGTCTCCACAGACAGTACAGAGCCATGCAGAGACACAGCTCAGGACTGGGCAGAGAGAAAGCTGGTGTAGACTTCTCAAAATTGGCTACTTCCAGCTAACATGGCAGACATATGGATATTCCAACATCAGAATCTGATGCAAGGCACAAGAAATAACCAGACAGATAGAATCATAGAATCATAGAATAGTTAGGGTTGGAAAGGAACTTGAGATCATCCAGTTCCACCCCCCCCTGCCACGGGCAGGGACACCTCACACTAAACCATGGCACCCAAGGCTCTGTCCAACCTGGCCTTGAACACCGTCAGGGATGGAGCATTCCCAGCTTCCCTGGGCAACCCATTGCAGTGCCTCACCACCCTCACAGTAAAGAATTTCCTCCTTATATCCAATCTAAACTTCCTCTGTTTAAGTTTTAACCCGTTACCCCTTGTCCTATCACTACAGTCCCTAATGAAGAGTCCCTCCCCAGCATCCTTATAGGCCCCCTGATAGATAGAAAGAAGGAAAAGCAGATTCCTAAATCCTAAATTATGATAATGAAAATCTCTGTTTTTCAAATTTCTAAATTCTAAATATCTTACATTGTTTTCAACTAAAAATTCCTTAGGAACTCAGAAGTTCCAGTTTTGCATTTGTCCCCAGATAGATCTGCCCTGGCTAGGCTGAAAGGCATGACACCCATCCTATGCCCAAGCCCGGCTCGTGCAGAAACCATCCTTAAGTCTCATGTGGCTCTCATTCCCTTAGGTCTTAGACTGTACCTGACACAGACCAGTGGGATTAGGTTGTGCACCAAATGCAGTCCTGACAACCGTTTGTTTGGAAGCATGACTTAAAAATAAGAAGCCAAACTTTGTGCAGGATGAAGCACTCACTTGGGCTCCATCCCACAGCCCAGATCTGGTACCAGATCTGATACAGTCTCCGTATGTCCCCCATATGCAGCCAGTGTTCTCACCATTAAGATGTTCTACCCCACCTCTGGAAACTGTGTATATAATCTATGTAATAGGGGGATTATGGGCTATGAAAGTTAGCACACATATGAAAAATTTCCAACTAATGTCCCACTTTGGGTACCTTAGTTCTCTCTTTAAATTTTTCCTGTCAAAGTAATGGAAGTTGATGCAAGTCATGGAAGTTTCACTTCACAGTCAAAGTTCAAGTTGAAGTTCTTGGGCCATAGGCATTTGTAAAGGCACTTGCCAGTTGCTACAGGTTTGAGCTTAAGTCTCTTCCCAAGGGTTTAATTCAGGTCGTTGTGTAAGGAAAGCTGTTGTGCCAAGTAACAGCAAATGACAGACTTTAAATCCACTACACTGAGCCTGTAATAGTCAGGAAATTCATTTAAGGGATAGAGTGAAAGTTCCACTGGATATTTTCTTACTATGAAAAGTCTTCCAGATGTAAGACAGTGAATCATCTCCTAGGGCAGAGGAGAAGTGTAAAGCAGAGCGACTCTTAAAACTTGTCAGAGAGCAGGGCATCTGCACCAGGGAAGGCATTACACAAATGGACATGAGATGAGTTAATAGGCCCTTTCTCTCTCCATTTGAAATACATGGTCCAGAAGAAAATATGCAAACATCAGGGCCACCTACTGCTACCCAATTATCCAGAAAGGATAGAGTCCAGGCTCTGCCACAGAGAAGCACTTAGACTTTCCCATCAAAACCTGACTCTCTGGCAAAGTGAATACGCTGGCAGATCAGATGCATTACCACTCAGTGCAGTATCACTTCCAATAGCCTGAATGAAGGATTAATGAAGATGACTTGACATTTACCTAGATTTGTGTGCAGCTAATAGGGTTGATAAAAGTGCTCCATGAATAATTCATATTGGGTAATTCACAGATGGAAAGATTCATCTTCCTCCCATAAGCAGAAGGGTAGAGGGAGGGTGGGATGTCGGACAGAAAAGATTGGTCTCTAGCTCCACAACACCCTTAACAACAGAAAGAGAGGTCAAGACTTCCTGGTTTATAATAATAACCATGGTTATTTCCATTAAGAAAGGATGTTTAATTAAACAGAAGGTTACAGCCCCCCTCTTTTTTTGAAGGTGAGGGGGGTTATTTGGAGTGATTAACAAAATATATTGTAGCTGAGGTCTTTGTAGATACATAGAGGCTGGGCACAGTATCGCAGAGTCTCACAGTATCACAGAGTCTCCGAAAGGACCTCAATGGTCCAACATCCACAATCAGCAGTACACCACCTACAGCAAGTTATCCAGGAAAGAGTCTGAAAATCTCTAAGGATTGAGGCTCCACAACCTCTCTGGGCAACTTGTTCCAATTCAATCATAGCAAATCATAATGTACCCTCATAGCAAACATCCTTTTTCTTGTATTTAAATTGATTTCTTGTATTTCAATTTGTGATCACTGTCTTTTGTTCTGCTGCTGGGCACCACTAGAAGGAGTCTGGCTTTATCCTCAATACTCCTCCATCAAGTATTTATACACATTGAAAAGATGCTCCACCACTTCCTTACTTGATTGCTGGATGTCGTGTACCAGAAGGGGAATACTGAAGAAAAGCAGAAATTATGGTGACCTCCTCAAGCCAAAGATATCATCATCTGTTGGGGTGGTATTTGGACCATGAGTGCAGCAAGCCCTTGACTTCATAGGACAGGTGAACACAAGCCTTTGGGTGCACACTTTCATGTTCCAGATTACAGTTAATAGGAGCAACCATCCACTCTCTCTTGCAGTTTATGAGGGGTGACAAATACCTGCCACTGTGCATCTGGTGTTCTTCAAAATTCTTCTTGTCAAACCTCACAGCCAATATAAGAAAGGCTTAGAGAAAATATGGCTTGCCTGGAGCCAGCATTAATGAACCTGGTTCCTACTTAGGCCATAGCACTCTGATTCAGTTTGGAAAGCATTGCTGTGGGGTTTTGTTCATTACTGTGATGAGACCACAAATCAAGCACAACTTTCAGAAGGATGTGTCTAGATAATTTATTCACATCCCCATGAAGACCATGGTGCCCTTTAAACTCTTAAAAGCTGGGTGGTGCACAGACTAGAATAATTACTTTCTTTAATTAGGACAACTCAAAGCAATTAGGTAAAGCAGAGCAAGAATGAGGAGTTTTATGAGCAAGATGCCATGTCCTTGCTTCTCCTTTTGATTTCAGTCAGCTCAGTGGTTTTCTGGGTTTCAACAGAGACTGCACAATTTCTTTGTTCTCTTCATCAGTCTCCCATCTTCATCTGTAGCCTTTCAGTTAAGCTCTCAGTGTCTGCAGCTTCCTGTGCCTGCCATATCCTTCAGTCTTGAAGCCTTCTTGAGAAGGCAAATTTAGTCCTAAAACAACTCCATCTCCTTCCTCAGACTTTCATCTGACCCACTCACTTTTTAAAGGCATGCAGCATATGTTACAGCTTAAACCAAGCATGCTTTGCCACAATCAATCAGCAGAAAAAGCTCAGTCATGTTGATGCAATATGGTAGCAAGCTGAGTTTCACTTATGATCAAAATTCTCCTTTCCTCGTAGCTGGGTTGATTTGTACTCTAGTGCAGCGTCCTTGAACCAACTGGTCCCACGTCTCCATTCGTCTCTCTCTACATTGGAGCTTCTGCAGGTGAATTTAAACGAATGGCAAAATTCGTCCTGCTTTCAACAAAAGCAAAATTTCTTTGCTTGAGTTGAATTTTACTCAGTCAAGAGTTCACCCTTGTCTTGGTAAATAGGAAAAGACATAATCAAGCTTGTGTGAGGGATTCTGACCAAGCTCCCTGAGGCTGCACAGAAGGGTTAGGTCTTCAGGGACATGAAGTCAGGACATTTGCCTCCAGCAGTAACTACAGTCTGCTTCTAACTCAGTAACAAGGCTTGGGCATGCCTTGGCTTTAGTGGCACAAAGCACACAGAGCTCTCTTCAACATAAGTGATACTGGACATCCTCCACTACCTTAATGGGACCTCAAGTAACAGTGCTAAGAATAAAGATTTTGGAGTTTTTAAACAGGCTCAACACAACCTTGGTTGTGCCCATAGACTGCTCATAAACAGATAGACCAAATATTGCTAAGAAAGGGAGGAAGCAGCATCACAGTACGACAAAGAGTGTGAAACACATTCTGCACAAAAAAACTCTAAATTACATGGTTTCAAAAGCATGGTGTTTAATTAGGGATTGGGCTCCTTTTTGTGGAATGAACTGTCAATGGTTACAGAGCCCTTCATGCGGTGCTTTGCACCACTTCAGTCAGCTCTGGCTCTTTGTATATTCAGAATCTGTGAGAGACTGTGCCTGTCTGCATGACTGTGTGTCTGACTGTCATGCCAGTGACAGTCACTGGCAGCTGCGTCTCCTCTGGGACATATTTGTGGAATACCAGCTATTTAGTGCCGTGTTGTGTGCTCAGTGGACAAAACAGAAATCACGATGGAACAAACCCCAAACAAAGCCGTTCATCTCCTGGATGACCTGGTGGTCGTGAGCCTCTCTTACCTCGCTAGATCACCAACACTGAGTAAGGTGAAATGAAATGCTGAACGTCCTCAGGAGACTGAGCTTTCTTGCACTGTTGGATGTGTCATGTCTCAGGCAGGGCTTCCACACAACTCTTGATACTGCATCCAAGGCAAGGATTATTGCTTTTCCGTATATTATGGCTGAATTTTAACAAGGGGTAACTTCTGGTTCAAGACTGAATTGCTTCTGAATGAACAGGATGGAATGCAAAGGGACCTGAGATTTGGCTACCAGAATGAACAGAGTAGTGATATGGGAAAGAAAGGAATCTATTTGGTGAAAACTGAAATAAATGAGGCAACAGGAACATGTTCACTTCATGCCAAGTGAAAAATCCTCTTGCTGGGTACAAAAATTACATATTTCTAGTTTGAAGCACCAGGAAGGAACACAGATAAGATAGGAAGGACCATATTCCCTAACTGGAGATGTTGTCCCTCCCTAGCTGCCAAAACATTGACCCTGGTGCAGGAGGCACAGAACTGACCCCTGCTTTTGTTTTGGTGTGTGTAAAAGCTTTCTGTATGTTTTAATCCTTCTGCTGTTGGATACCTGGGGCATAATTATTTCTGTTACTACTTTTGCAATATGCTGGTACATTCTGGGTGTAAGTATTAGAAGACGGGTATCTCACCTCCTCTGTGGGTGTCCCAGCTCATGCTTGGGTCAGGGAATATTAATGGGACCACTCTGACAGGAAAATTTGAGTGAGAAAATACCCCTACAATACTCACCTGAGACCGCAGACTCTGAAGGAAGCATCACATAGCTATAAAACTAAGACTCCAGCCTCCAAGGAATAATATCGTGCCCATGCAGGTATAGACGAGTCTGAGCTGGAGCTTACTAAATTGTTATCTCATTTTTGCTAAGGCAGGGAAGAAGAAGAAGTTCAGCAGTCAGGACAATTAATAATCAAACCCTGTGCCAGGTGAAAGTTTAATTAGCAATGCCAGATGGAATTGCATCAACAGGAGGCATTGAATGCTCCCATTCCCTCATAGGAATATGCCACATTGCAGCTACATAGATGCTCCTCTGGAACAAGCAGAACATGGAACTGGACTTAGGTTTTCATGTTTGGGCTGATTCCATAAGCCCTGGACCATTACTTAACATTTCCTGCTGTGGCTATTTTGCAACTGTAATGCTCTTCACTCTCCTCTTTGTTTTTTACTTATTCTGCAGTTATTTAATTAGTGGTCTAAAATCCTGAATAGTTTTGGGGAAAAACTATCTGATGTTTTCTGTTGGTAAATTAACTTATTGCCTCTCCATTTCTCATCCAGTTTTCAAGTATTTTTCCATGAGGAAAGCATCCAAAGTATTGTAAAAGGTTTTGAGGGTTTTTAAACAACTCCTTAGTAAATAAACTGCATCACTTCCATATTGAGGAGGTGGAACTTGTCTAATAATCATTACAGTACAATGCTTATCCTCAAAGCACTCCTAGGAGGCTCTCTTTATCTGGGAAAGGGTAATGGAATGTTCACACCTAATTGCCATGACACAGAAATACAGTTCTTTAAAAAGGAAAATCAATTTTCTCTTAATATTTAAAATACTAACAATGTACTTTGCTGGAGCTAAGCAGTTAGATAAGATTCTGCATTCAGTGCTGATGATCAGGAGCATAGTGCCTGAAAGGGAGGAAGGCAAAAGGAGACATGATATGGGGTTCAGTGATAATAACAATTGTTTGCAATTAAAAAGTATTCTACTAAAAAGGAAAAAAGGAAAGAAAAAAGAAAAGTATCAGATGATTCTCTCCTCAGTTCAGTTCCAAACACAGTTTCAATTAAGATTTATTGCTGCCATGTCGTTTTAAAAACCCAACAGTGTTGATCCCTTGGGTTAAAGACCTCTTTTGCCACCCTTTCTGACATTAACAGGGTTTTTATCAGCCAGTGGTATCTATGACACAGACAACTTCTCAGCTCTCTCCTGGGATTCTGGTCTCTTTTCCCTTTATACATCCCCACCATAAATTTGTTTTATAAGTCATGGTGGTGGCAGCAGTTCTGTCCCTTGAGATCACATTGGGGATTTCCATGGAAATTTGTCTGGGAGAAAATGGGATCATCAACTAAACATGCTTTTTTAAATGAAGAATATTTTCTTTCTGTAGGGAATTCATAAAGTCTCTTAAAACAAAACAGAACAGAACGAACCCCAAAGCCTAAACAACTTCCACCTCAACTCTCTCAATCTATTATTTGAGAAATCTATGAGGGTGAAAGGGTTTGTTTGTTTGTTTAAGAGAAAATCCATTATCCTACTCAATGAGACTATATATTGGGGCTAGATGAACAAATCTGACCTGTTTCTTCTGTTCAACATCCTTGTCTCCTGTGAATTTCAGTAATGTCCCAGTTATTCCTGTAATCAGCCCGCAGTGCTTCCTTTCCTCTGCTTGCCTTCTGTTTCTTTTTCTTCCTTCCTCCCATCCTCCCCCTTTCCTAAGGTCAGTCTGAAAAATCCAGCCCTGGGAAAACATGGAAAAATCCATCATTCGGCATTATTTTAACCCCCAACAGAAACCAGGTTAAAAACTGAAGCTCAGTGATTCTATGTGTGTATGCATGCAATAAGGACGATTTATTGGATGTTTCAGGGGGCCATTTAATCTTTTAAATAAGAAAGCCCCAGTGTGCAACTTGATGACTTACTAAAAGAATGGCACACTACCTAAAGCAGAGTGACACCATGAAATACTTAAACACAGATCGATTTCTGAAGAGGGTCTTGTCAGAAGAACATCCCAGCATAGCATTTAATGGAAGACAATAATTATTCACAGATTGTTAGGCTTGCTTTTTACAAACAATGAGTAGAGTTAATTTTGTCATATCACTTGCTCGTGTTTACAAGCTTCAATCACGCCATTAAAACGGCCCAACCTTCCCAGGGCACAAGGATTGAAAAGGCATCATCTTAATGGGCTTGTAGCTAATTAAAAAGTGTGACATTCAGAGCGTGGCTGGAACATGGCATAAAAAAGTAATTACAGAACAATACATCATGTCACAGCCAAGAGAATAAATCTGAGCATGTGCTGGCAAATGTTATGTAGGAAAATCCAGCTCTTGCACACAGTCAGGACCCCACATGTTTCGCTTGAACACGACTGTTGGATGTGTTTTCATTAGAGATAAGTTTCAAGACCCGTTTTGCAATCCCTGTATGGTTCTGCCTTTGAGACCGTGGTGCAGATTGATCTCTGTCCCAGCATTGGGCCAGCTGCTGGCAAGCACAGCGTGGCAAACAACTTTTGATTCCCAGGGGCAGCATTTTGTGCAGTGAGCAGCAAAGATTTCTGTTCTTTGTCTGATGTTCTGCTTTACAGGCTCCTTGGTCTCCTTGACTGCACCTAAATAAACACACTGGTCTTCACTAGTTTCCGTTTGTATAGGCCATGCAAAATTTGCTTTCCTGAGCTAATGAGGGCTGCTGAGCACCCCTGAGGGACATTCAGCCCCAGAGGGCACCAGCTGCCATTGCACATCGCTTTCCATGTAGAAAAGCAGTTTCATAGAGCAGTCTGGGCTTCGGCAGATAGCTCACTTACAAAAGCAGCCTGAATAAGAAAGGGTATTGAAAAGGATTTAGAAAAGATAATACCTTTTAGGACAAGGTCCTGTGTGTGATGCCTTCTTATAGCATTAACTGCAGCACAGTCATTATGTCACTTTTGGATAATGCCTTCTCACCAGAGCTATCTGTATAGCTATTTATGTAAATCACTGTAACTATTCTTTACATTGTCATAATGACTCTGAGTCCAGAGATGGAACAGGAATACCTACACAGAGCTGGTGGCAAAGTGTGCTGCAGAGCACTTTGAAGGAGTCAGGGAAGCTCAAGGAAAGAATAGATCAGCTTGCTGGAAAGGAAACAGAAGGTTAGATCATTAATTTGATTTCTAAGAAGTGTAAAAGAAACGATGGAGTGTAAGTAAGGGCATCACCAGCAGAGATAAATATATCATTATCCCACTCAGTGCTTGCCAGGCCACAGCTGGAATACTGTGTTCAGTTTTAGTCCCCACTATATAAAAAAAAAAGATGTGGACAGTCTAGAAAGTGTTCCGAGAAGGGCCACAAAGATGATCCATGGAAAAGATGAGGGATGATGGGCACAAGTTACTTCTGAAGAGATTACAACTGGGCACAAGAAGAAAGTGTTTCCCACTGGGAACAATAATCTATTGGAATAATCTCCCCAGGGAAGTGGTGACTTCCAAACATTGGACATTGTTAAGATTGGGCTGGACAGGGTGCTGGGCCATCTAGTCTAGGTCATACTTTACCTATAAAGGCTGGACCAGATGACCTTGAAATTCTTTCCAACCTGATATTCCATGATTCTATGACTTGTCAAAAACTTAGTAGAGTCAGGTGTAGATCATCATAATTGAGGTCTCTAAATAGATGATGAAAGGAAATACTGCTGTACACACTGATTTAATTATATATTTTTGTGTGCTAACTTTCATCCCTCCTGCTTTTCAAACTATTTCTATTTATTACAGATACTTGGATACTTGACTCTTTTTCTTTCCTAGATGTGCATACTGGCTCAAGAGGCTTCAATATTTCCATTTCAAATCCTGTTAGAATTAACCCCAGATTCATAACTTAGTAGTCAAAATGGACTCGATGCTGAACTCAGCAATTCTTTTTTAAGAAAATTAAGAATATGTATTTGGCTGGTTTTCAAGGAGAGTAATTCCTAGGAAAAAACAGAATAAAGAAGGAAAGAAAAAAGTATGAGTTGATTTATTGCTTTTATTATAATTTCTTTGGCTTATGTATATTTGAATGAAAATGTTCAGACCGTTAGTCCATAATATATAGTCCTCTTTGTACTTAATTAAAAATGGATAAGTTGCCACAAGAAGGATGAGATTTTCAGAAGTAGTCAAAGTTGGTCAAATTATGCTTTGGAAACTCCCCTAGAATGCGTTAAGAACAGAGTAGAGAATGGCTGAGCTTTTCTGAAAATCCCAAATAAAGTGTGGTCAAAGGTGTTTGCAAGGTGTTTAACATTGTAGTTTCCTTTAAGTTCTGGGTTTTGGGGGATTTTTTGGCTAAAAAAGTGGCTTGAGCCACTTATACGTCCCAGATAGGTTGTGTGGACTTTAAAGGATTCTCTTGAACTGTTGCTGTTAAAAAGTGGCTAGCAGAAAAAGGCATTTAAAGCATACATAGAGAAACTGGGAGACACAGCAAGTAGTGGTATTTGGAAACTAAAGTGAAATAAATAAATGCTGCAAGAATGGATTTAGAAAGTTTAATGGATTTATTACTTGCAACTGACACAAGCCTCTAAGGGCAGTAATATCTTCCTAACCTCTGTCCTCTTGAAATCCAAAGTGAAAAGCAGAAAGCATAGGATGAACCAAGAAGGGCAGATGAGTCCTGATACAGAATTGGGAGAGGAAATACATGTCAGCATCAGAAAAGATGTTTTAACCATGATTTAGAACTCATATAATTCACTGAGATGAAAGCATCTGGGCTGGTGGGTCAGAATTTCAAGCCAAGCTGTGCTGTCTACTATAGAAGCCCATTTGGTTTATGTTTATAATTGGGAAAGACATATTGTGTTACAGAAGACTCATTCCTAAGAGATCAGGTTGAGAAGAAGATGTAAGGTAAAGCAGTTGACCTGGCAGTTGTATCCCTAACAGGCCAAATGCCAGTGAAAACGTATGGTCCTGCCACCACAGAGGCTGTAGGAGAGGCAGTTTAATGGGGCTTTGCGCAGAAATCTTAGAGCCCTTCATACCACAGATGTAAATGATACATTTCATCTTTATGCCACCCTCCTAAATCACAAAAAAGTCAATTCAGTTCATGTTGAAAGGCAGAAGCCTGAGCTGCTGCTTTGCTTTGCTATTTATAGTGTCAGGGCTAGCTCTGGCTTAATCTGCGGGTGTAGTTCAATATATTTCTGGTCAAACCAGGTAGAACGGAAGCCTTGTATTTCCAGGCTCTCAGAGGTTTTAAGACAATCCCACAGCTTTCGCTGGAAGTCTTTTTCGCAGCATACTGATAAATAATCTCATGGAAAGTGTAATGGTCCACAAGGAAACATCAGCTGCAGAGCAGAAAAAAAGCCCCATAACACAATACCAAACAAAACAGAAATTAGAAGAGGGATGTACTGACTTTATTTTCCCAGCAGATGTCTTTGCTGAAGTCCCTCCCTTTGCTGGCTCTGTTTCTGCCATGTTAATTGTCATAACTATCCCCTATAGTTCCTTGGTAAGAGAACGGTGACAATTAGCTCATGACTTTACACCAGCTGCCTTGGCATAGACAAAGTAGTGTGCTTTGGACTCGGAACACCTGCAAACTCAATACATTGTGGATGTTTGGATGCTAAACCAAACAGCTGTTGTGTTTCAGGCTCATTCTCTTGGGGAGGGTGGGGGAAGAGAGATGGGAATATGTCTACATGTGCAAATGGCATAATTTCCCAGTTCTGAGGCTTATTCCGTGCATTCCCTTCCAGTATGCTGCATCTCAGCTGATTAAGGAACGGCTCTAGCAGTTATCTGGAGATTATACAATCTGTGGGGTTCCATATGTTACCAGGCTTTGTGAGTAGCTCTGAGTAGCTAAATATGAGGGGAAGGGGGGAAGAGAATAAAACCCCACATTCATTGATTTATTTCCAATTACTCCCATTTCAGAGTTCTTAAAGGACAGTTCAATTTGGTCTGTACACTTCTCGATTAGTGTAGTCTGGAAGCTGGCAGTTAGCACTTTGGCAGTTTTACCCCAGTGAGTTTAATAACCAAACAAGAACTGCCGAAAGCAGTGATATCGAATTGACAGCAAGAGCCCTGAATGCGTTCCTTTTCCCTGGTAACTGTTCAGTAGGATTATTCAAGAGATTTAAATGTGGGTGGCATCAATTTGAAATGCAGATGGTGTATCTTATTAAACACCATTTCAGCTATTTGTAGTGTTCAGAACAGTATTTGCCCTGAATTTAAATAACTATGTACAGTATTTGTTAAAAAACATGCTTGGGCATGTTTTGTTTAATTAGTGGCTCGAAATTTCCTAGCATATGGCTTGTCATTTGGTAAAAAGTTATGCAATTATGAGCTTCCTTCAAGTTTTACTATTTAAAGGCAAAATTAACTTACTATGTTCAACAGTTAATGGCAGGCTATTAAATATAGTATTTACTAAACAAAAGACATATACGAGCAGCTCAATGTACTTATGCCATCTGTACCTATATTACTGTGCATCTTTTCATGCAGCAGAGGTGGACTGGACCCAGCCTGCTCCCACAGTTCATTACCAGAGTTTTCTGCACGTCAGTGCAAATGACATCGCGTCTGTTTATTATCTTTAAAAGGCTGGATGCTGCTTTAGGAACATCAATTTAATTCTTATTCTTCACGAAAGCAAACAGACCATCTGCTTAGATATCCAGAGCTTTCTGAAGTGCTGGAGATTTTTTTTTTCCCCTGTCAGATTTCGGATGGCCTTTTAAAGTTTTCAGAACTTTTAGTTGCTCACCTGCTCATTTTTCATTAGGAACTGGAAATGAGCATCTGGAAGACTGAAGGATGATGCATGTTTCTTTTTTTTCCTCCATAACTTACCTGCTTAGTTCCTACTTCTCATCATGATGGATGACTAACTCAGCATCTGACTCCCACCAGCTCAAGCCACATCCTCCATCCACCACCTTTGTCATTACCCAGTCCAAGCAGAGCTGATGAAAAGACTTGCCTCAGGCCTCTCAACCAACCTTCACTTCAAGCAGTATTATGCACTCAAATGACTCACAAATTGGAAGATTCTCATTTTTACACTTGAGAATGACTGATCTCAGGAAGCAAAGAGAGAAGCAATGAAGACTAATGAAGAAGTGTGAAAGGAATGACCCCCAGCTCAACTCAGTAGTTTCCTTCACAAGTCTTATTTCAGAGCTTTATCACACACGGACAGCAGTATTCATCTCAGTGTATTATAGACACCTACTTATGAAACAGGCCCTCCTAGGCTTAGTATTTATTTATGACATAGACTTTTTCAGGGTTTTACCTCTTCTATGCATTCCTCTCTGGAAGAGGTTAATGACAGCTGGGAAATGCTTGTTTCTTTTTGTTAACTATAAAGTGTAGGTTTCTACAAGGTACATATCTGCTGTTGGAAATACAGACTCCAAGTGCAAAGTTCACAAAACATCATGGCTGAAATCTTGGCTGCTGACATCAGTAGAAAATTCCTGTGGACTTCAGGAAAGTCAGGCTTTCACTTTATTTCCTTTCTTGTCACCACTGTATCTTGGTTCAGTAAAAGCAAGATGCTCAGCACCATCAGAGGGATAAAGCTGTGATCCTGTCCAGGACGAGCTGGCAAGCAGACAAAAGGAGAAATAAAACAAGCAAGACATGAAAAGGTGAGAAATCAGAAGCATTAGCTGATATCTCTGTCTCTTTGTAGATGGTATTTAATCTTCTCACTTTAGCCACAATTGCCAATACATTAGTTTATATTTTTATCGTCTTTCTTCCCAGCAGTCTGACCATGGTCTCCCTCCACCTCACTGACCTGCTTCGCTCCCTCTTACTGTGACTTTCTAAGGTTTTTCTTTATGAATCACATAGATGTGACTCCTGGCTTTAACGCTGTGCTTCCTTCTGCTCACTCCTCAGTCTGCCTGCTCCACTCCTTTTTCTGATGTTGCTGTAGTTTTTCTACCCTAGCTCTGTACCGCCGTTACTTATCACATAGCTGACTTGATCTCTCTGTTTAATGAACAACTTCTTTGTCTCCCAGCTCTCTCCTGATTAAGATGGAGGGAGATTTATCTCTTCATTCATAGAACTTGGATGCTTCTGGAAAGAGGAGAGGGGAGGGGAGGGGAGGGGAGGGGAGGGGAGGGGAGGAGAGGAGAGGAGAGGAGAGGAGAGGAGAGGAGAGGAGAGGAGAGGAGAGGAGAGGAGAGGAGAGGAGAGGAGAGGAGAGGAGAGGAGAGGAGAGGAGAGGAGAGGAGAGGAGAGGAGAGGAGAGGAGAGGAGAGGAGAGGAGAGGAGAGGAGAGGAGAGGAGAGGAGAGGAGAAAAAAAGAACAAACAAGGCAAAAAAGGAAGGGGAAAGAAAAAAGAAAAGAGTGAGCCACTGCGTCAGGCAAAATGTTGTTTTTTTATTAGCAAGCTCTATATCCAGCTTGGACTCTAATTTATCCTTCCAATGAAATGCTTTTTGAAGTCCAACATCCTCTAAACAAGTGTGTCATATTTCCAATCCAAAGACAATTAATTCTGGGCTGCTTTTTCCCAGATCTGTCATAGTCTAAAACCCTGCCAAGATCAGACAGGAACTTCCTGAGATTTTTCCAAGGTTCCTATGGCCACTTTTCTGTGTCATGGTCAGCATTCAGTCCCTGGGCACTTCTGAATATCCTGGTAATGTCTATCTGCATCCAAGATATCTGAAGACCTTACATGCTGCTCCTCTGAAAAATGCAACTTCCCAAGTTTTGGGGAATAAAATAAACCCATCCATGTGAGATGAAACCAATGAGAGTTAGCAGTAAACCATTAAAGGAATGGTGGAGGGAGGAAATAAATCGAACTTTTAAAAGCAAAAATATATTCTAAAATAAAATGAAAAGATGACTTTTTATCTCTACCCTTTAACATCCAAATGGAATTCATTGTGGTGTATTTTTTGACCTGCTCAAATACCCCAATGTCTTAAGCAGTGCTCGTGCCACCCAGCCAGGGGCAACCAAAAATATAACCGCTATTAAGAACAAATTATACTATTGATTCACCATGAGGAGTTCTTTCCTCTGAGTTGTTGTGAACCAGTATTCCAGTGGGAAGTTGGGGTCTCTGTGTTTTTGAATGTCATTTCTTGAAAAGGAGACATAAAAGACACCTTGACAAGCTGTCATTAAAAATTTCATGGCAATATCTTTAAGTGCAGGGATACCTATTCTGTTGCCGTGGCAAAATTCACATTCAGATGATTACATTTTGCCTACTTACACTATATTTTCAATTCCATATGTCATTCTTCTTGGCTTCTCATCTTAAATTGCTCTATAGCACTGCTGTGCATTATTAAACACTTACCACATTTCACCCCACTGGATCTTGCATTCAAATGATGGATTTACAAAGTCTGTGCTGCTTTGTTAGGTTTGCCTGTGCAGCTGGTTGAATTTTTTCCCAAGAAAAAAGTTCTTCTTCGAACAAAGACTTGAAAATTTGCAGTTTTTCATTAAAAGTTGTCAGAATCTTCTTTCTTTTTCTTTATTCCACCCTCCCCCCCCGCCCAAGTTTCTGACTCTCTCAATAGAACTTGAAATTAAGTAGACTTATATAAAAAAATGGTGTTCAAAAATCAATCTTATTATTAACAAGAAAGAAGAAGGTTTCCAATTAAATACTGAAAATTATTCCAACAGTATTTTAGACATCTGTTGTTTGGATCTCAGACAATTGCGAATGAAAACACCACCAGAACTGCAAATATCACAGCAAAAACTTCCAACAAGTTCTTTTTAAGCATCATCTTTCAAAACTTGCAAAGTATTGTACCATTCAGAAAGAAAAACTGTCTTTAATGCTGTTTCTCAGTAGATGCATACATAAAATGAAACCGAAGTGCAATTGGGCTTTTAGATTAGAAACTCAATGAGACAGGGATCATTGCTCCATGAAATTAAGCACGGTGTATGTAGGCTAGAGAAACGTTCCTAAAAAGTCTTAGAATCTTTCCCAAGGAGGATGCAGTAGCTGTCTAGGGGGATTGAAGAAATTGATAACTTTGTTTTGGGCAATGAAATAAGAAAATATGTATGCTAGGGAGGCAGTTGAAATGAGATACTAATGAGAGGTGGTAACTGTTATGAGTCAGGTACTGTTCAGTGGTGGCAAATGAAGAACTTTGATTGACGCAGAGAGGGAAACCATCACAGTGTGCGTTTTGTGTTATCTTGGGAACACAACCATCCCCAGAATACCCTCAGAAGAGAATTTAGACTATTTTAAGATGTGTGGAAAGATCCCTAAGGACACAGATTCCCTTTAGACGTCTTTAAAAAGTTTTAAAGCTCATCTTTTTATCTATAGACAGCTTCATAAGGTCAACTGCTAAAATGTGTTAAAATCACCTGAATTGTAAAGTCCTTTTAGCAACAATATGTTTGTCAGGATCAGAATTCTAACTGGGGCTGAACTCTCACTCAAATATTCATGTTCACATCTTCTATGGCACAAAGTACCAACTGCAGAGGAAGCCCTCGCCAGACAGTACTGTAGAAACTATATAGGTGATTTTGCAAAGCAAGAGTAAAGCCAATAAGAACCATGCATTTAAAAGATATCATTGTGTCCTACAGGTTCATTTGTATTTGTTAAGACCATGGCTTCCTTGGCTGAGTATAATCATCTTCCTTCAGCTCTGAGAACAGGCAGGATTCTTCCTTCTAGATCCTGCTAAGTTTTTTTCTTGGTATTAATAATATACCAGGAGTTCTGTATTGCTGATGCAGAAAAATAGAAGCCTTCCATCACCATCTGTGGTGGATTCAACCTGTGTTTAATAGGAAAGCTGAGATTGCAGTCAAACAATCTGGTTCAACAAGCTGGGGTTCCAAGCAAAACATCTGAGATAAAATCAGGAATGAACAGTTAAAGTTGGAAGAAATCACCACCTTTCACCATATTTACCACACCGTACAACTGGTCCCTCATCACATAGCTCAGGAGAGAAATAGGCAAGGTTTTACCAAAGACAGTCATTTCAGAAGTACAGTCCTTGAGACACTCTCTCCAGCCAGGCACAAATAATGGTTTACGAATAAGCTCTAAACTGCTTTTAAACATTGAACTAGATTAAGAGATGTTGCTTCACAGTTATTGGTGTCCTTGTAGGTGAGAATGGATAACCAGAATATGGAAGTCTTCTGGATGACTTTTGAGGGATTGCTGCTTTTTGCATCCAATTTCAGTAAGCAAGGCAGCATCTACAGAAGTTACACCTTCAATGACTTTAAAGAACACATAAGGGGTTTCTGATAGTCCAGTTTAGATGCCACCAGTGTGGGGTTAAATGAGACAAGTTTCCTTGGACAAGAAGAATTGTACAGGCAAATTTCAACTAGCATGCTCATTTCATGAACATTAAGGACATGTCAGTAAATATTGAATTTCTTTATGTTTAATGGACTGTTTTCATGGCGTAGTTCCACAGGTGAACTTGGTGGTATCAGACCATTTAAAGCAGGAACAACTGTGACATGATAGATAAGGCACAGGTGATGTAATGTTGCAAGCAGAAATCGTTTATTTCAGCGGGATGCTGCAGAGAACAAATGAAACTATAAAATATCCAGTGACACTGGCTCAGGAGACGTGCTTCTGAGGCTCCCATTTTATCTTTAACTACAAAGGCAAGATTATCCCTTATGTTCAGCAAAGATGTGCCAGAAGAGGGTTGCCATGGCAGAGGATAACCACATGAATCCCAGCCTGCTGCATGTCTGCTCCTATTCTCACCCATTCACCCATCTGGCCAGGTTGTGGAGAAGGTAGAGTGCCTCAGGGCCAGGCAGACAGACCCACTAGGGAATTCTTGTCAGGGCAATTTGTGGTTGGATTGTATCATTACTTATCACCACCTCTGTTAAGAGGGCCAGGGACATTGGGAATCTGACCCACCAGATTTTCTATCCTGACGTATGCCTTGGCCATCTTCCAGCTATACCATTTGGGACTATGATTTTGTTAAATCTGACTCTCTTGCAGAGTCATGATTGATCATAGAATCATAGATCATAGAATCATAGAATTATATAATTTGGGTTGGAAAGGGTCTTCAAGATCATCTAGTTCTAACCCCCTGCCAAAGGGACACCTCTCATTAGACAAGGGTGCTCCAAGCCCCATCCAGCCTGGCCTTGAACACTTCCAGGGAAGAAGCATCCACATCTCTGGGCAATCAGTTCTAACGCTGTCCTATCACTCCAGTCCCTGATAATGAGTCCCCCTCTGGCATCCTTGTAGGCTCCCTTTGGGTACCGGAAGGCTGCTATGAGGTTTCCGCACATCCTTCTCAACACAAGACTTTTTTTGTCAGCACAAAGCAACGTTCTTTGGCCAAATCCTGTGCCTATATACACGAAACTAAGTCTCCTTTTACCTTCATAAATGTCAGCTTTTCAATTACCTTCTAGCACGTACTGCATAAGTGTTCACCCAGGACAATAAGGAAATGAAAAGAGGTGATGAGCACCCTTGTCACAGGGAAAAGAGGGAGGGCTAAAGTTAACTCATCTCCTTTCAGGAGCAGTGCTCCAAGACCGTTTTATTCCACTCGAGTCAGGATTGCAACCATAATCCAGCTTCATGCTCTAAGGAATCCTGAGTGCTTCTGGTGGCTTTACTTCAGAAGAAATGTGAAACCAGTCTGCTGGCTAAATTTCAATTTGGATAATTACATTTTGCTCATATAAATTGCTTTAATACTTTCAAAGAGGGGAAATTGCTCTCTGATTACTTCTCCAAAGCTTTGTTTTAGTGTTGGTAGGTGAAGTGAAATGGGCCAACCCACCAGAGAGGTGGGAATTTTGTGCAGAAAACTTCAGCCCATGTCCAGCCTACATGAAAGATGGAGAGCTGTTAACATCCTTCTGAAACCTCGCAACACTCAGCCTGTGATATATCTCCCTCAAATTTACTCTCATGTATCAGACTGTTTCTGACAGCTCTTCTGGGATGGCTTAATAAAGCTCTATTCTTAACTCCTCATTTTCTCATTTTAAGCTTGATGGTTTCCTCCTTTCATTCCTCCATCACCAGCCCCCTTCCTTCAAGATCCACTCTTTCACCTGGGCATTTGTCTCATGTTATTATCCACTGACATCTACATTAGCTGCAAGGCTGCTTGGCTCTGCATCCATCTCATCTCAAGGAGCCAGGGTATTGTAGAGAAATAAACATCTTGTCATTGACCTATGCACCCAGTTCTGCATACCAGTGTAGCACCATCCATCCTTGCTTCTGCCTGTGACACACTGCAGCTCCCAAATTATTCTCTTTTTTAAACGATCATTCTAGAGTCTGGTTGAAGAAATTATGGTTTTAGCTATCTTCATCCTCACATCCTTCTGATGCAAGCAATTTTTCCCCTCTCTCCTAATCCAGTATTCTTGTATCGCAGTCATTCACTCCATCACAAATTTCATCTTTCTTATTCTTTCTTGCCTATCTTAAATTTCTTCAGTGATCCCATCTATCACATCTCTCATTCCAGCCTTGATATTTCTGTTGTCATCACTTGGGGTTCTCATTATCATACCTGGAATGTCCTACTTTTTCACATCCTTTAAGTCTGCTGTGACCCAAAATGACAGTCTTCCTGAATCAGGGAATCAGTTACGTTATTTTTTTGATTATTCATTAAACAGAATTTTTAGAACAGCTAATGCATTTGCATAAACTCATTGTTCACAAGGTTTGGTTGTTCAAATACTCATTCTGTGAATTCATTACCTCAAGATGAAGTTTCTTCAGTGTATGAGGAACAGAACAAAAAACATACATAGACCCATCGAATCATAGAATAGCTAGGGTTGGACAGGACCTTAAGATTATCTAGTTCCAACCCCACTTCCATAGGCAAGGACACCACACAACAAACCATGTTACCCAAGTCTCTGTCCAACCTGGCCATACATGTAGGATGGGAACATTCTGAAGTGTAACGTGCAAGGTTTTAAGGTAAAACACAAGGTATTCAGAGGCAAGAATTATGCTGATAAATGACTCTCTTTCCCAGCTGCTTCTTGCAGGGAAGCACGACAGGTACTAGTATGGTGTACTACATGGATTATCCCATCCACTTAAATACAGAAATCCTGACATTCCTTCTCCCTCCCATAACCTCCTTCCTGCCTCTTGTCAAGCTTATTCATTTGGACAGATCTGACATGCTGCAAAGATTTATGCACACCTAATCTGACTATTGCCAGTAGTCCCACTGATTATGACTGATACTTGCCAGAGTAAAGTATTAGTCTAAATCGTTGCATGGGCTGGACTATCTCTGGGGAAGGATTGTGGGTAATTCTACTGACCAGCTGTGAACTGATCTCATCTTAGGTGCTGAAAAGTTTATTTTTTAAAACAAATTTTGCAGTTTCTGGATGTTTCAGCATTTTTAAAGGGTTTGGGGATTCTGACCTTCCACAATTATTCATACAGATATGAACAGCCCAGTGCTGAAAAAGCACAAAAATATTCCCTGAATAGTCTGGTAAAGGAGAGGAAGAACTAAACTTTCACATAAAGAATTCCCAGGAAAATATGTTTGTTCTCATGAACTTAATTTCAAAATCTGTGGATCTTAAAAACCTTGGAGAGTGGAAGATCTTTCTCATAAGAACCTGCTTTTATCAGCTACTAATGTACACAGCACTTACTATTTCATGGTGTTCTTCTTCTGAATACCCCCATAACATTAATATTTTCTCACTAAATATATCAATACATTTTTTCCTTCACTTTGTGGGACTTTTCCTTCTCAGTCCTCCCATGGGCTTAAATTTATTATATTTTATAATATTATTATATTTGCATATTTATGTTACAATGTGATTTGAAGAAACACTAGGAAGCAAGAAGGTCCATCGGTGATGGACAGCCTATGAACATACATTCATGATATCTGACCTAAATTAAAGCAATGATTTGGGCTCCTGTAATCGAGGAGAGCTTTGTTAAGGTTCCATAGATGTTCTGAAGACATTGAAAATCTTACATTAATGGCAAAAAGGAGAATACATTGCTTTACTTTTCCTCATTGCATTTTTGTTTTCCAGAACTTACTTAAATCTTCCAACATTTCATTCCAAATCACCAAGGTAGGTCTGATCACACCAAAACTATTCCTGTTCCTCCAAAGTCAGAATGTGATCCCTACTGTCGCTACCTTTTTGTTGGGACGAACTGGAGAAAGGGAATCTGCACACTCTCTTCTGTGGAAAATGGTTAAACAAAAGTGTCAGGGAACTGGGAGCTTGGAAAGTGGCCACGTTTGCTGCCAAATGCCTGATGGGCTGGGAAATTTGATTTTACTTGGAGGACTTGAAGTTCTGGTGTATGAAAAGAGGCCAGATGAGAGCTCATTGTCCTGGAAAGCTCAGAAACATCTGATCCTAAAATCATCATATTAGGAAAAAAGCCTTCCCTGTGAGGGTGCTGAGGCGCTGGCACAGGGTGCCCAGAGAAGCTGTGGCTGCCCCATCCCTGGCAGTGTTCAAGACCAGGCTGGATGGGACTTGTAGCAACCTGGTCTGATGGAAGGTGTCCCTGCCCATGGCAGGGGGTTGGGACTGTGTGAGCCTTAAGGCCCCTTCCAACCGAAACCAGTCTGGGATTCTACAGTTCTATGATTTTATGATCCACACTCGGAGCTTCTTGAAATCTACCAGGCAGTCAAGGAGCCCAAGTTCACTATTATTTCTAAGCACAATTTTCATGATCTTCACTAAAAATATATCCACTAATTGAAGTTTCAGCTGTACAGTTTCTAATGGAGAAGCATTTGGTCTGAGAACTCCTAACTGTAGTGACACAGTCTCTCCAGAGCTTCAGGGATGTATTCCAAGACAGCCTTTACACTGGATTTACAAGGAAACGAGGTAAATATTGACTGCTTCAGCTTCATTCTTTTACATTGGGATATTTCCCTATTATAGATCACTGGGGTGGACTTAACAGAGCTGAACAGAAACATTCCCTTCCCACCAAGCCACCCCCAAATTACATTAAAGTCCCATAACATCTTATTGCAGTAAATGCATATTTTTATATTACATTTGCAGGATTGGGATTCATATTTTAAGAACTTATTTTGCCATCAGTTCAAATCTGAGGAAATGCCAGATGGATATTGGAAGGAATGAAGTGAAAAGGAAGGTGCCGAAGCACAGATGGAGACTGATGAGATGGTGAATGCTCAGATGGACACTGAGGGCAGTACCATCTTTCATGTGGGCTAAAAGCAGCAGACATAAGCTCAGGTGTGGTGGAAAGAAAGGGTGAGATGTGATGACAGAGCTATGGGGAGTGCCAAGGCAGGTATCTAAGAAAATGCAGCCAATGTGCCAATGGTTAAGCTTCATATGACTTTTAGTATTGTCCTTGAGCTAAAAGTACTTAAATCCCTGCATTGTATAACAGTACTATCAGTTATCAAGCACTGTCTTGTAATTGGTTAGAAAATCATTAATGACAATTTGTTTCAAAACCAAACTGTGAACCTCTAGGTAACAATAAATACAAGAACAGGAAGAACAGCAATAATTTAAACCCAAAATATACCCAGTTCCTCTTCTAAATCCTAAGGAATTTTATATATATATATACATACAAATGATAAACCAATCTTGACACTTTTTCTGTTTCAATATGTAGCAGCTGAGTCTTGAAAAGGTGCAAGGATATTTATTTGGTTTTTATTTTATCAACACAAAGCTAATTTGATGTAATAGTTCTCATTTGTGTCTTAAAAAAGAATGCTCAAGAACACTTTGTGTTCTTAAGCACTTCTTTATCATAAATGAGTAGAGCGTCACTGACTTCAGAATTGCTGCCATGATTTACATGAGTCATGGATTCAACTCTCCATTCTTTGGTGCTTGGTGCCAGCACAATTCACCAAAGTTTACTAGAATGTAAGAAAAAATCTCACTTCTTTTTTTACTTCATTTTTTCATTATGACAGTTTCTACTTCTGTCTTTAGAATTCTGACCTTGCAAGGGACTTGAACCCACATTTCCTGTTATTTTCAAGGGCCTCTCACTGAGTTCAGTGGGACACTGGGGCTCTTGACCCTCTGCAGGACATTACCCTGATAGCTGGAAAGAAATTGCCTTGCATCTTGTGCAACCTGCTAATGTGCTTGTGCATTCAAGCACAGCAATTGATCTTACAAGCTTCTGAGTGGTCCCTGGACTTGCCATTATACCATGAATATTTTATAGCTGCATCGCTATAATAACAGTAATTACATTTGCCCTCTTACAGAACCTTTTATCTAAGGATTTTTAGGTGCTTTATGGATGTTAATTAAGCTCCATGGTCTTCTTGTGGAGTAAGAATTATTATCCCCATTCTGCAAATGGGGAAGTTGAGGTACAGAAATCCTGAACTTGGCCTTGCCCAAGGTCATATTGTAAATCCCTGCCAGGACCAGATGAATTTAAGGGTCTTCACTCCAGACTCACTGTAATTATTTACCTGATTTTGACTATGCCACCAGATGAAGACAAGTGTTTAAAGTAGAAACTTTGGGTATTTTCCTATTATTTGGAATATTGATTGTTTTACAACTCTCAAGACTCTCTGTGTCCCTCAGTACACCCTCACAAAATAATCCACATGTCAGAAGATACTCACTAAAATGAATTTGAGGTGCTGCACCCAGAGGACCTGATCCTTTATCAGAGATGCCAATGGAGACTTTTCACTAAGTATTAGCCTAGTCTTGCAGGTACCAATACAAACCCATTAATGCCATCATGAGCCATCAATGAGCTGTGAACAAAGTCCATAGATGAAAGTCACTTTTCTCTCAATGACTTTACTAATAGTGAAAAGATGTCCCAAGGTGTATTCTAACCTTATTGCCTGTCATTTAGATGAATGAAAATGACTCACTGTGATTGCCTCATTGATAAACTTATTTACTATGAGAGTGTTAGCCCTTGATTGCTTTGTAAAAAAAAAGTGTAATTATTATACAATGATTATACAGTTAGGCTTGTGTCTAAAATGAACGTGGAAAACACCTATTCATCCATGGGAAATAAGCATGTTTCCTGAGTGGTACCTTAATTTACCTTGATTTAAATGGGGTGCATGCTCATAGTCACAGCAGGGCATGATAGCCTTTGGGAAGGTAAATGCTCAAAGAGAAATTCCAGATCAGCAAGCCCACATGTACAGCAGAATCAAGCTGCAGTGGTTTCATCTATCACAGCACTGAGGGAAACATCAAGTGTCTTCACATTTCCAGACTTAATTTGACCTTAACATGATCAAAACCACATGTGGGATTTCCCTGCAGCTGAGGAACAGATGTGTGCCAGGTGATGCAGTGTGGGCATGTGGTCCCATGCCCCGAGCTGCAGCTCCCCATGGCACTGAACTGGTATGCGATAGTAGAACCCACAGAAATGTGTATGTAAATACAGTGTGCTCTCTGGTTCCTAAAGCAGAGAAAATCCTAGCTTCACAAATTATCACTCACTTCTGCCCATCCATTCACTGAAGGACATCCTTCAGTGAGTTCAGAGATACCTTTACCAGTTAGGAAGACACTGTAATTATTGTAAATGATGTAAAATCCTTTAAGCCATTAAAGACTTCACTGGTCTAATCAATATCTTGCAATATCAAGGTTTAGCCTAGTAAGAACTATTGTGCAGTAATAACATTGTTTATGTTTTATTCTGCTTAACTTGCAAGTTTTTAGTCCCACAAACCTGTCTTTCAGCAAAACTATCACAGAGCAGTGCTGGTGGGCAGAGCCATTTGGATATTACCACAAGTGTTGTGTTCCTTACCTGGGTGGAGTTTGGATGGGGAAGAGTGGGGTGCCAGCACACCCAAGGTGAGCAGGAATAAAGCAAGACCACCCTTGCCACAGAGAAATGCTTAGTGCAGACAGCATGCCTTGAGAAAGGAGTTACTCTCTTAGCACAAGTTTTCCATCTAGTTTCATTTGTTCCTTTCTTTTTCTTTCTTCTTCCTTGTGTGATCTGTGTGTGGATCCCACGCTAAAAAGGGATGGATTTTCCTGTATCTATCAGGGCTGTAGGAGCAGCTTTCCCTTTCTTCTTCATAAAAGCATTGTTCATGGGAAAAACATCCAAAGGAAGCTGCTCACTGTTGGACATAGCAACAGAGTACTGAGTGATGTTCCACAGAGTGCTAACAGCAGCTCTCTGAACTGGATGTCGTGAAAGAGAACTGTATTTTAAGTTCAAGGTCTGATTTTCAAACACCTTAGTATAGTCTGACAATTTCACTGTTGTTTTTACTTATTCTTTCTGGCTCTTCTGCCTTAGTACCTCTCAGATTTGATGCCCTGAAAATTATTAAGTAAAGCACATTCCGTTTATGCTGCTGAGTTTATACTTCTGAACAGAAGCAAAACCTCATACCTATTAATAATTTACTAAGCCGGAGACTTCTAAAATGTATCTCAAGGAAGTTCACAGATTTATTAATTTCAGGTCATCTTATTTGGAGTTCTGTTATTGGGACTTTTGGCAGGTGAAAAGCTGTTTTATTTTTACATGCATCATACTCAGTTTAAATGTCATTTCATTAAAAGCTGTTTATGAGCAGAACACTTGAAAGTAAATGTGAATTGCCCAAAGCGTTTTCCTCCATTGTCTGTGCTTAAGCTGTTCCCTGATATCAAGGATTTGATGGATTTTTGTTTTGCTTGAATTACAAGCTTATATTCCATGCACATAACAAATGAAAAACATGAATTGGAGTGGACATTGCATTTCAAAAACCACAAAGCACTTGATTTATTCAAATTATGTTTACATAGGAATTATTTCACCCATCAGTGAAATGCAGCTGCTTCTGGTTTGAAAGACTCCAGTCTTTAAAAAGAAACATTGCTAAGTGGAGAGAACTTTACCTAATATAAAACTTGAAGAGGAATGTAGCCTTGCAGAATGTAATTACTCATTTGGATCTTAGCCCAGACACCAAAGCTATCATTCCCTCTTTAGCGAAAGTAACTTGGAATCTTAAGTGGTTACAGATAATGAAAGCCTTGATTCTGCAACCTTTCTGGAAAGTAAAAATAGTATTAGTAGTATAATGCTTCCCAAATATTTAGATGTAATTGCATTTCACATTTACAAAGCACCTTAATCAAGAGACCTCCAAGCTCTCTATAAAAGTAAAGATGTGTTTGATATTCAGACCAGCACTATTCACTACTTTTGGTTCTCCAGGTTTCAGAGCCTGAATTATTTGCAAACAAATAATTGACTCTCTTCTGGCCACTGAATTAACGCAGGACATCTCAGTGTTTCTGACAGTGAAGTTTCTGCATGGATCATTGGCAGATGTAGCCACAAGGATATAGTCACAGTGACTATGACAGTCGGGGTTGGTTTGAAGGATTGGTTTGCCTTCCAGCCCATTGATTTCGAGTTCTGTAGCAGCATATTTAGAACCGGTGTCAAAGTCGTGGATGGGTTTGTGATAAAGCTTCTGTGGTATTTTAAAATTGTGAGAGTGAGATATCCACTTACTGTGTGATGTACAACATCTATGTAATCATTTCTATCCACAACAAAATGTAACCTATCAGTTGGTGAGCATGTTTCAGCAACGAAGATATTACCTCTTTGCTTCTGTATCCTTGACATTTTCATCAGTTTCCCAAAGGATTCTCTGTCTTCCCTTCCCAGATTTTGAGCTATTGTTGGACTGTCACCTGGAGATCCGTGTTATCTTACAGTGTCTTGGGAAAATATCTGTCCCATAATTGGAGGAAAAAGGAAATATATCCAAATGGTACTAAAATACATATTTTACGTACTATAGCAGTTTTGTAAAACCTATTGAGAAACAGGATGAGAGACACTATAGAGAAAAGAGTGGAAGGTTGCAAAGAATGACTAAATGCTTTATTTGTCTCAGTCTTTACACGTAAGACCAGCCTTTAGAAATCTAAGGACCTAGAAACCAGGGAGTTTGGGAGGTTGGGAGCGAGAAAGACATGAATCTGGTGGAAGAAGATCAGGTTAGAGAACACTTAAGGAAATTGGACATGCAGAAGTCTATGAGCTCTAATGACAGGTACCCATGAATGCTGAGCTGGTTGAAGTCACTGCAAGGCCACTCTCAATAATCTTCAAATGGCTGGGGTGATGGGATGAAGTGCCTGAGAATCAGAGGAAAGAAAATGTTTCTCCTGCCTAAAAAAGGGCAGGAAAGAAGACCCAGGGAACTACAAACTGGTCAGCCAACGTCATCTTAATCCCTGGAAATTTATCAGGAGCAGCTAATCCTGGAAACCATTTCCAGGTATGTGAAGGTCCTCAGGAGTAGTCAGGCAATTGAAGGCACATAATGGCAACAGGAGTAGTCTGAATGGATCCAGAAACAGGAAGCCATGCTTGACTGACGTGATAAACTTCTCCAATGAAGTCACTGATGTGATAGATGAGGGGAGAATGCTGGACATTGTCTACCTAGACAGTAAGGCTTTTGACACTGTCTACCATAAGATAGAGAATATGATGAAATATGGACTGGATGAGCAGAGTGAGCTGGACAATACTGGCTGAACCACTGGCTCAGGTTGCCCAGGGATGTGGTGGGGTCTCCATCCCTGGAGATTTTAAAGAGTCATCAGGTCACAGTCCTGGACAACTAGCTCTACATGATCCTTCTTGAGCAGGTCAGTCAGGCAACATGACCTCCAGAGGTCCCTTCCAACCTCAGCCATTGTGATTCTATGATGCAGTAATTTTGTGATTCTGAATCTAAATAACTTTCAGCTTTATGAAACTGAAGAAATCTTCAAAACAAGATCAGAGATGTAAAAACATCTGGTTTTACAGATGCCCCCTAGCTGCTAAAATAAGATGTTCAGCTAGGTTTACCAGGTGGTCTGAAAATTCCCTTTTGAATGTTTTAAATTATCCTAAACCAAAAAGCTTCTAGTTATGCATAGCCCCAAGGAAGGAAAATCACACGTTCCCTGGGTCCTACTTGGTTGGATTTCACCCTGCCCATCAGGGGGTAAGAGATAGAAATAGGTCAGAGTGTGGCATAGCAGAAAGCAGCAAGCTAGAATGGATGATAGAGGAGTGTGAGAAATTGCCAGTTATTGTAGTTCAGCCCTTGAAAAATTTCTGTCAAGAGGCAGCACCAGACACATGTTATTTTGCAGTAGTCTGTGAGCTTCCCATGATAATGAGAAAAGCTTTTTTTTCTCCCTTTGCTCCGTGTGCATGCTTGTGGCCGTGTTGCAGAGATGGGAAGGAGCTATTCGTTTCCTTACAAAATGATATGTGAAATCTTATGCCCTTTTAACAAACTCATCCATCTTCACAGCACCTTTGCTACTAGGCAATTTCTACAAATCAAGCTGAACATTCGATCTGTGTTGCTTTTAACGATCTTTTTTTGCCAATATTTACAATGTGCCTTGAAAGCTGAGGCAGAGCATGGTTGCATATTCAGTATTAACTAATGTGTGGCCCTCCAGAATGTGCACAGGCTGTGGAAACTAGTAACCATGTTTAATTCTACCAGAGAGGTTGCAGGCACTTTTAAACTGCTAATACACTTAAAAGATTGTCCTTCTCTCCCATTCTTTGGAGGCTGAGTTAATTTCTTCATGCTTTCCTCTCCCTTTTAATTGCTGTAATCTCACTTCTCCAACTTGAATTTCCCTCTTGTCCAGAATCCCAGTGCTCCTGACTCTACTCTTTGTAACATGCTTATTAGAACTTTTTGTAATTGCTATCAGTTATTATACAGCACCCAATGGGGCAGATAAACAGTTTTTGAAAGGTAAGAGAAGGCTCTGGAGAAAAGGATCCCTGATATAGTGAGGACACATAAATGACTGTCAAGTCAAAAAATCACAGACTCATAGAATACCAGGTTGGAAGGGACCTCAAGGACCATCTGGTCCAACCAGGGTTAAGATCATGGATGAAAATACATATTTCAAATAATCTTGACAATTTCAAATCTTTTTGGCCAGTTTTAGTAGAAGTGGATGGGTTATTTCTACACTAGTATACAAATGAGGGCTAAATGTTCTCACTGTGCTAAATGTCATTTAAGAAAAACCAAGTAATGCACTGCCACTGATAAACTGTGTGTTAACACTAAGTTATTCAATAGAAAATATAGATGTTTACAGGATAATAGATAAGGCAAAAGAACCCCAATAAGACAGTTCTGGTCAATGTGATAAGGAAACTGTGTTGGTACTATGGAGACAAATCAGTCTGCATAGATTTTTCTGAAGACAGAAAATCAGTCTTCTCTTCCCTTTTCTATAACATAACTAAAACTTTACCTTTAGACTTGCAAAGCCTACAGCCTGATGAACTGAAGTCTTCCCTTTGTCCATTAGAGTTTGCCCGGGTCACCACAGGACCCTGTTTACCTTTTCTCTGTCAACCAAACAGATCTGCAGTGGTTAAATGTAGAACAAGAACAAGGGTTTTTAGTCTAAACCCAAAGCATACAGGCTCAAGCTGAAGCATGGTGTTAAGTCTGTCCTATAGGGAGGGGAGCACGAGTGCCCATATTTAGCCCCAGCTCTGGCTGCATTTGATGGCATATGCTCCAGCACTTACAATCTAGTGCTGTAAGCTTAGCCTGTAGTGTGTCACAGAGTTGTGGTCTACACTCAGAGCACGAAGGCTCAAGCTGAAGCATGGTGTCTTGCATGCAGTGATGTCACCTGGGATATCACTGACCAACCAGTGCAGCAGTGATTGCACACATACCTTTCCTGCCTCTCATTATTGTTTTCTGTTTTCCTTTTCCAAAGCAAAATGTCACACAGCTTGTGCTCAGCGTGTCTCAGCAGAAAACAAATAGAAGCAAGGTGAGGTAAATTCTTCCTCTCTCTAGCAGGTTAAGTCTGTTGGAGCCGTTGTTGATTGGATTTGTTATACTCAAGCTCAGTCCCTGTGATTTTCCCATGAGAGCAGGTGAGAGAATACAAAAAATGCATGTTGGAATTACTCATTTTTTGTTAAATGTCATGTAAAAGCCATCAGTCTGAAATAAATCCTTAATTTAGATTGTTTCTTTTCTGTATTTATCCTTTCCCAGTAGAATACTATCCAAATGTAGTCTCAGACATTTGAGCTCTTAAAAGACCTTAAAGCTCTTCCTTAGGCCATGAATAGCCCTTCCTATATCGCTGCTTCTCTCCAGCTGCCTTGTTCCTTCTTTAGTACCTTCCTTATCAAGAGAAAGTTAGTGCATTTTTAAGGTCTAGTTTCCCTTTTCTGGGTCAGCGTGGGATAAACCTAAACATAGCTGCTGTTAAGAATGACACAATGCTACCAACAATTCATTAAAAAGGAATAATAATAATACGTTTTCAACGTCCACCCACCTCTGTCCTAGAAAGTCCTTCAGATGGGTACAAATGGAACGCCCTGGTTTTAAGATGTATTAACAAACCTCATTAAAAACAACTAGATTTCACCGAGCTATGCATTTCTGAAGCTCACTTAATGTCCCTCCAGCATGTTGGTGACATGCCAGCAGATTGATTTGCAAAATTTCTGTCTGTCTTTATAACAAGCTATAAAGTACTTTACAGGACCAAAGACAGATTTATCCCTGTCCTAGAGTGCTTCCAAATTACAGCTTAATTAAAACACCATGGGACACAAAAAGAAGATACCGGCACAAGATAAAAATCAGGGGATTCTATCCTTGCACGATGGATTCTCATTACCCTAACCAGAATCCTACCAGGGATTGTATGTCTCTCAGCAGGATATCATTTATGACACTGTAAATACAGCTAGTAAGT
The DNA here is from genome assembly GCF_028554395.1 of Pezoporus wallicus. Taxonomy (NCBI): domain Eukaryota; kingdom Metazoa; phylum Chordata; class Aves; order Psittaciformes; family Psittacidae; genus Pezoporus; species Pezoporus wallicus. The sequence goes on along the minus strand of NW_026637098.1, from coordinate 705,313 downwards.
GCTAGAGTTTCCATTCTGTTGGGCAGGGAGAAGTGAAGGTCAGTCAGAAGCGGAGAAGGGAGTCTTTGAGGTGTAAACCGGTCCCTAGCACAGAGTGACAAAGAGCCTCTTTGGGCTGATTCCTGGCAAAAAAGGCAGCAAAGCCGAGTGGTGGAAGCCAGACCAAGGCAATGAAAAGATAAGGTAAGAAATTTCTGTTTGGACCAGTGGAACAAAGTCACCTCCACAGAGCTGCAAGTCCTGCATCACCCTCAGTCTCGCTGTTGCGGGAAGCAGCTCTTCACATTGGTGTAACTCCTGCTCTGTTTATCTTCCTTTAGGTTTGGGTACTGGTGCAGAAGCTATTACACAAAAAGTACAGAGTAGAGAAGAGAATGATAAGCTGTGTGATAAAAGCATGCTTATGTCATTACATTTTAAAAATGTGATACTGCTTTTATCAAGGGAGCAACAGCCAAACTGAAGGTCTGTGGGACTCAATAGCAAAACACCCATTTACTTCAGCCTAGCCCTAAACATCTAAGAGAGATAAAAAACCTATTCTGGGGACATGGAAAGGCAGCATCTGGCTATTTTTTAAAGATGAGACTGTGTTTAGGTGAATCTAAACTGCCAATAAATATTAAAGCTGTTAGGTTCACTTATTCAGAACTGCAATGTGGGAAGATAAATAGTCCTGTCTCAGTTCAGGATGCCTGAATGCCAGGAAGAGGTAGAACAAATGACACGCAGAAATAAGCATGAAATATTATTGATTAAGGTGAAGGGACTCATTTAAAAAGAAGGAAAAGGTGAACCTAGAGTGATGTAAGGCAGATTGCTTTAGAGTTTCTTCTGCACTGGAGGCACGTGATGCTGGCCTTGCAGGTCATGTCTGTAATGTAAGTCAGAATTTAGCTCCAGAATAAGACACCATATTTAATCACCCATAGGTAGGGATAGTGTTTGGGGTCCTCATTATTGCATAAATGCATACACTGCATACAGAGAAATTGTATCCTTGAGTGGCAGACATAGGGACTGACATTGTTTGGATTGATCAGCCACAATTTTCTACCATGAAATCCTAGAGAAATGAAGCAGTACAGCACTTTTGGAAGGTTATACCATACAAGGCCATCCTGAACAGCATAATGAGTTGGTTTAATTCACAGCCTCATAACAATATCTGATTATTCTCAGCCAAACTGATTTATGTAGTAAAACCACCACAAAAGCAATTCAAGCCAGTAAGTTTCATCTTGCAACTGAGATGGATTGAGAACCCAACTGGTGGCTGTCAGGGATCACCCAGTTAGCTATAAATCAGTGCTTTCAGTCATGTGTCCACTTTCGCAGCATTTGGGAACTAACAGAAGCAAAACAATGTAAATAAAGCTAGGGGGTTTTGCTGAATTTTATTGAACTGAAAAGGGAAGTATGAAATGCAGTTGAACAGGATGTATACACAGGAAAATTTTGGCTTCAATAAGTATAAAGATAAGTATGAACCATCAAAGTTCAACTTTAGCCTATTAGTATTGGTTGAACTTTAATACTAGAACCCTAGACTGGGAAAAAATAAGGAGGAAAATTAAGGAGGAAAAATTTTTCCTTCTGGTACATGATGCACTGCAAGAAAAGAGAGAAAATACCTAAAGCAATATATAATTAGTTAATACCTGAAAATAGTTCTTTGTTAAAGTCATCAGCTTCTGTTGAGATCATACGTAGTGCCCTCCTGGGGCATTGTTCTCTCAGCAGTATTAATTGTAGCTGATGGTATTAATTGCCTTTTACATTTGTATGTCAAATGTAGTAAAAGCTGTATTGTAAATGCAGCTTCTTTTTGATCTTCATTTTCAGAAATGAGGTTGGGGAAGACAGAGAAGAAAAGGTCTGGGGAGATACCAGGCCTGTGCAAGGAGAAGTCTCAAAAATCTCCCCAAGAAGATTTTGTAGCATTCATGTTCAAACTTTATAACAATAATGGAGTTTAGCTTAATATTTTATGGAGGGATTATTTTAATTGAATCATAATTCTGCCTTAAGTCTTCAGTAAAAAGCTATCTGCCCCCTCCCACACATTATTCTCCCCCTGCAGCTGTAGATGTTGCTGACTTTGTCTTAGGGATAATAAAGCATCAGATGTGCTCATGGGCAGCACTCATTTCACATGTATCAAAATAGCAGTATGTTTCACTGTGTGAATGATGTCCCAGATGTGGCTGCATTTGATGGCATATGCTCCAGCACTTACAATCTAGTGTTGTAAGCCTAGCCTGTAGCATAAACTCTGTCACAGGGCTGTGGTCTGTGTCTGCAAAATATATGTTGTTATAGCTCAGGAGTCTATAAATGCAAAAGTCAGAAGGTCCTAGTGCAATCATTTTCCATTATCTCTTTTACAACCCAGGCAAGAAACCCCACTATGATTTATCCTGGGTCCTGTAAAAACAGAGCCTGCCAACGATGTTCCTGAGAGGTTCTCCTTGCAGCCACTTTACCCTGGTCTGCATAGGACATAGGGGGAACATTGCATAAACATGTGTAGAAAAATTGCATAGCTCCTCACTGCCTTGCATCTTGTGCTGTTATTTATAGATACACAGATTAAGTCCTGAGTGGGTTTTATATGAGACAAACAGGATACACTACAAAAACCTTGGTGCAGTCAACATGCAAGGGGGAGAGGCAGACCCTACCCACTCTTCTCATCTATCTTTCACTTGGGTTCGCCAGTGTGGGGATTTGCTCCATGCACATAGAAAGACAACAGCAGAGCAGCAAGCAGAGTCTGCAAACGTAAACCTGGGTTTATCAAGATGAAAATCTATCGACTATCTTCACTTGCGTTTGGACTGGGCTTTTTGCTCCTCAGCTGAAAAGGAAAATCAACAAAGTCTTAACATTTTTAGATCAAACTGTAGACCTCCATTAAGTCATGCTGCTATATTAGGATGTTTGATGCCAAATTTGGAGCAGTAATCAGTGATTTCCAAGACATAATTGGAATAGCTCAGCTGGCAAAAATACTAATTTGAGCACCCACGTTCCAAAAATGAGCTTTCTTCATGCTTCCAGCTTAAAATTGAAGAACAGAGAAAGCCTTAGTGACTGCTGAAAATCTGGGTAAGCATAACCGTGTCTTGATAGTCATGGGCTTAAGCATCGTGAAAGTTGAGGAGTTATTATAGTGTAATGCAACATTTAAAACTCAATTATCTTGAATGCATTTATTTCCTTGCTTTTAAGATTGTTGGCAGTATCTCTGTAGGACTGAAAGACCCAAGGGGGACAATGGTTGCTCTGTGACAATTCCAGTCTAAGACTTCCTCTCAAACTGCCACAACAACCAGGGGAAACAAACACAGAAAGACGGAGCCATTTGTTCTATGACACAGAAAGAGAGATACTGGAAAACTGAGCTGGGATAACACAGATATTTATCCAACAGGCAGCACAACCTGGAAACTAAAATCCAGGTTGGGAGGGAAGGGAAGGGAAGGGAAGGGAAGGGAAGGGAAGGAGAGAGGGAGATAAATAAAGAGCAAGCGTAAGCAAGAGTGAAGCAATGGGAGATAGAAAGATAAACAGAGGTAGACTGTTAAACTCATTTAGCAGCCAAAGAATCCAAGGATACCAACTCTCTGTTATCAGTGTGAGCTGTGCTTCAGGCAAAATTTCCTTGGTGCATTATTGACCTTTAAAATTACATCCTACCCCCAAATATTGCTCCATGCTGCTGTCTTTTATTATACTTGGCTTTCTTGCAGCAGTTGTTTATCAGTCTGTGCTTCTGTGTTTACCTTAAGCTTTTCAGAAGCAATTATATAAAGGATGGGCATAAGCCAAAGTAACAGGTATAGCAGAAAGCAAAAGAGAGGCTCAGGATGAAGGAGAAAAATGGGGAAGGGACTAGAGCTGAAAGAAGTAAAATGTAATATAAATTACATAGAAGAATCCTTTCACTTCTCATTTGTTTAGAAGCAATTAGGATTTGAGAGCAGTGCAGCATAAAATATAGGAAAGATACAAAAATGACCACCCTTGATCAGAGCAGATGTCAGGCACACAAACTGTGAGTAAAATTATACTGAGAGATGTTGATTCCACAAGACCAAAAATGTTGTGCTACATGACCCTTTTTCTACACTGTGACCCCAGTTTCACTGGAGGAAGCTGCCTAAATGCTGTCTTACATGCAAAATGGATGGGCCCATAGATGGCAAAAGGAGGCATCCTACTGCAGCCAAGCAGAGATTCCATGTGATTCCAGACACTATTGTTGCATTGGGTATGGCTCAGTCTCCTGTATCTTCTTTGTTTTGCCTTTAATATTACAGTGTATACAAACAGAATACAGCTTCCTCCAAATGTGATGTTCTTCAAAGGATTTTCTCTCTGGGAGCATTCCCAGGACATAACTATCCACTATTCCACATGAAAACCTCATTGCTCCTTTTCCTCTTAACATTAGTCTACAGTTTTCTCCTAATCTTTAATTAGAGAGAGAAAAAAATATCTGTGTCATTATATAAATGGTTAAAGCAATAGACCCATAAATGACAGCAAGGGGGAGAGAGCACTATGCAGCTTTCCAGGGTCCTTTGCACGGCCTTGTGAGGTAGAAAAATACTATAAAAAATTAAAATAAAATAAGAAAATAAATTAAATTAAATTAAATATGAAAGTCTACAAAAAAATGTAAGCCTGCCCTTGAATCTTTATCGGCTTGATATGCCAACTTGCTGTTTTGTCTAGTCTGATTTCACTGTCTCATTACACAGGAGTGATCCACACAATTCACATTCAGCAGGCTCATGTCATCCAGTGGACGGATGCTGAGCATGTGTCAGAGGGACCTTCCTTTATTCCTTGTTGTTCATTTTAAATGAAGTTTAGAATTATGAGACTTGTAAGATTGACAGCTAAGCAAGCGCTGAGCAAAGTCATCCAGCAGGCAAAAGGACAGTTTCTCCATCCATTGTGGCAACTATGTCTCTGAAAATACATTTAATAACTTATATATAAAATATATAATTTATATATATAAATTCTATATATAAATATATGTTTAATAACTTATAAGAAAATAAGCCTGCAGCCTCTGGGAGTTTCTTTCAAGAAACTTGGTTATATCCTTTGTGACCACTGGTGAGTTCCGTTCAGCTCAGTAGATGACAAAACTGACACAGAAAGTTGTAATGGGACATCTAAGCCCCACATATCTCCCACTTATCTCTTACACATATCTCCTACACAGTTGTGTTATACCAACTCATTTAGTGTGCTGACATTTCTCTTCCATGTACAGGTAAAACTAAGCACAAATCATCAAAGAGTTAGATGCTTCATGCTTGAATGCAAGAGTCATTTAGACATCCCTAGATCTGTGGAGACCTGTTGACATCACCTATCTTCTCCATCTGTAAAGTTGGACGAAATTGCCCATCACTGTCTTACAAAAGTGTTATGGAGATAAATGCATTATAAAGATTACAAGGTGCTTGGAGAAGGTATAAGCATTATTAGCAGATTATGATGTAGGAGTTGCACTGAGACCCTGAGTTCATTTTCATGTAGACCTAATAGCTATTTGTCAACAGCTAATGATTTTTTCCCTTCACCTGCGCAGACTGATTTCTAAGTTATGGTGTACAGTTCATTTGCCAGCATATCACAGTCAGATCCATTCAACTCAGGGTTTATTCCAGACATAGCATTCTGTTTTCTCAGTGCATTTGCTCAAACAGGGCAGATTTAGATGGCACAAATAATAAAACAAGTTACATTTTCCAGTTTCAGACTGACAGACTTTGAACTGTGATTTTTTTCCATGTGATTTTTCCATCTAAACACTTTTTAAGGTGACAAGGCACTTTTCCCACTACATTGCCCAGAGTTTAAGAGGAGGAATATATCTTTTTTGAGAACTTGTAATCAGATTTTCCCATGAATCAGCATGGAGGCCACTGAATACAGTAGAAACTGGAGCACCTCCTGTATGAAGACAGGCTGAGAAAGTTGGGGCTGTTCAGGCTGGAGAAGAGAAGGCTGCGTGGAGACCTCAGAGCAGCCTTCCAGTATCTGAAGGGGCTATAGGGATGCTGGGGAGGGACTCTTCATTAGGGCCTGCAGTGATAGGAGAAGGGGTAACGGGTTAAAACTGAAACAGGGGAAGTTTACATTGGATATAAGGAGGAAATTCTTTCCTGTGAGGGTGGTGAGGCACTGGAATGGGTTGCTCAAGGAAGCTGGGAATGCTCCATCCCTGGCAGTGTTCAAGGGCAGGTTGGATGAAGCTTTGGGTGCCATGGTTTAGTGTGAGGTGTCCCTGCCCACGCAGGGGGGTTGGAACTGGATTATCTTAAGGTCCTTTCCAACCCAAACTATTCTATGATTCTAAACAATTCCAGAGACTTCAGCAGGCTTTGTGTTGGATCCGTAGCATTGTGGGGTAACAGTGGATTATTACTCCTTCATCTAATAATCCCACACAGAGATGGCATTACACACATTACATTGCTTTACAAGGATAAAATGAACTACCTGATCAATTTAGCCTCCGTGCCAAATTAGTCTCTCTATTATTCTGCAGATTTTTCTTCTCCTCATGATGATTAATGTCATAAACACCATTCCCCTTTATATCCAAATATCTGTGTGGAATATCTGGAGTATAACAAACCCACTTTATCACAACAGACCACAATGGCAAATATGTGCAGGTTGAAGTTTGTGTCTTTGTGTATTCTATTAGAAATTTAACTCATTTTGCTCTGATATCATTATGTATATATGAGTGTTTTAGGACTCGGGGAACTGCATTTTTCCATGGTTTCATTAAACATGTCAGACTTTCAGTTAAATTTAATTGTAAATGCCAGTCTGAAGAAATTCATTTTGTGGCTATTATCATTAAGCAGAATGGTTAGTGGTTTAATACTGCCCTGTAGAGGAAACCCACAGAGCAAAGCATGAGAAAGGTAATAGCTATTGCCTTCTCATTTTGAAGCAGGAATTGCTCATTAGCTGATTTTTCTGCTTTAAGCATATTTTGTCTTAGTTATCCATGCAAGGGAATTATAAATGTGAGGAAAGTGTATATGAATAATCCTTCACCCTGCGAAGCATTAGGCACAGTATTTCACTGTGATGCTAACAGTGAGTACAGTACCATGCTGGCAATGTACTTTAGACCTGTGGACAGTCTTTTGGCTTACCCTCTGGTCTAAATGGTTCTTGCACAGCCTGATGCACAGCATCTGCTTTAGTTGCAGTCCAAGACAGAAGGGAGCCTTGCTGTGTTAGGGATCTTCACAAAAACTCTTCTTTCTTTGCACATGGCTCCACTCTTATGCATGCTAAAGTCATATTCACTGCTTCAGCTGTGTCAAGAGGCTTTAAATTTAGTGTAGATAAACATAATGCCCCTCAGGCCAGACCCCAACTGGAATAAGAGTCAGGGCAAATATTTCTTTCAACTGTGATTAAGACACGTTTGAAAATGGGCTGGAATTATTGTTTGTGGTTTTAAGATCATGAAAACTTTTCTAAGAATAAACTATGTTTTGGGTGAAAGAGTCTTAATATTTTTCCCATGAGTCCTTTTCATGATACATTGGTTTTGCCCTTATAACAGCAATGAAAATTATTACTGTGTTTTCCTCCCTCAGCCTCTGCTTGCCCCTTGCATGATGACAAGCTGTCAAGTTTGCTTGTGGTGTTACTTGAAGTATCAGCCAGTGAAGGCTGGGGAATGGAGGATGAACACTGGACATCAGTTGCAATATTGATCTCTAATTTTGTGCACTGTCCTCCATGCCAAAATATCCTCCTATTTCTCATCTCAGACCTGGCTTCCCTCCGCATCTTTTCCTGCTACAGTTCACCCCAATGGCTTCATCCTGCCTTCAAGCTAATAGGTTGGCTCACAGTCTTCCTCCAAACACTGGTCACTGCTCCACATTCATTCCCACTCCCTAAAAGCCTTCTTTACATGCTTACACTTATTTTATTGCTCGCTAATAAAGACAGAAAAAGGGTTCTATTGCTATACAAAATCATCACCATTGCAACGTACACAAAGGATTTGTCAGTCAGGAGCAACCACTGTTCAGTTGTTGACTTTCACTCAATTTCTTCTTATCTGATCCTTTTTTGCTAAAGTTTAACAGAAAATTGTCTTCAGTAATCATATGTGTGTCATGGTTAGAATAACAGAAAAACAAAATCATCTGGTTTGGAAGGGACCTTAAAGCTCACACAGTTCCAACCCCTTGCCATGGGCAGGGACCCCTTCCACTAGAGCAGCTTGCTCCAAGCCCCTGTGTCCAACCTGGCCTTGAACACTGCCAGGGATGGGGCAGCCACAGCTTCTCTGGGCACCCTGTGTCAGAGCCTCAGCACCCTCCCAGGGAAGAACTTCTGCCATGGGCAGGAATGCCTCACACCAGACTATGTTGCCAAGGCTCTGTCCAACCTGGCCTTAATCTTCCTTGCAGATCTGCTGTTTTCTGAGAATAAAGTTTTCATTGGACCACACAGCAGTTCAGCATCAAAAAATTATTTCAACACCTTAATAAATTCCACCCTCATCATTTTGGGCTATTTACTCAATGAAGGCAAGGTTAAATAAGAACTACAAACATGTCTTTTCTTATACTGCTGTGTTTCTCCACTTACAGCCTGATGGTTTGCTAGAGTATTCTCATAGGAGATGAAAGTTCAAATCCCTTCAAACACAGAACAAAATTGAACCTGGAGAAGTGCTGTAACAATTCAATTTTGGGTTCAGCAGGTTGATTTGTAGAGTTCTTTCTGCACTCCAGTGCTTTGATCTCATTCTCACACTGCAAGCCTGTTAGATTGCTCTCTGGTTTCCTTCTCAGGAAGAACAAGTCCCAGATCTGGACTCACCACACACTCATGGGTGTTTTGTGTAAATGACTGAGGCACTCAGGCAATGTCAGAAGGAGAATGCTGACAAGTAATTTGGAGATTCATATGGGAATTAGGTACAAAATAGGTACTAGCAACCATACTCTTCCACTCCAGCAAAAGCAACACATTTACGAACCCAAGAGATTAGATATTTGGAATTCTCTCAGATAAAAAAATCCCAGATGTCTGTGGATCTGGGTTGTACCTGTTTGTGATAGCAGATGAATGGGAGTTTTATTCTAGCCCTGTAAATCATACAGTCCCCTGTTCAATTTGCATCCCTGTTTTGTCCTACACATGGCTGTGTTATGGACTTAAAATTTTGTGAAAGGCCCAAAGACACACTGAAGTGGTAACTGAGTCACAAAACTTGTTATTTCTCCATCCTCACCTTAACAAAGAACCACTTTTGATCAGAAGGAATTTACAGGCCAAGTTTCAGACTTTTACTGTGACCTTTAATGAAAAAGTGTGGGTAGTTTCTCTTTGAAATGGGAACATAAAAAATGAGGCAAGGGGCAAAAGGACCTCAAATATTACAACTGGGCTGCAGCTGAAGATGGAAATGAATGGAAAGTATGAGAAGCCTGAAGACAGCACTATCCAATATAAATAGCTTTTTCAAGTGCACACAATTCTTAGTAACATGCTCTGGGGCTTTGTTCCTCCCCTGTGGCAGGTTTGCAGAAGGGTTTGAAAATTTCCTATTGCTTGTAGCAAATAAATAGACTTAATTCCCCATTTAAAGTCCATTGAAGTCAGTGAAAAAAAGACTCTCATTGAGTTTGGTGGACCTTGCCTCAGCCTCCTTAGCATTTAGCTGAGGTAGCTGCAACTTGTACCCCTTGAGCCCCCCAGAGGTTTTGTTGAACTGGGTTTTCTCTCACAGTGTGAGGTGTAATAGGCCATAGTTGAACACATTACTGAAAAAGGAAGGCCAGAAATCTGCTTCCTTGTTAGCACTGCGTGTGTGGTGGTTTAACCTGGCAGGTAGCTAAGTACCACACAGCCATTCACACACTCCCCTCTCAATGGGACAGGGGAAAGAGCAGGAGAAAGGTAAAACTCATGGGTTGAGATAAAGACAGCTTAATTGGACAAAAAAGGAAGGGAAAATAATAATAATGATGATATTAATAATAGTAGTAACAATAGTAATGATAACAGAACACATAAAACAAGCGATGCACGATGCAATTACTCACCACCAACGGACTGATGCCCAGCAGCAGCCCACAGCCAACTTTCCCCCCAGTTTATATGCTATGACATTCTATGGTATGGAATATCCCTTTGGCCAGTTGAGGTCCGCTCTCCCAGTTCTGTCCTCTCCTAACTGCTTGTGCCTCCCCAGCCTACCCAATGGTGGGGTGGGGTGAGCTGTAAAGTCCTTGACTTAGAGTGTAACAACTAAAACGTCAATGTGTCATCCACATTGTTCTCCTCCTAATTCCAAAGCACAGCACTGTACCAGCTCCTAGAAGAAAACTAGCTGTATCCCAGCTGAAATCATGACACTCTGCTGTGTAAGACTTCTGAAATCTCTTAAACACTCTAGAAGCCTTTGTCACAAATTAGGGGGGAATATGTGCATGTGAAAGCCAAGAAGCATTTGGAAACTCATAATCTGTTTTCTTTGTGATTAAAGGAGATGTAAAAAGAACTTAAAAGGAAAAATAGAAAAAAAAAAGGCAAATATTTGCTTCTAGATTGCTGTAAGCATTTATTGTAGCAAAATAACACCGATGCAGAGCAAGATGCATTGCAGGAGATTAGCACTTGGCCTGGCAGAGCAGTTTCCATATCTCTGAAAAGGCCATGGGGTTTCCTATGTGGTCCCACACTTCTCTGAAGTCAAAAGCCAGAACTTCAAATCTCATCCTCTTTTAGGCTTTTCATCCAGCCTGGACACTGAACCCCATTCTCCAAGGCACTTGGTGAGTGCTCCAGCCCAGGCACAGAAAGGGTGCATAGCAACCTCCTCCATCACCAGCCATGGTAGAAAGGAAAACCTTTCCATTCCTGTGTGCTGCATGGAGCCTCATCCAGCTGGCTGTGCTCTGTGTATCCTTCCCATTCCAACTCCCTCGGGCAGCTGGACAGAGGTGTTCACAATTCACAGGGCTGGCAGGGTTCAGGGCTGTGGGAGGCTCCAGAGCTGAGCCATTACCAGGCTGAAAGCTGGATAAATGGCTAGCCTGCCAACCTGAAGCTGAGGTGCTCTGTGTTTGCATGCAGCATTTCTCCCCTACTACTGCAGTAGTAGCATCAGCGTTCAGGAGTACCCATATTTCCATGAGAGAATGATTTAAAAAACAACATTGATCTGGAAATGCATTGTGTTTTGCACTGGACCTGCAACTTGACCTCTGCCTGCATCCTCCATGCACCATTTTTGCTATAATCAGACTTCTGTGTCAGGCATTTCTGATTGAAGATTCTGTAGGTTATCTTTCCTCAAAAAGCTGAACATCCACATCTTCAATTGCTTCCAAAGTCTTCTTTCTAAATAATTATGTTAAAGATTGCTTCCTTGTGTGAAGCTAAAGGCAGGCTGTTACTACTCCCTACAGAGCTTGCTCTACCTTGACAGCTATCTTGTGCTGGAGATCCTTAACTCAAAAGATTCACCTTTTCAATAGTTTTGTGTTAGTACTTCTTCAGTGGCAGTATAAGGATGCAATAACTTTTTATGAACATTTAAACACAAGTGTTAAGTTTGAAAGCCCAATTTTCATCCTATCGCCTCAATTTAAGCCACACAACATCATCTTCACTTACATAACATGCCCTGCACCAAACAGAGCGGCAGGAAGCATTACAGAGCTGGTGTGATGCTTTGCACAAGCCTGGCAAACCCCCACTATCAGCTGAACAACTGCAGGAGGTGTTATTTTCACACATCCAACTCGCAGTTTCTCCCCTCTATCCTTGCTGCACAGAAAGAGCAGTTATAAAGGTGTCTATCCCAGAGCTGAAGCTTGTCGGGCTGAGCCTTGCGAAAGAAAAACATCAGTACCACGTTATGCCTAACTTCCCTGTGAAACTCTGATCATGTTGCTGAGGCAGTCTCTCAAAATGCTTTCACTCTTTCAGGATCCAACATGCTGTGTCCGTGTAACCAGTGTTCCCACAGGCACTGCTGCTGTAAACACAACAAATTGAGCTAATTCTCTGTTCTGATGTTTTCCTGGGTGTCTGTAGGTCTAGACCATGGAAACTAGATAACATACACCCTGCAAAAACCAGCTGGGTCCCTTGCTGGATTGCTTATGGGTGAGCATCCTGACAAATCCAAGGCTTAACATAGCTGGTTTTGATGTTTCATGATCTTTTGGGATATGTAGGAATAGAGAAATACTGCGACAAAAGAAGAAAAATTTCAGTTATAAAACTCACAAGTTACAAGACAAAGCATATTGAGGGAGAAATACCATTTCTAAGAGTTTAGAAGCTGGCCAAGTGAGTAATAGACTGCAGGACCAAGTTATTATTCTTTGCTGCTTTATACAAGTTGGCAGGAATGTGAAATTGTAGGTGTCAAGAGACACAGATAAGGAGCCACTGGAGTAAACTGCAAGCCTGAAAAAAGGGAGCTATATCTTCTCTAGCAAAGCGTAAGGTCACAGGTATCCAAATAGAGAACACTTACTGAAGTGTGGAGTCCAACTCCCTTCAAGATTTGCCCCTGCAATTCAACACAACCCACACTGTGATACATGGTCCGAATATACTAGTTGCCTTCTAAAGCTGTTTGTGAGCTAAACACTGTTATTCATGTCTCCAGCTGTGCCACAGTGATTTCTTTGTATTGTTTTTTTATTGCACATATAGAGATACATAACACCTGCTGTATCCAGCCTAATTTTAAATATGTTGAGCAATGGGATTTCTACCAGTTTCCTTATGAGGTTATCCTTCAGCCTAACAGATCTCACTGTGTTGGAACATCTTTCTTGATAGCTACTTCTCTAAGTTCATCCCAATCTGCAAGATTTCAGACCTTTTCGGCATCAGAGCGACTGTTCCCAGGGTAAATTTTCACATTTTCCTCCTGACCAAGACTGAAAAGCTTTATCTGTGCAACAGGGAATTTCACAACTGTTGAGTCACCATTTTTTAGCCTGTCTGGTGCTATTTGTAGGCCTCCTCCCTTATTCTCTGGTGCTTTTCTTTAAAGGCTTCTTTAATATTTCTTAGCCTGGCAGAGATTTATAACGAGCTCACATATCTCTTAACCTTATTTATAAAATCAGACTTCAAATACCCACTGACATGAGGAGAAGTGGGGTGGGGAAAGAGTTACAGAAATCTTACTGACTGGGTGTTATAAGTTCTTTTTTATTCTGATTTGGCAATCGATGCTGCAAGGGTATCCTTAGCAGAATTTTACTGTGTGCAAATTGGTGACAAATGGTAGTCAATTAAGAATGCCTGAAAAGTCTCTATTTATTGACTAACAGTCTCCAGAATTGCATGTTCTTCCTTCCTTAACAGCAAGACATGATTAATGGCTTTCAACTCTCCATAGGTTCATAGCAGCTAGATACAAGTTATCTAGTCTAAATCTGCAAACGAAGTATTTATTAGAGAAAATAAGAAGAGGAACATTTGAGGTGTCCTACTGACGCCACAGTGGTATATAAGGCTATGTGGCTCAACTGCCTTCTCTGAGGACTAAGTTCAACCTACTTCTTTTAAAAAACACTGGGGTTTTGGTGGTTTTGTTTCTTCTTGTTCTCCTTTTTCCTTCCTGGATTATTGCATAACAGATCTGTTGAAAACAGTTTATTACCTTGCACCGTTCTTCCATATCTTCATGCTCTGAATGGATCATGGGCTTGAAATAGGATGTCAGATTTAGATGTCCACTATTTGCGAAGCATGAAGACAAGATGAAAAGGATTTGGAAAAGAGCTGCAAGAGAAAAATCTGTTATAATGCATAACTAAAGAAAATCAGATGCATTTTCAAGTTAGGTGGACAATTCAAGTTAAAGTAACAAGCTTATACTTTGAATATTGTTGACATCCAAGTGTTCTGTCGTGGAAACAGTGACAAAGTTAAACTTTGTATCTCAAGGTGAATTTGGAGAAATATATGTTTCTGTTTAATAATTAACACCTGGAACACTCTGAATTGTGATAAAGGGAGTTACCTCCATCAGCTGATAAAGCAAGTTCCCTTTAAATTGGAGCCTTTTGGCCACATAGTTTTGCAGATTATAAGAAGTAGGTTGGTATTGCTGGCAAGATATGGCTGTCTTTTTTATCTCTGTCAGAAAACATCATGAATAACTTTCTTTCTGAAAGGCTGACATCTCTTCAGTGTCCTTCAGCTACCTATAAGCAAGGTGGTCCTTGAGGTTTTGTTTCTGGGCACAACTTTTCTTCTGATGCTCAGTGTTCATCTATGACTTACACCTTACTCAATACAACTCATGCTAGAGAACATGTGGAACCCGAGATCTATTCTACTGCCAATGATAGTCTAGCGATGGTATGGAATCAATGGAAAAGGTAAGTTTGCAGACATAAGCAGCAGCTTCTAAGGAAAAAGTCTCTGTCAATAGGATAATGATATATGTTTTGAAGAAAAAGGATCAAAGGGCAAAAAATCACAAAGTGAGGAAGGCAGTTACCTATGAATTTGGAATTGCTAAATCAATGTTCTTGCTGCTTTTCACTGAATAGGTTTTGAATGAGGGAGGAAGTGTCTGTCATCATATCTACAAAGGTAAAAAAAGAAGTAACACAAAAGTGTCAAATAAAGGATGTATTCAGGTCAAGGACCATTAAAGGTAGATGCTTTCAGGGAAGAGCAATGTCATAATTGCAGTTGTTGAGAGGGCATTTTGGGGACTGATTGATTGCTTCATTCAGTGGGGAGATAGCTGAGCAACTGTTGCTCATCCTTTACCTTCAGCCCTAAATGGTTGTGAAGCATGGAACACTGTTAATCTTGATGATAGAGACCTGCTATACAACACTACCAGGAAAGGCACAGCTTCAGAAAACCCTCTTGCCAAAAAAAGAGGGAAGCAGAAAAGCAAAAGATTAATTATTTAAGTACCATAAATCAATAGCAGTAAAGATCACCAACTGGCTTCCCAACAGAGTAAAACAGCTAGATGCTTGTGGAAGGAAAGTGTTTCAGTGCCATGCCATCAAGGTCTGCTTGAAAAAAAGCATATTTGAATTCAGAATTCACAAAGCAGATGAGCAGTTTCAATAAGAGAAACCAGCCTGTGCTTGTGCTTGTTCCCTACTGAACAACCTATCCAGTTGCTGAAAATTAAGAAATCATCAGGATTGTAATTACAGACTCTTGTGCTATGTTCAGGCTGCAATTCCTAGATGAAGAAATAACAACAGCAGGCAAGGCTCATTGGAAAGGGTCACTGCAACACTAGTAAAAGGGATTTCACAGGATTTGGAGCTGTCAGATTTGCACTTACACAGGCATCAGGATGGGGTACTTCACCCTGATCCGATCATGTGCATGGGGTGGAAATATGCATTTTTGGCTTTTCTTTGTGCCCACTGTTTAGCTAGAGCTAGGGGATTTATAAGGGAAGGAGGTGAAGATTAGCAATGGTAAGTTATTAGAGTTACAGTGTCGAGGTAGAAAACCGGAACATGGGAGGAATGGGAGAGGTGAAGTGACAGAGCAGGATGCTAAACTGAACACCAAAAACATAACATCACACAAATCTTGATGTTCTTTTCTTATTCTTAATTGTTTCTTATTAATTTATTTTTAATTTAATATGACATAACTCTGGCAAAACTTTTGGACATCAGTTCTTTGTAGACAATGCAAAACACATATGTCTACCATGGCTTTCCTGTTGCTAAACAAAGTATTTTCTGACTCCTGTTAGAAAATAAACATTCTGCTGCTTTTATACAAGGCCACAGCAGTGGCTATTATTAGTTCATTGCTGTTAATTGCAGGATGCCTTCTTTCTCAGTAGGTATTGACCACATGAGAAGCGATGGGAAATGTTTGCCTCTGTATAAATAGTAAGTCATCGTGTATTATTTAAGCTGCTGGTTTTGCAAAATATTAAATCCACATTATGTCAAAACAGAGGAGATGAAGTTGTAATCGCGCTGATGCGTGACACACAATTAAAAACTTCTGTAATTTGCATTTGTGAATAAAACTCAGATTCAAATGGATATTTAACCGACACTAATGAGGTTTTAAGGACACAGCTAAGGTGTTTTCATACAACATAAATCAATGAAGCGTGTGTGCTGAACAAATGCGAGCATGGATAGCACAGTTCTCAAAGGAAAAGTCAGAAAAATATCGACAGTTTGAGCACTTTCATCATCAGCATTCATGTGCTTTTGAAAGGGCTATATTTTGGCAGCAGGACTCAGTGTTGAATCACCTTGAGGAACAGTAAATATTGCTCTGCTTGGATGAATTAAGAAAACGTGCACAGGTTTCTCATCACTCTTCTCATGCCTGATTCTCCCCAGCATGCAATCCTTCGCCATCCCTCGCTGTTTACCAGATCAGTTTGAGTTGAGATTATGAGTGAAGGAGGGCATTAGAGCACAGATGCTCTGAATGTGCAGGAAAACTTTGGTAGCTTTTTCCTTTCTCTTAGCTGCTTCTAATTTGGTGACCCTCCAGTGATTTTCCTTGCAATATTTCATATAGACAGGTTTGGCTTTATTATAGCCTCTGGCATCTAAGCACGCAGATGTTTGGAAGCATCAAGTATGTATATCAAGTTTTAGCCTTAAGCAAATTCAATGAATGGTTGAGTTGGGCAAGAACAATTACTTTAATGAACACAGTAATGTAAAATATTCAAAAACTATGAACTATTAGAAGGTGCTGGGACATCCAGGATGTGTGCTTTTCCAACCCATGCCTATAAATGAGCTACCTACAGTTTTTCCAGGAAAAAAAAAGAAGGGCTAAACGGACCTTTGCCAGCCTGAAATGTGTTTCAAGGAGATTGGCAAAGCAACGAAACTGAGCCAGAAATGGCAATTGCATGAAAAATAGCAAACCCCAGCTATCTGTGAACAGTAGCTATTGTCACTGGCTTGCAATTTAACACAGCATTCATTCCTTAGCAGCTCTTGCCCAGGCCCATGTTGATAAATTGGAGGCAAATCCAAGAAGAAAAATGATTAATAGGAAGAAGGGACTGACTTCTGAGAGATCAGAATAATTAGGTAGAACTGGCTGAAGGAGAGCTCAGAAAAGGGGCACAAACCTACCTATGTATGGAAGCTGAATACGTCAATACTGAAAACAAGACTGCTTAAGTAGGATCACAACAAAATTGGGAGAATGGGGAAAACAGTTCAGTCACTGGAAAATACATGTTGAGAGTGGAAATGGAGATTCTCACTA
The DNA here is from genome assembly GCF_028554395.1 of Pezoporus wallicus. Taxonomy (NCBI): domain Eukaryota; kingdom Metazoa; phylum Chordata; class Aves; order Psittaciformes; family Psittacidae; genus Pezoporus; species Pezoporus wallicus. The sequence continues at coordinate 688,003 of NW_026637098.1, read as the reverse complement.
ATTCTGGTTCAATTTGATCTATAGCAGACCTCCTGCCCCAAACCATATTATTTGAATCTTTTCAGTTCATTGTGTTTAAATGCCATGTTTTGACTTTGTCACATTTCAAATGATGCTATAAGATTGCATATGGTTACATTTCATTGCTGGCAACAGTCGGAAAAAGAAAATGAACCAAATCACTTTGGTTTAAATTAAAGACCTATTTTGTTTGCCCTGAAAAATTCAGGGGGGGAGGGGATGGGGGAGGGCTTTTTATGGTAAGAAAAACCTAAATGTTTTTCATTTTCATTCAACCTTGAATAATTCCCCTCCCCCCCAGTTTGGCAACAAAACAACAACAAGAAATAATCAATTATTCACAGAGCTCTACTCCTGGGGGCACAATTAAGAGTAATTGGGAGAAATTAAGCAAGAGAGAATGTAGGCTTCAACAGTAGGACTAGCTTTTCCCCTGGTGATAAATACAGGCTTGATCCTGTAAGATGCTGAGTGTTGCTTGTGAGATGCTCGGTCTCATTGCATCCCTTGGGAGACCCCAGCACCATTGGGGCACTATTGTCTTGAGAGCACAGCTCAAAACAACGCTAGTCATAGCTGCTTGGAAATACTCTTTGAGCCCTCAGACATCCCAAATGGAGATGACAACCCCAGAACCTCTCACTTTCTGTCTCTATCTTGCACCACTCTGTAGGATAACAGCTGCTATTTATAGGGCTGTAATATCTTTTTTTTTTGCAGGATCTTTGCTGTAGCAAGTCAAGCAGAATTTCTGGAGTTCCCTACTGGGTGTTAGAGAAGATCTATATTTGAGGAGCATAAGGCTAGGAGGGATGCAGAGGGACTGTAAGTCAAACTGTAATTGAACCATACACTCTGACCATCACATATCATGTTCACCTGCATTTTGCTCTTGTTATCAGCAGATATATCTCTGCCTGTATCAATGGGTTTATATTTGCTTCCTAAATCTGCGATTTCCTCATAAATAAAATGTGTCAGTTATGTGGCAGGGTGTATTGATGTTCTGTAGTGCTGTATTTTTAGCCAGAAAGGTGTGCAGTATAAAAGCAAGCACTTTAGGCAATTCTGCTACACTTATCAGTGCATTTTCCAACCAAAATAGTTTTCTCCTTAAAGAGGAAATCTGGTTTGTTTGACAAGGCCCCTTTTCCAGAGACAGTTTTGATTGGCGTTAATTATATTTACAGTCTTCACCAAATGAGTTTCATATAAGCTTTTGTATTATTTTCTTCAGAGTGATAGATGTCAGCTCTCCAGCTTCTGCACCTCAAACAGTCTTATCTCACATACAGTAGTTCCATCTTTTTGGAATTTCAGTGGAATGAAAAGATGCATTAATATTCACAGCAATACATAAGCTATCTCCTCTGCCAACTCTGCCAGAGTCATCTCAAAGGTTTCTGAACTGGCTGATCATCAAAAAGGGGTGGGTTTGGTAGGTTTGGCTGTTTATTCCTTGATTTACTGAAATACTTACAAAAAAACACTGTCATCACCAAAAAATATTTAATAGCCTCTTGTCATTTTTCAGGAAGGAAGTGCTTAGGGAGCATTTATTGATATTATAAATGATATTGTTATCATTACAATTGCTACCCATGGCTCTAGCAAAGACACTACTGATAATAATTCTTTTGCTCTTAATATGCTTTTTCTGTAACACTCCTTGCAGTGTTTTTTTTCCCTCATGCCGACAACTTCTCTTATCAATTATCTCAATTTAGTATCTTCTTGGAGACAGCAATTGCCGTTTATTTTCATTTCTTATGGTTCTAGGTTTTGGTCATTTTAATTTGGTTTGAGTTTTATCAACTTCTGGTTTTTATTATTGAGAGAAGAGTCTTCTGTTTGGTAACCAGTTTCTTCTTATTTGATCTTGGTGGGGTTTTTTTTGCCTTTGAATCTATTTACTAAAAGACAATCCTATTTTTCTATCCTTATTTTCATTCCCACCTTCTTTGGCTCATAATTTGCCTCAGCATTGAAATTGCTCTTTTGAAGCCCTGAATGAAAATGATACTGCTCAGGGCTGTCCTCTGTTTATCCTGTATATAAGAAGGCCATGACCACTGGTGCCTTAGCAACCATCATTATCTAGTCCAGTGATCAAATCATTTCTAGTCATCATACCCAGATCCCAGAGTTAGCTTGCATTCTGTATGCTACCTTCTCATTGAAAATTAAGTCTGGTCTGGTGGATGCAGGCTGAAGGATATTAAACTAAGAGCAAAGGTGAAGGCACTGTGGGAAAATATATAATTAAATTGGTGCTTCACAAAGAAAAACGTGGAAAAAAAAGAGAGTTCTGGAGCTGTTAGAGAGGGTGCTGAGAATGCAGGCCAAGCAACCCAGCAGAAATACAGCCAAAAGAAATCAAGTCATCTTCTGAACTGGCCCAAGCATCAGTTCAAGAAGGTACAGGAAAATACCTTAGCATGTGAGGCACAGGTGATAAAGACAGTCCTGGCAAGGTGGCATCTAGAAACCTTTATCTTTGAGCAAGCTATTGGGAGGTGAATGTGTATGTATTTGGTCTTCCTCTAAAGCACTTCCAAAAAGCAAATGTTTAAGAGTCCATTTTAAGACAAAATCCATCTGTTTCTCCAACAGTTTTAAGAAACAGTTTATTTTGTCTAAAATTAACTTGTCTGACACATTGTCATGCTTGGTTACCACAGCAACACTAGCAACAGCTATGCCACATGATATTCATTCTATATGAGTTTAACCACCTTACTTTTATTTATGTACGCATACATATACATGCACATAACTTGATTCTGCATCAAACTCTCACCAGGCTGGACATACCCTGCTTAGTTGACAAACTTTAATTCCCAAAGCAATATTTCTGTCCTGGGATTTACTTTTTGATCTTGACAAAGCCAGCAGTTTATTAGTTCTCTATAAGCAAAATATGTAGAGCTCTTTCCTGCTGAACCTCTAGTTTCCTTCAATCACACACACCTCAATCCTGACACCTCCAGAGCACTTTGAGCGAGAACAATAGGGCTGAGGATGTGGAAAAGCATTTGTACATCATCAAAACTGTGTAAGCAGCACAGGTTGAAAACAAGGTCATTTTTTTTTTTGCCAGGGTTTTCCCAACGCATTCACCTGTTTTCCCCACTGGAATATTTCAAATTGGAGGCAGTACTAATGGGGTCCTAACATTACTGATATATAATGGGAGCTCAGAGGCTTCCTCATGATAATATCACTATTATAACAGTGCGGTGATACTGTGGCTTTCAACAGCCTGCCTCAAAAATATGTGCAAGACCTTTTCTTGTCCTCTGCTGCTCCTGTAATCTCACCATCTGCTATCCACATCCACAGCAAAGAAAACACAGCCTGGTCACTTTATAGGGCTGGGGATTTCAATGCAGGCAAAGCAGGGGAAAAAAAATAATCTACTCTCATTTGTAAAGCCTTGTAAAGGTAAGCTTCAAATTTCATTTAATATGACAGAGATTAAAAGGATACGTTTGGCTTTGGTCTTTCAAAGCTGTCAGTCTGTTGGGCAGCCTTAGAAAGCCTCAACCTGAGAGAACCTGAAGGTAGATGGAAAAATCAATAGGGAAGTATGCTGTCACTATCAGTCTTAATAATTATTTGAAGGATATCTTCCTTGCCCAGGAAAAGTGCAAAGCAAAGGAAAGGAGGGACGTGGGCAATCTGCCCACTGCAGAAGTGAGGAGGACTCGAAAAGCTCTTCAGATCCCACACGCCATCCGTCATAGCTTGGAAAGCCTTTCAGTTAAGTGCAAGGCAAAGTGGCTGTGAATTTAATTCCTTGTGCATAAGTTAGTGATGTTAAAGAAATGCTTTCATTGCTTGCATAGTCTAATACAAGTTCCTTCTTAGGTTACATATTTTGGCTTGAATCAATTATACCAAGGACCATAATTTTAATGGATGTCAACAAAATGGAAAAATAAAAACGATGCTGATTTGCAGCAGTTACTGATCAAAACTCTATAAAATAAAATTACTGAGCATCCACACCAATGGCTTATCCTCCTTCCCAGTCCTTTGTGCTCTACCAGTGAGGTCCAAGAGGAAAGTCAGCATTAGACACCAATTGGTCCATCATCAAAATGTGGAACAAATGCGATTGAATAAATCATGCATTTATAGTGAACAAACACAAGAGGGTGCAATAAGCATGTCCAGAAACTTTAGCTGTCATGGAAACAACTTCGGCTCAGAAACTGCAGCTCTAATGCATAGTCATTGATTTGTGTCTGTTATTTAGAGGCCATCTGCGTCAGAGGTACTGCTGAGTTATTCATCAGCATTCCATGTAAAATAAGAGGCACTGAATCTGGATTCACGAAGCCCATGCAAAGTAGCCCTGTTCTGCGAAGAAAGGATGATGCTCTGAGTGCGGATGAGAGATAGCAAACCAAACAGCATGCTAATGGATAAAAAGGGAAAGAATCACCAGCAAGTTATTACAGAAGGGATAGATCACATCTAGAAATTTGCTGTCTTCCTGCTTGAGAGGACTACCTGCTTTCAGTCACAGACTAATTAGTAAGGATGCTCCTTAAGATGCTTGCCTGCTACAAAATGACAGCATGGGTGCTCTTTGTCATTGAAGGTGACAAAAGCCATGGGTTTTGCTCCATGATATTCAGTTAGCCCCCTACTAAAACCAGACTGGACTTAAAGTTCCTATGTCCCAGGTCACCCAGCTAGCTGGTATTACAGCCAGATCTCCCAGGTGCCTGTCCTTTCCTCTAGAATCCAGGCAGAACTCGCTTTTTATTAGCATCAGCCTCAGTTTGTCCCAGCTGCATTGAGAGCCTTAGAGCCAGATTTTGAAGCGCTGTCTGATTTCCCTTGAAATCATGGGGCCTTTAATATCATCCTTTGAAATCCCAGTCGTGGTCACAAGACTTTTCCTGTGATGCAAATGGTGGGTCCCATGTGTCAGCGAGATAGATCTTGGATGTCCCAAAGGACATCATGTTGCCGCTGGAGACAGAAACAACACTGAGTCATCCCAAATTGTAGGGAACTTTTATATAACAGACAAGCCTGAGGTCCAGTGCTGTGATTGAAGTCTGTAACCAGTGCTGATTTCTGATTTAATCCATTTGATGAAAGGGTGGACCTCAGCTGGCACAAGTGAAGACCATCCCACCACTGCTAGCAGAACTCACTATGGAGCCAAGGATCCAGCCCATTGGCCTTCATTGCATACAAAATTAGATGAACACCTAAAAAACACAGCTGTAATTTTCTACTTGAGAACTTTCTCCAGCTGAGCACCTTGCTCAGTAGTTTTGTACCTTTGACTTAAGTAGTACAAGAGCTGCAAATTGATTTTTATCAGGATTTAATTAAATTTGTGCTGTGACCTGCGATGCGGTGTAATGTACACAAGTTAAAATCTGATTGCAGCAAGGCTGATCATGGACATAAGGTATTGTTATTTGGACCTTCTTGCAATCCACAGGGCTCAGCACAAGTCTTTCTAGTTTATCCAGCATGGTCCTGGGCAGATGCAGATTAATTCTCTAGCTGGAGCCTGTCCACTTCATAGCATATGAGGCAGATTAAATAACATATCCAGAAACCCAGATCATCTACATCAGCCTCAGACTGAAATTTCCTGAGGGAAGTTCTTCAGCGGCAGGACAAATATCAGCACTGCCATTCTCCATGGCTGCATCTACTTCCCACATGTAAAACTCTGTGAGAAATCAATGGACTATTGGCAAATCCACTGAAGTGAATCCTTTGGAACTGAGACTCAGATTTTGCTCACTGTATGCAACAGTAATTTTTCTAATTGCCAACACTGTAGCATTAAGAAGGTACTTTAAATGCCCAAGTAAACTAGGGTTTTCTTTAATTGAACTGTACATTATGGCTGTACACAGACGTGAAAGGCATTCAGTACAATTCACCTTTATCAGAATGTAGCAATAAGTCTGAGTTCACATTCTCAACTCACTGAATTTGTGTTCTTGTGCCTTTTTTCCACTTGCTTTTCAGAACTCAGTCTACTGCACTAAAGTCTGAGCTTTCTTTTGGAGGAAGCTTCATTTCCAGAGGGGAAAAGAAGTTTCTAATCACTGCGCTCTCCCTGGAGTGCAGAGGACAATTCCAACCACCTGAGCCACTGAAGACATTTGGCAACTTGAAAAGCAGGACTGGTGCCCTCAGGCTGATTCAATATCCTGTGGAAAGCTAAGTAGAAGCCAAGAGCAAGCTCTTGAAATGTGTCAAGAACTGATGCTTTAGGTCTAGATATACCATACTGTCACTGTTACACTGTGAAAGCTTGAGTACATGGGACTTGGTTACCCCTGGCTAATCAAAGGTTATATATGAAAGTTTTATCAAGGGGAGATGTTACTACAAACTTTGGTGCCTTAAAAGACACCGGGAGCTCTCATGAGTATTTTCTGGTGCTAAAGTACAGTGGCTGGTATGAGGCTGTGGGTATGGACACTGATGGGAAATATATTTCAGCACATTTGTTGTTGTTATCATTTGTTTTATAAAGAGCTTTCAGTTTTGATAAAATTCAACCCCAAAATGATATTGCAGATTCTGGCTAACCATTTTATCTGGCTGACTTCTCATGAGGTCACTGGAGACTACTAGACACCTACTCATGGGGAGATGGTTCTCTCATCCCAAAGCAGTCAACATGGTTCACCCTTAGAGATGCCCGTTCCTTTCTGTAAGGTCTAGAGAGGACCTATATTATATTACTATACAATGTACTTTACATTACTAGTATCAACCAAAGAAAGAAGAACAAGAATTACAACCACTACAGATGAGCACTAATACATCTCTTTATCAAATTCACAAATCAATGATTCATTAATACTCATAAATATCTCAGAAAAAAAATAGTATACACTTTGTTTCCAGTGTATTATGGTTGTTTTCACTCTACTGCTTGCAAACTATTTGGTGTTGCCAAAGTATTCAAAGGGGAAAAAATAATACTAGAAAATTGAAAGATTTTCCAGCAGAGCTTTTACTCTTAGCCCCTGATAACCAAAGAGAATCAGAATTGAAGGAGGCTTATAACCTGATGTCTTAGGTTCAGCAGTAGCAGTCATTTTTCTCCTTCTTAGTAGCTGGTGCAGTGCTGTGGTTTTGACTTTCAGCCTGGGAACAGCGCTGATAACACCAAGTTTTTAGTTACTGCCCAAATGTTTAGTCTGACCAAGGACTTTGCGAGTCTCATGCTCTGCCAGGGAGGAGGGGAAGCTGGGAGGAAGCAGAGACAGGACACCTGACCCAAACTGACCAAAGAGGTATTCCATACCACAGCACGTCATGCCCAGGATGTAGAACTGGGGTAGTTACCCAGAAGGGCTAGGTCATTGCTTGATCGGGCTGGGTACCATTTGGTGGGTAGTGAGCGGTTGTATTCTCTTAGAATCATAGAATCACAGAACAATTAGGGTTGGAAAGGACCTTAAGATCATCAAGTTCCAACCCACCTCACACTAAATCATATCACCCAAGGCCTCGTCCAGCCTGGCCTTGAACACTGACAGGGATGGAGCATTCACAGCCTCCCTGGGCAACCCATTCCAGTGCCTCACCACCCTAACAGGAAAGAATTTCCTCCTTATATCCAATCTAAACTTCCCCTGTTTCAGTTTGAACCCTATCACTACAGTCCCTAATGTAGAGTCCCTCCCCAGCATCCCTATAGCCCCCTTCAGATACTGGAAGGCTACTATGAGGTCTCCATGCAGCCTTCTCTTCTCCAGGCTGAACAGCCCCAACTTCCTCAGCCTGTCTTCATACGGGAGGTGCTCCAGCCCTGATCATCCTTGTGGCCTCCTCTGGATTTGTTCCAACAGTTCCATGTCCTTTTTATGTTGAGGACACCAGAACTGCACACAATGCTCCAGGTGAGGTCTCACAAGAGCAGAGCAGAGGGGCAGGATCACCTCCTTCAACCTGCTGGTCACGCTCCTTTTGATGCAGCCCAGGATACGGTTGACTTTCTGGGCTGCAAGCGCACACTGCAGCCTGCTCGTGTTCATTTTCTCATCGACCAACACCCCCAAGTCCTTCTCTGCAGGGCTGCTCTGAATCTCTTTTCTTTCCAACCTGTAGCTGTGCCTGGGATTGCTCCAACCCAGCTGTAGGACCTTGCACTTGGCATGGTTAAACTTCATGAGGCTGGCATCAGCCCACCTCACAAGCATGTCAAGGTTCCTCTGGATGGCATTCCTTCCCTCCAGGGTATCAACCGAACCACACAACTTGGTGTCATCGGCAAACTTGCTGAGGGCGCACTCAATCCCACTGTCCATGTCAGCAACGAAGATGTCGAACAAGACCGGTCCCAACACCGATCCCTGAGGGACACTACTCGTTACTGGTCTCCAGCCGGACATTGAGCCATTGACTACAACTCTTTGCGTGCAGCCATCCAGCCAGTTCTTTATCCACCCAGTGGTCCATCCATCAAATTGATGTCTCTCCAATTTAGAGACAAGGATGTTGTGTGGGACAGTGTTGAACGCTTTACACAAGTCCAGGTAGATGACATCAGCTTCTCTACCCCTGTCCATCAGTTCTGTAGCCCCATCATAGAAGGCCACCAGATTGGTCAGGCAGGATTTGCCCTTAGTGAAGCCATGCTGGCTGTCACCAAGCACCTTGTTGTTTTTCATGTGCCTTAGCATGCCTTCCAGGAGAATCTGCTCCAAGATTTTGCCAGGCACAGAGGTGAGACTGACTGGTCTGTAATTCCCTGGGTCATCCATTTTCCCCTTCTTGAAAATGGGGGTTATATTTCCCTTTTTCCAGTCATCGGGAACTTCACTTGACTGCCACGATTTCTCAAATATGATGACCAGTGGCTTAGCAACTTCATTCACCAGCTCCTTCAGGACCCACGGATGGATTTCATTGGGTCCCATGGACTTGTGCACGTTCAGATTTTTAAGATGGTCTCGAACCAGTTCCTCTCCTACAGTGGGCTCAAGGTCTTCATTCTCACAGTCCCTGCATCTGCCTTCCAAGACTTGGGTGGTTTGGTCAGAGCCTTTGCCAGTGAAGACCGAGGCAAAGAAGTCATTCAGAACCTCAGCCTTCTCCAAATCCAGGGTAGCCAGTTCTCCCGAGAGCTTCCTGAGGGGGCCTACATTCTCCCTAGTCTGTTTTTTATTTGCTATGTACCTGTAGAATCCCTTCCTGTTATCTTTAATACCTCTAGCTAAGTTTAATTCTAACTGAGCCTTAGCTTTCCTAAGTTGGTCCCTAGCTTCTCGGACAACATCCCTGTACTCTTCCCATGCCACCTGTCCTTGCTTCCACTTATTATAAGCCTCTTTTTTCAATTGAATTTTCCTCAGGAGCTCCTTATCCATCCAAGGAGGTCTCCTGGCCCTCCTGCTGCACTTCCTTTCCCTCCTGCTTCTCTTCCCTTGTTATTTCCCTTATCATTGTTATTATTGGTGGTAGCCGTAGTGATTTGTATTATACCTTAGTTACTGAACTGTTCTTATCTCAGCCCGTTGGAGTGACTTTCTTTCCATTCTCCTCCCCATCCTTCGGGGAGCAGGGGGAAGGAAGGCGGGGGGAGTGAGCGAGGGCTCAGTGGCCAAATTGACAGGCTGGGCTTAAACCGCAGCACCTGAAAACTGGGAAGCTGGTTTATATGGTACTTAAAGCCAACATTTTTTAATTTTAATGCTAAATTACCTTCTTTAATGTGGACTTCATTGACCAGTTTGGATTCTTCATTAAGGACTATAGTGATAGAACAAGGGGTAATGAGTTCAAACTTAAACAGGGGAAGTTTAGATTGGATATAAGGAAGAAGTTTTCTACTGTGAGTGTGGTTAGGCATTGGAACAGGCTGCCCAAGGAAGTTGTGAGTTCTCCATCCGTGGCTGGTCCCAAGGCTAGGTTGGTTGGAATCTTGTGTGACATGGTCCAGTGTGTGGTGTCCCTGCCCACGGCAAGGGGGTTAGAACTAGATGATCTTAAGGTCCTTTCCAACCCTAAATATTCCATGATTCTATTAATTTCAGTCCTTTCAGTTTGAAAGCATTAGCTGAAATCTAGAAAACCCTGTCCCAAGAATGGTTAATCAAGCACAAAAAATTCCGTTGAATAATTCACAAGCCTTTTATGTATTGAATAAAGAAAAACAATTTGTGCAGATCTAAGTTGAAATAATGTTTAAAACATCTTTCCTGAGAAGTCAACAAAAAACCTCAATATTTACCCACAAGCATTTCATTTAATAGATTTTGTGATCAAAGGAAACCACTGTATCATTCTGTACATCGAGATATCCAGAAATTTAAATTATGCTGGAATAAAAATTGTGATCCTTTTGTTGGGGCATTTTTCTTCTGTTTTCAACCTGTCCCTAAAACTTGGCTAGCATTTAATGCCTTTGTGCTTTAGTATCTGTAGCTATGAAATCAAAATATATTGTTTCTGACTTACCCATTTGAAAATTCATTAATCAATCGTCTTAAAATGGTTTGGGGATCTCCACAAGAAAAGCAAAGTATTATCACTGTCATTGTGGAGTAATCAAACCACATCCTGCACTTTCCTGTTTATACCGAACACAATTGTATCTTTCTTGAATTAAGAAGAATGTTTAATGAGTTATCTTGATGTAAATAGTTCTACTTGAGTGGCTGAGCAGAAATTCCTGCATTGCTTGGTTTGACTGGGTCAATACACGAAGAGTCATACAGAGCTTATAACTGTACACGCAAACCAGAAGACAAAATGTGACTTCCAAAAGACAGCTCCTTCTTAATCCGTATCCCACCGGTATCCACCTGTGGTTTGCAGAAATTGTTACTCTATTCCATAGACAAAAGACATTTCCCACTTGTTGAGAGTTTCTGATGTTATTGGTGTGTGCACTCAGGCATTTTGTCAGCTTTTTTTGTGACAATTTTGGATCTGTAATCTGCTCAGAGACTCTGCATGTGTTGTCATGGAACTCATTTAATACCTTTCACTCCCTCAGTTATCAAGGTCAGGTATGCAATTTCACTTTCAGGTAATGCTTTCTTTCTATATTGGGCACACTTTACGCTGGAGCATCTTTTTACTTTAGCAGATGTGCTTGTATTAATGCTGCTCTTCATACTAACTGTGTACTTTGGGTGATGGATAGCCATTACAAGCTGCTGTTTCTCATTTATTTGTTAAACAAGTGCTGAGAAGTATTGACCATAACAGTTTTGAAATGTATTAATACTCCTTATGGCATTAATCTACTGCAAAAGTAGTTTAGACAGAGGGAGAGTGGGACAATGACATCTTTATCCCTGCTGGTGATGACCCTGTTGATGTTCCCCAGCATCCCATTGGATTTCTTTGCTGCGGATGCACACTGTTCACTCACATTGAGCTTTAGTCCCCCATACTGCTTTCCACAGTGCTGTTCTTAGCCAGGCAGAGCTCAGCCTGTGCTGCACTCTTGGATTGTGTTTTCCCAGGTGCAAGAAAAGAGAAGATAAATTGAAAGGTAAAAGTAGGGAATTTCTCTGCCAGGATACAGCTTCTTTCCAACCTCTTAGCTTGAGAACAGTGAGCAGAGAAATTCCTAAGGCAGCCTTCCTACATCAACTTGTGTTGCAGAAGCAAAGAAGTTTATTATACTACACTCAGTGTGAAAAGCTCTCCAAGACAAACCAGGTAAATTAGCTCAAGCTAAAATTACCTCACTGCTAAGGGCATGCTTTCATTATCCTCATGTCTCTGTACTGGTTATTGCACGGTACAGATGCACACAGATGTGCTCTATGGTAACGGTTTAAATTCAATCCAGTGTCCCAAACCTAGCACCGTGACCTGATTTCAAGACATTTTTTTCCTACACATATGTTGTTTTTAACATTATAGAAAGTTATCATAGAAAGGATTTTTCTGAAAACATGGCTTCTGAACCAGGCATTTGAAAGAAGTGGACTGGCACTGAGAATTCAGATCAATAAGAAGCTCTCTAGAGAAAAATGGGTAGGAAAAAGAAATTTGTCTCTGTTCAGCCGCAGATCAAGTGGGTAAGGTATTGATTGTTCGCTCTCAGCACAGTATGACCTAGGAATGAATTGTATTAGGTTACAGAACACATTGGCTTGGATCTGTCTTTGGATGGCACGCATTTTTCAAGCAGGCTGTGGAATATGAGTGAGAAAGAAGGTAATGACTACTAAAAGAGGTAAAACAAATTAAAATGTCATCAGTGGAAACACATCTGATGACAAATATCACTTCTTTAGAGTGTGACTGATCCACCTGAGAAATGTCCCCCTCCAGAACTAATCCTGCAATTACATGAATGTTTGCTTAACTAAACACAAAATGCCTTTTTGCTGAATCGAATGGAGCAGAGGATTCCTGGCTTTATACATTCAGCGAAGAGAAAGTGAAGCAACTTGGGCAAGCGCAATAATCTTTTGATGGATATATTCATAAACAATAGGCTTCTGCAGAGTGTTTGCCATCAGCCTCAGGGGTACATGCTCTAACGGGGCCGAGGCTTCAGACTGCATCATTAAGGTAAAACGAACTCAGCGGTGGTTTCTTACATCCACCGTCTTCCTTAATTCTTAAATACTAAGGGGAGCAGATAAACTGCTAAGAAGCTGCTGCCTCTTTGAAGCTTTTCTAATGCCAGGAGGCCCCAAAAGACTGCAAGAGAAAAGATCTGCAGGGAGGCAAAAAGGAAATAGATAATTCAGCTCATGAGGAGGGAAAGCACAGAGAAGGAGCTCACAGGTGATGGCAAAAATAAACCACTCATTTTCTGCATGACAATAGCAATTGTATTTTTAAATACTCACAAAAATAGAGGTGCTTTTTTTTTTTTGGGGGGGGGGGGGTGTCCCATCATAATGAAATAATCTTTCCTGCTTATTTTCTCTTTCCTACAAAACCAATTCTGGTACGATGTTGAAACACTGTTCCTGTTCCTCCCCAAGGCTCGTGGTGTGTGATTTTCATTTTCTATTTAAAAACATAGACAAAAATATCTACCCAAAATGGATAAAACACCCCTTAAAATGTTATCAGCCATAAACCAGGTACAGGAGCCTGTTGTATATAACAGGAGAAAAAAATAAAGGTGTTCTGTTCCTTTTGGTCAATGGAAACCTCATGGGAAGATGTAGCAGCCTGCGGATGAAATACATGGACAGTCATCCTCAAAAATGGAGCCAAATCTTTTCCCCTGGGTAGGACTCCCTAGATAGGGTTTTAATAGCACATACCTTAACTTCTTTCTAGGAGTAGACTTTTTGCTTCACTGTATTCAGGTTCAAGCAGAAAGGTTTTGCTGTGTATGTCTTTTATCTGCTCTTTAAGGCATCTGCTGAGTAGATCAGATACCAAGCTAAGGCAGAAGCTGTTTCCTGTGTCAAAGAAAATACCATTTAAGGACTCTTCACCTTGAACATGGCACATTTGCTCACTGTAAGTGAGCATGCTGTTGCTTGCTGGGGAAGCTGTATACTTTTCCTGGGCTTTCGCCTTTCTTGAGGTTGTTCTACCATTATCTCTGATCATGGGTAAAGGGATGAACTTTAACTTAAGAGGGCTCTTCCATCTTAACTGTTTGTGATCCATCACTGCTCTTTAACAGAGTTGATCTTTAACCCACAGCTCACCAAATAACTGTTACAGCCAGCCAGGGGTAATAATTTCTAATCAAGCAAGTTTACAGTATAAAATGGACTACTGATATCTTTAAGGTGCTCACTCTGTTCTAGCATATCAGAAGTACTCATAATTGGATCTACAAATGGATTGTAGAATTTTCACAGAGTTGGCTGAAAAGATCGGGAAGATCCTCATGAAGTCTTTGACACAAGCACAGTCTATAGGAAGTTCTGGTTAACTGGAAACTGGAATTTTTAATACATATGCTCCTAATTCCAATTGCTTTCAGTGAGAAATACTGAGAAGGGACGAAGGGAGTCCCCTTTCATTAGCAGTTCCTGCAACAACTACCTCTATAAATGCAGTGGCATGCTACATTACTCACAATAAGCACTTATAGAAAATCAGCTACTCTACAAAGAACACCTCAATCTAGCATATATCAGAAATGTTACAGTTAAGTCCTATCCATCATGTGAAGTTCTGATATAGTTATTATAACACTACTCCCACTTTTTTTCTCTCCCTAGCTGCAAGCTATAACCAATGTAAAGATTTATAAACTTATTTCTTCAATGATATGAAGGGAAAGTTCACAATTGTGAGTTATGAACTTGAAATCCCCTGTACACTAATAAGGGAACCAGTCTGGTTGGATTTTCTGCATGTGAGAAGCAGTAAGAAGCCATCTTTCTTTTCCACACTTACTTATTACTCTCTGAGCATATCTGAGACAATGTCTGAAATAATCGTGTTTGGAGGGTCTCAAAGACTTTGTGAAAATGACCAAAAATGTGTTTCAGTTGTATATTTGTTAATAAGTACCCAGCATTTATTCACTGTGAAGTTTAGATTATATTGTTTCACTTCCTTCCAAAGCTAAGGTAACTTAAATCCAGGAACCTACAACGCATTGATTTCTTCCTCACTATGCTCCACAAAAGTGCTTTTATTTTCTTTTTTCTTACACCAATAAATAGAAAATGTGATGCTTCTGAAAAGTTTGACTCAAAGAGGCTTGTAGAAAAGACAGCTAAAATGCCACTTGTCTATAAGTAGGCCTGCTGGGAAAAAAAAAGAGTGCTTTCAGGTGGTGCATACAAATGGAAGCCTCACCGTTAGTGTGAATGCTTCCTGGAATTGCTCCTGCAGAGACTAAAGACTGTTATGTAAGCTGAAGGAGTGATAATTTGGGGTAAGAACATTAAATTCTGCTGATCCAAAAAACCGACATGTCCATCATGTCATCCAGTCAGGGGACTGGAGCACCTCCCGTACAAAGATGGGCTGAGAAAGTTGGGGCTGTTCAGCCTGGAGAAGAGAAGGCTGCGTGGAGACCTCAGAGCAGCTTCCAGTATCTGAAGGGGGCCTATAGGGATGGTGGGGAGGGACTCTTCATTAGGGACTGCAGTGACAGGACAAGGGGTAACGGGTTAAAACTTAAACAGGGGAAGTTTAGATTGGATATAAGGAGGAAGTTCTTTACTGTAAGGGTGGTGGGGCACTGGAATGGGTTGCCCAGGGAGGTTGTGAATGCTCCATCCCTGGCAGTGTTCAAGACCAGGTTGGACAAGGCCTTGGGTGCCATGGTTTAGTGTGAGGTGTCCCTGCCCATGGCAGGGGGTTGAACTGGATGATCTTAAGGTCCTTTCCAACCCTAACTAGTCTATGATTCTATGTGTGGCCTGGTCATAGAAACTTACTCTTTCATCAGTCAAAAGCTGTTCTGGAGTTTTAAACTCAGTTTAATATATAGATTCAGCCACAGAAGCCTGCTTTTGGTTTCCATTGGATTTGACTCTGGTGGTTCTCAAATTTTAGTCAAAAAAAGCAAGACTTGCCATATTAAAACGAACTGGGTTACTGTGTCTTTATGGCAGAAAGTCCATACTGCAGCCGAGCTTTTATAGGCTGTTTTCTTTTTTCATTCCCTACTTGCAAAACTCTGTCAGATGAGCTTGACCTCAAGCTTAATTGCCAGTGGTAGACACAAACATGCACATTTCTTTTTTGTCGCAGTTTAAAGTACTTGGCTATTAAATTCCTGTGGAAATCTGAGATATGCCTCATAAAATGTCATGAAATATTCAAGTGCCAGTTACTATCTAATTATCGAAGATGACAGTCTCTTCCCAGAGGGGTTATGCATGGAAAAGAAAAGCACAGAGCCAGAAAAGGTTCTTTAGCAGGCAAAAAACATTCCATTTAAATGTGACTGTAGTTATTCATATAGGAGTTTCCTAACTTTTCTTAAACTAAACTACTAGTGATTGTATAGTTTTTTGAAGTCATCTTGGTAACAGTGAAGCTTTATTTCCCAAAATATGAATAATTTTGTTAATGCTGATTTATTTTTAATTTATATGATTCTTGCTAATATTTTTCTTGTTAGATTCTTGCAACTCAGTAAGTTATTCCAGCTCTCCATATAAATCATATTTTAAATCCCTATGCTTTATCATAAAATTATTCTGATTTTAAGCAGACTATTTCCACCTTTCTTGTCTTGGCCACATCAGAAATCTGAAACACTGCTTGATATAGGAATCAGTTCATTATCTTAACCTGCCTCATTCTCATTGCTAAAGCCCTCGTATTTCTCAGCCTTTTGTTACCCAAACGAATCTCAAGGAGGCTTGCAGCAATTTCAAGTATCTAGCTGGGACACCTGAGGAAAACATCTGGAGGAAGTAATGAGGTCTGGGAGCTGTACACATTTTATCACATTTAACTTTACCCCGAAGACTGAAGTTTTATGGATTCATCTGGGTCCTATCTTGAGAATTAGGCCAATACAATCTTCCAGCACGTCCTTCACATCAACCTTCGCACAAATCCCCCTCTTTCATTTCTCCAGCTGAAGCTCAATGTGAGTGAGATACAGCCTTAAAGAGCAGAAAAGCATTTTGGAACTCTGGGAGCCTGTGTTGAGCTGATTCATCTGTGATTTCTCAGTGACAAACTGCTTCCAGAAGTTTAGGCACTTCTCTGCCCGGTTTTGTGAGAGCACCATATGCTACCAATTTACTGCAATTGTCTCCACTCTTAAGGACCGGTACAGATGGTTGTTTTGATCCAAATGGTGATGATTAAGATCCTGAAGTCAATTATATTTTTTTCCATTGATTTTCATGGACCTTGGATCAAGTCTTGATGGCTCCTGAGCGAAGTGAGGAACATAATATAAAGCAGCCTTGTGCAAAGATATTGGGGTAGGAGGAGGAGAAGGAAGAAAGAGAAGGAA
This sequence comes from Pezoporus wallicus, assembly GCF_028554395.1. Lineage (NCBI taxonomy): Eukaryota > Metazoa > Chordata > Aves > Psittaciformes > Psittacidae > Pezoporus > Pezoporus wallicus. Next base: position 671,097 of record NW_026637098.1, on the reverse strand, counting down.
AAGGAGAAAAATAACTTCTTATTTAGTAGGATTAAAAGATGAACTTTTGAAGCATTCCTGACTTCTCTGAGATTTAGTCGGAATCCTTTAATGTATGTGCCTGAATATCCTGCAGCTGAAAAATACCATTTCTTGACCCTTTCAAGACCTCTGCTGAGTTCTTGTCATCTTTGATGAATTCTTCTTCAAAACGTCCTCAATAACATGCCTAGCAGCATTTGGAAATAATTGGGCTCCATGTTACTTCTTACTTTTTTCCTGGAAGTCAGCCTAATTTTCTCCCTTATTCCACTTCTTATAGGCATTCATATTTTTCTCTCCTAAATCACAATGGAAACTCTCCTTTTAATACTACCAGTGAATAAAATGCTCCTATCAGTAAGAAACTAGTCCATGAGTCATTGCTGTAATAATCTGAGAGGCATCTCAAATGGTATCCTGCTCATCTTCAGTTATACCTTGTTTATTGCCCAACTTCATATCATGGGTTTTGTTTTTCATGTTACTTCCCATCAGGAAAAGATTGAGAAACAAGGTCTGAAGAAAAATGCTCAGTGCAAAGATTCTTAGCATAATGGGCATATTGGCATTCCCAAGACTGTTCTCGCTGAAAGTCAAGGCAAAGCTAGATAAAATTGTAACTGATGGGAGAATCATAAAAGAATGTGGAGAATAATTTCTGTAGGGACTTTCCACCTAGTAGCTTGTTCCCTGCATAACTGTTCTCCATCAGTAGCACCAGCATCCAGCCATGTTTTCCGTGGCACTGGAGTATCCAAATCCAATTGATAAATGCTCCCCAGTACAGAATCATAGAATCAGCTATGTTGGAAAAGACAAGATCATCAAGTCCGACATTTGCCCCACCACTAACCCATGTCACTGAAGACTGAAGGCTTCATCTATATGGGACACTTCCAGGGACAGTGATTCCATCACTTCTGTGGGAAGCCTGTTCCAATGCCTGATCTGATGTGAAGCTCTTTGCTTATATCTAGAAGCAGTCTTGTGAAAGAATAACTCATAGCTTAACATTTATCTCTTAAGAGCAAAAACCTCCATGGAGTTGAATGGAATTTGAGCTGACAATATTCCTCCTTGCATGGCAATAGAGTACTGTTGTACTTGTTGAGGATACAAGCCCAACAAACCAGTCTTTAATCTTGTTTTTCCACAAGCTGCTTCAGCAGTATTTTTGCAACTACTGCAAGGGATTGTTTTCTCTTATCATTTTTCAACAGAAATGGCAGGCTGGTCTTTTTCCACGTCCTTAATATCATTCTCATCCATGGCAGTATGCGCTGTGAAAAACAACTTTCATTAGTCTGATCTGGGAGGATGTATGTTTTCTCACATTTTATCCAACAGACGTGGGTCTGGGTTTTATCCAAATCCTTTCATAATGTCCTGTATCCTTTGTTACAAAGAGCCCTGGATTCATGTTTCTACTTCCAGCTATTACAGCTCTCCATCCCTAGTTCAACCTGCATGACTGCAACTAACACTGATAGGGGGATCTCATTTTGCAAGGAGAGAATTGCACATGGCTTCAAAATAAGCCTCACAACCCTATTCTAGTTTTTCCACTTTGCATATATCATGAATAGCTGTTTGTGGAGTTTCTGTACTGAAGTTGGACCTACAATGAGTTGTTGAATTAGGCTGCTAACGATGCTGAAAATGAATTTACTCCTATTAGAACGATGTGAGTCCTTTATTCTAAAATAATACTTATTTTTCATTTTGAACTACATTAAAAATGTTTAAAGCAAAGCACAAGGTCATATTGAATTGGAAAATTGACACAGTGCCTCTTTAAAATTAGTTTTGAAATTTATATTATATTTTCATTATTTTATCAGGGTTGCTTTATTTTAAACAGTGACAAAACCCAAATGTATTACCTTTCCAATGAAAAGCAGATTCTGTGGTGAAGCTTCAGGCAGTGTTTCTGCACAGCTAAGCCTGTATTCTAAATTAAAATCAATTGTCTTCATGATGTACTATTTTACTGTTTTAGGGACCTTCTTATGCTGGCTTCTGAGAACTTGTAAAGGATAGGGTATCATCCTTATCCTGGGACATCCTTGTTTAAACAGGAAGACTTATTCTCCAGTCTTTTACTATCGTGGGACTGAAATGGAGAAATTAAGGTACTGTTCCATAAAAGTCTTAGATGCTGTAAGTTTGATGCTGCTGCACATAAATGTCAGAAGTATGGTCTGCAAAATGGATCCCAGAATTGAAGAGTATTAGGTACATACAGTTCCCAAAGCAGATGAGGAAAGATAAATCCTCCAGCATGAGGCTCAAAACAACCAGCCTGATCAGTTCAGAAAAGCTTAAAATAAAAACATCCTATAAGCAACGTAAAGATGTCTCAGGCAATTGAAAGAAGGCCTCTAGGAGGGATCTCTGGTCACTTGGTGATGTCCTCCTTGAGATGAAAGTGTTCGCAGCTATGCCTATAGTAGCAAGACCGGAGCAAGCATCAGATAATCAATTGTTTATTTAAAGTGTAGAAGGCAATAAAACTAGGAATGCTCCATCCCTGTCAGTGTTCAAGACCAAGTTGGATGAGGCCTTGGTTAATATGGTTTAGTGTGAGGTGTCCCTGCTCATGGCAGGGGGGTTGGAACTGGATGATCTTAAGGTCCTTTCCAACCCTAACTGTTCTATGATTCTGTGATTCCCTATCAGGTTCCCAAGAGGCTGATGTGTGGATCCTCAGTGAATATTTGAGGAGCTGCCTGCAGGTTGAGCAATCTGAGTTGGAGTCCCAAAAGGACTTAAGGGAAACTGAGTCCCATTTAGGATGAATATGGTAATCACGTGTTTTCTGTAAATGATGTGAACACACATTTCAAAAGAAAATGAAAATATCTTCATACATCAAGAAATGCTGGGTTCTGCCAGTGTATTGTCATCCTCCAAGACCACCTCTGTTTGACTGAGTTACGCGGAAAAAAACTTATTTTGGGGTGCTTGGTAGCAAGAATATCACTGAGATTTAAGATGATGCAGTTAAAAATAACCACCTTATCCCAATACATGGCCCTGTCTGTCAGTACACTGTAAATATTTATAACAATATGACTTTCCATCAGCATAGATCTTATTTAGCAGAATGAAGAGGGTAAGATTAATGCTTATACTCACATTCAGTGAAGTAGGCCTCCACCATCTGTGAAGTTAATGTAACAAAACAACATTTTTCACATGCCATTTACTTTAAATTTCTTTTCTGCTTTTAAAAATGTATTCTAATTAAAGAAGGGATTGTGAAGGAGAAGAGCAGGAGGTGAAGCAATTTAAATGCAGAGCTTGAAAGCACCATATTGTAATTTAGGATTAGAAAAAGAGATGAATTTGCATGATAATACCTTTTATATTTATTCAGTTAGAAAAGTGTTTATTGAATGCTCTAGGCAGGGAATAATGATTACAGACACGCTCAGACAAAATAACCAACTAAAATATTCTTTCTCCTTCTTCAGTGGAGTAGATCCAAATTGTAGGTCCCCTTGTACTTTTATCAGATCATAAGTGTGAGATGTTCCAAGAATCACCAAAATCTGCTTTGTAATCCTTCAAAAGTCTCTTTTCCAAAAATACTTTAACCCTTAATTAATGTATTGAAGTAAAAAATGAACTAGAATGTGGTGCTCAACTAAAGCCTTTGTTTTATACTATTTGACAAGAAAAACTGAATCAGGAAAGAAAAATCACAAAGGCTGATATAGAATATAAGAGAAAACTAGCCAGAGCCACAAAAATGTGATATTGCAAACTGTAAGGTTCGTTAGTAGCAAGTGAAAAACAAGGAATGTTTTCATCCTGCTTAAACAGAAAGTGAGACTTGTCAACAGATAATACCAAGAGGTCATGACGCTTCATGTCTTTTTTGTTTCAGTCTTCACGAAGATAGTCTGCCTTGGCCAGATAGACTAATAAGACTTGCACAGAGCAGAAAGGCCAAGCCAGCTAATGCAAGAGGTAACTAAGACTAGAAATGGAAAACAAGTAGACAGTGGTGGGAGATATTAAACGTTTCCACTTAATTTTATACTGTTTAGTTACCCAGAAAACGGGTTGAAATCATTACCTTGTGATTGAAACCATTAGCTTGTGATTTTTCCGTAGAATGGACAGCTGAAGCCATGATACCTGGAGAAGAAAATACAAACCCAAAATTCAAATGGCAACATATTGACTACCTTTGTAAAAGAATTAAGAGCAGCACTAAGGAATTATCATCATCCATTGTGATCTCTATCTGCTAAAACCCAAGATGGCTCAAAATAAACAATAGGCAGACACCTAGGAAATCAGGACTTCAGGAGACAACATGAATCCATCCAGAAGAAAGATGCTTCAGACCAATCTATAACCCTTTCAAGGTACAGTAACAGTCCTTAGGTAAAATGAAGTTGATGTTGTACCTTGTCTTTAATGAAACTTTTTTGTTATCCTATATAACATACTCAGTGGTAAGATGTGAAAGCATTTGCTGGTTATAACTACTCTATGGAGGGTACAAAGAGAGCTGAAAAACTGTCCTCTAATTATTACAGGTTTACTCCCAGTTCAGCCAGAGCCACATGGCACTGGAACTTTCTTGGGGTAGGTGCTATTAAATATACTTGATAACTTTCATGAACAAAAAATTACAATATTACATTTATAGACAACCCAAATTTTGTAGCAAAGACAGACTGACAACATAATGGAAGGGATAGCAGGATTCTGGGCATTCTTGATAAACATGGTACTCTTTATTACAAATAAGTGCAAGTTTCTACATTTAGACGGTGATAACCCTTTTTACAAATGCAGGAAGAGAAAAAGTGGTTAAACAGCAAACCCACTGAAAAGAGATTTACTGAACTTCAAATTGTCAAGCATTAAAGAAAGCTCACAGTAAGAAAATTCACATTTCTGGAGAAAGACAAACTTTATAGTGGGATGTATAAACATGAGTGGCATCTGTAAGACACAAGAAATTATCCTTCTCTCCCTCCCTTTATAAAGGCTAATGTGGGATACTCTGCCCTTGATTTGAATGCCTCACCTCAATAAAGCTGTGCCTCTTTGCTTTGTGCCCAGAGGAAAGCAAAGAAAAAGACCAGAAGTTCTGAAAATACACACCAAAAGGAAAAATTGAGGGAACTGCAGTGTTTGAGCCTAGAGAAAAGAACAGCAGGTGAGTCTGTGGTGAGCATCTTCAGACACATAAGAGGAATCTACAAAGGCAAAATATTGTTTTCAATATACACAGAGATAAGACAAGCTATTAAGAATCATTTGCATCTAAGGAGATACTTGAGTCTAAGAGGTAAACTGAATTACCTTTTAAGATCCATTAGCATGTTTATTTCCTATTTCTACTTTCTAGAAGAGGGCAGAATTTCATTTTGCAGGAGCTGGGGTTAAACTTATGCATTTTCTTTCTTTCTTTGGATGGTTTTGGGAATGACTCCTGACAGAAAACTTGGTAACATGCGACATGAAAGGAGCACTGCATCATTGTACTCTTAGGAGTCCATATCACTTCTTCCCAATGTGAGGAAAATTATTCTAGTAACTCTTTTGGCCCTAGTTATTAGTCAGCTGCTTTGGAAATTCTTTCACTTACTACTTCTAAACTGTGCTGGATTTCTCCTGAAATTGCAATAAATCCATAAATGAGAGCAATTTGACAGTGGGAAGCACTGTTAAAACTGCAAGAAACCCAGGGCAGTTACACAACCAACAGCTCTCATTGCACAGGCATCATACGGCATAAATAATGGCCATTTTATTCTTAGCAGTGTGTAAGCCAGATTGCAGATGCTTTGCTAGCAATTTTGAATGCCTACTCCCATGGGCCAAGGCATTTAGAAATCTGGCACTTTCATGTTAATATGATATTTCTACCAGGCTCCTCAGGAAATCTGACATCATGTTTTGTGACATATCTTGCAGATAGCATTTTCTTTTCAATTGCTCACCCAAATGTTATACACAGCGCAATTTAATCTTGCAAGCTGCTTCTACGCCCTGCTGTTAAGATGTAATTTGTTCTCTGTGTTTCCTCTGTAAAGGGCTGGTGATGTTTATTTCTAATGCTCAAATTAGAGAAAAAGCTCAGAAGTGAGGTTTGAAATTAGACTAGGAATTTGATAAACATCAAAACCTGAGAAACAACCATTTAAAACCAAAGATCAAAAGAAATTCTAGAAGGGGGCCTACAGGGATGCTGGGGAGGGACTCTTCATCAGGGACTGTAGTGATAGGACAAAGGGGTAATGGGTTCAAACTTAAACAGGGGAAGTTTAGATTGGGTATAAGGAGGCAATTCTTTCCTGTTAGGGTGTGAGGCACTGGAATGGGCTGCCCAGGGAGGCTGTGAGTGCTCCATGCCTGGTGGTGTTCAAGGCCAGGTTGGACAAAGCCTTGGGTGCCATGGTTTAGTGTGAGGTGTCCCTGCCCATGGCAGGGGGTTGGAACTGGATGATCTTAAGGTCCTTTCCAACCCTAACTAGTCTATGATTCTATGATTCAATTTGAATAACCATTCTTGCATTCATAATGAATGTTCCTGAAATGATAAACAAGAGAAATTTCTAAATTCAGAAGAGTCCCAGTTACAGAAAGAATCATAGAATAGTTAGGGTTAAGAAAATGTTAATTTTACAATAACGGTGTAGAAAACTTTAATTATGTGTCAAATATTGCCGAATGTCATCACCGTGACAAAAATAGACAGAAATGAAGACACAGCCACTTCAATTTAAAAATCAAACAAAATTATTTTTGTCACTTGAAAGCAAATGAGTGAATGAAATGTCAACAGAAATGGAGATTTTATTAAAAATAATTATATCTAACAAAGCTACTATGAATCAAGGGGAACAGTTCATTTAGCTGCAACCAAAGAAGCCTTAATACAGTTTTCATATTTGAAACTGGTTTTCTGCTCTTTGTTTTAGCTACAGCAAAGGGACCTTTCTTGGAATTCTCTACACTTTGATCACTAGAGGTGAAATGAGGAAGTAAATGCATAAAACAAAGGTTTTTGTCACATCAGGTGACAAAACTATGTCATTTGATCCCATGTCATTAAGCCCCTTGAGCTTGCAAAATATACTAAAAGAAGGTGAGCACAATTCATTGGTCTGTAATTTATTACTTGTCCTGATTTTATGCTGACGCTATAGGAGAAGCTATAGAAACCCATTTGAAATCTGTGAAGTTTTAAGGAATACTTGCTTGAAGCTCTGTTTCCGTGTTTTGTCGTCTTCCCCTTTCTTTACACAGAGGTTTGCAAGGAAACAAAGCTCCAGCTCCAAATTTACAGGGGGAGTTATGAACCATGGCACCTTTCAAAACCTTTCTGCTCAGACACTTGCGGATGGGTAGGCAAGATAGGTGTGGGTTTTAAGAGAGAAAATGGGCAATGAAGTACTGCAGCACACAAATAGCAAACCCTTTGGTTTGGGCTGGTGACTGTTGCACATATCCTGCTGTGGCATAGCATGAAGTGAAGCCCGGTGGCCAGGTAACAATGCTTGTGCCAGGTTACAAAAATACGGAAGAAAGCTCAAACCCAAATGTGAGCTTTTCTGTAGATATGTGCTCAGACTATGTGCTCAGACTATGCCTGTGCCTTTTCTGCAGGGTGGTGGAAGAGAAAGATTTCATCTTTACTCGCATTTTGTATGTGTGGGGACAGCCTATGTGAGAACAAAGCCAGATGCTGAATGCAACATCCTCCCCTCCTATTCTAGATGATACAAAATGTTTATTTCCTTGCCCATTTACTTTCATTGCTTCAGGAAAAGGAGAAAAAAACCCCAACAACCTTTTGATCACAGAAAAGAGTCCTGAATGCCAGTGAGGAAGAAAGAAAAAAGGGTCAGGATATGGTGATCACACTACCTGTTGGCACAAAGGAGGAAACTGAAGCAGGACTGTCTTTGGTGAGGATGGCCTGTGTCACAGTCACCGTCTGCTCTCTCCAGACACTTCCAAGCAGCTAAAGCTGTGATGGAGACCTTTAGGCTCATAATTTCACATGGCATAGTGCAAGGATGTGCAGAGAAATGTATTTTAGTACAACACTGCCACATAACCCAGACAATGAGCCTTGCATCTCAGCATTCAGAGGGAGTTGTGCATTTTTATCTTCAGTTAAATTAAGCAGTAAATTTATCTTCACTGCAGGCACCTCAGTTTGGCTTGAAGCAGGAATGTGCTCCCAGGTCTCTCGTATATCCCTACTAACATTAAGTATTTACTAGTTCAAATCAAGCCTGAGATTTGCTCTGCAACTTAGCTTCAGACATTTCTCCCAGGCAGCAGGAGATTCTGGCACAAGTCCCTTTGCCAACTAATATTTAATTAGTTCTAACTGAAACAGGGAAGACCAAGAGATCCCCATTGCACAGCAATGAACAGCTCCCAGGCTCAGGCACTGACCCAGCAGGTAGGAGGCATCACTATAAGTTTACACTTTCTTTTACAGCTACAGCAGTTAAAAATGAACCCAGCTTTGCATCAGCTTTTAGATTTGAAGTGCTGCCTCTGCAGCAAAACCTGGCAAGATGACAGTCTGGGAGATTTTACAGGTTTTTTAATACAATCCCTTTGTATTTTGACACCTGCCACCTTCTCTGCCCGTACTGAGTAGGAAGCTCAGGCACCTAATTCAGATTGTTGAATCTGTCAGATAACTGGAGGCCTAATGGGCAGAGATGAGTTTAAGTCTTCTTTATCTGTCTTGCAGAAAATCCCTGTCCTCAGAGGCTTTTCTCCTGGGAGAGCTTGGTAGTTCTTGTTACCGGTGCTTGTAGCAAAGAGGAGTCTGCAACTTTCCATAAGCAAAGAAATAATGGTAAGATGCTTCTTTTCTGCCAGTTATTTCCTCAGACTTCACCCACTAACCCGAGTATTCTGCAAAATACATTAACATTACAATAGGTCTTGTGGTCACAGCCTGAGACCCAGTGTGCAGCGACATGGAATACTCATCCTGCTTCCAGCATTTTATTTTTCTGGTAGGAAAAAGACAAATACGGTGCTGTTATGGCATATAACTGTACCACGCACACACAGGAGTCATGCATAGCAAGACAGAAGAAAAGACAAGTTGATACCCACTGGTCTCTATAGATCTTCTCCAGCAAAAATATCTGTATACCCAGAATATTAATCTTAGCATACACATTAGATGATGGAGGCACCAGAACAAGTAAGTACACGATGTAGGTGATTTTAAGATATAAGTACAGAACAATCAATTTTCCAAGATCCTGGATGTGCAGCAGCCCAGATGAATCACTTCCTCCCTCCACAACAGGGCAACGTGTGACACACAGAAGCCACAACCTGCAATCGGAAACAGGCAAGTTGGCAAACAAGAGGAGTGGAAGGTGGGCAAACTTTCCTATAGCACCACAAAAGAGATTTGCAAAACCACTTCTGTGTGTCTGTGGTGAAAGTCACATGTTCATAGCTGCTTCGACAGCTTACTTAAGAAGTTGGTTTGCTTGACTAGACAATGGACATAACCTGCTGAAAGGTCCCAGTTGCACAGACAGTAAGTCAAAGTAGTAAGATTACTGCTTAAGTTCTCTTCTTGCCAAAACACCATGGTGTAACTCAATAGTAGAAGTATGCACATCCTTCGGCATACATAGAGACTCTGAACTTCAGTTGCTTCATTCAGTTTGGGAGGGTAAGGATACAGAGAGAAAATTTCGAAAGAAACAAATGTATTTTTTTCTTTTTTACATTGTTCAGAACACATTTCCACAGCTGGTATCAGGGCATTGTGATTTTATAACTACTGCAAATGATTCACAGGCAGACGAAAAGCACAGCTTTTAGAAGTGAGATTGCAACCTAGCCAGCAGAGCATGGATGAAACTTCATAAAAAAGTGAAGAGTAGCTGGTCAATCTATCAGAAAATGAATCCTTTTTTCCACAAAGCAGTCCTGGTCAAAGCTATATGACCAGTGTATTCAATTACCTTCCAGAGTAAATATAAGCTTTTTTTATAGGACCCTTTCCTAAAATTAAAGGAAAAGGAAGCTACAGCCAAATAGGAAATGGTACCCTAGCCATTTCAACCTAACCCTGAGTCTTCTAGGCTCCTTTGTGGTGTTTTTCAGTGCTCATTTCACTGAAATTCTAATCTTTCACACTGCCAAATCCAAATAGACATCTGATAATGAGAGCAACATGGAAACTGCAGATACACAGAACTCGTCTATGATTCATCAACTTCAGAATGTCACAGATGGTTTCAGTCCCATTTGCAAATAGAATGCCTTTTCCAGAGTCAAAATGAACTGAGGATCACAGTGACCAAGGATCCCACACCCTTTCCAACAGACATGACTTTGAGCTTAGAAAGTCTCATCAGGGAAGAAATATTGGCCATTTCTCTAGTGCCTCTAGGAGACAAAACATGGTGCAAGAGCATGTTGCGAGCTGTAAAGTGCATTTGGTTCAGAAATAGTTGCTGGGGTTCTAGTAAATGTCCTTTGGTCCAGCACTTTAGAGATGATAAAGTCAGACGGCTCCCAGCAAAAACTAAAGATGAGCAACCATCTAGTTGTTCTCTGTGACCACACAAGTACTCCTTGTTGGAATTTGTTTACTATCTGACTGTCCTCACTTGACCACATCCAGGTACTTTATAAAAGAGCACTTGTCTCTTGGGATGTATGGACTATTCAGTTTTCTGATTCTTTCCTGATTCCAGTATTTGACATTGAATTCATGTCCATACCACAGAAAAGCCACCTGGAGAAAGGGCTGCTATGAGACACTGATGGTAGCTTGAAGGGTCTAAATATGTTGGTATCCTCGTGTAAACTCAAAAAGACAACACAGAGACAGAACCACTTTTCTAAGCTGCTGGTTAAGAAAAGAAAAAGGACAAGTACTTTCAATTTAATAACTCAGTAGAAGATTTTTGTTGTTTCTCAACAATAAGTCCTTTAAATCATGAAAGATTGAAGAATTTTCTCTATCTATCTGGATCATACCTCAATCTTAGTACCCCAAAGTCATACCAATGATGGGAAAACCTTTTTTAACAGTTTATTTTTTTTTGTTCCTCTGTGATTCCATGAAAGATATCCAGGTTTGGATTTTAATAATAATAAACATATAAGACCGCAAGACAGAAGAAAGCATTTGTGCCAGAATTCACTTCTTGGCCATCATTAACAAATGTCGGTTTCTTCTGGTAGGCACACAAGAGGGTGCTCAGAAATGTTAAATTCTTGCAGTCATCAAAATGGGCAAGGATTCTGGAAACTGATTTGTTTTAATGTATTTGGCTCATCCCTAGTTGGAGCGATGCAATGTTGACAGTGTATCCTCCTCCTACTCATGAAGACAACTGGTGTTCTGTTTGAGCCAAAAGAGAAAATATGAGCAGATTCTGTGCTATCACAACGTTCTAGCAAAATTAAAAGTCTTCAAAAGGCTATGGGAGAAATGGTTGTGATAAAGATATTGGGAAGTTTCACAAGAAGTACAGCCTGACCCTGCACGAATTTGGTCTGAGTGGGCATTCCTCTGTGACCAAGCTGCAAGAAAACATTTTGGACTGGTAGTAGTAGAGCTGAAATGTTTGCCTTAGGATAGAGGTTTCTCTTTTTCCTAAGGAGTCTTACTCTGAGAATGGCAATGGTGTGATTATCAAAGCATAGTGAGTAAAACTCCTTGAAGGGTTTTTTTCTTCAACTGATATATAAGAGGTCTTGTCCCATTTGGACTGAATATGGAAGGCAAAGTCCAAAGAAAAAGGGAGAACTGCAAAATCCTTTACTCACATTTAGTAGAAACCAATATACTGGATGAAAATACCTTTGTGAAAACTAGCTGGAGGCAAATGCCTAGATTAAGAATAATTCAGTTGAAATCAAGCCAAGTCCAACACAATTTGGCACATCTAAGGACCTGTACAAGGTCTGCTGCAGAGTAAGGCTTTTCTATTCTGTTAGCTAATGGCCTGGCAATGGGGTACCTTTAGGCACATATGAAGGTATGATTGCCCTATCCCATTCTTAAAATGGCTCAGTTTAGTGTACCATGTAGTGGATCTTACTCAGCATTGGTGAAGCCTTGTCTCTGTATCCAGATTTAGGCTTCCAAGCACATGTGCAGCATAGTCCTGAGCTCTGCCAAAGAGTGGAATATAGCAAAAGCAGAAACTTGGATGCAATTCAGTTGGTAGCACAGGGGAGTAAAAAGTAAAATCTATTTCCTTGCCCCTCCTAGAGCTTTTCATTAAGTTTTCCATACCAGACATAGTACTTGCTTAGATGCAAGATGCCTATAATATGCACAATAGTAATAGAAACCACATACAAACACACCATATTCCAGCTTTTTGTAAAGAAATCCAGCTCTATTGAAGTCAGCGAAGATGCAGCTAAAGCATTAGCACAGTTGTCCTTGCAGCAAACAGGGAGCACATGCAACAGCATGATGTGACTGAGAATGGAGTAGGAGAGTTTGGGAGCTGACGTATAATACGTAGACACTAGCAATGAAGCTGCAAGATTTTAATCAACTACACGGTTTTACGTGCATCATGCATATCATTTGCTTATTTGGGGAAGAGCTTATTACCTTGTCTAGCCTGCTGTAAATGTTAATGCATGTAACTGGTAATCAAGGTTCTTGCTCTAGTTTCCCACCTCACCTAATTGGATAGCATTAGAGCTTGTCTGGAAGTCTGCATTCAGAATCACAAATGGGGCTGGATCGCATCTCCCTTGTCTCAGCATGGTGGGAGCTGTGCTGCAGAGAAAGAGTGCAAACTAACAGGAGCAAGGCCAATACCTCAGTGAAGCCAAATCCTTTTTTTATGGACATAAATTTCTCACAGAGTTACTTGGAAACGGTCACACACCTCACTCCAGAGTGTCTACCAAAAGTTAGGGCCTCTATTATTTTATAACAAACAGATGGATTTGCAATGATTGCAGAATTTAGGTGAATGTGGTACATGCAGGAGTCTGTTTATTGAGATGTAACCCATTAAAAATACAGCATCCAGGCTCAGGAAGGAGGAAGTATGAGCTTCTTTCTCCTGTTGTGAGTTTGGTTTGGCTGGTATTGAAATCTGAGGGAAGCCACATTAGCTACCATTTGGCTCTCAGTGCAATAGTTTGACTTAATGAAAGTAGCTACTCCAGAATCATCAGAAAACAAAAATGAAGTTTATCATGTAGCTAAATGTGTCCCAGTTTTAGTGTGCAACCATTTCTGCCAATGCTTTCTGCAGATTTATTCACCTGCTGCTAAAATACATGGGAGACTAAAGAGCACTTCAGATTTGGCCCTTGTGCATGGTAATGACATCATTTTCCATACATACTCAGCTAGTTACCAAGAAGGAATCAGGCATTTTATGTATATTAATGTTAGTCACTGTATTTAATGTATATAATAATATTATATAATAATTATATAATAATAATATATAAGAATTAGATACTGTATTCACTGTATATAATGTTATTCTCTGTAAAGCTATCCAAGACAAAATATTTTTAAGTATTTTTTATTTTGTTATTGATGGAGCTCAGGGATGAGAAAGTACCAGAAGTTCCAGATACGGCATTTACCCATTTTTCCTTCTAACACTTCAACTTACTGACGTACACTGTCTCTCCTCATTCATAATAACAAACTACTGTCATTGTACAAATTTTCTTACATCCTGGACCAGTGGCAGGAAAGAAGTTTCAAAGCAGGACAACAGCCTCTCTTCACTTCAGCTCTTCACAAAGAGGAAGAGCGAATGAGCCCTCTTAGTAAGAAATGAACCTCAGGAAGCTCTCTAAAGAGCCAGTTTGAACCCATTCATGTGCTGCACAGAGGTTCCTAGCACACCATGGTGATTCAGCATTGAATGAACAAGATTGGAAGTAAATTTATTTGTGGGGACAAAAGTAATTTTTACTTTCATCTTCTAGATTCAAAGAGGAGGGTGAACATTAAAAAGAGAGAAAAGAAAATAGGTACTGAAAGTGAATTGTTTTACAAGAAGATGAAGGTGTAATAACCCTAATATGATAAATGCCATAGTCCTATATTTGGTTAGTTTTATCGTATAAATTTAAGTTTGGAGACTGAACAGTAAAATACCCTCTGGCTCTCTTGTAAATTATCTTCCCTGTTTATTATAAACTCAATCTGACTTGGGAACCAGCATCAACAGTGATGAAAGAATTACCTCTGCTCCTCTGAGAAGTTTGGCAGCTTTCCCATTGCTCACGCTTCTTCTTTGCATCTTCTAACAGTTCAGCCCTATTTGCAGCAATCTTCATTGTGAGTGCTGAATACTCAGTGTCTGTCATATCTTTCAAGCCTGACACTGAGTAATAGCTTTCTAAAAACACCTTGAAGACCATTTTAAATGTGGCAAAATGGTCTGTAACAAAATAGGTACATGCAAAAACCTCATGGGGTTTAGATAAAAAGCCCTAGAAGAAAGGAAGGAAACTAATTGCTGTCTGTGTTTGGCTATCTTGTTAAAATGCCTTTTGCTTCAACATTTTTCATTGATATGGTACTAAAACACTTTTTTCCAGGGGAAATGTAGGGTTTTTTCTCACTAGAATATCTATCACCTGGAGAATAAGACAGTATTTAGGTCAAGAAATGCTTCAGGAAAGAGTGGGAACAGCTTCAGCTACTTTATTATTTTATTAGACATTGCAGAGCCTTATGGAAGATCTTTCCATGTGTCAATCATATTTGCAGACACAGATTATGATTGGTAGGTGTAATCAAATCTCTTGGAAAGGTAAAAAACAGCAAAAGAGCTGAACAAAAGCGTCTTTCATAGTTGCATATACTTCAATTTACATAAAACTAACTATGATTTGGATTTTTTTGCCACATGTGTTTAGGGTTGATGGTGACCTACATAAGATGAAAGAATAGTCTTTTAAATAACTGTTTTTTTTCAGTAACTAGCTTCCTGGAGCTAGAAAGAAACAAATAAGAAGTAAGGCTTTTGGGATGAAAAAACTATTGGATGGACAATTGTGAAAGATTTTATCTTTAGATAAATATCTTTTTCTGTCTCCACTGAAACAGAATTAAAGTGAAAAAAACTTCATTGAGAAGCATCTTATGTTTTGTTATGACCATTACACACAATCTCTGTATGCTGTCGAAATGCTTTGTCAAGGTTGAGTAGGAATAAGGATGCCACTGAAGTTCTTACCATAGGTGGAGGATAGTATATCACCAATATCTTATGGCAATGGAGCTGAGCATGCAATGAAGAAACAGTGACTTGGCCATACCTTTGTAAGCAAATATATCGATGATCTTGATATATAAGCCACTCATTGTAGAATGGAATGACTTTAGTAGTGGCAAACATAGTGACATGCATGTGACCATAGCCAAAAAAGCTTTCATAAGGTGAAAAATAATGTATGCAACAGTGAACATTAAGAGAATCATCTAACACTCTCTGTTTTATCAGCAACCTCAAAGCTGCCTACATGGTAGCTGCTCAGTTACACCCTATCTCTCTGAGGCTCTTGTGACTCTTGCTGGATATGATCACCCACCAGTCACCATGCAGTGCACGTCAGACAGAAAGTCCTATCTGTCAGGAGCACAGTCACTGCCCACAGCTCACCGGTATGGGCCAACCACAAGGTATTGCTGTATTCTTGATGTAGGGAATGAAAGAAGACATGGTTATGGACCACTTTTCCTAACAGAGTGAGAAGTGCCTTAGAGGTGCCTTTATCTGGCAATCAACCTGGCACCTTTCACTTAAATAAAAGCATTATTTTAATCAGCCACATCCTTACTCTCTTTCTTTCTGAAGTAGAGACCTCAGGGAGCAGCCTGAGATGTCCAGATTTTATTTCATAGCCGTTCTGCTTTCTATTTAATTTGGTTTAGCTTTATTATTTTTATAGTCTACCAAATGCATTGCAGGGTTATAACAACCATTTTCAATGCTTTTTGTTTATCCTTGAGGCAGTTCCCTCCTGCCTGTTGCTAAACTGCTTTGAGTAATGTGGTTATTCAAAAAAATAAATACATCTCTGTGAAAAGCATCTAAATGTGATCCTCTGTAAAATGTTATTTAAATTCTCTACCACATCCTTGGCTCAGAATGTTTGGGATATTTGTTTAATCCCTCTCTCTCTCTGGTCTTTCCGCCACGGATGAACTTTCCAGGAATAAAAATTTCAAGAGTCTTATTCATGATACGATGAAATTCTGCTACAGAAATGACACAAACTTTTATCCACTTGCTGGAGTCAGATTATTTCAAGAAATGTGTATTTTTCAAGGTATCCTTGTGTTCCTCTGCTGTATGCGTTTCTGAAGTAGTCATGGCTTTCATCACTTTACATTTAAGGAGTCTTCTGCTATTTCTCTGTATGCTCTCCTACAAGCAACGAGGACCTGTCAGCCTGAGTTACTTTCATTCTCAAGTTACTATCAAGAACTAACAAGAAGAGAGTCTTGTTAAGAAATAACATCCTCTGCTTTTCCATGTAACCACCTTTATTATGTGTTAAAACCCCAACATCTTTGAAGACACCTGCTTTGTGCAACATTCTGAAATTAGTAAAGAAGGCCAGAGGAAGCAGAAGATCTTCATAGTTCCCCAGGTGCATCCACTAAATTTCATAGAATCATGGAATAGGTAGGGTTGGAAAGGATCTTAAGATCATCTGAAAGCTCTGATTCATATCCAAAATATTAAAACCTAAAGTAAAATAAAAGCATAGCTCATTCAGTGAAAAGATAGTGGTCCAAGGAAAAGAAGACTTCAGGTAGGTGACTACCCTGCTTTAAAGGTTGAACCAGATGATCCTTGAGGTCCCTTTCGACCTGGTATTCTATGGACACTCTTCCTACAGCCACTCGTGTTACCGTGACCCCAAGTGCTGAGCATCACAGGCCAAAAATACTTCTCTGCAAGCGCTTTTCCAAAGTTAGGCTTCTATAGTCCCATGTTTCCAACATTTTGTTGTGTTAGCAGCATTGCAATGTCCAGGGCAACAGGACCTTGCACTCACGCTCCCGTGCTGGAATAGTCAGTCCAACAAGTGGGCATCACACAGAGTTGGATCTGGAAGAAAAGATCTGCAGAAGAAAAGATCTGCAGCTCAGCACTGTCCTGCAAACTCAATGACAGGCTTGGTCTGGGTAGAAAATGTGTGACATGCAGAAATAAGAGGATAGAAAGCTGTGCTGGAGAAGTGAATGGTGTTTCAGGTGGCCTAAGTCAGCAGCTTCCCTATTTTGTCTTAGAATCATGGAATCACAGAATGTTAGAAGGGACCTTAAAGCTCATCCAGTTCCAACCCCTCAACCCACCTTCCACTAGACCAGGTTGCTCAAAGCCCTATCTAGCCTGGCATCCATAGCAGCTAAAACTATTCTACAGTGGAGGGTTAGGGAATTCATTTCCAACATCTTATTTAAAATACAGCTAAGCCAGGTTGGAGAAAACATGCGGAGGTATCAAGAGACGATTCCCAGAGCTATAGTGTGGACGTGCAGCTACTGAAGAAGTCGATTTTACCTGCTACAGGAGGGAAGCTGCTGATCAAAAAGGTTGTGTGTACTGGCAGTTTGCATTTCTTTAGCAAACTCACTTTCTGGCAACAGCTGCACAGGAAATCTATTCCACTGTGGGATACTATCTGAAGGAAAAGTATAGTTACTGATGGAGAAAATGGTCTATGTCCAACCAGAAAGTATTTAGCCATCTGCTGCCCACTGCTAATAGATATCTGATTATAATATCTGATACATAATACAGATTGTGTGCAGTTCTGGTGTCCTCAACATAATAAGGACATGGAACTGTTGGAACAAGTCCAGAGGTTGCCACGAGGATGATCGGGGACTGGAGCACCTCCTGTATGAAGACAGGCTGAGGAAGTTGGGGCTGTTCAGCCTGGAGAAGAGAAGGCTGCGTGGAGACCTCAGAGCAGCCTTCCAGTATCTGAAGGGGGACTATAGGGGTGGTGGGGAGGGACTCTTCATTAGGGACTGTAGTGACAGGACAAGGGGTAACGGGTTAAAACTGAAACAGTGGAAGTTTAGATTGGATATAAGGAGGAAATTCTTTCCTGTAAGGGTGGTGAGGCACTGAAATGGGTTGCCCAGGGAGGCTGTGAATGCGCCATCCCTGTCAGTGTTCAAGGCCAGGTTGGACAGAGCCTTGGGTGCCATGGTTTAGTGTGAGGTGTCCCTGCCCATGGCAGGGGGACTGGAACTGGATGATCTTAAGGTCCTTTCCAACCCTAATTATTCTATGATTCTATCAATGATTCTATAATGGACAAGGTCTAAAAATATTCCTAAGTTTTTGACTAAACACTTCACTGTGCAAGATTTTCTTAGGACTCACCCTCAATCTTTTCAAATGTAGAGAGACATTTCTTTTTAAAGTTATTAAATACCAAAATAGAAATAAAAAAGAAAATCTATCAAAATCCATTTGTAATTCAATTATGAACAACTCTTTCATAACCCTTTATGTAAAGAAATGAAACAAAAGAAAGTAATAGGGAAAAAGCTATGAGGTTAATGCAAAGGTCAACATGAAACTTCACATTGCAATGATGCTCCAGTGTTTAGCTGTGAACATATATTGCTTTTGGCCCAGAGTTAGACAAATCGCAGAACTAGAATGATCCCAGATAATCCAGCACAGATTTTTAATTGAGCTCTGCTCATTGCTGGGACAGGGCTCTGGGAATTTAGTCATTTCTGTAGGATTAACAAACAGCAAGTTAATGGCCAGAAGGGATCAACAGATCAATCAAGCTGACATCTTGCAAAACAAAGCTCATGAGATTTCACACACTTGCCCTGCACCGCTTCCAGAAACACATCTACTCTTGATCTGTGGATAGCCAAAGATGGAAAATCTATTGCCTCCTTTGGGAGCCTGTTTCACTGCTAAAATGTATGTCCTGATGGCAATCTGAAAGCCTCTAATTTTATTTTTCCAGCTGCTTTTCTCTCTTATATTTCCCTTCCTGGGTTAAAGTATTTTTTGTGTTTGTTTTTTAACTCTCTAAACTAAGCAATCCTGATAATCAAGTTCTTATTTAGACCTCTGCTTTCCACCTTAGCTGAATTTACTGGTCACATCATGTTCCTCAAGGATAAGAGGCTGTTTAACAGAGGCTGTACATTCTGATTCAGAGTTGACTTCTGAAAATGAAATCACAGTTCTCATTGTAAGAGGCAAACTGTAGCTCACAGTCAATGGACTGAATTGTGTTACTTTTTGAGCATACTCACAGAGTTAGAGGTGGATGTCTAAAGTAGAGGCTGGGAGGAAAAACCAGCTGCCCATTTCAATAACATCACCTTGACTTTAAGTTTCCAAACCAGTTTTTTATAGATAAACTGTCTCTCACATACCATGAAACTTCTCCTGTTCACTTTTTCCTCCCTACAGACAGTTACCAAGCCTGTGGATATTGCTTTTTTGATCCTACCCTGACAGTCACCTTTTTGGGATGCACTCACAGTGCTTTAAAGAGAAAGGAACTTTTCAGTGAGGACACAATAGGATTTGATGAACCCCATGAGAAAACTGCAGAGGCGAAAGAATCAGATTCTGATTGCCTAATTTTCACAAAATACAGGCAGACAGAATGCATTTGTATAACATGTTACCCATAATTGTTATCCAGACCACGATGAAGCAATAGTGGGAACAATGCTTTTCTTACGCCAGCACAACCCATGTCCAGAAGATCAGAAGAAGCCAAGAAAGACACTCTGTGGGACACCTATGGTTAGGCTATCAATCACATTCAGAGCCAGGGAGTTTTTAAACTCTGATGTGAGTATGCTCAAAAAGCAGCACAATTCAGTCTACTGACTGTGAGCTACAGTTTGCCTCTTACAATGAGAACTGTGACTGCAGTTTCAGAAGTCAACCCTGCTTGATGATTCATCCCTTCCCAAAATAGGGAGAATTCATAATTTTCTTGGGCACATCTCTTTCATTAGTTATAAAGAGAATCTTGATAAACAAGTTACAGCATGCAGATAACTCTTAGCTGACTAGTATGGTGAGATGAGCCCCACTTCATATTTGACTGCAAGCAATAAGAATAGAGAAGTGACCATACCAGGTAAGACCGGTGGCAATCTGTCTCAAATAATACCTAAGAACATCTTTCTGTGGAAGAGTACAAAACCAAACAAAAGTGGTATTTCTCCCAAGAACTCTTTCTCCCAGTGTCCAGACTTCTCAAGGAAGACATGGCTTCTTTCTGCAGTTTATTTAAGGTTAATATAACTGTAAAAATATATAATAGATTTTAGTGGATTTCTACTCTATGAACTTGTCAAGTCTTCTGTTGACTCCTTGTAAAGTTTTGTATCCTTGTACCAGATCTTAACTGAATGTTCTGCTTCTGTTTTGAAACTGCTCCATTAGAGATGCTGACCCCCTATCCATCCACCTCACACCACTCATGACTTTACTGATCTATATCACAGTCCTCCTTAGCTGTCCTTGTAGTCAGAAAAGTCCTACCTTATTGAATTGTTCCTCATATGGCAGTTTATTTTATTCTGCACAATCGCCACCAATTCAATGTTGTCTCCTTTTCATTCCATATCATTCTCTCCTGGGCAACCCAGCACCCTTCAAGTGACTCTTGTTTGTGAGTGTTGCTCTCTCAGACCATTAATTTCTGATGCCAGAAGGAACACGGAATGCTCTTGTGAATCAGAACAGGTAGGTGGCACAGAAGTATACACAGAAGGTTTTTAATGTTATTTGAGATTTTCTGAGCATCAAAATGCTGTGATGATCATTTACTGTTGTCTCAACACTGTTACATGAGCTGTCTTGCTGATGTACCCATCTATAGAATTGCATCATTTTTATTGACTGATGAAGTAAACCTGATATTTGTGAGATTACGTTGCTGCAAATTAAATATATATTGATGTGATGATTTTTTTGTTTGTTCTGAAAAAAACAAAATTCCAAAAGTTTCTCGTTAGAATTTTGCCATAAGTTGTGTATTTATGGTACCCACACATTAGCCAGAGAGGAAGTGTTGATATTTGCATCAGAAACTATTTATATAACATCTGCAAGTGGCATTTTATTACTTTTCCTCCTATTATCACTCCTATTATATGGTAATAATGAAGAAAAATCTATCGCACTTTCCTTTTCCAAATTACGATTGGTTCAAAATGGATCTTATTATTGAGAGCTTTTATGACAAGAATTTAAAAGTCAGTGTGCACACATTAATTCACTGCACCCTGAAGTCAATGGCAGCACCTGCTGGTTCTGGTGAAAACGTATACACAGTGCAAACCAGTTTAGATATTGAGCTTTGCATAGTTACTTCTTTCACATCGCTATGCTTTATTTGTCCCCTTGTTTTCTCACCCTTTTCAAACTAAATCCCCTCAGTAGCAACCCATGTGGCATTAAGCCACATTCACGCACATGACACTGTATCAAATGTCTGTATTAGACTAAATTAAGGCTTTTGGCATCAAGCCCCTGCCCACAAGAATTCCCTGTATCTGCGTCTTGTTACAGGCTGCACCCTATCCACATGCCATGCTCAGCTCATATTTTCACAATCCCTTTGAGTAAGAACAGTGGAAAAAGGTTATTTTGTAGATTTTTGCTATAAATCTGGAGGAAATTTTGCCTTTGGAGGTGTATGAATCATTTAAACTTAGAGAATTGCTCGCCCACATGAATAAGAAATAAATCGTTTACCCAGAACTGCCCTGTTGAAACAGTCACATTTTTTGCACATTGTTGTTTTTTACCATAAAAAAAAAACAACAACCTTTCTTATACAATTTTTTTAAAGGACAGAAATATTTTATAAAGCAGCTGAAAAACCTGGAACCAAAGAGAAAGGCGTTTGGAAACTAAGAAATATCCAGTTCTCCCTGCCACGGGCAGGGACACCTTCCACTAGACCAGGTTGCCTCAAGCCCCATCCAACCTGGCCTTGAACACGGCCAGGGATGGATGAACCAAAGAGACATCCTGGTCACCAGGTATGAGAATAACTAATGTAATCACCTCCTGGCATTTGATTTTCTCCTTGCTTAAATGAATTTTGTATTAATTCTGATATAATGTGATTCTACTTTCAGGTCACATTTAAACATTCCTCAAATCTACTTTAATCTGCAGCGCATATTCATTCTGTCAGTGTCAATCTTTTTTTTCCAATTATTACCCTCTAAATCCCTTTGCAAACAAAAAGCAACTGACTGTGAGACTTTCTGGTGACAAGGAACAGAATGAGGTCTCAATGGAAAGGTCAGACCAAACCCATGCAGGACATCTTTCTCTGTTCTGAAGCTGATGTGAAGGGATTCATAGTAAGACAAACTGGAGTGTGAAATCATGTTCCTTTGAGTGAAAGGGGGTGACAGGTAGAGAAAGGGAAAGAAATTAATAGTTATTGCAATTTTGTATAAATGTATTCACAAACAGAAAAGTTGAACACTATTTTTTATTTTTTTTTTATTTATTTAAAAATGAACCTCTTCTTTCTGATTAACAGAAATACATTTTAGATATTTTAATCTATCTAGTTACAGGACTTTTTTTTTCCTTATAGTGATACTGTTGGTATCCAGACAAACTTCCTGGGAACTTAAGAGCTTTTTATAGGAATTTGGAAAGAAAAAAGCAAAGGTTAAATTAGCTTAACAATTCCTGAGAAACAAGAAGACCATTTTCTCTGAGAAAGCATCATCAACAGTTTTACTTTAAGTGCAACAAACACCTTCACCCAGGGAAAACTCTTCCTGCTTTCAGGACTCCCTTCTTTTTTAATTACTTATAATGCAGTTTTCTTCTTGAAAGACAAGAGAGAAGTAATAGAATATATAAGAATCTTCTTCACCAGAATAAGTCAGTGAAAATTATGAGGCTGACCTGTGTTGTTTTCAAGAATGAGATGTCTATATGGGAGTTACTATACTCTTTGATACCTTGTGCAGCAATCAGGCAGGAAGACAAGTGATGGTTTTCCATCACAGGCACCACAGTTCTCAGAGCTCCTAGAAACTACTACCCATACTTCACGGACTGACCAGAGTGAGTCTGGAGCCTTAGGGAAATAAATAGTAATATTAGGTGGTCAAAGAGCAGAATCTGGTGAATAAAGGGATTCTCAAGGTAGCAGGTGAAGCTCTATGCCAGGGAAGCAGTGGCACATGGGACAACACAGGTCTGCCTTATTTTTTAGGGAAATGGTGAGACTCTGGAAAAACCACACCTTTGTAAGCCCTCAGGGTCTTTCACAATCCTTTACTGAATGCTATATTTCTTTTAATACATAAAAATGATGCTGTGCTTCAAAGAGACTCCTCTGAATCAGTTAATCTTTCAGAAGAGGCTTTTGTAGGCTCCAAAACGTTCTGGAGCTGCTAAGAAACCACATCTTATAAACCAGGGTAAAGCATCTTAACATGTTGTGAAAGCCAGAAAACCCTTGGAGTTGGGCCTCATATGAGAGCAGTGGCGAGGCTGAGTCACCAGGGAGGGGGCATTTCAGAAATGCTGAGGAACTGGGGCAGAAGCAAGATGATCATTGAACTCAGTAAAACATAACGAAGGTTTAGGTCTTTCCAGGTGCAGTAGTCAGTATTACCTTTCAATGGATTTGTTTCTACAGAGGTTTTAGTGTGTGGATATATATTTAGTTCACCTCCCACCGTAACATAGACCCCATTTTTGTCCCTTTACTATGGGTCCATTTGCTTGCAGCTCTCATTTTATTATTAGTTTATATCACATGATGTGTTCATCTACACAACAAAGAGACACAGTGACTGCTTAATGGAACATACAATAGAAGGCAGACAAAATAATAGGTTGGAAAGCCTGCAGCTGAGGATCCAAACTCAGTGATATGAATTTTGATTATTCTGGTGTTTCGGTTTTTTTTCAACATACACATTTTTTGTAGGATTCGACACTTAAAAAGTTTCATGGAGCCATCAGAACATAACCATCTTGATGGTTTTGGTGAGATTTATCTCCCTTCACTTGAGCTATCTCTTTTATATTGAAACCTGAAGAGTTGTGGACCTGAACAACTGTATACAAACTGTGGCATGGCCTTACACAAGATGGGCAAAAGAAGAATCCAAGGTAAGTTTTCTAAGGAAAAATGTAAGTTCAACACCTTCCATTTTTTGGAGATTTTTGAGTGAAGACCAGACATCTGAGCCACTCTTGCAAAACCATCAAGTCTTGGAACACAGTCTTTCAGGCTGGGAAGTAGGCATGAGAAATAATGATAAATATTTACATTGAGATGTGGAGATATATTGAGAAGCCCTTTTTCCATCAGATGACTATTGAAAAGGGGTGCTCACAATAAAAGCTCCAGCCCTAGTGGGACTGTAAAACCCATTCATATCAACCCTGGTATTCAAAACCCCCATGTTAATTCAAATCACAAGACACCCTTATTGGAGAATAATTACAAGCCCTAGATCATAGCCTACAGAGTGGGGAACTCCAAAAACTTCCACTGACCTTGCTCGTGCTTTGCAGAGTGACAGAGTCACAGAATGGTTGAGGTTGGAAGGGACCACTATGGTCATCTAGCCCAACCTCCCTGCTCAAGCAGGATCACCTAAACCAATTTGCTCAGACGGCTCTTGAATATCTTCAGGGAAGAAGACTTCACAACTTTTCTGGGTAACCTATAAAGACAAAGTTGTAGTTGAATAGAAGTATTTGAACTCAAAATATCTATTTTGCACAGTTTAATAACAGTAGATTATACTGCTGCTGCCAAGCATGAATTTACTACTGCAAATCCAAATTAAAAGGACATAGAAGGAGTGATTATAAATATGCAATTATTTTTACAGGCTTTTGGGGAATGTAATACTGAAACAAACAAATCTGTGAAGTTTTTTCTGATGGTCAAGGAGGCCTTAAAAGAAATAAAGCAGGGTTAATGATTAAAAAAACCCAAATCCAGTGTAATAGATAAAAGAAAATTATGGAATCCATTTAAAAATATCGACAAATCTAAGGCAAAAAGGACAGCACTTCAGATGCGTGACTTGTGGAGGATATGCAAGGGAAGGTTGATGTTTATATGAAAAACAGCATTAAGTTTCCCAGCTGTGTTCAAAACCAGAATTATCTAAGTGGAGATTCAGAAAAGTTAATGTCGTGGTTTTAATATAAATAGACATACACCATGTGTTAGTTAAAATTGAGATTTCAGCATTGCCATTCTTTTCTAGCTACATTTGTGCTGCTTTTCACTCAGGCCTCCAGGTTCCATAGATGCTGCCCAAGGGAAGAAAAGACACATCAGGGCTGTGAAGCATAGTGATCTGTGGGACAGTGTTGTACCCACTCATGAAGGATGAGGTAGTATTAAGGGGATATGGCACATAACTAGCTCATTTATCTTACACTAGGCAACACACTATCTTTCTTACAGAGATTGTCCTGGGCAATTTCCTAGGCAGCAGATACGTCAATGGCCACAATATCTGATTTGAAGTGAAATAACCCAAAACACATCTCATAAATCAAGATAAAACAGAAATAAGCAACAGTTTATTATGGACAGGGCTGTTCCAAAGCCTCCCAAAGGTCATAGACTGACCACACTGAGCACACAATTAAGCGAGTGCTTTGCATTTTGGCATGTTTTCATTTGTTCACTTGTAAATTACATCATCAGAGCCAAGACCTAGTGTTAGGTGAGGATCCACCTTGCTGGCTAGTCAATGGCAGTTTCTAAAGACCTGCAGCGTGTTGTTTTCACTGTCTGAAGATACCATTGCAGCACTTTCCACAGCAGTCTTGGATACTCCCCACGTACTGAATCGTGGCTACATGCACTCTTGTGACCTAATTAACTGTATTTTCCCCAAGAGGTCTCTTCTGAAGCTCCTGGCAGTGAGGAAAGCACTGCTAGTTCTCACTATCTGTTTTTGTAATGGGGTGCTGACTCTACTCCAGTGATCCTAACAGGGGTGAAGGGCAGAAGTCACCAGTTTCCCCTCTGAGCTCAGATCTCAAGGCATCTAAAAAGAAAGCCCCAGAGAGCTTATCACATCTCTTACTGAAGATTTATTAATTGCAGAAAAGTAAATCCTGCTCAAGAATTCTGACTTGGCACTTTGCATTGCAGATAATTTGTGAGCTGTGCTGGCGGAGGGGGAGGAACTGTTAACCTAGCAAAGGCTTCAGCTGTGAGCATCAGGGAAAAGCTTTCAATCAAACTTTCTACAAATACCATATGGAAAATGTCTTGACCTGTATTCACATAACAGCTTTAGCTGTGATTATTACTGAGTTCAAAGCACTCGTGCATGAGCTGAAGGGCAGAATATCATAAGTGGCAGATGCAATAGATGCACATCTTTTATCCCTGGACACAGAGATGGATGTGAACTGCTCACTAAACAATGATCTACTTCTCTGAGGCTCCTTAAATGATAAAATGTCCACATAGGAATCTACTTCCTAACCTAAACTTTCCCTCTTTAAGTTTGAACCCATTACCCCTTGTTCTATCACTACAGTCCCTAATGAAGAGTCCCTCCTCAGCATCCCTGTAGCCCCTTTCAGGTACTGGAAGCTGCTCTGATGTCTCCAAACACCTTTTCTTTTCCAGGCTGAACAGCCCCAACTTTCTCAGCCTGCCTTCACACAGAAGGTGCTCGAGCCCCATCTTTAACATCTATTGCTTTTCTTTCCTTGCATTGCAAGGGGAAGTATGAAACTACAGGATCAAGCTTCTGAAATGAGTTTTCAGTAACACCAGAGAGGGCAGAGCCAGACATGGACAAGGTTACTGTGGGATGTTAATTAGCTGCTCTCTTGACTCTGTCTGCAACCCAGAGTGTGTTGCTGCATTTAATTTATTTCACACATGACTTACTCTTACAATCCTTTTCCCACAATTCCAACCAAACTACATGGTAACCTTGGGCTCTGCTTCTGGTATTAACTGCTGTGCAGTGTGCTGAAGTCAGTACAGGAAATATGTCTGTGCAGAGATGTGCATGTCGGGTGCCATGGGGAGCATCCTTTGTTTAGTGAAATGGTCCATGTTTCTGAGGCAAATTGTGCCCGGTCGATGGATCAGTAGGCAGAAACTTTCATTCTTATGGGTCTATCCATTTACAAATGAGGCATAGCCACCACTCCCTCTGTTACCTTTAATCAATGCCTGCAAAACTAGAGTCAGTACCACATGCATCTTAAAAGCCATTGCACTGAGCATCTCCTTGAAATATCTAGGAGTTGTGTGAAGCAGCGCTTAATAAGGAACTTGTGCAAGTGGTTTGTGTTGCTGAATGGGGCTGAGAGTGAATTGGTGGCCACACAGCAGCCAGGGAAACGGCAGCCCATTGTGAGGCGCAGGAGTGGATGTTTTCCCTGCTGGGATGAAGAGGGGATTTGTATTTCCTCCAATCCTTGCAGGAAACCCACAAGTCTCAAACCTGAATGATACTGAGAAAATTTAGAGAGTCATGGGCATTTCCTGGCCCGCAACAGAGGTGCCTCATGTCACACCATCATCCAGGAGAGATAACATAGCACCTTTGAAAGTCTCTCGCCACTTTTCTGCCCTGGTTCCTTTCCAAAGGGAACATGGTGGACAGAGGATGTACAGGCTTGGACTAGAATGAGCCACCACCTTGCTCTGCTCAGAACAGACTAGGACCGTAGTGAGGACAGTGGTCTGAGATGTTTCCAGGCTCTGATTTAGCAGCAGTTTGTATGGATGGTTTAATACCCAGAACCAAACATCCACAGTTTGTATGACAATAGGAATAAAATACTGCCACCACATACTCAGGTATCCATGCTTCTGACTTGGATTATTTTACAGTTTAGCGGCTTCTGGCTCTGAGCATAGTCTCAACTGTGCAAGTTTCAGATATGACCTGGGTTGACACTGAAGTCCAGATAAAAGTGCCCATGTTTTGTCACCTATCACTCTGTTTCCAGTGTTCCAATGCAATGAGAAACAGCTGTGAAAGTTAACAGCAGCACAAAGCATCACAGAGGAACCACCAGGCCTTTTGCCTTCCTTTATCCTGTTTGACTGCTGCAGACAGCTGAGCCACCTCATTCAAAGGTGGTTTGGTTATGTCGAAAACCTCTACCTGGTGTCAGCATTCTCTGTGCTGCACCAGGTGACTGTGGAGCAGAGATGTCCCCAGGTGATGAGTGGGAGTTTCCAAAGGAGTAAGGAAAACAATGGGATGATTTGTCACTGTGTGTTAAACATGCTTAAGTAAAATAATGATTAGACATACAGAAAGGAAGCCAATGGGATGATTTGTCATTGTGTGTTAAACATGCTTAAGTGAAATAATGATTAGATATACACAAAGGAAGGCACAGGTAAGATGTGATTAAATGTGGTTCTTGCAGCATATTGCCTGCTTCTCAATTCCATATCAAACAAAGCACATTATACTCATAAAACATAAAAATAATGCATAAAACAGGAAGCTATTTTTCTTGTACATGTGCTAAGTGAACCTAACACTGTACACAGAGTGAAGAGCAATCTGTGATGTGGAGTATGAAAAAAATCAAAGCAAGGAGCTTCAGTTTGGAAACTGATGCTATAAATCAGTTTGCAAAAGAAAAGAAAATGATTAAGCCTAACAAAACTCCAAGGCAAGTAAACAAGCACACTGCTGCTGGAAATTGTTTGTTGGTGTAATGTGTCTTTCAGGTCACCTTGCCTGCCTAGGTAATTGCAATGAACTGCTCTTGTCAGCAGCATACATCTCATATACATCATGATATACATCTGCTATGCACTACCACAGATTCTCACTGGTCATCCATACACCTTTGAAGAGCAAAAGGCTGGGGAATTATGTGTTTTTTTAAGAGATACATGTAGAATAAGAACAACTGTAAGTAAGAATCAAGGCCATGAGGTTAATCTGGCTATAGCACACCTTCCTCCCGTAGCACAGAAAAGCATCGCGTCTAGGTGAATCTGTTCTTCCCAAACCTAGTGATCAAGTGTACATTTTACAGCTCAGCTAAATAGAAGAGGTCTAAAGGAAACCTGGAAAATGCAATAGTTGTCATTTATTATTTTAATTGGCTGGGCACTTTGCAGCCAAACAGGAAAATGCAGTCTCTACTTGGAAAAGGCCCCTTTCATATCATAGGCTTTTTGGTGGGTCACTTTCACATACATGAAACATTATGATCCCTGAATGCAATGATCTCTAAAGTACAAGTAAGGAAATACAAGAGGGTTCATGATGCTTTTTAAAAAAGGAAAATAGTGTGTACATGAAAGGATCAAAAGAGAAAACTTCATATGCTCTCTAGTAATAGTGACTGAGATGGCAGGAACATCATATAGGTTAAGGATTGCTCATTAAGAAGTTGTGCTCATTATGACAAATGAGCACAGCGGCGCCTGACCCTTAAATGAGGTACCACTTTGCCATGCAGCATGTAGAATCACAACCAACAAAGAAAAAAAGCGCTGGGTTATTCAGACTATTATTTGGGCCATGTTAATGGAGAAAGCTGCTCCCTACTCTGCTGAAGAATTGTAGTGGATGCTTGATGGAGTATGATAGGGTGCAGAAAAGAAACAGGTCTGGTTCTAACCTGAAAGTATGACATGGGCCAAGAGGGCTGGGCTGGGGCAGCCTGGAGAAGAGAAGGATCCAGGGAGACCTTAAAGCAGCTTCCAGTGCCTAAAGGGGTTCCAGGAAACCTGGAGAGGGGCTTGGGACAAGGCCTGGAGGTCTAGGCCAAGGGGAATGGCTTGAACCTGCCAGAGGGGAGACTGAGATGAGCTCTTAGGCAGAAACTCTTCCCTGGGAGGGTGCTGAGGCGCTGGCACAGGGTGCCCAGAGAAGCTGTGGCTGCCCCATCCCTGGCAGTGTTCAAGGCCAGGTTGGACACAGGGGCTTGGAGCAAGCTGCTCCAGTGGAAGGGGTCCCTGCCTATGGCAGGGGTTGGAGCTGGGTGAGCTTTAAGGTCTCTTCCAGCACAAACCAGTCTGGGATTCTGTGATTTTTCATTCCAGAGTCAAGCACTCCCATTGTCATTTATGTCCTTGAAAATACCCCTCCCAAGCCTCTAATCGCATCCTTTATGTAGCAGGATGGATCTTGTAAATACATGAAAATTAGCTGCACAGAAAAAGCATCATTCCCAGACAATTTTGCCTCTTAAGTGCTTTGCAAACATCACATGATTAGAAAGGATTAAGTCTAACCTCTCTGGGCTGGAAAGGTGCTTTAGGAATGCATGGCAGGGGTTGTGGTTTCCTGAGCACCAGGTGTCAACATAGAACAATATTTCATTTTGGTGGGGATTGAGTCTGAGCAATAAGACTCTGGCTACTCAGTTGTTAAATTGCTTCCTGATGTGTGTTTAATGCAGTCTGTAACTGCCCCTTTCTGCTATAATTTCTTTCATTAGGGCTCAGTTGTGCTTTTCTCTTTGCTGAAACGGTTCTTTGCCTTTTTAGGCTGAGCAACTGCTTGATTATTTTTCCCATCATTTTCTCAGAAAGAAATATTTAATGGTGCAGGAAGAACCGAGTCTGAACAGAAATTAATGCTGCACCATGTAACCCAGGGTGATAAACAGCTCAGACATTTAAAACACGGTTCAGCATTTAGACGGTGGTTTAGTTACCAGTCCTTAAGTCCAGATTTAAAGGCATTTGAGCAATAGTAAAGGCATTTAAAGGCATTTAAAGGCAGCTGAGATCCATTATCAAAACAATGGTTATCTAGTACCTATCTCTAATTTAGATTTTCATCTTCAAGCTCTTGGGTGGTATTAAATCCTAAAGACAGACTAATCTTTATCTCTGGGTATTATATTTTAATACCCAGGCAAGGGGTAGAAGGTAGAGAAGAGGTACCACTTGGAAGGCAGAAGATATGCTCACAAATCTCTGCTGTGCTCAATTTAGAAGATGCTTTTTTAAATCCCAGAAAAGAACTGTGAGTCTCAGACTTTTCTATAAAGACATCTCTTAAAATCACTGCCTAAAGCTATTCCTTTCTGTATAAATAAATATTCATTGGAACAAGTGCCTGACCTTTTCTCCCTAACAAGATACTGGTAAAATACTCTAATAACCAGACATTCACTTGGTTTTTGCTTATTTACACTCAGGTAGATTAGATATTGAATTATTTATACAAAACAGAGCAACTTCAGTAGGACTAATTTATCCAGACTGACCCAACACTTCATGATTAGAGCAAGCTCTTTGACCTCAGAAAACCTGTATCAGTTCTTTGTTTTAAATCAAACAGTGAGGGGAAACAAAAACACGTTTTCCAAATGCTCTTAATTATTGAACATCCATCAATAAATAAAATCAAGTAAGGTCCATGTTGAAAGAGCTTATCCCAGGCAATCCCTTAGTGACGTGGTTTAGTGGTGGACTTGGCAGTGCTGGGTAAAGGTTGGACTTGATGATCTCAAAGGTCTTTTCCAAACTAGCTGATTCCATGATTCTGTGATTCTATGTCTTCATGTACAGTGATGTCTCAGCAGTATGTTTAGGAATGCCTAGAAGATCTTTCCAGGAACAGTGGGATCTTGTGGAAGTTTTAGGACAGCACAAGCTGTTAGGTGATGGCATGCATGCCCACTGGCAGACAGAAACACCTGGAAAACACTGTCACAGAAAATCAGGTACTGCAGGAATACAAGTCACAATGAGGTCATGTGGGAAAGAAGTGGGATTTGGAAATCTTTTCTGCACCTAAACTTCAGGCTTCATCATCGAAAATAGATGTCGGGTATCCCTTTGCTATACCCACTCAGATCAGGTGCTTGTATCAACAAATCTTATGTCTTAGATTTGACACCAGAATGCTTGTCACTCTGAGCCTGGTGACCCAAATTGTTTCTGCATTTAATCTGAACAGCTTGTTAATAGCCTTGCTGTTCCCATTACAAGGAGAGCTTGATGTTGCCTCCGGCTTTTCTTTTGTTGCAAGGCTTCTCACTTACAGAAAGTGCTCACACAGTCCTGTGTCTTTCTGCTCAGGAGAAAATTCCTCTTCTCTCCTCAGTTCCTGAAGACCACATGCCAGCACTCTTGCTGTAATCCTTCTCCAAACTGTCTCACTGAATTATCTGCTAATCCACTGCTTTCTGCTGTGTCCTGCGTTTGCTTGTGGGCTGTTTCTAGTTCTGTCTACTTATATGCCATTCCTACACCTATTATGTTCATCAGTTCTCACCTCTGATTTTAGCTGATGGCTCCTGTTGCTCAAGTTACTTGACTTTGGAAAAAGCAGCTTACATTTCTGCTAAAGGATGGACGTGGCCATCAGCTTCAAACTGTCGCTACCCAATGCTCAGCATAACAATACCTGAAACAAAAATGACAGCAAGATAAAACCCAAAGTGATCAGTCTGCACCTTTCTCTTTCACTGCTGCTTCCCAGCATTATGCAAGTCATCTAACTTCACTGGGACAGGCTAGAAAGTGGGGAAAACTGGAGGAACTTAATCTTTTGGAACCCGTTTCCATGTTCTATCAGGAAGGAACTAGAACCATTCTCTTTATTATGCTCATGGTCATATAAATGCATTATACTGCCTTTTTGATCAGGTAGAAATACAGTCCAGAACCGACCAGAACCAAAATCCACTAAACCACAGGATACACTTTTACAGATGTCAGTGGTTTCTGGGTAAGGATTTGAGGATGCAAGCAGAAAATCCAAGAATCTGCAGTGAATGTAATTGAATCATAGAATCACAGAGTGGTTTGGGTTGGAAAGGACCTTGAGATCATCCAGTTCCAAACCCCCTCCTATGGGCAGGGACACCTCACAGCAAACCATGGCACCCAAGGCTCCAATCAGCCTGGCCTTGAACACCACCAGGGATGGAGCATTCACAGCTTCCCTGGGCAACCCATTCCAGTGCCTCACCACCCTCACAGTAAAGAACTTCTTCCTTAAATCCAATCTAAACTTCCCCTGTTTAAGTTTGAACCCTTTACCCTTTGTCCTGTCACTACAGTCCCTAATGAAGAGTCCCTCCCCAGCATCCCTGTAGCCCCCCTTCGGATACTGGAAGGCTGCTATGAGGTCTCCACACAGCCTTCTCTTCAGGCTAATAGAGCTCCATTTCTGCTCTGAGATCCTGTGTAATGGACTAGGAAATCATGCATTCTGTTCGCAGTAAGATGCTTTCAGATACTCCCACATATAATCCTAAATGTGCCTAGAGTAGCTGATGTTCTAGGACAATATCACAAGAAATTACCTTGCTACAGAAGTCACTGTATCTTTGCTGGCACTTACAGCCCTTCCAAATACGCAGTTTTCTGTCCACTCTTGTTACATATCTGCTTAGACTGTAGGATTTAAGTGTCAGGGGATTGTTTTTTGTTATATATCTCTATGCCATCCACTGCAGAGTGGCTTTGATCCATTTCTGTGGCTCCTACTGGAGAAAACCATTACAAATATAAAAAGATAATGATCATATAATGAGAAAAATGAATGAGAACGCATATCAAAGCATATGAAAATCAAGAGAAGGCTGGTAAAGCAGAACCAGAGAAGCCCAAACATTAAGAACATACAAATCCTGGCTTGCTATGGTCTAGTTTCTAGTAATGCAAGTAGTCATATGATTTAGCACTGTCCACAAACATAACAAGCTGCCTCTTAAGACCAAACAAGTTTCTTGTACCAGCATTTAAGCTTCCCAGCTTTAAAAATCAGTATTTATAGTCCATTTTGCTGTGTTTCTAGCAGGTTGTACAGGTATTTCTTGTACATTGACAATCTTGAGCATTTGAAAATGCTGTGTTACATGCGTTGGATTCATTTAAAGACAATGCAGCTGCACAGATCCAGCCCTGTGGTTGGTAGACCAATTCCAGACATCAGAGCTTATACAGGTAAGAGAAATTGCAGCCAAGTTTTCCTGAAAGGGAAAGTGAGCAGGGACACAGCCAGCAGTGAAAGGAGCTGGCATCTGACTTAGAGCATCCTTGGTCTCCCTCTTCTGGCTTAGTGTGAAGGAGCGCACTTCATCGTCAACATGCTGCTGCTCACCATCGCTAACACCATCACCATCACCAACACCATCACCATCACCGTCACCACTGCTGCGAGGTGGTGAAGGAGACCTGAGAAAAGGCCATGTCAAGAAGATGTTTTCCAGCACACGGTTACAGGTGGGTGTTCTGAGTCCAGCTGTCCTGCCCTCTTCCTGGCTTTTGTGCACTGGCTTGAACCTGAGAAAATCACCAGAAATCTGTTTAATACACACAGTGGGGGGAATGAAGGAGATTTGGAAACATGAATGGGTAAATATGTACAGGTTGTTATACCAGGTGTACTGATGTAGCTGTTAAAGCTCAGCTCTGGCTAAGTTGCACATTTTACACTCTTGCCAGCACAAACGGCTTAGAAACTCTAAATTTCAGTTACTGAATTACCAGTCATTAAAATATACAGAAAGGCTTTTTTATCTGTAAGTTTTGTATCAAAAGTTTTGTATCAGCACCAGTGCAGCAGCAGGGCCAGGGCAGGGATTGTGCCCCTTGTGCTGGGCACTGGTGAGGCTGCACCTTGAATCCTGTGCTCAGTTCTGGGCCCCTCACTACAGGAGAGACATTGAGGAGCTGGATCGGGTCCAGAGAAGGGCACTGGAGCTGGTGCAGGGCCTGGGGCACAAGTGTGATGGGGAACGGCTGAGGGAGCTGGGGGGTTCAGTGTGGAGAAGAGAAGGCTCAGGGGGGACCTGATGGCTCCCTACAAGTGCCTGACAGGAGGATGGAGCCAGGAGGGGCTGGGCTCTGCTCCCAAGGAACAAGGGATGGGACAAGAGGAACCGGCCTCAAGCTGCCCCAGGGCAGGTTTAGATGGAGCTGAGGACCAATTCCTGCCCCAGAGGGTGCTCAGGCATTGGAACAGGCTGCCCAGGGCAGGGCTGCAGTCACTGTCCCTGGAGGTATTTAAAAGACATGTAGATATGGCACTGAAGGACATGGTTTAGTGGTGGACTTGGCAGTGCTGGTTGGACTCGGTGATCTTAAAGGTCTTTCCAACTTAAACTATTCTATTCTTCTATAAGTAATTCTGACATCAAAATCAGATGGGTATTTGAGTTTCCTGTAGAGCAACTTTGACATAGGATCACCTTTTGTATTCTTTCTCTTTACCTTTGGCTTTCTGAGCCTTTCTGCCACAAACCTGCCTTTAAGTAACTTTGTTTATTCTTTAAAGAAAAAAAGAGAAGGCTGTTAACATCTGACTTTTAAAAATGCAGGATCATCAGACTTGTGTGGTTCACAGTGCTCAGGTTTTTGCATTTTAGGCATGAAACTGTGAGAAAGAGCATCCCCCATTGGAACTGGTTTCCTTTTCCCAACACCTGGCTTACAGATATGTGATATTTCAAAAGGAATTTGGCAATGGACTGGAAAAAATGGATATTGGTAGGGAGTGTAAGCTCAGAGACACAGATAGACCACCAGGGATATGGTTTGTCTCTACTTTGGGACTGCCACCTTTGCACGACAGGGATTTAAAACCCACTGCTTGTCTGCAGCTGGTACAACAGCCCTGTTCCTGTAAAAACAGGCATCTTTGGGTCTTTTTACTTGAAATGGTATAAGACCAACCTCTGCCTATATATATATATATATATATATATATATATAATACCCATATCAGAAAATCTGGACTTATTTTTGCTGTCCTGCCTGTTGTTTCTCCTGATTTTTCCCTTAGTGACCTCGCTGATGTGTCCTCACTGATAATTTATACCTGAAAGAAAAATAAGACTTTTAAAGTGTGGAAAAGAGCATGTTCTGAGTATGTTGTGGGTTGAATTGCCCACTGTGTCTTCTGTCTTAGTACTGATGCATGCTTTGGAGAGAAGTGTGGCACAAGGTGGAAAAGTCTCTCAAGGACCTATGTTTGGAGGGAACTGCAGCCCTGATATCCTATTTATCAGGATGAATAAGGGAATATTATTCTCAGCTTAAACCTGACAAGGTACAAGCCACCAGTTCCTATTTGCAGCTGCACACTGGTACTTACATACCAGTGCCCTTTGCTCAGCTCCCTATCTCTCTTATCATGACAGGATTCCTCTTTGCTACAGCCCAGATAAATGTTGGCAAGATGAAAAACTAGAAAATGAGTGGAAAAAAAAAACCAAAAGAACAAAATGTAACAAGATTGGAAATGGGTCCCACTTTATTAAGAAAGGGGAACGCTGGCTTTAAGACAAGATCTCTTTAAGTTGCGGGATTAGGAGCACAGGGATGTAAACTGTGCCTTTTCCAGAAGCAGATTCATGGGTAATTGTATCTGTAGGCAAAGCGCCCGTGTCCAGCCAGTCAACTGTGATGTAGCACAGTTTGTGTGCTGTTCCTTGTGATTCTCTGAAGTCTAGTTAGATCAGCACTGAGTGCATGAACTAACCCTAGAGGGCTCTCAAGACTCAGAAACAGACTGTTCATAGAAACCAAAGGTTTGGAGTATCTGAGGAGAGCCTTTTAGATCAAGCTGTAAATTTCCTCCTTTGAAAAGGAAACACCTGCTGTCAAAGGGGGTATATCCTTATATATGTGTATTGGCAAGAGTTTTGGCACAACACTACTCAGTTTGAAATATAGTTATGAAGTCTTTGGGGTTTTACTATGATATTTTTCTTTCCTTTTCTTTTTTATGCAGTCAGAGGATTTTATGTAACACTAAACAGGACTTTTGAATACATTTGACAAATCTTTTGACAATTCTGTAATAAAATATTGAGTTTCATTCATGTGCTTCAATTGTTGGAGGCTTTGGGGAGTATCATGTAAATGTGAATTGGAAGATGCACAAGCAATATATCTTCCTTTCATTCAGATGAACTTGATGCTAAAAAAGGCACATACAAATATAAGATCTGTCATAAAAAGCAAGGAGGGCTGCAGACTTTCGGAAATAGCATGATGTGCATATTAGCTATTGAATTCTCCGAACCAGAGCATCTAAGTCAAACTTCTTAGTCTTTTTGCCATACAAAGTTAGGAATACTCAAGCTCTAACAACAGAAATGATGTTTGTGTGAATGAGCCATGTGTTTAATAGGAAGTTTTACAGCTGCCTTATTTTTGAGCCGGCATAATAACTGATGCTGTTAGTTAGAGTGCAGTACATAATCATTGCGAGCGAATAAGTCAGCAGATGATGTAGCACCCCGTGGCAAGGATCCCAACACTTATATAACAGGAGTAGGTACATCACTGGATCCAAATCACTCCAAAACTTTGTCAGGAGCTATGGGTCAGTCAAAGACCTTTCTCATTCGAGTAGGGGGCTTCATTCAAGGCTCAAAATTGCAAAAAGGCAACATATTGGCATGACTTTGTTGTGAAAATGAAGCCTAAAAACTGTGCATTTTGTTTAAAAAGGTGGTTTACCGAGCAGTTGTAGTTGCCAAGGTCATGGCAAAGGAGAAAAAGACACTGTGGGACCAACAAGGGTGATTAAGAGTCAAGGTTGGTGCATCACCTCTAACAGTCCAATAGAACAGTCCAGTGTGCCCCCTGCCAGATATTTCTCAGCTTTTGTCTCCCTCACAAACATACCTTTAAACTACAAATATTATTTCATACATCCACTCCTTTCAACTTATGGGTCCAAGGCTAGGTCCCATTAATCATATTTACCTAATCAATAAAGTTCTCTTAGCACAGTTCAGAGTGCTAGGTGAATTTTCCATATCTGCTGGCTATATCTGCAATTAAACCCTTGAACTTGAAAGTGCTCTGATTAGAGAAATAGTTCTGGAGCATTAAGAACACTTTTCATTAAGGCTTTTCAAGTGAGCATTTCTATATTAATGTTTCTAATCCTGATGAAGACATTATGTCCTGCTCCTTCAGAAGAGAAAGCCCTGGTCTCAACGTTAAACTAGTTGAAAGCTTTTATTTTTCCTGACATTCTAATTATATATGAGAACAAAAACAAGACAGCACTTTTGGCATCTCAGATGGAAATTCTGTTCTTTTTTTTCGAGAGAAGAATGGCAAGGAATTGTTTGCAGCCAAGCCAGAATATCCAACATTGTTATGCAGGATTTATTCCTTTGTTTTAGAAAAAGCAGAAATTCATTAACGCCAGGCATATTACCTTGATTCAGCTATATTG
The DNA here is from genome assembly GCF_028554395.1 of Pezoporus wallicus. Lineage (NCBI taxonomy): Eukaryota > Metazoa > Chordata > Aves > Psittaciformes > Psittacidae > Pezoporus > Pezoporus wallicus. The sequence goes on along the minus strand of NW_026637098.1, from coordinate 632,867 downwards.
GATGATCAGAAAATATGTTAATGATATGGTTAAAACATGTTAATAATATGGTTAAAACATTAAAGATAACTTTGGGTACCAGTGTATTAAAACCAAATAAAAGTCTAAAATAAAAATAAACCAATTAAACTGATCTACCAAATTCATAGATTTTTAATTATTAGTACTTTTTGACAAAAGGGAAAACTTTTCCTTTCTGTGACATTTTTCTTCCATTAAATAAAACAGTATCACACAGAAAGGAGTAGGAGAAAGTAGCTATTGCAGTCTCAACATTAGCTGAACCAAAACTTAAGTGTTGCTGCTGGAGATTAGTGAGTTGTATCTAAATGTGATATCCACTGGGGTATATCACAACATTAAACCAGAATTCCTATTAAAGACATCATTTCTGTTAGACATAAGGATTTAATCTGAAATAATAGCTGGCATGGGAAAGAACGTGCGCTCATAATTGGTTCTCCTGAGAAAGGAAATTTGCTGGTAAGGGATATTATTTCACAGCTTAGGAAGGACTGATTGGCAATGGGAGTTGGTTCATAGAATCATAGAATCCCACACTGGTTTGGGTTGGAAGGGAGCTTAAAGCTCATCCAGTTCCAACCGCCTGCCATGGGCAGGGACCCCTTCCACTAGAGCAGCTTGCTCCAAGCCCCTGTGTCCAACCTGGCCTTGAACACTGCCAGGGATGGGGCAGCCACAGCTTCTCTGGGCACCCTGTGCCAGCGCCTCAGCACCCTCCCAGGGAAGAGCTTCTGCCTAAGAGCTCATCTCAGTCTCCCCTCTGGCAGGTTCAAGCCATTCCCCTTGGCCTGTCCCTACAGGCCCTTGTCCCAGTCCCATCTCCAGGTTTCCTGCAGCCCCTTTAGGCACTGGAGCTGCTTTAAGGTCTCTGCTTAAGGATCCTTCTCTTCTCCAGGCTGCCCCAGCCCAGCTCTCTCAGTCTGGCTCCAGAGCAGAGCTGCTCCAGTCCTTGCAGCATCATACGCGCCCTTGCAAAATTAAGGTTTGAATATGTACTTCTAAAGCATCAACCTTTGTGAATACCATTCAGTGCAAAAGAATAACCACAACTAAGCTAAAAAAATGACATTTATTTATTCGTTTTAATTCTGTTCTACTATACCTCAAGTTCCAACCTCCAATCCTGCCTGCTTTTCTGCGAGATAAGTAAGAAACAAATACCATCCACTAGTTAAAGTGTTAAACTAAAATGAGTGTCCAGTTGCAAAGTAAAGACTTTTCATTTCTGGACAGCCCAAGTTAAGCATCATGTCCAAGTCTTACTTCAGGCCCTAAGTATTACATTATTGCTGAATTAACTATATAATGCCAAATTCAATTATTTTTCCTTGAGACTATTATGGTTTTCTCAGCCTGAAATCCAGCTGTAGAGAAAATTCTGCTTCCCATAAGCCCAAAAGAGGTCTAGCAGGTCTGTGCTGTAAGTACAACCATCTTCAAAGAGATGGTGAAAAGACACAGAATATTCAGTGCACGTCACTGTATTTCATCGCTGGATTAAAATATGTCTCCATTGAACAGGCAAAGAAAAAGAGTTTTCAGAAGCTTATAACAACTTGGATTGTTGGACAATATGGAAAACCCCAAGCTGATAGATTTCAGACCTTTGCTTCAAAGGATGAGAGGAGTAACAGTTAATTGGATGTGGCTTTGGTTTTGTTTTTATAAATACTGGTTCAAGATAGGCAAACAGAACACAAATTCTTTAATAAATTCCTCCTGAAGCGCATAGAGAACTTTAGACAAAATTAAGGAAAAGAACCAACTGTCCCATCCCTTCTTATGTTTTTCCTACCCTTAAGAAAGCAAAATAGAATTGCTTAAGGATTCTAGAAAATACTATGATGGGAAACTTCAGCCCAGACTCATTATAGTTCTTATTTTGGATGACCATCAATTTTTGCAAGCTACATTCTGCAACCTTGTGCACTGATTATATAATCTCATTGTGTCAATACCTTCCAAGGACCCTGATTTAACTCCTCACAAAGGACCACTGTTGAACACCAGTGATACTGCAGAATATAAATGAAGAATTAGCAGGCTTCTCTTTTTCTCTCTAAAACCAGTTGATCTGCTCAGGAGCTCTATTTAGGTATTAGAAGATGGATTTTTTTATGCCTGTACTCATTGTTAGAGGTTTTAGGCCATTTGAAATTCCAGCCACAGCTGTGATAAATGAGTTCCTGGAACCAGGGTCAATTTGCTGCTTTTCTGCAACTTCTTCTCACTGCATATCCTTTAATTTCATGCAGTTGCTCCAAGATGAGGCAGATTATGGATGAGATCCTTTGGAAAACTGAATATTTTGGCCTGGAATACTTGATAGACCACATTGCAGGTAAGGAGAGTAACCTCAGGTAATAATGAAAGCAAAGTTTTTCATTATAAGTCAACTCTTTTTTATTTAATAAAGAGTTACAGAACAACAGCAGCAAAATCAACCCCTGTCTCTGTATGCACCTGCATTAGCTCCATCAAAGCTGGGGTGTTTCTTGACCCAGACTGCAGCCCACCTGGAGGGCTGTTTCTGGTCTGCAGACCAAGCTGACATTGAGAAGTGGCTAAGCCCACAGGTCCCAGTGCTCAAACTCTGGAGAACCAAGCAGATTATTTCTAGTCTTAAGTGAAAAGGAGAGAGAAAAGAAATGGTCATTTGTGCTTCAGATACTGAACTGATGTGCAGGAGACTTGGGTTTCCTGCCCTGATTTACACCAAGTGGCCTGTGAACACTATTTAATTTGGGTACCAAAAGTATTATCACACAAAATACCTTGAGATGTCCTGTAAAATGGGTTTCACAGAATGGGAGACAGAGACAGTCTTGCACAATGCTCCTGAAAAGGCAGCATCAAAGATTATCTAGTTCAAGATGTCCCTACTCATTGCAGGTGGTTGAATTAGATGACATTGGAAGGTCCCTTCCAACCCAAACTATTCTATGATTCTATGATTATATTTAGTCCTTTATACTGTTTCTCAGTTGAGGCAGAGTAATATTCTGGTCACCTTCCTCAGTCTTTGTGTGTGACAGTTTCCCAATAATATGTGGAAACAGAACTGCAGATCATTCAATAAACAGTCTGAGGATAGACTGCTTTCTATACCAACATCCACTCAAAGACTTGGTTGTTTTACGTGAAACCTCACCACGTTACTGCAATGTTTGATAAGGAAACTCCTTAGCAAAGACCTCAATGATCCTGCCAATGTCTTTGTCATTTTTTCTTTGAAACCATTTCATTTCCTTTATATACAAATCTGTATTTTTTGCTCAATTTTTATTTTATTGCCCACAGCCTTATGGTTAAGAGTTGGAAAGAACCAGAGAACACATCCCGTAACACGAAGCAGTTATAAAACAATAGTCCAGGCAGCCTTGGAGTGAGAATAGAAAATACATGTTAAATCAATCAGAAGTTACTCTGGTCAACAAGTATGAAAGCCAAGTTATTGGGGCTGTGTCTGGGTTGCTGTCAATCTCTGGGTTTGTGTAATGCTTGCATTACACAAAGTTGATGGCACTTAATCTAATGCGTTGCTACAGCATGGTCAGAGGCGGCACGAAGGGTCTGCATGCACTGTAGCAGCCTTCGTGCCTGCACTGCGATCAATCTTCGTGCTGCACTGATTGACACCACCTGAATATCTGGCCCAACAATCATGGGACGAGTAATCAGATTGCAGAGCTCTCAGTGGAAATTAATTTTAAAGAGTGTTATTCTGGTCCCTCGCAATGCAAAACTAGGCAGGTTGCTTAATATTTCTCTTCCTTTTAACACAACAACAATTCTGGCCTTTGGGGACTGATTTTAATTAACAACATTCTCTGGTTGCACATCAAAGAGCTGGGGAGAAAAAAATGAGTCAAAACCTGAGCTTTTGGACCCTAGGAATTTCTCCACCCTGCTAAAATTGCAGGAAATGAAAACTGTTTATTCTTTTCCCTTTTGCCCACACAATATTCCAGAAGAATGCAATTGAATCCAGTTTTGTTTTGGTTTGGGTAGATCATTAAAAGCTATAAGAAAAAGGGCAGATACAAACAAGTTTTTCCTGGCTATATCTCCTGCCATTTTTCCAGTAATTCACAATTTATGAACATCCAGCAATAATTGCTTTTCTACCTTCATTGGAAAAAAAAAAAAAAAGAGGGAAAAGAGACTCAATTTAGTGTTTTTCTGTAGCACATGAGCCAAGATCTGGCTGACACAAGCCTCTTTGGGACTTTCATATTAATTGCAGTAATTTCATTTCCACTTTTTCAAATCCGAGGTTTTTATTATTGGGATCAAAATGATTTATTGTTTTTCAGCACTTAATGATTTCCTGATTCTTCCTTCTCCGTTTCCCAGGTTTAAACCCTGTAGGTATCCAAGACAGCCACCTGCTTCTCCAGAAAGGTCTCTTTGGGGACTCCAGTGTGAAGGTTACAGAGGTGCCCACTCCTGTTCCTCCAACAACCTGAGACAGGGCCATGGCCAACAGTTCCCTTCTGTGCATTCACTAATGCATGAGTTGTAACTTTCAGAAACCTGGCTGGGGATATTTGGCCAGATTTAAAACCCAGATTTATTCTATATATTCTCTAATAGAGAACTTCTTATGCTGCCACTGATTTTCAACGTACAAGCCCTTCAAAAGCTGGAGTTTGATGTCAGTAACAAGTCTTGATTCATTCTTAAGCAGAAGGAATTTTACATGATTAGGAACAAGAGAATAAGAAAAATTCCTTCTGGCTCCAAATTCTATGAATATCTGCATTTTCCATGCTCCTTTTTTTTTTTAATAACTTATAAACATTATTACAAGCTTGTCAAAGGAAACAGGTCGATGCAGTTTATAAATAGCTTAAAGCATGAAGCAAACATGGCACCGTTGCCAAGGCACAGAGAGAAGTCATATTCATCAAAGTAATTCTTTTAGGATATTTCTAAGTGGTCACACTTCTAATTTGCACCCTACAGACATAAATTCTGAGAAACTATGAGAAATTAGAGTCTTGCTTTCTTTTTCATACCGTGCAATTGAAGTTCCGTCAGCCAAAACTAGGTAACAAAGTCAGTGTTTTACCGGGGGCTTTTTTCATGCAATTCAAAGAAGCCAAGAGCTCATTGCATCAAAGGAGTTGCCCAGAAATCACACAGTAAAGCACTGTTTCATGCACAGCACAACTCCAGATTTGCGCCATTCACAGCCTGAAAGCACATCAGCTCTTTAGAGGCAAGCAGTGCATCAAACCCTCCTGCAAATCAATTACTTGCTCCCATGAGTTTAGGGTCTCCAGATGAAACTTTGTGCAATCTTGCTGTCAGTGTGTTGCAAAATCCAAAACATAATCTTTGACTGGGAAAGCTCCCAGATATCAAATTGCTGCTTCTCAAGGCAAAGACATGAGTCTTTCCTCCAAAGAATGAGTAATTGCAGCCTTTCTGTTTCAGAGCAAACACATCTTTGTTAGGGTATGGCTACAGTCAAAGGTATCAACTTCTGAAAGAGGGATAAGGTTTTTATAGCCTCTTTGCTTTTGACCATGTGCCTTTTCAATGATTTTGATTTTTGGGATGATTTGTCCATATTCTGATAGCCAGACAGCCAGGATCTTTTATTGCTTTGTGTTATCTCTACACAAGACACCTGGTCTAAAACATTCACCTGAACATTTTATTTGCTAAAACTTCTATACCTATATGTGTACATACAGATGGGGGGGGGGGGAGGCTGTTTTACACCCAAACACAGATTGCAAACTCATTTGTATTTAAATGTTCTCAGGAGACAGGAATGAGGAAGAGGGCTGGAGCACCTCTCCTGTGAAGACAGGCTGAGAGAGCTGGAGTTGTTCTACCTGTAAAGGAGTAGTCTCCAGGGAGACCTTAGAGCAGCTTCCAATACACAAAAGGGCTGCCAAGAAAGCTAAAGAGTGGCTTTGGACATGGGCCAGTAAGGACAGGACAAGGGGGAATGCCTTTAACCTGCCAGAGGGTAAATTTAGATTAGATTTTAGGAAGAAGTTGTACTGCCAGGTAGATTGCAAATGTCAACCCAATCAGTCATATGTTTGCCTATTACCTGAATAGTCCCCCAAAACCATTCTACAGTTAATCTGCACATCAGGAAGTATCTGTGTGAATAACATTGATTGACAAGGTTTCTAACAAGGACAAAAGATTCACATTTTAGCTCAGTTTCCTTTCAAACTTCTCTGAGAATGACAGTTATATTCTTTTACCATCAAGAGTGTTTTCATAGCTCCTATCATAACAGCTAGGAAAGACAGTGACATCCAAACCACCCAATTCTAGCTTCACCTCCAAAGTGTCTATAGAGTTTTTGCCAAAGTAGTTGATGCATGATGTTAGCCTCCTTCCAAGTAGTCTAGAAGCTTGAATTCCATATTTTACTCCCTCTCCCTGTTTTTGAGTCTTTCACTATTCTGGGGTTCAGTTTATAAGAGTGGAAAATAAATCACAGCTGGTCCACTCTTTATGGCTCTAGGATCATGTGTAAGTCTATTAGAACCACATATTTTCCCTTATACAGAGTGCTAGGTAAATAAATCTATTTCCATGCCATAATCAGATCATCACCTTCATGGGCTCCATACCAGTTCAATATCTCAGTCCTACATAATATAGATGTAGTTATTCTCTTCTTTCCCCACCAGAAGATGGAATTTACCATTTCCCTCAGCATTTGGTTTGAGATGTATACATTTTGAAAGAACAACTTAAATCCTATTCACTGCCATGAAAATCAATTGTAATACCTGATAACATTGCTTGTATATTGATATTTTTGTAATTTTCTCGTTTGTAATCCGTAGAGCAAATTTGTCATCAACTAATCCATTGTATAAGCTTAGTGCCTTGCATGAGTGAAACAGGATGTGAGTCAATACAGAACGTGATTCCTTGAGTGCTGTTCATTATAATTATCACTCCCCTAGCAGCTTTGCCAATTCTCACAGAAATACTTGCTATTCCAGTTTAGAACACCAACACCTTCTCGCTATTTATTGAATAAGATTCTAGGGGAAGAAGGGAAAGAAAAAGAATGCAAAATTTTCTAACTAGATGTAGGTATAAAGAGTTTAAGTGCTTCATGAAAATCATGCTGCTCCCTAAAGGTCAAAAAGGATCTTCGCATCCTAATGACACCAAGAACGTTAAGAATATATACATTTTTCTAAAAATATAACAGAAAGCCAAGCAAAAACTGTGGAATCTGATTTATTTCTGGAGAAAGACTTTTCCAATTAATATATGTGTTAGCCCAGCTCCAGTCGTTACATCATTTCTCATGTCAATATTTATTGAGGAGGGGGTTGCCTCTCTTCTATGTATCATAGAATCATAGAATAATTAGGGTTGGAAAGGACCTTAAAGCTCATCCAATTCCAACCCCCTGCTGTGGGCAGGGATGCCTCACAGTAGATCAAGTCACCCAAGGCCCTGTCCAGCCTGACCTTGAACACTGTCAGGGATGGAGCGTTCACAACTTCTTTGGGCAACCCATTCCAGTGCCTCACCATCCTAACAGTAAAGAACTTTCTCTTTATATCTAACCTGTTATATCTCCCGTTTTAGTTTGAACCCATTATCCCTTATCACTACTGTTCTTGATGAAGAGTCGCTCTCCAGCATCCTTGTAGGACCCCATCAGATATTGCTCATATTTCACTGATTCCACCCTTTCCACTTCCAAATCTGAAATTCTGTGTGCTTCATCTTTAGTTCTTTGCTTGGGTGAGTGGTTTAATTTTGTTTTTCACTGTATATATAAAAGGCTTTTTAAAAAAGTTCTATCCCCTTTCAATCCAAATTGATGTAGTAAGCAGCCTGTCTCTGAAAACTCCTATTTGATTGCTATAATTATCCTTAAGAGCAAGTGTCCTTGGTTGTAACTAAACACCTATTTGTTTTAATGGACAGGTCAGGAGTGCTTAGAAGCGTGCTCAGAAAAAGCACAAGATTCCTCATGAATCAGGAAATTTTGAGGTTAAGTAAGATGCACTGTGTTGTCAGAGTTTGTCCTAGTCCAGTTTTCACCTCAGCCTTCTGCTGTTGGAAGTCAAACTAAACATATATGAGAATAAAAAGTGAATTGGTGGTTAAATAAGCACAAAGTAGGCTTATTGCAGCTCATGCTCTTTCTCTCTCTTACATCTACCTACTGTATACTGCAGTTTCATTCTTCTTTTAAGTACAAAGTCTTATTCTCACCTTATGATTCCAAATAACATGTCTTTTCCCTGCAGAACAGCATGACCTCCTTGGAATACAACCACATTTTCTGTGGGGTTTCCCATCTAGTAGAAAGTAAGAGAGTATCAATGCAAATGAGAAATCAAGTACATGCTTCATTTCAAGGATGACAACTAACAGTAGCGAATTCCCCATATGAAGAGTGGATGCCTTTCTGGAAGGTTAACTTCAGCCAGAAGCAATGCACAAATGAGCTGGTGAGATTGTCCAGCTGATGCTATACCAGAGGTCAAGTAAGATGATTATTTTATTCCCTTCTGCTTCCTTTCCAACTTCCATCAATGAGTTTTGTAAGACTTGAGCAATGGTAGTAATCATCTACATAATCTTTATCATGTGTTCAGTGCTCTGAACATTTTTACATGTGCAGATGGCTTTGTATCACTGTTTATCTGAAGAGTTCACATGCAAATGTGTCACTTATAGTATTGTCTGCACCATCTAAGGCCATTGGAATTACTTAAATAACCAGTTTGTTGAATGTTCCACTGGTTGTCATGTTGTGGGAAGATGTAGGATCTTTGCTTTTGCTCCTAAATCATATTGAAACCCTGATTTGGGATAGGAACAGAGTTAGCATAAAGTATTGAATGGACTGGCACAGAATTTATCTGAAGTTCCCAGGGGTGGCATGAAAGAAAACAGTCTAGACCTTCATTTGGTTAGGTTTGGAAAAGACCTTATGATCACTGAGTTAAGACCATCATTTTCATTACACCAGCTGTATGCTTTATTGAGGCCATTGTTTAACCTTTGTTTTTGGCAGCACTACAAAGTGGTCCTCAGAAAGCTGTGTCTGAAAAGATAAGCATTTTATTCCAAGTGCATAGGAGTGCAGTGCACTTGTCTGAGGGCTGGTATAATTAATTAAGCTAAAGAAATTTGGTTTAGATTTTTGGTTCATTGGTTTTCACAGCTGAAATGAAGGATAAAATCAGCTTCTTTATGCATTCAAAAAAAAAAAAAATCCTTCTTTTTCTTTGTATTAAATTAAATTTCCACTCCAACTGAATTAAATGGGTTTCCTTCACGTGCTCCTTTACCCCCACTCTTTCATGCTTGTATACTAAAGAAAGCTGTTTCCAGATGGAAAAAATGAAAGGTAAATATAACAGTTATTTCCCAGTAACAATTCTCTTTTTCCCACATGACTGGTTTTCTTCAGAGGGCATATGCTTGCTGAAAAATAAACACAAGGACATTAAATATATATTTGCCTGTAAGGGCATATGAGATCTGATTTCCTATGAAAATTGAAACTTGGCTGGGAGGCATTCAAGCAAAACTGAAAGGCTTTCCAAAAGTGCAGAGAACAAGCAGAAAGAAGAAATTCCTTTTTCTGGTTTCAGAAATAGTTTGGCTCAAACCAACTTAGAGTTTGAGAATGCTGTAGTTTATCTCCTAGGGTCTATCCTTCTGCTGGCCTTTGAAGGTAATGTGGTGTTACTGAAGTAGTGCTGTGATATGTTTTGAGGAGACAACATGAAGCATTTGATTTAGTGGGCATCTACAGAATATGAAATATTTGCAGTCAGAATAAGGTCTTTATATAGATTAATGTTGTCTATATCCAATATATTTATCATGAAGAAATAACATTTTACCGTCAACCATGATGCCCATGGAGTCACATTTAAGATTTAGATTGTCCTCCTTATGCTATATTATAGATTACTAAAATGTTACGATTACACCATGGCACAGATTAGGCAAATATGCCTAAATATATAGCCAAAAATAGATGAACTGGGATCTAGGTACTCTAGGTTGCTCGTGCAGTCAATGCAGAGAACTGTGTGCTAGAGGAGCTGCCACATCGTAAGTGGGCTGAATTGTCCTGTATCCATATAACAACTATAGAGGAAGCCCGTGACAGCTGGACTTTAATGTAACTGTATCTGTTACCTGCCTAACATTAAACAAACCTTCCACCTTAGGTTTTGAGAGGCAGAGTTTGGGGGGTTCCATTTGTCTGTTTTTTTCCCAAACTGCTCAGGCTGTTTTCTCAGCCATTTTTCAGCATACAACAGACCCTCTGCTACTCCAATCTCAATAAATGTTGATGGCTTCATAATAACCTGTCTGAGATTAACACCTAATTCTAATCGAGGTATGTAAGAGCTTGGAGGGGAAAGACAGAGATCGTTCTCAGAATTTCACTCAGTGACTTGAAAAAGTCATTACTTTCGTTCTGCTAAACTAATTGAAAAGTCCACCACTTTGTGAACTAAGTTTATGAGAAAAAGAAACCTAAAAAATGAGAAAATTAATTTTGTGGTAATTTGCATCATTACCCAGTAGCTTCGTGCTTTAAATTTAAACTCTGTGTCTGTAAAAATGTGTTGCTGACATTATAGCATTTAGCTATTCAAATCAAAGGACAGCACTCCTCCACCTTCAAAAGGTAGGAAAATATTGCTCACATTATCTAATGAAATATGCATTTTTGGTGATGATGCAAGCAATGCAAATTTTGTTAGGGTGTTAACTCTTTCTTTGCTGTCAAGTTTTTGGGGTTTGCAGCTGATAGAATTAGATACTTTTCTGTCCCCGTGCAACCACCAAGGGCTAGTGGAAAAGGTCTTTAACATGAATGTAAAGTCAGAGTATGTTATTTATCTGAACCCTTCAGCCTTGTATCCAAGCTAGCAGTTGCCCTCAAAAAGGGTTGTGCAATCCAGGCTGCTAGCTTCTACAGTGTTTCAACAAGCAATTTTGTTAGCATTGAATAATTCATGTAGTACAATTTAAAAACATAACCCAAAAAATTCTTCCCTTTTCTACAGCACAGTCTATCTGAAGAGCTTGCAGTTTCTTCATCAAGTAACATCCAGTCATTTTAGATGCTGTATTTAGTGGACTAGACATGCTGCCAATCTGATTTCACATCAGCAAACTGTTAAAAATTGGACTTAAAAAGCATCAGGGTGGCCATTCAGACACATCTTTCTATCTAGCAGATGAAGACATATAAAGATTTAATGGCTGGAAACTAAATCTAGGAAAATTCAGACTTATAAATAAGTCTGAATATTTCCTACAGTATTTCAATTAACCATGTGAACAGCCTGGTAAGGACTATATGAAATTTGAAGTCTTTAATTAAATCTTATGATTCCAAATAAATCACATGATGTGAGCTTGTTGAAGGGAGACACAATGTAAAGTACTAGTTTGTGTTGTTTAAGCATCATGGGATGATCTCAATTTATAATCTGAGAAACATGCCATCAAAAAATTAAAATATAATTAGTTTAATTAGTTGGTCTAATAAATCAATACAAAAGAAGTTGCCAGCTTGACATAGCTCTTCCTCTTTAGACTGAGAGAAAAACAAACCCCAGACTGTCTAAAACAGATATTCAGGGCAGCACAGAGCATAAAATTGAACACCTTTCTCTATGTCTTTAATGCTTCTGGTTTTCCTCAAAACAATAATTTTTCACTGTGTCAGAAATCTCCTATAATCAATGGGAAATGTCATTTATCTCATCTGATATTACTACCCACAAAGACCAAACCCTGCTCTGAAACTCAAAAACCCCACCCAAACCCCAAGTGATTCTGAGCCTGCTGAAATTTCCCCCACTTAGTTCTAAAACAGCAGAGCAGAACGCAAGGCTAGCACTATGCTCTCCTCAAGTCACTGCAAATACCTGTGACATAGCAGCTTGTCGTGGTTTAAACCCAGTCAGGTAATTCGTTTGCTCACTTCCCCCCCTTTCTTGCCCTCCACAGCTCCTAAAACCAAGAGCACCAATTAACTCCTACTGTCATTTATTAACTTCCCCTGTCATCAGTCATCTGTGATTTGAAGGTCTGTGACCCTGCAAACCTCTGCTCACATTTTGCTGATCGTGATTTCATGGGTTCAGTCAGAAAGTAACTACAGCAATGTTTCTTATTCTCCTTGTCATCCTACACTGTCACAATTCAGAGATTTTCCCACTATATAATTTTCCTGACCATAGGCAGACCACAGAACATTAGCTTCATTTTATGACTATTAAAGCAAACATAATAATCAATGTTCCTATTAATCGGTACCATTTAATTTGAGTAGGTCTTCCCTTCATTGCAGGGGACTTTTTATAAGAGCAGATAGTGATAGGAAAAAGGGGAATGGCTTGAACCTGCCAGAGGGGAGACTGAGATGAGCTCTTAGGCAGAAGCTCTTCCCTGGGAGGGTGCTGAGGCGCTGGCACAGGGTGCCCAGAGAAGCTGTGGCTGCCCCATCCCTGGCAGTGTTCAAGGCCAGGTTGGACACAGGGGCTTGGAGCAAGCTGCTCTAAGTGGAAGGGGTCCCTGCCTGTGGCAGGGGGATGGAACTGGATGAGCTTTAAGCTCCCTTCCAACCCAAACCAGTGTGGGTTTCTATGTGACTATATTACAGTATAATTTCTCCTTAATACAGTTGGGTTGGGCTATTTCATCTGGTCTTTATGATATGCAAACTAATGACATTAAACTGTTAGAATGATTATTTTGCAAATGTTAAAATGTATTTTTGCATCAAATACAATATGTTAGGTTTCCTGAAGAAAAATAAATAAGAGATGGGAGTGGGACGAAAATGAAGAGTAATGAGAAGTTGATCTCATCTCAGAAAGTGATTCATTATCCAATATGGTAAAGAACACATTGTTCATTGCCAAGCAGCTGAAAACAAGCAAAAGAGCATTTCTAAATTAGTAAATGTGCATTAATAAAAAACATTTTTAATAGAATCATAGAATATTTAAGGTTGGAAAGGACCTTAAGATCATCCAGTTCCAACCCCCCTGCCGTAGGCAGAGACACCTCACACTAAACCATGGCACCCAAGGATCTGTCCAACCTGGCCTTGAACACTGCCAGGGATGGAGCATTCACAACCTCCCTGGGCAACCCATTCCAGTGCCTCACCACCCTCACAGGAAAGAATTTCCTCCTTATATCCAATCTAAACTTCCCCTGTTTCAGTTTTAACCCGTTACCCCTTGTCCTATCACTACAGTCCCTAATGAAGAGTCCCTCCCCAGCATCCCTAGAGCCCCCCTTCAGATACTGGAAGGCTGCTCTGAGGTCTCCACTCAGCCTTCTCTTCTCCAGGCTGAACAGCCCCAACTTTCTCAGCCTTTGAAATGTCATTTTTCATCAACAGCACTTCGAAAGGTTGAGAGTAGAAAAGGCTTTACTAGAAACCCACTCCAAAAGACACTGTTTTGAATAGAAGAATATTCATAAGCCATTCCTTGTGTCTCTGATATGCCTCATAAGTACACATGCAGTAACCATTGGAAGGAAAATAATTCACACAGATTTTGAATCTGTGCTTTTTTATTTCTCACATATTTCTTCAGCTCTGTTCCATTAAATGTAGACCTTTTGTGCTGTTAGATTAAAATCTCAGCTTTCTTGTAAGTTGTGTTTGCAATGTGCCCAAGTGACAGACTGTGAGCACATCACATCGAAGAAGCAGCAGATCTAGAGAAAATGGTGTTAGAAGACTTATCTTTCGCTCTTTCTTCCAATCCAGACAAAGAGAGTATCATGGAGGCTTGAGGACATGTTCCCAGGGGATTTCAAGAGTTTGCTTGATGTGTGAATCCCTTTCAGGTACATCTTGGTTAATGTACACTAGCATGCATGAAGAGGCAGCTGAGCAATGCTCAGTAGCGGGAGAAACCCAGTGTCATAAAAGCTGCCAACAGCAGAGGCTTTAGCTCAGGCTGCCAGAATTTAAGCTCTGAAGGACACACCTGGGAGGGCAAATTGGAGATGTTTCCTGCCTCACATAACAAAAAGGAAACATTTGGCTTTTCCTGTATTAGCTACCTCCCCAGTATTGCTGATACCCACAGCCTGTGCTGCGCAACACTCAGCAGTGCCTGTGTCATGGGCATAACACATCCTCTTCAGCTGGAACCACACTGCGTTATTCTTGTCTCCTTGAAAGATATCTCTTCTGCCCAAGTTACACCAGACAATAGCTTTACCCTGAAGTGGAGCTTTACACCGCTCTGTAGCTTGATGTCTTGTATAAAGACACTGTACGCTGTAATGGATCTCACCCAGGTATCAGAACTGTATATGCCTTCACATGGACAGTATTCAAGCCCTCCAGCCTTTGATGTGCCCCAAAGGGCTTGCTTGCTTACAGTAAATTGTTTTGACTATCAGAAGAATGATGGAATGAAAATTAAAATGAAAAGAAGTGACTGCTTATTAATTGTGATGACTTGTAGAATGAATGTGTTGTAAGACTAGTTTGATCAGTGTTAACATTTCGTGGAGAAGGAGTATTTCAATGAAATGAGAGCATCTGATTCTCTGATACTTTGGAGATATGAAGTTAGCAAATATAAAATACAGGAGTAGGTGGGATATTCTGACCAGTTTCCTGGATTTAGGTTTTTTTTGTCTGAGTACTGCCTGGTCTGTTGAAGATGCAACAGTACAACTGAAGATGATGACAGAAATAGAAATAGAGGAGAAGAACAAACTACATTTGCACTTAGTGCTCATTTGCTTGGCAAACCCATGAGGCTGTGTTCTGAGATTGTGTTCTGTGGTTGTGTTCTGACTTCTGACAGCACAGCTTTGGCATAGTCATTTATTTTAAAGTAAATGTCAAGCAGAGGTGTGCAGGGGATAAAAAAAGCCATGTTCAGAGAGTGATTCAAAAGCATTCAGCAGCTGTCTCCCAAATCATCCCTGTCATCCCTGCAAATAAGTTTATTTTTATACGCATATTTTTCCAGCTCATTTTTGAGTCAGTCTAAAAGCCATATTGACACTGTGCAGCTGCAGCACCCCTGAGGCATTATAAAGACTACACCAAGGTGTGCCCATCACCTTATTCCACTCATGAAGTTTTCTTTGGTAAGTCGACAGCACTGCCATTCTAGCTGGAACACAGCGTTGCCTGGTTGTTACATAGACCACCAACACACCTCTTGGGTTGTCTGCTTGACCACACACCAGCAAACCTGTCTGGAGCTCCTGGGTCCTTCTAACCTGACCTTGAACACTGCCAGGGATGGGGCAGCCACAGCTTCTCTGAGCGCCCTGTGCCAGTGCCTCAGCACCCTCACAGGGAAGAGCTTCTTCCTTATATCTAATCTGAACTTCCCATTTCAGTTTTGACTCATTAGCCCTTGTCCTATCACTCCAGTCCCTGATGAAGTCCTTTGACTGCATGCTTGTCGCCCCCTCCAGATACTGTAATCTGCTCTGAGGTCTTCTCCAAGCTGAACAGTCCCAATTTTCTCAGCCTGTCTTTGTATGGGAGGTGCTCCAGCACCTGATCATCCTCATGGACCTCCTTTGGATTGTTGTATCCAAACACAGATAGATGCACATATATTTTAATATAAATATATATATATATGCATATATATGTATTATACATATGTAATTAATAATTTTGGTTTGTGCTAAGAGGTTAAAAAAACAGTGTCTTTTCTTCCTACTCAGAACAAAAATGAACAAAAGCAAACTTAAAACACATGAAGTTAAATAAAACCACATACTTCTCATCTATGTACAGCACATTCTTCTGCACAGCAGCATGATCCAGTTCAAAGATGAAAGCATTGTCTTCCTGACAAGGAAAGGAGTTCACATGCTTTGAACATCACCTACCCTTCTTCAGTACAGTGATCAGATAATAAAGCTCATTCACTAGGCTAATAATGGATTGAAGCCAGTTGTGAGCTACCTGAAAATGGTATCCTCATAATTGCATTGCAAAGAGTGGAACTGTGAGATGTGGACTGTCAGGAAACAATTCTGAAGTTGGTTCGCATGCCTCCAGTACGCAAATCACCAAGGGATATCAGAGAGAAATGTCGGCAATCTCTGAAACAGGAATTCTCTAACTCACTGATGGTTCCCTAATGGTTACTCATCATCAGGGAACTCAGATAGGATGCAGGATGCTGGAAATTGACCCCTTCTCAGAGACAGTCCTCGATTCATGGACTGGTTTACAAATGAGTGATATAATTGTTAATATAGCAAAGGTTTAAAGACATTTTTACTAGGCCTACAGCAGCACAACTCTGTTTTGCTCTGTTTTGCAGCTGACACTGCACCAGAGTGTTACCCTCAGGCACTTTTAACCTTTATAGACTTGCCCCCAAAACCCTCTTTTTGCAGAAGAAGAAGAAGCTGCTGTCAGCTTGTTCAACAAAGGAGTGAATATGATACCCTGGATGACCAGAGACAGACAATATTGAGCTTGGAATATGCATCTGCTTAGAAGGTTTGTTCTGGGAACTTCAGAGTTTTGTTGGGCGATACAACTTTCTTTTGAAGACCTTTAAGTCCAGACCTTTGCCAGATGCGTTTGCAAGGAAATGCAAGGCTGTTCTTCATCGTTTTGGACCTCTCACACTCACTCTGAATCATAGAATTACAGAATCATAGAATAGAATAGTTCAGGTTGGAAAAAAACTTAAGATCACCTGTTTCTAACTGCCAAACTGCAAATAGTACCTTGATAGTCATCACCACCAGACAAGTGCAAAGCAAGATAAATTGGAGGAGAATTTTGCACTTTTCAGTTGAGGTAAGCTTGGTGCAGGATGTTGCATCTTCTAGAAGCTACCTGCTACACCTTTAACGCTAGCCATAGAAAGGTCAAAAACTGTCTCACAAATACTTCATAGCTAGATTGTGCAATGAGCACATAGTTTTTGCTTCTCATTCTGTGGTAGCCTTCCCATATAGGATATTTGCCACCAGTTCTGGGCTTACGTAGTAGTTCTTTGGCTCACCTAATAAGGTATCTCAGAAATGCTGAGCTTAAGCATTGCTTACTGAAGGGGATGAGAAAGTTTCAGCCACAATATGGGTGGTGACTGGCACGTCACACACACCTGTATCATTTGGCCAGGCACGTGGGCATGCTGCCTTCTCTATTTGGATTACAAATGTCCTGATTCAGCTGCAAAGTGTGGACATTCAGTCTTCACACGACTGAATTCAGGTGTCTTACAGTGCAGCAGTGGGAAGGAAGAACCAGACAGAATTCTACATCAGGCAGCACGATCACTCACTAACTCACCATCTACTATGCTGTAAATAATGCTGTGATTCCCAACATGAGTTTTCAGTCTTCTTGAAGGTTACATTGACTTGTCAACTACTTAATCTGATCAGTTAATTCCTGAAACATCTCTTTAGAGTGAAGATGCCCGGTTGTAAGACAGAAAGTAAAAATCTGTTTGGGACTGTGGGTGACAGAATTGTAGATGCATTTTACACAAAGGGAGATCAGAATTACCAGCCTTCACTCAGTGGTGGCAGGACCAGTTTTCTCATCCTTAAACCGTATGGAGGAAAGGCATCCAATTTTTTAGCACTGTATGTGTAGGAGTTTGTCAGCTTTGTCATACTTTTATACACTGCAGACTGTTCCTTCTTCCCCATGGTGTTCTTCTAGAGAGACATTTCTGCTGGAGCTTGATGTGTTTTATCACCCTTCACTGCAATGAAGTTCCAGCTTGGGAAAAATGTGTGCTGGAACGGGGTGGTGAAGATCAGGAAGCTATTTAAAGCTCACTGCCTGAGGCAGGCACCCATGGACAGCAAGGGCTGACTAGAAAGGGCCTGAGACCGCTTTCTGAGGACACCATGGAGAAAGAAAAACAAATCTCTGAGGCTCGGGACTGTCCTGGTCCCTGCTGAGTTTAAAGTCTGAAGAATCTCTCCTTTAAAACAAAACACTAGAGTCTGACTCTGCTTTGTGCTGGATTAAAAGCTACTTCTTTTTCCAGAGGAAGTCCCTTGTGTGAGGTGGTCCTCGTCACATTCAATGATACCATGGGCCCCAAAGAGGCAAAAAGTTTTATATCAGAAGAAAAAATAGAGGAAATGTGGCGGCAGCACCTGGCAATATTAACTTGGACCTTTTGATGTCACTTGGTCACAGCACTACTGAAATAAAACTAGCTTCCTAAATTAACATTTGATCTGACAGAGAATTTAATTTAGATAAACTTAAGCGAGAGGGGATGGAATGACCTTACTTGTAACTGCAAGCTGCTGCCTAAATGTGGCAGCTTGAATCTCCACTACCCGTGCTGAACCGTTTATACAGCTGTGTGCCTTTGATCTGAGAGTCTTGTATGCTTCAGAACATGGCCATGAGGTGGGAAATATTCTGAAGGTCAGTAATGTTTACTCCTCTATTAGATAAAAAGGAGTGTTAGTCCTGGCAATAAAGCAGACATATTTTCACAAGTATGTGAAGAAATTAGATTCATTTTGCAAAGAATTTCTTTTTTTTTTTTTAAGAATCTGAAAAATATTTATAAAATCTCAACAACTCGTGCCTTTTCCATGTTTTGATACACTAAAGCTAGAATTGTGCACAAAATCTTTGTATGTAGTCCCCAGAGATGAGCTAGTCTGTCTTCCTGTCCCAAGGTAGGACCAAGTACAATTTCTGACCATATCATGTGCTTTGGCCAACCTGCTTTCAGAGGACCCCATTGTTAGAGATTTAGCGATATCCCCGACAGTTCATTTCTACACTAAACTGTCCCTACCTTTGAAAAGTTCTTACTAATGCATTTTGTTGTTGTTGCAGTTCATGCTTTTTACTTCTTTTTCTCTATGCTACTAATATGGAACCAGATTTGTTTGCTGGAACACTTTCCATAGATGAAAATTCATGGCTCACAACAGAACATGCTGAGTGGTGAATAACATGGGGTTGTCAGCTGTGGATGATCTCCCCTCTATAGCACATGGCAGAGAGCTCCTGATGTCCTAGCAGTAGCAAATGGCTCATACAAGAGACTCTGCTGGCCCAGAAGTAGTGAAGTGCTCAAATCATGGTTTTGATGCATTCCTCACTCTTAGAAACCTCTGAGCTTTTTCACTGAGAAGCTGATTCACACCTCTGATAACAATCACATTGCGAGGAATAGATTCCTGTATACGTTCCTGTGGGTGATTACAGTGGTTTTCATCATTGCAGTAAGACCCTTGTGTTTTTATGTGAACCTGGATGAAGTTGATACATAGGAGGCAACAAAAGCATCCTCACAATACCCACTGAGGTGCAAGAATGCAAAAAAAAAACAACCCCACAGATGACATTTAAAAACTCATAGGCAGCATCTTTCTCCTCATGTGCTCTGTTAGGAGCCAGCTCTGAATACCACTAACCACTTTAAGGTCAACAGTAGCTGAGCTGCTGAACCTACAGATAGAAACAAGCTGTCTTGTAGTGAATGAAGTTTGTTCCTATAAGGCAGGAAAAGCTCGCAGCATGGCAGGAATTGCTGCTGTTGCTCATTAGATGGCACCCTTCCTTTATGTTTGGACGGAAAGAAATGGCTAGCTTGAATTCACTACAGTCTCTCTAGCTAGCATAGGAAAAAATAGATTCCTCCCACTTGTTGTCACTGGCAATTCTGTGTATGAGTTGACCCACCACCCACACTGAATTCACTTCACCCATCCAAACTTTCCCTGCAACAGCAATCCAAAACTATTCCCCCTCACATATGACTCACGATGATGCTGTAAAAAGCAGAAGGTGAGCATATTCACCCATCTGAAGACACTCCAAATCACTCTATACCCTAGAGATAGATTTATATAGAGAGTGCTCTCTGGAATATTTCCAACGTGAGAGGTTCAATTAATGCATAATAATACTATGTAATTTGGGAGAATAATATGCCATGACTGAAAAGTAGCAGAAGAGAGAGCCCTGAATTGTAATGCAACATATGGTGTCATTAGAAAGGGTCAGTGTCAAGTTCATGGAGCATAAAATTCATCTTAGTAACCTTGGTTACAAGTTTTTTATTAGACATTAAACTCTGCTTTCAAGCAATTGATGGGGTATTTTTATTTTGCATTAAAAAATGGATTTAGGATGCCTACGCTAATGGATTTTTTGCTTTTTCACAATTATCTAACGATATGAAACACTCCCTTTTCATTAGCTGAATGTTGAAGTCTACAGTCAGATCTTTCAATTGATTTTGGTGTTCATCATGCCTTTAATTGATTGCTTGGTCAGTTTATGATTTTAATGCCAAGCCTCTATTTTAGTGGGGTGTCCCCTCTATTTTCTAACTTTGAAAGGCAAGTGGTTAGCTGGCAAATCAGCTTTGTTAATCTTCTAGCTCTGACTCGAGAGAACTTTTTTAATAGAATAAAAATTAAAACAAATCAAATGCTGTGATCTATTAACCACTGACACTTTGTTTTTGACGCATAGAAACTGTTTTAGAAACAGCTATGAAACATTACAATGGGAGGAAATCACAGCTAACATACATCTCTAGATTCATGGCACTCACAAATGAAGCAGAATGAATGGTGTCTGAGGTTAGTAGTCCATGCTCATTAGAAATCCAAGTGTGTATTAAATTTACTGGTGCACCTGATAGGGTGTTAAAACCGATGAAGCAGTTGACATTTACTAGTTGAAAATATAATAAAATATGATGTTTCAGTACCTACAGTTTAGCAATTCTCAAATTGATGCTCCTGCAACCGTAAATTTCTGTGAATCATTTAATTCCTCTGCACACCTGCTCTGCAGTTTGTTTGCAGACATTTTGCACCCTCATTCATCTGTGCTCCTGTTTGCACCTTCCAGCTCACAAAGAATAAAGGAGGAAGGAAGCTGCCTGACCCACTCACTCCTTTACTACTATTAAAGCTTTTATTATGTTTGCACTTAAGGACTTAGAGGTCCCTGATGTGTTTGGCATTGTACTAACAGGAGCAGACAGTGTTTCTACTAAGAAGCTTATGATAGAAGTAGAAATATTACAGCCAGGACAGAGGGAGAGTTATAGCACACAGAGTGTGACAGCAGCTAATGTTCTCTCACTCTTGCCTGTCATTTTTGAGAGTAAGGGTGGACAAGAAGAAACAGGAGGAGGTGAAAGAATTGGGTAGAGAAAAAAGGAAGGAGGGAAGGTGGAGAACTGCAACGGGAGAGAAGGACTGAGGAATCAAGGGAAATAGGAGCAGAAGAATTAAATTGCACGCTGCAGACATCTCCCTCAATCCAGATATCTCAACTCAGGTGGATTCCAATCAGTCATTCTACCAAGGCACCTTATTTAGAGAACCCATTTACTTGCATTTGCTATAGCCAGTGGATGGAAGTGGAGGCCAAAAATATCAATATTCCTTTAAAATTGCCTCTCTGTCTCCATTGATGATGAACCAGTTCCAGAGGGAGTATAGTCTGCCTGGCACAGGTGCTTTAGGTGGATATCTAAAGCTAGATGGGATCAAACCAGGCCTTGGTGTTTCCAAAGGGTGTGTGTCTTGGCTACAGATTTCCACACCCACTGGATTATTGGAAAGAGGGATGACTTTGGTTATTCACTTTTACAACCTTATTTTACCACTGAGTCTTTGCTTTGCCTGCTGCCATTTCTGCCAGACACAGAATTTGGATGTTTCTTTCTCTAGTCCCTCTTAATTCTCCAACAGCAAATGGTGGAGTCTACTGGAGATGAGACGGTACCCTGGTGTAGCATGGTTAACCTGTTCTTCCTCCAGCATCACCTGCAATTCAAAATGGGCAGTCAGTTCCCAAAGAATTTAAACAGAAAGCTTCCCATTAATGTTATTTGTCTGAAGTCCTTAATATCATAGTTGCCTTTTAGCCTCACTCCTCAAGATCCAGAGGGAAAAAAGAGCCACCAAACCCAAGAAACCTTCTGATTAAATAGGATTTGACGGACCTTTCTCCAAGAACAGAGCAGCTTTAAAACCAGCTAGAAAAATAGTTCTAAAAATAGATCAAATCAAGGTTGCCTTTGCCAAAAAAAAAAAAAAAATCAATCTTAAAAGGAAAGAAACAAATTCTATTATTTCCCTTCCACCTTCTCATAATTATTTTTGAAGTCTGGGTTTCACCAAGAGAGCCACTTCAGTCAGTTCTTTTAAAATAGGTTGGAAAAGTTCCTCCCTTCTTTTATCTTCCTTTTCTTCCCCTGGTGTAGCAGCATGGTGCACAGCAACTTTGCTGTCTGTACTGAAATAAAGGATGTAAATGTAAGTTCTGAGACCAAAAAAAATGTCATGAGGAAGAACCTGAAATTAAGTGTATCCCTACTGCTGCCAGATTATTGGAGTTGCTTTCATTGACTTGCATATTAATTTACTTACATATTCATCTACTTAGCCCACTGGCTAAGAAAATCAAACTGTGTAAGATACCTGAAGAAACTTCAATTAACAACCATTTTTCTATGATTGTAAGTTCATGGTATATACAGCACTGCAGGTCCAAAACACCCAAATATTGGATCTAATGTTCACCGGAGTCTATGGAAGAGTGGTTGTTGATTGCAATGAGCTTTGAATAAGATTCACAATTGCAAGCTGAAGCTAAATGTATTTGCCACCTCTCAAAACAGACAAATGATGATGAGAGAAGAGAGGTTTCTCAGTCCTCAGAGGCAAGCTCACAGGGATAGAGAACTATTTATCTGCAAAGCTTTTGGAGGAAAAACACTGGCACGCACAGATAGACTATTGCAGGAATCTTATTATTATGTCCCAGCTCATTAGTTGCTCAGAAAAGAGACTAATAATCACTTGGCACCAAAGATTCTTGATGCTTGACTTCAGACTCATGAGTAACACAGCTTAACCATGCTCACAAGCTCAGTGTTAGCGGCATGGGGATCTCTCTAAACTGAAGCCTTGATGAAGCATCACAAACTGGCTTTGAGCTGGACCAGGCCACTCACTCATTTTGTCCTGAGCTTTGAGAACAGTCAGTCTGTTTCACAGGAAACTGCATAAGAAAGATTCAGGATAGAATTCTGCATTAAGTATGCCCCATTCCTGGAAGTGTTCAAGGCTGGGTTGGAAGGGGCTTTGAGCAACCTGACCTAGTGGAAGGTGTCCCTGCCTCTGGTCCAAAACTAGACCATCTAGTTTTGGAACTAGGTGGTCTTGAAGTCCCTCCCAACCCAAACCAGTCTGTGATTCTTTGAGAAAATTGCAGAAAAGATCAGTTCCTGAGAAAGCCTTTTCCTAGTTACAGTAAATGGAAATTGCTTTAAATCCTGAGTCATTCTGTAGATTTTTTGCTGGTTTAAGTCTAATTATGTGTTAACTGACTCATTCAATCAAATGAATCTCTCTCTGGAGTTAAAGATACACTTTTGTCAATGTCTGTTTGCATTATTTGACAGTAACGAGCCCTTTATTATTTCACAATGTAATTATTGCATTAATCACCAGGTGAAACGTTAATCATCAAATAATTGCATGACAGAGAAGCCTTCCAGACAACACAAAACAATGATTTATCTGTCTTCTGTGCTATTAAAGTTCTCACAGTTTGGATTAGGGTTTCTTACTTTAGGGTCATTTTAAGGGTATCCCTGATTCTTTTTGCCTTTCCTTTTTCCCAATTCCTTTTACCACAGGATGTCAATACAGTTTCAACTCTTGTAACTAGCTGCTGCTTTTGTCTCTGTCTTGGGATAATAACAAAACACTGAATAAATCCTGATTTTAAAGATTTCTGATTCGCAAGTGGAATTTATAGAGGAACACAAAAAACTACTGCATGTCCATTTGTCAGTATTCTTCATTTGTTCTTAACATTCACAGTTATCTTTTGCCTGTAAGCATTTAGTTACTTTAGCTTTTCTTATGCCACCCTGAAAGGATGCATACACTTTTTCCTGGTCACTGTTTTAAAAGTGATAGCTTACACACTGCAATGTCCTTCTAAATGTATCGCTTGTTTGACAGCCATGGATTTATCCTGTGAGTAGGAAAAGCTAGAAGGAGGGATAAAGATTTTGAGGTAGCTTTAGTATTGACTGATGTGACAAACCCGCACTTGTAATTACCTCTAGTATATGGCCTCTTCATTGTCATGTCCTGGAAAAATTTGACTGTAAAATCATACATAATTTGATAAACACAAACTCAGAACTCTGTTGTGCTGCAGTCTGAAGAATTATGTATGCAAAAGACTTACAGAAAAGCAGTATCTTCAGCAGCTGGTACATGGGCAGTGATCTTGGCTCAGGCAATCTCTGCCTGTCTGGCTTCATAGGAGCTGCTTCACCTTCCTGTGCCGGTTTCCCTCCCTGAAATGCGCCTGTGTTGAGGTGGGCAAACCGTGGCCTCCCTGGGGCGTTATGTGGGATTCATATGCAAACAGCACTAAATTCCTTTTAAGGGTTAACATTTGGTGGAACTATGGAAACCATGCTGCAAAAAGCCAAAAATTGAAATGAGACTTCTGGCATATTTGTGTGTGTGTGTGTATTTTCCCATTCTTTTGATTTATCTACCTCTTCCGAGGCTATTATTTAAGGTGATGAGTTTGTTGAAATAGAAACTAGAAATGAAGTGATAATGGAAGAAATTTGTTGCCAAATAGGTCTATTTCTTTGAGATAACTCCTGACAATTGCATCCTCTGACTAAAAGCCAAAATTGCTTGGTCTTTAAGAGTGAGGAAATGTGAATTGTTGGATTCAGTGCGCACACAGGTTTTGATTTCTATAGATAAAATCAGCCAGGCCTTTGTGCTCTTGTCAGGACTTAAAAATGCAGATAGTGAAACAAGCTGAGAGCGGTTCACATTAATCAGTAGTGTCAAAGGACAAGGATTTATCACGATAACACAGTAATCTTATCTCCTTTATGCTTAATTTCTAAGAACTCTTCAGGTAACAATCTTTCAGGTGGTGATATTATTAGTCTTCAATTTGCAGCAGAACAAAAATATCACACAGGGTTTAAATGTTAAAGACCTCAGACACTTTAGATGTGATGTCTGGAATCTTGGGGATAGGAGAGACCTCACTTTACATGGGATTCGCCACGTGTCCAACATCGTATTCCAGTTTTGTCTGGTTGCTACCATTTAGTTCATATTGCTTTGCTTGCCTAAGATGTTTTCAGTCACACACTTTAAGCAAGGGAACAAATGATCACCACATTCCCATGAGCTCTCAGGGGTGCAGTTATCTACCGTCTTTACTTATTTTACGTATTTATTAGTGGAAATAAAGCATAAAAGGGAAACGGCATAATCTGAGTCTTGTCAATGGTTTCTGGAGGGAGGTGTTTGAGAGGGTTTTGTTTTCTAATTTTCATTGGAATAATTAGAGTTGTCCAAGCTAAAATGACTACCCTATACTCTTAGGTTAATTATTATATCTCTTTATTATTATTATTGGTTGTAACAGGGCAGCGTCTTCATGTTGTAGCATCATCACAACACTGAAGACCAATCTCACCACATCCATGCAGGTATTCTCTGATAATCAATTTTATATGGCAGAATGCATATTTTAAGGATATTTCCCCCTGGGGAATGAAAAAAAAAAGCAATAAGAAAATGAATGTCAACTTATTATTGCAGCGTACTAAAAATTCACACTAAACTTTATGTATTATTGAGATTTTAATACAATTTCCTTTAAAGAAATAACTGTTTTCACTGAAGCTGTGTTTAGTAATAACAATGTTCACAGATTGTAATTCCTTCTTTGCCCAGAAAAAAAAATCATCAAATATTCAACATAATTTTTTCTGCACCAAATATTTAATCGTGCGTATATAGTCTTGTAATTGCAATGTAATGATGTAGCTCAATATAAATTCCCTCTACTCTAATATTTAAGTGCACTTTAAAACAAACTAAAAGCTCAAGTAGAGCTTATGATGAGCATTTCAAAAATAAATAGCATTTTAACCAAATGTGTTTTTTTGCCAACTCTAGAAACGTGTTGTCACAGGTAATATTTTCAACTGATTTAAATTAACGCAACATGCCCAGTTTGAAGTACTAAATAAATGGAAGACTTTGTAGGAAGTTCACTCTGCAGAAGGAATATAGGAAGAGATTTTGCAGTGATTGATAACTCCTCTGACTCCACACCTCTGAAAGTAATTCCTCCTCTTTTGTTGACACAACAGGCTGCAGTTCTGCCGCTGAATCACAGATACAGTAAGGGACGGCTTCACAAAACCTTCTAGTCATCCTCCGAATAATATTACAGAGTTATTCTTTGTCTGCACGAAAGATTGTGTTAAAAGCTGATTTCCCTGTGGAGAACAAAGCAGAAAATGCATTGAGAGAAATGGAAAAGGAATGAAGCCAGCCCTCACAAAATGGCAGAAACAAAACTTAAAGCACAAATCAAAGCATGGAGACCACACTTCAAACTAATTAATCCAAAAGACTGGCTAATTGGCTCCTGAGTTGAAGAGTGTTTTCTCATGCTGTGCATGCTGCATGGGTAATAAAGACAGGTTTAAGACAGAGGAAAGCCAGGCAAACTGCCTACACATGAAAATGTAGTCCCAGGGAATATCCTGTGGGTTAAATCTGTGAGGTATAGAAGCTTCTCTGGGATGCTGAGAAAAATGAGAGGAGATGAACACAATACAAATTACTGTCTCAACCTATGATGAATACAATTCAAGCAAAAAGAGAACATTTGTAGCTCTTACAAGTGATCCCATTAGATTGTCTGCTCCTTAGCTGATGTTAAACTGCTGGGCACTGCAACAACAAACAAAGCAAGCAAACAAATAAACATCACACCACTCTTGTCTAACAGACTTCATTCTTTCCTTCTGTTCCACCTTTATTGGTTCTTGTGCAGGAGTTTTCTCTTTTGGGTAGGTACTGAAGGTGGAGTGTAAGTGGAATAAATATGGCATAAATATCAATCATAGAATCATAGAATCATAGAATAGTTAGGGTTGGAAAGGACCTTAAGATCATCCAGTTCCAGCCCCCCTGTCATGGGCAGGGACACCTCACACTAAATCACGTCACCTGAGGCTTGATCCAACCTGGCCTTGAACACTGCCAGGGATGGAGCATTCACAACCTCCCTGGGCAACCCATTCCAGTGCCTCACCACCCTCACAGTAAAAAACTTCTTCCTTATACCCAATCTAAACTTCCCCTGTTTAAGTTTTAACCCATTACTCCTTGTCCTGTCACTACAGTCCCTAATGAAGCATCCATCCCCAACATCCTTATAGCCTCCCTTCAGATATTGGAAGAGTATATCAATATGGCATTGTTCTGGTTTCAGCTGGGATAGGGTTAACTTTCTTCCTAGTAGCTGGTACAGTGTTGTGTTTTGGCTTTAGTCTGAGAATAATGTTGATAAACATGGTGATGTTTTATATCAGTGATATTTGTTCATGGAAAGGCGTTGGAACAGGCTGCCCAGGGATGTGGTGGTGTCACCGTTCCTGGAGGTATTTAAAAGATGTGTGGATGTGGCACTGAGGGACATGGTTTAGTGGTGGACTTGGCAGTGTTGGGTTAACAGCTGGATTTGATGATCTTAAAGGTCTTTTCCAATGTAAATGATTCTTTGATTGTATGATTCTTCAATAAACACATGATTAAACAGAAATCCAGACCTCAGCATTTTGCTGAATCAGCACAATGGTTTATTTTACCTTCTGTTTGTAAGATCCATCTTATTTTAGCAACTGCAAGCAGTTTCCTTTAGGCTTAAATGGTGAGTAATGGGGAGAGAGAGGCACCTGCATGATATTCTGAAACATATGTTGACTTTGCCATCTAGAGAGCTTTGGTATTATTAGGGGATTTCATGCAAATAAATACTGACAGTGCACTGCAGTGTTGTGACTTTTTCTTACACTAACTGTTCTCTATATCTTCAGAAAATGCTATTTTTTTCTGTCTGCAAAACCACTTCTTTTTCTGTTCTATAGTGTTAGTCCATTTTTTTCTGACTTGGTACTCACAAGCTCCATTTAATTTCATTTTATCCTTTTATAGATGAGATTTCCATTTATCATTTCTGGGAAACAGGTACAGTTTGTAAGGAAAAACAAAAGACAAACAGATTGCCAAGTTTTATAGACTTCTTATAATTTATTATGCTGGGCCAGTTTGTAAAGAAATGATCAAGGAGAATGCCAAGCACCTTCATTATTTTCTATTTGTAATGTCTTTAAGGAAGCTGTCATGCTAATGTGTGAGCATATTCCAGTTTAAGCAGACACTTAAATCAGGAAATACAGACCTTTGGGATCCTGGTCCTGTTTTCCCAGCTCCATCTCCAACCAGGGCAAGGTCAAACGTATGCAACTTCCGAAATGTGCGGATGTGAAGTATCAACCAGTCCCCAGACCCATGACTGTAGAGACAAGAACTATCAACAAGTCCATGGAAGCATGACCATGGAACCCAGCTGTAGCTGTAGCCCAACAGATGATGCAAATCCCTCTAGTCTGTAGGATCAGTGGTACCTGAAGAAGGAAGGAAAATGTTCCCTTCAAAATCTACCTCAGAGGATTTGATTTATTTTTAGACTTAAATAAGCTCTTTTATTTGCTGTCATGTCAGAGCAGCTCAATGCAAGTAAATACAGGAAGGAATCTTAACACTGAATAAGACTTTAATCATGTCTCCACCCCTTGCACCAGTTTTACCATAAACCATGCAAAGTTTAAAACAAGAGCATGGTCCTTTACAGGACAAATCTGTCCAACATAAATCCTCACTACTGCTAAAATGCATTTCTAGGTCAAAAGACATAGAGTAATCAAACCCCTTCCCTAAAACTTTTTGGTTTTTTCTTTCCTCTCAATTCCCAAGCCCTAAATACTTGATTCTTCCCCAAACTTTAGAATTTTCTAGCATTTTGCAAGGCTGATGGAAGTTCTGTACATTGTCATTGCCTCTAAATCTAGTTCGCGTGATCACAGCCAGCTCTGACTAAAACCAGACTGCTCTGCTTTGCATCTATAAAGCAAGTTTCCACCTTCTGCAACTCTGATGTGTAAACCCTGATAGGCATCATGTACTCCTGAAGGCTCAGCAACTTAATATTAGAGTTCCATCAAACTGGGTTGAATGTCTTTTGAGATGAGTTTAATTGCGCTCCTGTCCTGGTTTCAGCTGGAGTAGAGTTGCTTTCTTTCCTAGCAGCTGGTGCAGTGCTGTGTTTCGGCTTCAGTCTGAGAACAATGCTGATAACGCACTGATGTTTTAGTTGTTGCTCATTAGCAAGATCATCAGCTCAAGGACTGTTCAGTCTCTCATGCACTGCTAGTGAGGAGGGACATGAGAAGCTGGGAGAAAGCAGTGACAGGACACCTGGCCCAAACTACCTGAATGGGCATTCCATACCAAAGCATATCATACCCAGAATAGGAACTTTAGGGAGCTGGCTAGGAGGGTCTAATTGCTGCTTGGGGATATACTGGCCATCAGTCAGTGGCTGATGAACAGCTGTACTGTGCATCACTTATCTGTCTTGGGTTTCATTTCTCTGTCTCTTTTTGTTATTTCCCTTTTCATTACATATCAGTTTCTTTCCCCATTTCATAGAAAGGAATGAAGACACCAAAATCAACATGAGTGCTCCACCTTGCTTATATCCTTTTGAAAATAGCAATAGAAATGTCTAGCACAGAATCGCACAAAACGTGCATGGTGGACTAGATAAGAAGGCAAATGCTCAACATCTTTCTGCATCCTGGGTTGCTGGGTCCTTCTCTCATCTCCTGAGTTTCCCAAGTTGCAGTCTGTGGGCTAATTTGGGTCGTTCTCCTTGACTTCTTTTAACTGTGTCTATATTTAGTACTGTTAAGTAATCATTTTCAACATGCATATGTATTTAAATTTATTCCTACTCCCCCACTTTTCGGTGTATTGACTGTCAGCAGTGTCTGCAAAACTTGCCAATTATTGTAACTTGCAGCACAATAACAGCCTAATTGATAGGCAAAGTAAATGGAGGAGCAATGAAGAGATCATCAATGCTGCAAGGTAGTCAACAACACACAAAATGGTCATTAGCTATTCTGCTACATTGAGGAGTTCAAAGAGCTAATAGAAATCGATATTAAAATGCATAGACAAGTGCCACTCTGCCTGCTTCACTCAGGTTGGGGCAGACTGAACAACTTCAAATTATACAGGATTTTAGAGCCTAATTCACTTGTATTTGAACTGTCCTAAGTCTTATGATGGAGGAATTTTAAGAGAAGTATCTCCCACAAAAGTTTCCTTGAGCTGTAGAGCTCCATGTTGCCTTCAAGGGCAGACAGTGTCCAAGCAAAGCAGCATAGTCCTTTGTCTTGGTATAAAACTGTCTTTTCAATATTTCTGCATTTCTATGTAGTGGAACGTAAGTATCCAAATACTCCAGGTATGGAAATATTTATCTTACCATTACAAAAGAGCTTGAGATAAACAATTCCTCAAATGGATCTCAGATGGCAGAGCAGATCTTTTCTTGTCCTCTGGATGGCGAGCAGCTGATTTCTAAGTTCAGTAGCATTTGCCTCCTATATTCTTGCTATGCTGATGGGCTGATGTTACAAACTGCCAGAAGGAAATAAAGTCTTGGGCAAAAGATTTATGAAACGTTTGTGTCACATTTGTCCTTAAAATCTGGGACAAATAACATCCTCGAGACTTTCTTTGGGTGCTAGAGCAGAGATTTAGGTTTTGGGTCTGTATCAGTTTGTCCAGGATATCCAGAGGGTGTTGCATGGTTACCAGGTGATACTGCTGTATGCAGGCTGTCATCTTACTTTACTTCAATTACAAATTGGTTTTATTGAAAAGAAAAAGCCTATGAGAAAGATTTTAAGACAGTAAAAAATTGTTGTGCTGGGTTATTTACATAAGGTCTGGGGAGCTGATATTTCTCATAGGCAGCTGAGCCTATATTTCCCCTATGATGACCGCTATTCCAGAACATATCTAGCTATGTAAATAAAGGAAGTCACACTTGTAATATACCCAGGCACTGCATCATTGATTTCAAGATGAGTTGTCCTGCCAATTCCCTGCTGTAAGGCAGTCCTAAGTGTCATAAGATGATGATATTAGCAACAGAACAGAGTTTTCTAGAAGTACAGAAGTGCCTATTTCTTTTCAGCCAAAGGAAAAACAAAAGAGACTGGCAGAAATTAAAGCAACCTAGAAGGGCAGGGATATGAATCCTTAAGGGTACTCAGTTTTGTTGTCTTAGTTCCTGAAATCCATTAGAGGGGAAGCATCACTTTAGATGCATCTGCAATCTAATCTCATGGATTCCTCTGGACTGGACAGTGCCTTGAGCTTCACGTGGTAATTCACCTAAATACTGATTTACCCCACAAAACACCTAGATTGTTGCGATGGGAAGATACTGTCATTGAAGAGAAACCTATGGGCAGCTCCCTGGACAGCAGACCCAAAGAACAACACTGATATGGGTAAGGTTGCTCCAAACCTTGAACATAATCGATAAACCCAAGAAGTACAGGTACTGACAGTGACAGGGAAGTGAGAGAGATGGCCACCTCCTAAGTGGTTGCACTGAATTACATAAAATCAATGTTCTAGAAAACACCTTGGAGAGAGAGAATAAAAGCCTTACAGCTTTCAGAAGTTATTATCAGTCTCTGAGGGTCTATGAAATGGATTGTTTTCTAATAATCTTGAGGCAAAAATTACAACGAAGAGAGGTTCAGTAGGAGAAGCTTTTAGTTTGTAAATAGAAAACATGGATACTATGTAGAAGTTTACAGGCTGAAATGGCAATTTTTGTGGTCATTCGATCTACTCAATAGATGTAGGGTAAGACTAATAATTTAATTAACAACAACAACAACATAGCTCATGGATTCCTTTTCTTCAGAAAATCACTAAGTACTTTACCAAAGGAGGTCAACACCACTGTCATTATTTTAAATTCTAAAATTCACCTGAAAGAGGTTTTTAAGCAGAAATCCCTCAGTAGCCTGTTCTTGGAATTTGCACATTATGCTGTCTTTTTTTATCCATCAACAGTATTCAAGTCTAAGCTGCCTAGCAAAATTGTACTAAGTTTTTTCCCCTGTTTAAAATAGGAACGACATTTCTTTCTCTTTACCATGACTCATCAGAGCAGAATAATGGAAAACAACTTTGCTTCTACACATTTCTAGAGTAAAATAACAGGGTTGCTTTAAGATTTTCCTTGGAGCCTTTTCCTTTCCAACTAGTATAGACTGGCACCATGTTCTCCATTCAGATGTGCTTTCAGGTAACTCAGGATCATTCCTTGACCTCATAATGGCCTTCCACCCATGGCTCATTTACCTAGAAACAAGTTTGAATGCGATCATCCTAAGGCAATGGTGCCTGTAATTCAAACAATGAAACCCTTATGAAATCCAATTAATTCCTTCCATCGTTAGCTGTTGTCACTGGGATATTTTTAGCCATCTAAAAAATATAGACTCTTTATTGAAATGCAATTTCAATTAAATTTACAGAGTGTGCAAAAATGTGTTTCAGCAGTGCCTTGAAGTGCACTTATTTTCAAGTGTGATGTTAAGCTATGCAAGAAAAAGACTGAAAGAATTTCCTTGATGACTGGAGCAATCACTCTGACTTTGTTCAACCAACACGAGGAATAAAAAAAAAGAAAACAACTCCAAACAAAACAAAACAAACCCAAAATAAACCAAACCAAACCCAAAATAAAACAAAACCACCCTCTGGCTAATTTTTCTTTTATTGACTGTAACATGGTAAATGGTTGCTCTAAACATCTGATTGCTTAGAAGCTTGGAAGGCTGGAGGAGGAATTGCTCTATTCATGCCCTATTTACCACTTATCTCCTGCAACTCCCTTTACACAGCATGTTCAGAGGTGGGATGTTATACTGTGTGGTCCTTTGGGCAGATCTAGGGTGGAGGTTCCTGTATGCTTTGGGGCGGAGGGAGAAAAAACACTGGGAATGAAGGATCATTTTAATTCTTTGTATCAGAAAATTTCAGTCAAAACTACTAAACCATGAAATTTTATGCATGGCTACATAGAAGAAGGAGATTATGCCACACTTGATTCAATTTCCTACTATTTAACGAAACTTCATATCAAAGAGGAATAACCCACATTTCCAACATGCTTTAAGTTATGAGGAAGAACTAGCATTCCACAATCTAAAAAGCCACAAGACTAAAGCATTATTAATCTATGACCATGGCTGCCCTAGCCTTAGTGAAATTACAACTCTCTATGCCTTTAAAAACAGATTATATTTGAAAGCCTGAAAAAAAAATGTGGAAGTGATTTGGGAGACAAAATATTTTTCAAAGAGAAGAAAATAATATTTATTGTCTATTTCCCCATTTTCTCTGCATGATACAAGACCATGGAATCACAATTTGGAATTTGTTATGAAGTTTTCATCTCATGGGCATAGTCAGCCTTACTGGGTATCTGTGCCTGGTTTTCTGTACAAGGAAATGTGTATGTATGCAAACATGCTTGCACATGGTTGCTTTTAAGTATATTTGAAACCTTGGGTGTACTTGAAGTTTGAAACTAAATTGAATCGTTTACAAACATCACTGTTTATTTCTTAAAACTTTTCCGACTTTTGAGTGCATCTCTATCTTCCCAAAAGAGATTGAAAAAAGCAGATAGAAACCGCATTATTGCATTATTGCCACTCTGCCCTATCAGAAAGAATTTGTGAAT
The DNA here is from genome assembly GCF_028554395.1 of Pezoporus wallicus. Classification (NCBI taxonomy): domain Eukaryota; kingdom Metazoa; phylum Chordata; class Aves; order Psittaciformes; family Psittacidae; genus Pezoporus; species Pezoporus wallicus. The sequence continues at coordinate 599,089 of NW_026637098.1, read as the reverse complement.
CTCGAGAGTTTGCCGTCATATAAAAGTGTGCTCCTGGATGGATTTATACCCCAAAGAGCAGGATGATCTCATAATGGCAGCTCAACAAAGAGAAAAAGAGAAATACCTTCTTATGTGGATAACTTGCATGTTTCCATCATACAAAAAGCTGCAGAAAACTGAAGTATCCAACCTACATTTGGACCTGTTTATTTGAGTATTAGAAGGAATCCAAAGCACAGCAACACAGACCAAAACCTGAGTAAACCCACCCCACAAGGCCCACACCATAAGTCTTAGCTGCTGCCCACTGGATTGCACTTGTGTGAAGTCTTCAGGTTTACATATTCAGGATTCTGTTGACCCTAAAGTGACTTGAGACACTATCACTTAGTCTCCATGATAAATGAAAGTATCACCCATTGTTTCCACCAAACAACTGCATTTTCTTCAACTCGTTAAATTCTGGGCATCTACACTTGCTTCCATCCTGTTTTAATTGGAGCTGGTGTAGAAGGAAGCTGCATGTTTGGGAGCTCGACCAGTGTTCTTTGGAAAGCAACTGAGAATCCTCCAAGAAAACAAGATCTGGAGAATGGCATTAAACTTCTGATCCAGGTAAAAGGCTGGTTGTCGATGAGAAAATGAACATGAGCTGGCTGCAGTGTGATCTTGCAGCCCAGAAAGCAACCGTATCCTGGGCTGCATCCAAAGGAGCGTGACCAGCAGGTTGAAGGAGGTGATCCTGCCCCTCTACTCTGCTCTTGAGAGACCTCACCTGGAGCATTGTGTGCAGTTCTGGTGTCCTCAACGTAAAAAGGACATGGAACTGTTGGAACAAGTCCAGAGGAGGCCACGAGGATGATCAGGGACTGGAGCACCTCCTGTATGAAGACAGGCTGAGGAAGTTGGGGCTGTTCAGCCTGGAGAAGAGAAGGCTGCGTGGAGACCTCAGAGCAGCTTCCAGTATCTGAAGGGGGCCTATAGGGATGCTGGGGAGGGACTCTTCATTAGGGACTGTAGTGATAGGACAAGGGGTAATGGGTTAAACCTGAAACAGGGGAAGTTTAAGTTGGATAAAGGAAGGAGTTCTTTCCTGGTAGGGTGGTGAGGCACTGGAATGGGTTGCCCAGGGAGGTTGTGAATGCTCCATCCCTGTCAGTGTTCAGGTTCAGGTTGGACAGAGCCTTGGGTGCCATGGTTTAGTGTGAGGTGTCCCTGCCCACGCAGGGGGGTTGGAACTGGATTATCTTAAGGTCCTTTCCAACCCTAACTATCCTATGATTCTGTGTGATTTTTTTAACACATTGCATGCAAAATATCTGCAACTTAGGAAAAAAATCTTAAATCTCTTATCTGTAGCATAAGACAAGGTTGCACTTGTAAAGAAAGGATAACCCCTAAGGATAAAGGAGACAACGGCATCTGAAACAGCAAGTACCATTAAACTTTGGATATTCTGACCACAATTTAGCCACCAGCTCCCTTCCCTGCAACTCCACACATGCTTCAAGTTATCTTGGGATGCCAATGCCTGTCTCAGCTTTCACATCAGCTTCAAACTCCACTATTTTCTTTACCCATTGAAAGCAGAGTGTGGAAGAGGTCTCCAGGCAGATAGATCCTATACAGCCCGAAAAACAATCCTTGGCATAGAACACTCATTCCCTGTCTTTCACTGCAGAGGGTGCTGTCTGCCCACATTCTTATTCCTTAGGAAACAGGTGGGGGGAAAAGTGGGTTGTGAGCTATTTAAAAGTTGAAAAGGCAGGTCATAGGGGATTATCAAAATGCACGAAACATTTGCACAATAAAGGCACAAACTTACACTTCAGAGTAATGGCAAAGTGGAGCAAAGCCACTGATTGGTAATCTACACAGCACAAGGCAGTCAGCCCTGATTTCCAGTTGAAACAGGAGGTGGTTTCCTCTCTACCTTTAATGAAGTTTAAGTCTTTCTAAAATCATCCATATAGGCAGTGGTGCTAAGGTAAAAACAACTCTTTCCTGGAAAAAATCACAGAGTTTTAGGAATCTGTTTTCACTCCAAATAACAGAAGATATTCTGAGATCCAAATTTCAGAATTTTGTTATGAAAGGAGCAATTCTGAAAAGATATTTTCTCAGTGTAGAGTTTGGTTTCAATAAAAGCAGGGCTTCATTCAGATAGCAGCACCCGGTACTGAAAGAAAGCCGGTCAGACGTGTCTTTTGCATGTTTCTGGGGATGTCAGGCGAGGTTTTGCTTTCAGCTTAAGCCAAAAGCAATTGAAAGAAGAAAAGGCCAAGAGGCCAGTTGTCTCACGCTCTACATATGTCCATGGACCACTGTGCAATTATGCACAGAAAATAGAATTAAAATCATCATTAGGATACAAAAAGGAACTGACTCTATTCCTTAAGGTGGGCTGGATGTTGGCTGGAGGGAAGTGTCTACCATTTTCTGATGGTTGCCCCTACAGTCATGTGAGAGATATCATAGGTATCCCATCAGAGACAATCCATGCTGCCACATCCTTCTTTGACTTGTTAGGAAAACAGTGAGGAACATCTCTAATGAGGAGGGTGAAATGCAGTTCGTATCTAGTCATGGGCTTCCACACCACATCAGCATGGGCTTTTGTTATCTTACAGTCACAAGTACCCACATCAAGTGTGGAAATAAAAGTCTTATGTGGAAACTGAATCTTGCAAAATGTGATGAGGTAGACATTACTCCTTCCCCAGGAAATCTCTCTAAGAAGAAACTTCATGGTATTTTTGTTTTTTTTAATTAGATTTACCACTTTAATTTTCCAAGGTGCAAGCAGACACATTCTTAAAAGCTTTGGCCATTCCATGTCACTATGTGTGTCATTCTGTCACTATGCTTTTGTGCTTAAGTACCTTTACATATCAGGTCCTTTGTGAGCAGTGTCCTTCATTCATTGTAGCCAGCAGATATTTACACTGACTTTGAGTCTGACTATTGCCTGTCCAGAAGCAGAGAGAATAAACACATCTGAGACCCAAGAAATACCGAATACCACCAAGAAAGTTCATCCCACTCTTCAGGAGATCCTTTTGGCTACCAACTAGTAGAAAGATGTAACACAAGAGCAAAGTGACTCTATGTAACACAACAATGGGCAATTTGCTATGAAGAACAAAAGCAAACAAGTAGCACTTGTGGCTCTACAGGAGAATGACCACACTAGTGTTATGTGAACCATACGAGACCAGTGGTTATGAGAACAATTCTTAACCTGATTATGAGGAACAAGTTAAAAATAACACCATATTCTTTCAAGTCAGAATTGGTGAATTTGAACCAGAAGGTTCATAAGTCTAAGGGTGCATAGGATGGAATAATGTGACAATCATTGGAGTCCTTTGGAGAAAAAAGAAGAAAATGCCAAGTGGAACAAAGGAGAAAGGAGCAGCTCCATCTGAACCTTCCTTTTCATCAGAAATAGACGGAAAGATCATGGAGATAAGAAGGATTTCAACGCCAAGACAGTGTGCAGTTGATTCCTAGGAGGACAGGAGCTACACTATTCATAAATAACCAGTGATCACAGCTGCTCATGGAAAGTTTTGAACAATTTGTCATGCTGTCCATGTCCAAGTGAGCAGTGTTGAGATGGATTCTTTTTATCTGGCCAAACCAGTCATCAGGGTTCAGTGAACATTCCTGTGCTTTGCCTAACAGACATCTATTCACTTTGGAGTTTCGGTATTCTTGTTATAGGGAGATGTGTTTGCATGAAATACTGTGTTTTAATGTGGAAAATACAGGTTGAAGAGATTTTATGAATGAGGTTCTTTCCTGCCATTTGACAAGTTGTGAAGGTTGAGTCATGGTACAATTGTTCCCCATCACTGAGATACATAATCTTTGATGAAAATTCAGATTCTTTGTTCCCAAGTACGCAGCACTTTGAAGCTCTATTCTGTTGCCAAGGTTAAGTGCTGCTGAAGTGGTCCTTTTCCAGTGTGAGAGGAGAACAGTGAACACAATGAGAGAGAGCAAGGTTTAAAACTGAGAATAGCCTTAACAACCGTGACAGCTAAAGTAAGGACACGAGGGAAAACGAGTAATTCTGACTGCTATTATCCCTGGTCTTTGAGTCTTTAGTTCTTTTCTTAAGAAAGCCTTAGATTTGACCTGCATGAATCTAAGGACATCGAGGCTTGACTGAGAAAAATTAAACTCCTTGAATACGGTATTAAAGTCAGTCATTTACTCTCTTTCCATTTAAGAAATTTGCCTTGTTTGCTTAAGCACAGCTCATGAATCTTGAGTTGAATCAAGTGAAAAATCTCTATAACATCGTAAATTTATTTTTCATTGCACTAGGCTTGTAAAAGTGAAATAGTAAAGATTTGGAACCCTTACCAGTTCTAATGAATATAAATTACTTATCCAATGATAAGTACCAGTTCATTGAATTAACAGCCTTCCCTCAACTGAACATAGGTATGAATCATATTAAATCAATTAATCTTAATGAAAAACATCACAAAAGGACACAATTTTATTCATTACATGCAATAAATATTTCTCATGGATACGCAACAAATGACAGCTTCTTGGGGTTTTACCTTTCCAAATCCTTGCTAGCAAGAAGTTTCTGAGCTCAGTGGGGATTTCGCCTGAGCAAAATTTCCACATACGAGTCAGAATCAATCCCAGAAAACCAGTCAAACAAAATGAAGTCAAACAAGTCATCATCATGTTGCTCTGAAGGCAGTGGTGCTGACTCTTCTTAACAGTACATGTGCTGATATTGTGCCTCCTGAAGAGCACATCAGCACAATCCTTTAGTTAACTTTTTGCGTGCAACTGATTACTTGTACTACCCATAAGTACTAATTCTGGAAATGTATTTTATTCTTCTTTCTGAAGAGGCCTCCCTCTTCACTTTTCTTGTGTTTAGATGATCTGTGTAAGACTGAATCATCTTTATAGCCAAGAATATTACAGTGAAGATACTGTGCAGTGAAACCAGTGGGATTCAGTGTGCATGAACAGAGTGTGCTTAAACTGGCCAGAGAAAAACAGTAAAACCCTAAAGGACCACAGGAGAATGGGAATGATTGTTAATGGCTCTTAGAAGATAGCAGGATACCCCACACTGTTAAGCAGATCCCTGTTCTACTGCAGCACATCTGTGATTTATAGAAATCCTTTGCATAGGAAAACATCGCCATTCTGTCAGTAACACAGTATTCCTTACCAGCTTGCCAGCATGATAAAACAGCCTGAACCTGCACTGAATACATTTACACCTTTGAAACATTAGGGGTTTTACACATCTGGAGATACCTCTTATAAACTGAGAGCCAAAGGGAACTTTTCATAGAATCATAGAATCCGAGGTTGGAAGGGACTTTAAGAATCATTTGGTCCAACCTTTCCAGGCAAAGCATGACCTTGACTAGATGGCCCAGCACCCTGTCCAGCTGAATCATAACAGTGTTCAACACTGGGGAGACCACAACTTCCCTGGGGAGATTATTCCACTGGCTGATTGATCTCATTGTGAAAAATTTTCCTCTTGTGTCCAGTCGGATTCTCCTCAGCAGTAACTTGTACCCATCCCCCCTCGTCTTTCCCATGGGATTCCTTGTCAAAAGGGAGTCTCTATCTCCTTTGTAGCCACCCTTTAAATACTGAACAATATATTCTGAATGCATAAAGCACACACCAGACATGTCATAGATCTTCATCCCATTGCCTGTCGAGCAGCATGTCTAAGCATCCCCTGAGAGATAAGCCTTGGTTCACATAGAAAAGCCGTTCAAGGAGCAGCTGTGGTTGTGTAAAGATAGACATGAAGAGCCCTTTGAGATGCACCAGGATACTTCAGACATCGGCATTGGCAAGCAGATGACTCACACAGCCAGACAAGATGCTCTACTGTGCCTGTGATTTGAAATCAAGCATGTAAAAAATAAGGTAGAATTCAGGTGATGAATTTTTTTTTTTGGTGTAACCTGTTCAAAAGGCCAAATAACCTCAAATTAAAAGGACATCTAATAGAATATTTAGTCAGCTAAAACCTTAGAAAGTGATAACTCCAGGAATTTTTGAGAAGATACAGTAGAAAATAAAGTGACATTCTCAAGTTTGGAGAATTAAGAAAGAAATTAATGAAATAAGTGGCATTTTGGTGACTCTGCTTTTCACAAAATAGTTTTTTCTAGACAATGTGCACTCTACGATAGACATATAGGAATCTGTTTTCCATACCATGGACTCCTACTGTCTTTAACTTTGGCCTAGTCAATTTCATTGCTATTTAACACCTACTGATCTGCTAATAATACAAACTCTTTTTTCTTTTTCCTGTTTCTTTTTTTTTCAGTTTCTGTGGAAGACAGATATATTTCCCACTGAACTAGGAGCAAAACCCCTTCCCTTTGCCTTTCATACCAACAAGACCCACCAACCTTATCAACAAGGACTTATTTATAGCAATAATTAACCAATCGAAGACCATGGAGAATAGTTTGCATTAAGAACACACTGAGTGTGGCAGACTGCTGTAATTTTGAGGCCATGTTTTGTATAAAGAAATTCTATTCAAATGGGCAATAAAATGAAATATTCTCTTTCCAACATTACAGCTGTAAAATTCATTATAGAAATGAAGCCTGACAAGACCCTGAAAGATTTTTCTGGTCACTGGTTTACACACCAGAATTCAACCATATTGAACTTGGATGATTTTTAGCAAGTGTAAGGAAATCAAGGGAAGTATCTGTTGTGACCCTCAGACACACAATAGTCATTGGAGACATTAAGCCACATCTGACATTAGTATTAAAGTACACTAACAAATGGAAAAAGGAAAGATGCATATTTAGTACTTCAACATTTGTTCAAAGATCACTGAATCATAGAGCAGAGATGCAGGATGAAATGGAAACAACAGAGATCCTTTGACCTCTTCATTCACCCCACTAAAATAATTAGCTTACTTGTGAAACTAAGGGAATAGCAGAGTTTATAGAGGTTATTAACCTTACCCATCACTTTACACCATGATGAATTCCTTTATACTATTATGCATTGCAGCATTATCAGTTGTTATTACCTTCACTTATGACTTTGAGCTAAGATTCTTAGAGATAGCAAAGAGCAGCTGTAGACTTAAGGGTGGAATGTTTGGAGTTGCAAGCCTGGGGAACATGGCTGACCTGCAGTATAGATTATCATTTTCTCTCCATACTAAAGGCAAACATAATCCAGAAGTGCACTGGGTCAATTTTGTTAATATGTGACATTGCTGGAAAGAGATATTCACTATGAGGATAGAAGCTAGTAAATAGATTCCCTGCCCTCCAACCTTGTAGCTTGTGATTCGATATTAATTCAGTGTAGATATGTGGTTATTTATGTAAGCTTCAGACCTGCTTTAGAGTATAATCGCATTCATTGCAAGGTTTTAATGGAATTTCTGAAATGCCATCATAATGTAGAAGATGAATTTCTGAACTGCTACATTTTCTTGTTCAGATTCTTCTGGAATAAGCAGAAGAAATCCCTTCAGTTTTTCCCTTGCTCTGGAGCATTGCATCAAGTTTCTTTCCCACCTTACAGATCTTTTTCTCATTACCTTCATCACCTCTGGACTTCTTGCTACAGCTGACACCATTTGTTTAAACATCTCCTTGTTAATGGTGTATGGTGGAAGTTTTTAGTTTCACTTCCTGTCAGATTTAATTACAAGCTTCATGTTTCCTCACTACATGTGACTTTGCTGATGTTTAACCAGTCTTTTTTTCATGGAAAAATAGGGTTTGCATAAAAGCTCTGATTGTGTTAGAGATAATTGCATCTCAGTTTTTGGAAGATTATGCTGCTCAGGGGTGTATGCTGACGTGCTTACAGTCACGGCCACAATCTCCACAAACCAACAGACAAAACAATATGAATGATTAAATAAGTCCCCAGTAGCCTGATTCTCCAAGATGTAAAATGACCTCTTGTAAGGTGTTCACCATGGCAGGGCACCACGTGCCCCCCAAAAGGTGCTCTGTCTCTGTACTCCTCAAGCTGGACAGGACAGAAAAGGTATAGCTAGGGGCTTGTGAACTGAGATAAGAACAGGAAGAGATCTCTCACCATGGGCAGACTCCACCTGGGGAAATTAGTTTATTGCCAATGAAATCAGAGCAGGAAAATGAGAAATAAACCCAAATCTTAATACTTCTCCCCACCCCTCTCTTTTTCCTGGGCTCAACTTTATCCCCAAATTTTCCACTTCCTCCCTTCTAGATGTGCAGGGGGACAGGGAATGGGGGTTGTGGTCAGTTCATCGCATGTTGTCTCTGCTGCTCCTTCCTCCTTAGGGGAGGATCCTCACACTCCTCCTCTGTTCCAACGTGGAGTCCCTCCCACTTCAGACGATCCTCCAGGGACTTCTCCAATGGGAGTCCTTCCCACAGGCTGCAGTCCTTCATGAACTGCTCCAGCTTGGGTCCCTTCCATGGGGCGCAGCCCTTCAGGAATGGACAGCTCCTGTTATTCTCTCACGTACTTTCACTCTTCAGTTACAGCTGCAGAAGGGTTTTTCCTCTCCTTAAACACGTAATCCCAGAGTCATTACCACCATCGCTGACGGGCTCAGCCTTGGCTTGGTCTTGGAGCTGTCTGTCATTGGCTCCATCAGACATGAGGGAAGCTTCTGGCAGCTTGTCATAGAAGCCATCCATGTAGCCCCCCCCCCCGCTTCCAAAACCTTGCCGCACAAACCCAATGTTCCATTTTGTCTGTCCTCTTAACTCATTCAATGTATGTTGTATCAGTAGTTCTGAGTAGTTTATCAATGATTTTGTTTATACATGCTCCATCACAGACAGTGTTCAAGGCCAGGTTGGACAGAGCCTTGGACAACATGGTCTAGGGTGAGGCATCCCTCAGCATGGTTGGAATTAGATGATCCTAAGGTCCTTTCCAATCCTAGCCATTCTATGATTCTATGATTCTACATATTTGGGAAGCAAGTATCCTTTTTAAGCTAATTTCTTTCATTCTTGAACTGAATTCTGATTTCTATGCTCTTTCAAAGAACTGCAGTGGCACTTCCAAAGTCTTTTTCACCATTTTCCTTTGTTTGTTTAACCTGCATTTGTTTTATCCTAGGTTCCTGCCTAACAGTTTTTGGCACATTTGTGATTGCTGCTTCACTTTTTTTTCTCTCCCATTTTCCATTTGAGTGTTTGGACACAGTAGAAAAAGGACCCGTGACTGCAGTCAACTGCAAACCCATTTTGGTTTTTGTTTTCTACTCTTTGTATGACTTGTTTGTCTTCTGACCTTCACTCTGGAATGTGCCTGTCAGTCTGTATGGATTTGCTTTTTCCTTTTTCAGTCTTCCCTATTATTTGTCCCTGTATTGATGTCCTGCAGCACATTGGCACTGAAGATCCTACTGTGTCCAAAGTAATGAGCTGAGAAACAGGCAATTAAACAGGGAAGGAAGGCAGGAAGGAAGGAAGGAAGTATGATCTGGTGACTATTGCTTCATATTGTAAAATTAGCTCATTCCAGAATACTCTGGTGTAGAGTAGTTTCTGCCAAAAAGAGTCATTGCCAGGGAATGATAAGGTGTATTTGCAACACATGAATATAGCTCATAGCTTGAACATATTTAGGAGCAATGCAATAGGATAAATGCATTATTTACATATGTCTAATGGGTTTCGTTTTCTTCTGAAGTGAGTTTAGTGCTTTACTGTCTATCTGCACACCAGTAATATAAGAAACATGATTCTTATCTTATTCCAGAAGAACAGCCAAGTGGCTGTAATTTTCTTCACCTAATTATTCTTACATGATGCACTTTACTTTATAAGATGAAAAGGAAGAGCAAAGTGGTTCGAAGAAAAACCTCTCTGGTTTCAGATTTTGAGATTTCATTTTCAGGCACATTGAACACATTTGTGTTTTTTATATTTCAGCCTTTTATTTTTTACCTTTCATAATTAGTTGTCACTGTGAGTTAAAAATCACCTGAATATGATTGAACACTACTTTAAATTAAGAAATTAAAGGAATTAAATGCAACCATCCTTCCCTGACTATGAAAGAACAGTGTTTATCACATTGCTTTAAAGAGTGGTTAGGAAAAAGGCTTCATTCAAACAGATTCAATACTATAAAGCTAGAATGATCCGTGTTCTCTCTTTCCAACCTCACTTCTATGGATTGAAGTGAACTGAAGATAGCATGATAACAATACAGTCACCAGAACAACATTTAACAGTAAAAAATGAAGGTTTTTTATTTCTACAGTCAGTGCTGGTGACTTTTTGTGTAATATAGGAACCTTTTGGTTGGAAGTAAGTGAGGAGAAAGACCTGTGTACACTGACTGACCACAGAACTGCTGCAACACTGACTTAGTCAGGCCTGTGTTCATAGTCTTCTTCATGTTTTTGGGATCTTCATACACTCCTGAACCAGGAAAATGCATGGATGTCAATTAGTTATGCCCAGCATTGTACAGATTTGAACAAGTTCTCCCATTAGATGGAAATTCAAATATTGCAAACTTTGTTGAAACAAAATTTAAACATTTTTTAAAGGTTGCAAGGTAAAAAGTTCTGAGAAATCTTTAATCAACATTTTGCCATTAAATAGTGTCTTCCTGTACTGGAGCATTGTAACATACAGGAAAGATTCAGCCTCCAATAAGGAAGGGATTCAACTGTTCATTTATGCATTAAATGTCCTCAATGGCCTAGGATAAATTAACTGCACTCCAAGGCACTCACAGAACTAAGAGACGTTAGAAGTTATTTGTGACTGCTCAAGAATGATGATTGAGCTTTCAAAGATGGTAAAAGCTGCCATAACAATGGAGACAACCACCACTGCATGTAGAGTAATACCTGTTTCTAGAGGCAGCCTCCACCTCCTACCCCTCAAAAATAAGATTTTAGACTAGAAAACAATTTTGGCACAAAGGTATTTTCATGTTAAAATAAACTGGTATCCATAGGTCTTGGTGGTTTATCACCACTAGCACCTGATGCATCTGATACCGCTCAGATGCAGTAGTAAACAGGTAGTAGAAGTATTTGATCTTTAGTCTTTGCAGTACTTAATGAAGATGACTGGTATCTATGCTGCCTCAGTGTATTTGGTCCTCAGGGTCTCCCAAAGTGATCTGGGGCCTCCCAGAAGGAATTAAAATGAAAAGAAAGATAAAAAATCACTGAAACCTTTAATGGCATCTATGCAGGTGCTACAGTAGCAGATACATACCCTGAATGGATTGAAATCCTTGCATGTACTTGGATATGAGATTTTTATCTGGTATTTCCTGCTAGAAATACACACTGTTGCTGCTGAGTTCCCTGGTGAAATGCAAGAATCTGCTCATAATCTGGTAAAACAGTTGGTACTGTCATGTTGTGGGAATGATGCAGATATTCAGAAAGAAAAATACAGTTTTGCTTACTTGTCTGGTTGTGCATTTGTTATTTTCACTTAGAAACTCAATTTGGGCATCCACATTCAGGCTTCTAAAAAGTCTGATTAAATCCTTTACTGTATGGACCACAATAATATGAAGTTATTTCTCAAAATACGTGCCGGTCCGTAGCAATAAAGATGAAGCACATTGCAAACTTAGAAGCAGATATGCTGCAGACCCATCTAATACTCACTTCAGCCAGGACTCTTTTAGAAGACTATGATTCATCAATGAAAAGAACAATTTCCATGTCTAAAGCTCTTTTTCATTGTATCTCTTAAACACCTCACAATCAGTGGAGAACTGTCATTTTCCAACCCACTTTATGTCATGCCTAAGTGACTAACGTACTTGAAGTGTTAGTGTACAGCTTGGAAAACACAGAAAGATCCAGACAAAAGGAGAAAATTAGCATCCTGAGGAGTACAAAAAGCTCATGTAAAACTGGAGACTCAGATAATCTCCATTCCAGTCTTCAAAAAATACCCAAAGTTCTCTGATTTTCGCTAAATTTGTGGTTGATGATATATCTGATACTGAGTTTTCCCTAAAAATAAAGTTTTACCATGCTAGAAAAGTTGGGTTTTAGACTGTGTAAATCTGGAGGAGTCATTGGACCATTGTATATAAAGAAATATAAACAAGTGAAAACTAAGATAAAAACCATGCTGAATTTACTAGGGGTAGATAATGCCAGAATAACTTGATACTTTTCCCTGGAAATATGAGATTTTCCATGAAAAGTGTTGTACATTTAATCTATCTGAGCGTGGTTATAGCATCTGATGCAATGCCATGGAGACACTACCAGAACTCTGTGGTAAGAATATAACAGAAGAAGGGGAGATGACAACAGGCAGCAGGTAATCCCTGTGGAAGTTCCCCAAGAAATAAGGCTAGGACCTCATCTCATTTTATGGTTTCTTTTATGAATTGACACAAAAGGACACTATGTTAACTCAATTTCCCAATAACATGAAGCTGGGGACATCAGGACCCTAAAGCTATCCTAAAAGCTTCATGACCTTGAAGGCTGGAATTAAAAGAAAGCTCAAAGGAACTTGAGCAACAATGACTAATGTTATATTACAGCATGATAAATAATGGCACTTCTAGAAGTTTTATTTTACCATTGTATAGTTAGGCACAATGACAAAAGACTCTTCTCTCAGGAACCCGGGAAACGGTTGCACATGCTGATGAATTCCTATCTGACTCACTCCGATCAATGCTCCCTGCTCCTAAACTGCTCAATAAATTCACATATTTATACCACTGACCAGTACTAATAATTTAAAAGTGTAGCTCTACCTTAGAATTTTCCAGACACTTTCATAATTTCAGACACTTTTCATAAAACAGCATATTGGCTCCATATGACCTCTTAGCCACTGGAAAAAAGTCCTGTGTATTATTTCACTTATGCTCAGCTCCTAGTTGTTTCTGGGTGAAGGCAGAGAGATACCATAGCCTCATCATAGTCTCATCTTGCAAAAAAGGGTCTTTCTCCTAATATATATATATATATCTATTATAGTGTCCTCAGCATAATAAGGACATGGAACTGTTGGAACAAGTCCAGAGGAGGCCACGAGGATGATCAGGGGTTGGAGCACCTCCTGTATGAAGATAGGCTGAGAAAGTTGGGGCTGTTCAGCCTGGAGAAGAGAAGGCTGCGTGGAGACCTCATAGCAGCCTTCCAGTATCTGAAGAGGGCCTATGGGGATGCTGGGGAGGGACTCTTCATTAGGGACTGTAGTGACAGGACAAGGGGTAACGGGTTAAAACTGAAACAGGGGAAGTTTAGATTGGATATAAGGAGGAAATTCTTTCCTGTTTGGGTGGTGAGGCACTGGAATGGGTTGCCCAGGGAGGTTGTGAATGCTCCATCCCTGGCAGTGTTCAAGGCCAGGTTGGATGAGGCCTTGGGTGCCATGGTTTAGTGTGAGGTGTCCCTGCCCATGGCAGAGGGGTTGGAACTAGATGATCTAAAGGTCTTTTCAAACCCTAACTATTCTATGATTCTATGATTATATATATATATATAAAAATTTGGTTAATTAAAGTCAAATTGAAGAGGGAGAGGGATTTCCCTTTAAGCCCATTGCCTTACATTTCTCTAGTCACTGCTCATTGCTTCTTATATCGCTGCTCCACCTAACTTTGACTCCTGCTTCTTCTACTCTGTTTAAATGAAAATTGTCACTGTAGGCTTTTAATGTACAGCGTGGAAAGGTGCTTTGTGATGTGACCTTGAAGCTTCACTTATGACAAGAAAGAAACCCTGATGTTTTACCCTGGACTGTTCTTTGGAGACAAATATTGGAGATCCTCACGTGGACTATGTAGGTGCCCTCTCCTTTACTACTTTTAAACATGTACAACATGAAACGTACAACTGATCTAGACTGTCTTTCTTCTCAGCTGGAGAGGAGCTTGTAAATCTAATGCATTTTGACAGGTGTTCTCTCAAAAGTTAGATTGCATCCTTTGCACTTCCCCCATTTTCCTGGAGCTGTTTGTGTCTCGTCAACTATCTTTTAAGAAGACACTTAGTGTAACAAGTATCTCTGAAAAGTGCAATCTGGGATCCTTTTCTTAAACTGCATCTCCTCTTTTTCCATCATTATTTCCTTATCTGACAAGCTCAAAGCCCTGTTCCTATGCCCATATCGCCTTCTGATCAGCAATTGGGAAAATCAGAAGCTTTAGAGGCAGGTTGAGAGAGTAAAAAACCTCACAAACACTATCCTGTTTCCATCTTTATCTTTGAAGGAGGGTCGGGCATGGTTGTTAACTGACTTTGACAAAGAAAAGCCCCTTTCTGGTCACTGTTATTCCAGGCGAGAACAGCTTTCAGCTTACAGCTTTGTTTTAACAGGATGACACCGAGAGGAATGTTTTCTATGGTGGGAATAAATATGCAGGATCTGATTCAGAGGAAAACCAGAAAGATGGGTCCTATTTCATTGTTTTGTTTTGAAGGATAACTCATTTGGACCTAATTTCAAAAGCAAGTTTTAATTAAAAGCACATTGTGCAGATCTGTGAAGAACTGGCTAGCTGTTAGAAGGTCAGCTATCTTGTAAGCAGCAAGTCATGGGAAAATTGTGCTATTATGGGTTACATAAGCATAACAAAGCTTTCATCTCTAATTACTATTTAAATTTGTCCTCTTTGAATAGATTGCATAGCTCTGCTGGCCTTCGGGGCTTTAGTTAGCATGGGTTTTGACTTTTTGCTAGTGAGTGATATGTCCCAATCAGAAGAACATAATGAGACATGTTTCTTCATGTTCAGTGGGCAGAAAAGAGAATACAGTAGAAGGACAAAAGAACATGAAGATACCTGAAGCACCAATTGTAGCAGAAAAAGGTCAGCTGGTATTTCAGGACAGACCAAATTTAAGCCCAGAATATTCTTTGCTCAATTATGAAACATTGAAGAAGGGAATGTCCTGCAATGACCGCTAATAAAATGGAGCATCACTTGTCATCTGTGAAGAGTAGACAGGTCTAGGGCAGCATGTAATATTCAGAGGAAGGAAAATTATTACTGTAGCAAAATTGATCCATGCTCAAGGTCAAAGCTTGGAAGAAAGATGAGCATCACAGAGGCCAACCACCAGCTGTAGAGAAGAGGGTAACACAAGCAGAGGGCTAAAGCCTGGGAGATGAAAGTAGTATCACCATCTGTCAATATATATCTCTAGGTATAGACCATTGGCCACTTTGCAGAATAGAAAAGAGATTTAGATGAACTTCTAGCTACAGTTATTTTCATGTTGTATTCTTATAACCAAGAGCAGAAGAGCTCCTATAAACACACAAACACACAAATCTATATATATATATATATATATATATATATATATATATATATATATATATATATCTTGGATGTCCTTCACTAAGGAACATTTGCTTAGGTTCTGCTCAGCTCATCGTGCTGTCCAAATGTTCACTGAATAACATCTAATATAATGAATGCTTGAAGCTGGACATTGACTCTGAACCACTTCTTATACACTGCTTGTTAGTTGCTTTTCCTTTTAAACTCCCTTTTTTCGATGTTAAACTTGCTTTTTCCCAATTGAGAAGTACACTAGCCAATTAAAGTCAAGTGGCGGAAACAAGTTAAATCTGAAAGACTTGGCATGACCCCATCCAAACTTAACCAGAAGTACAGAAATGACCCTGCTGATTGGAGATGAAAAATGCAGTCCAAGGTTTATTTAAATGAAGTTGCATTTATTGAAGACACCTTTAGCTCGGGTGTAGCACTATGCAAAGCAGCTTCATTGACAAAATAGTGACTTCTGGAGCAAAATTCTTGATTCATAAATACTATATATCCAAAGTAAATGCAGTGAACTTCTGGGCAACTGAATGGGTCTTTTTAATGGGTTGTATTAAAGCTAAAATCTTAATTTTCACACAGCAGGAGATTTGGACATTGCTTCTTGCAATTATTTTGGCCTTGGACTATGAATCTGTTAATTCTTCTTCTTCACCATTTAGGATTGTATTCTATGTTTTGAAGAAAAGCTCACCTGGAGAAGAGAAAGCTTCCATAACATTACCACTGGTATAAGACCAGCCAACTGTAATGACTGCACTATTTTGATGCTGTCTGGCACACAGAAGTTATTTAGAGAAGATCATCCCCTTTTGTCCTAAAGACAAACTCAGGTTCTCCTGCCTATATGTCATCCTTCAGACACTACTGTGTTAATTTCTATAGATATATTATTAGATATTTTACTTTTATAGTAAGATTCTTTATTTCCCTGGATTTTTTTTTCTATCTCTAGTCACAGAGTAGAGACAAATGTATTTTTTTTTCCTTTATTAAATAGCACAGAGAAAAAAATTATTTCTTATATTTATTACATGAATTTTACAATATTTAAAGACACTTTTGTTTTCCCTTAAAGGTTTCCATAGATACGTAGACTAAGACATTTATAAGTCCTGGTTGTGGGGAGACATAGACATATGCTTAACTTTACAGATAAACACAAGGGAACCACATGTGGAGAGGCTTTTGCTGGACTGGAAACTTAATGTGCAATATAAAAATAGCTGAAATAACTACCTTTCAAGGAACAAAGCATGGAATTGTGTTTTCCCAGTAGGTCTATTTTCTTTAATGCCTGCTGTCATTTCCTTTGAATAGCCAAAAATTACTCCTTGAAAATGCATTCTCAGATTGAAAAATTAATAGCAAGTACATCATATATGAACTTTCATCATATGAAAACAGCATGAAAACACTGTTTTATGCATACACATCCAGCGAAGTATCCTTTGTGTTCCATTAGAACTCAAACATGTACCAGCTTCCTCGTCTTGAGTTTTCTATGCCAGCTTCCACTACTTGAGCAAACAGGTAATTTGTGGTTGACTATTAGAGCACAACATTTCACATATCTTTCCCAGCAGTAATTCTTTTCCCCAGTTACTTTTGGTCTTTTTTTATATTAAGATTGCAGTGTTTGCCTTTACCTGTAACCCAAAAGTCAGTGCTGACTATTATCCTGCATGGTCCATTTTTTCATATCTTTGTCTCTTCCAAATAATAGTTACTTTCTCTTCCCCTGTTTGGCTTTCAGCTTTGGAAGTACTTATCCAGGGATTCTTGGAAACTTATGGCACTGGAATGAGATTTTATTTCTCTATTAAGTACTCTAACAACAGGATTTCCAAGGCAAGTGTTGCTACAAGCTGATATAGGAACTGAAAAAGAGAGATCTTCAGTACTCCTATTAATTGAGTGAACTTCTGCTTTGTTTCCTCACACTTACAATATATGGCTCAGGAAGAAAAAAACAACAGATATTTGCTTGAAGAGTATATTTACAGATATAAAAAGATATATGAATTATTACATACCAAATATTGAATTATTATGAAAATATATTAGTATTTATAAAAATAATATTTTTACCAAGAATGACTTGATGATTCCTACCTTTCAAAAAGCCCCATACCTATATAAAACATATTTCTTCTTCATAATTATGAACCTTCATAATTCAGGCCAACAATGTGAATGAACACTGCTTATTTCACAACAGTTAAGGGCATCTGTACCAGTGACACAAAATATGTTGTAAATCCAAACTAAAGATGTCTTTTTTATCAAGTTTTTAGACCAGTACTTGTAAACAGAAAACAGAAAACAGTCACAATATCCCCTGGCTTTAGATCTGTTTCTATTGATCATAGGCTACTTTGCTTCTTACAGTGCATTGAAAACAAGTGAAGTGGCAGAATTTCCCACTCTCAAAGTTTATTAGAGATTTCTTAGTGTTATAAACCATTCCACAGTGCTAAAGATTCCAGATATCTTACAAGAAATATCAGTTTTCAACTGCAGAAGGTCTTGAAGTTGGAGAGAAAAGTTGGAAACGTGATTCTGCAAATGTTAGTACAAGTCAGTATGATAATATTAATCCAATCCACCTGGTCATGATTTCTGAAGATTTGAAGTTGCCTGGACCAGAAAGATTAAATAAAATTGAAATGACGTTGATGCTTTAAATCTGCTTAAAATAATCCAGGATATAGGCTTAATCAAGGCTAGGATTTAGGTGATGGGTTTGCGTGTATGTATGAGGTAAAAGAACATCCTGAAACAACAGTACCAAAGGTGCTTTGAGGGTCCACCCCTACTTTCCTGTTACATACATCTGGATATATTCTAAATACAAATTAAATTCCAGCCCCTTTTAGGGGGGTTTGGGCTTCCCTCTTACCCCCACTTCTTTTCAGCTGAGTAGTCATCTTAATCTTATGCCAGGCCAATTTCCAGACATGGTCCTGGGAGCTCTTCCATGATTTCCCTCTTTTCTCCTGCATTTCTCTTGGTTAATACTTGTCTTCCCAAAACACATCCAGTATTCATCAGAAGTTAATATAGCTGCTGTTTTTCCTGGATAGACAGTTCAAATTGCTATAACAATTGATGCTGCAATTCTCTTTGGAATTTGTCTACAGTTCATTCAGATTTTCTCTGTTTCATTGAAAAACATTTGATTCCCTTGTGTATATGTGCAGGTACTTACATACTTTAACCAAAGCAAATCTCCATCTTCTCCTTTGAAAAACTTAAAGGACCGATCCTTTCCCCCCCTCTGTGATATCTTTAAAACAATTTTTGTGGCTTTTTGAATCATGTGCCATGTTTCTTCCAAGACTCTCCGATGCATGAAAGACACGTGTCACACAACTTTCAAAGGCAGCAGCAGCAAGACAGTCAGTTCAGTGCTTAGAGCCAAGTTAAGAAAGCTGTTAGTTGTTTTTTAAAGGAGAATCTGGGAGACAGACTTCTGTAAACACAGTACAAAAGTCCTCTTAGCGGCAATAGATTCAATCTGGGAAAGGATGTTGGTTCAGCTGACAGTCATGAGATTCCAGACGAAAAAAATTATTACTATTACCATTATTATCATTATCATTATTTTATTATTATTATAATATTACCATATCTTATATACATCGTTATATGCATATCATTATATACATCATTAATATCATTATATATACCATTATATACATCATTAATGATATCTATAACATATAATGACAATAATAATTATCTGTTATACAATTATATTTTATTATCATATTATATAATTATGAAAATATATATTTTAGTAATAGTAGTAATAATAATAATAGTAATAATAATAATCTGTCAAATTAGACATATGAAGAAATAAAATCTACAGAAGATGTAGTGCCTATCAGCTAATGGGAGTGCTAAAAATATAAAGCAAAAATAAAAGACCTTAAGGGTTGCAAGTTAACTTCAAACTGAAGTTTGAACTGCAGTTCAAAGTGGAAAACATGGTTTTATGTCAAGAGGCCATAGATTAAGATCTGCCACCTGCCCTGAAGGCTTTGCACTCAAAGTAAATCAAAATATGACAGTCTGGGGATTGCTTAGTGCCCTGAGAAGGAGCCTCATGATTACAACAAAATGCCTTTGGGCATTCTGAGTGAAATCCTAGTTTAGAAATACATGATCCAAACTCTGTTTTCTGTTATCTTGCAATAAATCCATCATAACTTTCCTGATAAAAACTTGGCTCATGTATCTTCACCATATCTAAAATGTTAACAAACAATGTTAACATTTGTTGGCAGATTGTAATAAAAGTTGTAGAAAAATCCTCTCCTGGCACAGTAAATCCAGGAAGATTAGCTGGAAACTCTTGAAATTCTTGGCCTGAAGATTTCAGTTTCTGGCCATAAAAACACAATGCTGAAATACAGAAACTGAGGCATAATTAGTAGCTGAAAGGGACTGATTTGTGAGCCCTATTCTCTCCCCATGTGATGAAAAAGAAAGGCAGTTTCCTGGCTTTAGAGAAATGGATGGTTTTTCTCCCTTTTTTTTTCATTAATGATTATATAGCTGTCCTGAAAAGTGCTGGTTTGACAGGCCTTGTTTATTCCCAGGGCACTTTAATCACTTGCACTCATTTGTTTTTCATGGTTCAGTTCATGAGATACATGTAAATTTTGGGCTGCTGCTCTTGCAATACAGATGGCAACAAGAAAAAAAGAGGGAGAAGAAAAGTGTATAAATAAAATTTACCCCAAATCAGTGGATGTTTTTCCAGGAATTTTGTCTAATCCCAAGATTTTGCTTGAAACAACCCCCAGATGTGGGCTGCAATACCAATAAAGCAGAGGGGCAATTAGGAGGAAGGATGGATTTTGACTTAAAGACACAAGTAGCTAAGTGCCATCCTCATAGCCAACTGACAAGCACTGGCCAAGCTTGGTACCTATGTGGGAAGTCCTTCTTCCTGGTCAAGAACTACAGAAGGGTCAGACTGTGATTTGGGATCTTGCAGTGCCCAGCAAGCACTGAGCTCAGAGGAGAATCCAGCTCAAGCCAAAAGGGAGGTTGTGCAGTCAAGTAGCCCTGTATCTTGTCTCACTACATATGGGAAAACCATCTGTAGAGTTATCTGATTCAAACAGATATCCATCCCTATGTGTAGTACTTTGGGCTGGAGTTGCCCAAAGCTTCTCTCCCCCATGATATGCTGTGTCCAAGCTGTAAAACCAGGTCTGCACATGAGCAGCTCCCATGGCTCAGCTGGCATGAAGTAACCTGGTCTTCAAAAGGCAGCACCCCAGGGTCCACATGCACCACTCTGGGCTCTCAACCCTATCAAAAGCTTCCTTAAATGGCTCATTGGGCTTTCATTTGCTATTTGCAAACCGGGGATAATGATACTTCCTTTTCCCCACTCAGTTCCTTGGTTTCAAATCTATATAAAGATCGCCCGCATAACACCAGTGCTATGGATTCCCAGCTTTCCCAAAGCTCTACTGCCACGGCTAGTAGAAGCAAGGAACAGATATCTAGCATTAAAACTGTCTTTACCCTAATGAAGCCTTGCAGCAAAACACAACTGCCAAAAGGGAAAAAACAGGAGAAGGAACATAAAATCAGCATGGAAAAGGAAGTAAAAGGAGGGGGGGGGGAAACAATAATTATCAGAAAAATCATCAGAAGAAAATAGTTTATTGCCATAAGCCATACTGTGACACACAGACAGCTGGGCTAGTAGCTTCAAAACTGGGCAAGCAGGCAGGCTGAGGGAGAAAAGTGTTACCCTTGAGACTGTTCAAAAGGAAGCTTGTAATGATTTCCAGAGCCCAAGACCCCTCAGAGGAAGAGGACTTCAGAGCATCTTTTGAAAGAAATTGACTTTCTTCCCATTCAAAAGTGCACATATATGCCTGGGTGGGGGAGAGCTGAGGAGTGATAATTGGTAATATGAGAAAGATACAGGTACCCACTGTCAACAGGCAGCTTAGTCACACGCAGTAATCCCCGAGGTATTAAGTCTGCAGGTTAGAAAACCCATTTCCTGGAGACCTACTTTGCACACAGGATTATTTCCGCTAGTTCATTTTATGGCAGGCTGACATGAGAGGAACCAAAGCGACTGGCAGAGATGATGCTCAGCGACAGCTGGTAACAAGCCAGGGGATGCTGTCAGAGACGGTACTGCCTTTCTCACCACATCCCCCTGCTTCCCCAGAGCGCATGAGACTATTAGCAGGGGAAGATGTGCTAGGGAATGGCTCACAAGAGACAAGGATATTGCATTAAAACTTCACTGCAAATCAAAGGCGACAGACTGGATTTCTCAGGGGCAGTCTATTGTCCCAGTCTGACATTTGTTTGCTTTGGCATGTTGCAGGTGCAGTGCCCTATGTACACACTTGTCCATCAAAGCACTATGGTGAGGAGTTCAGCACATTAATTCACCTCAAAGAAAAAATAAGGAGAAGCTCAATGAGGTTTCAACAGGTATTTTCTGCTTTATCTTCATAGTTCATCTTGGACAAGGAAGGTTTCAGGGGCACCTTTGTTTCAGTTCTTATAAGAACTGTTTTCAGTTCCATGCAGAGTGTTAAGATGTACAATACAAGACAGTCCAAACACATTAACCAAGCCTCTCACCTATGTTTCTGGTGCAAAATCAAAACTGGGGCTAAAACCTGCCTCTCACTAGTATATTTTTCAAAGCCTCCAATTAGCAATAATGGGAACAGATGTTATTCTGCTGTTACACCAGCACAGTTTGGAATGGGATGATAAACCAGACACGTGGGAGATGCTACTTGCTCACAGTCGGGAGAGTTTGAATAGGTGATTCAAGAAGAACAAGTATATACAAGACTGAAATAGGTATTTCACACATCGGAGAGCTGCAAGAATATGTGTGGCAGTTTGTGTCAGTTTAAATACAGCTCTAAATGATAAAACTGAAAGCCTTAAGTACTTTGAAAACAGAGTTTAATCACATTACACAAAAAGCAATATCATGACATTGACAGGGCTGGGAAGTCTGAGCTGCACCTAATGATAAAATCTCCTAAGTATGCAGAAAGAGTCTCCTTTGAGGAATCACGTGAAAGAAGGAAGAATGCTGCAAATTTAAACTGAAAAATCAGAGAAGGTGATTGTGTCCCCTTAAAATACACACTGTTGAGCCTCTGTGTGACATGGATTTCAACTGGTTTGCAGCAGTGGATATCTGCTAAACGAAACAGTATTATTCCTGAATATATTTGGATGAGTAAACGCCACAGTTACTATGATTACAGCCCCCAGACTGTGTTCTCACTGTAGGATTTCATCCAGAAAGGCTGCATTCAAAGCATTGAGAAAAAGCTGCAGCCAGATGAGAGCCATAGGAGACAAATGGGGGCCAGCAAAATTGGAAGATGAAAGCTTCATGGCAATACAGCCTCCTACTTCTCCACGCCTGCTTGTCTTCAAAGCAAACTGAAAGCAGGTGAACCTGGGAGCAGAATCCTGCTCAGGACCTGTGCAGCAGGCAGTGAACCACCTCTTCAGGGAGATGGAAAACAATGGCTCCTTCAACCTCCTTCTTTTGGCAAGTACTCTTCTCACCTGAGGGTATGTGCAGGGTTTAGGCACACATGGACCTCTCCATGCCCCCACAAGACAGGTTTTCATTTTATATGGCTAACAAATCAAAGCATGGGGATGTCTACTGACTCCTGACAGAAAAACTCCTCATTCATGCAAAACATAACCCCTCTTCCAGCACTCTCTGTTCTGGAAAGTGAACCAGGAAGATATACATTTAAATATTTAGCAGAAATAAATATTTAATCCGTCTTAACACCCACTTCTCTGTTGCATTCCATTTCTTCATTTGTTCTCTATTTCATGAGCTCCTTTTACCTCTTCTCTTCCTGCATTTCCTTATCCCATGGTTTATGCCATTTTTACCCTGGCAGTCATACCACTGCTGCTTCTTTACCTCTTTTACCTATCACGCAAGTAATGTGCAGTGTTTTCCATCACACACTGACTTTATGAACTGAAATTTTTGAGACATAAAGCCTCTAATCTATTCGAAGTCTTCCTCCCCCTTACCCTGCTTTCTAATTTTGGGGCTTATTTGATCCTTACATGGCTCAGTGCTGTGTAAGGGGCACAAGAGGCTATTTGGCTCCTGTGACGGAATGACTGTGATGCCACTTGCCGTAGCAGCTTGTGATTGAGTGACCCAAACACCACCACAGTGCTGCCAGACAGACCAGCTCCAGGTCCTGAGTGAGTGGAGATGTGAGCATGTCTTTGCAAAGGGCTGGAGAGCTGCTGTCATTTGAGGGCCACTTCGGAAGATTGGCATCTTCATCTCTGCTGGCTCCCAGTGATGTTAAAATGCTGCTCTGGAAATCATTACCTCTCTCTCATGCCTACAGGTGAGCAAAGGATGGGAGAGAATGAAGAAGCTCATTCACTTTCCAGAGCATGCAGGAGAGTCCAGAGGAGACCATGGAGATGCTGCGAGGGCTGGAGCAGCTCTGCTCTGGAGCCAGGCTGAGAGAGCTGGGCTGGGGCAGCCTGGACAAGAGAAGGCTCCTGAAGGGGAGACCTGAGAGCAGCTCCAGTGCCTAAAGGGGCTGCAGGAAAGCTGGAGAGGGGCTTGGGACAAGGGATGTAGGGACAGGCCAAGGGGAATGGCTTGAACCTGCCAGAGGGGAGACTGAGATGAGCTCTTAGGCAGAAGCTCTTCCCTGGGAGGGTGCTGAGGCGCTGGCACAGGGTGCCCAGAGAAGCTGTGTCTGCCCCATCCCTGGCAGTGCTCAAGGCCAGGTTGGACACAGGGGCTTGGAGCAAGCTGCTCTAGTGGAAGGTGTCCCTGCCCGTGGCAGGGGTTGGAACTGGATAAGCTTTAAGGTCCCTTCCAACCCAAACCAGTCTGGGATTCTATGACTTGATGACTATATACAGATGTCAGATTGTGCAAATGAAGTACTCTTTAGAAGAATGAAGGTGTCACTGTCCTCACTAAAGGAAGTAAAAAAAAACCCAAACCTGGCACAATGGTGATCTGAAAGTTCAAATTGCTATTTTTTGAAACACTCTGGAGGCAGTGAAACTTTCACCATTTCATGTTTATTATCATTTTGATGACTTTCAATTGGGTTCTGCAAAGAGGGAAGAGGGGTAGTTAGTTGTCGCATGCTGGTGTCTGAGGTTACTTCTATTGCTCCTCTGAGAGTTATCCTGCAATATTCCAAGCTATAAGTTGGGGTCAATAAGCTTTTTGATCAGAGCTTTTCTGTTCTCTAAAACTCTATGTTCTCACCCACTCAGAGACAAACACATGTCTAATACCATATATTGCTCAGCTACAATATTACACCAACCCGTCCTGAATAATTGGGTATTAGTCACCTTATGTTTCTATTCCTTGGACTTCTACATGGAAACACAGTGAATAGTCAGTAATGGACAAAGACTGTTATAGTTTCCAGATAAATCAGTCCATCCACGGCTGAACAAGAGTGTTTGTATGAAAAACAATCGTTCCATAATCCCCTGACTGAAACAAAAAATGTATCTACACAAAGAATTACAGCAACAGAATACCAAACCCAAGCAAGTTTGACCTGAGCAGCTGTTAGGAACTGGGGCATTGTTAATTTTGGATATTTGCAATCAAGGCATGCAAAACTGTCCTTTTCAACCCAGATTTTCTATCAGAGAAACTCGAGTAGATTCTACTGGGAGATACAAAAGCATTTCCAGTGACACTGGGGTTGGATTTACAGCCCAAGGACTTGCTTAGCTTTTCTACAGCAGGAGGCAGTGCTAAAAGCAAAGCAAACTAACCCTGGAGCTCCACTGGAGAGTACAAAATAGCTTTTTCCTTAACAAAGGCATTGTGCAGGGTGTAAAGCATTGGGCATGTGCTGCCCACTGGCACTACAAAGGACAGTAAGAAACCTCATTTCTCTTAAGCCCAGTGTGTGTGTTTACTGGCTAACCTGAAGCATTTCCAATCCCGATATGATTGGTTTTCCTTCCCTTGGACTCTAGGAAGTTTCCCTTCATCTTCAGATATCAAACACAATTTTCTTTCTGCAGGGACAGTCTTTTTGTTCCTGGATTTCATAGTGCTAGGCACCCCTGGCTTCTGAGTAGGCTGCTGAAGTCCTATGATACTAGAGACAAGTGTTAGTTAGTTCCATTCCTGATTCAAAGGGAACTTTTACAGGCAAATTCCTCTTTCATTTCAGTGCAATCAGTTTGAAGAAAATTGGGTTGAAAGGATTTTGAAAGGCAGGATGGCATCAGCAGGCATGTGACAAATCAAGGAAGATGTCCAAAAATGAAAGGGAATGCACTTCATTGTGCTCTAAATAGCAGGACACTAGGGGGAGTGTCTGTCCTTTTCCTACCAAAGGCTTCCAAGAACACTAAAGGGAAATAATTTCCTGCAAGCAGTGAGTTAAATACAGTTCATATCTAATCACATCGAATCATTTGAGGTGAATAAAGCCAGCACTGAGTCATCACACTGACATATCACCATGACCTCTGCTCTGCCGTGCTGTTGCTTTTCCCACATCCAGTGTGTGGTTCTCTTCTTTCCCCTGTTTTCCATCCCCAGGTAGGACTGTAACCTGGCTCAGGAAGTGCTGTCTTGTTCTCACTCCAAAATCTTCTTTCTGCCTTAAATAATCATAATAAGAAACTGAGGTGCCAGCATATTCATCTAGCCAGTCAGGTTAAATGATAATCCAATGTAAGACTTTAAATCAACAGATCATAAACTGGTGGTAGGGATGCAGTTTGCAACTTTTTAGTTACAGATGACAAGTCATAACACTGCAAATTTAAGGACATTTATTTAGACATGCTTCTTGTACATGTTTCTAAGATGGATTTCATAAAGGTATATATATGCATTAACACATAAAGTGCCCATATAGTAACCAAAGAAAAATAAATTTGTTAAGACTGAGGATATGTTTCAGTGCATGTTGCCTGTGTCAACCTGAGGCATGGCTAAAATTTGGGGTGAAGCACATAATTACCTCAAATTAGCCAGAGGCTATCACACCAAATAACTCTTTGACTTCTTTTTTGTGGTCTTGTTCTGCAAACAATATGCAGAGGAGAATCCATTAATAGAAACAGAGAGCAGCAGTGCATGGGCTGTGATTTGCAAGCTCACTCAGCTATCAAAAGGGCCATGAACTCAACAGTCACATTCATAGGAACTGAAAGATAAGAGGAAATTTCTTAACAAGCACATGTCATTAATTTGAGAGGCTAATTGGTGTAGGAAAGAACATCCCAAAAGTTCTTGGAGAGATTACATGGAAATTAATTAAATTGATTTAAAACACTTTGAAAAATCAGCTATCCTAAGTGTTGGTCTTGGGTTGGACCATAAAATAACTGACTAAGTGGAATTAAATACAATTGGATTTAGGTAATTAAATCATAGACATCCAAAGGGGATGGATTAGAAAGCTAATCTTGAAGAGCAAATGAATGAGAGGAACTTTCCAATCCTTAAGTACTCTTGGTATCTTTGTTAGCACGGACAGTATTTGGTTTTGAAACAAGTGGGGCTTAAGAAAGAGGCATACAAACTAATAAATTATTTAGCAAAGGTAGGCAAGGCAAGACACTCTTATATGCCCCATTTTTTACAGCAAGGAAAAAGAAGGAAAACAAACCCATCAGTAGGTAACAGGTGAGTGGAAATGTTTCCTTAGAAGACACCGTAATATTGTCAGCTCCCAAATCTTTGCAGAATTCCAGGGAGTATTAGGAATTCATACAGACAATGCAAGCAGGAAGAATACTGCAACTTGACAGGAAAAAAGGTGTTATAAGCACCATTAAAGATTAGACAATAGATGTCCAGATTTAGGAGCAGCTATATCTATTTCATTCCCTAAATTGCTTATCTCAGGAAGAGCTTACCAGTTTCTGGGAAGCAAAGATTAGCATGTTTTTCTGTGCTTCACAGAAGAAATGAAAACTGAATAATGCAGCACATTGTTTGCTATTCTGTCCTGTTTGGTGGTTCCTAGATCCTGAGACCTTTTATAGGTATGTACAGAAATGACAATAACTTCCCTTTGGGTATGTAAGCTGGGAATTCACAAGCTGGTCGTATTCACATCTGCCATAAAAGGTTTACAGCTTTTTCAAATAGGGCATAAGGAAATATTAGGGAGAAGGCAAAACCTACTGCAATATTTCAATGTGATGGTTAGCCCACAGCAGCTTTTGGAATGAGCTTTCGGAAAATATACAAACTTTCATGATCATGTCATATTGCCTCTTCTTTCTCTGAGGTTTCTGAGTGTACACAGCCACTGCAAGAGAAAATGCAGTGACTCGAGTGTCATTTGAGAGCCATTATTCACAGAAATGAGTAGTCAAACCTATGAGAGCACTACAGACTTCAAAAGCTAGGAACACAGAGGGGGAAAAAAAGATGAGCTGGAACATGATGCTCTTCAAAAAGACCTCATGATAAGATATGACATAGAGGTCACACAGACTGCAGTCAATGCCAGGATCTTCCTGTGTGGAAGTAAAGTGCAAACAGGCACATAGAGCCTTCCCCAAAGCTAGTCAAACACACAGCATGTGGTGGCATGCAGAGAGAAGCCTAAACCAAGTATCAACATAACTTATGAACAAGCAACAGTCATCCATTTAGTGTAAATATATAACCAGTAATCCCCATCCTCATCTCTGGAGCCACTGTTCACTCTCGAATACTCAAAGATGAGCCATGTAGAGATATATGGTAGAATGATTGACCAATGCTTTACACATCATGGAAGAACATGAGGTACCCTTGAGATGCAGATATGAACAAATATGCTCAATTAAACAGTCACTGACTCTCTTCTTACTCTGCATCTTGGTGTTTTACTTAAGAGGAGCATTGAGTTGGCAGATATACACAGACTATGGGATTCCTGTGCATTGCTCACAAAATATCCCAAATGATCTTCACCTACCTTATCTTTGTTCTTCAGTAAATTCTAACTCCTTCACCTATATGAATATCCACTAAAGTACAGACTTTTTATTATCTTATTGTCTTATAGAAAGACTATTTCAGAACTCTGGAAATTTATGCGTTATGAGCCCTCTTCTAATTTCTTCCCAACTTTATCTGAGAGCAGATAGGTCACGGAAAACAATACAGCTTTTTGCATTTGTGCCAACATGTTCTTTAGCACTGACAGACCTTATTTTCCCTGCTGTTGGTTTTCCTGGCAAGTTTAGAGAGGGAAATTGTATCGTCTCTCAGACCTTGTTCTCAGATAAATAAGCTAAGTGATTTTGGTGTCTTCTCAAGAAATTTTCTATATTCTTTGTACTTCTAAGTACAAAATCTTGCAACTTTACATAGTGATTTTCACCACACTTCAAAGACTGAAGAACACCAGTTCTTCAGTCTTTATCCCATTTTTAATATTGTTGCCTTTCCTTAGTCATGCTTCCCACTTCTTAATATTACAGCTATCATAAGAAAAAGATGGGACTCACCTGTCTGGAGCGTGTCACATTTTCCTTCTACCACTGTTGTGCCATGTCCTGTTCCTGTTGTTCATCCTCTCATTTGCTTTTATGTTCTTGTTGCAAACTGAGGCGGAATATTTATTTTGTCTTCTAACCAAATTCAACATAACTTGGGGGTCTTTCTACACAGTAATATTTTTTATTCCTTCCTTATTTTCTTTTATTTATAGGACTAAAGAGCTTCGGCTAATTATTTCATAATTACCCACTTACTTTTGGCTATTGACATTACAATCATATCCTTCCCATCCCTAAAAGCTTGCTTATTATTCTCTGCTGATAGGTCCTTTTTTCTATTCCCATTTAAGCTCCTTGTTCATTTTTTAAGAGCTAGTTATTCAGAGAGAGAAGCCTAGAATTCTTCCTTACTTCTTTTTGCTTAATACACAACTTCCTTCTTATTTTTGTGGGTTTGGTTTAAAGAAGATCTAGAAAGCTTCTATATACAAGTCTTCAAAGCTCTCAGTAGAATTAGCACCACTAGGCCCTTCCTTCAGCCATTGACAATTTTGCTTTGGAATTTCTAAATCTTATTTTCTGTCAGTCTATTTTTATCCTTGCATAAGAGTCCCAATGCTATTTAAACACCAATTTTTTCCTAAATTATTTTTGCTGAGCCAGATAATTGAGTCTGGCTTTCAGTGATTGTCTTTAGTTCATTGTCAAATCATTTGCCTGGTTTTTCTTCTCTGGACTAACACCAAACTTCTCCCATTCTTTCTTTTTCTAAAATTCTTTATCATTCAGGTTCTCTTCCCATGAAATGTACTATTATAGGGCCATGTATAAGTTGAGAAAGACCCTCTTCTCAGTAGTCACTATCCTCAAACCTCCCTGAGAACACCAGTTCTTGAACCGTCTGTTGACCATCATCTTAATATCATCTTTTCCTCCTCTGTAAAGTGCAAGATTGCCACAATAATGCCCCAAGACTTCGATAGCTAGCATTTCTCCCAGAGATACAGAGCCAGTATTTGGAAGCATCTTGCTTGTGCCAGGTGTTGTCTGCATTCTTCTTTGCTCCCTTCAGGGTATTTTCCAGCTTCAGATCTATGTTTGTGCTCTTCCTTCTGGGAAACAGCACACTTGGAATGCACTTGGAGACTGCAAATTCTCAATGAGTGCCTGGCTAGCAGATTTACTTCTTCCTCAATCTGATATCACTTTTCCAGTTCTTGTTTTCCTTCCATCTGTAGTTCCTCTGTTGGTTTTGTGCTTCTGGTTGTTTTTTGAGCTCTAATGCCTGGTTATATCTATTTTCCTCTCTTCTCCCTTGGCACTGGTACATCTACTGTTTTTCCAGTGCAGAAGCTGCGTATGTGTGAAGAGCAGATGCTCAAGGATCCAAAAATGATGAAGCATTTTGCTGGGGTAGAGAAAATTCCTGACAATGGTGTCCTAATAAAAAAATGTAACTGTGATGCCAAAGGAAGCAGAAGACTGAGAAGAGCTTCTACCAGCACCTCTTCTCTTGGGTGCAATTCTGCAGCCGGTCATCTTTTAAGAAGAAAACCTCATCCCTCTTACAAACCCTCAAACACTGTGTAAAAAACAGCAACAGCATTTAAAAGAGAAAAGTGCAACTGAAATAAACACTCCCATTGTACCATTTAACCTAACAACTCCATGTAGGAATAAACATCTTTCCACATGGATCAGACTGAATCATGAGCTTGAACACTGTACCACATTGGTGGAAAGAAAACTAAGCTATAGCTCATGATGTTCTCCAGGCAGAGTGTGGATGATGCAATCCAGCCAATAACTGTTCTGCAGCACTTAGTGCACCAATACTTCACTCTTAGTTATTCTCCTTTTCCTTGCTTGCAGAAGAAACAAGTACTATGTCAGGCTGGCAGGGCAGGCCATCTACACAAGAAGTTCCCTATTTTCTTCTAAAAATCATATTTAAGACCTCAAAGTGGCAGCCTGAGGGGACAAACCACCTACTGCATCTTCTCTTTTGCCTTCCTCATCTGAACGCACCAGGTTTCAACATAGCCTAGAGGAGCATTGTTCTTCCAGCAGAAGACCAATACTGTTATACCAAGAAGGAGTGGCTGAATACCACTCCTATATATGTGTGAACTGCGTCACAAATAAAGAAGTTGCTTATCACCCATATGGGGTTGGCCTGTCTGCTTCTCCTCGCCGCTTACAAATGGCGCCCGAACAGGGACGCGGACTACAGGGCCCTGGTCGCTGGGGACCCGGTTTACAGGGCCCCGACTAGCGAGGACCCGGGATACAGGGTCCCGGTCAGTGGGGACCCGGATTACAGGGCCCCGACTAGCGGGGAGCCGGATGACAGGGCCCCGGTCGACGGGGACCCGGATTACAGGCTCCCCACTAGCGGGGACCCAGAATACAGGGCCCAGACTAGCGGGGACCGGGAATACAGGGCCCCGACTAGCGGGGACCTGGATACAGGGCCCCGACTAGCGGGGACCCGCGATACAGGGCCCCGACTAGCGGGGACCTGGATACAGGGCCCCGACTAGCGGGGACCCGGAATACAGGGCCCCGGTTTAAAGGGGACCCGGATACAGGGCCCCGGTCGACGGGGACCCGGGATACAGAGCCCCAACTAGCGGGGACCTGGATACAGGGCCCCAGTCGACGGGGACCCGGAACGGCGAGTGAGCGGCGCCGGCTGCAGCGGCCGGGAAGCGCGGGCAATGCTGCTGCGGTGGCGTGATGGACCCGGGTGCTTGGACCAACCGAAAGAAATCCGCCGCTGGGGCGAACCAGACACTGCTGCATCGGGAGGCCGATCCGGAGACCGAGGTTACAGGACGACCCAGAAGAAGACGATCCGGAAAAGGCTGGCCATGAAAATGGACCGAGAGGTAGCCCTGGACTTATTACAGTGCTTTTTATAAAAGCGGGGAACTGAGCCCTGAACGTTTTGCAGTGCTTTTTATAAAAGCGGGGAATTGAGCCTGAGACTCTAAAGCAGCTAGCAGGTCTACTGGCTGTAGGGAAGGCTAAGGGAGTTTTTTTGCAGATCCTTATACAATATTTGAGGAGAGTGAGTGGCGAAAGTTTGGTGATGAACTATTTGACTCAGTGCTTAATGATTATAAATAGGCAAAGAAACTCGGTAAACCACGGAGGGAAGTAATGAACTGTATAAAAAGATACAAGGCAGAAAAGAAAACTGCCGCGGTAGCAACGGAGAAACTAGGAACAGACGTCCCCGGTCGGTTGAAACCGGGGGAAGATTACAACTCGTTTCCCCCAACTCGCGCGAGCACAGGGTTCCCCCCCCCCCCCCCCCCTTTTCTTCCCCCCTTTTCTCCCCCTCCATCAGAAGGTGCCGCGGAGGAGGTGTAACCCCCTGCTTCCCCACCACCCCAGTTCCGAAAGTAGGGACTTTGAAAAGGACAGAGAAAGTATATTAGAAGGGATACGTATGATAAAAGTCGAGGAATCCGAAAGAAAGAGGGCGGTGCCTCGGCGCCGGATCGATTGCGGCGCCACTGTGAAGCCCGCAGTAGAAAATAGGGATCATGCGCGAGCGGGAGATTTAAAGGAACCGCGAGCCTTTCCAACCCACTATGCCCTAGAGTGAAAAAAAATTTAACTCAGTCACGGAGGAGCCAGGTCTGCAGATGGCCACATACCGAACGAGAGGCATCTGATAAGAAAGACACAGCTGCGAGCAGCGGAGACCCCGAGTTCAGCGCAGGATCAGCCCCCGAATCCCCTGAATCCGAGCCAGATCTATATCCTCTGCTTCCAGACCCTGACTCTTCATCTCCCGGGTCGGTCTGCTCAGACTTACTGGCCCTGGAGACGCTCAGCTGTAACAATGGGTAACCAAAGATGCGAACATCACTGGGGAATTTTCTGCAATGGGCATCTTTGCAGATCCTGTGTTTACTACACAGCAGGGGGCTAAAGAGTGGGAAGCTCTTGATCTCAAAATAGTTAAGGAGGCCTGACAAACAGTGACCACGTATGCGTTAAAATCCTCTTATACTCAAGCTGTATACGTTATGATTTTTTCCTTGCAATTGACAGGGGGAGCCCATACAGTTTCTCTGTGATACTCATGTACTAGAAGTTGGTAAATATAAGTATGTCCAGGTTTCTATCAACCCTTGGAGACCTCTGTAGATACTGCTGGCCACTTCTTCCAGCACAGGCAGGCTACCTGTGTCGGAATGAGTGTGCATTTTGGTCAGTATAAAAGCCCAAGCCTCATACGATGTGGGGGAGGCAGAGCCTCTGCGGGGACGCCCGCTAAGGTTGAGCCTGCCACCTCGCACTGCAGTGATGCTTCTCGGAGCTGGTTTGCTGTTAGTCTCCACAGGGTCCTTGTGCCACGTTCTGCACGTGGGACTGTAGTGGGGAAAAAAAAAGGGGGGGGGGGAGAGAGTAATGATGTTACATTTAACTTTAACCTGTCTAACCTGTCTACTTCTGAAGAACTGATAACCTGGGGGAGGGGGTATATTTGTGTCCTCCTGCCTACAGGTCCATGGTGAATGCCTGCAAAGTTTGTCAAGCCTTCCCATGAGCTGGACAGACGAATGGAAAAACCTGATGCCTCAGCTACAGGAGCTGACCCTGATTACCCCAAGCAGAATGAGATAGAGGAAGAGAAAGAACAAATAACTGCAAAACATCACTTGGGGGCAACTGAAAAGTAACATCCTGAATATGTGTGCTTGTAAAGTAGCTATTATTAGAGGTTGTGATTTTGTGTATAAAACCACCTGTATTTACTAGCTAGTTGCTAGTAAGAAACTGCACCTTGTATTGTATAGATTGGTCACTTGTAAAAGAGTTGTTAGAGTATGGAAATTTGCAGTAGCTGCTAGAAAATGCTAAGGCAAAAGCTAGAAAAATTTTAATACAATGGTAGTGTTATAAAGCAGGTGATGGAACAAATTAAGAGGGGGGAGAATTCCACTGGTAAGAAATTTCTTTGGGTGGTCCCTCGCTGTCATCAGCATCTTCAACTGCTGCTGCACCCTGTAATAGTTACTCTGCTAATGTAAATGTGTGTGTGCCTTGCTGTAGTAGCGACTTGTCACTGGATAAAGCAGGTGAAACTGTGCCTTGACAGCAAGGTGCAAGGACTGAGGCTGACCAAATGCCTGCTACCACAATCAAGGGCAAGACTGGGTTGGCTTCTGTGTTTGCCACCAAGAAGAACCTTTAGCTCCGCTGCTGGCTGCAACCCAGCAGGCGTGGAGCGGTGGGGACACACGTCATGCCAGACCTTGATGTGAAGGAACAGAGAGCTATACAGCCTGTTACCGGAGAGCCATACAGCAGAAAAAAAGGGCAGGACCAGGCAGTCTCTGGTTGGCATATGTTGGAGACATAATCTAGCCCAGATCCCCTGCTCAAGTAGGGTCACCCAAACCATATATAGAACATAAAGGGGGAAGATGCGGAGACAGTGTTCTCACGGGAGAATGCATAACTGGTACATAAACTTTGAATAGTCCTGAAAGATACAGCAAGGCCATGAGAGGCCTGAAGAAGCTTAAGCAAGCAAGATAAGAGGCTGGAATTCACCAAGTTAATGAGAACTGTGGACTGTTGGCAAGCTTTCAAGGTTGAGTTCTCACACCTGTGTTTAACCAATTATATGTTAGTCACTAAGGGTCTTCAAAACATGTATCCAATCATAATATGCCAAATCACTGTAAGTGCTTCAGCCGGGCCTTGGCTCAACTAAGCAGACTGGGTTGCTGAGTTGCTAAGCAAATCCTACATCGAAGGCAATTTATGATTTGTTTTAATGTTGACTCTGTAAGACATGCAACACTGCAGAAGCTTTTGTTGTTGGAACAGGGACATGGATGTGAAAAGTTTGTTGGAATGTGTTGTATGAGTCTCTGATTATGCTAATTCGATGCACGCACAGCTGAGAACCCTGGCTCAGCTTACCCAGCAATAGTAAATGAGCAATATCCTAAGAATAACTAGATGGTTGTCTTCACGGGGCATTACAGGTTGAGTCAAACACTGTTTAAAAGTATTGCACTTATGTATCATTGATTGGGTTAATCATAATAGCTATTAGACATGTTTATAGTTGTGTGATAAAACAGGTGAACAGAATAACCCATAATGCCTTGCTTGCACAAAGAAAAAGGGGGGAATTGCTGCAGAATGACTCTGGGTGGCCCCCACAGGTGGCCAGAGACCGGACCTCTGTGATTAGTGTGCACTACAGGTATCAAAAAGAATTTTGAACTGAGCTCTGCAGCCTTCCTAGGAAACATAAGTCAAGATTTACTGTAGAAGAAGAAATCAAGCAATGAACTGAAGAGAAAAGTGAATGTAATTACAAGCTGAACATTTCCTAGAAAGAATAGTGGATGTCTTCTATAACCTCTGGTGGAGCTCAACTTTTTGAGATGCTACATGATTTAATAGGCTTTTGGTTGAATGGCAATATTCTCTCTCATTTATAAGCAGTGTGATATAAGCAAGATTACATGTCTCTTTTGGCTAC
The DNA here is from genome assembly GCF_028554395.1 of Pezoporus wallicus. Taxonomy (NCBI): domain Eukaryota; kingdom Metazoa; phylum Chordata; class Aves; order Psittaciformes; family Psittacidae; genus Pezoporus; species Pezoporus wallicus. Next base: position 563,733 of record NW_026637098.1, on the reverse strand, counting down.
AGAATCATCTTTCCCACAAGGCAATAGAATTGTAACACAAACCAAAAGAATTTTCATTGTATGTTCTAAAAATGCAGATACAAACCTAAGAATTTTCAGTTCAGAAGTTTGAGTTTTATGCATCAATTGAAAACTAATTTCTGATTTAAAAATTCAGATATTGGCTTTGTTTCTTCATTTTACATATCTGCGTAGGAAAACATTGTTCTGGGACTTGGCGTTTATGCATTTCTTCTTTTGGTTGCACAAGTCACTGCCAGTCAGAAGTACCAGGCATTCAGCAGTTAGCCATCCTGTTATTTACTGCTATACTGTTGACAGTCTGTCAGCCTCTTTTCACCACCAATTCACTCATTCAACAGGGAAAGAGAAGTCACACTCCCTATTAGAATCGATCTTGACAGCTATATGTGACCAAAGACAAGGGACAACTACTAAAGCCTCTCTCCTACAAGCCACATCCTATTAGTATTATCCGTTCTGCAGTTGTTGTCCAAGTCCTCCCTAGCATACTTGTAGTTTTTGCACTTCAATCTTCCCCTACCCCAATTTCTTTTTTTCAAGGTGATGGTGATAATAGTGCTTTCACCCAAATAGCTCCTTGGAAAATCATCATTTCCCCACAGGACAATACTGACAAGGTAGGCTTTTAATCCCTTCTTCATTCCTCTTTCTTTTCAGCAACTCAAAGGTTATGTGTAGACTAAGGACTGAGACAATGCCTGGACCAGGGACACCAGGATCTGCTCTGATTTGAAGGCTGGTCGTGGATTAATGAGTAATTGAAGTTCTCAAGTAACCTAAAGTTGGAGAAGTTTTTCTGCGTTCTTACAGAAAGTTGTTGCCAGAAATTCTTGTCATAAAGATAGTTACTGAGCAGAAAAAACAAACTGTTTTTTGAGGCTAAATGAGAATGGAAGAGATTAGGATACCTGAGAAATTCCCTAAATGTTCTTTTACTGGATGGTGTTAGGGAATGGTTTATCTGCTAGGGGTAACATAAAGTTGGAGGGCTGGATCAAGTAAGAGACATCTGCCTTCAGAAGTCATCATAGACATATTTGTCTATATTTAATTGCTCCTACAAACACAAACAGCAAAGTTTTAAAACAGGGTCGAGATCAAGCAATTCTTGGTTTAAAAATCTAAACTTATCATCAGCTGCTCATGATACTGAAGAACTAAAATCACAAGCAACACAGAGTGCATATACAGGACACTACTGCCCAACATCCAGAGACACAAGAGCAACTTGCCTCTCCTGCAATGGAGATGGATGAGAACAATCAATCTCCAATTATCTCTTTTTCTCTATTAAAACTAAAGGAAGATTTATAAGAATAACTTGTACCAAACAACAAAATTTCAAGACAGGAGAGCTCCACTCACCTACCATTAAAAGCCATGAGTGAATTAATTGCTGTATTGCTTCCCGGCAGAGATATAATGGCTAAATGTGACAAAGTGCTTTTCAAAATGCAAGAAATGGTTCAGCATGCAAACACCTCTATTACCGCAATATGAGCCAAGCAAGAGCTGTTAAATGAAGAAAGATAATGTTCTGTCGAGAGTAGAACAAAACCCCACCACAAGCTTGACTTCTCTAAACATTATAAAACCTGAGAAGAGCGTTCCTGGTAAGCCAAAGCAACATTTTGATGTGAGGAAACTGAGCAGTGAAGATCACGGTGTGGAACTCAGATCTGTTTTGGGTTTGTCCACCCAACATGTCGCATCCAAAGTACAAAGGTGAAGAGAGTAGTAAAACACATTGAATTGGTAATTACCGAACATTGCTCACTCTCATCTCTCTCTGGGCTTCTTTTGTGTGATCCTTGAAATTATAATCAATGCCAGGGTTATACTATCAAAGATGTATTTTGTAGAAGACATGGAATCACCACTCACACTGTTCAGGATGCAGCAAATCAGTCATGGAGGGTAGAATATTTTTCTGTGCTATTTTATTAGAATCATAGAATCACAGAATAGTTAGGGTTGGAAAGGCCCTTAAGATCATCCAGTTCCAACCCCCCTGCCATGGGCAGGGACACCTTACGCTAAATCATATCACCCAAGGCCTCATCCAACCTGGTCTTGAACACTGCCAGGGATGGAGCATTCACAACTTCCTTGGACAACCCATTCCAGTGCCTCACCGCCCTAACAGGAAAGAATTTCCTCCTTATATCCAATCTAAACTTCCCCTGTTTCACTTTGAACCCGTTACCCCTTGTCCTATCACTACAGTCCCTAATGAAGAGTCCCTCCCCAGCATCCCTATAGGCCCCCTTCAGATACTGGGAGGCTGCTCTGAGGTCTCCACGCAGCCTTCTCTTCTCCAGGCTGAACAGCCCCAACTTTCTCAGCCTGTCTTCATACGGGAGGTGCTCCAGTCCCCTGATCATCCTCGTGGCCTCCTCTGGACTTGTTCCAACAGTTCCATGCCCTTTTTATGATGAGGACACCAGAACTGGACACAATGCTCCAGGTGAGGTCTCATGAGAGCAGAGTAAAGGGGCAGGATCACCTCCTTCGACCTGCTGGCCACGTTCTTTTTGATGCAGCCCAGGATATGTTTGGCTTTCTGGGCTGCAAGCGCACACTGCTGGCTCATTCTTATTGATTTCTTTAATATTCTTATTTAAGCGTTCAGATGTTCTGGACTGTGCTAGCTCCTTAAAGTTGAGCGGTAGACCCATTTTTTTTGACAGCTTGTGTGTGTACAACAGTAGAGTGCTGTAGCAGCAGATAACCAGGGAATAAAATGGGTATGTGGATGGCTGAATTCTGCTATTGATGAGTTGCCAGTCAAAACCCACATTATTATACAAAAATAGGTTGCTGCATCCACAGAGATGGCTCTTGCCTGTCAATCTAAAGTATTCTACATAGACACAGCCTCAGACCAAGGTCTAAAAATGGTTTGACTGACAACCGCACTCCGCAGCAAAGCAGGATTCTCTCCTCCCAATTCTAATTACAAGTCTCTTGGAAATACATATATTCAAACATATTAACTAAGATGCAGCTGTGTTGAACTATGATTTTCTTCCTAATCTTCCAGAGAGTTCCTTGGTATTTGTGAAAGACTTTGAAGGACTGCCTGACATGGTAAGTGCTATTGTTATGCTGTCTGTCTCTCCTGAAAATTACAGCATAGCAAAAAGAAGCAAGAGAGTTTCCAACATAGCTCATGACTGTTAGATACTGAAAACTCAGAAAACAAAAGGCTTCTTAAACGTGAAACTTCTCCTATCACTCTCTAAGTTGAATAATTTGAAGGGAAAATACGATCCACTTTTTTCACTTGACATTTCCATTCCAACTCATTCGCTGACTTCCTCTCTTCTCATGTTGATTCAGACTTACTTCACAGCTATGCCTGCAGCTACAGTGCCCTGACTCTGAAAGCCTGTGTACATAGTGATAATTCAAGGGCAATTTTAGCAGAAGACCAGTTGGATATAAACCAACTTGGAATATATTTAGGTGGGAAAAGAGGAGAATTTATGCTAATTCTATGCAGTGTATGATGCTCTGTATTAACCAATGAGATACGAAAGCTGTAGTAACAAGGATGGTTTATAGAGTTAAAGGACTTTTCTATCTTATGCTAAACTGGAAACTAAACTTTGCGTCAAGATAGATACAATTTGTGAGAACTTTTGCAAAAAAAAAAACCCTAAAATTTGGAGTGATTTTTTTTTTTTGTCTGCCTTGAATTTTTTACATTTCTGTTTTTACAACTGCCATATGGGCACCAGTTACGATAATTTGTGTCTGGTGCTTAGGTATTTTCGTACATCTGCTTTTAAAATAGGCAGATGGAGTTTAGTTGAATTCTGCAGAGCTATAAACAAGTGGGAATGAAGCGTGGAGGGAGAAAGAGTGTGCTAAGCTTGCTCCATTTTGCTTGTTCAACTGTAAGAAAGATTTAAGCTCCCTAAGGCATACTGTCATCACTGCTGAGTAGTACAAGAAAGAACACAACCAAAAGATCCCACATCAAACCAAACAACCTTCACAGGCACAGGAGGAAGTCCTGCCCTGTAGACTCTGCCTGGCAGAAGTGATAAACACAAAGGAGAGCGTTAATAATTAGACAAGAAAAGACAGAAAGCAAGGAGAATCCAATAAATTTGCCACATTAACCAAACTAATGATGTTCTCAACCCTCAAATTCTGGATTTTGTTAATGTTTCTGATGTAGATACTGAATGACCAAAATATTTTGCCTCCTTCCATCCTGAAAGCATAAAGTAACTACCAGCTGGAGATGCTGAATAAACAGATATCCAGAAAGGCCTGTTTCAGATCATATATGAGCCAAGGACACCTAAGCTCCTCACCACAGCTTTATGCTGCATCTTGTTTTCTTGCTACCATTCGTCATCAGGCAGGAGTTGACAGAGATCTCTTTGTTTTCAGAAAGGAAAAGGCTGATGTTCTGGTGTTGATTACGAATATGAGAATGACCTCTCTGGTTAGCCTGGGACCTAGATCCTTTCCAGAAAAAGAGCTAGATCATAGGCCACATGTGCAGCTGCAGAGAAATTGATGACATATGACTGTGGTTCACACTCTTTCATTATTAGGCCTTAGATTATGTTAGGATAAGGTTATCAACCAATATCTGTTCTGGAGATAGTAGGAGTAAGTGAAAGGAGAGAGGAGAGGAGAGGAGAGGAGAGGAGAGGAGAGGAGAGGAGAGGAGAGGAGAGGAGAGGAGAGGAGAGGAGAGGAGAGGAGAGGAGAGGAGAGGAGAGGAGAGGAGAGGAGGGGAGAATTCATTGAAGAAGTTTGCAAGCTTCTTACTAATCATGTTCTGAGAAGTGTTTTGTAGTCTGTGACATACGAAGTCAATGCTCTAGGGATGTTGCAAGGCTTAATGTCTGTGGCCAGTACCCATCAGAGACTGGAAATAATGGCCTGGATGGTTCCCTTTGATTTTGCCCCTGCAAGGGCTATATATGAATATAGAGTAAATTGAGCCATAATGGACGTCCAAGTCACTCTGTGCATCCATTCACCCACAGATAAGTGGGAGACTCTTCAAAGGTAGCCCTCAACTCCCAGTTCTGAGCAGCACCTAACAAGCATCCCTCCTTCCCTTCTACTTAGGTGCTGGTGGCCAGTTGGGGATTTTAGCAGCCCTTTGTGAAGTCAGGAATTTTGTACCCCAGCACTTACCCTTCTGTCTTGCTTACTCCTACTGGGAATTCTATAAGACAGCGGCCATCCTACCATGTGATACAGCACCACACATGATACAGCAGGCCACAGTCCCAACCAGGGCCCCCAGGGAGTACAGCTGTGTATAAATAAATGCTTATTTCAAGTGCCTAAAATTGTTGGTGTGACTTATATCATTACCCTTTATCAGGCTTTTACTAAATGCCATAGCCTTTTAATACAATTTCTTGTGCTCTTGTGTCAATTTTGGAGTGCTTTAAGGCACTGAGATTCATTATAGATATGGCTACAGTGACATTTAGTTTAATTAATTTTTCTATTATGATAGAGCTTGAATGAGAAGCAATCAGATAATATTAAAAAATGAGAGCACTTTGCCTATTCCATACTTTGGTAAAATCTTCAATTTGCCTATGAAACTACCTTGGAAGTAAATATGTAAAATAAAGTAGTTCTACACTCCTGACTGGGCTTGTTGGTTTAATTTCCCATTTACCTTACAGAAGAAGATGGTGTTGATAAAGTCAGTGCTGCTAGTGGTAGAGCCTCCTTGTTCTTGTTTTGAACAGCACCAAGTACAAGGGGATTCCTGCTTTAAGACGGGTCTTCCTTGGGATTGCTGCTAAACAAATATTGACTAATAATTATCAAAGTGGAATATTGGGTTCAGTTCCCAGAAGACTGATTCATCACACTTCTAACAAATAAGGGGTAAATATAAAACAAATGCTAATCCTAACAGTGCCTAAATCCAAAGTTCCCTTCCCTTTGCTCTACATTTCCTACACTCGTGTATGTGCATTGCCCCATCCATCCCAACTAGGCAAGTCCCAAAAGCCACAGTGACAGGGCTATAGCTGGGACTAAGGGCTACAGAGACTGCTAGTGAAAACAAGCCAGTAGAAGAAGGTTTCCTATCATGGTTGTTACTCCATCTTGCCAGTGACACTACGTAAGTGGCAAAAGCAATGAGTGGACAGCACAATCACATTCAGAATATCTACTGCAGTGAGGAAAGGTGAGTTTTACCATACTGCTAGACGGTAATATCACACCAAAAGAACAGTAGTGAAAGCCTGGCGTGGAACTGCAGCCCTTTTCTCAATCCAGACTAGGCAGTATCCAGATACAGGTGCCTTAGGGGATGCTAAAAAGGCAGGCTGCACCCCCTTATCCACCTGAGTCAGCCTACACCTAACACCAGAGTGCTGGGCCATTATCCAACAACACAGCCACTCTACAACAAAATTAGGTCATTATTTTCTCTTAGGACAGGGGCTGAGCCCACTTTTTAGGCAATATGTGAGAATGTAGGGTGCTTAGGAAATGGGAAGCCTACCTTCAGTCCTGTCCGGCCCTGAAAAAACTGCAATTTGCAGGTTGAACTCTAAGTGATCCAACAGCCTAGGTACTCAAAATAAATAATATAAAAATCAAAATTTACTGAGTCAGAGACCTGAGACTCATAAATCTACCTCTGTACTGTAATCACTGAAAAACAGAACTCACAGGGGACACTTAGATGCTGGTCCCAGCATCTGTTTTGCATTTTACCCAGTGACTCTCGTATCTCCCTTTCCTTTCTGTAGGTTGGCATATTTCTGCTCCTCAGTGATTTATTTGCCAGCAAAAATTAGCAGGCAGATTCATGTAGAAAGGTTTTGAATCATAGTGATAAATGGCAAATATTGCTTGGATGAGAAGTAATTAAGACTGTAATGATAAGTTTAGCTCAAGAAGGTGTGGAAAACAGAAATAACACCTAGTATTTGCAGTCATTAAACACTGAAGTATTTTGCCAATTAAAATCCTACAGTGAAGGGAAAGCATAAAGTACTTGCACGACGATGACTCAGTTCTTGCTCATTCAAACCTGCTAATGAAGAATTTTTCATGCTTTCACAACTAGATTCCTTCTCACCTGAGCCTCATGTAATAGCATCAGATTTAAAATACCCTTGAGAGAGAAATAATCCCAATCCTTTTCAAAACCCACCTCTACCTGGCCAATAAATTCAGCTGTCAGTGTTAAGTTACATCATCCTAAAAGCTGGATTATGTTGATGGGTATGGGGAATGTTTTGGTGTGGTTCAGCCTATGCTGTCAAACCTGTGTCATAAGATAGGCCAGTCTGACATTACTGTTAACATAGGCATTCTATTAAAATCATAAAAAGAGAAAAAATATATATATTAAAAAGGAAGGAAAAAAAAAGAGTTCTCACAGGATAAAAGCTTTGCATTGAACAGAGGATGAATACATGCCATGTTGGGGTCATTTTACACCAAGCATGAACACTGGGAAGCTTAGTTTGATTCAAACCTGATGCCCTAGAACCATAGAATAGAATCATAGAATCAACTAGGTTGGAAAAGACATTTAAGATCATCAAGTCCCACCTTGTCCAGAACTGCCAAGACCACCACTAAATCATGTCGCTGAGGGTCTTCAGGTGCTTTGATTATTGTAAACACTTTTTCACATATGAAAACATTTCCTTCCCTTAAAACTGCCTATCTCATGATGGCTAATAGTTCTGAAAACTGCTAAAAAGAAGCAGTTATGCCTTTTTGCTCTGTTTTCCTTTTGCTTTGAAATTTATATAGAGCTCCTAAGCAGTAATGTGAACGTGAGGAAGATAAGTGCAGTTACTTGTGTTTTAGAGCACTATGTAAGAAACAAGCCCTTTTTTTTCCAGCTTTACCCTGCCTCCCTGAAAGCAGCTTTATTGAATATATTATCATTAGGTCAATAGTTTGTTGCATAAGCTCTCATATTCTGTGTCTATAGAAAACCCACTGGTATTTTACTGGGATCCTCTCATAGGGTGTCATTGCCAAGGCATCTTTCCTCATGTCTCACATACAGCTGGGTGGTGATCCTATGTGCCCAGTCCTACTCATGCATGATTGATTGCCACTGATTATCTTAAAATGAATGCAAAACAGTTCCTAAATATCTTAACTGTGTAAAAAGGACCGTGCTATTTGTTCATTTCTGCAATTGCAGGAAGAGTTTGCTGAGAAGTGCCTTTTCTACGTGCACTGGTCAAGACAGCCAATTGTCCATTGACCTTTTCCTGATATAAGCACAAGCAAAGGGGAGAAATATATCATTCCAGACAACTGATTACGGTTATCTGACTGTCATTGAAGCCCAAAATGCTAAATACAACTCAAGTACTCTACGACTTGCTACTATAAACATCCATAGCTAATTTCAAAGTAGGATTTTAGCCTGCTGAGGTTCTGCAGTAGTTAAGCAAAATGGGCATAACATTTTGCATTGTGCTTGTTTGCAACACATGGTTTTTAGAGAATTAACCAAATGCCTTCTGTTTATTTTAAAGCAAGATACAGAATCATAGAATCAGCTGGGTTGGAAAAGAACTTTAAGATCATCAAGTCCAACCGTAAGAAACTAATATTCTGGTGTTTTATCTGCAGCTTTAAAATGTTGACATAAAAGCAGCAAGAAATATCATGAAATAAATTGCAATCAACAGATAATCCAAAAAAAGTCCGTTAAGCAGGTTTTTAAGACTTTGTGGCAACCTAAAGGTCATACAGACTTGAGCTAAGCTCCTTAATATAGGTATTTAAACATTATGGAAATTGGATTTTTAACTTAATGTAGTACAAAAAGGACTTTATCTTAGCAAATATATTAGTAAATTTGAATGTTAAATAGGGATTATCGGTTATTAAAGCTACCGTAAAGTGCAGATATATTGGTAGCTAACATGAGTCACCCAAACTGAAGTCTGTGGGCATTGATTTCTTTCAAAATAGTCATGTTTTTATGGAAATAAAAATTAATTAAAAGTAGATTAGTGTGTTCCTGGAATAAAAACGCAGTATCTACTAAAAGAGGTAACAGTAAAGTATTATAGTCAGATAATGTAGAGTGCCATAGAGGGCAGGATATTACTGATTCTTTTCTGTCCTACAGTGATTAATCTTTCCTTATTAAAAAAAATAACAATAAATACTCCATAGACTATTTGCTATCCACCATAGCATAAGCACTGTATGAATAATTTAATAACCATTCAAGAATATACTGGAAGTGGAGATGTCTCTGATTTCAGAGGCAAGAACATAGATTAGCTGTTAGCAACCAGCTGGTCAAGAAGACTAATCTTTTAAGATATTAACAGGCATTAAGATATTTTAAGATATTGACTGCAGTGATAGGACAAGGGGTAATGGGCTCAAACTTAAACAGGGGAAGTTTAGATTGGCTATAAGGAAGAAGTTAAGAAGTTCTTTACTGTGAGGGTGATGAGGCACTGCAATGGGTTGCCCAGGGAGGCTGTGATTGCTCCATCCCTGGCAGTGTTCAAGGCCAGGTTGGACAGAGCCTTGGGTGCCATGGTTTAATGTGAGGTGTCCTTGCCCATGGCAAGGGGGTTGGAACTGGATGATCTTAAGGTTTCCAACTCTAACTATTCTATGATTCTATACTAATTAACAGACCAGTTTGATTCTTTCTTTCTTTCTCAGTTCTTTAGAGGCATTCTAGGAGGTCACAACACAACCATTACATGTCTTAGAGTATTTTGAAAAAATAAAGGAAGCCAAAGTCAACTGCTTTAAAGGGAAAACCAAAGTATTTCAGAAGACAAGAGATAACAGGGTCACTGGTCATTGCACTAAAGGAGGGTGTGTGATTTCCTTTGATCACACTTGGATTGGAAGGAGATTTGTGCAAATGTAGAGGAGTTTGCTCCTAACAATCACTCACTCTCAAGTCTCAGCTCTCCAAAAGTGACAGGCAAGGAGGAGAATCAGGAGCCGAGTACTAACATTGGCTTTGCTGTGTAACACATCTTTTTAATGTTATTTTCCTATTTGATCTCATCTAGATTTCATTCTCAGAGGGATTTCATTATCTGTGATCATTGTCAAATGAAAGCACTTAAATAAAAGCAATTGTAATTGAAAATGTATTTATTAACCTTCAACTTTCCAACTTGTACAGAAATTGAACTGCCATAAAAATGATAATTTTTAGAAACAGGATCTTTAAATCTGCTCTTAGTTTCTTTTAACTGCGAAATGTTCCTGAAATGGAGTTTTGTGTCATTTAAAAGGCCGTCTACTTATGTAAAGAATCGGATTTTCACTCTTTGCCAGTTTCATGTTGCTAAAAATGCCATTTGTCCCTTTACAGCTCTTCCTGCAGAAATTAAGTCTTGTACAAGTTGGGTGAACAATACATTGAACTATTTCTGTGTTGCCAAGGGGAACATAAAGTCAGTGTGGGGTGGCATTCATACCTATCAAAACAGCTCCCTGGAAAAGATTTCTATGTTATTTTATGGTACGTGTCTTCTCTCAAAATGCCATTTGGCATTATGAGAATCCTGGATTGTAACGTTTCAGAGTAATGAGTAAAAGACATGACTCATGGTTATTTGAATTTCTTCTTTTTTTTCTTTGGGGTGAGGGGAGAGGTTAATACAGCTGCTTCAAATATGATGTGCTTAAGAGAACTTCATTTAATCCAATAGGGACCTAGACAGTAAATCAATGTTAATCAGGTAATACACCCAGGGAAAATCTGAACCATTGTCACATTTGGCACACTGATTTGTTACATTTATGAGCTCATCCAGTTAGTTTATTATTATGAACCTCCCAGTCTGTCAGCGGGACCCTCTAAGGATCTTTTTCTTGGCTAAAATGCATCTAAATTATTTCCCATTTGATAGCAAGGGTAGGAAAGTCATGCAGTGCTTCCAATTTTCACTCAGAATCTATTTCAAATGAGTATCATGGACTAAAGAACAATCACAAAAACTTCCTATAAAGCCATTAGAAGTGAAAATTTGTGTGGCAATATCTGTTCTCATCCCTAGAGTTTAATCAAAAAAAAAAAGTTCCGTATTTTGGAGTAGGTTACCAGGCTCTACAGGACCAGGACAAATCTGGTGTGTGTTTGCCCAAGCACTAGAACAAATGCAAATAGAGCTAAAGAGCTGTAATCCACACCCTATAGAGCTTATTTTCTAGAAAACAAATTCTGCTGGGTAAACCAAGATGAAACTCCAAGTCTAGGCATAATCCTGACTGTATTCTGGGAAAGTCTGGACCTGGTTCAGGCACCTCTATGGCACCCTTCAATAGTCTTTAAAACTCTATCCAAATAAAAGTATTCTATTCAAAATTTACTTAAGTTCCTATAAGCTTCTAAGACTAAATGAGCTTGAATAACTTTGTCATCAGAGGTTTTATACTGTTCTGTTGCACGAGGATGCTGTCTTTCTGAGTTCTTACACTCTGCTGAATTTGGAGGACGCACACCACGAGCCAGAATCCTGTTTCCAGTGCGATCAGCCAGTTCATGCTTTTTTTCAGGTATTTATTGTGGCCAACTGCTCTGGGCTTCTACAGTGGGAAATAGAAGATGGGAGTTTTGTGAACTGGGGCAAAAAGTAAAATAAAACCATCTAATTCTTTATACAGGAAAGGAAGATGGATATATTTTATACATTCAGCTCTGAGTTAGGGTGGATAAAAAGATTAGGGGCTGGAAAGGCAAAGAAAGCCCAAATAGGCAGCACAGAATTAGACTAAATTATAACCATAATGGTAATATGTTCATCTGTGAAGAACGTGCTGACATGTTCCTTTAGAAAACAGCTTTCAGAAGCATAAAGCAGAGTGGTCCTGACATGGGTTGTAGATGTCTCTTCAAGCACTCCAGCGAGAAATGGGGTAGCTGATATCAAACAGTAAGCTAAACACCCTTCCCCTCCTACTTAAACAGCTGAAAAAGGGTTGCATGAGGTTTAAAGGTCTGCACAAACTGAAAGATTAGGGCATTTACTGAGATAAGAGAAGTCCAGGAGCACCACTGCCAAAGCTCCTGCTTTTATTTGCCATCACCTCCACTTTTGCTTACTGAGTGAAAAGCTTCCAAAATTGCAAAGACAGATTTACATCTGTAGCTTTAGAGCAACTACAAATTAAGTTACCTCAAACCAAACCAAAGTAATTGATTTTCCAGAAGTGTCCAAAACATAAATCTGATGACAAGCTACTTAATTCTTTTCTAGCCTTGCCTATTACACTTCTACTTCATTCTTCCTAAAAAGAAACAACAAGCTCTCTACAGTCTGCGCACAAAAAGAGTATGTTCTGAGTATTCACCTGGCTGTTGCTGTCATCTGCTTTTGAACTCAGATTCCAAGACCTTCTTCTTTATTTTAGTTTTTTCTTTTATTTCTCTGGACAAACTAGTGCTGAATCCCACCTTTCCTAATGCACTCATTAATAAAGCATCTTGCTTGAATTCACTTCCTGTTTGATTTTGGTAAATAGTGCAGGGGAAGTTGTCTGAAATAATGTGAAATAAGTTTTGAAAACAGTTGCAGTATTTAGAATGATAATTAGATTGGCCAGAGATGAGTCATACTTAATGAAATGCAAGGAATAAAGACTCAATGCTTTCTTGTTTGGCTGAAACCAAGTTCTATTCCTTCAGGCCAAACCAAGTCAACAACTATGTCTTGTACTTTCCATTTTTATTATTTTTTAGTTATTTATTCAATATAATGGGATTCTGCATCATGCTAAAAGGAAAATGTGGTTGTTATTAAGCTTGCTCTAAAACCGCAGTTATTTTTGGTTATGATCTCAGAATTATTATTTTTCAAGTCAAAGTCAATTCCCTGCCTGTTATACATTATTACATTAACATCACCTGTAAGGTTTATAGAAAATAGTAATGAAGTAATAAATATGATACTTCTGATATCAACCCGCCTTCACAAGGAATAATACAAAAACATGTCTTATTTTTACAAAGTCAAGAGCCAAAATGAAGCATTTTAAAACCAGACTTAAGTATATGCAAGATGAAATAAAAGAGGAATTGCTTGACTATAGTGAGTTAAGCCCTGTGCTTCTCAAGTTGATGCACAGCTTCTCTGGCAATGAATAGACAAAATGCCTTTGTGAAAACAGTTTAGGTAATGATTTGCATGGAGCAATTCTGAGCACGTTCATATAGTTTACTGCTAACATCAATCACAGTGAAAAGATCGTAAATTGAAATGCTTGGAAAAGTTTCCACATGGAAAATATTTTGCAGAATTATTGTATAGACAGACAATAAAAATTCATTTGGTTTGTGTCTTCCAGGAGACTCCAACAGGCTCTATTTAACATAACTAAAAATATCAGGATTTGAGCCTTAAATCTAGACTTTCTTCCCAACCACTGGGAAAGACTTAATCTTATACTGGTAAATCCTACCTTTGTGTGGAAATTAATTGTGGCCTGAAAGTATCCATTTCTCTCCATCCTGTAATGACAATCTAATCTCAGATGCATATATATAATCTTAAATTATGCATTAATATGACACTATTAACTACCATTTAGTTTCTTGTTGGCATTGTTAATGTCAATTATTAATATCTATTAACATAATAAATATTTAGTACCTAAGTAATACAGAATACTTGTGTGGGAGCAGACTTAAATCTTCCAAGTTTCTTAACTCCTAAAGGAGTTATGCTCCAGGGAAATTAATTGCTTGCTATTTTACAATATTCTGAAATCACAAATTAATTGCCCTATATCAGAGCTATCCACAGCAGGAGAGTCCTGGGTTCACATCTTTCATAAGAGGCCCAGCATAGGAGACTGAGGGATGATGAACCAAGATTGCAGTCTGTTCAGCTGCGCTGGGATCTATCATTCCAAATAGGAAAGCCAGGGTGCATAAGCTTCACAGAGATAAAGGGAAAAGAATAAACTCATTTCATCTAGTTATTACCCAGAGAAACAGCATTTGGAAAAAACATGCTACTGATGTAAGATGAAGAGCTCTGTTATGTGAATATCAACCAATGTGAGGACAATTTAAAGTAAATTACTCAAATAGTTTGACTGGCAGCAGAATATAAGGCAAACTAGCCCAGATAAAACATTTTATGCTGATCCACATGATGCCATAATAGGTTATAAATCCCCAGTTCCAGTATTCAAGGGTCACTAAATATATACAAAATATTCAAGTATTGGGAACGTAATGTTGTACCCAGACATTTGTAGTATTATAAACATTAACTCTCCTTGCTTTGCTGAAACAAATTAAAAGAGATTAGAGTAATTGGAAAGACATTTTTTGTAACTTGAATGTTGGCACATTAAATGTTATCAAGATGAATGTTCTGTTCAGACTTGGTTCTCTCTGTTCTGCCCTTGAGTGGAGAGAAAACATTATGATATATCCAAGTGGTAATTGGCAAATTTATCTGGAGTGAAAAATTCACTGGAGTTCAAAGGAGAAATCATCCCCCAGTCTTCCACCCTTGTTCTTCTCAGTCTTCCCATGAACATCAAGGTGCAAACGAATATGAGTCAATGCCTCTTGCCTGGGTGGAAGAGCTGCAGCAAAGTGCCAAGATACATTGATTCTCGATGGGGTTAAGCAAAGTTGAGGGTGTTCAATATCTCTTGGCATCAACACCTTCAAACGAGAAATAAAGACCTTTCTTTCTAGTCAACATATCCACTGTACCTATTTTCAGACCCATTCTCCTGATTTGCTCAAATAATTGGTGCTATTACGTATATGAATTGGGGGAACTGCGGACAAAGAAAAGACAGTTTCAAGATCTCAGTTTTATTTATATTTACCATCAAGAGTGACTCATCTTAAGGGTGGAGAAACAAGAAGACTAAAGAAACAGACACATTTAAAGAAAAGTCTGTTAGCTTACCTGGTGCTTGCAAGAAGTCAGAAGGTTGTTAATGCTTCGTATTTAGTTGGTAAGTTCAGCTTTATCTTGGAAAATAGTAACAGGATTTGTTCCTTCTCTGTATCTGAAAAGAATTAACAATTCTGGAATATTTCTGTGGAGGAAAATCAAAGTTTGGAGTGTCAAGCAGAAATGAAACCTTGGACTGGGACAGTCTTGGAAATCT
Organism: Pezoporus wallicus; assembly: GCF_028554395.1. Classification (NCBI taxonomy): domain Eukaryota; kingdom Metazoa; phylum Chordata; class Aves; order Psittaciformes; family Psittacidae; genus Pezoporus; species Pezoporus wallicus. Next base: position 548,592 of record NW_026637098.1, on the reverse strand, counting down.
TAGGCTGCAAATCCATTTCTGAGAAGATTTTTATTAGGAGAGGCACCCATTGCCGTGAATCAGCACATGGTGATTACCACTGAAGCAAAACTCTCTCTTTTGGTTTTACTGATGGGAAGTTTTGCCATTGCTCCAGACAGTTGTTATGGAGTAACCTCTAAGTCTGAACACAAGGACAAGAGACAACTGTCAGAGCTCTTTGCCAATTCATCTAGAAAACCATTCTCATTGTTCCAATGATGCTACAGGGGAAAAAAGTGAACAAGTTCTTCTGGAAACTTTCAAAATCACTGACATTCCCATTAGATGTTGGGGTGGACTCAAGGAGAAGGATGTCTTGGACTGATTATCTCAGACTGTTGATATCCAGGACCATAGAGACTGTCCTTAAGAAAAGTGATGCCTGAGATCACCTGTCTGGATTGAATTCTGCTTGCTTGCTAGTGGGTACTGGGGAAAGGGACCTCAAAAGAAGCAAAAGGTCCAAAAGCAAACCTCAGCAATCTAGAAAACCTTGTCAAACAATGTTTTAAGGGCATACACTGGAGTTGTAAGATGACAAATTCATGCCACAAGCAGGAGTTCAGTCAGAGCTTTCCTTAATGTTGTCCCTTTAGTCATGCTTCAAATAACTCCAGAGATCAATGTGATTTTTTCCACCTGCACAAAAACCTGAAGGCTTACAAATGGTGGAAAAGGTGTTTCTTTCAGGATAGGAACAGGAGACCTCGCTGAAGAGGTTATTTTCCCTTGTTTGGGGACTGCTGGAAGGAAAGTTGGCCTTGATATCTCTGGTTAATATAAAAACTAATAATTTTGGAAAGAAATGAGGGTGCAGGTCAAGATACCCAATTCTGTACACACAGAAATCTATAAATATGGAGGCAATGGTGGATGCACAGCATGAAATAGCTTTCTTAAAGTGAACCCTACCTGTAGGTGCCTTTGGCTGGCCCTCCATCCATAACTTCTCTGGTTAGCAAGAAAACATGATATAGGCTTGGAAAATGTCATGGAAAGGACCAGCTGTTTAGTTTCTAGGCCCTGAAGGCACTGAAATGATGTCAGAAATAACTGATTTCTCCGACAAAAATAAAGTAAGAGCCAAAACCTACTGGTAGAGCAAGAAAACGTAAATGCTGGGGACAGAACTGAAAAGAAGACTAAACATTATTCACTCTGGGCTATTTATGTTATAAATAGTAATAGTAATATTTAATTGTTTTAGTCAGCACTAAAAGTAAATCGTTTAGTGTCTCATTAAACTTTTTATTATTATTATTATTGTAAGAACAGAGACACAAATGTAACATGGCAGATTTGCTCTTAAAACTCTGTGTTTAGGTAAGAGATTCCTCACTGACCTTGCAGTTAAGGTTTCTAAAAGTAGGAAATATCTTTTTCCAGCAAACTGTCTTATTAAATGGGGAAACTTGGATAGCCACATGAGGTTTATAGAAACAAACTATCTGTTTTTTTTGTTGATGGGAGAAGTGATGCAGACTTAGAAGCAGAGTGGCCCCTTGTAAAGGAGGAATCTGGGCTCCAGGCTGTCCTTCTGAACTCTGAGCTCTGTTGCAGCAAGTTGGCAAGACCTGAAGCATCTAAGAAAGACACATCCCTGGTGGATCTCTATAATACCTCTCTTGGAGGTCTTACAAAATTCCCATCTTACCTCTCAGTGGTTGTATTATTTTAGGCATATACCTGATCCTGCAATGACTCAAGAATAGCATGGGTTGAGCATCGTTCTAGCTATGGAGGTTGCTGCTTGCTTTCACTGACCTCTCAAGGCATTTATGCAGGTTTGTGTTGAACTTTTATAAACTGGAGCAAGCTGCTTGTTGCTCTACCTAGTAGATCTCCACTAAATAATATGAAAGATAGTGTAGGATAAAGATCCTCATCACTACATTAATATAGGCGAAGTTGCACCTTCACTGTCAGGGAAGGATTTGAATTCACAGATCTGAGGCTGAGCTCTTTAATCCTTTGCACTGTTTGTGTGTATATTTACCTTTGGATTTCAGTTTGGAATGAGCCAGTTGGATATTCAGATGGAGGAAACCACACCAGGGCAGGCTTGACAAAGCTTGTATAGGCACAGACTAGCCCTGCATCATCTTCTTGCACCCCCACCAGTAGAGGAATCCAGTCCTGCCTCCTTCCTTCAGCTGCTGAGCAACTGAGCATCCCCATAGGGTTGCTGAGCCCTACCTTCACTCTTCTGTATATGAATCCCAGCTGTGAGTGCTTCTGCCCTCATCTCAGTGTACACTCCTGTCTCCCCTGGGTGCAACCTACATCACACATTAAGTCCACTGCCATTTCTGCTCAGTAAGGTATAATTCAGGAGCAGATAGAATAATAAGGCAGCCGAGATCAAAGACAATCCTGTTTAGTGCTGGAAAACAATGGGAAACCAATTGTTCTTCCCAGACCAGCCTGAATAAGAGCAGATAATTAACAGGTCAGTTTTAGCAAAAAGCAGATAAACAACCTGTGCTACCCACACATTTCTTTTTTTAGGTCTTCTTTGTGCTCAAGGTGGAAGCATATGTTTTATGGAAGAGAGCACAGATAGAAATATATACTGCTAACAAAGAATATTGATTAACACCAAAGAGGTCCTACTGCGTTTGAGGAACACATTGACACAGCTGGAAAGCTGCATCCAGTCAGGCATTCATACTCTAACATTCAAGAAAGTCATGCAAATGATTCAAGGTGAGGAAAGCACGCCCTACACTGAGAAAGTGTTTAGCCCAGTAGTTCAGTTGCTGGAGGGGTTAAAAGGAGTTTTAATTCCCTTTAAGGAGGGACAAGGTGCCTGACACTAGGCTTCCAAGTGAGCACAGAGCAGCATCACAAGGCTGAGAATTTGGATCTAGAGCAGGAAAACTGATTGTGACATCAATATGCAAATCTCTTAGGAAATCAGCTAACCACTTGTGGTACCCACCAAAGCTGCTGTCAGGTTAGGTTTTTATCCTTTTCCTTTCCTTTCCTTTCCTTTCCTTTCCTCTTTCCTTTCCTTTCCTTTCCTTTCCTTTCCTCTTTCCTTTCCTTTCCTTTCGAGTTCACTGATGGGCTCAGCCTTGGCCAGTGGTGGGTCCATCTTGGAGCCTCCTGCATTGGTTATATTGGACATGGAGTAAGCTTATGGCAGCTTCTCACAAAAACCACCTCTATAGCCCCCTTGCTATCAAAACCTTACTACACAAACCTAATACAACCACTTAAATCATTCACCTTATTCATTTGGCATCTTCGAGACTGAATTAGGAGAAAAGGTCACTGAAAGTAATTGTTTTACACTGTGTGAGACACTTCCAGCACAAATCTCAGTTTAAGCCTGAAACTTCCCCATCAATATTGACTCATAGACTGAATAATTACTTCAATCCATATGTTTGAATTAATCTCAACTATAAATTCAGCAATAAATTCAGCCATAATCTCAGCAAAAGTTCTTTGGACTAGAGACAAAACAAAATACACCTGCATTTCCCTCAAAATGCTCAGGGTAATTTCTGCTCAGCATGAAGATAATGATAATAATGAGTATTCATATTGCAGAATTTTGTGTCTCCTGGGTGAGCTGTGCAGGATTTGAATTTCCCTTGGTACAAAATTTCCCTTAGGCAGACATATTTGTGTATCTGTGATTTGTTTGGGCTTCATTGCTTGTAGCTGAAGGCAGGACGGGGAGCAACACAGGTCAGCACGCACTGGAGCAGGCAGAGGACACATCATCTTGAAGACTTTACTCACATCTGTGTGAACAGCATGCATCAGGCTGGGATTCAGGAAGAAATCACAGGGGTTGCTGCTATCCACCTTTCGTACCTTTTGGTTCTGCTCAAATCCAGCAGGAATTCCACACCTATTCCTTTTCTGCAATAGCCCTGGTTTTCTCCATGCTCGCAGCACAGGGAAACCTTTTAAGAAATGAAAAGCATCTTATTATAGAATCATAGAATTATGATTTAAAATTTATTCTAAAGCTTCTGGACTTACAGCATGCTCAAAATCAGGGCACATGATAGGCAAATGCAAACATGCTTCCTTTTAGGCTAACTGGACATGAGCAGGCCTTAATCCCAAATGTACACAGCTTCTATACTCAAGTTAGCATAACTCAAGTACATTGCTACATGATGGTGTGGGGCTGGCTTGTATCCTACTAACTCAGAAGTGATTTTGCATCTGCCTGAAATCTGTTGTCTGTGCATAGAGATATCCAGGATATAATAACCAGGATACAATAACCAGCCCCTGCCTTTTCATAAAGCTTAAGGCTGGGGGAGACCCTGACATTTATTCTGACCTCCTTTATATTACAAGTCCGGAAATGAGAATGCCAAGTTAGTAGATATATTAGACCTTGATTTGGCTGTGTTTTAGTTTCTAATCAAAACAAGCCCAGGAAAAAGGGAACCTGTGTTCACCCCAGTTAGGTGTTGTGAAAATTAAATACATCCATATTGAGAAGGCAGAGCACTATATCAATGAGGCTCCCTATAAAACCCAGGAATAACTTGATGTGTTTGAACCATGTGTTGTACAGAAGACAGAAGCATCAACTGTAGCGGAAAGGGGAAGATAAATAATGAATAGTTTCTCCTTTAAGGAGTGCCATCCAACAGGGGTCACAAATGAGGTAGTGCTCCTGCAAAAACAAAACCAAGATGTGAGTCTCTCATTCCAAAACACAAACACACAATGCATGCCAGGATTAGATGATCAGGGAATAATCCCTTTTTCTAGTTGCAGATTTGTGCCTACAAAGGTAGGTGAAAGAAGCAGAAAAAGAAGGGTCCTGTGGGCATGTGCTATTACACAAAGACTATTGTTTGACTGAGTTTCTTCCCTTTCCCACAGCTCTGGCTCTACTGGAATTGTTTTCAATCCCCTTGTGATTTTCAGGTCTCTTTCTACACCTTTTTCCTTTGTGTATACAGGGCTGCATGGATTCTTTTAGTTATAAAGGCCAAAAGTAGGAAACACAGATTTGAGTTCATGAGTTACTTGTTACAGATTATAATAAACATCATCAGGTCAACATCTTCTTTTAGTTAGATCAACATCAATAACATTATTAGGTTTTATAACTAAGTAAATTATTTGCACAACGAGCTATTATTATCCTAAATAGTTATTCCTGAAGAATTTCTGTTAGTTTGGGCAATTTTTTGATACTGAAGAAAAACAAAGTCCATCCCTGTGGGCACTTCTATGGCACCTAAACCTCCGTGACTTCGTGTTTGTGCATGATAGCAGTGTCCTTGTCATTTTGCCTAATCTCTGAGACACCACTGAATGTCTCAGGCAGTAGCTATGGTGTCCTTTCGGTTCTTCCTATTGGGATTTTGGGACAAAACAGGGGGTAGAGCCAATATCTCCAAGGACTTTGGTTTCCCTCCAAGACTTCTTCTTCCCTTGGCTGACTGGAACATATGTTACTAACCCGTGAGTGCGTAGCTAAAAGCATCTGTCATTGTTCCTTTAATTTATGCATATCCACAATGCAGATGATTTGTACATAAAATACCTCCTTCTGGGTGTAATGGACGGGAATGTAGCTGGGAGTTGATTCCATCTCATGACTGAGAGACACAACAAGTATGCTTTCTGTCAAAGTGTATTCTTTGATAGAGTATATACATTTATGTTCATTGTGACTGTTGGAAAGAGGCAGGAAAACAGAGGTGTGCAGCTATTCTATGACCTTCGTACTTGGCTACACCGGGATGCCTGGCCAACAATGCTCTCAGTGTGGATAGCAGTGAGATCATGAGAAACGACACGGCCCCATGAGTAAACAATTAGAGATCTGGCATAAAGCTGGTTGTTTTTCTAAGGATGTAAAAGCAGGACCCTCTTGTAGCCAAATCCAAAGCCTCATCTATGGGTGAATGCACTACGTAGAATTTTTCCCAGTTACCTGAGGCTCCTGGCATTGGCTGCAACAGGGATTCCCAGCTTGAAGTGTGGGCCTGGATGATGATTCAGTAGTAAATGGTGATGTATTTCTACTTAATCTCTGCTCCCTCTGCGCAGTAATGATTTGATGCATTGTTATTTTTCTTCTAACTTTGCTTACATAAATATTTATCTCTGATTTGCTTTATTGTACTTATTATGTACAATAAGAAAGATAAATACCCAATTCAAGTTAGTGTGTTGTTTTGCTTTAACGTGCTTATTCACTTTAGTGTGCTTGTTTAATACACTGTGCATGTTATACAGCTAGTGTGTAATTGCTTTGTTGCATACCCTGCCTGTCAGCAAAACACTAGGCTACAGAGCTGGTATTAAATGCCTAGGTGGATTAACTCATGAGCAAAAACAATTGGATGTGTTTGCTTATTTAAAACATTAGTGTCAATCTAGCTGCAATAGTTCTACAGCTAACATATTTAGTGTATTTGTAATTAAATTTCAAATAATATTCCTCTCTGTGAAGAAAAATATCTGAGTAAGTGACAACTCCAAAGGAACTTAGGAGTTAATTAGACCCTTAGTTACTACATAACTTAGTACAGCTTTAAATCCACAAAACATTCAGTATTTGAGGGTACAGCTTTGCAGCATCCCAGATCAAGCAATTACCAGCACCACCTTGGGTTTTTCGACATTTTTAAAACCTTAAAACCTATAGAGTAGTCTCTACTCAGAATTTCACTGTTCTTTAACTGAAAAAAGGCGATGCATTACTACAATGGAAGTGAAGCACATGTCACAATAGAAGAGACAGACAAGATGTGAAAAGGAATATGTATAAACTGCTTAAATATATGCTGGGTGTGTATATATATATGTTGGGAGATGAAATGCACGTAGACACAAATTTGAATTTCCAGTTTGCAGGAAGGAGTACTCCTGTAAAAAAACAACTGAAATATGCTATCAGTTCTTTAATGAACACAAGAAGAAATATATTTTGATTTCCTGTATTTTCTGAATAATAGCAAAGTTTGCCAAAGCAATAGGCTTTAAGCCTTAATCATCTTTAGTATGCATGGAGACACTAGAGTGCAGAGACATCTCTTTTCTGTTACACAGAAGAAAACATTCTTGCCATTAGGATGTTAACCCAGGACATGGGGACCTGGTGTTTAATTCACTTCTCAATCACTACCTTCCTGTAAAGCATCTGCCAATTTACTAAGCACCAATCTTGCCACTCTCTTGAAACCAACAGAGAAAAACAAGGCTCTTCTGTCTTCAAGAGCTGTTGCCATGATAAATGTTTTTAAAGTTGAAGGGTACTTTTGCAATTCGTATTCCCTACAGCCGCTTTAGACAAATCTGCTAACTTATGAGGGTAGCTGAACAAGTGCAGGTGAGCAATTCATAATGAATGTGAATTGCTCAGGCTTCACTTTAAAAATTCTGCCATGAACCCAAAAGTCATCATAAACCTCATCCCTCTATAAAGAAGATAGAAGGTGTTCTCAGTTCTTTAGACAGCCAAAAACTATTTAAGTCCAAAAAGTGTGTTTTTTCCATTCTATAGACACAACTATCTGGTCAGAGGTAGTATTAATTATTCTCATCTCCTTTATTTTCAACAACGAGCCTGCTGCAACAGATGTAGAACATTAAAAAAGAAATAGAGGGTTTTTTTCTCAATGGTGCTTCAACACCAAATTCTCACTTTTCTTATGAAATGATCATTGTCTCTCAAGTGCTCTTCATATTCTTTTATTAACCAGAAGTTTTTTCTGACTATATTGATTTCCAATGCAAAGTCAATTGGGATTTCTTTAATAGCTCCAAAACTGAACTTCTGTGTGATGGGTGATTTTGTTCCAAAATACAGCTATTCAGTGATGGAAATGCTTAATCTAGAAAGACAAGATTTGGGGAAGTCAGAATAAGTCTTTAAAAGAAGTTAACTGCTTATGCAAGAAGAAAATAGTCATTGTTTTCTTTTTATTACTGCAGCTAAAATAAGCATAAATGTCATTTTACTTGACACAATGTCTAAGTCAGGTTAAGGAGAAGGACACATTTCAGGCAAATACCATGGAATTATTCAGACCTCCTGACTGTGATTTCACAGTAATGCAAAGAGCTCAGTCCTTCACTTACCTCTTCTATGCAATGCACCCATCCAATGGTAGATTTTAGTCAACCCAGATGTCAGAAAAGCTTTCCCCAAATGCTGTGGGGCAAGATATTGCCATCAGCTGCTCACTTTTGCAGCTCCCCTCCAGGCATGGGAGTGTGACAGGAAGAGTTTCTGCTGCTGGAGGGCACACAGAGCCAAAACATATTAATCAAACCTCTAGAAAGCACACTTGATCCAGGCACCTTGTCGTCTCTCTGTTTTGTTGGCCCAAGCCTGTTGTTAATGTCACTTGTAGAATTCCATTAAAAACAGACCTCTTCGGGACCTGGGCTAGGTCTCTTCAGAGCTATATGTCGCATCAAGCACTTTTTTGAATGTTATTCATCACTATTTTGAATGCTAAATGGTACTGAGGCATTTCAGTGCCTCAATGAAAAGTTAATATATTGAATACATTGTCCTCTGTGTAACAAAAGGGGACTAAATGCAGCATCCATTTAAAGCAAATCGTGATGAGCACTCTGAAAATATGCAACGTTAAGCATAGTCATATTTTAAACAGCAAGAATTACTTTCACAGGACTAGACAGGTTGCAAGCCATTAATGTTTGTATTCCAAGAGCTTTTACAAAGCTTTGTTTTGAAAGCTTTATATTAACTTCTCTGCCTTCATTCTTTGTTCTTTTTAGAGTGAGGAACAAAGGTCCCAGGTGCTTTCCTCTTACTGTCTTTGCAGGAGTGCAGACCTGCCAAATGGGAATGACAGTATCTCTAAAAAACGTAAAAAGCTCTGGAAAAACACCCAGGAATTTTCCTCTGACAAAGCAGGTCCTTATACCGTGCCCCCAGTTCATCTGTGATGCCTTGCCTTGAATACCACAAGTGAAAGCTTCCCAAGCATTGTTTGATATCTGCACATTCTGGATACCTGCAGAAGGAGTATTCAGTGACTTTGAGCTTGCAAATCACTGTTTGGCTTTTAGGGTTTTTAAAGCAAATTCTAGTGAAAAAAGCAGCTGACACATTATGGTGGGCTGACACCATGTGCCCATTGAGCCGCTCTAGCACTCTCTCCTCAGCAGGACAGGGGGGAGAAACGAAGATGGAAAACAAAAAATTGTGGGTCAAGATAAAGGCAGTTTATTAAAACAAAAGCGAAAGTCACACACAGAAGTAAAGGAAAATGAAAGATTTTATTCTCCATTTCCCATCTGCAGGGGTTCTGTTGTCTGTCCACTTCCCAGGAAGCAGGGCTCCTGTAGACACAGCGGTTGCTCTGGAAGACAAACTTTACACATAACAGATGCTCTCCCTTCCTCCTCATTTCTCTTAGCTTTTATTGCTGAGCAGACACCATAAGGTATGGAGTATTGGTCAGTTTTGCTTGGCTTTTATGCTGAGCAGATGTCATATGTTTTGGAATATCATTTTGGTCAGCTGTCCTCACTCTGCCCCATCCCAGGATCTTGCTCACCCTCAGCCCACTGATGAGGAGGAACGTTGGAGATACAGCCTTGATGGTATGGGAGCACTGCTTGACAGCAGCCAAAACACTGGTGTGACATCAACACCTTTCTATCTAGTACAAAGCACAGCTCAAAGAAGGCTGTGATGGGGAAAATTAACTCCATGTTAGCCAGACCCAACACACACATAGCTGTGAAGCTGGTTATTTGTGATTACTGGCAATGTTGTCTGGTCTTAGATTCTTGAAACTTTAACCAGCTGCAGCCTTTGCATCTTCTTTTGATTTTTCATTGATTCTCTGTCACCATAGCAAATTTTAAAGCCAAGGTGAAAGCTATTTTATTATCATTATGTTCAGCCTCCAAACTCTTCCAAGCGCTTGGAGTCATCATGGGAGAGAAGACCTAAACCATCCTTTTTAAAAGTTTGTAAAATTGTTTAAGAAAACAAACATCAAGATTTATTCTTCGTGTCACAAAATATTCCCTTTTTTATCCACTGGTGTCCTGGAGGACAGGAAGAGGTCCCTAAGGAGAGGTTGTCTTCAATGGGCACAGCTCATGGGAACCTTTTCCGCTTTGCTGTGTTGAAAATACCCAAACCTCTTCTAACCAAGGTCAAAACACACAAATCCACTTATTTTTCACTTTCTCCTCCGTAATAAATAACATTAAAAATTGCATTAGTTCTATCTTCTTTGTGTCTTTGACTTCTGGAAATGATAGTTAAAAACTCCAACCCCCTTTCAGCTTTGCATTTCATCAATTAGTCTTTTGTTCATAACCAAAAGTGTCATTTTAGTTGGCATTAAGGTTTCATGCCCATGTGTCCAATAAAGCTGACATCTAGCCCAAAGGAGGGGTAATGAGGATCCAGCCTGGGGCAAAGGAGGGACATCTGGATGTTTTCTGCACTTTAATGAGGTCCCTAAATTGGCAGCAGTGGGGCAAGGATTTTACACAGCTGCTAATGAGACAGATTTGCAGCATCCCATATCAGCAGGGCAAACCTCTGCGATATCACTGGCAGAAGTATCTCCTACCCAGCACTGAGCCAATAGGAACATACTGCCCAGTAGGAGCTGTTCTTGAGGCTTATCTGGCGATGTTTCTGATGTTGTGCAAATAAATCATGTTTGTTAATTCTGGAATATCACACCTGAAAGCTCTTAGTTTCAAATGAACATCATTACAGACTCATATTTTCCTTTTCCTTTTTCATATATATCTTTTTTTAATTTGAGGAACTTTATATTTGACTGAATTTGGAATTGGACTTTAGGGTTAGGAACCGGATATTTACAGCATCTAATTCTCTAGGTCCAGATTGCCTGTGAAGAAATGGGGACTTTCCCCTTCCGAAACCAGTTCAGCTGGCAAGATATGGCACTGAGGAAAGGCAAGCCTGAAGCAAAGGAACCTTTTCCTTTTGAGGAAACTTGAGGGTAAAATCACTGCTCAGCACTGGAAGAATTAGTAGCATTTTAAGATCTTACACTGGTATCAGGGTTTCAAATGAATCTGAGCTGATGCTGGAAAGAAGAAGACCAGAGAACAGAGTGAAGGTGAACAGAGCAGGAACTATGTTATTTCCAAGAATATTCCCTGGATAATTTCAAGCATGCCTGGGGTTTTTCCTGTGTAGATTTTTAAAAGCAAAGATTAGGTATGAACTAGGAACTCTGCCTTCAGCTCCTGATTCAGACCGGCAGCCTAAGAACACACCATTTTACTAAAAGAAGAATGTGAGCATCCTGCACACATACAGGGGAACATCAGCTCTGTGTCCTCCAAGCCATTCACCTTTTGCAATATAACCCAGCTACAGGATGTAGTACAGAGCCTGCTGCTCTCATAGCAGCAAACCTGGCTATAGAGATGTAGACCCTGAAGTCCAATGTGCAATCATTCACACTATCTGGTTGGCTTGCTCCACATCAGGTATTTTGTTGTGAGGAAAAGGGGCTATTTCACAGCCACAGACATCCTTCTCCTTGCCCTGTAATTGCTGCAGTATCGTAAGACCTGAGGATCATGAAGCCGTCTGGTTTATGGATGAGCAGGTATGCAGCCAGGACACATCTGTTTAAGCTGCTGAATGCTTTTGGAGCGCTGCTGAATGCTGTACTGGAAAGACCACAAAGAAGGCAGTAGTAGTACCACATTAAAGGAAAACCTCTGATTACTGGAATGTAAGTAGTGCATTAAAGCTCCCCAGAGAGACACCTCACTGCTACAGATGCACTCATGGGAGGACTACAGTGACATTTCTCATATCCAGGATGATGCAAAATATATTCAATAGACAGAATGGAGCTTTTCTTCTATGCTTTCTTTTTTTGGTTGCTTTAAAAAGCTGAAAGACTGCTGCATGTCTTTGAGCTAGGTCCACCTGACCCATGAAGACAGTCTCCACTGCAGGACAATGTACTGGGTCTTTGCTAGTCTTCCCCTTCCCCATTTTTCTTGTCAGGACCCAAACATCTTCCCATCCTCCCCTTTCATGCTCTTCTGTATTTGACTACTATGAATGTTATTTTTCAATCATCTTCTCTTGCTTAGAATGAAACGCTTCAGTTCTTTCAGGCTTCCCTCATTGGGCATGTTTTTTTTTAGGAACAGCTCTGTATCTTACAAAAGCAATTTTCTCAAAGATAAAGGTTTCTGAATGTGTATTTTCTCTGTAGACAACTAAATAGCAACACAGAGCATAACCTGTTAATACTTCCTACATTTCAGAAACTGTTCTGTATAATTAGAGGTTCACCAGAGGCCTTCCTAAGCCAGATATCCATCAGAGGAAAAATTGCTTATGATTCATGCTACGGCATGAAATCCCAGAAAGCCACAAGAACAAAGCAAATTTCCTGGCTAATAATGTTTTATGAGACTGAGCTTACGTCTATTCTCTAAAACCACCAAAAAGGCATTAAATTAAGCCTGAAAACTGAAGGTGGAATATCTGGAAGTGATTGGAGGCAGAAAGGAAGGGAGAGGTAGTGCCGATAGTCTGGTCAACAAATGTTTGTATGAAGAGTTATCGCCTCATAAATCGCAGTCTATGATCTCCTTATTTAAGCTTTACACTTCTTGAGGTCTACTGAAATTTGTCATCTTTCCATATAGCGACTGATATAGAATCATAGAATAGTTTGGGTTGAAAAGGACCTTAAGATCATCCAGTTCCAACCCCCCTACCATGGGCAGGGACACCTCACACTAAATCATGGCACCCAAGGCTTTGTCCAACCTGTCCTTGAACACTGCCAGGGATGGAGCATTCACACCTTTCTTGGGCAACCCATTCCAGTGCCTCACCACTCTCACAGTAAAGAACTTCCTCCTTATATCCAATCTAAACTTCCCCTGTTTAAGTTTGAACCCATCACCCCTTGTCCTGTCACTACAGTCCCTAACGAAGAGTCCCTCCCCACCATCCCTATAGGCCCCCTTCAGATACTGGAAGGCTGTTATGAGGTCTCCACGCAGCCTTCTCTTCTCCAGGCTGAACAGCCCCAACTTTCTCAGCCTGTCTTCATACAGGAGGTGCTCCAGCCCCTGATCATCCTCGTGGCCTGTTCTGGACTTATTCCAACAATATGTACTGATATACTGACATGGATACACTGCACTTGATTTCCGAAAGGGTTTCACAACTCCACACGGAACTTGGCCTAAAATGCAGAAAAGGCCCGAGAACACCAACAGCACTGCCTACTACTGTCTAGTTTTGCTTTACTGATTCCTCACTGTGCTCTTTTCCAACTGAAAAGGGACTAATAAGTCTGTCTTTTTAATGCGTATTTGCACTCAGTTAAGGCAGAAAACATCATCAGCTACACTTTATCATCTCATTCTCAGCTGCTCACGTCTCAGTCAGGTTCTTATTTCCAACCTTACTAACCTTTAACCTGAAGATAAAAGGGCTTATTGATTTATTTATTTGTTTACAGGAGGTGAATGTTTTCTGAACCTGGTTTTGTAATCTCTGGAAGCTCTGTGGTGAAAAAAGAGAGATCAGATTTAGCACCCTTATAAAAATCGGGTGATTTTCACAATGAAAAAGCCTCAGATTAGCAGCATTTCTCTACACTGGAAAAGTGTCAGACTGCTGATCCACCTGACAATGAGTCACTCTGTCTCAATAGGCAGAAGTCACAGAAAGTGGTATTGATCGACTTTAGTTGTGATGCATAATGCATTAGTAAGAGGGACATTAACATGTACTGCTGCTGGACAGCACATCACTTATTTCAGGGAGTGCTCATGTAACTTTCCATTTTGGTTTTTCAGAGCTTGGGGGTAGTTTAAGCCAAGATGTGTTCCTTCCCATTTGCAACAGGGCTCTAAGGACATGGCCACAAGCATTTGTTGTGGCCCAGATGAGGACAAGTGATCTATTATTTGGAAGTAACTTGAATGCTTATGGCCATAAATCCATGAAGTTAGGTTGGAAGAACAGCAATGATTTTGGAGTTTTGTATGCAGCACAAACTTACTCTAGTTTGATGAAGTTGAGTTAGATGTCTGCTGGGATGTCCATTGTCCTCACATAACTCTTCACTCATTTCAGGCAGAGATCTGGAATAACGCTCCCATGTTACTCCATTTTGTCAAGACAAAGTTTCTTTTCTGAAGAAGTCTGTAACAAAAAGAAGCTACTACCGCAGCCCAGATTTATCTACTGAGCAGAGAGGTAAATGAGTTTATTTACATTACACTTTCCTATACAATCACTGGAGGAAGTCAATCATCTGCAGAGACTTAGTAGGGTTAAATCAATCACCTGCCAGAGACAGGTAGAACTCAGTAAAGAGGAGACCAGCTTCCAAATTTAGTCATCTAGTTTTGGATTTAGCAATATAAAGGTGGAAAAGGCATCACTTTCCTTGCTGGTTTTACAGTGACTCATCACTCTGTACTGAGTTTCATAAATCCCTACAGAACACTGAGGTAAGGCTAAGGGCAGCTGCAAGAAGGAAAAAGGTCTTGATGCTGGGAATAAAAGAGAACACAGTTCTCAAAGCAGGCTATGAATTAAAATACTCAGGTCTTACTCTGTTGGATATACCTGTGTCCCCTTTGCAGCATTTTGATCCTGTAGCTGCCAAAAGGAAGTTTCCTTCTCCCTGCTGATTTTCCTAAAAGGCAGCAAATGGATATTCAGGTAATATCCACTGTCCCAGCTGTGGGACAATGCATTGGTAAGCAAAGAAAGGGTCACCAAGACACTACCATTGGATCCCTATGGAGAAGTGAGAGGGCCTGCTAAACATTCATAGATCTGCAGTACGACACCAAAGCAGCAGCTGTCTTGCATCTGGCCATTGGACATGAATAGGTCAATCTTCTTTGTGAAGAACTATCTCACAGAAGGCCAATTCAATCAATCCAATCCTAAACCAGTAACAAGATCTTATCCTAGTGGATCATGGCAGGGGGGTTGGAACTAGATGATCTTAAGGTCCTTTCCAACCCTAGCTATTCTATGGTTCTATGATCAGCAATTTGTCTTTGTGATTCAGCCTAAATCTATGTTTTGAAGAGTCTCCTTATAAAAGACTGTGGAATCCACCATGAGTTATGCTGTCATGAAGTAATGTGCTGGGGGGTCATTTTCAGGGATGGGTTGCTCTTATGGACTTGTGTGACCATTATGTGAGCTTATACGACAGAATAGATATTGGCAGATGACAATATGAGATCTTTAAAACCTGTCAGTGAATTATCTCTTCTACCAGTCATTTTCTACTCTGAAGAATGTTTTTTGTGTCTAATTATAGCAAAACTGCACAGATTGTGTCAAATTGCCTACTATTATCCAAGTTGTATGAGCTACGGTTGACGGAACGTGTACATATCCTAATTGAGAACATTTTAAAACTGACTTGAATAAAGAAACCTTTTTGACAACTTCTTCTGAGGTTTTTGTAGCAGGAGAAGAAAATAAATAACACTTTAGGTTTCTGCCCTCATTTCCTAACTGTATAGAGCACTATAATCAGTCACAAGGTGCAAATATGTCAGAAATAAAGCCTTTGGCTTGAAAGATTGCAGGGCACAGCAAAAACAATCGTGTTGCTCTGAAGATCTGAAGTACAGAATGTAACATGCTTTAAATACTTCATTATATCAAAGATCTCCAAGCGTTTGGACATCTCAGGTGATAGCTGGCTTCATTCATCCATTTAAGTTAATGGCATGTTTGTCTTGATGAGTGAGCAGAACACACCCTTTCTAACGGTACAGGAGGACTTCTAGCTTGGCCTTCTGCGATTGCAGTGTGTGCTGGGAATAATGTGATGTGAATCTGTGGGTGGTGAGCAACAGCAATATATATCACTTATTTTATATAGTCTAATTCTTTATTATTATTATTACTATTATTACTACTATCTTCCTTATATGTCCCGTTAAACTGTCTTTGTCTCAACCCATGAGTATTCTCACTTTTACCTTCACAATTCCCTTCCCTATCCCACTGCATAGAGAGAGGGAGTGAATACCTGTGTAGTGCTCAGTTGCAGGCTGGGTTTAAATTATGACAAACATAACATGATGGACTCATCCAGAGATTTTCCTTCAAGAAGAAGGTGTTAATTTCAAAATCCCTACTGGAAAGCCATTAGATTTGTGGCTAAGGTCTTCGGTACTGAAGGAGATTATTATGGGCTTCAAACAAGCACTCAGCAGAAACAGACTTAGAATGAAAATATCCAGTCTTCAATCCATTAGCTTCCAAAGTTTATTTCAGAAAGAGAGAAAATGACAGTTTAAAATGTCTTGCCGAAAGGTAGTTTCCCAGCTTCAGGCCTGTTAGTATCTCAATGGCTTCTTCAGGTTCATTCTGCAGCCCTTAATGACATCGAAATCCAAGTACAGAGCACATGAAGCAGGAACTATATTAGATTTTTATTGTGAATAAAAGTAAAGCTCCAAGAAATATTTAAATTTTAAAAACTATGTCCCATGATAAACCAGCAGAATTCGGAATTAATGTTGCTCAGTGATGAGGAAAGTTATTTTTGTAAAGAAAAATATCACATATATGTGTATTTTGTGATAACCTTGTATTATTAATTACAGTAAATCTTTTAAAGCCTAAACTGAATATACTCTCTGAACGTTCATGATCTTTATGTGATGGGATGCTTTAAAGGTTGTTTTTTAAATCTCTCTTAAGTTTGTGATGCTTTTTCATAGTGATTCCTGGGCTCTTGATCTGTAAAAAAATGGATACATTTAACAAGGAAATAATGTAAGGAGAACAAGGTTAAAGGAATTTGATTTGCAAGAGAGTAAAAATGAGGGGGAAAATACATTAAAATTCAATACCCTTTTAATCACATTTTGACCCTAGAGTCAGTATTAAGGCAATTCAGAAGCCTTGATGAAAACCACTTTGAAATCTAGGTGAAGAAGTTTTCCATTTCTGAGCTGGATCAGAGTTCATCTCAATTAAACCTAGTGAAAGCACGACTTCTTGAAAAAACCCTGCCTCCTACAAAGACTGGCACATTGTTTTCATCACTCTTCCTCTTTGTTTTGAATACTGTATTCAGTCAAGCTGATGTTTGTAAAGAGTGAGAATAGGTGTGAGACACTGAGACTCTTTTTATAAAGCACGGTTATTTCTAGTCATAGACCAAGTGCTAGAAAAACACTGAATACTGCTATTTCACCATATCTGCAATAAAATTTATCCTGTTCTCTGAAGATGACAAGGGTCACTAAGCTGGTGAATTGCAAAACAACTTCATTTTTCTTCCTTCATACCTTAATCAAGAAACTGCAATATTATGTTGGCTCAAACACTGTGTGGAGACCTCATTGCAGCCTTCCAGTATCTGAAGGGTACCTACAAGGATGCTGGAGTGGGACTCTTCATTAGGGACTGTAGTGATAAGACAAGGGGTAATGGGTTCAAACCGAAACAGGGGAGGTTCAGGTTAGATATAAGGAAGAAGTTCTTTACTGTGAGGGTGGTGAGTCACTGGAATGGGTTGCCCAAGGAAGGTGTGAATGCCCCATCCCTGGAAGTGCCCAAGGTCAGGTTGGATGTTGTCTTGGGTATGTGGTGTCCCTGCCCATGGCAGAGGGGTTGGAACTGGGTGATCTTAAGGTCCTCTCAAACCTGAACTATTTTATGATTCTGATTCTATGATTTCTTTTCACTCACTTAAGGCTTTCCTTACTCAAGGAGTCCTATCTCCAGTTCTTCTTGTCCTGCTGCTTTCAGATGAAGGTGAAATGTCAAGTATTTCTCTACTTTTATTTTATTTATTCATTTTTTATTCTAAAACTTAACTAGCCAATCTATTTTGGAGATCTTAGTATGTTGTTCACTAATTGCATGACTGTACAGATTTGGAGCAGTTCACAGCCTTGCATAGGCTGATGATTTTACACAGCCACTGAAAGATGATAAAGACTTCTAGCTTTATTCTAGACAGTCGATTTACTTTTATCTGAAGAGGAAGATCATGACCTTAAATGCAGAAAGGAATTAATGGATTTTATTCTACCCGTGGAACACCAAGACAGAAATAGTTATGAAAATATCTCCTTGAAGTATGGAATCCTGATACCTGGAGGGATTCCAAAGGCTCAGAATGTCCAACATGCTTTTTCTTCTCTTTTGCACCTTGAAGCACAGCTGCCAGGATCATGGAGATGTATATTCCCTTTTGTTTTTTTATATCTCTTTTTCAGGCACTGATCCATACTAGTGTTGCTAATTAAACTGCAAAGGTTTTCACAACAGCTACTAGCAAGCCCGTGAAAAAGGAGATGTTTGCATGACAATTTGCCTTCTGATCTGCAAAAGAAAGAATTACACCTTCTTTACTTCAGTTATTTCTCAATTAACTGCTCCTATCAACTGAGCCTCTCACTTTTGAGGTGCATAGAAGCAGGAACAGCTTCTCCTTGGGTAATGAGTATAGGCAGTTTGGATTTTTCCCCCATTGTAACCTTCCTGCTAGGTGCTACATGCAGGATTTTTAGGAAGGTGAATACTGCCTGACCTGATGTTGTCCTGTCCCTACTATTTATCATGTATAGAGTTGACAGTCCCATCCTTTATTAACATATGTACTATACTCAGCAGGACAAAATGGGCTGTATTACCCCAAAGTGACAAACTTCAGACCTAATGAGCAAAATCCTGCTGCTTCTTGACTAGAAAATGTTTCATTTTCTTGATGCATTCCAAATGCATTAATCAGATGTCCTGAGAAAAAAAGACGTGTATCCCCTACAGTGGATAACTTTGATTAATTTTTTTCCC
This sequence comes from Pezoporus wallicus, assembly GCF_028554395.1. Taxonomy (NCBI): domain Eukaryota; kingdom Metazoa; phylum Chordata; class Aves; order Psittaciformes; family Psittacidae; genus Pezoporus; species Pezoporus wallicus. The sequence continues at coordinate 529,757 of NW_026637098.1, read as the reverse complement.
CCATAGCTTTATAGTTCCTTCCATGGAAGAAGACGTCTCAGCAGGCATTGGGTTATGGATTTTGTGAGGGTCAGGAGCATACTAACCACATTCAGTATGCTAATTCCTGAGGACCAAAGAGCTCCAAAGGCTCACTGTGATAAGTACAATCCTTATTGCAAAAAGATGATATCTAAATAAAGATGACAAAGAGAAAAGAAAGGACAGAAATTGCAAACAGAATTAACAATTTAATGACAGTATTGGCTGGATGAGTCTATTTAGGAAGAGAGAGGACACTGAAGATAAGGATGTGCTCAGACAGAGCTGAAGCCACAGACTGACTCTGTAATCGTATCATTGCCTGTACTGATTTTCCAATCAAGGGTTTAGTTTTCAGTGCTGAAGGATATCTTATACTAAGAAGCTGAGACAATGAGGGGTTTGACAGAAGCTAGGGGTGTATCTGACTTGTGATGGCAAGCAGCTATCCAAAGCTATGTTCATATTGGCCTAAGCTGTAAGATGTGAACTGCTTTGTCAGCCGTCATATCCATTTACATTTACAAGGTAGGTTTTTAGCTTAGGTACTTCATACTCAATTGGTTTAATGTCAGTTTGGATCATCCTTTTTCATTATGTTCTCTTTCACAGTGCCAATACTAACTGGTGGTGTCAGCCACAGGTAATTGATCTCTCCTGTTTAAACTACAGCTAGGTTGCTCCAGATCACAGTGGTGAAATCTTGCAAAGCACATATTCTCTCAGAGAGCTGGAAAGAAGGAATTAGAGGAGGCAGTGACACATCATGAAAATGGCAAGACATTAGCTGCTCTAAAAATGTCTGGAGGCTTCTTCAGCAGCTGCATATTTATTTGGATCCTGTAAGACTGAATTCAAAGTCCAGATTTAGAAATCGAGTCCCCTGTTGAGAGTGCTTCTGGAATCACTGTTTCACAAATACAGGTAGACACAAGCACAAATTACAAGCTTAAGGCTTCTAAATCTTAGAATCAGAGAATCAGAATCATAGAATGGTTTGGGTTGGAAAAGGACCCTTAAAGCTCATCCAGTTTCAACCCCCTGCCATGGGCAGGGACCCCTTCCACTAGAGCAGCTTGCTCCAAGCCCTGTGTCCAACCTGGCCTTGAACACTGCCGCGGATGGGGCAGCCACAGCTTCTCTGGGTACCCCGTGCCAGCACCTCAGCACCCTCATTGAATGCTATATAAGAGAGTAATCTAGAGCAGGAAAGGCAAGCATGACAAATGTTTCAGAAGAGCATTCAGAGGCTCCCCTGTGTTTGCAGGCAATTGCCAATTTAATATGCCTTTGCTAACAGAGAATCCTGTGATCATAATTGCTGGGTTTCAAGACCTGAGAATTCCAAACGTGTCCCTAATTTGCCCTGTGCCTGCAGCCTATAATTGTTTTAATAGGGGTTGGAACTAGATGATCTTAAGGTCCTTTCCAACCCTAACTATTCTATGATTCTCTGATGTCGTAATGAGGACCTGCAGACTGTGGTGGCAGGTTTCTTCTGAAATGTAAGACACATGGGAAGGTTTCACATAAAGAAATGATTTTGTAGAAGTCTAGAGTACATGCAGAAGAGCCAGTCTGACCTCTCTTCCTGCCCAGCAACATGGAGCATTCTTTTGTGTGATTAGTGAGTATAATCTACTAACATTGACAGAAATTATGATGATTTTAATTTATAAAGGTAGCTAATAATAAGGAAAAGAAAAAGAAAAAAACAATGTCTTTAGACAGAATTATTCTGTCTAGAATTTCACTTTTTTTCTTTCCAGACAGCCACATATGGGCTAATCAGCCAAGCCTCCCTTAAGAATTAAAGGGAAGAACCAATTTTAAATCATGAATCATCAGACCAACTGTACACACCTGCATCATGAGCTGACTCATCCTCCACTCATTTGAGTTTGTTCGCTTGATTCCCACCAGTTACTAAGGGATTCTACAGTAATTAGCTATGATATAGGTGTTTGCAACTCTACAAAGAGTTTGTGCCATTCCTTAGCAGGAGACTGATTGCAAAGCTTAGATTCCCACCACCCAAATTTTCATGTTTTGTAGAAAGGGCTAAAGAGAAAACAGTCATGAGGTTACTAAGGAGAGAAAGCAAGTTTTTTATGTTTGATGCTTCTGGTCACTTGTAAAGAAAAGCCCTTTTTCCCCAGAAATTACACAAAAGTTCCTCCATAGAAACATTCTTTTCTCTCCTGTAAAGAATCCAGTTTATAGAAAATACTTTCCATGGCAAATCACTGATGTATTACCTTTGTAAAGAAATGGAAGGCACAGTCGTATTCCCTTTTGGGACAGGAGAATTTCCTTGTCTGCTAACTAAGCTCCCAGTGAAAGCATGGGTAGGACACCCATGTCTCCCAGGTAGTCAACCTCGGTAGACTAAAACTCCCCAACTCAGAAAGGAAGAAGTTGTTATCAGAATATTCAGTCTGTGTTGTATTGGCTTTAAACAGTAGAAGAGACTTCAGTAGCCAATAGCAATTACTCTCCACCAATTTAGGTTTACTCTAGATCATTAACTAGCTCTGCTGACTATCTATACCAACCTTTTCCTACGTTAAACAATGAAATCTGATTATAAGAAACTGATAGCAGAGAACAAATTCTGCTTTGCAGAGAAACATGTAGAGAAAGGATAAATTATATTGTGTTACTTCTTGGCTCAGGCTTGAAGCATAAGATCCAGGAGACTGTGGGGACTCTGTCTACTCTCCACAGTATACAGTGTCTGAAAAATAAGCCAGGGCTTCTATAGCTTTATCAGCAACTTAGATCCAAACCTTTCCAATAGAGCAACAAACACTATGCGATGGTCCTAGAGATTCAGGTGTTAGTTTTAGAAGACCTGGAACTGCAATTGCAGGTGCTTCAGTGCACTCATGTATTTTCTCAAAGCCATTGATGGGTGTGAGCTTCACCTGCATAGAGAAAACACTAGAACACGCCTAGCAAAAACAGGGACATGATTCTCATGTTGTTTGGACAGTTCAGATCGCAGGGGTAAGAAAAAATATTGGCAAGACTGCCTCAGAAGAGTCAATCTACTTATAACTCAGCTAAAGAAATGGTATCATGAACACAGCTTTAACAAAACCTTTTAATCAGTGGTTATCTCTTCAATCATCTGTTCTGACATTGAAGAGTTTTTCTCCACTGCAACCATGTAAGATGGTGCCATTTCTCATTTTATAGGCATTTCTTTAAGAAATGACAGCAAGATAAGCAGTTCTATCAAAACACTGATTAAGAACTTTGATGTCCCAGATGCTCGAACAAATCTGAGGGTTGTTTCAAGTCCTTTTCATCTGTGACCAGAAATTTAGTGTAATAGCAGCATATTCACACATTTACTGCTAATCTTCTGAATTCCAACTTCTCTAGACTAAAAAAAACAACATATGCTTTTTCCCCAGTCCTAGAAACACCTATTTTTTCCCAAAACATACAATATCTCATCCTCTGATTAAAAACCAATTAGATTTTTTTTAATTCCAAGAAAATAAGTTTACTGGTATAATTTTGCATTTCTCCTTCAGTTCTTATTGAAAGAATATAAGATAAAGGAAGTGTGAAATGAAGTAGGAATATGCTGAGACAGCAATTCCCTCCCCTAGTCGAAATATGTATTAGGTGTCTTTTAAGTAGAGTCAGACTGCAGTAATACTGCAGCAAAGCATAGACATTGCCAAGAAAATTGTATTGGCTAGTGAAGAAGCTATAAGACAACTTGTTTTTAATTGGGATCTAGGCAGCAGTTTGGGGCACTGTGTACATTAGTGAAAAAATCCAAGTTCTTGAAACTTCTAAATTAGTAAATTTTAATGGTCATATTTACTTGGTTTTAAAGGGAGTTTAAAATGGAACTATCCATTTTAGTCATTAAGCATATACAACTGAATGTTTTTCATAAGAAACTGCAGCTTTAAATTATGAACTTACTTTCCCAAAAATCCCTCATCAGGAATGTACATCCTGTTATAGTCAATAATATGTTACATTTCTTCTTCTTTATGAAGGTAAAGCCCACTTTGTGCTTTTCTGAAAGCCCCGTCATAGTCAGGCTTTATCCTTCATCTAGCACTAATTACCATTCATCAGTGCAAACAGAGAATAAAGGAGAAACTCGATTTAATCAGCATTCAGGACTATGAGTGTAAAGAATAATTGTGGAAATCCTAGGGAACATCTTGATGTGAGATTTTTTTCTCAAACCCTACATAAAGAACGGTTTGGAAAGGGAAATGTTGGTGAGGTTGATAGTTCCTCATTAGTAGTAATATATCCAAAACTACCAGCTACACCAACTGTAATCAGCGTTGTTCTTAAGTTGAGAACACAGTACTGCACCAGCCACTAAGGAGAAAAATGACTGCTGCAGCTGAACCTAGGATACCAACTCATCGTTCCCTTCCACAGCTGCTAGGTTGTCATTATCCTTGTTGGCAGAGTGAACACCTTGCTCTACAGATGAAAACCAATGAGGGTCAGCTGTTAGAAAAAGCATTTCTCCAAGAGCTTGACCAGTTCTTCCCAAAAGCAGAGTTTTAGAAGAACAACCAGCATGTGCAGGCACTAGGCAGGAGGATATCCATTGAGTCGTGTATGTGCTGTCTCTGGTAAGGCTATGGAGATCCAGACACCAGCAGATGTGCTCAACACCTTCTCATACCCAAAGATCAGCAGGATCTTCAAGCCAGCAGTAACACGGCTTTTTCCTCCTGTGCTACATGCCTTTTCTTTCAACATTTTAGTTATGATCATAACGTCAAAAGACATGCAAAGACTCTTCAATTTCTACCTGGAAAATAAAGGTTGTGCTTCAGGGACCAGACTCAGCCTTCAAAAACCAAATAGCCAAATGAGGTGAAGTGATATACACCTCACTCACTTTCCCTGACTCCTGGAGATAGTCTTTTGTGAGGGAAGATAGAGAGCTGCAACCAGGAAAAGGTGCTGGAGAGGGCAGGCTGTAAGAAACTATCAAAGTTGGCACATCACACATGTAAAAAGCACAGGTTACTTGTCATAGTGCTTTTTGCACTTCAAATGTTTAATTTTCCAATACTAGACAGAATTGTGAAGTAATTGGTGAATTTGTCTGAGGTGAGATGTATGTGTGCAGGGACAATGGAGAAGCTGTTATTTTCTGATGAAATAGCTCTTATTTTGCATGCTGAAGAAACAGAAGTCTGGAGCTCCACCATGAGATAGCCTAAAGCTTTGAAAATCAGATAAACTATAAATATTATTAGGTAGACTTTCAAATGATTTTGTTGAAAATAGACAGAAAAAGCAGGCATTGGTTCTGTGTTTCCTTTCCACTTTCAGATCTAATTCATGAATATTGATGCCTATAAGAAGCATAGTGCAGCCCAAGAGTCACCAGTAAACAGTCTCTTCTGGTGAGAAAGGAAGCTTGGTGCTAGGATACCAGGGCTTGTTTGAGGTGACATGATGCTATTACACCGGGGTTGTGCAGCTCCTGAAGTTGTTCATATTCCTTGGCTATTTCTGTATAAAAGCACTTATGAGAATTAATGGTGTTATTTCTCATAATAACCTGCAAGCCTGTGGGTTGCTCTGATTTAATCATACCTGTGTATTGCTTCTGTGTTTGCTAGGATGTGGGGACTTTGAAAAGTCTTAGTACAAGAAACCAAAGCCTCTGATGAGTCACAGCTGATTAGTCATAGGTGGGATTGGCTTCTAAAGGTTTGTTGCCCTCTCGAAGACCTGCTCTTCAAACTTTCCAGCAGTTGTCATGCCTTATCCCACGCCGCCCTCAAGAGTGGGAAGAACTCAGTGAATATCCACATAGCCCTCTTGCTGTCCTTTAAATCCAGCTCTCAAAGTACTTAGAGAAGAAGGAAATAAAAGTCCATGAGGTGAGTCCATTTCTGCATTACAATTGCTGTATTTCACAACAGCAAAAATATAAATTTTCTTATACCGTTCTTGATGATTTTCCAACATATTCTGCTTCGGTTTATGTAAACTTTCTGGGACAAGGACAATCCTACACATGCAAATTTGTATATTGCCCAACCAAACAGTGCTTAAGGCTCAGATATATATAGCAACAGGTAAAACACCACATTAGTATGGCACTGTTAAGTAGTGAGCATATGTGAATAGTATACACTTTAATGAAACCTGGACTAAGTATGGGAGCTGTATCAAATCTTGCAGTACATGAAGAATAATCCTTCTTTTCATGATAATGGCCTTAGCAGCTGATCAAAGAACTCTGAGTTCAAATAATGGTGCAAAAGAACATCTTTGGTTCAAAAAACATCTTCACATCCTCCAGGAAAGAAGGCTTTGCTAGTGCCATCACTGGTGACAGGTTAGATTGAAACAGGGACAGCTGGACCTCTGAGAGAGATAAACATTTTCACAGTGTCTTCAAATAAGATTGTTTCTCCTTAAATTTCCTTCTAAATTTAAAACTGAGAATACTGGCTAATAAATAGGTGCCTAAACCTTTGATAGGGATAGAGATTCAGTTGAAGAATCAGGTAAATTACTTGGCAATAAGCCCACATTTAGTTTAATTAAACATATCAGCATTCTGTCAAGACAAGAGGCTGCTTGCATAGAAATGGTAGCCTCAGTTGCTATAGAAAATAACTTATTTGTATTAAAAAATACATGGCCATATATCCTTCCCCAATTATGTTACTGATGCATCTCCACCAAGGAGACCAAAGGTTCCCTTAGTGGTACTGGGGATGTCTTGTATGTGGAATAGCTGATGATCTGATGTTCCTTATGTGGGATAACTGATAAAAACCATCATAGCTTCCTCTGCCACATATGCAGACATAAGGAGACCCATGTTAAAACAGCTATGGTTTCACATTGAGCCCACTCACAACTCATTTACAAGCAGTGACTGTGAGGTTTACAAGGTAAGCATTGAAGGTTTGAATACAAGAGCTCCATGAAAATCTGGAAACTACCTAAGACTCTGGTGGATCCTGAGTTGAAATAAGATTGGATATAAGAAGGAAATTCTTTCCTGTTAGGGTGGTGAGGCACTGGAATGGGTTGCCCAGTGAGGTTGTGAATGCTCCATCCCTGGCAGTGTTCAAGGTCAGGTTGGACAGAGCCTTGGGTGATATGATAGCATAAGGTGTCCCTGCCCACGGCAGGGGGGTTGGAACTGGATGATCTTAAGGTCCTTTCCAACCCTAACTATTCTATGATTCTATGATTCTAAGCAGACTTGGAAAAAGAATCCATAAAAATATGGAGAAATTATTTCTGACTGCTGGAGACACAGGGAAGGAGAGATGTGTTATATCTGACCTCAAAACTCTACGAGAAACCTCCAAACTACCAGTATGTGCTGGTAGCTCTTTTGAGTTAAATGTCCTGTAAATAAAGTTAATTCAAACAATAAACTAAACTATGAAATAAGGCTGCAAAATGGGACATTTTGAAAATTCTCCAACTAGCATTGACCGGTTATAAATCACAGCAGGATACTTGAGTGGCAGCTGCTGATAGCCTTTTACTTTAGGTAACATATATCCCACCAGGGGTTTTTGGAGTTGGAGCAAGAACAGTGTTAGAGTGATTCATAGGCAACATCATTCATGCTTGAAGTATTTCAGGCATTTGCCAAACTATGAAGAATGATTGTATTAAAACAACAACAGACTGAACCAAGAAACAGACAAGAACAAGACAGGTGGGCAGACTATCAAGACCTTCATCTCAAAGATGAACATGAAGAACTTAAAGCTTGACTTATATTTGCAAAGGACAAATAGGACTTTACTGTCTGCTGTAAGAGCAAACCTACTGCCATTAGGGATGTACCTGCAGAGAGTCTGGGAGCACAGCATTTTGAAAGAACAAGTGACACCAAGCAAGGGCCATCAAGATCACCAGCAAGGTCAAGTACTATTGGCTTTTCTATAAGAAGCAGAGAGAAACAGTATGTAACTAACCACAAATCATTAACAACGCAAGGTATTTCAGTAAAAAAAGGTAAAGCTGGATCATTAAGATTCTAAATAAACTGTTTGGGGAGAGTTAGTTTGCTTGGTTTCATAGATATGGGAACATTTCAGAGATTGGACTGGCAGCTGGTCAGGACTATGCATGGGCTGAGGACTAACTGATGGAATCTTATTTCAAATGATGTTCACGTTTCTTGGGGATAGAGTCATACACTTCACTCATGAGAGAGAAGCAACAATATTATTGTTATAATAAAGTTCAATGCTAAATGCGACGCAGTTTTGTCAAGATTTGATAGCCAAATATACTTGATTATTTACTCCATAGAGGACAGGGTGAGATAAATACGTCTTGGAGACCCACTCTTTGAGTCAGGAGGTTCAGAAAGGACCCCCTTGTGTTCTAAACTCCTCCCAGAGAGGAGTCTAGGTGAGGTGTGTCCTTACAGGTGAAAAGGAGCCAGACTTCTCAAACAGGCACAGTGCAAGGACAAAAAGCAGCAAAGAAAATTCCTTTTAGACATTCCTTTTAGGGAAATGTTATGAATTTCAGCAATAGGTTGGCCATGGGAACAGGTTCCCTAAGGAGATGTTAAAACTCTACCCTTAGGGACATGTAAAACTTAGCTGGGCAAGGCTGAAAGCAACTCAGTCTGTCTCTGCAGCTAGCTTTGTTTTGAGAAAGGTTTGACAGGGATGTCCAGATGTTCTTTCCAAGCTGATTGTTTAAATTCTGTGTATGAAGAATGATGTCATACAGAGGGAGTATCCATGCATTAAATAAGCTAAAATTAATTTCCCTTTAGTTACATAGTTATTCCCTGATTAATACTTCTTAAAACTCTACTTATTTGAATACCCTGCAGTTCTAACTTCGTCCTTAACTCCACTTTCCTAGTTTTATTTTGCTTAATTTTGGAATTTACTACAACTTTTTTTTTTTTTTAATTTGCTGTTTCTACTTTCAGCCTTTGTGCCATCTTAATTTTGTTTTCTTTGAGAATTAATGAAATTTAGTGAGTTAATCTTGGTTTTTAATGCTTCAGGTAGTAAAAAAGATTAGACCGTTAGACAATGTTATTGATGCCCAACACATCTACAACACAGCTATGGAGAAGCAGTCCCAGGAGTGTTGTCACAACTGAAGGGAAGATTAAGCTGGGTCAAGTTGACTTGATTTTAGTAGAAAGAAGTTTCTTTTGGTTTTAGAAAACATCAGTAATGGGCCAAGCCAAAAAGTAAGACATTGACTTCTGCAACTGATTATTCCCTCTTACTCAAGAGGGGTTTGCATCAATCTGTTCTGCCTTTCCAACTTTTATACAGATTTCCTGTACGTGAAGTAGCTCCTTTTCTCCCCTAACAGGCTCAGTCCTGTGAAGAGTTTTTTCACTAATTTCCTGAGCATCTTCTATTTTGCAGCCTTAATTCCTCAAAAGTGCTTTATTTTCTCTGAAAAAAAGAGCTACAGCAAGAAAGGACAACCCAGAATGAGTGTTCAAGAACAGCAAAGAAGTGAAAGGGATCCTTCAAATTCTTTTTAATACTGCCTATGCCACAAGAGAAGTTAGTAACAAGACACAGAAAACCAAGTTATATATCTCCATACGTGAGATCCATCAGCCAGCTTCATTCTGCTTCTGTCTCTTGTTTAATATGCAAGCCCCAAAGATGGTTTACCTGAACAAAGGGAAAGTTTGATATAAAAGTTCTGAGACTGGATGACTGCTCAAAGAAGCCTTGAAATCATTAGTATTTCTGTAGTTTCTTTGACTCAAACAAGCCAGATGGATCTTACTTAGATCAATATCCATGAAGGCAATGGTAATATTGAGCTGTTACAGTTTTGCTATGGAATTGTCTCTTATTTATTTCACTCACTGAAATTTGTAAGCCCACACACACAAGGATTAAGCAGTGTGAGATATCTGAATGGAGAAAACCAATCCAATTTACCAAAAACAGCTGCTGGTTATGGTTGGACCACAGAAAATGGATGGAACAGGTTCACAAGTGCTTGAAGAAATTAATGTGTATCTGAAAGGACTTCCAAGTCATGGAGGCTTCACACAGCAGGTGAGGACCAGAAGCTCTTTCTCTCATATAGTCTTTGAGTGCACCCTACTGAGCCTTTCTCCTCATGATGTGAGAAATTAAGAACTTGAATAGCTGCTGCCTATGCTCTTCTCTAGGAACTGAAGAGGGACTCTTAAGTCTTCAGGGGAGTCTTCCCATGAAAACAAAATCCATACTACTGATCTCTAAAAGGATCCTGTTAGGATGAGTACATCATGTGTTTGCCAAAGTCAGCAGGACAGGTACCGAAGATCTACAAGTTTCCATTCCAGTCTGTGCTTCTAAGTAAAAAAGCTACCTTTCCTGACCCACGAGAACTCTATGTGGCCTTCAAAGTGTAGGCAGTGATCCACTTAATCTGCAAAGTGAGCATAGACAAAATTCACCTGCCATAACCAACTCCATGAGCTATATAATAACTGTTTCAATTTCTTTTTAAACAGACATATTCTAGAATAGAGTCATAAGCATGTAATAAGCTACATTTAAAGGCTGACTGCAACTGAAAATACAGGAATGAAGCTGCTGTATTTCAGTAGTTGTTCTCTGAAGACCAAGAAAAATCAAGTCAAACTGAAGGAGGCTTTCAGAAGGGCTGGGAGGAGGTAGGCAGACCCAAACCCCACCATGGGAAGAAACAAAACCAACTTTGTTCATTGAGTCTATGAAACTGACAAGCTGAATGGAAGATCTGATTGCCATCCATAAATGCACTGGGCTAGAATTTAAATCACTAGTGAAATTAAGACAGGGTAGGAACAAGAGCAAACATGACCAGTAATATATTTGGGTTGGAAATTAGTAAGTTTTTTGCTATTTTAGAGCAATGAAGTTCTGGAACAGCATCCCGTTAGGACTTGCAAAAGAGAAATTAGTTTGCAAAAGATAATAAACTAGTAGGTCTTGCAGATCCCCTGAGAACTGAGGAAGATAGGCATAACATTCAAAATGATCTGAACAAATTAAAGACATGGTCTGAAATAAATAGGATGCGGTTCAATGCAGGAAATTACAAGATACTGCTTGTAACTGGGAATAATCAACTGCATTGAAGCAAGATGAAAAATTCCTTGCTACAAAGTTCCATAGAAAAGTAAACTCTTACAAGTTATTCTGCAGAAAAAAGAGTGGATAAATGAAAGCTCCTTACCAGGAGAGCCCACACTTCTTACCAAGATGCCTACAACATTGCTGTCAGTGTATATGTATGTGAAGAAAAGCATCCTGCTTTTCTCAAGCACCAGAAATATCCCAGTCACAGTTCAGACACAATAACTGCAGAAGGGTTCAAAGTCTAAAACATGAAGGGTTCAAAGTCTAAAAAAAGGCAATAAGAATGCTGAGAGTTTTGGAAAATGGAGCTTCTAAATAAAAAGCCAGTGAAGTTTAGCTTGAGGGAAACAGCAGTGCTTCAAATAGATGTCGTCAATGTGGGGTTGAAAAACATGATTGATTTTTTTCCTCTGAAGTTAGGCATTCTGCTGTTATTAGTTTATTTGGGACTTGTGGCAAGCAAACATTTTAGAAAATCTCAAAACAAAAGAGCAAAGATTCTTCATCCAATTTTGCACATCATGGGCATATTTCTTAAGACTGCATTCATGTCGCAAGTAAGATACTTCTGGAGTTATATCTGGAGTAAGGTATCAAACTTTTTATATATCAAAAAGTAGCACAAAAGTAATAACTAATAGATTCCCAGAAACCGAACAGTCATCAGTAACAAAATCAGGACTGGTCTCATGCTCTTGTAAGACCCCAGCTGGACTACTGTGTACAACTCTGGGAGCCCAGAGTGAGAAGGACATGGTGCTGCTGGAACGAGTCCAGAGGAGGCCATGGAGATGCTGAGAGGGCTGGAGCAGCTCTGCTCTGGAGCCAGGCTGAGAGAGCTGGGCTGGGGCAGCCTGGACAAGAGAAGGCTCCTCAAGGGGAGACCTGAGAGCAGCTCCAGTGCCTAAAGGGGCTGCAGGAAAGCTGGAGAGGGGCCTTGGGACAAGGGATGTAGGGCCAGGCCAAGGGGAATGGCTTGAACCTGCCAGAGGGGAGACTGATATGAGCTCTTAGGCAGAAGCTCTTCCCTGGGAGGGTGCTGAGGCGCAGGCACACGGTGGCCAGAGAAGCTGTGTCTGCCCCATCCCTGGCAGTGTTCAAGGCCAGGTTGGACACAGGGGCTTGGAGCAACCCAGTCTAGTGGAACTGGATAATCTTCAACCATTCTGTGATTCTATTTATTTTGCTACAAAACAAAAATTCTACACAGTAAGAAGCCATTATTAATCTTCCTCTGTAATTTCTAATCGATAATATAATGTAAAATTCTCAAGATGTTCAGTGGCGTGGTGAACAATTACCATAAAGCAAAACCATCATGTGTAATTGACTTCTAAGTTCCTATGCTAATGGCAAACCTGCCTCTTGGGGTGTTATAAATATTGATTTCTCATGTAATATCTCCTTCAGTTTTTTCGTTTGGACCTTCCAGTGTTTTTTATTATCACAGTATTCAAGTATATGAGGACATAAACTTATTGAAGTTCTTTTACCATTAGGAGGGGAATTAGGCACTGAAATAGCCCTACAGGAAAACATTTCCATTTCTAACATACCATCTTCTGACTATGAAAAAGCCTGGAAGTTAATCAATGATAATAAGAATAAATTTGAATTTAGAATGATGACAGCAAGAAGTACTGTTTTTTTCAGTAAGCATCAGTAAATACGCAGAGCTTTTCACTTTTGCTCTGTTTTATTTGTTCAAGCAAGTAGGTCATGGGGAAAAAAAAATCAAGTATTAGACAAGGACGGGATCACGGCGTGCAGATGGTGTCACACCTTGTATCTTTCCCAGCAATCACATTGTATTCAAAATGTAAGCACAAATGTAAGGAGATGTAAGGGCAATTCTGGCCCCATCAAAAGCGATTTGTATTGCAATTGGCATTGTGGAGCTAAAGTCACAGTGCTCTGCCCAGTGTGAAAGTAACAGAGGTAATTTGAGTAGTAAAAAAATCAGCTCAACCTCTGAGAATTAAGTATGCATTAGAGAATACCAAAGGGATTGACAGATAATAGGATTAGAATGACTCACAACGGTAGAGCTTATTAAAACTTTGTATTCCACCCACATAAAGTGGCAAAAAAGCTTCTTCATGAGGGGTCCAGAACGTTTGCACCATTAGAAATCAAACAGCTTTTTTTGTGTCTTCTGCAAAACTTCAAGGACTTAGGCCAAGATACTCAAAAAATAAAGTGATTATTTCAGGATTACCTGTTTGCTTTCCCTTTTGCTTTTTTCACTCTTGTTTTTTGCCACTTCCTGGAAACAGTCTTTGCCAGCCCTTATAAGTATGCTCAAAGCTTGAAGAAGCTGGATGAGAAAAAACTATCCCAGTTTGAATTTGAGCCTAGCAAAGGTACAGTTCAATTCAGATTTCTTTCAGGAGCAGAACTATATAGAACATATACCAATGAGGGCCATGTTAAAGCTAGAAGTACCTTTAGGTGGCTTTCCAAACTCTACAAAATACAACCAGAAAAGTTCACCTTTGCACGCTTACCCTGTTCTTTATACTTGAATATTTCCAGCTAGAGAGTTTTGTCTTGAAAGCTTCATTACAGGTGCAATCTGTCATAAGCCATCAAGGTTTTTTCTAAGCATTGTTCAACACTTGATGTTCAAATGACTGCAGCTGGGTCTGGAGCAGACAGAATATTGGAACCTTCCTCAGTGCAGGAATGAACACATTTTAAAGCACTTAGTTTTCCAAAATTAGAATTGAAATTGGGAAAAGGTGGGCATTACAGATTCTACAGTCTGAAAAATTACAGATTAAACTGAATTTTTCTAATAGTAATGTGTCCATTGACGAAATATGTAAGTTCTTTTCCAGGTCCTCAAGGTTTTGTAACAGATTCCTCTCTGCAAGGTATAACTGTAGACACAGCCCACTGGGGGAAAAGTGCACCATGCAAAATGTAGTTAACAAAGGAGAAAACAGAAAAGGACTAGAAAGGAGAAGAATATAGTGCTTCTGGAAAACAGGTTCTGAAAGGCAATAATCACAATGACGTTACTCATGAGTTTTCAGGTGCCTTGCAACAAAAATCAGTTGATCATTTCAAATTGAACTATTTTAGCGTCAGTCACATTGACCCGAAATACACAACTTTAGTACTCGGTTAAGAACCGGGAAATTTTGGTTAGAAAAGTGAAAGTTTTCAACAAAAGTACATTTTTCATGATCTGTCATTGGGGGAGGGGGGGGGGAACCTCAGGGAAAATCCTTGTTAAGTGAAGAAGTTAATTCTTCACTTTCTAACTGAAGAGTTCTCTAAAAAGAACCTTCCAGTACTGGTCCTTGTTGAACCTTTTTCCTGTCATAACAGGATAAAATACAGCTGCATGCATTCACCCTAAGGCTTCCTGGGAATGCCTCCCCTGTTTTCTGCTATTATGTGGAAAAGGAAGAGAAATGACTGTGCACTTCAGGAGACATTTTTGATGTACTTTGTCTCTCACTTGCGAAAAAAGGGTGGTTATGATCTGAGCAGCTGCTTATACCTTGCTTGTTAGTTTGCTTACTTGGCATTGCAAGGTTGTTTCTGCCCTTTTTTTTTGGTGTTTTTGGTTTGGTTTCAGGAAGGAATAGCTCATAGAGAACAAAAAAAGATTTAAAGTGTATTATTCTCAGAATACCCAGTTCCTGAGTCTGTCATCTTTTCCTTGCTGAGGGCTGTAGAGAGCATTTAGTGGATAGCATAAGCACACACTTTAGTGGTCTTTATAATAAAGACAAAAAACCTCACATGGCTGCAGGCTGTAAGAAATGAAGTCTTAGATTTGTCTGGACTCCTCTTACATGTTGATTTGTAGCTGAAGTCTCTTAAGAGGGGTACTGTGCTAAAGGTATTTGTGCACTGTACTAAATGTTTTAATGGGGATTTTATTGCACTATTAAACTGCATATATTATATGCTTATACTATATATTGCATTTATATACATACATCTATATAAAATAAAAACACAAGCTGAGAAAACAATAAACCCTCAGCTTTAGAACCGACTTTGGTTTCAGCTCCAGTGCTCAAGATTTTGGGATGAAGTCACTCTTCAATAGTGGTATTGAGGAGTGTTACTGATGAAATTAACCACATTTCAAATCTGGCAAATGTTTTTAGATCAAACACCACAGGAATTAAATAGAAAATATTCCAAAATATGATTGCTACATATTATTATTTAACCTTCTTAATTATGGTGAGGACACTTATTATTTAATTGCGGTGAAAATGTTTGATGGTCTGCCCCTGTATCCTTCCAAAACCAGCTAGTCAGCTATGGATGTAGAAGACTTGAGCAGTAGTGGACTGACATTCTGGAGTGAACTTAATTTATCCTGTCTTTACTACTCTGTGTTTGTTTAATGCATTGTAGAGCTTGCCCAAGAAAAAGAAGTCACATGAAAAATCTTAACTTCAGTGAAACCTGACTCCAAAGCAGAGCAATAGCTATTGCCCATAGATTAGCACTGAATTTTAACAGGCACGTAGATAAAGAAATAAGGTACAAATGAAGTTGTGCTTCATTGTTTCCTTTAGTTGAAGCTTCATTTATATTCCAGCCTAAAGGATGGATTGTAAAGAAGAGATGTCACTCAAGTATGTAACATGCTCCATAGGGTTTGTTTGTGGGGAGTGCATAGTACTTATCAGTTTATAACAGTGTATATAACCAGCTACAATACTAATAAAGTCAAAGAAAACCATCTGATAATGAGTATAGAAAAACAGCAGTTTAATATCCCAGCTTGCCAAACCTACTTACAGAAGGTCATCTGAGGTGATTAATCACTTTTAGGACTTCTTCCCTCTAAGAAAGGAATAGAATTTCTCATCAGTTGCCTTTAAATTATGGCCAGAACCGTTCTGAGATAACTGAGATACAATTACACACCTTTATTATTATTTATACCTTTCTTAGGCTCTTTAATTTCAGCTCAAACATCTCACATTTTATCTTCAGAAGCCTGAGTCATTTCTGCAGCTGCTTCCAAGATTTATACCTTTCCTGACACAAACAGCCCAATTTTGCCTCCGTGAGAAGTAAGACTTACACGGAAACTGACCTCCAAAGCATACCTCATCTCAGGTTTTAGACATGTGGGGCTTTCACAATCTTTCCTCTCCCTACCTTGAAGACATCATTTTGTAGAGACAGTTGGGAAATCTGTCAGTAAAAACTATCCTTAAAAAGTTTTGGTTCATGGGAGAGGGGAAAGGATTTAAGAGAAAGGCAAAGATATGCTTTAAGACAGAATCAGAATTAGCTCCGTCAAACTCCTGAAGATTCAGTTTCTGGAAATAGTTGAATTCAATAATTAAACATTTCATAAGCACGTTATAGTAGTTTATAGTAATATAAATATAGTGATAAAAAATATAGTAGTTAATAGTGATATAAACTATATAAACTAGTTTATATAAACTAATTTATATAGTTTATATCACAATATATATTTATATCACTATATATATTTATAAACTATAAACTATATAAAAAAATATAGTGATAAAAATATGGCCAATTGGGAACTTGTAGAGAACAAATTATGCTAAAGTAACCTGATTTCCCTCTCTGATCATTTAGCCTGTGTAAATGGAGAGAAAGACGAAGGGGCAATAGATCTTAAAAGTTTTTCATACTTCTCTGGTAAGAAGTTCTCAGACTGAAGAATATGGACAATATTTTACATATAAATGAAAAAAAAATACTGCCTAAAAACTTGGAGGAGAAGAAAAAGACATCTTGTTGCATTTCTGTAAATGGGAGGATGTTTCAAGGGGAGGTCCTGAAGAACCTCCTTTTCTTAACCTGGCTTTATTTAGTATTTACATTGGCATTGGTGACCACTATGGAGAGACAAAGTATCTCCACCTGATACTGTTTGCAGCTAATAAGTTAGGAAAAAACCAACTTGAAAATACTCTGGAAACCAGAACCAGAGTTTTAAGTCGCCTTGGTTAATAAGACAAAAGTTCAGATATCCTCATGGTGACATGCAATTAAAAAAATACGCAGTGGTATCAGAATTAAGCAAGTGAAATCCTGCAAAAACGGGGCCTTTAGAATTGTCCCTTCTACAGCCAAAATAGAATCAACATGGATCCTGCTAGAAATAAAAAGCAAAATTCCAGCCCAAACTATGTTAGTATAAGGCAATTATTATTCTCTATTTGTACAGTGATGGCCTCAGCTGGAATACTGTATTATAATATATTGTATTAGGCATTGTAATTGCAAATTTAGTCAGACTTGAGAGCTCAGAGAACTGTCCTAAAAATGAGAAGAGTTGTAAGAGCATGATTCACAGAGCAAGGTTTGGAGGAACTGAG
Organism: Pezoporus wallicus; assembly: GCF_028554395.1. Classification (NCBI taxonomy): domain Eukaryota; kingdom Metazoa; phylum Chordata; class Aves; order Psittaciformes; family Psittacidae; genus Pezoporus; species Pezoporus wallicus. Next base: position 512,284 of record NW_026637098.1, on the reverse strand, counting down.
TTTGTTTAGTCTAAAAAGGAGAGGATTAGCAGGAAAATTTCAGGGTTTTGACACATGAAATACTATCATACAAATGAGAATCCTCAACATTCCCAAGTAGAAAGCGGATGAGAACAAATCAGTGTCACAAGCAAAGGATGCAGTGGTAAGAATAGCAAAGAACCCAAAAGTACAGTGGTGGTAAAGTAACTCCAACAGTCTGAGGAGGGTTAAAGTACCTCCTTTACCAAAGAGCTTAAAAGAGACTTGGCAAACATGTCAGTAGACCCATCTCTTCTTGCTTCTTCTCTTGGAGGTGACAGCAGGGCTAACTGACCACACAAGGTTCCTTTAGACCTCATGTGTGTTTGATAAAAATAGGCGTGAAAGCACTCAATGACCAATACTGGACATCCTTACCCTGCATGTCATGTACTCACTAGTAGGATGGTATTGGAGAGCTGAGATCTCAGAGCACAGTACAAGCAGCAATCCACTGAGCAAAAAACATTCAAAAGTTTCTGTTACTCCAGAGTCAGCTTTTCCAGGAAGGCAGTTTTGAACTTTTAGCACTCATCCAAGCTCTCCATTTATCATTCCCTTTGAAAGCAGCATGCACTCTTCTGTGCTGTGGGGCCAGGATACGGCAGACCTGGATGCTAAAGTCAGATGTTAGACCCTCCCCACTACACAACTTCTTTGCTTGAAGGAGTGTGGGTCCAGATGACTTTCCCTTCTCTGATGATTCAGTCATGCTGATACGAGAGGGAACAGTGGGTCCCCTTCCTCAGTCAGCAAGCTCTGCTCTGGGCCTCTGGACATAGGAAGGAGTGAAATATCTACCTTGCAAGCAGATCAAAATTCACCTCCCAAGGCAAAGTGTCACCCAGGACCACTATGATTGATGAAGGCCTTGTAGGCTTTTGAAAACCCATATGTGAATGAGTAGATGCTTTCCCTTCATTAGTTGATGTAGTAGAGCTCAAATGTCTAAGATAAAAAGGAGACGTACCTATTTCAGTTATTATGTCAGGCACACTGACACATCCAGAAATTATGTCCTTTTTTTCCCCGAGATTGACCTGCTCAAAATGGAGTGAAATATTCAACATGAGTCAAACCATTCACTCAGAAGTTTCAGCTTTGAAAACATCATCCTTTCTTGATGCATGTTCAACATCAGCCAATGCTTCTTCTTTCCCTAACGCTTAATAGGGCACTCAATATATGAGCATTTTCAGTATGTAAGCAACGCACAATTCATCGGTGCTTAAATAACCCTAAAAGATGTTTGCAAGATTCTGCTTAGTGTAGTGTTTATTTATGTAAGAAATCCTAGACTGAAGAAAGGCGAAGTAACAGGAATGCAAGCCAAGCATCCAATGGAGGTTTTATTGGGAAGATTCTTCTGTAACAAAACCTTCGCTCAGATATCTGTATTCTGTACAGACAAAGTTCACTGCTTGACTGAGACAGCAAGAACTAAGGCATATATAAACCCTGAAATCACTGCCTGTGTACTCAAGGCATAGCCAACATGCTTTACTTGATATCTCTGCAATCTCTCACTTTGCACACTCTGTTGAAGAAGACATTTAGTGGAGAAACAGGAATAGAAACTGATCCAGCATGAGCTAAATCATGCTTTGGATGATACAGGAAAAAAACCCCACAACTATCTGTTTCTCTTCATGAATCAAAGCTACAAAAAGATATAGCTTCCCACAGTGAATTCACCCCTTTGACCTGCCACTGAAGAGCTCTACTGGGACCCTTCCTGACCACTTCTTGCCCATGGAAGCAATTGCAGAATTTGATGGTTCAGCCCCATTAGTGAACTGCTGCCCCTGAGAGCTCTGGAGAACAGCACGTACTCTTGCCAGCTCAGCCCCTGCACTAAACAGAAAGTCACCATCATTTTAGCTGCATCTTTCCCAAGTTCTCCCTTTTGTTTTATATGTTGTGCTTTTCTCTGAAAGATAAGCATTCTGATAGCCAGCAGACCAAGTGCTTCTGGATTTGCAAACAGCTCATGTAGACTGTTACCAATCCATTATCTAATGAAGTGGTCAGAAAAGTACAACAGACATTGGTGGAGGTAGATGCTGTTGCAGAATGGGAGTTGAGACATCTGTTTAAGATTCAGCAGGAGCAAAGAGGAGATATTGCACCAAAATGTGATGTCTAAGTTAAGCTGATGAGAAGTGAGAAGCAACTAAACTCTGAAATTCAGTATCTCCTGACCCTATTTGATTTCTACAAGCAAATTTCTAATGTAGAAAGAAAACTATCATTTGTTTTCTACAGATGTGTTTGAAAGGCTGTCAAATCCTTTAGTGTCAGCGACTCTCCAGCATCCTGTCAATCATAATGACCTTGAGCTTTGAATTGCTTGGAGTTCCTTTTTCAGTAACAGGAAGACTTTCTCTGATTTGGCCATTTCAACGTACTCAGAGGAATATGGTAAGAAGAAATATGTGTTCCTCTTGCCAAAGAACAATTATGCTGTCCTATTTTGCCAGGGGCTCAGGAGAAGAGGATGGAAAGGCGCAGCATCTCTGTTTGTACAGATTAAACTGCATAAACGAAGTTATTAGGATGCATTTTGCCATTCTTTTTCTGTCCTACAGAACTAGTTAATGGCATGGCCAGATTTTTATAAGATTTCTTGAGAGCTTTGGAGATTCACTCCATTTTTTTTTCCAGTTTAGGCTCTGCAATTGCAGATATTTATTTGTTGTACTTACAAAGAATAGAATCCAGTGTTTTATGGCAGGAGTAGCTCTCAAAAAGGAGACCTGAAGGTCCAAGTGGGTACAAAGACAAATAAAAGTCCTGTAAGTGTGACCTTGTGGCCATAAATGTCCAGCTTTATCCTTGTACTATCAAGAGGACAAGCAGCATGTCCAGTAATCCTTTCCCTCTTGTGCTGCATTTTTGACAGCGTCCAGTTTAGGGCCTCAAGGCAGAAGAGAGACTGGACTGTTTCTACGTAAATTATCTTCTGCATGTAGATAAGCAGAGATGTTTACTGTGTTTATCTTAAGCTATTATGTTTAAATGTTTAGCACAAATAAGTTAAATTTGTTTAGAGCAAATTCTCAGGAAATGACACATATCCTGTACTTCTATCATCTTTTCGTCTGTAAGTTCTTCAAGTTATATGAGCCATTCAAATATTTCTCAAGAATTCTCCATTTGTGTTTTTATGAAACATTTTTTTCTTCAAAATGCCTCCCATCTCATATTGCCTTACATTTTTTGACTAGTTTTCACTGGTTCTTGATTTTTTTCTCTATTACTGAGATTTCTAGAGATGTTCCCTTTTCCTTTAAATAATTTCTACTCTGACAGCTAATAATTGTGTCCTAGGATCACTGCCTTCCCAACACTCCAGCAATCTATCTGCATTTCTAATGCACTCAGCACGATACCTAAATGCCAGCAAGGCATTTAACCTTGTCATTCTACCTTGTCATTTTACCTAAAATTAGGTATTCTAATGTTTTCTCTTTGTTTTTTATTATTTTGATTTATTAGTGAAACCTTCTAGTTGGAAGCTGCCACTTCCAGGATTGGCTCTAAAGGTATTTTAAAAATACCAGAGATGGAAAGAGGAATTTTCTACTCCAGTAAGAGTTTGACAGAGATTATCCATTTGCCAAATTAATTGGTATTTGGGCCAGACTTGATTTAAAAGGTTCAGTTCATTATTTTCGAGGCACATTTAAAAAGCTTCTCATTAATTTAACTTATTGCATTGCTGTAGAAGAAAGATGCATTACAGGTTGTCTAACTCTTTGGCTAGATCCAAACAGAGCTACAACAACCTGTTACCACCTACAGAAACCTGGCAGGCACAGGGTTGACAGGCATTCAGGGAGTGTCTGTCAGTCAAAGTGATCACAGGCTCTTGGATGACACCAGGAGCAAGGAGGGGTCTTTAACCTTTTATTCCCCCCCCCCCTTTTTTTCCTTGATTTTGTGATCTAATATACAAAGAAGTCTATTACAAACAGGGAAATATTTCTCCTTGCCTAACAAGAGATCTATAAATATATGGAAAATAGATGACCCAGGGAATTACAGACCAGTCAGTCTCACCTCTGTGCCTGGCAAAATCTTGGAGCAGATTCTCCTGGAAGGCATGCTAAGGCACATGAAAATCAACAAGGTGCTTGGTGACAGCCAGCATGCCTTCACTAAGGGCAAATCCTGCCTGACCATTTTGGTGGCCTTCTATGATGGGGCTACAGAACTGGTGGACAGGGGTAGAGCAGCCGATGTCATCTACCTGGACTTGTGCAAAGCATTCGACACTGTCCCACACGACATCCTTGTCTCTAAATTGGAGCGACATCAATTTGATGGATGGACCACTCAGTGGATAAAGAACTGGCTGGATGGCTGCACACAAAGAGTTATGGTCAATAGCTCAATGTCCGGCTGGAGACCAGTAACGAGTGGTGTCCCTCAGGGATCGGTGTTGGGACCGGTCTTGTTCAACATCTTCTTCGCCGACGTGGACAGTGGGATTGAGTGCGCCCTCAGCAAGTTTGCCGATGACACCAAGCTGTGTGGTTGGGTTGATACCCTGGAGGGAAGGAATGCCATCCAGAGGGACCTCGACACGCTTGTGAGGTGGGCTGATGCCAACCACATGAAGTTTAACCATGCCAAGTGCAAGGTCCTACAGCTGGGTTGGAGCAATCCCAGGCACAGCTGCAGGTTGAGCAGAGAACTGATTCAGAGCAGCCCCACGGAGAAGGACTTGGGGGTATTGGTTGATGAGAAAATGAACATGAGCCGGCTTCAGTGTGCGCTTGCAGCCCAGAAAGCAACCGTATCCTGGGCTGCATCCAAAGGAGCGTGACCAGCAGGTCGAAGGAGGTGATCCTGCCCCTCTACTCTGCTCTTGTGAGACCTCACCTGGAGCATTGTGTGCAGTTCTGGTGTCCTCAACATAAAAAGGACATGGAACTGTTGGAACAAGTCCAGAGGAGGCCACGAGGATGATCAGGGGACTGGAGCACCTCCTGTATGAAGACAGGCTGAGGAAGTTGGGGCTGTTCAGTGTGGGGAAGAGAAGGCTGCGTGGAGACCTCATAGCAGCCTTCCAGTAACTGAAGGGGGCTTATAGGGATGCTGGGGAGGGACTCTTCATTAGGGACTGTAGTGATAGGACAAGGGGTAATGCATTCAAAGTGAAACAGGGGAAGTTTAGGTTGGATCTAAGGAGGAAATTCTTTCCTGTTAGGGTGGTGAGGCACTGGAATGGGTTGCCCAGGGAGGTTGTGAATGCTCCATCCCTGGCAGTGTTCAAGACCAGGTTGGACGAGGCCTTGGGTGCCATGGTTTAGTGTGAGGTGTCCCTGCCCATGGCAGGGGGTTGGAACTGGATGATCTTAAGGTCCTTTCCAACCCTAACTATTCTATGATTCTAATGTCACACAAGTAAAGATACAAGAGGACAAAACATTCATTGATGAAAATCCAAAAGTTAGCAGTAAGAAATGATTGTCTGTCTTTAGAGGAGATCACAAAGTAGAAAAAGCCCAATACGAATGTCTGATTAAGAGAATTAGTGAAATGACATATAGCAACAAGTCCAAAGAGATCAATGCCTAGCCCAAATCCTTTGGACAGCATAGATCTAAGTGATGCTTAGGAGGAAGATATGAAACTCAACCACAAGACAAGTATGAAATGTACAAAGAGAAATGAAAAAGTGGAGAACACCATAGAATCACAGAATCATCAAGTCAACCACATTGGAAGAGACCTTTAAGATCATCAAGTCCAACCATGACCCCAGCACTGCCCAGGCGACCACATCATGAAAAACTCATTTTACAAAGCATTTCCAATATGTGAGGAACAACTCACTCCCCTTTTCAGCTGTAGCCTATCTGAACACTATCTGGAAATTCATGAAATATGAACTTCTAGAAGCAAGGAAATGATATTGAATGTTGCTTAGAACGATAACTCTTTGGCACTGGAAAGAGAAAGGAGAGGATATTTTGGTTCCTGGGACTAGAATTCTATTTCTTTCTTATTTCCAAGGTATGTGGAGAAAAGAATGTTCTTGTTGGATGTGGGCTCTATCCTACCAAACTCATGAAAAACATAAAGTGTAAGAATGGGTTTTGATTGTGATCCCAGTGAGAGCTTTGGGGCTGTGGTCATATTGGAAAGTATGAAGATGAATCAGCCATACCGCTATTTGGAGCATTCAGATGAAAAAGAAAAAATGTGTTTAAGTAGTTTCTCCCACTTGATGACAAAGGGACAGCATATATTGGGGAGGAATGGGAAATACAGAGGAGATTTTAAACATCCCCACTCTACAAACCACAAGGGAATAATTAAAGGTGTGAAGGTATCACTGAGAAAAGGGAATTGAGTTTTAGAAGAACTATATATGACCTATAAATTTCACTGAATCAGAGACAAAAGTCACACCCACTCTAAATATATAGCCAATTATCTTAACATGACTTAAGCTTGTAACAGATAAGGTCCATCATCAGACATCACATGCTGCAGACTTATCTCATATAAACTTTTCTTTCCCTCCCCTGGTATTTTTAGGCCTTTAATCATGCAGAAGAAAGTTTTATTAAACTCCTATACTGTCTCAAAACTCCCATTCAAGGCTACTCCTGAACTGCACTCCATGGGATCCCGCCTCCCTCGACTTTCTCTTAGCACAATTTCAGTTCTTCTACTAAGCACAATCACAGATTCAAGGTGTTTCTTTTGTTCCCTCTGCTCGTGCTTGCTCAGGGACCATATTTTATTCATTAAAACAACAAAAATAGCTTACATCAGACCTCCTGAAGCTGGCATTGAAGATCCATTATAGCTCAAACTTCAAACAGAACCAGCCTCACCTATGAGAAAAAAAAAAGCTTTCATGTCAAAATACCTACTTTGCAATGTTTTAGTGTTTACCCACTGAGATTTATAGGTGCTATTTGAGCTTCTTGACAAGAATAGGTAATAATGTACATATTACTATTTAGATTTACTGCGTAATATACCAAAATAATAAAATAAAGCTCACTAATTCAACTACTAAGGCATAAGAGGTGGGTCCCAACAGCTCTGACTTATAAGCTATAGACTGCAATCTGTCAACACAGATCCTTACTTCATGAGGAAATTGTCCAATACAAAAATAAAGTTAAAAAAGTAATTCTTGAAAAGCTCAGTCTGGATAATCAATATCATGCACACACTACATCACAAGCAGCAAGGTAGTCTCTACGCAACTTACCAAATACTTCAAACTCAGAACTCGAGCAGAAGGCAAGCACATCCATGACTCCTTAGACCTACCAAAGCTATGCAAAAAGACAAAGGCACCAAGGTGTTTTTCTAGCTGACAAAAAGCCAGCTGAAGCAGAAAGACTCATCAGGGACAATATCTACTATGGCAAAGATCTCTGCAGGTCTTCTTGTGGACTTTGGTGTTGTTTGGAAGAGATCAGAAGAGCTTTTTGATTTGCACTGCTCAAAACCGCAATACCAGGTAGTCCTTCAGAGTAGCTCTTAGGTGCTGCCTTCACTTGTTTCTTCTGTTTCTATTCATTTCAGCTTCCACCTTTGCTTTGCCAGCTTGAGTTTGTTGTTTCAAAAGAGTTCTGCTTAATTAACTAATGTTTGCAAAGCAGAATATGTGGTAAGTGCTATTATAACTGTGGCAAAACCTCCTGATTGAGATTCAAAGCACAGCCAGAAACAGCTGCCAGGAAAAAAAACCTCTTGTACTGCTGATGTCCTAACAATGTAGATAACACTGGATACAAATCCATCAGCAATTACTTCTTCCTTGACTCACAAAATAAATTCTAAATGCTGTCTCAATAACATGATTTTCTGTGTCTATTTTTTGTCACCAGATCCATTAAGTAAAGGCTGCTATTCTGCCTCCTTGTATGCTTTTCATCTAGTCAGAGCAAGAATTTAGCCCAAGTAAGTGTAATCAGATAGATAATTCATTTAACAGCTACTTGCTGCTGTAAACTCTTGCCTGTTAGAACAATTATTCCGAGACAGGCTTTGTCATTGGTATACAAAGAATGAGCTGGACCAAAAGCCCAAGTTGATACAAAAATCACTGTCTCCAGTTACACTCACTCATACAGACTGTCACCAGCAGAACTGGTCTATTTATATTTTCAGTACCAGTTAAGAAACAGGAAAACTCACATCATTTATTTGAGCATAAAAATATTAACTTCTTTCTTTTCTCCACTGTTACTTAAAAATTTATTGATTCAGTTCATTATTAACACCTTTCTAAATCAGAGGTTTCTTCCTGCAACTGACCTATGCTGAAATCCCAAAAGTAATCTGCTCAAACCTTCAGTCTTTTGTTAATCTCAATATTTGTGCTAATAGTTTCATGAAAATTGTATCATATATAAAGTTATTAATATATATAGCAGAATTCACCTGGCATACTTCTGTCTTGGATTCTTTCTTGAATCGCTGTGATACACAACTAATGAAATAATAATCATTATCCCAACTCTTAAAGATCTTTTCAGAAGAAAAATTAATTTTTACAGGATGCAACCATTCCTCCTGACCTTGAATTAAATTAGCTCTGTTTCCATGGGAGGCTTATTCTTTAGAATCAGTCATTCCTGGCTGCCTTTACACTTATTTACCATAGCAGCTGGAGCCTTCAATCAAGTTCCTATTATACGTTCAACTGCTGTAGCACCATACAGTAAAGAACAAAAGCACTGGACAGGCTGCAGAACAATTTCAGGATAACGTGTTTAAGAGTAATTGGTGAATGTCTATGTCAAAGTCATACGGCTTTTACAAAGGGTGTGCATAGACACATCCAAATACCTAAGCGAATTACCGATGGGTTCCCCTTTCTCTTTAAAATTATTTTCTAAGCTTGTAATTGCAATGCTTTCCTTGTGCCCTGCCTTGCACGCATTCAACATTTCTCTCTTCATCTGATTCCATCTAAGCAGAAGTGAATTTAACCCTTCTGATAATTCTGGAACAATCTTCACCAAGATAGAACTGGAGTCTTCCTTTTTTTTCCATGCAGGAAGATCTGAGAACCATGGATCTGAAAAAAAGTTTGGGTCCTGGGGTTTGTACAGTTGCTTTCCATATTATATTTCTGTTGCTGGGAACTCACACTGAGACATCATTATCTTCAGTCACATTTTAGATACTAAAGATTCCTCTCTGGTCTTGTCCCAAGCATGTCAGAGGGAGCTAGCGTGTGTGTATGAAAGCATGAATAAATCCATCTGCAAAGATAAAGAAAACTAAATAACTGGTATATGGAAGAACTATAACAAATATTTGCACAAAGCCTATATATATATAAAAAATACATATTTAAAGCCTTCAAACCTGAACTTTTCCTATTGAACCTCCAGTGAAAACAAGAACACCTTTCATATTACATGAAAGGCTCTGGGAATGCACCTAGAGAAAATGGAAATATATTCTCAGTGGAATCTCTTCAAACGCTGAGTGAAGAGAGCATCGGGGTTTTCAGAAGTGGCATCCGAAGTAGCTTCTCTCACCCCAAACTTGGTTCTAAGCTTTTGCAGCTTGAGGACTGAGCAGAGAAATACAGGCTTTTAAATCTCATGGTAAATTCTGCTATATGTTATTAATAATTTTACATATGATATAATTTTCATTAAAATGTTAGCTACAAATATTAACAAAAGACTGAAGCTTTGAGGCAGAATTCCATTTGGGAGAGTTTTAACTCCTACCATAGTCAGGAGCATATTATAATAAAACAATAAATCTCTTGAACAATCAAGAAATTTTTTACTAAAAGTACAGGAATAACAGTACCTTTAGAAAATGTTAAAAAATGTTAAAAATTGAGCATTTAACTCATTCAGTCCTGAAAGAAAAGGGACAAGAATTGGGTGTAGAACAATGAATTGCATCCCACAAGACAATAAAAAAAATGTGTTCAGTAATAATCTTTCTATGTTTAATGAAATTTCATCAGACATGCAAGCAGCTTGCACAGACAGACATCAATGAAAAGCAATAAAACCAGGAAAAAACCCTGCCCTTGGACAAGGTTAATGACTTTTTGATGCAATTGAAGTCAATGCAATTTATTCTTGGATCTATTATTCCCATCCACTTCTTAGTCAGATATTCATATTCCCCCCTCTTCTGAGATATTGTTTGGAAGTTTAACTCTCCTCAGTTGCAGTAGTATGAGAAATCAGCCTGAAGATGCATTCCTTTGCTGTTCCAACAGCCAGGCATTTGCTTTTTCACTTTCACCACCCAAGTAATTGGTAGGAAGCAAGAATCCTTGCTCAAGATCGTCTTGACCTGACTGATGTGCTTTCTGAGACTATCAGATGACAGACAGGCTGAGCTAGAAACCACCTGTAAGAAGTAACTCCCAGAAAAGGAAGATTAAGTGATAGAAAGCATCTAATATATATTCTCTGCAAGATTTTGTAGCCAGAAGAAAGCACGTTCTGAGCCTAGTATTGGGTATATGATCTGCAGGTTGTTTAGAAGTGTACCATAAAATCTAACTCTTTGGGAGAGATAAATAACACAACATTGGGTGAGTTACTTTCCTCTTGGTCAGTTTTCCCACTTACAAAACATCAATAATTATCCTTCCCACTTTGTGTTTGACCACTGAGCTCTGAAGAGGAAAAATAGGATTAGGCTAGGTTGGATGAGGCTTGGAGCCACCTGCTCTAGTGGAAGGTGTCCCTGCCCATGGCAGGGGATTAGAACCGGATGAGCTTTAAGGTCCTTTCCAACACAAATCACTCTGTTATTCTATGATGTCACCAACTGTTAGTGTTACACTGACACTGACTTCAGTGAAAAGAAAACACCTCCCTACATTCAGGTTGTTGAGTTACCTTTCAGAATCCATCTGATGTAATAACAAGACTACACATTATTAGATCAGAAAGCAGGTATGTTCTTAAAGACATGCAATTAAAATTGCATATATAGGATCAAGTGAAAAAAGTAATCATTGCAAGAAGGAATGTAAAAAATGGAGAACAAGAGATTTGATCAAACAACAGGTAAAAGAAATGAACGCAGTTAAGCAGCTAAAAGGGACAAGTTATGCATTTATTGTTGTAAGATCTTAAGAACAAGCATATAGAAAATCACCTACCAGGAAATAGCTTTACTAGATGTGACCATGTCTTGGAGCAAAAAGGGGCTAGATGGTCCCTTACAAGTGCTTTTAACACCATGCCCTGGGTGGTAATACTTGAAGCTAAATATAAGAAACATTCAGAATGCTAGTATTACATCAGGCTGCACTGAATCTCTAAATGGTTCACTCGTGCTCCTACCTGTCAATAGTTGAACACCAGCAGCTTCTGTTCTCTGCTCCACTTTGAAATAAAAATGCACTAAATATTTTTCATCTTAAGGTAAGTAACTTGGGCAATTCCAGAAAGCAAATGAATGCAACCTGCTCTGACTATAATAGCAACTTAGATGGAGATGTCTAAGGTGTCAGCAATATCTGACACAATCCTACCTTCTGTTTAGAAATATAGAAAGGTATGTGCAGGTAGTGAAAATGAAAATACTTTGAGGCTGGAAGGCAGATTAAATAGAAACAACAGCTAAAGATGCTGCTATTCTACTTCTCATAAAAAATACAGAAGGACTTCCTGAAGTATATTGTGGAATCACAAGGGGTTCAGAAATGGGTTATGAAAACCCTGGCATCCTGGAGTAAAAATTTCATAAAAAGAGATTGAAAGATTGTGTGACTGGAGAGACGGAGTTATGATGAAAATATATTAAGTTTTAAGAAGTTAGAGGAAAAGCTGCTTATCCTTCATTTTGCCATGTCCAAACACTCAAAGAATTTTCCATAAAAAGAATCTCCAGCTGATAATTGTCATTAAAGGAAGCACTGCTACTTGAAACCACTCATGGAACTCACTGCCAAAGTGTGACATTGATGATACCCGAAAATAAGTCTTAAACACATGCAAGCTATAATAATGATAGTTGCACTGATTGTTGCACTGATTGGCATCTGAAAAGCACTGTTTCTTTGAAAGAGATACGTCTAATTTTGCATCTTTTAGAATACTTGAAAAGCAACGCACACCTATCCCAGTTACAGTGGGTTTCACAGGTATCCTTGCATACAGATCATGATGGCTATCTGTGTGCAGATGAGTATAATAGACAAATTAGGATGTAGCCTGGGTTTTGCCTTTCCCTTTTGATTACCACTATGTAAAAAGCTCGTGGCCAAGTTCAACATCACTTGGTCTAACATACTAACCTGTCTGCCACCCAAAGCAATATCTTGCTTTGTAATGCATTCTACCCCTACAGAACTCTCACAGGGTAGGAAAATTATAGTAATCTAATCTATTTATGTTCTTCCTCTGATCACACTCAGAGAATAACCAGACAAAACTTGCTCAGGTACCCAAAATGAATGATAATAAGCAGCTGCTTAGGGCTTTCAGTTTCATAATGCTGTATTTCATGGGATGAAGGTCCTTCCAAGTTGCCTGTTTCTCCCACTAGCTATCAAAGAGTCGCCATGCCTTTCCTCCTCGACTTGTCTCACATTTACATTGTTGAATTTAAGTAAAAACTTGAATTGGATTAAATGATAATGGCTGGGAACTGATAGAGGGGAGACTGAGATGAGCTCTTAGGCAGAAGCTCTTCCCTGTGAGGGTGCTGAGGCGCTGGCACAGGGTGCCCAGAGAAGCTGTGGCTGCCCCATCCCTGGCAGTGTCCAAGGCCAGGTTGGACACAGGGGCTTGGAGCAAGCTGCTCTAGTGGAAGGTGTCCCGGCCCGTGGCAGGGGGAATGGAACTGTGTGAGCTTTAAGGTTCCTTTCCAAATCAAACCATTCTGTGATTCTATGATAATGGCAGTATCAATAGCAATTTAATTTACTAAGTGTGTCCGTTTGTACTAGCAAATATAATGCTGATATACCAATTTGCTTCCTGACACCTTGATATTCAAGCTATGGGTACGTCTATTATCACCAGCTTCTTCCTGGATTCAGGTAAGCTTGTTCTGTAAGCTTCATTCAGTCATCAGGATTGAAAAAGTTGATGAAAAGATGAAGTATTCCTTTTCTTCCACTACAGCCAGTTTCTCTTGGAAAATTACAATGCAGGGCCTATTAGGGGTGTGGGTGTTTTTTCCCCACCTGGTACCAAGATGAAAGCTTAAGAGCTTCAGCACAAGCATCTGAGAGCACCAGTGAGTAATGAGGTGAAACAGGGATGAGATAGAGGTCCTGCTGATATCAAGAAGTTTGAGTACCTAAGCAAAAAGGAAGACTTCTCCATGGTGATACAAGGAAACAGATGTCTGTTCATGACTGAAATGGTCATGGGAAGTGAAAAGCACCTATGTTTCTAAAAACAGATTTATAACAGAGGAACATTGCTCTGTATCTGAACAGCGGCACCCAAGCAGGCTGCCACCCAAATGTGCTTTCGGAGTGTCAGGTCAAGCCTTGGCATTCTTGTTTAAACAAGCCATGCACTAAGCAAGAGGAATGAGTCATCTAATTAAATGTTTATGGTGTGGAATCAAGCTCTAAAGCTCTCTAGTGATTTATATTACACAGATGAAAATACATTAATTTACAAGATTATGGAATAATTAATAACATTGAGTAAGTGAAGGAATTTAATACTCAGGAAGGCTTGTAGATGGATGAATAGAAACATTAATTTTTGGTAACTAATAACAAACAAGATGATCATTACACAGAAGCTATTTAAAACTTACCACACTTGAGCATTTAGAATAATTCTAGAGAAAGATCCAGTTACAAAGCCATCAGAGTTGCACTAAAGCTCAGACTGAACTTCTAAGAGCATGAACCCAATTTGGAAGTAGCATTTTCCTTAAGAATCAAATCACCGAGTTTGGCAGTGGTTTCCACTTTGATTTAGGATCTTTAACCTTTGTTGCTGAAGGATTTGGGTAAAGCTCTAGTAAAGAACAAGAACTACTTCAGGACAAGAAATACTTCAGAAGTTCACTTGCTATTTCAACTTGAGAATCTGTTTCATCACAGGACATCTGCAGTTCCTCAAATGCATATGAGACAGATCATTAAAGAACGTTATCTTTTATGAACTGGTAGAACATAAATGTAGAATTAGAAGAGGTGGAAAAATGTGTAAATAGCATCTAATGGCATAGCAGAAAAGATGCAGGTCATGAGGATTTTAATGTGTGCTAGAACAAATCTCCTGAAGGGTAATTTTAGTTACCATACATCAGGTCGCCTTGTCACCATTCACAGCTTTACTGCGAGACACAATCTGATAGTTTGCTTCAAGCTTCAGCTCTTGCAGTAATACATACATGAAAACATATTTCCTACAGTGAACTGTAAAATGACAATAATTATAACAAAAGCTTGGTGAATTTTTAATCATAAACTGTGAGCTTCTGAAAACTAGAACAGGACATTCTGCACTGGGCTAAATTCACCCCCAGGTGTCAATAACAATAAGAAAAAAAATCAGTCTGAAACCCAAATAGACAAGACCATATGTTCTGATCTCCAGCATCACAAGTATCTTACTGCTGCATTTGTCCCAGGACCATCCCATGACTATTTCTCTCTTTTTCTTTAAATGCAGCCTGAGATTAGTCACATCCTCACTGCATATTTTCCTACAAGCTTGTAACCAGTTTCCTGGAGAGCAGATACAATAGTGAGGAGAAAGATTTGAGCTCCTCCAGCTGCAAAGCTTGGAGTCCTCATCCCACACTGCTCCCTGGATTTATTGTGGTCAGTTGTACACCCTCAAATCTTACTTTCCTAAGAAAAACATCATAGAATCATAGAAGAGTTAGAGTTGGAAAGGACCTTAAGATCATCAAGTTCCAACCCCCCTGCCATGGGCAGGGACTCCTCACACTAAACCACATCATCCAGGGCCTCGTCCAACCTGGCCTTGAACACTGCCAGGGATGGAGCATTCACAACCTCCCTGGGCAACCCATTCCAGTGCCTCACCAACCCTACAGTAAAGATCTTCTTCCTTATATCCAATCTAAACTTCCCCTGTTCAAGTTTTAACCCATCACCCCTTGTCCTGTCACTACAGTGCCTGATGAAGAGTCCCTCCCCACCATCCCTATAGGTCCCCTTCAGATACTGGAAGCTGCTCTGAGGTCTCCACGCAGCCTTCTCTTCTCCAGGCTGAACAGCCCCAACTTCCTCAGCCTGTCTTCATACGGGAGGTGCTCCAGCCCCTGAGCATCCTCGTGGCCTCCTCTGGACTTGTTCCAACAGTTCCATGTCCTTTTTTATGTTGAGGACACCAGAACTGCACACAATGCTCCAAGTGAGGACTCATGAGAGCAGCACAGAGGGGCAAGATCCTTACACAGTCACAAAATACTCACTACAATAGAACAACAAATGTGATTAATGTCTTTGAAATGAGGGAGGACTGAAAATTCCACAAGAGCTTGCATGGTAGTACCCTTAGAAAGGAAGTCATTTAATAGCAATAAAAAAAATAAAGCAAAAAGAAACAGTTGGAGTGCAAGAAAAAAAATACAGATTTGCAATGTACAGGATACCCAATTATACTAATTACTTTATGCAAATAAGAGGGAAACACAAGTGTAAATAACAACGTTTCTTTAACAACACAATTATTTGTATGCATTTGCCTGTAGTTTCAAGGGACTGATTTCCAGGAATGAGTAAGCCTGAAGGGCTTTGTATTTTCTTCCAATGATGTAGATTTCTTCAATGCTTTCCAGTCCCAGCTTGATGGAAAACAACCTGGCAGGTCTGAAACCAAGCTTTGAATCTGATTAAATATTCTACCACTGGTATTGAATGCCTTAAACATAATATTTACAGTAAAGTATGTGAAAAGTTGTAAAGAGTTGCCTTTTCCCCGCCATTCTTTCTATACCTGGGATAAGAAACTTCTTGTAGTGGGACATACAGCCAAGGTGCTCTAGTACTAGAGCCTAGGTTCTGGTTTGAAATAATTTCAGGGATGTTGTAGCTAATAGGCTACATCATGATCGGCTAACCTAACATCTCACAGCATCTGAACACCAGGTCTAAACCAAGTACACTGTAATACAGAAGTCAGTTCTTCCAAACATCATTTCTTAGGTGACTGCATATGAAAAACTAGCAACCAAGCATCTAGCTCTTCCAATATTTTATAAGGAACTTTAGACTTAAACTATAAAAACAAATTATCTTATTATGCTATTATTTAATAATGAAACACTTTCTTTCTAAGAGGCTAAATAATAATGCCATATAAGCAAGATATGTTTTATTTGTATGCAACAATTCTTTGCTATTAGACAAGCAAAAAAATCACAGAAGGATTTCTTTGAATAAAATTACATCTCATGGAGATGGAAATCCTACTTTCAGCCTAGAACTCAAGAGTATTTTAAAAACTTTTACTTCTCCTTGAAGTTTGCAGCAAGAATTGTGCACTGAATATCTATGAAAGATCTGAGAATTATAAGCTGTTATCTACATTGTTTAACCTCATCTCAATGACATTCAGAAGAGATTTGTCAGTTAAAAATGTGATTTTTACTTCTTTATTTAACAGAGCTACTTTCCTTCTCCTTTGCTTCTAAGCTTAAAAGTACCAAAAGAGCTTAATTTTCTACCTCTTCCTAGAAGTACCTGATTTCTTATTAAAAAAACTCAAAAGACTTAGTTTTCATTAAAAAAAAGAGCTTAGCAACAGCTAATGTAAAAAGAGTGCAAAGTACAACAACAGCAAACAAGCCAAGCTTTACCTGCTCCTTTTCACCTTGCTTCTACTTCAACCTGTTTATAGCTTATCTTGAACACATATAAGGGGAAAAAATTAAACTATAGAAGGACTACTGTGATTGAAGAACCCATTTTTAAGGAGAAAAAGCCCTATTGGGAGGAGCTCTACTAATTAGCCAGGTCATTATAAATAGAAAGAATACCCACAGCTGTGTGTATGCTCTGTTGAGGATCTTTTCACTGTTTGTAAAGGTGGGGTAAGCAGAAAAGGAGTAGCTTTGTTCAAGGTTCTCTTATAACTAAATTGCTGGCCCTAAAAATAGTTGGATATTTACAGTGATTCAGAAGGTGTTAGTTGTTCATAATGAAGTGTGTTACTTTTAATTTTTTTTCATGCTAATTGAGGAAAGGAGAAGCTATCTGTGATATAAATAACTTCTTAAGCTGGTTAATGACTGCAATTTTTCTGTTAGTATGTTGCTCATAATATAATCTTAATAGTTTGCCGTATCTTCTTTTTACTACATAAATGCTTATACGTTATATGAGTTTTTTCTAATCTCTACTTCATTTGGCAGCAACCTATACAAAGTTAAATAGCTTGTAGCTTATTATCTTCTTTCACAAATAACATCCCTAAGTGTTTTTCTACTTGATTATTTGGTTTTGCAGTCCTGAATCCTAGAATGTGATAGGCTTTGTCAATATATGAAAAGGTACAATGTTTGTGTAGGACTTTTCCAGCTGTGGTTAGAATTCTTGAGGGACTTAAACGTTTTCCAATTTAGAAAAAGTTCTTGGAACAAAATAAGGAGAAAATGGATCTTCTCACCTTTGAGCCATTAGCTGTTCTGTGACCTATATAGCTTTTGTTGTAGTAGAGAAGTGACTACCTGTTAGTATCACAGGATCTGAGCCTAGAAATGATGCTTTTATGGTAGGAAGGAAGTATATTGCTATGTCTTTCTTCATCTCCTGTTACTAAGGTGAAAGACAAGCTGTAAAGTAGCTTTCTCTTATAGGCAAAATAAAAAACATTGAAACTCAAACTGTTTCAGCTACAGTTACATCAAAAATGTTGTTTTTCATCCAGTTGGCTTGCTGCAGGTCTTACTAGCAACCACTTTGTTAGGTGTGCTCCTTCCTTGACCTCATCTCAGGTTGTATCTAAGTGAATTTAGAGGCAAATGCATTTTGTTAATCTGAACTGTAAAAGTGTTTTGGAGTTTTTCTCCAGGATAGTTGTTCTCTCCTTCAGGAGATAATAAAGCTGCTCAGATTAACAAGTTCTTTTTGGAAATACAAATGCCACTGAGCTCTGTAGCTAAACTTCTAGTCAAGCCATCTCCCAGTACAGTTTAACACTCTTGTATGAATTTGCACATACATTTCTAGGCTCTGAGCAAATTTCCTGAAGCATCAAACTAGGGAAGAAGCTGAGAACACATTGGAGTAATGTAGAATTCATGGCTTATTCCTTTAAAGTTCAATTGAACAGTACTAAACACACTGGTGGTAGCAACTGAAGTAATCATTACCCTAAAATTTAACTTGGCATTTCACGTTCCACCCTTGGATGACTGAAAGCTATAAACCTGCTATATGGCTTTGTCAATAACAAAATCCTTTACCTGTTTTCAACTCATACAGGTTTTCCTCAGTATTAATGAGTGAGGGAAAAGAAAAGCCAAATTTCTGCTTACTGGCTGTAGGTAGTGAACTCAGTAGTGGCCTGTGTCTTATATACGATCAAATATGAATGTCTGCTGGGAGAGCCTGTGTCTATGGAGTTATGCAAAACAAGGTATCTGTAAACACTTTCCCATCAAGTTTGTCTGGAGACTTGACAAAAGTATCCCTTTGCTGATTTGGTGTTTGGTGCTGGGTAGTTCTGCCCTACTGACATTGAGATAACTCTCACCGGGTGTGAAGAGGGAGATTCAACTTTCTGCTCATGGCCATAATTTTGAGTCCTCAAAGTTATAGCCAGGTGGGTCAGTAACATGGGACTGCAAGTCTCAATTTTAGATGAAATTCAGCTGCCCGGGTCCCACTTTATTTCCAAATTCTCCACGAGTGTGTTTTCTCCTACTGGCAGGGAGAAGAATTGACCCATCTTCTGCTTAAGCAGGCATCTTATGTTCCAGAATGTATTGTTTTTCTGTGTGTTTACATTCAGTTTAAAACTATCTTGAGAACTGAATACAGAGGTTAGAGTAAGGTTATGTCTTACTAAGGTTTTAACTGGTCACTGATTCATCTGAATGCAAAGTGCTGGGCTCCCTGTGGATTACCGACTTGTCTAACTGCAAGCATAGAATTAGTTTTTTCAAAGCCCTTCAAGAAACCTGCATGTGGTGTTAGTGAGCAGATTGCAAACAGAACTGGCCGCCTTGTGCTCTGGGCTCTTCGTAATTGCTGCCTCTCAATGGTGGCTAGAAACCTTGTTTGCTTGTCTGTCAACACATCTCCTAAAACAAGGTTGTTGTGTGTTTTCAGAAGTGGGGTGACAGTGGGGAAACAGATGGTTTGTAGGAAGAAGCTGTCATCATTTGGGATTAGACAGTAAACCTGAAGAACTCATTTGCTAAACAATCTCCTTGGACCTGAGGTTTGTTAACAGCTTGTGTCTAATTTCCCTTCCTCTGCAGCTCTTCTGTGGGAGAAACTGGTTGGACTAAAGCTGGCAATCTTTTCTTTATAAATAAAATATTTGCCTAAAATTCTTGAAATTGCTGCATATTTGCCTTGAGTCGGGGGAGGATGTGTATTTCTCTTTGTGCTTGTTTTGTTTTGATGCCTCTCCCATTCTGCATTTGATTTCTTCTAACTTAAGCAGTTGCTCCACAACATGGCCCATCTGACTGTGGGCTTGTAATTCTTGGTTTGCTGTTTGCAGTGGTTGTAAACACATTATTTGCCAACAGTTCTCTACACAGGTGAAATTGCAGATCTCATCTTCCCTTCTGGAAAGGTGTTCTTGAGTAACCATCACAAATAATTCTGCTGACCACCTCGTTTTTAATGCGATTCCTTGCTTCAGCTAGTTCAGAGCAACTTTACCCATCCATACCACACCGGTCTTATCTTGTCCTTTTATAAAGCAATGGCAATATGTGTTTTCACAGCTCTCCCTTAGCCAGGTCTTTCCGTGGAATGGACAATAACATGTTCCATTTCTTCCCTCTTGTTTTGTCTTTCTTCTACAATGTTCTCCCACTCAAGGGCTAGAATTCACTATGGTATTTTCCAAACTTCTGCCCAGCAAGTGATGCCCCAGACAGGTTATCAGCATGCCCAAATTGTCAAAAATAAGTTTAGAATCATAGAATCACAGAATAGTTTGGGTTGGAAAGGACCTTAAGATCATAAAGTTCCAACCCCCCTGCGATGAGCAGGGACACCTCACACTAAACCATAGCACCCAAGGCCTCGTCCAACCTGGTCTTGAACACTGCCAGGGATGGAGCATTCACAACCTCCCTGGGCAACCCATTCCAGTGCCTCACCACCCTAACAGGAAAGAATTTCCTCTTTATATCCAATCTAAACTTCCCCTGTTTCAGTTTTAACCCTTTACCCCTTGTCCTATCACTACAGTCCCTAATGAAGAGTCCCTCCCCACCATCCCTATAGGCCCCCTTCAGATACTGGAAGCTGCTATGAGGTCTCCAAGCAGCCTTCTCTTCTCCAGGCTGAACAGCCCCAACTTTCTCAGCCTGTCTTCATACAGGAGGTGCTCCAGCCCCTGATCATCCTCGTGGCCTCCTCTGGACTTGTTCCAACAGTTCCATGTCCTTTTTATGTTGAGGACACCAGAACTGCACACAATGCTCCAGGTGAGGTCTCACAAGAGCAGAGTAAAGGGGCAGGATCACCTCCTTCGACCTGCTGGTCACACTCCTTTTGATGCAGCCCAGGATATGGGTGTCTAACTTTAGGGTGTCTAAATGGCAGGGTATTGTTTCCTGCTAAATCCTTGTGGTAATAACCCCATCTGAGTTTCAACTCTCTCTTAAGAGCTAAAAAGCTAGCTGCTTTCCCACAAGGCAGTGACTTGCTGATGGAGGCAAAAGCTCCTGTCATGGTACATGATGCTGTATAAATGTCAGATATTAATGCCTTGAAAAATAAATCTGAGTTTTGCCATGCTCTGCTTTCACACCATCTGCAGATCTTTCTCTCCCTTCCTCCTTATGTGGAAACCACAGAGGAGCGATGCCAAAATGAATGTACACCAGATTGATGGTCACTGTAATGTAAACGCTCGTCAAATGGCAAGGGGAAGTGAAATATAGTCAAGGACTTTGTGCCCTGAGCACTTCCTCTGAGGCCACATACCAAGCAGTTCAACAACACTAAGGAGCCCAAGCCATCAGCTATATAAACCCCGCATGATCTATTGAAAGAAAACTTGCTGGGCTTGCTCTTCTCAAAGTAGAAACCAATTGAATTCATTTAAACCAGCATGTTTTCACTGATTTTAACTATTTTCCCTAAAAGCCAAGTTGATTTTTCTAGTTTAAAAGGAATCTAGGAAGAGTACCTAAAATGACTGATATTTTAAATAAAAATTAAATTGGTAATTAAATCAGGCTATTGATGAAGTACCTGAATTTTGTGAATGAAGTGAAACCTTCCTATCAACAGTCAAAAATGGGCTGCTAGTCAGGATTCCAGCTATGTTCTGTTATTTTTAATGGAGCTGCTATTTCTCTGATAGAAGGAGATGATGTTACAGTCGTTAATTCCTGGGTACAAAACCAGGTTTCTCTTTGCCCTACAATACCTTAAGCAGGTGATAGATTAGTAATCATCTCCTCTTATCTGAGGCACTGGAACAGGTTGCCCAAAAAAGTGGTGAATGCTGCATTCCTGGCAGTGCTCAAGACCAGGCTGGACAGAGCCTTGGGAGCCATGGTCTAGGGTGAGACATTCCTGCCCATGGTATAGGGGTTGGAACTAGGTGACCTTAAGGTCCTTTCCAACCCTAAGTATTCTGTGATTCTATGATCTCAACTGCATGTAATTCCTGAAATGTGATGGTATTTGTGTCCTGTAAATCTCATGACATCTGGGGTGCAAGGCATGTCTCCCATGACTTTAGTTCTAACATTGGATTGTTCCAAAACTCTGTAGTCTACAGTTAAATGCTTGAGAAATAAGAAAAGATTAAATGAGGGTTCTAGGGTCAGAGAACAAACAAAAAGAATCCCACATTTTTATCCCTTAATATCTGCTGCTAAAAACTGGGACATCTTAAATACAGCTTGCTTTTAATTAAATAAATTATCCTTCCTTTTGTCTTGAATCTTCCTTCAGGTGTGTGTATATATATGTATTTCCCCAAATATGAAGATCTGAGTTTTTTTCTTGCACCCTCTGGTGGCTGTAAACACAACTGTATTCAGTGGTGACTGACAGCTTGACAAGGTCATCCTTAGATCAGATCACTTCCCATCTACCTATAGCCTTAGACACTGGGGAGATTTTGAACTAGAGCTTGGGTCAAGGAGAGATAAATGTAAGATTATGTCTACAGGCTTAAATTCCTTACATCCCCATCTGCTTTAGAAACAGATTTGGGAACCCTGTGAATCACAAAATGGTCCTAAAATATAAGCAAGATGTAACTTGTCAGGGAGGCTGGAACTAGATGATCTTAAGGTCATTTCCAACCCAAGCCATTCTATGATATCCACCTCTCCAGCTACAGATCAGACTGAGAAAGATGCTTTGACTTCAGAGTTTGAATGTACAGCCTTCTTTTAGCAGGAATCTCTTCCTGACTCCAGTGGGATATTTTTCCTTTGCTTTTAGAAAGGAATGTAATTCAATTGCAGCTTTAAACAAACACTGCACATAACATGCCAAGTGTGATTTGCTGCCTGTGAATCTTAGCTGTCAGTCGCTCTGCCAATACATTAACCATGAATAAATACAGACACCTTTTATGTGTCATTTTGGTGAAATAACTTTTATTTGATGGAAGTGGCAGTCTGTTGTGACTCTGCACATCATGCAGCACTTAAGCTTTATGATCAAATGCAAGCACTGATAGAAAATACTGTGCTAAAGCCAGGTAAAGCCCACGAGGGTTAAAAGTCATCTTCGCCTTTGCAGTACAGAGTTCAGCAGGGCTTAAATTAATCTGTTATTCAGAAGGATTCTGTAAACCTAACCTGGACTCCACTGCAGCCAAGCAGCCTGGGTGCCTTAGCTAGGCTTTTTTCCTTATGGTTGGCAGTTGTTGTCAATGCTGCTGATTGCTCCTAAGGACTCTGCATGCAGGCTTCCATGTATGTGCACACCAGAACACCATTGCTTTGGCCTTGGGTTCTCCTCGCCAGTTACAACCCCATCTCAGACAGCACCAAGTGGGGTGACAAATGGGAATGGTGTGCTGTGCCTGTGCTGGATTGCTTAATTGGTTATCCTTATTAATGTGACCTAGAGCAGCTTTGTGTTCTTTCATTAAACTGTTTGACTTCCCTTGCAATTCCACATCTGCTTTTATTGTTCCTAATTTTGGTCTGTTCCCAGTTCCCTAATAGGACTTCTACCAGGCAGAGCAGGCATCAATATTCCTTTCACTCTGAGCTGATTTGTTCCTGTATGAACATCTCAGAAATGGGTTTATTGCCCTCATTAAGGGAACGGGTAAACTTGAAAGCGAAAGACATATGGCATTTCTGTGTTGTTGCAATAAAGATGCAGGGAACTGTGAATTTCTTTTCACATACGTGGGGGCATTTCTACTGTTCAGTTTTCAGCTTTGTTTTACCAGAAAAAGATATTCACAATTTTATTCCCATTTGACAAGGCGGACAATGTCAGAAGGAGAAATTTGACCTTTTTTCTCCTTTCAGAGAAGCAGCCATGTAAAGTAGGTGAATGATTTCTGGTTCTTAGATACTGAAACACAGGCATTAACTTTTAGTGTTGTCCTCACAGCTTTGTGGAACTAAACAGTTAAATGGCATGTAATGAAATGTCCTTTCTACCTGTTTAAAATCATACCTGCAAAATTGCAATTACTAAAGCAGTTCTTCAGTCCAAAAGTAGAAATTACAATAGTTTATTTTATACTTAATGTAGTCCAATTGTACTCAGAAGACCCAAATTGGAATTTCCTTCTGCTGGGTGAATTTAAAACGCACAGGCTGGAATTTTCTGTAAGTCCTGTCTGCCCTGTGTAAATCTTCAACAGTTTCATGTAGCAGAACCACACCTTGAATTGGTGCTCCTGACACAAGCTCCCTCTTCTTTGCAAGTTTGAAAGGATGCAGATGCTGTCTTCACAAGCGGTATATAAGAGCTAGAGCACGTGAGGAGGAGAAGGAACTGTTATGAATAGGGACTGTAGCGATAGGACAAGGGGTAAAGGGTTCAAACTTAAACAGGGGAAGTTTAGATTGGATATAAGGAGGGAGTTCTTTACTGTGAGGGTGGTGAGGCACTGGAATGGGTTGCCCAGGGACATTGTGAATGCTCCATCCCTGGCAGTGTTCAAGGCCAGGCTGGACAGAGCCTTGGGTGCCATGGTTTAGTGTGAGGTGTCCCTGCCCATGGCAGGGGGGTTGGAACTGAATGATCTTAAGGTCCTTTCCAGCCCAAACTATTCTATGATTCTATGATAGCTAAATATTGCCTTGGAGAAGTCAGTCGCTGTTGCTTTGTGGTGGACAAGCCACTTCTTTTCCAGTCAGCTGTTCTTTGTTCTTCATTTCTTGGATGCCCAGGATCAAGGGTATAAGAATATGAGCCACTGCTCCTAATGTGGATCAGCTGCTACTCTGGCAATTGTGTGCTTTGAACATAAAAATTATTGCAGAAACATCAAATGCTAAAGGAAATTGGGCTTCTGTGTTCAGCCTAGGTATAGAAAACTGTTTATGTATGAAGGGGGGTTTATCACTCTTTACCTGTGAACTCCATAGAAACGTTCAGGGAGATAAAGGACACATTTGCACCTATTAAATAGGCTCTCAGTCATGTAAAGGTGAAAGTCATTAGTGAGCTAAACCTGGGTGGACAGTAGGACACAGATTCTTCCTAGAGCAGGCCTGGGAGGTGAGAGGTTGCCCCTTTCTCTAAGCACCCTATAACTTCTATACATCCCCAAAATCCTCTATGCCCACCCCAAATTCTTTGTCCTTGCATCCTGTAATAAGTTCTATACCTCTGTAGGCAATAACACACATTAGCTTGTACAGCACTCTGGAGAAGGAGTTCCTTTGGTTGACCTGCTGTGGTGGGTTTCACAGGGAGGACAATAGTCTAATCTTTCTCCTCCAGTGGTTGTGGGAGTTGCAGATTTGGCATGGTCTTCATACATACCAGTGGGTACCTCCACCTAGCATCCTTCCTCTGATGCTTAGTTTGACTTGCTTCTATTCAAATATTTAGTACACAGTCTATGAACAAATAGCCATCCATTAAAGGATGCATTGATTTTATGTAAAAGTCATAAACATTGTTAAAAACAGTTTCCTAATGCATATGCAGGGGAGGGTGGAATAAAGACTTCCTGGATAAATCTTAATGCTGCTTATTATTGATATATTTTTCTATAACCCCCATTGATACCTGAAAACCTCCTGATGCTCAAGCACATTAACATGTCATGCAGGGCTCCTTATTATATGTGTTACCTGTTTCATAAACACAGGCAATCTTGTTTCCAAACCTAGCTCTCAGGGGAGGGAAGCGGTGGTATTTCTTGAAGCAGGAAGGAACCTGAAAGCCTCTTGAATAAGAGGTATTCAAAGGTGTTATTTTTAAAACCCTGATATGTGCCTGAATCCTAAATACAGAATTAAATTGTGCTTCAACACTTGCCTTTCATTAAGCAATACAGCTTAATTCTAAGAAAGAAGAAGTCATTCTTGCTGTACCACTGGACTGACAGGAGTGTATTGTGAGCAGTGAAAGAAATGAGCTAAAGATATGGGGAAAGAAATCAGTAAGATATAACCAGAAATGATGCTGACAGCCTTGACTGACTTTTGGCAGATGTTTCACCTGTCATTTTGCTGTCAGAAGAGGCATTAAGCCTTCTTTATACAAAGCTCTGTTTGTGTCCTGTTACAAAGAAAGGCATTTTCCCACAACCTATTTGTCAAATAAAAAATGGAAAAAACACACTAACAACAAAAAAACCCTGATAACCTTTTCCCCAGTGCACAAAAGAGCATGCAAGTCTTTTTTTAAACAAGCCACAATAAATGAAACTGAATAGTTTGATAAAACAATGTGTTGCATTCAACCAGCTACAACACCTTTCAGCTTTTCCTATTTTCAGACTTGCTTCTTCTGGTTTTGCTCAAATTGATGTAGTTATTTCTCCTTGCCCTGCTGCAACTGTGCCTGTATTCTGCATCCAAGGAGGCTCAGCTCTCGACAGTGGTAATCTCTTTAATAACATATAATGTTCACTACAGGAAGTGTTAGGAGGGACATAACTGCATGGTTATTAGACTGGAGAAGAGAAGGCTGCGTGGAGACCTCAGAGCAGCCTTCCAGTATCTGAAGGGGGGCTATAAGGATGCTGGGGAGGGACTCTTCATTAGGGACTGCAGTGACAGGACAAGGGGTAACAGGTTAAAACTGAAACAGGGGAAGTTTAGATTGGATATAAGGAAGAAATTCTTTCCTGTGAGGGTGGTGAGGCACTGGAATGGGTTGCCCAGGGAGGTTGTGAATGCTCCATCCCTGGCAGTGTTCAAGGCCAGGTTGGACAGAGCCTTGGGTTCCATGGTTTAGTGTGAGGTGTCCCTGCCCATAGCAGGGGGGTTGGAACTGGGTTATCTTAAGGTCCTTTCCAACCCAAACTATTCTGTGATTCTATGATTTAACAGTTGTGAGCACAAACATGATTTGGGCTTCTTGTGTTGGGTCCTTTTCACAAATACTCCTTTGTGAGACCTCCTTATAGGAAGAAACATGCCCAAACTGTCAGGGATTTAAAACTTTCCCCACTGTTCATACAGTTGAGAAGTGGAACTAGAGCAGCCAAGTGCTGTTAAGCTAAACCTTTGTTTCCAGTAATGACAAATAGGGCACTTAACCCTTCAGCATGAATGTCCTTCACTCTGAACCTGGAGTTTCTGGGGTTTTCTTATTTCAGTTTGACTGAAGAAACACCAGGTTGGACAGTAGTTTTACCCTCTTCGATAGAAATTACCTGGCTGGTCTTGTCAGAGCAGAGACCACGGGATAGCTCATGTTGGGAAGGACCTTGGGATGTTGTTGATCCTATCTCCTGCTCAAAGCAGGGTCAACACTGAATTTAGACTAGACTGTTCAGGGCTTTATCCAGTGTGGTCTTCAAAGTCTCCAAGGATGCAGACTGCATGACACTGTTGAGAAACAACTTCTTTTGTATTAATTTATGATTGCAAATACCGTGCAATGGACATTATTAACTTTTATTAGCATATTTTAAAAAGCCCTGAGCTCACACAGGTGCGTGTTTATTTTCAGTGTTATCAACTTTTAAACCATGGAGTCAATGCTAATGAGAAATATAAAACATTCTTTTCCTTAATGGTTTATTCATCAAGTATTTAAATGGAATTAACTTCTCTAGATTCCTAAAAGATTATTTGTTGCTTTTATTCAGCAGAGTTTTAATACATTTATTTCTCCTCTGCTAACATTTCTATGTGAAGCTGCTTGGACCAAAAGTAAATGTTGTCTCAATAGGAAGTGATGAGTGATGCTTGAATTGGCAAATAAATACTCAGTACTAAAAGTGGCGGAACAAGAATATGTTCTTGCATTCTGGAAACATGAGATAGACTTATGCACTAATTTAATTTTACCTCCAATGAGGTTTATAAATAGACAAATAAGGTTGTATAGGGAGCTTTAGCTATATTGCAAAATGTTGGTATGAGTTCCTTGACTCAATAGCAAAAGACTAAGTACAGTTACAATCTAATTATAAAAAGGCTGATTACTGCCCTACTTCAATTCTTTTTGCATGAGCTGAGGAGCTGATTCAATACCCCCAAAAGGCTTTAGTTTTGATTTTGCATATGCTTACAGGATATTGCATACCAGTTAAGACTTCTCTCTGACATTTCTTTAAGCATCGAGTTACTCACGTCAATATTGCAAGGTGACTTTTCCTAACCTACTTTTCACACAGGGTAGGAAACACAGTTGTTTGATATAAAGCTCAGGTTATTCAGCCGTGCCATTTATTCCGGTGATAAAACCAGGGTGTATAACCATGTCCATAATTATAGCAAACTTCCTCCTGATCTGCCAAAATAGTTACGGTGTGTGTCCCAACTGTTCTTCTGAAAAATTGTGTGGAGTCTTAACTCATTCACCTGGCACAAAAGCTCTTCATTTCCGTGCCAACTCATTCAGAACAGGCTTATTTTATCTGCTCTTGTACCAACTGTGCCCTTAAATTTGACTCTTCATTCCTGATATTTAGTTAGTCACTGCATATTTCATGGACAGCAATATACGTCATGTATTTGAAATTAATGGTAGGAACATTTTGGCTCTCAGTACATAAATTTTAGAGACTGTAATTTGGAGAGGGTTTTTTTAGTTAGGTGGCAAGAATTGCTTTATAGAAGAATCCTTATATTCTCCCAGCCTTACTGGCGACAGAAGCAACTCAAATAACTTCAACTTGGATGTGAATATCTAAAGACAAGTGAAAGGACCTTTCTTCTCAGCAAATCAAACTCCTTTAGGTGCTTTGTGCCAGATAGATAGTGAATTCTCTCCTGAATGCAAAGTACACCAGTGTTCAGTACTTCAGACTAGGCTTCCTCATGGTCCTGCAAGAGCTACACTTCTCTGAGGGTATTTCTACTAAGTCATATTTCTACAGCAGTGTGATGGGCTATAAATGTGCACCAGTTTTTCATCCCTTAGACTGCACTTGTGGAAGTACTTTTGTGTCTTCCAGTGCCACCTCCAATATATAAAGACATTCGGGTTTTCAACGGTGTGGAGGTAGCTCACTGAAATCTCTCACTAAGCTAAGGCAGCTGTGAGCTTGCTCTAAACAATACTTTCCCATGGCACCACTGCAGATTTAAACTTAGATATAAAATTAGATTTAATCTTAGATATAAACTGCAGATTTAAAGTTAAAACATTTTCATTGTCTCCTTTATACCTGTAGCGGCTTCTGAGAGTCTAAAAACCTTCTTCTATTATTATTATAGTTTAGGTGATGCTTTGCATTGATCAGCAGCAGTGTTTAAAACCATGTAGTTGCTTACCAGGCTAAATTTTCAAATGGCAGGAATTAGTAGATCTCAAGTTAATAACTGGTTGTATAAAAGACAACACTTCAGCTGGTGCCAACTCATTCATTTGATAGCTTCACTGCTCAGAAGACATGTACTTATACTGAATAAACTCAGGTTAATGTTCAAGTAGATTGAATTCTTAATGCAATTGAGCACAGCAGTGAACAGGAATAGATATTGGTGCTAAGCTAAATGCACTGACTATTCTTCTGATACAAAATGAATGTGTCGGCATGAAAACTGTATCTTACACATGAGAGAAGAGATGATTGTTTTTATTTTTCTCCCTTGTGCATTACTAAAGTTTGTGGATCATGATCCCATTTATATCATGGTGCACACCAGGGTTATGATGGGCCTAAAGAGTTATCCCCAGGGTGTGGGCACTGGGCAGCACATCAGCGATGAGAAAACACATCAGAGATGAGAAAAGCAGTGAATAGTATTAGGAAATGTGAAAAATATTGGGAAAAACAATAGCTTATCATGATAACAGCATGTGACCCAGTGGAAGGCTGAATGTGCACAGGTTAAAAACACAGGGAGAGATGTGGAGTGAAAACTTGGAACAGAACCTCTTTATCTTTCAACAAACACAGGCAAGACACATTATTGCTTCACCAAAGATATTGGAAAATACTACAGTTAATATCTAGCCTATTTCCAAATATGTGCCCACAGATTTTCATTTATCCATAAAACTTAGCTAGCTAAACCTTTTATTTCACTATAACTACAGTGATGAAATCACCTTGATGGGAAGGGGTGACCCACATTCTTTGGTTCTTCCTGTCAGAGTGCTCTGACCATTAGGAGTTTCCATAGAAGACTAGGATGTCAGAACCAATGTGCTGGTCCTCCAATAGACACATCATAAAATCAGGGTGTTTTTTTCTCTTTGTTTTTTCCAGCTGCATTACTATGTTGTAGTGACCGACTTCCAGGATTATGAGAGTTTTCTACTAACTGAGACATTCTGATGCTAGTGTCCAAAGATGAGCAACGAAGCTGGTGCAGGGCCTGGAGCACAAGTGTGATGGGGAACAGCTGAGGGACCTGGGGGGTTCAGTGTGGAGAAGAGAAGGCTCAGGGGGAACCTGATGGCTCCCTACAAGTGCCTGACAGGAGGATGGAGCCAGGAGGGGCTGGGCTCTGCTCCCAAGGAACAAGGGATGGGACAAGAGGAAAAGGCCTCAAGCTGCACCAGGGAAGGTTTAGACTGGAGGTTAGGAGCAGTTTCTTCAATGAAAGTGTAGACAAGCATCAGAACAGGCTGCTCAGAGCAGTGGTGTAGTCACCATCCCTGGAGGTATTTAATAAATATGTAGATGTGGCACTGAGGGACATAGTTTAGTGGTGGGCTTGGCAGTGCTGGGTTAATGGTTGGATTTATGATCTTAAAGGTTCTTTCTGCGCTAAATGAGCCTATGAATCTATGAATTAACTGTATTCTTATTCAAGGCAACATATTGTCATCTTCTATCCCAGCTTAGTGAATCACCAACTTCATAATCCCTGTATGTTTTTTATCTTAGTGTTGGCTTTCTGAATTCAAGTCACAGTTTCTCTAAATTAAAGTTCTGCCTTCAGGAAAACATGAATAACAACCTCTGGAGTGTCAAATCTTGTATTTATTACTGGAGATATATTTTACTCCTCAAAATATTATTGACATATCACAAAATTATTGGTCTTTCATTGCTGGCACCCCCAAATCCTTTACAGGCAAATAGGAGAAAAAGTGTGTGTTAACAATACAAGAAAATGTCTTTGGATACTTGAGTTTCTTAACATAAAAATAAGGGGAAAATGCAAATGCTGATAAGAAAGATCCTCAAGAGCAAAGAGGAAGCCTTAGGTGGACCTTAGATATCTATGACTATAAAAGTATAAAATTATACAAAGGAAAAGAAGTTATACTCATGAGTGATTCCTCTCTCAAAGCAACAGTTGCTCTAACAAAGATCTTCATGGGGAAACAGCTTATTTGCTGTAGGATTTCACCACTGGAGAGCAAGCTCTTCCTTGCTGTCTGGTTTGTCCATTTTCCACATGCATTTGCTGACTGTTATTCTGATCTTCTTAGCAAAAGAAGATTAACTTAACACCAGTAGTTTCAGGAGACCTTGGCTTTCCAGGACCTATGGAGATGCTACACTGGATGTCTCCTAGGGCCTCTAGGGTAAGACCCTTAAGGTCTCACAGTTTTTCATTCCATTCTCCTTAACAATGAAGGAAAAAATCCTATTAGTAGAGGTTTGAGTCACAGGAGAAATCTGTCAATGATGTCAATTCTAACTGTACCTGATTATAAACTGGTCAATACACTGTTAGAAAACTCAGCAAAGAAAAAAGAGGGAAAAAATTATTTAGCCTAAGATGTGTGGTATGGAATAGAAGTATGCTAAAAATATTCTGTTCTGCTCTTGTATTGTTCTGACTCAATGGGAAATTGTCATGGATTTGTTTTCTCACTGAATGCCAAACTCTGAAAACATCTGCCAGCATCTTTTCAAGACTTGTGTAATTGCAAAGTTAAATCGTGCCTGACATGTTTGCCAGTTGGGAACAGTCAGAAATAGGATGGAAAATGCTTCTTACTTGGTCTTGATTTCCATTAATAAAATTTCTGTTACATATGACACAAAAATGTTAACAATGCAGAATAAAATATCTAATATTATAGTAAGTAAAAAAAAACAAAAACAAAAACAAAACACATTTTTCTTGTTCTTCAGTGTTGTTTTGGCAATGTGGTGGTTTTTTCCAATAGTTTTCACATCTTGTTCTGTGGTACATGGTACAAAATTCCACATAGAGTTTATCAGGTAGATGTGACTGATCTGCTTGAATTAACATCAAACTCCTGGACCCAGATTCTGGACTGAGCCAATGTCCATCTGCTTAGGATAATATATCATGAGAAAAGGCAGCATGGCACTGAAGCATTCCTCTGACGTTTTTGCCTTTCCAAATGTGATTACATTAGGCTATAGAATAGTAAGTATTAGAAAACTGGGAGGTGGGGCATGAAGATCTTATTCATAGACTTTGTTCTTAAGACTGAACATTGCACTTAAGTTATTTTGTCAGTATTCAGAAAACCCAAATTAAGGTGATGCATCCTGCTCAAGAGAAAAAATGGTACAGTTCTTCAGTTCTTCTGGTTTATTGATATCAGTCTTTTCTCCTTCCTACTGTGAAGTTGAACTCTGCACTCAAGTCTCCTTCGGATTAGATAGAAGGAAGAAGAAAAGCAGAAAAAAAAAATGTCTTAAAACACAAACCTGGGCTTTTATTACAACTGTTACTATGAGATTTTGCATAATTTGCTCCCAAAATGAATGCAGAGTTGTCAGTTGCAACCTGACTCATCTTCTCCTATTGAGATCTCTTCTACAGTCTTCTCCTGTCATCATACAGTTGCTGTTGCTGTGGTGGTGAAGTCAGTCTGGAGGATATTTTTAACTCGCCTACTTCAGTGGGGAAAAATGTATTTTTCCAAACAAACACCTACAGTCGCATTATTCCTTTCTGCTATACAACCTCATAGAAATAAAGTGCTGGAAGAGACATGAAGAGCACAGACAGTATGAGTATACCTAACAACTGATTGATATCGAAAATTAATTGGAACCTGTGGGCTTATAGTCCTTTTATCAAGACATGTCATCAAGTACTTTGGTGTCTGAGCATGTGAGCAATTGTAGGGTAATAGAATGGTTTGCGCTGGAAGGGATCTTAAAGGTCATCCAGTTCCAACCCCTTATCATGGGCAGGGTTACCCTCCACTAAACGCTTCCTATGCTTTTGGGACAGAGCGCATGTAAGAGTGCTCTTAAACCAGATTATACCTCGGTCAGACAGCTTTTAAGCAACTTGCATGTGCTTTCAGATGGAAACTTTGGTCTCTGCTTCTTGTAACAACTTCAAGGCGTGTAACCTGTCATGCCCATGGAACTAGTCCCCTGTCTCATCTGGACAGCAAAACATTGAGGTGAGATTCAGTAGAAGCTTGCTAATCTTGGGACATTTCTTGATGGGTCCTGCTACTGCTGGGTGCCAGGTTTAACTTGCAGACTGGCTGCTGTTTGGCACAGCATAGGCTCATGAGGCTAGGAGCAATATCCCAGGATTTGAGATAACCGTGATCTGCCTCTTCACTTGGCTGCCCTGGTGAAGTGCATGACTTGTCTTCGATTTACATGCTGCTTACATGAGTCAGGGTTTGGGTAGGATGTCCTGGAAGGAAACAGCAGTACTTATGTTACACTTGCTTCCGAGCAGATGGATAAGAGGTGTTGGGAGCGCTGTGTTTACTCAGTTGTCTGAACTAACAAAAATATCCTGCAGTAAAACCAAATGTCTGCTGTTCAGGGATCCAAAACACTCATTTTGCAAATGAATTTTCTAAACTTTCTTCTTCCCCAATGGCTCCCAAAGGAAAAGCACCCACACTGCCTTTGTAAACTGTTCCCACACGCACAACAACAAACAGCTAACAAGCCTGCTAACAATTTCCTCTGCAATGGGTGTAACTGAGCCTTCCCGGGACCAGTTAACTGCTGCTGAAAAGGTCCCGAGGGAATGATTAGAGATGTTCTGTTGAGAGCCGGTTCAAGGGGCCAGTGGCTGCCTTGACAGTTGGAATGCGGAGGAAATCTGGTTTACCAAAAGGCATCTGAGCCCTTCTTGACCCTCTGGGATTGAGTACTCATGGGTAGCTGCCCCAAGGATAGTTTCAATATTTTAAGAGTTCCTTTTCCCTTGCTCCACCAACTGACAAAATTTGGAATGCCACACTGGGAAGATGTGTTAATAGGGAATAGTACCAGAGAGGGTTATAAACAGAGTATTTGTAACAAGCAAAGCGGTTTTTGATGAGAAAAATCACGTCAGAATTTTGGGTCTTGAATCAGCCTGTGGTAGTCTGATAGGAGAGGATGTGTCCCACCCGTTGGGATGGGACAAGTGGATTTTATAACAGTAGCAGAAAGCAGTAGAAACTTAACTGCAAAGGGAACCCCTGTTCACAGCTACCTTGATTCTAAGGTACAGGAGGCATCCTAATTTAGCCTTGTTTTCAATACCACTAGTTGTCATTAATGAGAATAAACTAAGTTTGCCATAGGAATTCAAGTGCATGCAGGCTGTTGCATACCCAGCCAACAATATATGATCCACAAGAGGATTACAACATGGGTCTGTGGAGGAGGTGGCCAAATACCAATGTAAACATGTATTCTCCTTCTGCAGAATGGGGATTGAAGCTCAAGGGAGACACTTTCCTTAGCTGAAGGCATAGAACCTTCAAGATCTCTCTTCAAGAGCTCTCAGAGGAAATTCTGGCAAACTATGGACCAAATTATGACTTAAAGTAAACCCAGACAACTTCTCTGGGTTTGCAATGAAGAAAGTTAAGTAGAGAAAGGAGGAGGTGGAAAGAAAGCTCATAACAAAACACTGTATGAGGCGATGTGGCTGCTGCTGACAAAGCCACAGCCCAGACTGGGGCTCAGAATCAGCTAAGAAAATGCTCCTCAGTTCTGTGTAACCAACTAGAAAATCCTTCATAGAGGACCATAAGCCACAAATGAAACCTGGCAAAGGATGAGAAAACAGAGAACAAATTCACACTTGTGTATTTTCTACTTGAGTCACAGGTGGTCCCTTTACAGTGAGAGCCTAGGACAAGAGACAGGCCTCAAAGGCAGTATTGGAAATGTAAGGTGAGGATGTGGAGTTGAAACTGTTTGGTACATCAAATCATACCTTTTGCCTTCTGTTCTTTATAAACCTATCTATTTCTTATACCAATTTCCTTCAGGTCTGAGGTAGTCGCTTCTTATTTCTTGACCAGCAACCCGGTATTTTACTGCTATCACCAAAACACCCTGTCACCTTTCTCATACCTGCTTTTTAGACACTGAAGATAATCCTGTGGCACCTACATATATGCAGCTGGAAACTTTTCAGCAGATCCTCAAATGCATGTTCAGCCCTGCTTTAATTCATACTTCTCCCTACACCTTCCTCTGGTTCCTTGGCAGTGAAAGCAGCTGAACTGCTTGGGACAGAGCAAAGGCTAAGGAGAAAACTGCTGTCTTAGCACGTACATCAGTTTTCACATGACCTACAGTCCTCAAGTTTGATGTTTTCTGTTAGCTAGGCACTTATGAATACATCGACTTAACAGGAAATGCTGAATAAGGGATGTGTGTGAAATTGGAGCTGTATTCGAATGGCATTGAGTATCCACTCCCTGACATTGTGCTCCACTGTCCCAAGCCATTGATCCCTTCCATACCACTGTGCTCTTGTTTGCTCAAATGCAGGCTTTCTCGCATGGCTTCTTTCAACAGCTTTCTCAAGTTGAGTTCTCACAGCTGATGCTACTGCCTGGCCAAAATCCCTTCAGAGACAGAACCATTCTGCAATCAACTGTCTTAGAAATTGATTCACTTGAGAACAGGCTGGCTCGCTTCTCCTGTAAGGATTCTTGTACTCATGAAATAAAGCCAGATAACATCTACTACACTGCCTCCTGGGATGGTGCAATCTTTAGCACTGACAGGTTAAGATGACTTCAGTAACTCATACATCTTAAGAAGAAAAAGAATACTGTCTACGTTCAGCTTCATTCCTACCATTGCATGTGATAAATTTGTTTTTTCTGACTAAAGGCTAGTTGCATCACTTAAATTAGTTCAAGCACTTATATACAGGGTGGAATCTTTCCAATGTATCTGCCACAAATACTATATTTGAATGCGGTGAGATAAAAATAAGCGTGATGTTTATTTCTATGTTTAAATAGAAAGGAACAGACAAGATTAATTTAGTAAAGTGGTCTGAAAAAAATCATCTGCCTTAGCTGCTGCTCCAAGCTGTTCATCATGTCTAGTAGAGACGTATGAATGGGGAAGTTCTCACCCAATAATGTGATTTATCCAAGAGCAGGTGCATGTAACAGTAAATATTTAGCATGCTGTGTATCTTATTACTGCCTATGGCATTGCAGTGAGTAGTGTGTCTCCTCTTACTCATTGGAAAACTACTGCTGTTTTACTTCTTGTTTTGTTGTGGTTTTATGATTCGGTTAGAAGGATATTCTAAGATATTGTGCAATTTGACAAGGTCATTTCTGCTTTGTTTCCTTTTATTCAAACAATTTACAGGGGGAAACTCTCTAATTGGGGAGAGGATTTTCCTTCAAATCTCTCAGTAATGTTTGGTCTTAGAAACACTCAAAAGCAGTTCTTTATTCCTCAAGAGCATGCCTAAACAGATGCATGTAGACTGGTGGAAAGCGTAACCTATCTGTGGCTCTTGTTGCTTTAGGTATGGTGTTTATAGATGAATGGTCTCTCATGCATGGTTGAAAAGCAACAGTGAGACTCATTGCTCACAGCTGTAGCAAGCACGACCTGTTTCTTTATGCTGACAGGAAAGTTAAATGATGATCTGCTTCCAGCGTGCTGTTTGCTCAGTACCACCATGGGCTAGTGATGACTGAGAAGGAGCTATTCATGTAGCTCAACTAGACAGAAGTGTTTGAAAGAAGTTTCTGCTCAGCATTTTTACAAGGTTTAAGCTCAATACAGAGCAATTCAGTAACTGATCCAGGTCAAGGTTTGACTGAGGCTAGGAGCAGAAATTTATCTATACCTTGTTTCTCTGCCCTTACTGTAAATTCCTTTTATATGTATAAAATCAGGTTTTCTATATCTCATGTTCACAGAACAAGAAAATTAATGATGCCTTGCTGGAAGAGACTTCTCCATGGGAGTTCTTCTCCATGGGAGGCATTATCCTTTCCCCATGCTAAAGGAGAATAACTTTCTTCTGAGTATTTTTCCAAAGGTGTAACTTTACTACTGCTCGTAAAATCACCCTACTTGACTGTTTTTTCCAGTCAATCTTGGTTTCTGGGAGAAAAGGATTTTTATTGCGACTGTTTCTTAAAATGAGCATTTTTCTGTTCGACAAACCATGAGCGACATTCGGGATTAGTCAAACAGCAGAACGACAGCTGCTGTGTCCATGTCTAAACAGCTTTTATTTTTAACAACAATTAATTTGTGCCCAGAAAGAATGGAGATAAACTTGGAGAAAGCTTCTCAGAAAGGCCACAAGAAAATACACTTTCCTACTTTCAGTATACAGAAAAAGGCCTGTAAGTGTGCAGCAAGATTTGACTGGTATGAAAAATGAAGTGAGGATGTAAAGGTTTCACAAAGATATTTGTATTATTAATCATGGAATCATAGAATAGTTTGGGTTGGAAAGGACCTTAAGATCATCCAGTTCCAACCCCCCTGCCATGGGCAGGGACACCTCACACTAAACCATGGCACCCAAGGCTCTGTCCAACCTGGCCTTGAACACCGCCAGGGATGGAGCATTCACAACTTCCCTGACAGCCCATTCCAGTGCCTCACCACGCTCACAGTAGAGAACTTCTTCCTTATATCCAATCGAAACTAGAAGATGCAGTAATAGCATGTCATGTAGCACAGTAAGAGATATGTGTTCCTTATCTCTTTTGTGCCTAGAAGATTAAAGAAAATATATGTAGAACTCAATATAATGCTTTTATGAGCAAGACCGGCCAAGACAAGAGAACACAATTGATTTTGGGGATGTTTGAGTTTATGTACTAAGATTTGTTGTGTTGGAAGTGTTATACATTTTGCATTCTTGATTATCATGTTGAAAACCAAAAACTGCAACACTCCATATTCCTCTTCTGACTTTGTAAATATTTTCTAGCCTTTTTTTAGCATCAGTTTGGGTTCTGAATCAGGAGCTGGATTGGAGATTATCAATCAGTGCTAGAGAATTACAGAATCAAAAAGGAGCCTCAGAGCTATTCATTTACCATCTAGAAGCTGTATCACATCCAGCTTTGAGGTACAATCCATTAAAACATTCCCAGACAGGTTCCTAATTAAATTAAAAGCCAGAAATATCAGCGCAGTCTTGACAAGGCATTTGAAGGAGTGACAGACTGGTGGCTTGGGAAAATGAAATTAGGTGGCTTTGGTTTTGTCCTACAGGCTACTGGAAGAATAGTGGGTCATTTATGGCAAATTGGTTCTGAAAATCACATTTCTTTGCTGAATCTCAAGCTCATTCTAACCACCACGTAACAAAGAGATTTGCCCACATGGAAGGATGGGAACGGATTGGTACCTTGAGGCAGTTATGCTGAAGTAACTCAGACCTCAGACCTGTATTTCTTTTTGGGTGACTTGGGGTGATCTGAAATTGAGTACAGTCCATCCTAGTGCATAAAAGACTTTACAGAGTGTCCAAACCTTCCTGCTTTGTGATAGGCTGTGAGCACCCTATAGAGCCCCTTTCATTGGCTTCTCATTTGTAAAATACTTCAGCCTTTGCCTTCACACACCTGCATGGCTTAGAGGCCAAGATCTATTCATGGTATAAATGGCATGGCACTCGGCCTGTAGTGAGACCGAACAGCCAATGAGCTGGTGTATGAATCCCTGAGAACACTGTAAAGCAGGAGGGAACTGGCTGTTGTGTATAATTACTGCTGGGTTTCACCACTGCAGAATGAAAAAGATTGAATGAAAATCTGTCCGGGAGATCACCATGCTCTGCACTTCAGGTTTCCTGCACTTCTCTGTAACAGGGATGCACCTATAGCACTGAGCACAACTCATCTGCCTTGGCGAAGAAATCCTTCACTATCTTGATTCAGTTTTGCTGTAAATAGTCCTAATGTAGCAGCAGACTGAACGCTAACAACCTTCTGCTGCTACTGGTGTGTATTTGTGCCCCTTGAAAACTTTGCCCGGGACTAGAGACCTCCAGAAGCTTCTTCCAACTAATATTTATATGATTCCATGCATGAAATGCATATAAAAACCTTAATCTGTTCACTGCTTACCAGTGCTTGAAGATCTAAAAGCAAACATTTTTATTCCAATTTCTTTTCACTTTTATCTCTTAAAGTAGTGTAATCAAGAAGCAAAATGCTCTTCACGCAATGACAGGCAGCCACAGGGATAGTATTCCTGTAGAGTATTGTAGCTGATGCCCAAAATGGTATTCATTGTGGCAAGGATCTGGGGAGGAAATGGGGAATACAGAGAGCACCAAAGGGGGCCAGTATTCTCTGTGCAGGTAAACTATCATGTTATAGAAGCTGGCAATATAAAATGCTTTCACTGGAAGGAATGGTCTCTGAGACCACACGACAATTCAGTATTCTCACTCAATTTGTTCTGCACTTGCCTTGCAAGAGTGGAATCTGCAATTCATCGAGCCGCTGACAAATGGCTGAGGCAAACCCAAGCTGATTTGAGGCCAGTTACCAGCCATGGGGTGCTCATGACGGTGGGTCACTGTTTTTCTTAAGCTGACAACAGGCAGGATGCTTTAAATAAAATGATAGGAAACTGGCTGTTGATTTCTCTGCGAGCATTTGGGATCTCTCCAGTAGGTTTGGTCTGTGAACTGTGACCAGGGGAGTTTGTGCGAGCAGACATCCTAGCTGGCAACCTCTGATCCAAGTCTGGAGGGAAAGTGCACAGTTCAATACACTGGTAGGAACAAACAGGAAATGTGATTCTTGCACATGCTTCTCAGCTTTTCTACAATAAGGGGGTTTGAGACCTTTTTTAGTGTGTTTTTAATGAAATAGACCATCTTGTGGTGGAATTTAAGCACGGACAGGAACCCTATGTCATTAACATTTGTCCATTACCACTTGGCTGCTGTATATCTATCACATTTTTCACTGGGTCATTGTTCTCTAAGGCAGTCTCTGAATGCACCAGAGTGTATAAGAGGGTAAAATGTAGACTATAGCTTCTGCATGGTGTTTCTCACTTGGAAAGTGATGACATTAATCCTGCCAGAAACCATCATCACTATATGCATCGGATTGTTGAGAAAAGGGCTGTTGTGATGATGAGAGAACTGTGGTGGAGGAATTGGGACTATGGAGATGATCAGTCTTGGTGGAAACTGAGGGAGAAACTCCATTCTTAGGATGCTGCTTCAATGAAATGGCTCTGCATCAACTGGCTTACAGATAAATCTCCATATGGCATGCTCACATTATGTCATAGATAAAGCTTATAATGAGAATACCCATATGTTAGGATATATGCTTAGCAATACTTCATTATCTTCCAAACGGGTTGCTCAATTGTCCTTACCATCATATTCTTACACAATGTGTGTTTGAGGGCCCTGTTTGACCCAAGGATCCTCTACCATAAGTAATGACAGGGATACACTGAACAGTGTATAGATATAAAACTAGTCATTATAAATAAATATTGTCTTCTAATAAGCTTCCAATGATGTAGAATTAGAAAACATCAAAATACAAATTATTCTTTTGCTTCTACAGAGCTCATGACAAATGAAGTCTCAGTTTATATGCTAAAGCAAATCTATGCTAAAGTTGTAAATGTATTTCTTAAGACATTAATTTTTAGTTTGCTTTTCAGTGAGCCTAAATTTTATTCACATTCCAGAATTTACCGGCTAAAGCAAAGAAATTTAATGGTAAGTAAGTGGTACATCCTGAAGAGTGCACATCGATAGCCAAAATCATGTCTTGAGACCTGATTTGAATCAGTCTTCCATAAACTTTGGCAATGGATTTGTCCATCACCATTGGCAATGGCACAAACTGAAATGCAGAAGGTTCCATCTGAACAATGCAAAATAATCAACTCTCCTCAATGTTCTCCCTTCTGAAATTAAACTTTAGCAACACTACCCATAAATGTCTTAATGGTTTGCAGCATGTGAACAGTATTTCGTTTGAAAGGTAGTGAACAAAATACTTACATCAACCTCTAAATGCACATAACGGTGAACTTCAGTCTATCTTACAAGGACAACACAACATCATCTGCCAAGGCTGAGCAGTCAAGTGTATAATTGCCTCAATCTGTAGCTCATGCAAGCTGCCCCACTACTTTCTGTAGCTGAGTGGTTCTTGGAGGGCTATCAAGGCCTTAATACCCTTGGAGATATCAAGGGGTGGCCCCAGAAGGAAACTCCGGGAAAAAAATCTGAATTCAGCTTCTTGTTGACAGGAATGGAACTTGCCATTAGAATGAATCCATTGTTTTATTTATGTTGGAATGATAATGAAATGGATTCTGTTTGCAAACATGTTTAAAATGTCACAAAAGGCTTTTGAATGCATCACTAACAATCAGAGATGCATTCCTCTCTCAGCACTAATAAACTGCTTCAGCCTGCTCAAATCACAGAAGTAGCTTCTAGTAAGATTGGGGGAGATGAAATTGATAAGAGCAATTAGAAACATTATTATGAACTATATTGTAAAGGCAGGAAAAAGAGCAAAGTGAAGGAGTTTACAGCAAGTGTTGAAAAATGGTAGCTTCCCTCTTGTTTTGCTTTTTGTCTTCTTCAAACTCTAGTAAAGGTAAGTCCAGACTTAAGTGAGCTCCTAGGAATACATTAAATACTCATCAGATAATTGTTTTTCACTCTGTCTCTTCTTACAAAGATAAAATAAGGACCCAGTGTTTGAACACAGGGATAGTCTAAGTCAGAGATATCAGTGCTGAAGGCAGATATGAAGTCAGAAACATGTAACACAGCAGCTGCCTGATAGAGGAAAAGAAACCTTGATCGAGGGGTCTTGGAGATAGAGCTGAATAAGAGATGAATGATTCTTACAGCCAGCTGGAGGAAAGTTATCACCTTTCAAATAACGCCACAGCTGAATGTGAAGCTGGGACTGTTCTTTCTTATCTCAGATTCCCCAGGGACAATATATTCCGGGTGCCTGATAAAGAGAGTTTCCTTTGCTGGAGAGCTGTTGTTCGAAGGCTACACCACAACACTGAATGATTTTTCTTATTAAATAGTAGCTTTGGCCTTTTTCATCTTCACTTTTGGAACAAGAGAGCATCTTTTCCCAATAAAAGGCGCAGATTCACTTTTTCATAAACACTAATGGCCACCCTGCTTTAATGGTGCAATAAGAAAAGAATTAAGGGAAATTATTTGGACACCTACAGCTATTTGACCTTCTACTCTTTATTCTATAGCAACAAGACTCCTGAGGGAAGGAGGGAGAGAAATTGGATTCAGAGGCTGATCTGCCTCTTCTGATGTCAGGAGTGCTTTGCCACAGAAATAAAAAGCTCTGCAGGATATGTGTAATGAATGGAACCAACAGCTCATTAATTGCAAACAGGATTCCAGGGACCCTTGGTGTTTCATTGTTTCGTTTGCATTTTGACTGCTCTTGTCGAATTTGATGCATTCTTGGTGGTTCACATACTTGCTTATGTTTCTAAAATTGATCAGTTCTTTAAGAAGACTGCCCCTGCATCTTGAAGCTGGCCATCCGAACACATGGGTTAGGCTGGTTCATGATTTCTGATTTCTTACTCTGATTTCACTTAGGACAGGGGAAGTGGGACAAAGTGCACGACTGTAACTTGCATACCTCTTTCAAAGGCAATATGTCAACTTATGCATCAAAAGGAAAATGAGCTTTATTTAAAAGATGCAGTTATGAGCTGCAATACCCTACATTGGTGTAAGCTTGTGTTTTTTAGTAGACAAACTGGCTTCATGAAGACCTTTACATAAATGTGAAGCACCAGGTGCAGATAGTTGCTTCTTTATACTTCTAGCAATTATAACTGACAAGAATAATAAAATATATTATCCTTTGCAATAATATGTATGCATATAATTACATATTATATATTACATAAAACAAATATCTCTTATTGATGAGGTTTGCTTCTGTGGTTTTAGGACAGACAGAAAAAAAAACGGTGCTATAATGACTAGGTCTTGCTGGTCAGAGTAGTGCCCACTATCTTCAACAAGATTTGCATCACTTTGCAGAAAAAGGTGCAAATTAGCATCCCTGAGCTGAAACAGCCTGCTCTTCTAAAATAAAAGTGTATGCCCAGTGTATTCCAGTAACATTACTGCTGTTCCCACTGTAAATATCCAAATGAGGATACTTTTTGACTACAGTCCAAAAGAACAAATGAGGTGTGAGGTTGTTTCACGGATGGATGGATGGATGGATGGATGGATGGATGGATGGATGGATGGATGGATGGTGGGCTTCAAAAAGACTTCCTTGTGCATTTCAAGTCACATACATAGATGTGCTTGCAGACCAGTAATCTAAAGAAGGACCAACTCATGGCCTTTCTAGATTGTGTTTCATGGTGGAATAAATACTCATATAAAGTACTGATGCTACAAGAAAGGGTAGAAAAATAAGTACAAACCTTTTCTGGTTGTGATGGGCCTTGGAGAGGATAGACACTACATGAATTTTGCACTAATTTGACAGAATCCACATGGCACACTCTGAAGATGTTCCAAAGATGTAAGGAGGAAACAGCACTACTGCAAATAGTTGGCACATTACTGAATGCTTAAGTGTTTGCTTGTGACACCCAATAGACAGACTGGGCATTGGTAAAGCCATGAATGCTTTTAATTTTATTTAATGGAATTTTAAGCATTGTGCAAAAAATTTGAAGCCTCAGGACAGCTCAGAAAATACTGTGGAAAAATACTTTGTTGATGAAACTCAGAATGTTTAAACCTTTTTTTCTTTTGTGGAAAGGAGGTACAACCAAGTATACATCTTGATTTGAGTCCTCAGGGACTATTAACGCTACTTTATGCTTATCAAACCTTTCAGATACAGAGGAAAAGAATTCCAGCATCTCTCCTCCTTCCCTAATTTCAATTCCATTAGACAATCCCATGTAGAAAAGAGAGCTGCTTCTCCCTCATTAGTAAATCTGTCCCCAGGAGGGAGCTTGCCATTCATCCTAACCCACACAAGCGTTCCCTATGTTCTAAAACCTTTACCTGAGATTCATGCACAGCTTCATTTACTTCCCCTGAAATCTATGTGGTAAATTTAGAGCAAGCTCTGTGCCTACAGTGCCTTGAAATATTGTATGCTAAGAGATGAAAAGAGGGATGGGATGTGCCTTGCATTGATCCTGTAGAAGCATTGCTTGAGTACCAAAAAGCAGTAATTCCAAGAACATGAAAGCTTATAATGTGTAAAAGTCAATATGTATTCCAGGAGTCAGAATTGGGCTTTCCACACGAGTAACTGCACTATCTATAATGCAGTGATGCAAAATTACTCAAGAAACTCCATTAAACCACAGAAAATTTGCTGAAAGGGACAATAAAATTAAGGATGACATCAAACTGCAGAACCAGTGAGCTGAGGAAGGGGAAAAGACTTTCTGCACAGATCAGCAGCTGCAAGGAAAGACATCAAAGGCAAATGGGGCCATAAAAATAACATCTGTTTCCCAATATGTCTTTAGGTGATGGGGGTGGTGTGTGTGTCTGTGTGTGT
Source organism: Pezoporus wallicus (assembly GCF_028554395.1). Lineage (NCBI taxonomy): Eukaryota > Metazoa > Chordata > Aves > Psittaciformes > Psittacidae > Pezoporus > Pezoporus wallicus. The sequence goes on along the minus strand of NW_026637098.1, from coordinate 467,829 downwards.
ATACTATACATACATATATATATATTCCTTTCATTCCACTTCAATTTACACTGCCAATGTTACAAACCTTTTTGGGTTTCAGAATTGCACAGAAAAAAAAAAACAAACCTAACCCAGATTTAGTGGTGTGGAATGATATTAGTGTTGTGGAATGATATTAGTGATGTGGAATGATATTAGTGATGTGGAATGATATTAGTGATGTGGAATGATATTAGTGATGTGGAACGATATTAGTGATGTGGAATGATATTAGTGGTGTGGAAGATATTTCTTTTGCTTGCTTCTTCTGAAAATGGCACTCACTCAGTTTTCTAGCCCTGTCCTTTCTATCCCTTTGATAGAGATCAAAAGAAATAAGAGAGATTTAGATTCCAAATAATACAAAGTGAATGACAGGACTGTCTTGTCTGAACAGATTTCGCTGTAATTTTTTGGTCTTAATGTATGATTCCATAGGAGTATAATCTTATGCTATTGATGTTTTGTTCTACAGCTTCACCCTTGATCCTGTGTCTAAAACACCTGCAGTATGGTTATTCCAGAAATGGAGCTTTCTCATATTTCAACGCATTATGGTCATCAAAACTGTTCTTGTTCCTGAAAGTAAGATCTGGATATTTTATTGAAGTTTCTGCAAATACAAGAGTTCCTACAAGACATCCCTCTAGGTTCTATGTGAAAAGGCAGCCCTTGCCCTAAAATACAGTGGTTATTATGGCAGGATGTTTTAGTAATTCATCACAGATTCTTACCTTTGTATTGCCATCTCATAGCTCAGGAAGATTGCTAAGGCACTAAAAAGATGATACCTACAATGTCTGTGGATATATGCTGCATATGCTCAGTGGATGGAAGCCTTGGGCCAAGCGGTATTAATTGGAACATCTCCATTGACTTTGGTGGAATGCCAGCAAGAGGGAGCTCAATCCCGATTTCCAGAGCTGTTAGTTGCTCATGTTGAAGCTAGACTAATGTCTTGATTTCTGTGGGGGTGTGATAATTTGCTGGCTGTATTAAATGACCCTGACAGCTCCTGAACCCACACAGCGAATCCTGAAAAAGGAATTCACACTGGTGTTTCTCAGGAGATCTGTACCTCCTCTAATGACTATCTCCTAATTAGTTCTTGTAATTATAACCAAAGTTTTGATGTTTCTGTGATGTATAGCAAGTGCTAAGTTGAACCAAAAGTACATAATGTTCTTGCCTTGAGACGGGGAGCGTCAGCGGGTGTATTATTGATGAGGTTTTCTATAACAGTCCAGGTGGATTCTCTTTAGGACAGTCTTCCATTCCTTGAAAAATGAAAGCTGCTCTTATGAATATTAACTTGCATTCTCTACATAGCTCAGGCATGTGCATATAATTCATTGGGAGGACACTGGAATGCCTGCATTATGGTTATGCTGTAAAAGAGTAACTCAAGACTTTCAGAGTTCCCTTTCAGCATTTCTACATGTGTTAGTTAATAACGTGAATGTGGAAGTTGCTGTGTTTAGAAGAACCCCCATTTAATCATTTTACTCATGCCACCAGAATGGGTCAAGGCTAGCTCTGTCTTTTGAGCCTGATACATAATTAATGCAGTGCCAGACCTTAGATAACACAAAAGTACTCTGTATATCCTATAAATATCCTCCTTAATACTTTAGTCAATATTATTTATTGATTTCTCAACTAGAACAGGATGCAACACTTCCTTGTAATCTTGCACATCTGCTGTATTCTCCTGAGTTCTGGATGTTTCACAAAGGTGGATAAAATACCTTTATTGCTAAACTCAGCTCTGTTTCATGTAGATGTAATACCTATAAAATCTTCACTGCTCATCCCAGGCTCATCATTTCATCCCACCCCATCTGTTTGGTTACTTTTATGAATTGCTTTTAATCTCAGACAAATTTGTTTGCCTATGGCGATCCATTCCTTCCTGGATAATTATTGCCTTCAGGTATTGTATTGCAATATCCAGAATTCTTAGAGTCTCTCACAAGTACTGTGTTAGAGAGTTAGTTACTCTGCTGTTGGGAAGCAGGAAGTGCTTTTGGGATGACAACGCTCCCTCTCATTCAGTGCTCTCTGTAGTTATTCCAGCTGCCCATAATGACAATGAGCTGGAGCATCAGGACCAGAGCCAGTCGATGGAGACACTGCCAACTCTCCAGGAGCTTATTGTGACACTCATTCTATGAGCTGCTGCCAGAGAATAACCAGCAGGAGGAGATTATGGATCAGATGTGCTACTTATCTAGTCATTAAAGGATGAACTGCATGAAGGTTTGGCAGCTTTCTTGTGAAGAGGTCAGTATGCTTGGTACTCAGAAATCTGCACAGAGAGTAAAAGCAAAAGCAACTACAAATTGCATGGTTTGGATGGAAGAACAAGGATGTTCTACACCACCTGTAACAGAGGGAGAGCAGTCTTCAGCCTGCGCATTGTAAGGTGAAGAGATCAGAACCCTTGTACAGTTATGGCAATTTATCCTCAAGTTGGAGATTCAGGACTGAATTTCCTCTAGCACAAGAAAGAAATTGAGACCTAACAAAGTCCTTTCCTTTACGTGAGTGGCTGTATGTGGACAGCATCTGATGTCACCTCTCCTCATCCCCACAGAGCAGTCAGGAGAGATTTGAGGGATGGAAATCTCCTGAATACAGCTGCCTTCTCTAACCCCAGTCAGCTGTCCTGACCTCATCTGGGTTTTGTTGGTTGATCTCTTCTGGTCTGATTATTTGGACCACTTCCATTTATAAAGACTTACATCTGTTTGCATTTAAAATCTTCAATGAATATAGGATGTTCTGCACTGTCAACCTTCCTATCCCTGCACTGAGCTTGAGCTAGTTTACATTTGAAAGACTTTGTATGTCCTGCAAGAGGTTCTGTCAGTCCACCACAGAACGCATTCTTCTGTTGTAAAGCTTCACCTTTCAACCATTGCATTTGGGTGTGGGTGCTGTACCCACCTCCACAGTAAAAAAGCAACTGCAGCTTACCAGAACACCAGCAATTTGGGATCTAGGAATAGGATTCCTAGAAGGGAGGGGTTTTTCCAGGATAAGCAAGGCTTTGAGGTCAGTCCAACTAATGCAACATGAGCTCCTGAAACCCGAATACTCGTACCAGAATCATCATCTCATCGCAAAGATGATAGACAGGACACAATGCACCTCTTGACTGGTGAAGTTCTGCCAGCAGAAGACACTTCATTAAATGAAAAACTATTTCAGCAAAACTGTACTATTATCAGAAAGGTTCACTTCATCAAAGCCTTACATAATATGAGTTTTGCTGGGTTGATCACAGCTACATTTATGTGAGACTAACTCTGTCAGTTAAGCCAGCTGTCAAGATTGTCACTGAAATCAACAAATGCCTTTTAAGATACCCTTTCTATGCTAAAATAGGCAGATGGGAAAAGAAACCCCTTTTTCTGTAGACCATAGGGGAAGATTGGAAATATTAAACTTAAAATCTAGACTTATTTGATCCAAGATGATTCTGGCTTTGGACATGCTGCATTAGTGAAAATTTCGTTGGATACATGCACTTTTAGAGTAAGGAACTTTCAAGACACAGTGAAGCAGGAGAAGAACATGGCAAAATCCACCTCTAAACCACAAACTCCTTCCAAAACCCACAAGAGAATTAGCCAGGTGGAGATTTCCTCAAGATTTCAGCAAGTCTACCAAGGATAAGAACCCTTCTTTCAATCCACCGCAATACACAACCTAATGAGCTACTCTACAGAGCAACAGGAGCCACTTCAGATGTGTTTCAGGATTGTTCTGCTATTATACCTGAAGAAATGAACTGTGCAAGCGTGCCAGGAGACATGGTCCTGATATGGTTAAAGGATGGGAGCTGAATAGTAGGAGTAAATGAGTGTCATTCATAGCTGAGGGAAGGAACAGAAAGGAAATTGCGCTGCTGAAGACATTCATTAGTGAGCTAGAAGGAGTATTAACAGGCAAAATTTGCTGCAAATAGAAAGCTATCCCAGAGCAATAAGTGCAAAGACCACTTGTGAAGAATTGGAAAAGCACTTTACAAGGCTGAGTGAGAAATAAAATCACAGAAGAAATTCACTGTGGATAAATTGGAAGTGAAGGGGGATGACTGAAAACAAATCCGATGGGCTCTCATCAAACCATTATGATTCTAGTGAATGATTCTAGCTTGATGTTACAGCAACAGGTCCATGAAACCATCAGCTCAGAGCTTAACAGTAATCAAAAAATGCTAAACGAAATGCTAAGAATCATTAGGAAAGAAATAGAAAGCAAAATAGGTCATTATGGTATTCTAAATTCATGGTTCTTTCAGATGCTGGATACCATGAGCCATTCAGCCACTCAGTATGCAAAAGTACTATCTTATAAACAGAAAAGCTACAGAGAAGGGCAATGAGGACAATTAAAGACATGGAGTGGCTTCCATAGACAGTGCAATTGCATTGACTGTGTCTCTTCATCCCAATGGAAAATGTGAATCTGAGGATTGGACAGAGGTCCACAGAACAGTGGAAAAATGGGACTAGGGAATTACTTATTTTGTCATCATATTCAAGGCCCAATCTAGCAGGTGGTAGGGTAGGAAAGGCAGTTTTTCTACGTCATGAGGTAGACCTGGGAACTCATTGCCAAAGGGTGATTTGGACTCAAGAGAGAAGACATCTACTGTTTATTATTGAAGTATTTTATTATTAAAGTATTTTATTATTGAAGTATTTCATATTGAAGTATCTCAGAAAACCATTACTTCCATGAAGACATGGATTGGGTGGCTTGGCTAGGAGATTTGTCTCCTTTCAGCTTCCCTTTTGTGGCTGAAATATCACTAAAGAGCACCTAGGTTCTGAGGATATTCTAGCAAAAGACCAGCAGCTCATAATGCCTGCAGGGGAGGATTTTGGTTTCACTGGCAGAGCTGCTGGTTGAACTATTGTGCTTGGAAGCAGCTGAGAAATGTACATACCCATGGAAAGCCCTCACCTTTCCCCTTTTTACAGAGGGACTCTAGATGCACACTTAGGCCAGGTATCAACGTTCTAGACATCTAAAATGACAGAAGATGAATCACACCTTTTTCATTTTCTTTCTCCTATGCAAGAAAGAAGCATATCCCTTCTGTAATATATCCTTAGAGCACACACGATGCCTTGCCAACTCTCTGCTGCCAAAATCCTCTCTGCAAGCATGCTTGGCTGCATTACTTTGCAAGATGACAGGTCTAAAGGCAGAGGGAAGGTCTCCGGTTTAACAGCAGTGTTGCACATCAGGGAGCAACACACATCCCCTGTTGGCAGCAAGTTAACGTCAACTTATTCTGCCGATGGGAACTGCCTCTCAGCCCTAGCAAGAATACAGTTGTTTATATTTTTCCTACCAACATCTATTCTCCTCCTTTTTTCTGTCTTCTACCCTCCTCTGGCCTCTTTCCAGCACTTGACAAACAAGTGTGTTCTGTGCTCGTCTGGGTAGCTGTCAACAGCTCTATCGGGTTTCAGAGCAAGCATACTTTCCAGACCGCAGTCAGGATTTCTGCGAAGATGAAGAGATGATGGTGACACTATCATCCTTTCTTCGGTCTTGCAGGCTACCGACTCTCTTAGGGCTCTCCCTTGTCTCAGAGAGAGGACAAAATGACCTTAAAGAAGGTGTCAATAATTAAGATTTGAGATTTACCCTTTTCCAATTGTAACTTTATTTTCCTGCAACCTTGCAGCAAAGTACAGCTAAAAGCAACAAAAAGTGGATTTAAATAGTCAAGTCTAGTTGACCTTGTAATGCTAACAGACATAAACTCCAGGGTGAGTTTAATGCTCCCGAGATGTCTGAGAAAAAAGAGTGTTTTCCCCCAGTTCAAGAAGGACCTATGGTAAACGTAGCTACAGACAGGGTGTGCAGCCAAGGCAAGGGAGATGATCTGTATTTTAATTGAGACAACAATGCCCCATTGTTTTATAGATAACTGATGAAAGTCTTGCAGCAGTTTTGCAGGATGTCCTGGATGGGAAATTGAAGCCCTGAGAAGCTGAGTCTTTCTGTAGCCAGGTTATGTTAATGCTAAAGGCTGTTGTGAAAAACACTTCTTCAGCAGTAGTTTGCTGTCAGCACCCAGCAATACGGTTTCTGTCGGCCTTGTCCTACATAATCTTGTGTAAAACTTGCAATGGACCATAGGATTTAATGAGAAAAATGCAAAGGTCTTACACAGGGGGTAGAGTTTTACTATCCAAAAGGTTTGCTGTTGTCATGCAGCTTTTATATCATCTCTAGCACTTCCATTCCAGTTTTTCTCTCCTGTCTTTTCCTTTGCCAAGTGAAATCTTTTCCATTTGTTTGAAATGATGGGAGTATGGAGAAGAGGGAGATGGAAATAACGTATTCCCAATTTATGTTTCTGGCAAGCTTATTTTTTCAAGCACCTCTTCCTGATATTTCTCTGAAATTTATTGTTGAGATTTCCTACTTATTGCCTGTTATGGCTGCAGTTATTAACTGGGATCAGTATAATCCTCACTTGATGGAAATCAGCATAGCCACAAAACTTATAAAATGGACAATGTTTTTGTCAGCTTAAGGCCAGAGCACATATCAGTCATTCCAGGTTCTAAAGCCTAAATTATTCAGAAAACCCATCCCATAACCCTTGCAATAAGCCAATGGCTTTACAGAGGTTCATGGCCGCACCAACACCCTTTGCAATGCAAGCATTGTATTTACTACCTAGGTATTTAGAGAGCTCACGAGCATCTTTCAAATGGTGTGATTCCTTCAAAAAGAAGAAGGAAGAGTAATGATTGGGACCATCTTTATTGTGGATCATGGAGTTACATCTTCCTTTCCATACCCTGCTAGGCCATAGGATATACTAATCTTTTATTTATTGCAAGCTTAATAAGGTAGCTTGCAGAAGATGGAGCAATCAATCCAATAATTGGGAATCCCTTTGTGGCAATAGTCAGTAATTGCAAGCCCACATCTATTCAGCAGCAGCCTTTCATTCCTTTTGCTCATATAGGTTGGCTCATTCACTCTCCAAGAGAAGTGATTGATTCACATGTAAGTGATCCTTTTCCTCCTGAGGTGTGTGAGAAAGCCATTAATCAGCCAAACTCCGTCTTTGCTTCAGCATAACTTGGCTTGGCTTTTGTTTGCCTTGCCACAGTTACAACAGAGGGCATCTGTCTGCAATATCCAGTTGATTCTGGTCTCTTTCTTTGGGTTAGATAGTGTAACTCCACAGCTTTCCCATTCCCATTGAATGTATTTAGAGTAAATTGGCATAATCCCTTAGCGGGAAAAAGCAATGCCAGCTCTTCCAAGTTTTGAACTGAAATTAATGCTCATTGCAATTTAGGAGACAACCCTAATAGTCCTTAGGGCAACCCAAGGGAGCACTCATTCCTGCAGTCTCCTCATGAATCCTCATTACCATCATGAGAAAGACCACCCTCTGGTCTGATGCTACTTTATCAAGACACCCTTATTACTTTCCCACAAGCCTCTCCACATCCTCAGATTCAATGGATACTAAGTTCTACTTTGAGTACTTATATGGTCCCTGCCACCGAGAGGTGGGTTCGTTGCTCTGAATCTGATGGAAATTTTTAGCAGTTTTAGAAAACAGTGCCAGCTGGAATATTCACTCTTTGTGTGTCCAGCAAGCAGCATTTTCCATTTCCTCAGTAAAATCCTCTTGGCTACAGTGAGTGCTGCTACAGAAACCCACACACTCATGCAAATGAGGAATGACTCACACTGGGATCTTGCAGACTGAAGTGATAGATTTGATAACAAAGAGCGAAATCAGTGGCTTCAGAAGATGAGGTTCATCTCCTCCAGGTGCCAGTCAGGTCACCATCTCTCAGCTTGGTGATGTTATACGGCAATAACATGTGATCTGTGCAGTCTGTGCAAGCCGCATTCTTCCCATGTTTTAGGCAACTGGTGCATGGATTTCCAATCGTATCTGTGAAAACAATCTTGTTTTGGAAAACTTTTGGAGCAAGAAGTTTTAGGCTTTCTGGATAAAATACTCAGCCAGTTCTCCAGCTGTTGATAGAAATAACTAATTACATCATTTGCACATATTTCTAACTCATTGCTTGTCATTTCCTGTTTCCTGTTTTAGAAAATCAGAAGCCCCTGATTTAAGGCCAGATTCACAACTGTTTTGCTACTAAAGAGACATTGATCAACACTTGTTAAGAGCACAGGCATGCGGATTTTCTTGGGTCTGGAGGGGTTTTTCATGCTTTTGGCTTCTTAGGCAAAATATATTTGCCAAAGAACAACCTGGGGGTGAGATACATCCTTACTGATAGTCATACTTAAGCTTGATATGCCATCCAGCATTCTGAGCTGTGAACTCCTTGTGCTCTTACACATGAATGCAAAGAACCTGCAGAATGCCCAGAATGTTGAAGTTTGGTCTTCACTGGTGGAGCTGATGACCCACATAGACAAAACTGGAATTCAGGGCAAAGATGCTGATAACCAAGCTATTTTTCAGTGCTAATTTTGGCCGAGACAGACACTGTTCTAGTTCTGCAGAATAGATGCCACTCTGAAGATCTAGGTCCCAGTTTTTTCCAAACTGTGCAAGAGCCCCAAGATGCTGGAGATCAGAACCAGCTTAAGCAAGACACTATAAACCCAGCTGGATGTCATGGGATATGAAGCCTCTCAATCATCACCTCCTGCTAGAGCTTTACACTTACAGATCTGCAGTAGCCAAGAATTCTGTCTACACCTCCTGGTGGGTTTTGTGCCCTTAGTCTGCCACAGCTTTCCACATGCAAACTCATGATATTAGCATACCTCTCCTGAGTAAAGATATTTTAAGGATCCCTTCAGTAATGCAAGGTGGTATAAGATGCTTGGAACAGAAGGCGCAAGGGAACAGTGAGACTAATAATCAACTTCTGCAAAGCAGCAACATCTCACAGCAAACAGTGCGAGCAAGGAAACTCTGCTCAGATACCTGCTCAGCCATGCTAAAAACTATATGAGTCTATAAACTTATACTTGAGAAAGTAACTCAATGAGCAGTCTTGTCTGTGTTAGCAGCGGTGACTATGCTCTTAGCACCAGCAAGGATGGCTCTCAAGTGTAGTAGTCTTCAGTAAAGCAGCACTTAGAGTGTTGCCCTGTTCACATCAGAGCAAAGAAGGTTTTAAAAAGTGTCTGAACCTGATGAAAGCTGCTGTAGAGAGACCTCTGCTTAGTTTACCTTGGAAAAGACTCTGCTTCATCTCCTTCCCCTACCTCAGTCAAAATCATCTCCAGCAGTTTACAAGGGAATATTTGACAATGCTTCGGTGTTCTTGAGTGTTTTATAGGTACAGAATCATAGAAGAGTTTGGGTAGGAAGGGATCCTTAAAGGTCACATAATCCATCCTCTTGCAATGAATGGGGACACCTTCCACTAGACCAGGTTGCTCCGAGCCCCATCCAACGTAGCCTTGAAGGTTTCCAGATATGGAGCATCTGCCACCTCTCTGAGCAACCTGTTCTGATATTTCACCACGCTCATTATAAAAAGTTTATTCCTTATATCCTGTCTAAATCTACAGTCTTTCAGTTTAAAGCCATTCACCCTTGTTCTGTTCCTACAGGCCCTTGTCCAAAGCCCCTCTCCAGGTTTCCTGTAGCCCCTTTAGGCACTGGAGCTCCCCTTAAGGAGCCTTCTCTTCTGCAGGCTGAGCTAGCCCAGCTCTCTCAGCCTGGGTCCAGAGCAGAGCTGCTCCAGCCCTCAGATATTGCTTGTGACCCTGCTGTGGACCCACTCCAGCAGGTCCATGTCTTTCCTTTGCTACATATGAGCATTAACACTGATGTCTAATTGCAAACTCACCCAATGCAGCCTCAATTGCAGATTATGATCTCCCCAAAAGATGGACCTCTTCTGGTGCTCTTATCTCTCCAGAGCACTGCAGAAAGCCCTTTGTACATACCAGGAGGTCTGTGGGTGAAAAGCACTGGAGAATCACAAGGCATTCTTGTGTTCTTTAGATGCATTTTGCCAGGCCTTGGCCTTTCAGATCCCTGCTGAATGCTTTCCTAACAAAAGAAGAGTTAACAATTCACTCCTGCTTTTCAATCTGGGCAGAATTTTTTATGACAGGTCAGTGAAAAGAATAAACCCTGTCTCCTCCTTCCTTTAATCTTTAAAGGGAGTTTCATCCTTTCAGGAACTCTGCTTCTGGTTTGTCATTTGAACTTGCTATGAGGAAACTGGCATTTTAAAACCTATTCAGCTTTCTGTCAAAGATGCTGGTGGTTGAAAGGACCTATGTCACTGAGCCTTCTCCCTGGCTCAGCTAGTGTTATTTCCTGAGTTCTCAACAGATTTTTTCCTTCTTAGTTCTCTCATTGATCTGTCTTGATCCTTATTCCAGTACCTTTCTCAGTCCAGGGTACATATATCACAGAAAAATAAATCTTCTGAGTCCATGGGCTCTGTATTGGTATCAGGCCATGGCATTCATGATAGTCTTCTCTCACTTTCTACTCTGCGTTCACAGCTTACTGTAAAGCAGGTAGGATGAGACATAACGAACACTTCCAGGAATGCTTACGTTGTCCATTTCCATGTGTTTTTGTCGTATTTAACATTTTTTTATGACGTATGACCCCTTCCTTAAGTAGTACTGTGTGATAGAGGAGGTAGGGACTTTTGAAAGACTTCTCTATTTGCATTTCTAGGAATCGGAGCACTTCAGAAAAAGAAATATCCTGGCTTATACATGTCACATTTAAGATACTGTGATCTAACTAGAGCACAGAAATTTGCAGTCCCTAATTTTTAGTTTGATTTGACTCAGATTTCAAAGTTATCCTTTGACTATTGTAGTATAGTATTCTTCCTGAAGTGAAACTTGGATTAGATCCTAGAATGGTAGATTTTCCTTAGTAGCTAGACTGTATAGTCTCAACTCTTCTCTCAGCTATTTCCTAGTAAATGTGAGTTCACTCTCCAGATCTAATCAGGTTTCTTTGGATTTGGGCTAGAGTAGTTCAGAGCAGAGTCTACAGAGCCCACCTATATGAATTTGGACACCTATTGATTGGATCAGTCGAATTCACCTTTGCTTCAACTGAGCTAACTCAATGAAATGTTTCAGAAAACAGCAAGGATGAGTCGGTGGTACTCAATGATTATAAGTGGTACCGTGTCACAGATTTCAATACCACATATCTATACCAAGCTGGTTATCTTACTGAAGTCTTCAAAAGAAGTTGAAGACATCATCTATTTACTCACAGTTCTCTGCAACTACTTTCTTGTGTGCCAGAAGGCAAACATTGACATTGCAGCTCACGGTCTTTAAAGATGCTCCTTTGCCAGTTGTACATGATTTGCAAGATGGTAGGAAGGTGCTAGCAGCTTTCTTTAGCTGCTGGTTCACTATAGACAGGGTTTAAGACCATATCTCTAACTGGTGGAACTTCTCAGCTTGTCCCTCCTCCCATTCATCAGCCTTTCTAGAAGTGGCAGAACACTCAGCAAGAAGAGATGGTTGGTTGGTTGGTTGGTTGGTTGGTGGGTGGGTTGGTTAGTGGGTTGGTTGGTTGCTAAATGTTCCCTCTCCAAGGATTACAGTTCTGCTCCTCAGCAAATCCAGGAGGCAAGCAAAGAGGAACCAGGGGTAGAATTAGCTCTCTTCCATCTCCTTCTTTTACATTGTCCATGAAAGAACAGCCTGAAGCGTGGACTCTTCAGTGTAAAGATAATACGTCTTTGTAGGATGACTTAAAATAGTAAGCAATAATATTTGAAATGGAAGGAAGACAAAAGGAAAATCCAATTAGGAGAAAGTGGAGGTTTGAGTGACAAACAAATAGCTGGGAGGGATGCACTGAAGTGCTGAGGAAAGGAACTCTGGCAGAGTGGCAGTGTAACTGTGATGTGACTCTCAGAGGCGTAAAAAACACAGTGACAGCTCTCACCCTCCTGTTTTTTTCTAGAAGTTTATTCTATTGAACAGGGCCCATTCTCAGATAAAACTGCATTTGGATTCTTGGAAATCTGTCAAAAATGTCTCCTGAGAACTGGCCTGTTTCCTCTCTTTCCAAGCTGACCTTCTAATGAGGTCTCATTTAGCTTCCATAGGCTGAGAACACAGTGTATGAGACCAGCACAAGTTGTGCATTGTCTTTCTAGGATTTCACATCTGGTTCATTCTCCTGCACATTCCAGCTTTCTAGGGGCCAAATCCCAGAACAGCTGTCTTTACTTTTCAGTGAGAGGTAGTGTTCTTTGAGGAACCATCACAATAGATATACTTATCCTTAGACCGTCGATATTCTCAGAGGCTCTAAAATAGCCAACTATTCACTGCATCTTCTTCTGTGGCTTAGAACAAGTCTTTTAATTTTAATCTTTTTGTCTGGTTGTTTTTTATGAAACAAATAAAGGAAGCCAGAGCACTGACTGGGTTCTGAAATAAGGCTCACAAAAATCCTTTGATCTGATTCATAACAAAGTAATCCCGCATTCTGTGAGGGTTTTTGCAATACAAGACCTAATCCTGGCATTATTATAAGGATGCATCAGACGGAGCTAGAAGGAAAAACTAAAGCAAAGGCTACAGGTCAAGACGTTGAGGTGCTGGAGCAGATCCAGAGAAGGGTAATGGAGTTGGTGCAGGGCCTGGAGCACAAGTGTGATGGGGAAGGGCTGAGGGACCTGGGGGGTTCAGTGTGGAGAGGAGAAGGCTCAGGGGGGACCTGATGGCTGCCTACAAGTGCCTGACAGGAGGATGGAGCCAGGAGGGGCTGGGCTCTGCTCCCAAGGAACAAGGGATGGGACAAGAGGAACCGGCCTCAAGCTGCCCCAGGGCAGGTTTAGATGGAGCTGAGGAACAATTCCTGCCCCAGAGGGTGCTCAGGCATTGGAACAGGCTGCCCAGGGCAGGGCTGCAGGCACTGTCTCTGGAGGTATTTAAAAGACATGTAGATATGGCACTGAAGGACATGGTTTAGTGGTGGACTTGGCAGTGCTGGGTTAATGGTTGTACTCGATGATCTTAAAGTTTTTTTTGTAGCCAAAATGATTATATGATCCTATTATCTGACAGAGGATCTCACCACAGTGCAGTGCACTGCTCCGCTGCAGGTGCAAATTCAGTCCTTATGTTACTGAAAGTTTAATCAAAAATCAGATCTCAACATGTATGTACTTCCTTGCAGCTTAACTCAAAAAGACAAGGAGTAGAAAATAACTGCTTGATGGGAGACAGGGATTCATCCTCCTGCTCCTGGCGATAAGTGACAGAAAGTGAAGTTTTCATACTTCTGCTAATCATGATAAAGCAGATCTGGGAGCTTGTACGGTTTTGGAAAATTAAAGTGATAATATTGCATAGATGTACTCAAACACATATAATCCATGTTATAGAACCGTTTTTTAAATGGTGTTTTAGTCAGAAGGTCTCAGCAACAGCTTTAAGTAAAAAAAATACATTCATCTGCAGAGAAATAGATAAACTAGTGCACAGGATGATGGTCTGGGATATTCCAGGCTGAGACAGCAAGCATATGTTTTCTTCCTATAACTCCTCCTAGTCTCTACCATTGCAAGAAGATGTGGATTCAGCCTGAGAGGTCAAAGGAGCTGGGATATCTCCCTTTCTAACAACTTTGATGAAAACTGCACTATAAATGCACTATAAAAAAGCTAATAACTGCAGTGGCCTGATGGGTTTCTAGGTTTGAATGAGACCTTTACTATATAGATGTAAGAGAAAACCAACAAATGTTTAGTGGATGTCTTCAGAGAGAGCCGCAAGGACAGCTGGAAGTCATGAGGCAGCCACCGAAGACAAGAATTGCTCAGGCCAGAGACTGGGCTGCTTAAGGCTTTCCAAAGCCAGCTGGCACATCTCACTAGTTGAAAGAGAAAACAGTCCCCAAACAAACCAACAGCTCAGCTCTGGACAAATACAACTCCTGGGAGCTTTGTAAACTGGATTCTAGTGGTGTCTCACGTCAACAGCTAATTATTGTTCTGTATAAAGTCCCTGAGATGGTAAAATATGAGGGACTGAGGCTATCCATCTTCTGGTTGTTCCAGATAAGGCTCACAGGCTTAATAGAGTTGGTACTGAGTTACTATATTTAGAGATGCAGAAGTTTACCCACTAAAGATATTTCTTGTGCATATATTTTATTACTTTCGTTCTGCACTTAAAATAGAAAGTTTATAATCAGTGCTTTGTGGAAGAAAGAATTACATTGCATTCATATGGACTTCCCTCCTTCTTCCATGAGCCTCTTGATATTATTTGCTGCAGGAGTATGAAAGACTCATTTGATCTTGTAAAATCTGTTCCTATAGACTTTAATTTTACTTCTCACTTTTCTTCCTTCTTGTGAATAAATGCGGTAATTTATATGTATGAAAACACTACCTCTTCAGTCTCTTCCTCCTTTCTTCAGCTGAAGCTCATTGATTTTCTCTGGAGGTCCTCTGGGAGCTGCAGAGAGATCAATATCTGAAGAAAATATGAGGTAGCTGTAACATCACCAAGTCTATCCGAAAGAAATCATTCAGTATTAACTCAGGCAATTTTTTACTTGTGGTTGACACAAATGGACATTTGAAAAGGTAAAAAAGTATTAATACATTTTCAAACACAGGTCAAGAGGTAAACACACAAAAATGCACCATGTTAGCAAGATACACTCCAGCCAAAATTAATTAAAGCAGTGACCACTGGATCAGGCCTGTAGCTGTGTAAAAGGAAAACTCCATTAAATTCAATGCTCGAGAGTTCCATTTCAATTAATTCCTTTTAATTGAGAGCATGTCTGGGGTGGTTGCTGCTACAGCCATGGACATCAGATTGCCTTGCTTTAAACTTTGTCAAGTTATAGGGCTAACATTCTCCAGAGTTCAGCAGTGGGAAAAGAAATACTGTGCTTTATTATGGTTGGGGTCAGGAACTGGAAGGGGGAAGCAAAAACTCTTGGCACTTGTTGGATACCCAGATTTTCTGTCCAGTCTGAATGCAGAGGGTCACAGTAGCATGAGGAGGATGATACTGATGACTTTCATGCATGGATTTGGGGGTTTGGACCAGATGATCCTTGAGGTCCCTTCCAACCTGGTATTCTGTCATTCAGTGTTTCTTTGATTCTTGTTTCTACGATTAGCTTCAATGAGTGTAAAGAAAAGGACTGGAGAAACCAAAGAATGATAGATCCTGAGATGTGACCCCATCCCCTGAAGATCTGTTTCCTCTTCTTTGTTATGTTTATAAGCTGGTAATAAATACTTTAGATATGGACCAGGCATCTTCAGATTTCTATTAATTACTGGCAGAAACCAATAGATGTACTGATTTAATCATCATTGCAAGGTCTCAGTAGTTCCAGCCATATCCCATCCTGGGTTTGAATTGCCTGTTAGGCCCACTGCCTAAATGGTATAAACACTCTTTCAGTGGTGGCTGTGAGTTCATGACCTATTTCACTACTGCCACTTTCCCTCTATGAATGTACAATTTCATTTCAAAACCTATATCTGTTGTGAGTTGGACATAAAAATAGCTTGCAAAAGCTGCCTGGTCCACTGTGACTCAAACACAGGGAATAGGAAAACCTATTTTAGTAGTAAATTAACAACATCAAAAGAAACTGCCATGTTTTTCCATGTTTGACAATCAAGACGTTTTGGCCAAGACATAGGACCACAGTCTCCCTGCCCCTCAACACTCAGCACAAGAGCTAGGACACTGATTTCAATCAACAGTTGTAAAGACATAAGAGAGGGCAGGAAAGAAACCAGACTGTGAGGTTTGCAGAAGAGAGGTTTTCCTCCTTACTCAGTTTGGGAGCACAAAACTCACTGTACCTTTTTTTTGGTGACACATACAAGCAATTCTGAAAGGATTGCTGAACATTTGTCTGATGCTTCTTCCTTCCAGGGAGTGGTATCACTTCCACAAATACCCAAGCATATCTCATTCAACTCATACTTAGTAACCTCTAATGATAAAGACTTTCCAAAGCCAACAAGACTTAATTTTGAAGTTAGGGTTTGGCTTCTAGATTTCTGCTTTCTGTCACTCTTAGATTTCTGCTGGCATCATGCAGTGCTTCATTCTCCCATCAAACATTGAATACACTAGCTTGAAATATGATATTTTTCTTAAATATATTTAAAAGGTTATTTTACCTTTGATATAATTAGTGACATTTCATTCCACTATAACATTGATCCAAGATGACAAATTTATGATGGGAAAGGGTCAAGAAGTTTAACCCAGCAGAATGCAAAGAAACCCCAAATAACCAAAACGCAATAATAGCAATTATTTTAAACAGAGAATTTAATATCCAACCTGAAGAAGAAAGCCTCAGCGTTTTGCTGTCCAGCTGAAATTAATGTAAGCTCCAACAGAAATGCCAGCTCTGGGTTTCTAATGTAAAAGGCTTTGTCAAAGGGATATTTTTGATACTTTTCCTTTCAATGAATGGATTCCTTCTTGACCTTTCTTCTTGCCTTCTCTGACAGACTACTGTTGACTTAGTGCAAAAGGAAAGGCTAAGGATGACTTGCATTTCTGGAAGTCTTATGTAGATTAATGCACACATTGATGCGTGCTTTGCCAAGAAGAGATTTTAATCTTTTTCTGGATTTTGCAAAGGAAGCGTTATATAGTTTAGCCATATGACTCTGGCCCTGAAACATAAAGGCTTTCTCCTCACCACTCTTCACCTCTATGCTATGGCTGCTCCAACAAAATCCACTTTCCTAGCAGTTTACGGGGTCAAAACTCTTCCTTATGGATGGTCTGCTCACAGCCTGTGCAGCTAAATTATCTATTCCGAGTCATTTGCCCAGCAGAAGACATGAATGAATAAATTATTGGCACCATCTATTGGTGAAAAAGGCAAATTATACAGGACTTGTAGGTTAGGTTATATATTTGGACTAAATATGGCTTCAGATGTTCCTCCTGTTATGATTTAATGATACAACCCAATAAGGCCACTCAGGCTTTGCCTTTCCCTGGGCCAGGGAAGTTTGACCATGAGTTTGACCATTTGACTGGAGATACAACTGCCACAGGGGTCACCCAACAGAAGAGGCAGGGCACAATGCTATGGGTGAAACAGGTCTCACTAACCTGAATTTCAGGTTCTTTTAGGTATTTTTCTGCTAGGATGCAAGCACAGCTCTATAGGACTTTTTTCCCCTCCATCACCACAAACACCAGCCACAACTAGTCAATGGATCTGAGCAGCCTTAGCTGCCTTTGGCTCTTGTGACCAGGAAAGAAGCTGCATGATACAAACATGCTGAGGCAGATGCCAAACTATGAGAGTCTCATAAGCAAAGCCCAAAATAACCTGCTATCTTTGCAAAAGATGATGATGTGAAGGTAGCCACAAACATTGAAATCATGATGTGGGGGCAGAAGAACCTGCATTGTTAGCTCTTGTGCTCATCCTGATTCTTATATCTGCAATAAGCTGCAGCTATCAAGTATCTCTAGTATATGTTTTGCTAACTGAAACACAGCTATGTCAAGTTATTTTGTGATGAGCCCATAGAGCATAAAGTAGTGGAAAGGATCTGGAAATATTTCAGGTGTTTTTTTTATTTTTTCTATCAAGAAGTTCTGACTTGTATTGTCTATATTAGTCTAGAACAAAAGTGATGAAAAACCTCTGGGCTATGGGACATGCTGGTTCTTTGGGGCTACTGGTGAGCAGACTTGTTTAAATGATTTGCATTGCCATTGAATAGAAGAGAGGGGGAAAGGGACATTTTGCTTCAGGCTACTTTTCCTCAAATCCCAAAGAGTTGGTTTGGGATGATATTAGCCCTAAGTTATTTACTGATAGGAGTTTTTAGCTCTTGGTGTGATAAACTATGTATTCAGGTAACAGCATTATGTTTTGGTGCAGCATGGACTAACTGAAATGTGGAAGAGGTCTGCTGGCTACTTTAGCACAATCATAACTTAACCTCTGAAGTTTCCTTGAGTTTTGCTTCTTTTTGTCTTCCTAGATTGGCAAAAACATTGGTATGGGTGAAGCACTTCTCCATCTCTCTAAGATCTTCCAACCGGAGGATATGTACCTCAGCATCCTGGCTCTCTTGGTGTTGCACATGAGTTGATTAACTCGTATAATCATAGATAAAAGTAATCATTTGCTGTTATTACCTTGCCCAGCAGGATGGGCTCCACTGCTCCAGTTCTTTGAAATAGTAAGAAAAAGTAAAGGACACTTGATGGACACAGACTCATGCAGACTTTCTGAAAGCATAAAGCACTGCTCGATCTCTCTAAATGCATATCTACACACTGCCATGACCTAACCATCACAATATCTGAGTGCTTATACTCTGTGGAGGAGGACTGGCTGTGATACATAGCAAATATTTAAGCTCAAATATCTTCCTTCCTTAGTCATTAAAGAGAATATTGTTCTACACACTCTTAGATGAAAAGTGGTTGTGGTCAATTTTAGCCAACTAGCCCATGCATGAGGCAGTGCTAATGGCAGAACAATTTTCATTTGCCAGTTGATTATATTTACCTGATAGAAAGAACATTAATAAAGATGTCCTATTGTGTCTGAGCTTCTGCCTTGAATGATTAAGAGAGCAAATTCAGCTCTCAAAAGATCAGTTTTCTCTTGGCAACACACCTTTCTCTACTTCTTTATAGTTAGTGTCTGTTATCTTTAGAGAAGTTGATGATAAAATATAAAATCTTGGAGACTGAACTTAGAAAGTGCCAACTTTTATTATTATTATTTAGATTTATAAACCAGCCAGTAAACTACGGATCACCACCACTGTATCCTGTTTAAATGAATTGAGAAGAAAGCAAGAATTTAGCTTTTCCTTAATGCAACTGTAAGATACAAAGCCCTTTTCCTGACACCTCTATTCTTAGGAAGACTTAGGGCATCCTGCACAGTTTACACCCATAACATGCAGTAAAGTATTAAGCATGTATTGACCAAGGAGTGATCACACAGTGTGATTAAATGTCTGCAATAAAACCCCAGAGATGGTGGTATAGAGGTAAAATGTCAATGAAATCACTTTCTCCAGCTCTCATCTGGTCTTCAGTGTGCATATTTAGGGGTAGGTGGGGTATGTATAATGGCCTGTCCATAGTCTAACATCCTCCATGGGGTGAGAAAAGGCCTGCCATGCAAAAAGCCACAATTGTTTCGGTGTGTGATTTATCTGGTCGAGCCAAATAGCGTCGTACTTAACTGATATTGACTGCGCAGCCAGTTCTGTATATTCCTGGTCAGATGGTGGCAGATGAGTTGTATGGATGGCCTTTCCCAGAAGCCTGCAGCTGTTTAAATAGCCACCCTGCAGGAGCCACAGCACAGCAGCTATGTTTGTTTGGCATTATTATACCTCAGCAGGGACAGGGAGAGCCATGGGGACAAGGAGTCCTTCCCATTTCCTGGCTTCCATACATAACTTTGACTGGTAAAACTATGTTCCTGTCATTGGAGATGACATGTCATAAAACAAAACATGAACAAAATCCTGAGCCTAAGAATTCATTAACCCTTCTGGATAAAGCTGTGTCTATGGCGAGCCAGAGCTCCAGCAGAGAGAGGAATCCCTTGGAAAAGGGACAAGCTTGTCACACCTCTCAAAGGGGGACATCTAAACAATCTCTATGGCTTCCTGCCAGCCTTCTTCTTTTCCCCAGTGATTTTTGGCTTTTCCACCTGAAAAAGTACATTCATCCTTAATGCAGAGTCATCATCTTTCTAGTGTGAGAGAAAAATAAAGCTGTTTATCTGTACGTGTGTGTGTGTGTCTGTATGCATAGATGGATGTAAAAGGGACATTGTTCTAGTGAGGTGCCTTTTTACTGCTTCCACGTTGAATTCACTTATGGCAAGCATGAAGGCATTACTGAAAGTGGTGCATAGTAGCTCTCACTTTCAAGCACATCTTTCTTTTCTAAACAAAAATGTTTTACTGGAACAAATACTTCTGATCTGTGAGTAAACTTTAACAAGTGCTGTTAAACGGGTTCTAGGGACACAATAAACTTTACGGTTTTAAGAACAGAAAGAACTGGGATTTGAAGATAAACTATGCTCTCTATATCGTAATCTAACAGTTCCCTGGGTACTCTGTCTCATACAGCCTGTATTAATCCCATAATAGATGTGAGATAAAAATCATCTTTAGGTGCTAAAAAGATAAAGCAATCCTACTACAATCCTGATATCGCCTACAGTTGTTCTAGAAACTTACTCTCCAACATCTCTGCACTGAGTTATTCTGTATAAAATCAGTAAAGAAACTCAGGTGTTCTTGCCTTTAAATTTGCTGCTGAATGATAACTGCTGTTCTCCTGAACCTAGTTCCTTGATTCAAACCCAATTGATTTTCCTGTTGAAAGTGCCTTTGGCAGAGTGTGCTCAGGTCCTGTTCCTCGAGTTCCAGCACAGCCTGGGCACGTCCTTGCTCTTCAAGCATAGAACTGCATAAGGTGAAAGGGTTTCTTCCACCTCAGTTTTCCTCCACAGTACTCAACCATTCCCCTTTCCAAGCTCAAAAGGAAATAATTTACTTTTCCAGGGTCTCCAATGGGGCTATGAGACCCTTTCTCACTCTCCCAAAGATCTCTGCATAGTAGAATAAGACAGCATGGTGGAGGTGCTCATATTGTGTGGAGTTTTCCATGGACCTCAGGCAATATCCTGTAACCTGAAATCAGCAAAGGTTCAGTAACTAATACGTTTTAAAGGCTGGTTTTGAGCTTGCTACTCACTGAACTTTAGCAGGATGGAGCTACATCCATAATATTTGTTTCAGTCGTATATATTTTAGTTTAAATTAAAAACTTCAGGTATCTTCAAGATTAGTTCATTGAAAGCAAGATTTGATCAACAGTTCAGTGTTGCTCTGATAAGTCTGGTTTACGGGTATCTGACTTTATGTCATTCATGCAATAAAGGAGAAACAGAATAGTCTTTAATATAAGGGGGAAATGGTGTATCTGACAGCCTTTAGACTGCAAATCCATGACACAAAAGCATGGGAGATATTGTCGCAACATCTCCATGTCTCCCACTCTATAAAAGCTCACTGTATAAGAAGTTCCCATGACCGGAACCCCAGTTTCATTCCATAAGCATTTACTTTGGAAAGAAACTTGTTCCTGCAGCTTGTATCCATGTGATCTCTTCCAGCTTCTAAATGCAACTTGGTTTTGTTCCAGAAAATGCTGCTAGATTGAAAATCCAAGAGTGAGAGATTTCCTGCCTCTATCACATAATTGCAGTCGGATGGAGACAGAATCGGTGTTTGATCTGCAAGCTGGCTCCAGATTTTCCCTCTCCACCATGAACCGTCCCATATCTTAGCTCCAAGCTTTCAACCTATTTGTGCAGCATAGGAAGGACAGCACATAATCATAATCAATCCTTTAAAATTTACTAGATAATAAGGTATAAATAGCCCTTGGAACAGGAACTGGAAACCAGCCTCCGCATTTCAGGTGATGGTCCTACTGCTCTGGCTAGCAGATGGCCTTCCTGCTACCCAGATTTGACCCCAGATTTGCTGCATAAAGGCTAGTTTTCAGCATGATAGGCAAAGAATGCTTTCCTTTGTCTCGTCAACACGTAGACTGTCTGCTGACAAAGCCATTAGCAGAGCTTTGTAGGAGAATTTGAACCTCCACAGATGATAGGGACTGGAATGCTTTCCACTTGCCAGAATATGATTGAAAGGGGGCAGCAAATTTCTCCTCATTTTGCAGGACCTGAAGAGAACAGACAAATCCTGCTTCATTCTTTTAACAGCAAAAATGTACACATTGATGCTAGAAGAGGTGGCCTTGTGTCTAAGACACAAGAGTTTAAGACACTTTTGGAGGTAAGACACTTTCAGAGGTTATTCTGATGTCTACCACCTTGTGTCTGTCAGACACTGAATATCCCTTTTGGAGCCATCTCTTTTACCTGGGCATATTAAAGCCCTGAGGCTGAAGGAACCAGCTCAGGACTCGGGAAACTCCAAACTAGATGTTGTGAGTGGTGTTCATCTCACCTATTAAATTCCTTTTAAAAGAGGCCTTTGGTCAAAGACTGTTAGCTAACGTAAGGTTTGTGTAGAAAGGGGCTCTTCCAGGGTAAGACTGGTTGGATCATACTCACAGACCCAGTGTCTTACATCAAAAAGTTTTACTTTTGATGAAATAAATCCTATCTGATTTAGGTGAAAAATCCTATCGAGAGCACTTAACTTCTGCTGGATTTAACCTTTTAGCTTGTTGAGTGAGGCTTTTATAAAAATGGAAGGAATGAATGAGCTCACACAGATTTTTGTCTGCTTTCTCTATTTAGATGGCAATTTTCCCACAGTAGGGTTGCCTTTTAGTGTGTGTCTAACTTGCTTGCACAATGGCATCTGAATCTTAGAAATGTGACAGGCTGGAGGTGTGCATTTGTCGTGTACAACCTGTTTCATGCTTAAAGGCAGACTTTTAGCTTTCCCATAGACTTCAGCTTATCTCAAAAGTGATGTATCTACATCTTTTGTAGTAGGCACTTTAAATACACAAATTATCCAATGAACGACAATTATGGCTGTTCCCAAGTCTCCTCTGTCTCCATTGTTGGTTTATTGGGGGGGGTATTAAAGTAAATGTTTATTAAAACATTTCCACAGGGTTCTTATTGGTGAATTTTAAATGGATGTATCAGATGGAAAGTATTGATTTTTCAGTCAAATTCTTTAAACAACCCCACACAATGTGGCATACTTTTTACAATGGAAAAGTTCACACAGGAAATAGAGAAAAATGTTTCCTTCCCAGTTCAGCACAGGAGCTACACAGCATGTTCCAGCTCAGAGAACACACAAACAATGTTCAGTCTTCAGGCAAGGTCAGCAAAGCAGATGTGACTTTAAGTTTACCGCTTGTATAGCGTGAGAACAATCCCCGGATAATGGAAAGACCTTATGGGGAAGCTATGAAGTTCTCTAAGTGTCTTGGCTACACACACCATGTGATTCACTGTGTGCCATTTCCACATTGCTCAATGCTCTTGGGGCTACTGGAACAGCAGTGATTGAAAAAGAAGAGTCACTTTGAGATAAGTATCTTTAGAGATTGGGGTGGGGAGGGAAGAAGAAAACATCAAGACTCCAGAGCTACGGTTGCAGTCTTCCATCTCCTAGTGAGTGCAGATCACTTTGCAGGATGCTTTTCTCTCCATGTACTAGTTGCATTACTAAAGAGGTGTGAAGTCATTCTAGGATAAGATACAGCTACTCTTGGCTCTCTCCTTGGCATCAGTGAGACAAGATCTTTAGCATAAAAACTGTATGTACACAGGGCCTTTGTGTTTGTTTAAGTGATTTCAGGCTCAACATTTAGTTTATTGGAACCTTGATCCTTGCCAGAGATTTGTGTATTGTATTTCAAAGAGAACAAGGAGATGAAAATATGAGTTAATGTTAGAGCAAAGAAATGGGGCATTTTCCTTGGAAACTTCTCAGAGACAGTTCAAAAAGTGAGACCTGTCCAAATAAATATGCAGCTCACTGACAGTTAAAGCTTATCCATTTGTAGTTCATTAGCAGTTTATCATAATACAAACGTTAAGGAGATGATATTCCCTTTCAAAAGCTTGGATGGGGGAGAGCAATAACATTGTCAAGTGATGTATGTGAGTAAATTAACCTTTCTCACTCTGAACAAGGCCAGGTGACTAAGGTTGGAAAATGCATCATAAACCTCCTCTATCATGTGGGTGCTAAGTTTTGCTAGCTCTGGAGCTCACTAGTACACTCATGTGAATCAAGCTCTAGCTTCCTGCTAATCTCCTATTCTGTAAAGTAATAATGAATTGGAAGCTGAAGCTAGTGAAGCTCTAATGTGATATTATACAGTTGGGTGTTTTTTCTCTAAACATACTTAATCAGTAGCACAAACACCCACAGGCACAGTCACATTCTCCTTCATGCAGGAGACTCTGAACTGGCAGTCTGTTTTTCCTGGAAAAAAAATTAAATTAGGCAGAATTGAAAAATCACTGGCTTGAGGTCTGCTTTTTATCAGCAATCAGCCTAACTGGTTTAACAGCATTTATTCTGCAGTTGAGGAGAGTAATGGATTTGGATTCATTTGCACCCCTTAGTGAAATGAATATCTGTGCAAATTAGTGTAGAAAATTAACTAGCAATGATCCCTTATCTAAGATACATGTCATACTTTGAAGACAATTTTACCTTAGTCCAGGTTCTGGAGCACAGATATACACCTCTTAAGAAAATAACCATAGATAAAATTATGATAAATAACCTTTCTGATAACTCACTTGTTTTTCTTACCTGGTCTTCAGCTGTACTTCTAGCTTTAGCTGATTTTCCCAAGATGAAATCTCTGGTAAGGTGAGGTGGAAAACTTGACAGCTTCTGCAACACAGTCATAGAACCATAGAGTGGTTTGGGTTGGAAAGGACCTTAAGACCACCCAGTTCCAACCCCCTGCCATAGGCAGGGACACCTCACCCTAGACCGTGTCACCAAGGCTCTGTCCAACCTGGCCTTGAACACCACCAGGGATGGAGCATTTATCACTTCTTTGGGCAACCCATTCCAGTGCCTCACCAGCCTCATAGTAAAGAACTTCTCTCTTATATCTAGTCAACTCTTCTGTGAAAAAATAGGCAATTGAAGTCTTACAAGACTGAAGAGCTTTGAATTCATTTTCTTTCTTTACACACAGAAAGTCTTACAGATGGATCGGTTCTCAGTTGCCCTGTTCCAGAACATGGGCCAATGGTTGCAGTGACTGAAAACCTCTTGAGCATCTTTAAAAGTTTAGAAGTCCGAAATCTGGTCTGTGATTAATTCATAGTCTTTTAGGTGCTGTCATAAAAATAGTCAAAATTTTCCTTTTACCTCCACTCTGTGCTAGAACAGAGACAATTGGAAATCCAGAATGGTTTGCTTTTGGCATTTAATTAACTTTTGCACACCAAATTTAATTAACTTTTTAGCACACATTTAATTAACTTTTTGCATTTAACAGTAAGGAGTGAGATGCACTTTGACTCCAAGTACACCAACTTCAAAGCACAGCTCCTGAATAAATGCATCATCATTTTCTGCATCTTTCATTCTGGGGATACAGCACTGAAAAGACCTTGCCTTGAAAGCAGTGAGGTGAGTTCAGAATTAACTTTCCCCATTATGTGCTTGACCAAAAAGACATATCACAGCAGCTATTCCTCCTCCTCTTATTCTCTATAGGACATAGGAGATGGGGTTGGATTTTGACATTAAGCAATTATTTGTGTAGCAATAATATTAATATGTGGTTTTCAGACTCAATTTTCATGGTGGATTGCCAGATTGCTCTTTGCCCTAAGATCAACTATGGCAGCTCTAGATGTCATCACTCTCCTTAGTGGCCTTAGATCAGTGGGTGCTAAGCTACTGGTGAGAAATTACTTCTTTGCAAAACAGATAATACCATTATTATCAGCGGATATGGAATTGAAGGATATTTTGAAGTGCAAGTCAGTGGTGGTGGAGGATAAGGCAGGGAGCATCTTGCATGTTGGTGATCCATGGGGACTTGGCAGACTAGGTTTTAACTTTCTAAAGATAGATGGGAAGCAATTACACCTCAGTGCAAGGACTGAGAAAATAAGTTATTTTTCTCTTGACTTTCCTGTTCTTGTGTGCGACCATAGCAATACTGCACAGCAGAACTACTAGACTCTATGCAACTTCACAGGCACTGTGTGTGTCTGTCATTTCAAGGGGTTTTAATGCCTGACTTGAAGATATGATTCCTTCATGCTTGCACTTTATGTAAAATTGCCAATAGCAGTGAAGATACAGTGAGAGATCACTTAGGATGGGGGGTGGAAAATGGAAGGAGCAACAATTTGGGTGAAATAGTTGTGAAAGTCTAGATGAGTTTTAATTGCTGCAATAGCTATCATGTATTTTTCTCTGCATTTCTCTAAATATTGGAATGTCATTCAAGCTCATGGATATGAGAGGGTATACATGTTCAATTTAATTTATCCAGCAGAAAGTTAGAAGCCATCCTGATAATAAGTATTTGGCCAAGCTGAGTAAAGATTTCTGATACAACTGCATACTTTCATTTATCAGAAAGATTCACAACAAGATTGAATATCTGCCAGGAAAGTTGAGCAAATTCAGTTGGAAGATCAAGACTCTCATTTTTGCCTTCTAAAGTAACTAAGCATTACGTCCATTTACCGCAGGACATAACAAACTCACTTTTTCTTAAGTCTTTAAATCAAGGCAGGTTAGTTTTCTAAAGCAACATGAAACAGCTCAACCATTTAGTGCCCTTAAAACTCAGTGAAATTCTCCCTCCTGCCTTTGTTCTGCAATACGTCAGTCATTCCAGATGAATCCTGACCTTAAAGCATAAAAATCTTTGAATGTTCAAAAGACTGAATTCAAAAGGTACAGAAACATGACATTTAAAGGACACACATGTATTTGCTAAAAATACATAGTCGGTAGTCACCCATTTGGATGACTGCTTCTGTGCACATCATTCTGTTCCCCAATGTAGTGATCTTTCTGCCTTGTTTATAGAGGAATTTATTGCATGTAGCAATTATTTTCTTTAAAAAAACCTAGGAAGACACGATCCTTAAACAGTAATAAAAACTTGTCCTTTTCTTCTGAAAAAAATGTATGGGATTTTGTGGTTCAGTGTAGCAGCATTGCCCATTGGGATGACTTTCTCTATCACAGTGTCCTCACAAAGAATAGTATTTCTACTGAAGCATCAAGAGTCTCCCTGTTCAGATGACTAAAGAACACAAGAACTAAGATAATGAGTCTGATGTCCACATTAACACGTACTTTACCCTCCATGGTTAACCAAGAAGTCAACACTTGCTCTACCTCAAACCTGGAAAGAGACGACTGTCCATGCAGGAAGGGAAATGCTGGTCTTGGAAGCACTCAGTCTCAGTCCTTGCATACAATGTGAGCACTGCACAGCCAGGACATTTTATGTCCCCAGGAAAACCACCTGGCAACACCAGTGGATGAACCATCGCGAGGCTATCACAAGAACAGTCCTCAATTTGCCAAAAGAGAGCTTTCCCTATGGTGGTGTCTTGAATGTTTACATCATTCAAACAAGCTCAATTGAAGGATTTTCCAACTTAAACCCCAGAGACACATTGCTACGCTTTCCATGATGACTACGTTGTGAAGATGTAGAGATGCTGGGGCACACAGGACATGTCTTTTTCTGCACCTCTGTCTACAGGGCGTCTTGGAGCAGGGAATGGTGGGCTGTCTTCCCCATTGCACTGTCCTGCCTGTAGAGAAGAGATCTGTTACTCCCATCTCTTACAGAGATATAAAAATGAACTGAGTATGATGGCAAGATAGAGGAAAGCTGGACAGGCAGAAAGGAAAGCAAAGGTGAAGGTTCAAGAGAAGGCATCCTAGCTTCTCCCTGCATCTCTTCTTTCTGAACCTTCACTTTCCCCCACACACCTTTCATCACTTCATTATCCATATATGACCCCTGTGCCACTTGCACCTTTATAATCCCTTGGTACCATTATCCTTGAAGAACTGAGAAAAATTTATTGGCAGGTCCACTGATGGGTCTTCGTTTATGGTCAAAAGTGTTTCTTTACAAAGATTCTCTGTTCATGTATGAATAGATCTGTATGCACAGCCCCTTCCTTGCTTAAAATCCTGAGCCTATAATTACACAGTAAGTATTTCAGACTCCCTTTCTTCTGCTGGGCTTCATACCAAGCACTTTTGGTTTCATCTTTTCTTTGTCTCCAACAGATTAATGGCACATTTTTACAGTTTCAGCATTTACACAGGAATAACTTTCTCAAGCTGTCTGCTTCTGTAGATGACTGCATCCTGATGATTTTGCCCCACAATGGATTTTTTACAATGTTCTCCAGACAGTCATCCAGATAGTAACCACTGATCATCAATGAAGATGTTGGTATACCCAGATACACCTCTGCCCCTGCCCAGGTGTTGAAAGGATTACCCAAAGCATGAAAACCATACTCTGAAAACCATGGAATGGGCTTGGAAATGCCTTTAAAACCTTTAACTCAAGCTGTGAGGGGACAAAAATTGGCTAGTCCTTAGCTGGGTTGTTTAACTTAGAAATATAACAGTGGTGTGAAGCTTAGGAAAATTAAGAGATAATCTGTTTCTTTCTCTTTTATACGCTGCCTGATGGAATATAAACTGTGAAACAACTGTAGCTGTATTAGGGAAAACAAGTGTTTCAACTGATCTTGCATGTCTCTGAAATAAATGCTCCAGAGCTGTCAATTCTTCAAGCCTGGATTAGACACTGGAAAAAGACTTGTGGAAGTTCAATGTGTGAATGAAACTAACACTGACAGGCACTTCCCCTACTCTACAACTCTTGAGCCTGTAAGCCAATGTCAATAAAATGTAATGGACAAAGAGCAGTCTCAGATATAATACAACTTCTTACGCTGTATAATTATGTGACTACACAGAAGAGGGAAACACTGCTTAATGACCTCTCTGAAGGAACCCATTCAAACGCTCACAAAAAAACCACAGGTCAGCAAAGCAGAGTCCACCATTCCCTTGCTCATGAACTGACCTCTGCATCTCATTGTAGTATTCTCTTGGAGATATAGGATTCCTGGCACTCAGCCACAGCTTGTGCTAGAGAGAGCTATCTTCAGTCCTGGAATTGTGTTCTCCTTCACGTATGACTATGAAACATTTTCAGTTATTTTCTTCTAAACCCAAAAACTTCCTTAGCAGGATAGAGAGGAAAATATGAGGCTCTCTCAGG
The DNA here is from genome assembly GCF_028554395.1 of Pezoporus wallicus. Taxonomy (NCBI): domain Eukaryota; kingdom Metazoa; phylum Chordata; class Aves; order Psittaciformes; family Psittacidae; genus Pezoporus; species Pezoporus wallicus. The sequence continues at coordinate 438,963 of NW_026637098.1, read as the reverse complement.
AATAGATAACAACAAAACTAGAGTCAATACCAAAAACAATAGAGGTTTGACATGATGCAGTGTTGTTTTTGAATGCTTGTGATTTAGATGAAGTAGACTCGAAATCAGACCCCAGGACTCCTAACAGTTTGTGGCAGGTGTCATGCTAAGAGGTGCCAGACATGTAATTTTCTCCAATTAAAATAATTACATGATTGGTGATCAATTACTCCACTTCTGAAAAATAACGAGGAATCCTTCATCCATGGATGTTCTGAATGACTGTTTAAGACTTTCCATCAAAGAGATACGATAACCACTGCTCTGTGTGGAGTATCATATCCACAAGCTCTCTCATGACCAGTTGCCTTTTGGCAGGTTGTTTCCAGCTGTATTAAAATGGCTTCACAGATGAGAGCAAAATTCCCATCTCTCTCTGGCTGCAGTTTCTCTTGCACATTATCTTTTCCCCTTCTTAAATCTTATCCCAGAGGCACTGCACTGTTGCTGGTGAGCTCAGCGTTGGCCAATGTTGGGTACATCTTGGAGCCAAATGCATTGGCTGTATTGGACACATGGGAAGGTTCTGGAAGCTTCTCACAGAAGGCACCCTTGTAGCTCCCCGCTTCCAAAGCCTTGCCATGCAAACCTACTGTATTCCCTATGACAATCTCAGCTCCTGCACATCAAACTCAGCTACAGCCTCAAGACAGTGCAAAGCAAATGGAGAAAACTCTAGGATTTGTGTGAAGTCTTTATTGCCCCAAGACACCCACAGAAGACCAAAATTGAAGGTGTAACCTCAGGCACCAAGGCCTGAATGTGGACAAAGCATCACTGAAAGCACTTTGAGCTCTTGAGATGTGTAAAGTATTGTGTAGAAGTAGCTTTAAGTATAACATTCTGAGTGGCAAGGCTGTTCTCCAAACCACTGTGGAACTTGAGTCTTTGGCCACAAACGTTCAGCCTTCATGTGACACTTGGTTTTCATAGAATATAGTTTCAAGACAATAAGATGTGCCTCACAGAGCAAACAAGGCCAAACATTTCCTGGTTTGCCTTGAGCTCTATGCCTGATCTGGGATACCTAACTCCTGTGCTTATTCCATTTTCAGTCATGAACAGCTCACAGCCAAGGGCAGCCTTTTTTCCAATGGCTTTTCTTTTAGGAACAGGGTCTAAAGGGTTAAATGTTCTATTTATGACTCCTGCCAAGATGCTGGACTGTTTCAAATATATGGTGGTATTTTTAGACAGAGAATTCTAAACTTAACCATTCGGCCTTCTTAAAAATACCCTGCCACACTTCAATAGTTCCCATTGATGAGTCGTGAATACAAAATACACTTTAATTTCCTACCACCAAACAGAAGTGAAGGAAAAGGTTTCTCCCTCTAAACAGAAGGAAAGAAGTCTTTTCTTGAAGAGAGAAGTCTCACATCTCAACCCTGACATCTCTAGAAAGCCCTGCTCGGTGAATCATTGAATTTATGGAAGAAGGAGAAATAACCCTGCAGACCTCTGCGCTTGAGATATCAGGTGGAAGGCACATCTCTTTTGAACAAAGCATCTCAAAATCAGACGTAAAAGGGGAGAGAAATATGTTGTTTGTTTCATAAAGTGTTTGCTAGTTTTTCATGATATAATCACACTTTGTCTAGCATATCAGAGGTAAAATCCTGTCTCCATGGAAGTCAGCATTTCTGATGGATTTCCAAACCTCCAGAATTTCACCCATCATCTTTTCCTGTTTCTTCTCCAGTCTTTAAAGAAAGAGTCATGTGTGCAAACAAAACCCTCAGCTCCCTCACAGCTCAGGCACCAATAATAATTGCTGATTAAATGATGTAATTCCTTTAACATCATTTAACGATGATTAGAGCTATGATTATCCCTGACTTGATTGAAGCTTTCAGCCTTCCTCTGACGTCTTCAGAGCTTTGATACTAACTGCAACCATAGTCCAGGCTCAGGCAGGGGGACTACTGTAGCTGACACTTGAGTAGAAAAAGATGTATGAGCTTGGGAAGACAGCTCAAATACTTCCAGTTATGAAGCACCTTGCCCACATGGCAAATTGCCATAACTGCTTGGGGAAATAGGAGACTGGGACTATCCTCAGCCCTTTCTATCAAACAGCTGAACTCCCTGTATTGGTTTCAAAATCCCATATCATTTTCTCTGTGTAAAATCAATTATAAAACTCATATATGTTCCTTGGAGACACTTTTCCAGCTGATTTTTTTGGAAACTTCAGTGTTCTCACTGGTAAGTTGTCATCTTGTTGAACAGAATAATAATCACTGTCGGTTTTGTTCAGATCCATGCCCATAACTGAGCTTCCAGAATAATTTAAAACCAGGCTTCATTTTCCTTGATGGAAACTTTCTTCTTGAATACCTGGAATCAGCTTGTCCCCCACACTAACCACTTTCTGATTTCCTACCATGTTATTACAATCAGGGGTATGTAAACGTCTCTTTTAACAAGTAGCTATCATTTCAATGGCCAAAAGGATCAGTGCTTACGGGGGTGGGGTATCAATCCAATGTTTCCTAATTACTTTATGTGTTCAAAGTATTTTTACCATCAGGATGAAAGCTTTCTGAATAAATGACTTTTAGATGATGTTTGTTAGCCCAGTTGGGTTTCTGAAGAGCTCCAGAGAGACCTGGTAGAGAACTATTTTTACAATCTGGTTGAGAATACTTTAAATTGAAATAAACTGACTTTTAAATCTCCATCTCAGGGATGTCTTCTGAGACTACCACTTGTTTGTGCATGCAGGATCATACGCACTGGCTGATGAGTGAATCATCCTCCCTGCTACCTTATCTGCACAATACCATGCAATCTGGAGAATATGGTCACATCAGAAAGTGATTTTACTACTTGTGGCTGCCCAGGCTAAAAGCTGAAGCAGAAAAAGGAGACTTTTTCCTTTCCATGTGTTATGAAAGGCCAACATACTCTTCTTAATTTCCGATTGAAAACTGCCAGGAAATAAACCTTCCTTTCTCTGCAGCTCTTTTGCTCTTCCTTGTCTTAGAACCGCATCTCTAATTCATTCTGGTAATTAATGTGGCAGCCTTCCAAAAGAAAAGACCTGTCTTTACATATCTGAAAAGCAAGCAAGCTTACTTTCATGTTCCTAGCCATGTAAGCAAAATCAAGGCCAGGTCCCACATGCACTCAAGGTTAGGCACAGATGATGAAAGCACTCCTAAGACCAGACAAGAACCATGCTAACATCTTTACTACTTCACACATGCCAACTGCTGGGGCACCCAGTACAATTCCTGGCTTGGGCAATCCGCTCTGTTTAAAACAGAAAAATGCATTTTTATCCAAGCTAACACTTCTTGACCCATAGAATCATAGAATCATAGAATAGTTAGGGTTGGAAAGGACCTTAAGATCAACCAGTTCCAACCAGATAGCAGAGCTGGATGACAAAATGCCCACAGCTTCCCTTTGAGTGAATACGTATCTTTTAGGGGGAAAAAACCCCAAACACAGTTCCCTTGTGATTTAGGGAAAACAGGTGATGAAGAAACATGCAATCCCTAGGGGAATTGCTCCAGTGGTTAATTTCTCTCCCTATAAAAACATCTTTTCTTCATTTTTAGCTTGAATTTCTCCAACAGTTCTCTCTAGCCTGTCCCCCACCTATTACAGCATCTTTTTCTCCTAGATTAAAGAGCTTATTTCTGTAGAGATACTTGTAGAAATGAGACCAAGACAACTATTAACTCTCATGGTGAAGCCAGACTCTCTTTAGTCTCTTGATTAAAGCCATCATTTAGAGCACACTTGTTGCTGCTTTTAAAAATGTCCTTTACATATTTCAGTATTCTCACTGAAACACAAATATCAGGCCTGAATAAGCGCATATGTAATCATCCAACTAAGGCTGAATTCAATATAATACAACCTATCTGAAAATCCTCTGTTAGTATGTCGGAGCATGGCTTTGGCCGCATATGAAAGGCTTCATGCTTCTCAACAGTTTCTCCACCATAACCTTGTTGTAATGCTCGGTAGATGTTATTGACCCCTTTAGCACTGCAGTTTTAAATCTTCAGGAAGACAAAGGAAAATGCCGGTGTTCATGCTCCCTGTGATCAGAAAATACTGTTTCCCACAGCAGTGGAATAAAGTCATAGATGCAGGAAGTATCACTTCTCCTCAAGAATGGGGGGAAGATAAACCAGAAGAAGGTGCAAGTGTGTTCCTACTGCCTCTGAAATCCCGTTATATTTAAGGGTTTAATGACACAAAGTTTGTTGATAGTATCACTGCTTTTGCCTTTCCTTGTTTAATTATGGGAAGGTGCCTGCCCTGAAAGTGCCTGGAAAGGGGATCTAGCTTTGCCAAACAAAACCTGCCTATGTGGGGATGCCACATCCATCAGAGTATTGATAGCTCACCTCTCACTTCAGCTGACGAAGCCCTGAAATGCTTTCATTTCAATCAGCAGGCATTGCAGTGCTATTTCTTCACTGTGCTCTTGGTGACACGGTACCACACTGAGATGACACCTGACACAAGGATTTGGGCACAGAAGCAGTCACTCAGCAGGGTGTTTCCATTTACCTTTGCTATTGCCTAGTTTTGTGGGCTCCCTTTTATTTTGGGTCTATTCTCCCAGACTATTTTAATTCAAGGAACAGAAAACTAACAGGTGAATGGATAGTGAACCACTTCCATTTCCCCTTCAATATAGCTTAGCTCAGTCTGGAAGTGTCTCTGAATCAGTATTCGGAAGTCAGGAGCCTGGTACAGTTAAACCTTTTATTTCACTTCTCTATTACATTGTCTGTCTAGACAGGATCTATTTATACTTGGCTGTAGCACCTGATTTAGACAAATAAGTTAATTTTGGCAGAAGTCAAGTCATAAATGACACAGACGTTTCTTTCTTTGATCTTTAAACCTAAGCCATTTTACTATATACCTATCAAGGTTACTGCAAATGAGGAACTGCCAAGCAAAAGCAGATGGCACACTAATAGGAGGGGATTTAATGTCACACAGCTCCTCCACTGAATGCAATATCACAAAGAAAATCTGTTCTCAATGTAATTAATCTGTGGAGTCTCTTAGAAACCCCTCTTTTTCTCCTCTTCAGATTCCTACCACTGTTATTAGGCTTCATTCTCTGACCAGTGCTATCTGCTTCAAAAGAAGATGAACACCTGCAATGAGTCACACCTACTTGTAGTATCCTGTATCATGGGTTGAATCTATTTTCACACCCATGTGATAGATTAGCAAAAGCCCAGGTTGCTTATGTCTTAGTAAACTGCTGTTATTCTTTGTCCTGATAAAAGACCAATGCCTTCTTAAGGGGCAGCTGCAAAAGCTGTTTCCTTTAATAATACCTTGCGGCAGCAGCCCCTTTAATCCCTTTCTTCTCCAAAATGCTAAAGGAGGTCCCTAAAGGACCTGGGAAGAGGAAATGCTCAACTATTTCCTATGGCACAGGATGCTTTTGATGAAGTTTATGATGTTACCTGTGAACAGGAATCAGGGAACTGCGTGTGCCAGGGCACATCAGTAGCTCTAAGATGGGCTTGCTGGTGGTATTCACATTGCACCATTGAGTTCAGTCTACTCAGGACAGCAGCTATTTCCATCTAATTGCACAGAAAGTGTTTGCACAGGGTCTCTTTCCACCCCAAGCATTCTGTGATGCCACGAACCATGTCAGAAGTAATTGGAGAGGGCTGAAAAACACCTATTCTCTGTGTTGCTATAAAACTCTTGCCAGCAAATGGGGGCACCTAGAGGAGGCTTGCTAGTTAAAACTGTGCTGGGCTATGGAGAAAGCTGTGTAAAGCGAGGCTGATAACTCAGAGGTAGGAACAGACTGGAAAGAACTCCTTAGCATTCTCTATTCATAAATCATAGAATCACACAGTCACAGAATGGTTTGCGTTGGAAGGGACCTTAAAGATCATCTAGTTCTAACCCCCTTCCCTGGATATATCAACAAGTTGGTGGGGGGTATTTTTCCTCTCATGGTTGTTTTTCTCCTCAAGAGCCGCATCCCTCCATCCTCACCAGAGCTAGCTGCTGAGCAGGGGCTGTGACAACGTGCAGTTGTTAATGAAATGAGTTTTTCTTTCGCCTGCTCTGTCAAAGGTTTTCAGGGCTCACTACGATGTTCTGGTAAGCCAGGAAGAGATCTTGTACCTGCAGCTTCTCTTTGTCTATTTTTCATGATGGTGGCACCCTTTAATGGACAGAAAGGATCACAACGACATTCCAACCTGCTGCTGTCCAATGTCTGGGACACTTTTTGTAGGTACAGATTAAAAGCTCAAGGTTAAGGGGGACATTCGCAGACCGAGGAGAGCTCCAACACCTAAATCACTGCTTACAAAAAGGGGACCAATGCCTCTGCTCTTGGGTATGGTTTGAAAGAGAGGGATAGTGGCTGTAAGATAACAAAAGGATGAGAGAAAATGGCCTTAGGTTGCACCAGGGGGTGTTTAGATTGGATATTAGGAAAAGTGATGTCAAGCACTGAAACAGGCTACCCAGGGAAGTGGTGGAGTCACCATTGCTGGAGGGATTTAAAGGATGTGTAGATGTGACACTAAAGGACATGGTTTTGTGGTGGCCTTGGCAGTGCCGGGTTAATGGTTAGACTTGATGATCTTAAAGGTCTTTTCCAACCTAAACGATTCTATGGTTCTACTGCTCTTTGCTTCGCTCGGTAATGTCAGTCTGTAAGCATGGTATGATCATACCCATGGGCAGAAAGATCTATCCCATGAATCCCAAGATTATTTAGGCTCGCCATGGTTTTGTGACATTCTTCAGTTTCAGATCCAGCTTGGATGAGTAGCAGAATTTAAACTGTAGAAGGTTTTCTGAGGAAAAGAACATAAAGCCCCTTGTTCCCTCTTAATTGCCTAAAAATGCAAAGGTAAAAATTAGACATGGCTAACCATGGGCTTTGTCTTTGGGTTCTCTAGTGCTCAGTGACACCTCTGCTGCAGTTCTTGCTCTGCTCTACCTTACAAGGATGTTACAAGGATAAATGACATTTGAGTGCTGGTCATGCCCATCATTAAGAGGACCCTGTCAGTTCCAAGGTGCTTTTGAAGCAAGCCCTGGGGACATGAAAGAATAACTTGCACAGAGCATGTCTTCTGTTAAGTTTCTCTTTTGTCAAAGTCTCCACTTTGGGAAGGCATAGGGACACCAACTGAATTTGTTGTGATAAGAAAAAACATGGAAATGATTCAATACTTAAGGCATTTAAGCCATTGCACTGAAAAGGTTCAAATGCAGCCAGTTTCAGCACCCAATGTTCTTCTTTCTTATTTTTCTAGGGAAAAATAAAGAAGCGGCAGACAATATACCAGCCTCTGAGCTGTTCATTTTGTTTGCAATACATAAATAAAATGCCTGAAACTGGAGAAGAATTAAAAAGGGCAAATTGCTGAATACAGAGCTCCTGTCCCATCACATCTGTTTCCCTGCTTATGCACTTGCTGCACAAAGCTATTCTATTAAACGGGCATTTCCCCTTCTTCAAATGGAAGCTTCGTGATGGGACAGGGTCAGGAAGACACACCAGGTGAGCTGCAACCGTCAGGAGCTGTTTGGGTGTGTAGTGTGTGTGTGGTGGGGGCATTTCACTGGGTGTCCAGCAGTCAAACCGTGTCCAGGCTAAGCTCATTGTAAACCTATTGCAGCTGGGAAGACATTTTTGCTTAAGACTAGTGTGAGATTTTGGGTTTTTTCTTCTCTTATGACTGTACAAAAGTGTTCAAAAATTACACAGAAATCCTCATTCTGGGGCTGAATGAAGCTGATTTTATCACTTCCTACAAATAGTAGGGAGAAATGAGAATAATGAGCCTGAAAAAGCACAACATTTACTCTGTGCAGTGCCTTTTACTAATAACCCTTTCTCTAATGCCTCTAATCATTATCCATACTGCAGCTGCTTAGTTAGATGACTTTCTAGCTAGACTTGAGGACTGAAAGTAACTCTGCCTACATGCTGAGGAGAGCAGGGATGAGGCTATAATCAGTTACCAGCAACGAGAGCTACATAACATGCAAAGAACACGGTGTTATAGCACATTTGGTAGAGGTTTCCAGCTGCCCAAGAGGACAGTTACTGCAGCAAGGCTCCTATCTTTAAAACACCCTTGCTCTTTTGTACCTTTTTTTCTTCCTGTCTCACCCAGTTCCCACATCCAGATGGTTCTTCTTAGCTGGAAAGCATCACCTCCAGAAGCATTGAGTCATCCCACCCTCCAAACCTGGCTACTGCTGACTGCATCTAAAAGGCATGTCATGAGTGTTGTAAGAATGCTCTCCTAATCTCACCAGCCCTCTTTAACTTGTTATTTTAAGGGGACAAAAACATGACTATTGATATATCGGCTGTGGATGTCCTAGGGGAAGTGTATTCACAAGTCTGACAAAGCATGAGAGAAGTAAGGCTGTGCTGCTACACTCTGTCCCTGGGTATGGCTTTTTCTAGCCCTTATGTTCATGCAGAAGTTTTCACTAATTAACTTTTCTGCCCTTGATGCTGATTTGTTTAGTGCCATCATGGAAAACATGATCAATAACACAATCCCAAGTATGTTCCCGTGCAGCATCTGCAGGCCCTGCAACAGTTTGGAGACCCTCCAAAAGGACTTCCTCTGGGAGATGGCTCTGCAGCCAAATAGCTCTCACTGCTATGAAACGTTTCCTGATAAGCTGTGTGTTTGCCCCCGAGGGGACACCCTCACCATTTCCTTTCCCTCTGGTATCTGCCCCCTTCACACACTTCAGATGGACCCCTGGGCATCCTCAGGCCTGGCCATTTGGTGACGTGCTTATGCCATTGCAGCTTCGGAAAGATGGGTCCCACGTTTATATTTAGGTCATTAAATACAAAATCCTTTGCTTGGTGATGGTGCTGTGATGAATGTTCCTGCTCATGGATGCAAGCCCATGCCCTCAGAAATTCTGCATTCTGAGCTGTATAATCATCTCAATACAAACTTAAGGAACCCATTGCTGTATTTTATCTTCTGATGTAACATCAGAGGTTATCAAAAGACACTAGGGGTCATGAAATAAACTTCCTCATATGTGTCCCATAACTCCATGCAGTCTTGTTGAAGAGAAGGATTTACTTTCAATAACAGCTAGAGGACGGAATGTGAAAGAGTGTCGTCGTAGGGTATCATTAGGATATCATTTAAGGAAAAGTTCTGCATAGTCAGAACATGATAAACCAGAGCAGCAATGTACCTGCCCTGAATGAGAGGCCGAATTCCTGGTGTAACAGGGCATTTCCACTGCTTTCTATCAGTAGCAAAGTCCCAGTCCATAGCAGGATGCGCTGCCTTGCCTCTGCATGTGGAGTTCAGTGAGCTCCTCTCAATGCACTAAGACTAGAAGGCCTTTTTTTTTGCAAGGTTAGGGTTGGGGTTTTTTTTTGGTCTTTTTATTTCATATTGTCAAATAAACCCTAGAAAACCCCTGAAAAATGATGAGAGAATGAGATATCATTTAGGCTAAGAAGTTTTCATGATAGATGATCTTAAGGTCCTTTCCAAACCTAACTATTCTATGATTCTATGATTACCTTCATTCCTTTGAAAACAAGGAGGAGGAAGGCATCCTCCAATGTCAGTTCCTGAAGAAGAATAAGCTACTTCAAGAAACCAAAGCAAAACAAAAAGTGTGAGAGAGACCTGTTGCCATGGCAACAGTGTGCATCAAACTGATGTCAAACATCCCGTGAAATAACCTCACCACGTTGTAAGATGCGAGGATGAAGCAGGCTACTGAAGGAGTCAGTGTTTCGTTTATACCATCATTTATATACCCATGTGCTTGTGTGGTGTGGGTCTCTGACATTACCACCCACAGCACACAGGTGTACTTCTGGACTGTCTTAGCTCTGCTGTAGAAATTCAGGGTACAAAGAAGGAGGAAGGACAAGGAGAGGAAAAGAAAACAGCATTCAGATTTATAAAGAGAAAGAAACACTGCATCTTTTTAGTGCCAGGTGAACATTAGGTGAATGGGTCAGTTCTCACCTTGGTTATTTGCTGTACAGGTTTCAGTAGTGCAGATCCAGATTTTTATGGCAGTAGAACTGAGATCAGAATAAGCCTAATATATGTTAATAACTTCCTCTTTCATCTGTGTGCAAGTGTCAGTGCATGGACATCAATCAATCTGAAGAAACGGGGTTGGGGATGCTGTGTGAAGCAAAGTCATGGAATCACAGAATGGTCCAGGCTGGAAGGCACCTCCAGAGGGCATCCTGTCCACCACCCCTTCTCAGGTAGGGCCACCCAGAGCTGGTTGTCCAGGACCATGTCCAAGTGACTTTTGAAGATCCCCAAGGATGGAGACTCCACAACCTGCGCCAGTGCTCAGTCACCCTCACACTCAAATGTGCTTCCTGATGTTCAGAGGGACCCTCCTGAGTCTCAGTGTGTGCTCATTGCCCCTTGTCCTGTCACTGGGCATCCCTGCGAAGAGTCTGGCTCTGTCCTCTTTGCACCCTCCCCTCGTGTACATTGATGAAACCCTCTGAGCCTTCTCCAGGCTGAGCAGTTCCAGCTCTCTCAGCCTTTCCTCATACAAGACATGCTTCAGTCCATCCATCGGCTTTGTTGCCCTTCACTGGACTCTATCCAGTATGACCATGTCTTTCTTGCACTGGCGATCCCAGAACTGGGCACAGATCTCCAAGAAGGATCCCCTTCCTCTACCTGTTGGCAATGCTTTGACTAATGTAACCCAGTACACCACTGGCCTTCTTTGCCCAAGGGCACATTGCTGTATCATGGTCTACTTGGTGTCACCAGGACCCCAGGTCCTTCTCTTCCAAGCTGCTTTCCAGCTCAGTGGTCCCCAGCATGTACTGGATGGTGACTGGATACAAGAGGCAGCAGGAGCAGACTTCAGTTAGGCAACAGAACAACTGACTTGTCTTCATCCCCTCATGTTTCCAAAGGAGAGACAAAAGCTGGTGATGCGCTTTTGTGCTTGTAGACACAATGGGCCCAGTGAGCACCTCAGAGGACAAAACTGAGGTTTATAAACACTAGCATTAGCGTTTCTCCAGTTGCCAGAGGAAGTGTCTGGGCCTCCTGATGGGATCTTGGGAAATCAAGAGGAGAAACCGTGATTTGCAGCAAAGCAAGCAGAAGAGAATGAGCCATCATCCCTGAAGGCTGGTGTGAATTTGGAAGCAGGCAGCAGCTTTAGCAACCAGCAGCTGTTTTTTCTGAAGAAAATAAGAATGTTTTTTTCCCATTCGGCCTGCACTGACCTCTGTGTATCTTGCACTTTTTGACCTTCTGTATCTGTCCTAACCAGGTATAGAGATGCAAGCACATGTATCCATCCCTACACATTCTCTCCAAACCGCCCTGATATTCCCTTTCCTTTTTCTGAGAGCATTCCTTTGATTCATTAATGCTCACCCTTGGCCCCAATAAGCACTGGTCTCAATACCACAAGAGTTATTCTTACATAAGCTTTTGACTCACCTTTGCTGTGCGCTCAGACATGCTCCTTCTTGTTCATACATCTGCTCGCTGCCTTGTTGCCCTACCATCAAATCTCATACTGTGGAGCTTGGTAAGCCTAACCAACTTCCTCAAGCTCATTGTGGTCCTTCTTGTCCCACCCATGTCCCTGCATGGACCAGTCCTCTTCCAAAAGCTGGGCCGATCTCCATTCCATTCCATTCTTTGGCTACCAGACAATGCCCCACTTCACCTCAAAACACATCCTACTAAAAGGTCTCTTGCGAAGGCCAGATACCCAAATTACACCACAAAGCCAAGTCAGAAAAACATAGATGGGTGGTGTTGTAAATACATAAAGGGAAGGACAAAAATTAGAGCTACTGTACGTCTCAGCAGCTTCCTTGTTCCAGGTGACACTTTGGTTCATTACACATCTGCAGGGGACATGTGTATATACGACACCTCCTTGATGACCTTAACAATCTATCAAATTTAGGGGCATAAGAGCTGAACTAAAATATTGTACAAAATTATTCAGATTCATAGAATCATAGAATAGTTAGGGTTGGAAAAGACCTGAAGATCATCCAGTTCCAACCCCCCTGCCATGGGCAGGGACGCCTCACCCTAAACCATGGCACCCAAGACTTCATCCAACCTGGCCTTGAACACTGCCAGGGATGGAGCATTCACAACTTCCCTGGGCAATAAAACTAAGAACAAAGTTCAGAAGTTTAGAGCACCCAAAATGTTATCCAACTTAAAGGGACTTTCATACAGATATTCATAACGAGGTAGGATTTACTAAAACCTGGTCAGGTTCCACTCTTTGTCTTTTATTGCTGAAATAGGATTTTGTTCTACACAAAACCAAATGGCTTTTTATTACCTTTTCTCCTTTATTTCATGTTTCAATGGATCAAACCTCACGACAGACAACAATCCTGCGGAACAAAAATAAGGTTATTTTGGATTTCTTTTCAGGAGCACACCAATTTTGTGCAATCAAAGCTGTTTACAGGAAGCACCTGATTTCAGTGAAGTGCCTGGGTTTTAAACAGAAGATTTGTGAGAAAGCAGGAGGAAAGCTGTGATATTACACATCCCACCTTTGACACTTCCACAAGAAAAACTGATGTTTCCTCCTATGGAGCAAACTTTCATGATCAAACAGCTGGTGCTTCATACAAGTATATCCTCTTAAAGGTTGAAACATGAATAAACAGATCCATCTTTCCTTCTCTTTAGCAACTGGACTGTGATTTGCAAAGTCAATTTACAGCTTTGAACTACATGCAGAGTGTTGGACCAGTAAAGCCCAAGCAGACCCCTTCAATACCCACCTTTGCTAGCAACCTTACTCTGAAATGAAGATGAAATATCTTCACTATGTGATATTTTGTTCTTCAGTCCTAGACCTTTAGATTTAACAGGGATCTTGCTCATGAAATGCAATGCTAATCCAACAATAAAGCTGTGGGGTTAAGCATACAACACTCAGGAAGCACAGAGAAATGTTCTCTCAACCATGCATGGGGCTACCTAATGCTCTGTCACTGAGCCATGACATTGTCACCCTGGTATCTCAACCCTTATGCATGTTAGGCTTGGGTGGCAGGGCTGTATGAACACCTGATCCCAGCTGATGGGCTGGAGCTCTGACAGATGAGGAGCTCCTGATGTGGTACTGTAGAAGGGCAAGTTGTCATGTTCTCTTTCAAACATCTAGGAGATACCATTATTATAAGCTGAAAATGAACATTTTCCTGGAGCTTGGCTTTATTCTGTGGCTTTATTATCTACCTACTGAACTCCACATGAGTTAAAAAGAAGAGAGACACCATTACACCTTCTTACGTTCAACATGAAATCATTTGGAAACATGGAGGAGCAAAGAATATCTCCTCTCTATGTAACTGCTGTGTTCTAACATCTGCTAGGAAGTCTGGAATTCAGTGCCTGGAATTGCAGAGAGGATGGGGGGAGCTTTCATGTTTTGTTTATTTGGGGGGGGGATGTTGTTGGTTTTAATTTTCCCTCTTCGGAAACAAGCTGGAATGATGAGCCATTTAGAGCTGGCCCTTTGCCATGCAATGATTTCAGAACTCCAAACAGCCTGAGGGTTAAGCTCAGGAGAGAGTAAATCTTCTGCTTTTGCTCAAACAAATGAACACTAATGCTGTTGTTTTTCTGGCTTCCAGAAGAAGAGAGGTAGAGGAGTGATGTGGTTGTGATTTAGTCCAGACTGCTCCATGGTTGGAGTGGAGTCAGCAAAATGATGTTTAAGTCAAGTCTTCCACTCCCTCTCTTGCCACAGTTCATATGCCATTGCTTGAGAAGCACAGTGTCAAGGAATGAGACGGGTCTTCATGCTTTAGAGCTTTAGGAATGAATTTTCAAGTGATTCCAAAAGGAAAAAAGAGGACTTTTAAAACTCAAATGATGTCATGGGCTATTTTTGGATATTAAATCCCCAAGCCAATTTGGTGAAAAGCCCATGAATGGCAGTAAGTTGGTCTAGGTGGAGTTTAAGCCCGTTGAGCATCATCCTCACATTTTATCCATTAATGCCATCCAGAGGGACCTTGACATGCTTATGAGGTGGGCTGATGCCCACCTCATGAAGTTTAACCATGCCAAGTGCAAGGTCCTACAGCTGGGTCGGAGCAATCCCAGCACAGCTACAGGTTGGAAAGAAAAGAGATTCAGAGCAGCCCTGCAGAGAAGGACTTGGGGGTGTTGGTTGATGAGAAAATGAACACGAGCAGGCAGTGTGCACTTGCAGCCCAGAAAGCCAATCATATCCTGGGCTGTACCAAAAGGAGCGTGACCAGCAGGTCGAAGGAGGTGATCCTGCCCCTCTCCTCTGCTCTTGTGAGACCTCACCTGGAGCATTGTGTGCAGTTCTGGGGTCCTCAACATAAAAAGGACATGGAACTGTTGGAACAAGTCCAGAGGAGGCCACGAGGATGATCAGGGGCTGGAGCACCTCCCGTATGAAGACAGGCTGAGGAAGTTGGGGCTGCTCAGCCTGGAGAAGAGAAGGCTGCGTGGAGACCTCATAGCAGCCTTCCAGTATCTGAAGGGGGCCTATAGGGATGCTGGGGAGGGACTCTTCATTAGGGACTGTAGTGACAGGACAAGGGGTAACGGGTTCAAACTGAAACAGGGGAAGTTTAGATTGGATATAAGGAGGAAATTCTTTCCTGTTAGGGTGGTGAGGCACTGGAATGGGTTGCCCAGGGACGTTGTGAATGCTCCATCCCTGGCAGTGTTCAAGTCCAGGTTGGACAGAGCCTTGGGTGCCATGGTTTAGTGTGAGGTGTCCCTGCCCATGGCAGGGGTTGGAACTGGATGATCTTAAGGTCCTTTCCAACCCTAACTATTCTATGATTCTATGATCTTTTGTTAACTAGATATTGTACTTCCTTTCCCTAATTCTCCTGTTCACTTCTCTGGTGATCACAGATGGGAAGAACAGTAGTGCCCGTGGATGGGAAGAGCTTTAGTTACAGAAAATAGAAAGAGACATGCTGATATTTTTTAATCACAGGACTCTGATAATAAGATAATAAAGCCACACTGGATTCCTGGAATGACATGTAAAATAGGCATTGCAAGGAGGTGACATGATAGGTATAGTGCCAAAATTTCCTTGGGGTCTTCGTTTGATGAATGTATTTAAGTAAACCTTATGGATACATAAAAAAACATCATCAACTGGACTAAAAATACTTTACATAAATATCATAAATACATAAATACCTTTATATAAAAAGATCATCAACTGGACTAAAAATACTCCATGAACAAAGAGCTGTAGAAAATAATGGGGTTTGGTGTTTCCCTTTGTTTATTCCGGGTGAAAACTGGAAGTCTTCCATTTGTTTGGATTAGTATTCATGTCAGTGAACGTAGAAAACTACTAGTCTTGAGTTGCCAGTGGTTTCCAACTGTGATCCGTGGACCTCTCTGATGGGTGTGGGAAAGATCCCTACCTATTGTCAGTCAGCTGAAATCCATAACACAGATGCCTCTAATTCCACTAATGCAATTTTACAGCTGCGTAAGCTGGAGGAGGTTGGGAAATCACAAGGTCCAGATGCTCAGCTGGTGCAAGCTGATAGTACTCCATTTCAACGTCAGCAGACTTGGCTGTCTCCCCTTGGCTGTATCAGGAAAGCTCTCATTATTTGCCGTCGTGTAGTTCTTTGTACTCACAGCTATTCAACACATGTTTAATCAAGAAGCCACATCTGCCAGGCAGACAAGACTCTGCTGCAGAGCTACAGTGCATCTAGGGTCAATGTTACCCAAGCAGTGGTCAATAAATCAGGAGATCAAGTTGGCAGGCCTGATTCTTACAGTACAAGTGAAGTCCATAGCTTTCTGTACGTTTTAGTGTTCTTATATCCAAAAGGCTGAATATAAACTGTGTGTCACAAAGCCAAATGCTTTGCCTTATTTCTTGAACAAAAAGTGTGCGAGTGAAAGAGTTGGAAACTGGAAGGTGTTTGAGGATTTCTCCCTTAGGCTACCCTGAAGCACAGACTAAACAAGTGAACAACCTTGTTCTGAGCCAGCCAGACTATAATAGCTTCATTGCATCATTGATTCTGCCACAGGGGCTTCTACAATGGAAAAATGTATTTTACTGAATTATTTTTTTAGTAGAACTTTATTATTCCCTGGAGAATTTCTTTCTGGTGAAGAAAATCCCTTTTTGGGGAGGTTCTACAGAGCCCTCTGTAGGCAGTTAATGAATGCAGATAGTGGGTTCCATGCTGTTTGTGAGTCCCCCACTCACAAAGGGGACTTTTGGAGCATCATAGTCTGATTCATCTGCCCTGAATCACCACTTGTAGCCCTTTAACTCCCCTCCACTGGCCACATTTAGTCTCCTAGTGATGAACCTAATATGAAGCAGCCCACAGGTATCAGGGTGGCACAAAACAAAAGGTGATCTCCAGCACTGTGTGTGATGGCCTCAGCCTCTAAAACACAAAGCAATACAAAAGAAAAATGGTCAATGCGCAAGTTGCAGAGGAGAGATGAGTTTGCACCCCAAGTGGGTTGTGGCTTGGCTGAGCAATGCTCACATTACAAACCCTACACTGGGTGAGGCCAAAGCTGGTGGATCAGTTCCTGCACCAACATCCACCTTACTTCCATATGCATCATCCTGGTACCAACTGACATTCAATCCCCCTTTCTCACATCCTTTGTGGTCTGTGGGCAGGGCCACATACCTCCAAAAAGGTTTCCTTGCACTGCAAACAATACTGAAGTCTTCTTGGCTGTACTTCCAGCCTTGCTGAAGATTTGCTGTGCAGAAAGCTCAAGGAACAGTCATCATGGGGAGGAAATGGCTTGAATAAAGTATGATATCAAACCAGGCAGCAAATGGTTGGCTGGAGAAGAGACTGTGAGTAAACACCAGTCCTCCAACCTGATTCACCAGGGACCCTGGGACCCATCCAAAGCAGCTGCTGCCCCCAAGAAGATGCAAAAATGACACAGGAGCTTTGGGACCTAATT
The DNA here is from genome assembly GCF_028554395.1 of Pezoporus wallicus. Lineage (NCBI taxonomy): Eukaryota > Metazoa > Chordata > Aves > Psittaciformes > Psittacidae > Pezoporus > Pezoporus wallicus. The sequence goes on along the minus strand of NW_026637098.1, from coordinate 421,927 downwards.
AAACTGTAAGGGTTGTCAAGCACTGCCCAGGGAATTGGTGGAATCACCATCCCTATGGGTATTTAAAAGGTGTGTAGATATGGCCCTGAGGGATACGGGTTAGTGGTGGACTTGGCAGTGCTGGGTTAACAGTTGATGATCTTAAGGGTCTTTTCTAACTGAGATGATTCTATGATCCTGTTATCTGATAAAGCATCACAGCACAGTGCTGTACACTGCTCTGCTGCTAGTGCAAATTCAGTCCTTATGTCTTTGTTCAGAGGTGCTGGCTCCTCTGAATGGGGACTGTCGTATTTATAACCAGACAGAGCAGAAAACACCATGCTGTAAAAAACAAACAACTCCAGACTGCAATTCCTTTTACATAGAAAGCTTTGCTCCCTGCTCAATAAAAGCTACAATTTGTGGGTGGGCAAAGTGTTGGTTAAAGCTGATTCTGTCTTGGTTTTGGCTTAACAAGGAACACAAAGGAGAACAGAACCAGAAAAGCAGATAGAAAAGAAAGGCAGGATGAGCATCTCTGTGTCGAGGAAGGGAAGGAGCTACTGAAAGCTCTTTATAGGAGCAGGAAAAGAAAAGCTCCGTGTCTCCCCCTTTCTGCCACAAAATAACCCTGAGTCACCCAACATAATACCACCACTGCGAGGAGTTTTGCCCTGCTTTAAGGGGAAACTGGGAGAATCTGTATCAAGATCTCATCCCACAAACCTCTAGAAAAGTTTGGCAGGAAGGGCTGTCCTCACAGTTTACTTGGGCAGACGGGAGCAGGGAAACCTGGATGTAGAGCAGCAAGGCAGCAGAACAAGCTCGATGATTTCCTCCCTGACTGATGCACCACGTTCTGAGTGAGCTCATTTTATAAAGCTGAGCTTTTCTTGTCAGGGTGGGAAAACCCATCCCTAGCAGGGAACAGTTGCACCAACCAGATATGACAGGGATAATCTCAGTCTTTGCTATTCATTCCAAGCTGGTGTTCACATATTAACACTGAAATCTTCACTGAGCTTTAAGTATTCCTAATCAAGCTAGACTCTGTGCTAAGTCTACCTTGCCAGATCCTTATGTAAGACCAGGGTTTGCACGCCCTGATGTAGGCCAGATGTTTTCTGCAGTGCATAAAAGAACACTTCTCTATCTACGAAAGAACATACTTTGTCCACATCTGTTGAAAAGATTAATGAGTCCTCTTGAACTTGGTTTACTGCAACTCAGATTTGCAAATTACAAACATTCCTTTTTTCCCCAATATATAACAAATTGAAAACAAAACAAAACAAACAAAGCTAACTTTTGAGGTCTTAGAAGCAGTAAAACTAACCAGCATAAAAGACAAAACCTAGCTGAAAATGAGATTTAACCTCGAAAGGGAACTTCATAACAATTAAAAGTGTTATTCCAAGGCTCTCCAACTTTATCTGTATTTGGTGTTTTCATCATTGCCATCTAAAAAATGCAGAATTAGGGCAGGGCTACAAAACACTGCTCCAGCTGGGAATACAGTGGGAAAACTTGCATATCAGTTTGCTTTTCCAGGCATGCTACTCAACCGTGCAGCCAGGGCATCAGTCAACAGTGCTTGGATTTCAGCACTTCTTTCACTTCAACTCTTTGCCACTGAACCCTTCCCGGCAAATAGAAATGTTTCTGCTGGGCTTGCTGGTGTCCCAGGCCTGACTCAACCTTTAAGGGCATTGCCTTGTGCTGCTAAATTGTCCTCAAGTTCCTCTTTGCAGTGATTCCCAGTAGTTGGATGGAGTGAGCAGGAACTACTGGGGAGGAGCAGATGCTGATTATTTAGATTTTCACATGATTTGTCATCTTTGGACCATGAAACCCATTTACCCGGGCAGTCTCTGTCTTCCTTCATTCTGCCTATTCTCTTGAGCTATTCTAACTGGAAAGAAGGTGCAAAGTGCCCATATCAAGGATTAAATTCTCTCTTTATTTTCAAATGATCAAGGGGTTTTAGCCAAGGCAGGGAGCAAGCAGGCAGTGCAGAAACCTCACACCCTTCTGTGTGGACACAGAGGGAAGCAAAGACTTCTGAAGTCCAAGCTAGTGCAGAAAGATCGGGTGAGAATCAGCAATAACATCAGGAAGACAGACCAGAAGCTGAAGACAGGTTATGAACAGTAAGGTTATTTAGGAACTGGCTGTGATTTTATGACCAAATCAGAGAGTATCTGTCTCTCATTTTCCTATATCTGCTTGGCTGAGTCTTTTTCAGGGCTTTTTTTCATGCTCTTGTAAGAAGGCACATATTAGTCCACAGGGGCGATGTAGCCATCCAGAGGATACTGGCACAACTACGTTCTGTACTGGGGGGGAGAAGGAAGACCCTCCATGTCTTCATCTGTCAGGCCAGCACATCCCACCAAGCAGAAGACGGAAAGCATAGAAAGGGAATCTTATTTCTCCTTCAACAGCAAATCCATGCTCCCCTGCAGTGAGTATTTTGTCAAAGCTAGCAGTTCCTACAGTTTGATTTAATGTGAGGGGCTGTGTCAGATCTCAAAGTAAAGCACAATAACCTCAGCGTAGCACCAGTAAAGAAAGCAGCACCAAAGCAGTGTTGCACTGACAAAAAACAAGTGTAATAGCAGGTGCTTTCTGTTGAAACAGGCTCTGTTTGTTGCAGTTTGACACTTTGAGACCTTACAAATCCTTATTCTCCACATTTCCAGTATTGTATTCAGTTTAGTTTCTATTAATAAGACATCCATTGACTTGAGTCAGTTGGGAGCAGAGCCTAAATGCATGTCTCAAATCCTCAAGCATGCTGCTGAGTGCTGAGATGAAGCTGGGCAGTACTAGAAAATAAAGATGATTAGAAAATAAGAAGGATTTGGGGGTTCTTAGGTCTGTTCCAGACTCAGCAGGTGAGTCTGAGTCAGAATCATCAGTTTGCATGGCGCAAGTTAGTCACCCTCAGATCACTTTAGCATCCATGAAAAGCTGTATAGACATAGTGGAGGGTGATGCATCTTCTCCTAAACTTGGTTACCTCCAGTCTGTGGGAAGAATTTTCCCCTGCAGGCACCAGTTGCTCCTTTTTCCTCTAATGGAAGATCACAGTGACTGGCTTAGAGCATTTAAGTTTCCAAGAGTTAAGTGAGATGAATACCCCCGTGTAAACTGTCCTTGGTGCCGTACCTGTAAAATGAGAATAAGGATTCTGTGCAACTCAGGGAAGCTTCAGCAGTGAATGGTTGAAGACAAAAAGAAAGCTTCATGGGAGAATGGGAAATTCTTGATGATAATGTATGTCACCCCAGCTTTCAGCCAGCTCAGTCTTTGCTCATGAGATTTGATCTCATCAGTGTATTTGCAAAGCAATATACCCAGGTCTGCAGTGAACAAGAGTGCGTGGCCAGAAGAGCAGGACTGCTGTGGTGCATCGTTCAGAGCCAGCCTGGAGGGACAGAATCTTGTTGGCAAAGGAATGGTGGGAGGTGGTGGGGAGCTTGCAGAGCAGCTCTTCTGCAGCCAGTCCCACTTCTGCTGCCACTGCTCCTTAGGGCCTGTCTTAAGGGGAGTCTTCAAATCCTCTTTTAGTTATGACCCTGGTTTAGAAGATCACGTAGCACTGAGTTTGCCCTTGTTGGGACATCATTCTTCCAGTCTTGAACTAGTAGAGGACAACCCATAACAGCCCACTGGTCTGCTCACCCATTCCCATTGCTGCCAGGGGTTTCTGCCCCTCATCTAGCACCCAGTGCCTTTACTGTAGTGCTTTCTCCAGGAAGTGGAGCAGAGTGTGGAGCTGGCAGGACCTGCTGAAGGTCGATTGAGTTGCAGTGGGACTAGGATACGGCCCTGTTCTTGGCCAGACATGCCTTGCTTCAGCTGCCTTCTGCCCACAGCAACCTTCAGGGAGGTGACTTCACTGACACGCTCCCTGGGAGGATGCAGCTGCAAGTTTTCTGACATTGGAGCCGTTGTTGTTTACACCATCGTCAATGCAGAGAGGCAGGGATGGTGTGGATGAAGCCCAAGGGAAACCCTCTGCTAACATCCTACCCTGAAATGACAGGAAGGTCGGAGTTAGTTTCCCTGCATCTGCCAGAGTCCCTCCCTCCCCACCCCTCCCTTTCCCATCCTTCCCCCTTCTCTGCGGTCAGACAAAACACCCATGCCAAAGGCAAGTTAACCCCAGGGTTCATCACAATGTTTCTGAAGAGCAAATTTTCTGCTGCAAGAAGCCAGATTGCACAAACAGGCAGATGTTTGCAAGCAAAGGTCCCAAGGAAGACTAAAATCCCAAGACACATTCTTGTTGTAGCTCGCATCTCAACCACTGTCAGGATGCTCGGATTGCTCACTGGAGACAAAATATATAGAAATCACCAGTGGAGACAAAAAGAGGTGGAAATTTCCAAAGGATGCCTTCATTCGTGATGAGAGATGAGGTTTGTCTAGAGAGAACCACAAAGGAATGATTCTTGTTGATCAAGAGTGTGGCAGTGCTCTGAAAACCCACCAGAGACTGAGACCTCGATATTTGTAGAAGCAATGAAAGTCTACCCCTAATCCGAGAATAGGTAAATAAAACATTTTCATCCAGAAGAGAAAAGTACCTTGCTGCACTCCTTCACCTGATAGGTGTCAGGCAGTGGGGACAACCCACCTCTGCTGTCCAAGACAGTGACAGCCAATTGTGTCCTTTTTAGAAGATCCACTTTACTTTTATTATGCATCCTTGTTCAAGACCTCAGCTTTTCTTTGCTCAAAGGAAGTTCTAGGACACATTTCAAAGCATTTGTATTGAACTGAACCATTTCTTCCTTCCCAAAGACATTTATCTGTCAATAAATCTCTGCAACCCAGCATGCTGAAACACCTTTCAAGTCTCCAAGGTTCACCAGCAGACTGGCCTTTGAAGCATTTCCTGACATCCAGGAAACAAAAGCTGGAATAAGTAGCTAAGTGCTTCTCCTAAAGGTCTGTAAGATGCTTGTAAAGCTCTCCTCTCCCATCATCTATAAAAGCAGGATGACTTACATAGACCCTACAGCTAGGCAGGTGAAGGTTTACCAGGGTGCTATGTTCATCCCTCCTCTTCCAGGGGAAATCATTCAGGTTTGTGCATGCAACTAATACCAAGCATCTTCACAACCTAACACATACTGCAAAACTAGCATTTGTTATCCACACATACACATTTGCAGTATTCTCACATGACTTCCCTCAGTTCCTCAGTCTAATGAGACAAATAGAGTTGATTTTCCCATCAGCTGCATGGGCTATCTGTGGAGAAGTGCAGTAGTGTCATACAGATGTAGACGCATTGACCTCTCATAACAGAGGATGTTCTTTCCCAGCACGAGCAGGAAAATATAGCTGAACAGTCCCCTTTTGGCCCTTCATTTCTCCATGTGCATTTGGGATGCAGGACCTTATTTGGGGCTGGTTTTAAGTTTTGGAGCTCCCTGGCTCTAAATAGTGCCACCTTAGCTAGCATCTCTCATGCTGATGGATGTGAGTATTGAGAACTCCTTAACTCAGCACAATTGCATTTGATTCTTGTGTTCTGTGACAATCTCAGTCGATCCCCACAGAAAATGGGATAGAGGTGTTAAAGTTAGAAATTATCCTCTCCATATTTGCAGGTGCTAGGAAACCTTCTCCAGCAGAAGTTTCTCCTCCTTCACTTCCATCCTTTCCACAGGACATGCGGCTTCTGTGCGTTCCTGTTTTCCACCTGATGTTCCCATCTCTCCAGACCGGCAAAAGCTTTCCCATGGCTTCAGGCAACAGAAATTGCAAACATATTTTATTCAGCCTCTGAGGGGACTGGCAAAAACTGTATCCAGCAAAGATGGCTTCATAAACAGGGTCAGAGAACAGTTGTACCCGATAAGCCGCCCTTCGCGTAACTATTTATTTCAGCACATACGAGGCTGCGACTCCAGTTATGTAGTCATTGCGCAAAGGGCTGCGTGAGACCTTGGTGACTCACGCTCAGTACTTTCAATCACCCCATGAGCTATTCTCTTGATACCATTGCCTAAATAAAACTAGTTTTCATTTCACTGCGTAGAGTGCAATACATTAATGTCACCAGACCACGCTTTGGCTGAGGAAGGAGCTCCCTTAGCCTTTTGGAAGGACTGCAGTCCTCCGCCTGTCTATCTACCTGTTGTCTTTCCAAACAAGCCGGGCATAAGCAACCCAGCCAAGCAACCAAGTGCCCAGTTACTGGGGCGAGACTGCCTGGAGCCTTGCATAAAATATGCTTGGGAGGAGTCTGAAGCTTGAAGCCAAAGCTGGTTAGGGAATAAAAAAGCTCCTATTTTGGGTGCTCTTGCTGAACATTCCACTTGAAGGAATTTCCTTCTTTTAAGAAGGAACGTGAAATGGTCAGACACCATCAAACTGACAATTGCATGTTTTGATTTTGTGTGTGGCTTATTTATAACCATAAATCTGCATGGCAGATCAGGTAATGAGGAATGTCCTAAGGGTAACCCTTAGCCATATCATCCTTGTGCGTTTTCTTGCTTATGAAAGTAAGGTCTCACAACCTTGATAGGTAGGGTTGGAGTTTTCAGCTTTTATATTCTGAATGCATTATAAGAACTTCCTTATAGGTTTTCAAATATAAAAGGAAAGGGAAGAGAAAGGAAAGGGAAGAGGAAGGGAAGGGAAGGAAAAGTGAAGGGAAAGGGAAAGGGAAAGGGAAGGGAAGGGAAGGGAAGGGAAGGGAAGGGAAGGGAAGGGACGGGAAGGGAAGGGAAGGGAAAGAGAAGGGAAGGGAAGGGGGAAGGGAAGGGAAAGAGAAGGGAAGGGAAAGGAAAGGGAAGGAAAGGGAAAGGAGAGGAGAGGGGGGAGGGGAGGGGAGGGGAGGGGAGGGGAGGGGAGGGAAGGGAAGGGAAGGGAAGGGAAGGGAAGGGAAGGAAAGGAAAGGAAAGGAAAGGAAAGGAAAGGAAAGGAAAGGAAAGGAAAGGAAAGGAAAGGAAAGGAAAGGAAAGGAAAGGAAAGGAAAGGAAAGGAAAGGAAAGGAAAGGAAAGGAAAGGAAAGGAAAGGAAAGGAAAGGAAAGGAAAGATAAAAACAAGAGGAAAATATTTCCAAGTCTCCAGAATGAAGCAGTTCCTAGTTCTGCAGTTCATCATCTTCCTGGAACCATCACTCTTTTGTGAAATGCTAAACTGTGTGTGGCTGAGATTTCACATAGCAGCTTTCAGCAGCATCACATCAGAGTAGCTGAGTAACCACAAGACCTTTGCAAAGCTCTTGTGATTTATTTCACCTTTTGTAATATATAAGGCAAAACTAGTCTGAAAACCTACTGCCCCAAACAGGTCAGGTTTACACTTTCCCCAGTATTGCATAGAAGAATCCTGGCTGGCATAGGCTGAAGATGTGTGAGGAAACATTCAAAACTGAAGTTGGGTCAATCACAGACTGTGTCCTGGTTCCATTTACTCTGCTAGTGGAGGTGCAGCAATAGGGTGATGTGAGTGTCTGTTTTTCTCTGTGTACACTTAAAAAACAGGCCCTTTCTGTCATCAGACTGACTTGCAGAGGCAGATCCAGTTACAAACTGCAATCTGACTGAGCACAGATAGTTTGCTTAATCCTCTGCCTTCCCAGTTCACACCAAAGCGAAGGCCTCTTTGCCTCTGGAGATCTCAGGCTTTTAACACCACGATGCAGTGCACATCATGCGATGACAGTCCTCAATCACCAGGTAATTCTCTCTGCTAATAATGGTCTGATCATAGAATCATAGAACCATAGAATAGTTTGGGCTGGAAGGGACTTTCAAAGGTGGTCTAGTCCAACCCCCCTGCAATGAGCAGGGACATCTTGAACTAGATCAAGCTGAGCACCAGCAACACAATAGTTAAGACACTGAATTACAGCCTCTACTTCTTGCTACTAGCTTTCCCACTTGAGCTTAGGATAAGATTCTGCAAGATGGAGACATCCTTTATTCTAAATACCTTTCCTCACTTCATCTCCTTTTTTGCACCCTTTCTTGGTTGTCTGGCGTTAGAGGGGTGAGGAGTGCTTGATTCCCCCATGCCTGTGCTGTGCTAAACACAAGTGTCCCAATCTGACCATGCATTACTGCAACATCATGAACAACAGCATTGCAGTGGCAGATGCTGGTGTATGGAACTCAAAGGGTTGCCTGGTTCACTGGAAGAAGAGGTATGGAAATATAGAGCATGAGCTCTATATGGAAATATAGAGCAGAGCATGACAAGGCAATACAAGCAGTACCAGTCAGAAGTACAATACTGCCAAATATCCCCTATGCTACAGAAGTCAGGTTCAGGTTTATGTTACCATTTCATTAACAGTATCCCATAGGAATCCTTCCACAGGTCTGGGATGGATATAATCAACTTTTCTTTCTTGGTGATGATTAAAACCTCTGATCTTTGGCTTTCTCATCCCCTTCACGCAGCCTGTTTCCTCCTTATGTTTGTATTAGCCTTTGCTGAGGCTTTCAGCAACATTATTCATCAAGTGCTGACAACCTTTGTGTAACCACCTTCTTCTTTTTCTTGGCTGCTCCATGTCCTCACTCCTTCTTTTTTCACCTGTGGAGGCAAAGAAGCCTTTGCTCCTTGTACCTCATGCCAAAGGGTCTGATTCCCCTGACACCTCATGCTGCTCAACCCAGCATCCTGTGCCATTTGCTGAACCTTTAGGTTTACTATAAGAGAGGCTCAGAAAACCACAAAACCTTTCCTTGCATATTCCCGATGTAAAAACAAAGCGTTAACCATTTACTGCTCCATGAGGCTGTGAAGAGCTACGCTTGCCCATCTAAACAGGCAGCGAGAACTTTTCCATATCTGTTTATAACTAACAATTCAGTGTGGCTGCTTAATGTGTTTAAAATTGCACCATTTTTTTCCCTCACAGAAGAAAACACCAAGTGGTCAGATTCCGTTCTGCTTCCCACTTTGAACAGGAAATTACTCCTTAAATAGCCTCCTCCAAGCAACCCTGGCTGAAAATAAAAGGCACACTCCCTAAGGGTCTATCCCATGTGGAGAAATCAAACTCCATGCAGGAATACCTGTCCTGTTTCAACAGTATTCAGGGAACAGGCTGATCTCTGGCAACCACACAGGGTTAGCAAGCACTTGCAGGGGCAGAGGAGAGGTAAAACAGGGAATTTTGCTTTGGGAATCCAGTGCTAACGCCTCCCTGATGGAGGCAGATGGGTTGGTGATCACCCAAGCAGCTTCACAGCCGCTGTCTTGTGCTGTGTGCAGATAGCCAAGGTTTTGGCTTTGTTTCCATGTGCATACCTCCTCCAAACTGCTTGACAACCTCATGAACAGGGATACTCACTCTGTAAATACTCATGGCTCTCCGTATCTGCGTGCCAGAGGGTGAAGGCTCTCCATAACCATGGATGGCCTCCATGCTGGTGTCAAAGAAAGAGACCCTCACTTTCTCAGAGTTGTTTAAGGGATGCTCTGTGGTCCAGCGAGTCCTTTTTGTTGCAGAAGAACTGCTCTTACTATACTTACAATGCACTTATTGGTGCTCAGATAGCTGTGCCCAATCCAAGGCTGGGCATAAAACAGTAAATTCCACCACCAGGATCTTGGGTAATTCCTGACTGAGCAGACCCCACACAGCAATAGGTTTCCAACACTGCTTTTCCATTATTTTAATTTTCTCGTGAAGATCAAGCTCTGCAAAATTCACTGATGACATGAAAATAAATAAAGTAGCAAAACATCACTAAAATACCCAATCTGTAAAATGGCCAAAAGAATGTAACGCAGACAACACAGAGAAGATTCAGCATGGGTAAAACAGAGAAAGGAAACCAGTGCAGACAACAGCGATCTGGTTCCCCATCAACTTATGGCTGTAAAGATTTGAGACTTAGCACTTTTTCATCCCCAAGGCACAACACCCACTTCTAACACGCAGCTTTTGAAGACTCATACCTATGGAGCCAAACATGCAATGCATCAAGGATTCCTCCATAGGTTTGTAACTGCTGTCATCAGAAATCGCAGGACCTCACTGATCTACTGAAACATCCAAGAGATTATCTCATATTTTTCGTACGTGAACTGCCATTTATGAATGCTTTCACACTGTTAGAACTTGTTTATCACCATGCTGCACCATCATCTTCTCAACCTCCAGGTCCTGAATAAGTCAGCTTACAAAAAAAAACTGGAGATAAACTGGTGATAACTCAGTGTATGGGATGCGGCACTGACAAGTGTGATGCTCTTTCAAATTTCATTGACTTTATTGGTTATAGTTGTTGAATCCCAGGCACTGTTTGTGGAAGGAGAGAGTTCAAGGAACATCCATCAAAGTGATTAGGCTTCCATCCTAAGAAACAAGAGATTTATATAATAACATACTTCACAATGTAAAAGGTAAATCAAATAACAATTTGCTGAAACTATGATAGGACCAATACATATATGGTGTTGGTGTGAAATGTGTGTGGGTATAAAATACAAGTGAAAATAAAATAGATACGTAAAATCAAAAGGTATTTATAAGGATACTTGCAGGTAATTCATAAACCAAGGCAGAAAACCCTGCTTTGGTGGATTTTTGGAGCTTATTGTGTCAGAAGGAAGTTGCGTTGTGGATAGATGGCAAAGCAGGTGGAACGTTCCGCAGGTAAGTTTTTCATCCATCAGAGGGTGTGCACTGTTGTTGGGCACAGATGGATTGTGGCAGCTTGCTTTCTCACCCACCCTCATGTCTCATATAGATTAGAGGATAAAGAATATGCAGGCACTAGCATGCCTTCAACAGAATTCACATTGCCTTGCAGCATCGTTATAAATCCTCACTCCTGGAGTGCTATCTGTGGTGCAGATACCACCCTGGACACACTCAGCTCCTCTGCATGCAATAATCAGGCATGCAATAATCCCCATTTTTCTCTCTCTGGAGCCACCATGAAAGCAAAAACCCATCACCAGCTAACTTCTACAGTACAGATTAAAACAGAACATCATCCCTTCAAGTCTTACAGGCCCTCTCCAGGAAGTGGGGACCCCCAGCATTGCTTCATGAGGCTTTGGACCCACTCCTCCTGATTGCTCGTTGGGTACCACTATGTGTAGCCTGAGCATCCAGTTCAGAGGAGTATCTCTTCTAACTAGCTGTCAGCCACATACTCCAGTTGCTGGCTGGATCATGGCTCACAGGAGTTGTACGTGCTGGGCCCAGCTGGGAGAGTGAGTATTGCTGGGCAGAGGACTGGTTTCATGGGAAGGCCATTCTTCACATCCTCTCTCATTTGCAATGTCCCCGTGATTAGGGTGAGTTTTCTGACCGGCCTCGGAAGGGTGGAGGGGAAATCAGAGCTATTCCTTTTCCCCATGGGAAAGCCACTGCAGGTATTAAAGTTAGTCAGGACTTTCCCTTTGAATACAATAGGAATTAATTACTAAGTTGCTGTTGGTTTGGTTGGGATTTTTTTCCTTCATCTGAAAACCAAATCTGCGCTAATACAAAGAATACATAAAATGTTCGATTTATACAGTTGTGGGGTATTATCAGCAGCACAAATGGAAAGTGATGATCAGGAAAACACTTCAAACAAAAACCAAAGCAAGCAGTGATGAACCTTTCATTTTCTTTGCACAAAGAATGACTGCTGCCGCTATCAGGATTACACTCAGAAAAGGAAGGTTCACTGCAGCCCCTGTTTTATGAAAGGATTACAACAGGAACACATCTGGTTCAGGCAAACGGAAGCAGCAAATGAAAAACGTCTTTCAGCAGACAGAAGTGACACTACTGTGATTAGATGCACTGTTTGGGAAATGCCAGGTTGTATACAAGCTTGATTTCAACTCTAGGTTGCACCAACTCTTAATGATCACACAAAGGACACCCTGTGTAAAAAAAAAAATCTGTCAAGTTTTAGTAGGAAATTACTTTTTAATTTAGTTTGGAACATTTGGAAGTTGAACCGAAGACCTCCATTTGAACATCCCTTATGAATATTATCCCCTATACGCAAGGATCTCTGGTGGCCCTTTGCTTTCCAAAACAATTCTCTTTTTCTTTGCCTCCACCTACCAAAAGAGAAGACTTTCTGCCCTTGAGGCTGTAGGACATCATGTGAAATGCAGTCTGGTTGTGAGAAAACATCAAGTAGTTGCAACACGATGTACCTGAGTAATAACCCCTGGGAGGTTTGGCTGGACACAGAAGAGTGTGGAACACACCAAAACAGTATTCACTATGAAGCAAACCAAATAGAATTGATTCTAGAATAGCTCAAAGACTGTGTTATCCCAGACGCAAGCAATCTCATGACGATGCTCAGCTCCTCATTTCTAACTTGCATAAGCAGAGAAACCCCAGTGATAAAACAGCAAGGAAAAAGGCATCAATTTTAGTCCATACAGAAACACTTCCCTTTGAAGAATAAAAGCTGCCTTGAAGTTTAATGCACTGAGTTTAGAGTCCAGCCAGATTCAGATCATCAAGGATCATTAAGGATTTCTTTAGGAGATTGGAAACCCCAGTCTGTTGACATTCTTGTGTGTATTCAAGACTGGCAGATGCAAGGGAGAGGGAAGGTTACCTCTGGTGATATTTCATCCCAGGTACAGCAAAGAATTACCCCAGAAAACATAACCTTAGCTTTGTTCTGGGAATTGTTACATATGTCTTGAAAAATGTACAAGAAATTGTGTATTCTCTCTCAGCCTGAGGGAGGACGTGGTGTGAGGACAAAGCAGTTTTGAAGCTGGTTCACTACATCTGCCTGTATTTGCAGTAGGGTTTGGGAATTGGTGGGGTTTTGGCTGTTTTTTAACCATTGATGTTGTTCTTGAGTGGTCTGGGATGTGTTAACTGCAAACAGATGTTGACTTATCAATGCTCCAGCAATGCTTTCTACCATTTCGACTCCCTTTCGACGAAGGATGTGTGCTTCTGTTTCATGAATTATAGTCTGGTTTTCCTTTTCAGTTGGAAACCTTACAAGTAGCAATTTATTCTGAGGTGACGGAGGAAGGTTTTGGGTCATAAAGTCTTTGGACTCCTGCACTATTGCAAAAACAGGCTGAGATTTGCTCACCCTGAATGAAACCTTCCTCTCCCCACATCTATCACCCCAGACATGCATGGATGCGGTAACTATTGGAGGAAAACAAAGAGGGGTGATGAAATAGAAATGCTGCCACTCCAGCTGCAGGGAAGTGATGAGACATCTCATTTGAAAACCATCCCTGCCCGTTTGCTAGTATACATCCAAAAGTTTGCCTACCTTGGCTTCCATGGGGTTCTCCTGAAGGCTTTGCCTTCCATTCACCACTAATGTTGGTTTTCAAAGGGGGTGGCTTAGAAGCAGGGAGGCAAAGAGGATTTTTTTCTGGAAGCTTGCTTCAGAGTCTAAATTGCAGATGAACTCTTCAGAAAGCTCTTGCTTTGATGGGAGGTGATGAGCAGGAGAGCTTTAGAAAAGATGGGAGCTTTAGAAAAATCAAGCCTATGATGTTGAATAATAGACTACATGGATGGGAAAGAACTGATGTCTTACTGAGCCTCCCCCCTCCTCAGCAGTGCAAAATTGCTCTCAGCAGCACGTTTTCCAGGCTCCATTTCCATGTTAGACAAAGGGTCAAGCTTTCAGTCCATGCAGGGAGAGAAAAGACAAGAGAAGAAACACCTGCTTCTTGGGCAAAAGGCTCCTTAATGAGCACAGTCTGAAATACAAGGACAGGCAATGATTTCCCTTCTCTCATGTGCTTGCTAAGTCCAAGGAGTGCTTGGTGGTCCACCATAGGATGGTGGCAGTGATGTATTTGACCAAGTGATGGAGGAAGCGCAGGCATTGGCCACAGGGCACAGAAAAGGCAAGGTTTGTAAGTGCTGCAATGTTCTTTATTAGGTCAGCTGGTGCAGCTGAAAAAGAAACAAACAAACAAATCCCATCCAGTAATAGCCGAGGCTGGGGAAAGATCCTATCTCTTACATGAGCCACAGCCTAAGGAAATAAGATTCTTTGTTTAGAACTCGATAATCTGACCTCCTTTCAACTACAGTCCCCTGTACCCTTCATTTATTAAATTCTGTTATGAAACTTCATTAGGGCAGAAATACCCAAGTGTAGATATATATAGATATATATATATTGTTTTTCAATTACTGAGATTGGCTGAAGATCATCCCACAAGATCATTGAAATCCACAGAGCCAGACTCACTGTGCTTGATTCCTTAATGTACATTCTGCAGTTGTTTATGCTCGTCCCAAAAAGCAGAGGATGCTGTTACATCCCAAGGCCCTTGCTGGACCGGCTTCTGCTCAGAGCCTCCTTGGTAACAATCTCAGCCCCACAAATGCAGCTGTCCTGCAGTGGTGTAATGAGACTGGGATTTGCTCCAGGTGTAAAGCACTGGAGAATGATGCAGAGAGCAGAGCCAGAGACATCCGTACTCTTTCTTTTCTCCGTGTGCGCTGCTCGTTACTTTGCCCCATTGAGGTCAGTGCTGATCTATGCCATAAGGCACAGAAAGAAAATGGAGGAGAAAAAGCAAGCATCAGGTGCTTTTGAGAAAGCAGAGTTCTTTTGCAATAGAGCAAAATACTCACTTCATTACAGGGCCTGAGTAATTCACCCCCTGGATCTGAAAGAACCTCTTAATCTAAATGAAGATGACAATAAGAACATTGAGCGTGTTTTTACATTCGTTGAGAGAAAACACTGACCCTATCCTTTAACTCCCTGAAGATGCATAATTGGGTTCTGGAGTTCAAATGAGAGCTTTTGAATGGGAACTGAGGTTTTGTTTCTCTTTTATAATAGCAGGAGTTAAGTTTTGAAGGGCTATGGCAAACATCCTCTTCATTCCTGAAGCCTTGCTATCATGCCTGAATGACGTGGCTGAAAGTACTTGTTTAAGAAAACAAATGACTGGACTGGGTTCAAAAGTCAGCAGAGGAAGTCCTTTCTCTGCTGTTAGATAGAGGTTAAGCACAGGCAAAACCCCCTGTGTGTTTGGGGTAAACAGTCACTTGCTTCCCTTGCCATGAGCCCAAGCTGATGAAGAATGAGTTGTCTACTTTCCCAAAGGTGTTCACCCATAACAAGCATGAAACAATGCCTGTGCTGCAATGCACCATCCTCCACAGCAACATGTGAACAGCATCAGAGTCCCACTAGCTTTATTCAAGAGCAGATAATGGGGAGGGAGGACAATTTCCTCCCCTTAAGCACATATGCAGTGTCACTAGACTATTAATAGGAACTGCAGGGCTTCAGAGTAACAGCAGATACCTTAATAAACTTATCAGTTGCCTTCAGGCTGCTGTTTACAAAACCCAGGGGCAAACTGTGGTCTCTGAACTGCCTCTGAGCCCATGAAAAGTAATTAAGAAATCAGAACTATTGTCAGCAAGCTCAAGTTTGCTACTCAGGGATCAGCTACTCAGCAGAAACTGCTGAGCTACCTGCACACCAAAAAGATATTGAGAGCTCCTGCACTAGAGAAAGGGCAGGAATTACCAAAATCAGCATCAACCTCTGTTGAACTGTTCATTCGAAGACCTTCACTTGACCAGAACATCGCAGGGGATAGCGCATTTCTGTCTTCTCAAGCTGGAGCACCTCCTGTATGAAGACAGGCTGAGAAAGCTGGGGCTGTTCAGCCTGGAGAAGAGAAGGCTGCATGGAGACCTCAGAGCAGCCTTCCAGTATCTGAAGGGGGGCTATAGGGATGGTGGGGAGGGACTCTTCATTAGGGACTGTAGTGACAGGACAAAGGGTAATGGGTTAAAACTTGAACAGGGGAAGTTTAGATTGGATCTAAGGAGGAAGTTCTTTACTGTAAGGGTGCTGAGGCACTGGAATGGGTTGCCCAGGGAGGTTGTGAATGCTCCATCCCTGGCAGTGTTCAAGACCAGGTTGGACAAGGCCTTGGGTGCCATGGTTTAGTGTGAGGTGTCCGTGCCCATGGCAGGGGGGTTGGAACTGGATGATCTTAAGGTCCATTCCAACCCTAACTATTCTGTGATTCTATAATTCTATGATCACAATCCCTGCAGAATAGTTGCACTGCTGCAACTCCTACCATCCATGGACAAGCTCTAGCTTTTTCCTGCTGTTTTACTCAGTGAATAACACCGAGCACTCTGTTTTTAACTTGGCTGTGTGAAAACTCCCCAGCAGAAAGGTCATTTCCAGCCTGTGCTGATTTTTATGGGCTACCTGCAATCAGATGTGTTTGCTTCTTGCTCTCCCTGTTACTGTTCCATCTTTACCTTGTAACTGAAATGTCATCCCCTTTTGGGCAGATGTGGTTTTCTTGCTCTCTTATGCAACAGAGATTTTGCTGCTGGGGCAGTGAGTTTCTTTCCATTGCCACCTCCCGTAAGTTGCTTTCACTCACGTAGACGTGTGGTGTCTGTAAGATAAGATAATGAAATAATCCCCATTATTAAAGGCAGATAGAAACCATTTTTATTTGAGCTGCAGAGACATCACAGCCCAGCACAGCTGGTTGTGTGAGGCTGTACAGGACAGCCCCTGCTTCCCAAGCACAAATGCCCTTACAGAGCAAGCATGGGGAAACTGGTGCCTGCCCGGTTGCCTATTACCTGTGTCACAGCGCATTAAGAGTGGCAAAGCTCCAGACAAGGAACCACCTTGCTCCTTGGGGACAGTAAAGTGAGAAATGCATGAGCAGAACAAAACTGAGCATACTGGAGTCACAAATGCTGATGGGTGAGCCTTCATGGGAGCAGACTTTGCAGAGACAGGGAGGCAGGGTCAGATCCTGACTGATGGACAGGACTGGCTGAAATGCAGGGCACTCAAGCCCTCTTGAAACACAGGGCAACATTCCAGTATCTGAAGGGGGCCTATAGGGATGGTGGGGAGGGACTCTTCATTAGGGACTGTAGTGATAGGACAAGGGGTAACGGGTTCAAACTGAAACAGGGGAAGTTTAGATTGGATCTAAGGAGGAAATTCTTTACTGTGAGGGTGCTGAGGCACTGGAATGGGTTGCCCAGGGAGGTTGTGAATGCTCCATCCCTGGCAGTGTTCAAGACCAGGTTGGACAGAGCCTTGGGTGCCATGGTTTAGTGTGAGGTGTCCCTGCCCATGGCAGGGGGGTTGGAACTGGATGATCTTAAGGTCCTTTCCAGCCCTAACTATTCTGTGGTTCTATGATTCTGACTGAAGGAGATAAAGATGATTCTGCCTAATGATGCAAACAGACAAAGCCTGGGTCGAAACGACTGCTCTTCCCCTTTTTCAGCAAGCAGGGGAAGATGCTTTCTAACACATCTCTGTATGAAGCTAAAATAAGAGGCTATTCCTCAACACCTCAGCACCTCAGCAACTATGGTGGGTGAATTTTTGAGCACTAAGAGTTGCTGCTCACCTCTGTGCACAGGGAGATCCCTGAAGTAACAAAGACAGTGAGCTGCAGCCACAGGTCAGAAAGCAGCACACACACCATGCTACAAGTCATATATTCTGCTTTTCATTCTTTTCCTCTTCCCAGCTCAGCATCATTAGTCTGAAAACAGTCAGACACGGGGATATCTGGAGTTCCTCTGTACCAAGGTAACTTCTCTCAACAAGGGGATCATCCCTATTGACCGTTGAATTTAACTCTGAAGCATGGAGTCACAGTTTCTCAATCAGCTGAGGAAATTGCCTTGGGTGACATGGTCTAGTGCGAGGTGTCCCTGCCCATGGCAGGGGTTGGAATTGGATGATCTTAAGGTCCTTTCCAGCCATAACTATTCTGTGATTCTATGAAAGGGCCTGACTGAGAATGGGTCAAGCATATGAGGATGCACCATTCTCACGGAGTAAAGCTGTCGTACTTTGATGACCTTGAGTGGATGTTTCTTCAATGACTTTTTTCCTTTCATAAGTCCATCCACTTGCTTTCTGAAGCCTTGTAAATGTTGGGCATCTGCAGCATCTTGCAGTGAGGGTTGCTGCAGGTGACAGGATGACTTGTGAATAGAGTTCTCCTTTTCTCTGTGCCCTTTCAGTTTCTTTTCACACTGTTCCCAAAGAAAGCTAATAATCCCTCCTTGGACCTTTAAAAAGGTCTTTGTGCTAGATATGAGAAGGAACTAATTCTCCATGCCTAGAAATGGGTGCAGCTTTGCCTCCAATCTCACATCCTGCCTAGGGGAGTTCTCCTGAAGACAGTCAGAAATGATTAGGAAGAATTTCAGGGTTTGGCAAGAGTGGCAAGTGTGTTAAAAAGTGATTTTAATGAATCACCAAAAGAATTGAGCTTTATTAGCCTAGAAATAAGAATACCGAAGGGAGGATATAATGTTCTGCTCATTTGAAAGAATACCGCATGTAAAAAGAAGGATCCTTGTTCTTTGTTTCTGTGAAATACCTTTTGGGGCAGGACATAAGTAACCTGCTTCCTTTTCAGGGAAGATTTTGGTTAAAGGTGAAGCCAATCTTCCTGACTATAACACTAAGCAAATGGGCTGGGAAGCATGGGGATCGCCACCATTCCTGCCACCCCAACTGCATTCAGAGGATGATCAGTATTTGATAGTGTCATCTTAGCTTGCATGGAATCATAGAATCATCAGATGGTCTGAGCTGGAAGGGATTCATCAAGGCCCTGGACTTAGAAGGGCTCATCAAGACCAGATTAGATGGGGCTTGGAGCAAGCTGCTCTAGTGGAAGGTGTCCCTGCCTGTGGCAGGGGGTTGGAATTGGATGAGCTTTAAGGTCCCTTCCAACACAAACCAGTCTGGGGTTCTATGAGAGAGCTTTAACCTGGATTTGAAGGGGAAAAAGGATCAAACCAGGGTCACTAAGGGTAAGCCTGGGGGCAGCCACCCAAAGTCTGAAAGACAAAGAAAGGCACAAGCAGATGACAGCTATTGAGAAAACTGAGCTCGTCACTGAGCACACACTTACTGTGATGACCCCAGAAATAGCTAAGGACAAGGGCCTTAAGAGAAATGCTGACAACACTGAAGATTAAAGGAACGGCATGCTTGAAGTGATTTAATAGAGCCTCAGACACTGAGACAAAACTTTTGCAGGGCTCTGTAAAGTCCCCAGACCTGTGGAAGGCCAGATGTTCAATAATTATAAGAATGTCTTGCAGACATATGGATCAGAATAGCTCCAGTGAGGGTATTACTCATTTGCTAGAGGAGCAAATGAAATTAAGTCTGTTTTAGTGGTATTGATTTGCAGTAGTCAAGGAGTTCCTGTTCACTGCTCTGGAAAAGAATAAGCATCTTATAGCATCCCTGTAGAGCAGGGAAACTGAGGAATAAAGTACTATGAGCCAGGTTTCTTGCTTTTTAGCCTACTTTCCTATGGAAATAAGGCTGCAGAGTCACACTGGGTGTGTTATGTCCTCCTGTGTCAGCCCTAAAACAGTTTTAGGCCTTTTTACAGTTAATACCAAATTTGACACAAAGGATAAAGTCTGAAAGCAATTCTGTCACCCTAAAGACAACATTTTCATGATAATGCCAGGTGGAAATGACCTTCAGTGCCTCTGTGATGTGTCTGTAGCTTGTTTCGTATCAGATACGCCCCACTCAGGAGAGGTGGACATTATCTGGGCCACCGCTTTGCACCTCTCTTCGATCTATATGAGATGCTCTCTAGCCACATGTCCAGTGTTTCTCTTTAAGGAAAAAGAGCTTTTATTTTCCACTAATCCTATTTAGCCCAGAGTGGCAAAATGCTGCAGACACTATGTTGTGAGCTAAAGGCTAAGGAAAATTAAAGCATAAGCAGGAGGAGTGCGTGGCTTTTATCTTTGCCTTGTTATTCACTGTTCTGTCTTTCTCAGCACTTCCCTCCCACTTGTCTGGCAAATTAAAAACATAAAGAGATAAAATAAAAGGTTTCATTTCCAAAAGTTCCTTTTTTATTGCGAATGGCTTCCAAGCCCTTTCTGTTCTGCCGTGGATGGAACTCCTACAGCCACACTTTCTTTCAAGCATGAAAGGACTTCAAACGTTCAAGAGCTGTGCTAAACATTTGCCACATGATGCAGAAAATCAATAATAGCATTTTGGAGAATCCCCAAAGCGGAACAATCCTGCTAATGGGCAGGTCAGCATGCACAGCCCTTGCACCCTGGGACGGTCTCTGTTTTGCTTCTGGGTAAACTGAGGTGCAGAAGCAATCTGTGAATAATTGAAGAGTAAGCCAGTACTCTTAGAATAGGAGGTGTAGCTGTAACTGTCCTAATGGATGGTTTTATCCTATTTCAGAGCTGAGCCATAAGACTTCCTTCCTTTGCTGTGCTCTGTCCTGCAGATCTATGTTTGGAGATGGCATGGGGCTGAACCGGGAGGCATCTGCCAATGAGCCATGCAGTCAAATAAACTCCCATCCCAAATGTGATCAGCCAGGGCTGAGCACCCTCCTGCCCACAGGTGCCAACTGCTGCATCAGTAGTAAAGAAGGAATAGACACAGATTTCACAAATAATCCAATGGAATCCCAGATTGGTTTGGGTTGAAGGGGACCTTAAGGCTACTCCAGCTCCAACCCCTGCCACGGGCAGGGACCCCTTCCACTAGAGCAGCTTGCTCCAAGCCCCTGTGTCCAACCTGGCCTTGAACACTGCCAGGGATGGGGCAGCCACAGCTTCTCTGGGCACCCTGTGCCAGCGCCTCAGCACCCTCCCAGGGAAGAGCTTCTGCCTAAGAGCTCATCTCAGTCTCCCCTCTGGCAGGTTAAAGCCATTCCCTTTTGTCTATTTGTATATTTTCAGCACATACTATGGTGAGTAAAAGGAGGCAGAGCCTGTTGTCTGGCTGCAAAGCACACGCTGTTTTCACACTTTCTGTCTTCCCAAACAGGATTACCTTGTCAGTCCTGCCTTTTGGGAATGGTCTTTGGCAGATGTCATCCCCCGAAGTTACGCACTCTAGGAAAGCACTGGCGCAGGGTAAAATCCCACCAAGGCGTACAGCATGGTGAGCCAAGGCTGGAGGATGTGCCCTGGGATTGTTCAGGAGCTCAGATACTTACAGTGCTGGTGCATAATGACATTCTTAAACCAGCTCTTTTGCACAGTGCAGGGATGCATAGATGACAATGAGCAGTGCCTTGGGTGCTAGAACATGTCCTGGCTGTCTGCAGCAATGCATGGCAATCCTCAGCTTGTGCTGATGATGGACTCTTCAATCAGCTTTTGATTAACTTCAGTTTTGGCCCCAAGACCTCTGCTGTAAGGAGGTGGCCAGCCCAAAATCACAGCAGCAGGATCTGTCACTTAGGATTGATGATAAACCGGCAGAGAGCGCAACTCGCCCTGGGAATTCCATACCACTCATTTCCATCTCTAGAGACTACTAAAGTAAGGGAGAACAGAGCAAATCAAAACCATATGTTGCCTTTATTCTCTTGTCATGTACAAGAGAGAGGGGAATAACGCAAATCACCAGTAAACCCAATGTCTCTTCTGGGAGAAAACTGTATTGCATTTGTAAGAGGCTGCTGACAGATAACTGGAAGCGTTGAATGCATTTTGTTCGAGCTGCCCCTCTATAACCATTGACAGTGCAGGGGAGTTGAAGGCGGATTAAATGGAGACACAGTAGCAACAACCAGAGTTTTAAAGCAGATGGAAGTGTACTTAAGATGGGGATAGGTTTTTCCCCATGCTCTGCTTTAACTGCTCCTGAAGGCTCCTCTGAAGTTAAGCAAAGTGACCTTCTGTGCCAGGTTTTGGGTTGGTTTTCTTTACTGCATCTTCATGGCCAGCTAAGTTGGGCAAGCGTTGCACAGTGTGAAATCAGCAGGAAATGAGAGACATCTATCAGCAGCAGGCTAAAAATAAGATAAAGCAGGCAAGAGTACTACTGTACCACACAGCCCAAAAGTGGTTAGCATCCGAATACCAAATCGTTCTTTGCTTGTGTTCCAAGGGAGCCTGTGGGGGACATGTGCAATGGCCCCTCACAATCTTTATGGTCCATGAAAGGTTCATTGTGACTACTTTGGGTGAGAAGTCCTCTCCCCCAAGTTCTGTGCCTATGTGCTAATTTTCAAGCTACCTTGCCCAAATTCCACTGCCATTTCCCCTTGATGAGTCCCTGCTCATAGGCAGAACCTGGCAGGACACAAAGATCATCATGCCATGGGGCACTGATGACACAAAGGGGTTTTGTATTGTCACTATGGGGCTACCAATCACCAAATGCTAGAAAGGCCTTTCCAGCACGGTAAATGACCATTTTTTATGCCAATGTGTTATTATGGAGCATTTATTATAAAGTATTTTGGGGGTTAAAAGATGTTTTCTTGCTTTCTCAGACAGTGGAGCAGAGGGGGCAGTGCATTGCACTAGAGACTCAGTTCTATTTTCAGCTCTAACAATGGCCTAAAATACATATCTGGGAATAATTCACTTCACCTGCTGTTAAATGAGGTAAGGAATCTTGCTTTACTTACTCAGAAAAATGTTTTGATATCCACTGATTTAAAACAAATAGATCAACATAAAACAGCATTACTAAAGCGGGCTGCTTTAAAGCATTCTACAGATGAATGTTCCTCAGAGGCAGCAGGAAAGAGCAAAAGAGGCAGTAACAGCTTTAAACAACACATTAATGCCACCTCTGGCTTTTCTCCTGTTTTCCTTGCTCAGACTCCCCTATATTTCTGCTTTTCCCACAGGAAATTCCCAAGGTGTGACTGTGCCCACAAGCAGACATATTAATTTGAGACTGGGGGCAAGAATTATTCTGACTTTTGAGGAAGAAAACACAAGATTTGTAGAGGATCAAACAAAATGTATGTGAAAAGCAGTCTCCGTTTCTCTGTTGAAGGAGAGATGTGCTGGAGGCAGAAGGTGAATCGCAGCATAGGAAAAGCTTTGTTGGGACCCATTTCTGCATGTTCTGATGACAATAGACTCCGTCTGGGCTGAATTTTGGGCAGTTCTGCCTGTACAGACTGTGATGGAGGGGGAAGGGGATGCTGGAGAAGAGGGAAAGGGAGGTCAGGATGTTCTCATAGGAACTCCAGGCAGGAAGGGACCTCTGGGGTCGTGGAGTCTTGCTCAGGGTCTCACATCCCACTACATCCTCTAGACCCTGCAGTCAAATCAGCAAGCTTCACATCACCCTCAGCCACCTTAGCTTACGGGGTATTATAATGCAGATATCAGAAGTGAAGGGCTGTGATACAGCCATTTTCCTGCATTTTCAGATATGTAAGAGCTGAAGCAATTAAGTTCTTTGACTTTTGGGGGGATTTTTCTCCTTATTTTCCTCCTTTAGGAACCCACCCAGAAGGCTCTACATTAATCAATAGCAGTGAGGGGGCTCTCACCCACCAGGAAATGCAGAACTGGAACTTGCATGCACTGAAACCCAGAAGTGCAGATCCCATCACATGTACTTGTCCCAGCAAGGACTTGCATGAGCTCATTGCCTGCTCTCCCAGGAATGATGCAGTGCAACTTTCAAATTGGTTTCCTGCAGGTTTTGCCCTTTTTCTCCCTTCCATTTCCGAGTTTACCTGAATGGAAAATGACTGTTATGTCTGGGTTTAACTAAAATTTGATGTAACAACTTTCTGAGCCCACGCTTAGATCGAGGACTCTTTGGGGGCATTTTGTTGTGCAAGGTTAAGCTGCTGAAGGGATAGTCGTGATTTCTAGGTTGGATGGCTGATGGAAGGGACAAAGAGCTTTGGGTACATGTCAGAGTTCACAGGACTGGATGATTGAAACTATTTCAGGGGTAATGGTTACCAGCACACCTGAAAAATCAGTCCCATTTTCCAGAGGGTAAGAGCTAACTAGAGTTCAGTGCTTTGTAGCTTATGGCCATCTTTATTAGATCTTTAATGTAACCACACATTGACCCTATAGGGGTCTGCTCAGAGCTGTTCTGCAGCCCAGGCAATTGGGTCAAATTTCCCTTCTCTGGGCTCCTCTCATGTAGTGAACATCTCCTAAATGGATTCCATTGTGAATGCCACGTCCTGGCGCTCTCCTGCTCCATGATGCTGAATGTGCAAACAGTTTAAAGCAGCAAAGCGAATGCTGTGTGCTGTGCTGCCTTTTAAAGTGTATTCTTGCTGGGATAAGAGCACTTTGATTGACACAGCTGGAGCTTGAGGTGTTTTATTTGCCCTTCGAAGTGGTCTGTGACCTGACACCTTTCACAGCTATATCTCCAGTTCACCTCCTGTGTGCTGAGACTCTCATTAGTACGTACAAAGGGGGGGAGTGGGTTCTGCAAATTGCTCCCATGTATTTGGCTATTTAATGGTTATTGATTGTACAGTGGCATGGTCTTATAAGTCCTCTGTTGTTCTCTGCTGGATTGTGACACTGCCCCCTCTCCAACTCATGAGCCGCTGTGAGATGGCACTATTTCATATTATGTAAATAGCCACAAATGCACAGTTCAATATTAACGACACTCCAAATTTCAGAGCTGGGCTCAGTCAATAAGATTATTAGTAAAAGGCACAGACAGCTTTGCAATGGATTAGACATAGCACTCTCCACGGAGAGCAGAGTCACGAGGGTTAGCTCAAATCCGCTCAGCAAAGGATGCTCAAAAAAGACACATGGTTATCCCTTTGGACTTAAACTAAGCACAAGATTCCTAAAATGCTTCAGATTATACCCTTATCTTATTTGTCTCTGGGAGATCTTTACATATCTCAAAGTCAGCAACTATATAGTTTACTTAGCTTAAGTACTTATTAACGTGACAAACCTGTTTTCAGTACTAGTGGAGTCGCCTGCGGCACAATGAAGTCTGAGAAATGCTGTGATTTTGGACAAATTGAACATAAATTAAAACATTGCATGGCTGCACTTCACAGTCCTTTGCTTAAGTACACTCTGCTAAGTAGACATTGGTTATCCTTTCTTCCCCTCCAACCCTATAACCTCAGTTATTCATTCCCTTGACATCTTTGCTTAATGGGTATAAGTGACAAATGCTAATGAATGCCTGTGCCATTCACACAGGTCAAGAAAACAAGCAAACATAAGATTAATACGAGTTAATCAGTTACTGTTCACAGAATAATTCAAGTCTTGAAATGCAACCTCTCTCTGGTTTTCAAAATGGATATTTGTAAATCACTGCTGCCACAGATGCCACATTCAGCATCTTTTCTGCCTTATAACTTCCAGCTTAATTTTAATAATGAAAGCCTTTTCAGTCAAACAGTGTTCTTTAGATTTAAAGTCAGCAGATTAATATGCACATAAAAAATAAGTACATCACCTCTAATATCTCCCCGGTGTTTAGGTTTTACTTTGCATGACTGACTCATTATAGATCATTAATATTGGCATGATTACAGTTTGGCAAATTAAACTACGTGTCCATGGAGTAAAAACAGAACGACAGAATAGCGCCTTTGCAAGCAAGACAGATGCATAAAATCTCAGTGACTTGCTTCCATGTACTACAGACTGTCTGCCCGGGAAGTCTGCTCTCCCTCCAGGTCATATAATTCTAGTGGATATAATTCTGGTGAGGTTTAACAGATAAGTGGTGTTGACATCCCTCATGTTGATCCATGCCAAAGCCACCGCATTGCACAGGAATTAATCCCTCTCTGTCAAGCAGCAGGCTGCCAGCAGTGCTCTAAGGGTGCCAGATGCTGGGTGAAACTTCACCATCTCTGGTAGATCCAGATGTCCTCTGCAGTGCTATTCGTCCAAAAACAACCCCAAGCTAAATAAATGCAGCATTTAATATTCAGCATTTCATTATTTCTTTATAATAATTCTAGTCTGGTGTGGTTTATTCTATTTTTATTCTTACTCTTACGTTTATTATATCCTTATCCTTATTCTATTCATATTCTATTCTATTCACCAGGGGCAGTGGGCACAGAGTTTAGTGGCCATATATGAAGTAACCAGAGATCTCATTCTGACCAAAAGCCTTTGCAGCAAACCGTGCCTCAGTTTACCCTGTGATGTTAGTGCCCCAAAGTACGAACTGAAAGGTATTTGTGAACAAAATCTAGCGTGTTGGCAGTTCATAGAAGCTTCTGTTATGAGCAGTCTTGTAGTTTCTGGTGGTCACATTCATAATCCACAGCTCCGATGCTTCAGCCCGTCGATATCCTGACCAACACGGGTCCCATTCATGCAGCTGTAAGGGATGATTCAGATTATGTGTTTTCCTTACCATCTATCTCCCTTGATTTTCAGTTACACATAATAATATCTACAAAGACGACCACTTTATTTGTAACTTTAAAAGAGCCCCAACAATATAAGGTGAACACTAAAGGAAGAAGCTTGTTCTCACTTTTGTTCTCCATGCTTTTGTTCAGTGCAAACATGTTTTTGCGGCTCTTTTGAATTTTCCAGACTGCTGACTGCCCACGATTGTATTTTCTGAGTGTGCCTGGTAACTTCTTTATAAAAAAAATCTACTATAATTCCTTTTACATGTCCAAAAATTACTTTTTTCTTCCTCACAGAAAACACCCTAACTTGTGCAAAAATAGGAAGCCAGGTATAAGAGACACATCTGTCACTGCCTTCTCCTTTCTCTTCACCAGCAAAGCAACAAGTTGGTCTCATCTCCTCCATCCTCCCATCTCTTCAGTTATCCCAATGCAACCACAGCTTTAAGTCTGTGTTTGTTTTTCATACCTTTTGCCTCTCCCTGACACTCTCTGCCCAGGCTGCGGGCTAAGATGTTTTAAGACTTCTTGATGGTTTCAGAGAGCTTTTTTTAACTCCTCATGTTCTTAAAAGCCTTATTGCCAATATAGAAACACAGCCAATATATAAACCCTTTTCCCTTGGCTTCACCTTCTCTACCACCACCCCATTTTGTGTTCAGCAGCCTATAATGACTGTATCTTCTGCAACTGGCACTAAAAATGCCCCCCATGGTCAACTATGGGGTAAAGCATGAAGCCCCCAAGGGAAGTTGTGCTTCACTTTGGTGTTTGCTGTGACTTTAATGCTGTGAAGCATTTCAGTGTACCCCGTGTCCAGAAGGCATCATAACAGACAAAAGTGGTTTGCTGCAGTAACTCAATCAGTTGGTTATTCCTAGCGCTATTGCAAGCTCAGTCAATGTCAGGGCGCTGTGGCTGGCATGGGGTGATTATGCAAATAAACCCCAGAGTTACCAAATTGTAATCACAGCACAAACACTATCAGCACCTGATTCATCAATCACTCCCTTATTAACTGCTCTGATTAGTATGAGCTGCGAGAAAACCCTCTGGGTTTCATCTACGTCTAAATACTGTCATAATTTTGGTGGTCCAATATTGGAACCATCAGGTTCACACAATTACTTCATAAATAAAAGCAAAAGGCAGCATGTCATCTCCTGCAGCATTAGGCAGGTTAGAGATATATCACAAAACAAATAAATAGCCTAACGTACCTGGTTTTATCACTGCTCTTGTTTGGAAGCTTTCTTTCACTATTAAATTTATCTGCTGCTACTGTAAACTGGGTGATATGTCCCAGAAACAAGCTGCTTTTTGTCTTGGGAATCTTTAGCGGTTCCAAAATGTGATGTGGATGCCAGATTCCTTGGCCTCAGTGAATTCCAGTTGCTCTTCTGCTTTTTTTTTTCCCCTCAGTTTCACAACAAATTATTTTGCTTGATGCAGTCTATTGTAAATCACTGCAAAACAAAAATGTATGTTCAATTAATAAATACCTAAAAAAATATAGGCATGCACATAAATCCTCCTCATATACTCTGCTGGGATTTTCAGCGTGGTGCTGGAGAGCAGGAATGATTCTTAGTGAAATAAGTAATAATTCCTAGTGAAATAATTGTCTGCCAAGTTATTGTGATATTCTCTGGATTCTGGGATTAGAAGTGGATGTACATGCACCGTTCTCGACAAACTCGCAATGAATAGCTCTCACGTATTCCAGACATAAAGTTTTTGATGACCATGGAAAAATGTGTGCAAAACCAAGACAAAAAATGCATATCAAACATTTTTAATTGTTTGTGGATTGAAAAAGATTTCAGGTTACTTCATCTCTTTAAAAATCCAGGGATATTTTATTCATTGACCTAGCATTCCCTTTCCCTGCTAGACAGCTGATGCATGTGATTTGTGTATCTGGGGTAAGTTGGTTTAGCTGAGAATTTTAGAGGGAATCAAAGGGCAAAATGTGTTCTGACACTTAATTTTACAAGTACATTTGTTCTGCCAAATAATTAATTCTTCAGATTCTTCCAAAATGGGAAATCATGCTTTCTGGCCCTTAAGCAGGCTTGTTATTCCTACCCATAGAGTATGAAAAATAACAGCTTTTTTTTGCAGCTATCACTCCATGTGACACCTCTAATTTACAGCATTGGTAAATACAAATGGAATTAATGCCAGGTAAGGTTTCCAAAGGGCCTGGGAATTGGATATGCTTTCAAAAGACTGTTGACCAAGGATCACAAACTAATCTGTTTAAGGGACATGCCTGGCACACTGTCCTGAAAACTTTCCTTCACCGAGGCAGCGGTGTTGAACTCAGCAGTTTAACATGTCTGGGTAAGCACTGGCAGGATTCACCCCTCCTTAAGTGTCTATATTTTTACAGAGCTGTCTGGACATGTAGGAACAAGTTCTAACCATAACTGACTTATTTACATTGCTCATGCCAATCAAAACGTTAAAGAACTTGGGATATTAGCACCCCCTTTTCTCTTTGTCTGCACAAATCCACACAAAAGAGGGATTAACTCTTTACCCCTTCTTTCCCACCCTTTTTCTTTCTTTGCTTTAATTATCTTACATTTTCAATTCATTCTTTTCAGCATCTTTAGATATAGGGAAGGAATTCTTCCCTGGGAGGGTGCTGAGGCGCTGGCACAGGGTGCCCAGAGAAGCTGTGGCTGCCCCATCCCTGACAGTGTTCAAGGCTAGGTTGGACACAGGGGCTTGGAGCAAGCTCCTCTAGTGGAGGGTGTCTCTGCCAGTGGCAGGGGGTGGAATTGGATGAGCTTCAAGGTCCCTTCCAATACAAACCATTCTATGGTTCTATCATTCTATGATCTTTCTGAATTAGTAGGGACAGCTTATCACAAGCCACAGACTTTCTGTAGACTGAAGTCACCAGGATTTCTGTGCTGAAATCAGTCATAGCCATGATCATATCATTAGACAACATTCCTATTGTCTCTCTTGTGCCCTTTTTTAGTTAGTATCCAAATTAAAAGTGCAATAAGAGTAAATAAATTATCCTAAATCCTGCAAAATCATAAAGTGGTGAAAAATTGGATTGATTTCCAATAGATTCACAGCAATATGATTCATAGAATCATAGAATGGTTTAGGTTGGAAAGGACCTTAAGATCATCCAGTTCCACCCCCCTGCCATTGGCAGGGACACGTCACACTAAACCATGGCACCCAAGACTCTGACCAACCTGGCCTTGAGCACTGACAGGGATGGAGCATTCACAACTTCTTTGGGTAACCTGTGCCAGCGCCTCACCACCCTTCAAGACTATCATGTCATATTAGAATGCTTTAAGTGAGAAAAAGAGCTGTTATGAACCTAATTTACTTTTACTTACAACCTGATGGATTCCCATCTCTTCAGGACAGTTTCCCTTTCCGCAGCAATGTGAATTATGACAAATGTTCATTGTGTGCCTGCCATGGCCACAATTCTCCTCCACTGGCTGCTGCCACTCAGACTATTGTGGAGCTGATAATTCCTTCTGAGGGCTAGAATTTTGCATGTGGCCTTATTGAATTGGACTTCATTTTTTTCCAGATGACCTTTCCAATCTGTCAAGACAGTTTTGGACATCAGTCTTGTGACCTCGCTTGTTCACATGGATTGCAAATGCCATCAGTCTGCAAAGTCATGAATAAAAACGTTGACTGGTACCTGTGCTACAGCAGGCTTATGCTTTTATTTCTTAATGCCTTGTTCTGGTCTGATACTTCTCAAAGAATAGTTATTAATGCTTTGCTATTTTCCAGTCAAATGCCACTATAATAAATAGTAGCATTATCTAATCCTTCTTTCCCAAAATTGCTTAGGAGATTATCTAGTGAAATAATGTCCAGACCTTAAGTCATAATATTTGACATCTATGGGTTTTTTCCTCTCCTTCAGGCCTATTGCTTTGTCAAAAAGAATAAGAAATCCAATTTCTTCAACAGGGCTTGTTATTTAAGAAGAAATAAAAGTGTTTTGGCTGTTATTCATCCCTCACTTGTCTTTTTCACACTTACAGACCAAGTATTTATTTCAATATTATTCTGAAAACTGAAATCATGCCAACTCACTGCATCACCTCACCCTTCTTTCTAAAGGTTGGCATTGCATTCGTCTTTTGCCATCTCCCTTCCCCCTCAGTGTTCTCAAAGGTCACTAGCTGGATTATTCCAACTATCTCCCAGAATACACATGGGTGGATGTTGTCTAGTACAGATCATTCGAATTACCTATCTTTTATTCTCCCATTGTAACCTAACTCCTTTTCAGTGATGTCCATTGTGCCAAACACCCAATCACTTCTGAGATAGCATTATTGTTTATGTCTTTTTCTAACATCCTCCTCTCTCTTGAGATGAGGAGCAACTACGTCATGGACGTTTATCTCATTCTTCTTATCAGATGCTTTCTATTACTCTTTGCCCAACTGATTTTTGTCCCTCTATCTCTATGCTTGTCTAATAAACTTGTCAGTAATGTTTTGATGAACTTTCTGTATATTTTTTACCTGTCTCTGAGATCCTTAAAGTTCTGCGTGGCCAAATAAATATAAAAGGTAGACCAAATAAGGTAGTCTGTATGCCTTCCTTTAACAAAAATTTCTTAACACGTTGCCAGTTCTCCACAATTTTTCTCTTTAAAATAGTTCCCTCCTGGGTCTTAACTATTCCAGTTTGAGAAATGCCTTTTTCTGAAGGCCATTATCAGTATCTAGCCTTCTTTTCCAGACACAACCATGCTGTTTCATTCTCATCCAAGCTGTCTTCTATCTTCATGTCCTCAGCCTGCTCCTACCCATTCTATTAAAAGTCATAACATTTCCTTTTCTCCTTGGTTGGGTTTTTTTTTTAGTTGCCCATCAAAAATTTATGCTTATTACAGTTCAGATTTTTCTGGGTTCTTTATATACCCTGCTGTACTCTTCCTCCCAGACATGTCTGCGTCAAAGAACTCCTGTCTCACATCCCTCAGGTACTACTAATAGGTATCACTACTACTAATTCTGTTAGTTTTCCATAAATGAATTCAAAGCTGTAAAGTGAGTCTTTCACACTGAGAGCTGGAAGATGTTTGCGGCACATGCTAAAGGTACAATCAGTGTTTAGCAAAAGAGTGAGTTGTTGCTACACAAGAGACCTTTCTGCAAGCATATCAGTTCTGGCACCCCTCTTAAACACTAAACCCAAATCAAACATCAAAGAAAGCCAACTGGTGCACATAGCAGGAAAGGCTGCTTTCAGCAGAACTGCACCATTGCTGGCGTGGTTTTGGAGGTCATTCTCATCCCAACTTTATAGGAAAGCCAAGGCTGTTCCAATTCCAGCATCAGCTCTGATTGTGGTTCTTGGGTCCAGTTTTACATAGACTGTGGCCAAGCTCCACAGAGAAGAGCTTTTCCCTAGTTCATTGGCTGGATTGTTTATAGTCCTTGTGGTTTATTTGTCTGCTTAATTAGTGCTCGAATCTCTTTGCGTTGTATTTCATCTACAGGCTGTGTCTTGGGTGTTTTAATATCCTCTAGGAAATTTCTTGTAATGCTTCAATTAGAAGCTTTCTCCCATTTAGCTTATTTTAACGTAGGGCTCTGTGCTCGGCTGACAGAGGAACAATAAAAGGAAAATTGGTTGGATCCTGCTATTCGGATAGGCTTAAAAGGTGAACGTTACTGATTGCATGGATTATCTCTTTGGTTTCTTTCCCATTCTGCATGCTCATCTGTATTATGCTCATCACCTTTCTGTCTGAGCAGTTCTTGGTAATGCACTAAGCTATGTGACTTGCATTATTTACATGGTCGTACTGTTCTCATCTTTCCCCTTCCATTGTGTGCATGGAAACTTTTCCTCTTTTTTTTAACTTATTTACTGAAGACACCATCTCTATTAGACATATTGCTACACACTAGTGCTTAAAAAGTCAGGATCAAGGGAAAGAAAGACACCGGTCCTTAACTCAAGAGCCTCAATGACAGCTTTTTGCTGTGAATGAAAGGAGACTTATCCAATTTAAGGAAATTTATACCAGAAGAGTAAAAGTATTAGCTGTAATTTTTGTTTAATGGATATTGTTGGTCTCCATAATTCAGTCCAAACTGTTCTTCACCTCAGAATCCAATCACTAATTCTGCATGATATAATTACCCATAAATGTAAAACTCCTTTTGAAACTTCCAGTTTACTTTCTGTTAGGCAAAGTGCTGCTGCCTATGGATTTTGTTGATATCTTGCACCCATATCAGTATGGAATGCTTGTCTCTTCTCCTTGATTTCAGTGCATCTAAAAAAAGTAGCTTGAGTGAAGTGTCTATGATGATTCATGGTTGTGAGTGCCAAGAGTTACAGGCAAGCATACAGTGCAAATGTACAAAATGAATCAAGTATTGGGTTGGTCAACTTGTTCAACATCATTTCAGTGAGTGCCCCACACACCTGAACACGTATCACACCTGGCACAGGTCTTACTTGGTGTGTCCTGCTTTGGCTACACCTCCCAATTAAAC
Organism: Pezoporus wallicus; assembly: GCF_028554395.1. Taxonomy (NCBI): domain Eukaryota; kingdom Metazoa; phylum Chordata; class Aves; order Psittaciformes; family Psittacidae; genus Pezoporus; species Pezoporus wallicus. Next base: position 389,269 of record NW_026637098.1, on the reverse strand, counting down.
AAGCACCACTGTGATTTGCTACTGTGGAGCTAAGCTGGTTTCTGGAAACAAGCTCCAATCGAGCATATATCTCAGCAGTGTAGTTTTACTTACTGGGAACGTGTTGCTTCGAGTACAGTTTTGAAGGATACAGCATTGCTTTGGGAAAGTCAGCACTGCAAAGAATCCACTCAAGCTGTCCAGCAGAGATACTTGGGAATTAAGTGTATCATATGAGAAGGAAACAACGCATTTTCTAATCTTTTCCAGCCACATGGAGATCCATCTCTCTTATGTTTCGCATTTTGAGACAATGACCACAATGAGAATTGACTTAAATCCCACAAACCTTGTTTTTGCTTGCAAATTGGCTTAAGCTCATCTCCTAATCAGGTAGTTGAACCATTTATGTTTCTTGGCTGAAGTCCAGTCTGGGTTCATCTCTCATGAAATCATTCCACTTCATTAACCAGTCTAGTGATCCTGAACCAGCCATTATGGGAAAATACAAAGCACGCAGCCCGAAAAGAGATGACCAAGGCAGATTTCAGATACAAGCCTTTGTCTGTCTTGTGACTGATCTTCAAGGCTGCTTCCCAGAAGAATGCTCCAGATCCTCCCCACCTTTGGGATATAGAGCCAAACACCCACTGAGACAGTCATGGGATTATGAGTGGCATCAGTATGATGGCAGATCCACCTCTCTTCTTGCTGGTTCTGGCACACACAGCCTCAGAGCGCTGACCTCATCACTCTTAGAATCATAGAATCAAATAGGTTGGAAAAGACCTTTAAGATGACCAAGTCTAACCATCTCTTGCCCTAGACTATTCCTTGGGGTAATTCAGGGGATGGATTGGACAGGTCAGTGAGGCACATCAGCCCTAACTGGCATCTAAAGTGTGCCTTTTATTAGTCATAGAATCATAAAATAGTTAAGGTTGGAAAGGACGTTAAGATCATCTAGTTTTAATCTGCGCCATGGGCAGGGGCACCTTCCACTAGACCACGTCACCCAAGGGTCTGTCCAACCTGGCCCTGAATACTGCCAGGGATGAGGCAGCCACAGCTTCTCTGGGCACCCTGTGCCAGTGCCTCAGCACCCTAACAGGAAAGAATTCCTTCCTTTTATCTAACCTGAACTTCCCCTGTTTCAGTTTGAACCCATCACTCCTTGTCCTATCACTACAGTCCCTCTCCAGCATCCTTGTAGCCCCCTTCAGATACTGGAAGGCTGCTATGAGGTCTCCATGCAGCCTTCCCTTCTCCAGGCTGAACAGCCCCAACTTTCTCAGCCTGTCTTCATATGGGAGATGCTCCAGTCCCTGATCATCCTCGTGGCCTCTGGACTTTTTCCAACAGCTCCACGCCCTTATGTTAAGGACACCAGTATTGCACACAGTGCTGCAAGTGGGGTCTCACAAGAGCAGAGTAGAGGGGCAGGACTCTAATAAGGACTCTTTGCTGGTGATGTGCCTGGAGGTGCCTTTAAAATTGTCAGCCTTGCTCAGAGTCAGGGAGAATTAGGCCATGGCACAAAATCACGACACTTCCTTGTGCATTCTCACTACCTACTACTATTTTCAGCTCAGAATGTTTCCTGAATCTGATGTAATTTAGTAATCTATTTCTTCCAATACTTGTGCGAACTCTTCCAGGAGCCAAATAAACTTCCTGTGCCACAACATCCTCTGGCAAAGAAGTTGTATCCTTTTAATCTGACCTGTGCTAGCTTAATTCAATGGCTCCTATGTTTCACTTTGAAAGAGATCAGGAATAGCTGATTCTTATTGACCACCTCCATTCTCCTTTAGTTTTTATCTTCACTTTAAGCATCTCTTTCCCAAACTGAGGAGTCTTAATTGTTGCTCACAGGTGCATGGATTCATTGCTCTCATCTGTAGTTCTCCTTTATCTTCTTTGATGGTGCCAAACCTACACACAGTATTAGAGATGTAGGAAAGTCCAAATATTAAGGGTTTGTGCTGCTTTAATAGCATTCTGTGTTTTCTTTTCCACTGTTAACTTTTGTGGTGCTTTTTGTTTTACTCTATTGACCTTTGGGTTGGTTCATAGAAATCCTACGTGTTTATGAAACTATCGATTATAATTCCAAGAGCTTTCTGCCTGTTTAGTGTGAAAAGAGATAAACTCAGCAGTCCCTGTGGCCGATACCTTAAAGCATTCCTTCAGCTGAGTGCTTCACACTGTTCTCACCACATGCAGCTTCACAATTCCAACATGCTGTAAAGAAACGAAACAAACCAGGATTAATTTTGCTTCCAGGAATCCAAGGAGGTTTTCTTACTCTGAATCCAGCTAGTTACTTCCAGAGAATTAGGTGATGCCCATGAAAGTATTCCAAAAACAATTACATGGACTATGAACACGAAGGGATTTTTCACATTAAATTGTGCCGTCAGCTCCCTTCTGTATCAGTTTCATGTGTTTGAAGTTTCATTGCATCAGGACAATGAAAAGAAGATGAAACCTGTTGGAAACTCAGGAGAGCAGACATCTGTTCTAAGTGATAACCGGAGTCCTGCTGCCTGGCCTGTGGCATGCTGTTCTATCTCTGCTTTCTCTCCAATTATTTCTTGATTCTCTTTTCATTGGAAATCCTGGGGGAAAAGGTTAGCACATCTTCTCATGCAGTGGCCTCACACCTGTTTTACTGGTACAAACATGAAGAGTGGACTTGCTGGGAAAAGAAAAAGGTCCAGAGTCTTGCCTCTGACAGTAGCAAGCTGCCCAGGAAAGAGCATAACAACAGAGCCGGTAGGTCGTAATACACCTATATACTCTGGTGAGTATAAACCATCTATACCCTCACCAGAGTATATAGATGTATTACTCCTCCTCCAACCAAAGGCAGAGGTGAAATATTTGTGTTTGATGTACTTACCAGCCCCTTTTTCTTTCTTTTAGTTCATTTCTTGGAAATTTTGGCTGCATTTTGATATAACAGCCGATCTGCATCCAAGAAGATATTCATCCTCAGATACTCATCATCTGGCAGCAGTGTCACAGCCATCACTGCCAAGGTATACCCATTGTGCAGGAAAAATCCATACTTCCTCACCAGTACAGTACTGCCCCCAGGTATTTCATAGCATAAGAAGTGATCAGAGGTGGGTCACTGTTATACACAGTGATTTTCATACATTGTCATGCTGAAAAATATAGGAATGGGTGCTAAGAGCTCTCCTAAGCAAGTTCCCTTCCTGGCATTCAATAAGCTATTAGGATTCATTCTAATTTTGCTCACCTTCACCCTTTCTCCTTCCACTGCTGTGCTAGGGTACTCCCATCACATGGAATCATTTGGATTTAGGAAGCACCCTTAGATGGTGAGGACCCGAGTTCTGATCTTTGTTGGCTCTAGCAACTGGCTGCTATGCTCATCTTACATGCTAAGGCAAACATTTGCTTCCCACACTTTCTCCAGCAAATACAGCTTTAAACATGGGGTAAGAAAAAAACTCTAAGACCACCCCTCAGCTTTTGATATCTTCTGGACTCATTTTTCATGTTTTGTTTTCCTTCATCCTTGGAAGCAAAGCAGAGCAGTAGAAAGCATTAATCTCTAACCACAGTAATTTCCTGAATGCCAGAGAACTACTGTCAAAACCAAATGTTCACTCGCTGATGAAACATCTGTATTAGATTACAGCACTTCCCTTTCTGCTCCTGCATCATGGCCTGCAACCAGCCACTGCTCCAAACCAGGAGCTGGGGGCAGCTGCACGCTTCAAAACCATTCCAGGCTTCCCCTCTCTGATAGTGTTGCAGTGTGACTTCCACAGCAAGGGTTTTATGGATGCTTCTTTATCCAAACACCGCACAGTAAACAATAAATCCTGTTTCCTTCCTGGAACAGAGCTAGAAAATACCTGCATTGCGTTCCCATCAGTTTTAATGTGGTCTCAGTAACTCTCTACCTCACTTTCTAGATTGCTGCCTCTGATCTGCACCATCACCTTCCAGTGACTGTCAAGCTGCTCATAACACACACATACTTCTGGAAATGTATCTCTCCTTTTCCTCTCTGTATCGTTATATTGTACCCCCTACTAAAAATAATGATGATGGTTTTAATAATGACTGATCTCCCTTGCCCTGATTTAGCTCTTTAGCTGGCTGACGCAAGAAGATTATTCATTGTCTTCTCCCAAGTAATTTCCATGAGTCTTTGGGAGTCATGTCTCCTGTCTGATTGACTCATTAGATTTCAAGCTCCCTAATAGCCAAGGTCAGAAGGATTGATTTGGATAGTACCTTCTGGGAGTTTGCTCCTGACTTGCCTGTCAGACCTGGCTTTCTCTTGAGAGCAGTAATGTATTCTAACCCTGTGGATTTATCACCAGAAGAATGAATGACCCTACCAAATGCCCTGAGATTTACACCTGGGACATTGCTGGCATAGTGTGTGACAATCACCTTCTGTCAGTGTCCCCACAACAAGGACTGTCTAACTTCCAAGGAAAGGCTCAAACAGGGAAAAGGAAGGAGGTGCGGGGGATAACCCCAAGCAAAGAGAGCCTCTGTAAAATAGTGGCTGTTTGCACCTTGAACGTTGCCAAGATATTGTCAGGCTGTGTTCAACTCTCCCAGCTCTTGCAACCTGCAGCCTTATAGAATCATAGAATCATAGAACAGTTAGGGTTGGAAAGGACCTTAAGATAATCCAGTTCCAACCCCCCTGCCATGGGCAGGGACACCTCACACTAAACCATGGCACCCAAGGCTTCATCCAACCTGGCCTTGAACACCGCCAGGGATGGAGCATTCACAGCTTCCCTGGGCAACCCATTCCAGTGCCTCACCACCCTTACAGGAAAGAATGGGACAACTGAGCCCTGCTCACCGGGGACCATAGTGATCCAGGAAATCTGACACTGGAGACAGAATATTCGGCTCCTTTCCCTGCAGGCTCTTGGTTAATACCTTTGTTTCTTTGTCTTTAACTGGGGGATAATATGTAAAATATTTCTGAAATCTATCTCTAACCCCTTCCTTCCAGTTGGGATGTGTAATTTGAAAGACATTGAGTAAACGAGGCTAGGCCTTCACCAGAGGGAATGGAGATCTGGTCCCTCATTTGGGGTTTAGATCTCCCACCGTCCTCCCTCTGGAAGATGAGGAAATAGGGTATATGCTACAATTACCAGATGGCTTCTTGAGAAGTTCCAGGTACAGAAATACCCTGGTTAAAAGTTCACCTAAATATGTTGTCTAAAACCACCAGTGAAGGAATCTGGGGACTGCAGCTCTGCACCATTTCCTGTCTGAAGAGACATCCTGACAGTAGACAACTGGAAAGTCTGATTTAAAGCATCTGATTTAAGCCTAGCAAGAGCATCCTCTGCGTTATATCTTTGGATGGGCATTCACCTGCTACATACATCTGCATCTGGTCATGGGCTTCCAAAGCAGTTGCTCTTTCAAGCTCTGGAGGCATGTTTTTATCTGTCACTGCTTGTGCTCCTCCCTGGCTTTGCTTGCTAACAGAAAGCCCTGCCCTGGAAGGCCAAGTTCACTGACTGCAATGACAAAGCAGCCCCAAATCACTTGGGAATAACCAATAAGAAACTGATTCTGCCATCCGAACAGACTAGTCATTGCAGTAAGGCCATTCCTTTAGCAAAGCCTGTCTTAATAGTGCTTCTCCGACCTAGTTCACCTCCAAACTGGAGAGCTATCAGCAATGTTTTCTCACTTTTACTAACCAAGACAAAGCTGATATTCCCTTCTGGCCTCTAAATCAGAATACAGTCATGCAGTCACTTTAGAGCAGGGAGAAGAGAGCAAGCCTATCCTACATGTGTCATGCTAAAAGCAAACACCTGGCTAATGCTTTTACATGCCCATTGCTACGCTTATTGCTAAATCCATTACAACTTTTAACTCTGTAGGTTGCATCAGATTGCAATATTTGGAACAGCAACTAGAGATAGTGTTCTCTTCTAATTACTTTGGGTATTTATACATGTGCAACCTCTCTGTTAGAAACAATATTCCCACGCTAGAAAACTGTTGGGTTAACACCGCTCATGGGGATACTCCTTGTTGGTTTAAAGAGGGAATTGATAGAAGCCAAGATAAACCACATGAGAGTTCAAGTGAAAAGACCTAGAAATGCATTTCTGGCTATCAAGGATAAGGAGATATCCTCCTCCTGCTCTCAGTGCTGCCATAGATTCCACTTTGCAACGGGTTACACTTGATCAGAAGGAAAAAGAGAGGCATACAGAGGAGATGTAACTCTCTCAGACCTTAATCACCCATGCGATAGACCCAAAAATGATCTTTAAGGTTTTAAAGCAGCCTTTGCACGCTGTCAGGTATCACACCAGTTCCCAAACCAGCCACATCTGGAGCACAAGCAAAGCGCAGGCTGGCTGGTGTTTTGTGTCATCTCAACTGGCAAGACAAACCTCTGCCAAGAGGATTTTGTTTTAGCTGCATGAAGGAGAAAGCCAGCAGGTCAGCATCTTGGTATATTGGGCCAAATTCCTCAGAAGATATAAAACAGAATGGTGCTTTTATCTCTGTGGGGGAAAAGGTGCTTGGATTTGTTCCCAGAGGGCTGGTAAATGCCCTTCTTTTTACTGATCAAGCCCCTGTTAAGCATTGCCTCTCACTGTTGGCATTAAAAGCAAGAAAAAGAATGATGCCTTGTTGGTTTATTCCCCCACATCCCCTTTGCTTTCCAAACAGACAAGATACTCTTGTGCTTTCATCTAAGTACAAGCACAACTTCCATCGTTTAACATCTGGACTCTGTAATATGCATGGCATTAAATTGAAAAGGAAACTGAAAAAACACCACATAAGAGACAAACAAAGCTGGTGACTGAAGGTATTAATGCAAGAGACATCTTCTCCCAGATGGATTTCCACAGTGCATCAAGCCTCAGGTCATGGCTGTACCTTCACCACATGTCTTTGCCCCCAGGTAGCCAGCATCAAGCACGTGTTTTATTGACTCCCACTTCAAGGTGGACATGAGGAAGCCAGTCAGGGGGTGAAATAAGTGACCCTGCCATTTGTTTCTCATCCTTTAATATTTTGGTGGCTTGTTAAACACCCCCAAACCTCACACACATTGAACCCAGATCTTGTTAATCTGTCGTGAAGGAGCTGCTAAAGTAACTGGTTATTTCTCACTGAAGGCAAAGCTGAGGAACAGCACCTGGTCTGCACAGTTTAACTTTAGTCTCATGTTCTTGCATGTGTTCGTATTTGTTTGCATTTATTTGTGCTAAATTTGAGGGTGGAAACGTGGGGTGTCCCTATGTTCACTTAAGAAACAGATTTCTTTCTTTTACTGAGAGAAATCACAACGTAACTTAAATGTATAGAAGTAGTGAGTGTATATTTGTTTGTATTTGTAGCTATATTTGTGTAATTTATATTTATCATGTTTAGACTTCTATCTGTACTTACATCTATACTTGCATTTATGCCTGTACGTTTACATTTATATTCATACTTATATTAATACTTACATGTATATGCATATTTATTCTTGTATTTGTATCAACACATTTATAGCTACACTTTTATCTATATTTACACTTAGATTTAGATTGATAATTTATTTATTATTATGCAAACTGAATTACCAAAAGGTTTTAGGCTGTTGGTGTTTTATTAGACTCAAGATTATTACCTTGTTTCTAAAGCACACTCCTGGCCTGGACTAACACGCACAGATCAACTCACCTCTACCAACCAAGCAATCCATGTCCACCCTCTGCCTTACACTCTTCTTTCCTTGTGGCCACACCACTTTCACCTTCCTCCTCCCCTGACCTCCCCTTTGCCCATATCCATGCCTTCGTGTCCAGGATAACACATGGACAGGTCTATAGCAGGACCAAGCTTGGAGGTGCCTTCACACACATGCCCAGTGTTGGACACTATGTGGTCTCCAAGCCCAAAGACCCTCATACCCTGCCTGATTGCCAGAGAGGCATTATTCTCCTCTTCTTCTAAAAACTTCTGGTATTATAGTTGGAAATTATACTCCCAGACTTGGGAACTGTTAACATCACTCATAGGGACACCCCTTGCTGGTTTAATGGGGGGATTTGCAGAAGCCAAGCTGAACCACATGAGGATTCAAGCAAAAAGACCCAGAAATGCATTGCCAAAGGGATGTCCTAAAGCCAAGCACCCAGGATCCTCTTTGCAGACCCTCCCCTTCTCCCAGTGCTCCTGACATCTCCATTGCTCTACCCAGCTCCCATATCCGTTGTTCATTTAAACAGTAGCTCTTGGGACTATGACCTTCCCAAGCTTTATTGTTATCTTATGACTGCTAGGATGGAAAGACATCACGACAGCTTCTTTGCAGGCCAACACCAAGTCTGGTATCCTTTTCCAAAAGCTGCTTCTCCGGTCTTTCATTTATGAGCAGAAGGGTCAACCATGAGAGACATTCCTCATCAGAAGGGCTTTGATTCAGGGCTCAAATCATACCCACCGTTTGAGGCAGACGATGGTCTCAATTTCTAACTGGTAGTTAAAAATGGAGTAATGGCAAATGAATGCTGATGTCTCAGGAAGTGAAATCTCTCAAAGAAACCAAACTGCCAACAGAACCAGTTTTCTGTGATAACAGAGAAACTCTTCATTGCAATTTTGACCTTTTGTAGCATTTTTATTTACTTAGCTGTGCTGTGATTTATCTTTCATGCTATTATTCATTCTATTTTATTCTATACATCAGTGGCTGCTCTTTTTCCACGTCATTAGCAATTGTTCTGCTAATTGCTAAATCTGTTAGTGATTTCTCAAGTAATCTGCATTATGTTTTGTTCATTCACCCCCATGCTAAAAAGTGTTTTGATCTAAAATGTTCTTGGTATTGAAGCATTTTATTGTATGGCTCTTAGCAGTGTTAAAGACACACAAAAAAAAAGAACATCCCTGAGGAATGCTTCATTTTGAACACATCAACAATCCCACTGAAATAACAAACATGTCCAACCAGCCCAATAAGCCACACTTATCTGTTTGTTCTATCTGCTCATCCCACCTGCACTGGCTTCCCAGATATCAGCATGGCACTCAGAGCAATTCTCCTTGCACACAGAAAATAGAGCCTCTTTCCTTGGCTCCTGCCCACTGTGCTAGGCTGTGTCTGAGGTTTGGGGTGGAGGTTTGCTCCTCCTGAACTGCCCATAGCCCATGCATATCAATAGGCACCGATTGCTGATGGCCTGAAAGATGCTTTGCCACCTTGTTTAATGCCATTCTTTTCTTTCTTTCCTTCCCTTCCCCCCTTTACCCATCAGCTAAAATAAGCTATTTCTTATCCTTCTCACCTCATTAGTTAAGAAATAAGCATTCAGTGCAGCCTGTTTTTTCCTAGACTCCAAATAAAATCACAACACTACAACAATACCATTAAAGCACACATTCATCATTCATCACAAAGCTCATTTACACCAAAGAATTCCCTTCACCAAAGTCAAAATAGCATCATCACAACACCAGCAAAGGAGAACAACTCAGACACACTTCACCACTCCTCCTATAACCACAATGACAAACACTGTTCATCAGGTGTTAAAGAGCCCTGCTGCCATCACTATACGGCAGTACCCAAGCCCTAGGATAACCTCTGCCCAAAAGGTAAAAATAGGGAGGAAAGAGCTGTACCTCCTTCCACCTCAAGCCCACAGATTGACTCATAGAAACCCAAAAGCTCAGGTTGGAAAGGACCTTAAGGATCATCTTGTCCGGCCTTTCTAGGCAAAGAATGACCTAGGCTACATGGCCCAGCACCCTGTCCAGCCCAGTCTTAACAGTGCCCAACACGGGGGCATCCACCCTTTCGCTGTGGAGATTGGAAAACATTTTCCTCTTGTGTCCAGTTGGAATCCCCCCCAGGAGTAACTTGTGCCCATCACCCCTCATCTTCTCCATGTGAAAGGATTGGCAAAGTCCCATGGGCTTGTAGATCTCCATGCGTATTTACTTCAAGCCCTTCAGTTCCTCCGTGCAGACCTACCCAAACACTTCTATTTGGGGTTAAGTGCATTAGTATAAACCTGTTCCTCATTAGTTTCAATTAACCATAATAGCCCTGGTTTAGACTGAAACAGGAGACAGATGGAAAGCAATGAGGTAACTGGATCTTAATGAGTTGGTATTCGCAAGCTGAGCTGCAGTGATGACATGGGACGTGCTCTCTCTTGCCCTGGCGTGGAGGGGAAAGGCACCCATGCAACCTCAGAGGTTTTATGCATGGATGGGAGGGGTCCATTAGAAGCATTCACGGTGGCAATCTTACCCCCACATACATGAGATGCATGTACGGGGTACATGAGATGACGATGCCATACCTGCATCCCATGCAAACCCTGTAGCCCACACCAGCCCAACCCTCTCAGAAACATGGGCAAGTTGTCTTCAATGAGGTCAGGAAAGAAGAGCTCACCCAAAGAGGGCAAGATGCAGGGCAGATTCAATCTTCACCCTAATGGCATTTCCTATTGTGTCATTTAGGAGAAACCTCTCTTTTCTGACCAAGAAGGTGGTTAAAATCCCACTGTACGTGAGAAGTTCAGTCCAGCCTTAACTTTGGAGAAAGGCACATGTTTTCCTTATCTCTACATGTCACTGGATAGATTAGATGGGATATATTTATCTAGACAGCAATCTGCATAGCTGCAAAGATACAGCTACAAAATTCCATGGGTTGAGATCATCCCATGCTGCGTTTAGCATCCCAGTAAGAAGAGATACTTCATTTTGGGAGTTGACATGTTTTCATCAAAACAGAGGAAAAATGACTAATTTGACCTCAAGTGTTGCTTGTTTGAGCTTTAATTCACACTAAAAAAAAGAAATTAAAGGGTTTTTTTTTTTAAGCAAAACCATCCTTTTGAGCTATTCCTTGCAAAGTATTTGTTCCTTTTTGCTTGTATTTTCCAGTTGCTCTATCATGTTTGTCAAAACCCCAGCTCCAGGAAGGAGGGTGAAATCTAAAGGAAGAGAAAATGCATGAAAGAACTAAGGAGGATCAAAAATGTGTCATTTCCAGCAATGATTGTCAAGGAAAATGAGGGAATAAATATGCTATTGTATCTTTACTCTCATAGCCAGTGAATGAACAGGTCTCTGACAGAGCAGCAGTGATTTGAATCACTTTGCTGTCCACTTGGACTTCCGTTTAAAATCATATTTTGAAGAGAGAAAAGTTGACAAATTATGGACAAACACACTCCAAGGAAGTATTTCCTGTGTACAGTAGAATGGAGCCGAGGGAGAGCCCCCGTTCAACACTGGGGTCAGTCCCCATCGCAATGTATGGAGGCAGGAGAGCAGGGCCAGGGGGAGGAAACCAGTGTAAACAGGATCTGCTTTTATCAGTGGGAAAACAAAACAACCCTGTTTAAATTAGCCAGAAATCTGTGCCTATACGTTTTAAACACAAGCTGCTGCTTCCCAGTGTTGCAGCAGGGTTAAGTCACAGCCATGGGAGCTGCTGATCACACACTGGGCCTGAATGCAGGATGCTGATTGTCCCTTCTGCTTTTGGGGGGAACCAGCGATGGGCAGGCTCTGTTTGCAGCCCCAGTGGGGTGCCTGGGCTGGAGTGGAAGGATGAGAGGACCAGGGTTAGCAGGAAAAGGATGCTTGCTGAAAGCCCTGGATGCAAGGCAAGAAAGGAGACCTGCCAGCCCAGCAGAGCACCCCTCCTAACGGGATCATGGGGCTAGGGGCACATGCCAATCTTGCAGAGCATCCTCCTGGTGGGATACTATTTCTGGGGAGGGGGACACCTTCCAGCCTTTCAGGGCATTCTCCTAATGGGATGCTGGGGCTGAGGGGACCTTCTGTCCCTGAAAAGCATCCTCCTGGTGGGATACTGTGTCTGGGGGGACTTTCCAGCCTTGCAGAGCATCTTCCTGTGGGATGCTGTGTCTGGGGGGAACTTCTGTCCCTGAAATGCAACCTCCTGATGGGATGCTGTGTCTGGGGGGACTTTCCAGCCTTGCAGAGCATCCTCCTGGAGGGATGCTGCAGCCGTGGTCCAGGGCAGGGGTGGTCTTCATGCGAAGGTGAGCCCCGCTTCAGCGCAGCGCCAGGACCCCCGGAACAGGGAGGGACCGGGACCCACAGGGCAAACCCTGCGCTCTGCTGCCCCCTGGCGACAGCGGATGGCTCTAGCGGTACCCCCAGCCTCCCCCCGACGTGTCTGCACCCCCGTGCTGCCTGACCCCCCCCCCCCCCGAGGAATGGGTGCCTGGGGTCCCTTCTCCTATGGGATGGGTGTCTAACCCACAAGTGCATCCCCATCCCCCTCCTGGCGCGTTCCTTCCCCTCTCCCGTGTGCTCCTGCCCCTTTCACAGTGGTCCCTACCCCCCACGAATGGGTCCTGCCCCCCAAGTGCCTTCCTGCTCCTCCCACCACCTCGCCACCTCGCTTTACGCCCCCCCACTCTGGTTCTGCGCTGCTGCCGGCTTCACCCTGCCCCGGGCTCGCCTCGTCCCGCAGAGCAGCGCTGCTACCGCCCTCTCTTCTTCCTCCTCCTCCTCTTCTTCTTCCTCCTCCTCCTCCGGCACCTGACGCGGGGCTCCCGTCCTTCCCCCCCCCCCCAAACCGGCCCGTCCCCTCGCCGCTCCCGGAGCTCTCCCCATTGAACGCGCAGAGCAGCGGAGCCGCAGGGCGCAGCCCCCCGGAGCATGCGAGGGCAGCGGGGGGGCACGGAGCTCGCTGCCCCCCCGGGCGGGCCGGCGGCGGGGCTGAGCTGCGGCCGGAGCCGGCGGAGGGGAGCTGGAGCTGGGCAGGGGTGGGAGGCTCGGAGCAGCGCATCCCGCTTCCCTCCATCCCTCCATCCCGGCTGCGGGGACCAAGCCTTGCCCCGCCGAGGGTGCTGAGCGAGTCTCGGAGGGGGCTGCGGGGATCATGCCGGGGGGGCTGCGCCTCGGCATCGCTTTCTCCTCGCTCTCCATGGAGCCCGGACGTTTTCTACAATGACTTTCCCCGAGCTGAGCAATGGCAGCTTGAGTGGGAACAGGACGGGACAGGGCAGCCAGAGCGGTGCCAACCGGTCCTGGGGGCTGCAAGCGGAGGAGACCCCCGAGGGCAACGGCACCACGTTGACTTTCGCCTTGGACGTGCAGGCGGTGGGCGTCGGGGTCTTCTTGGCTGTCTTCATCCTCTCGGCCATCGTGGGGAACATCCTCGTCATCCTCTCGGTGGCTTGTAACCGGCACCTGCAAACGGTCACCAACTACTTCATCGTCAACCTGGCCATCGCCGACCTGCTGCTCAGCACCACCGTGCTGCCCTTCTCGGCCACTTTGGAGGTGTTGGGTTTCTGGGTGTTTGGACGCATCTTCTGCAACATCTGGGCAGCGGTGGATGTGCTGTGCTGCTCCGCCTCTATCATGAGCCTGTGCATCATCTCCGTGGACAGGTACATCGGTGTCAAGTACTCCCTCAAGTACCCCACAATCATGACTGAGAAGAAGGCGGGGGTCATCCTCGTGGTGGTCTGGCTCTCCTCCATGGTCATCTCCATCGGGCCACTGCTGGGATGGAAGGAGCCGCCACCGCCGGATGAGAGCATCTGTAGCATCACGGAGGAGCCGGGCTATGCCCTGTTCTCATCCCTCTTCTCCTTCTACTTGCCCCTCATGGTCATCCTGGTGATGTACTTCAGGATCTACGTGGTGGCCAGGCGGACCACCCGGAGCTTGGAAGCAGGGGTCAAGAAGGAGAGGAATAAATCCATGGAGGTGGTACTGCGCATCCACTGCCGCAGCGTGCTGGAGGAGCCTCTCTCAAGCACCCGGAGCAAGGGGCACAACTTGAGGAGCTCCCTCTCTGTCCGGCTCCTCAAGTTCTCCCGTGAGAAGAAAGCAGCCAAGACTCTCGCCATCGTCGTGGGTGTTTTCATCCTCTGCTGGTTCCCCTTCTTCTTCATCCTGCCTTTTGGTAAGTGAGCCTGTCCCCCTATCCCAGCCCCACTGCCCATGGCTGAGCCCCTGGGGACCTGCTCAGTGGGACAAACCTTCAGGACACAACTCATTGCAGGGAGATAACTGGTAGGGGAACACACCAGCAATGAATTAACTCAATTAATTAACACTTGCTCAATATTTATTAATCAGAGCCATATAATCAATCAAAGTAAATAGCAAACGAATAAAATAGCAGCACAATAATTGGTTTAATTAATTCTTTCTGCACTCAGCAGCTTCATTAACAGAGGCCAGGCGAAGGAGGAAGCAGCTCTGCTTCAAACAGGCTGGAATTGTGGCACAATGGTCTCCAAACAGCTTCACCATCCTTTCTCCCAGCCTCCCTTTGTCCCAGTTTGGGGAAGGGCCCCTGGATATGCCTCAGTGGTCCCAATCCCCTTCCATTTCCAATTCCATTGGGAACTGGTGATACTGTCGCACGTGAGTGAGGTTTGATCCCCTCAAGGAGCATGTCAGTCTGAAGCATTAAGTCCCACTGACTTCCCGGGATGCCAGTGCTGTGCAGGGACCTGGAACAGGACCAAGTCTTATCTACACAGTTGATGGTCCTGGGTGATCCCCAGGACTGATTCACCTCCCTCAGGAGCTGTGCCCTCAGCTCCTGGCCCTGCTATGGTGCCTGTATCACCGGGTGCTCATTTGGGGGTGCCCGATGGGTCGTGCTCTGAAGTTCTGGCAAGTTGTTTGCTGCGGTGAAAGGATGCAGCTCCCTGAGTGCAGAGAAGGACAAGCAGGCACAGAGCCCACTGGGGAGCTGTGATGGCCAACACAATGTCCCCTTTCAGCATCAGTGCTACCCATGGTCCATGAAGAGCAGGAAAGCCAGTGCTCTTCATCGCCACCTCACCCAGTAACAGGCACGGGACCTGATTAACTCTCTGTAGTGGAGCAGCTAAACCTAGGGCAGGGAAAAGAGATTAATGTAACCTGAATATTGATGCTGGGCTCTGCACAGAGCTCAGCAAAGCAGAGGGATCCATCACTCCATCTGCTGGGTGGGACCTATGGGTCCCACAGCCCCCTTGGGACTTGTATCCAGCTGACTCAGCAGCTAAGGAAGCATCATAGCTAGTTCTGTCCTTTCAATCAGGACTTTTCACATCCTCTTGCTTGAAGCTGCCTCTCAAGTCAATGGACACAGCATCATGAGCATAGATTTTGCCCTGCTGAGGTTTTGCTCTCCCTCCAGCTTTTGTAGCTGCTTCCCTGGGGGCAGCTAGAGCCCAAGGGTGTTAGATACCTAACTGAGGTCATTCAGTCCCCAGTGGGATAACTCCCCAGGACTGATGGTGCTTTGGGAGCTGAGGTGTCCCTGGGGTGGTGGATGAGGGCTGTGGGTGCCTGGTATCCCCATGTTGCTGTCTCGTCCCTCTGTGCTTCAGTTCCTCTCTCGGGGTGAGGGTGGCATTTGTGAGTTATCTCAGCTCTCCATAGGGGTGTTGTGAGGATGGAGGTTGTGGTGTAGCTCACTACAACTCTGACTACAAGATGAATTATCCCATCTGTCCGTGCCTCAGTTTCCCTTTCATTGATCAGGTGTATTGGGGAGGGGGGGGTGTAGCTTGCAAATAGTTTGGGAATTGTAGGGCTCAGGGAGATGCCAGTACCTGAAGGCAGAGCTCAGTGGGCAGCCCCAGTCTGGTACTTGCCTCCTTGTCCAGGGCAGGAACTAGCTCTGAACATCATTCGCAGCTTTATGCAGTGAAAGAAGCTGGGAGTTGGGATCCTGATCCTCTGCTTTATTCCCAAAACTTAGAGAGCAAACACAAGTGAATGCTTTTCAGTAGGAAAAAAATACTTTGCTTTACCATATCTGTTCTCCCTTGAAACCCTCAAACCAGCTTCTCCACTGATGTAAATCACAGCCCTTGCACTGGATTAAAAGGAGATACCCTGGGTTGCACCACCTAAAATCCAAACCTCATACTTGAAACACTTTAAGCATGAGCCCATTCTCTTCCTCCAAGCACACAACTTGCCAAGTCCTTTATAAACATGGCCTTGATCTTTACTTCCTGCTCTATTATATGGGTAATATAAACAGAGCAAGTGTTCATTTATTTTATGACTATGAAATATGCTGCCATTGATTTCACCCCCCCCTTTTTACTAATTGCAATTTCCTATTCAAACCCAAGAATCACTCAACGCTCTCAAGGAGGAGAGCAGAGGCTTCTGCAAGGTCTAATCTCTGATGTTAAAGCTCAGGAGGCAGAGAAAGCAGCAAAGTTCACTGTAAATCCAGGACCTGAATCGTGTTGGAGTCAATTCTGCTTGAAAAGCAGGTAGTAAATGGTGAAGTATAATGGCTTTTTTACTTGCCTTTTAAACAAACTTAGGTGAAACAGTTTGGAGCCAAGTGGAAGTGATATTGATACGCATTTAAAATGAAAATGGAACACTTGTGAGGAGCACAAATCACTTTCAACTCAAGTGAACACTGTTTCAATGGCAGTTTATTAAACAGTGAGCACTCAGATACACGCCAGACTGAGCTGTCACATGAGAATTAAACAAGTGATCTATTTTCTTATGAAAATAGCAAAATGTGTTGACTCTTTTCTATTGCAAGAAGTTGTCAGTGACGCCATTGACTGGTGAAACTTGTTAGGGATAAGGAAATTCATCAGCTGGAAAAAGACTCGAGCTCTACTTAGCATTGACTTAGCAACGAGAAACTTCAGCGCTGGCTCCGTCACCGATGTCTGTGTGAGTCTGCACACATCCCTGCAGAATAGTTTCCACTATGTTGGAAACTATTCTGGAAGGCTGCAGGGAGACCTCAGAGCAGCTTCCAGTGTCTGAAGGGGGCTACAAGGAGGCTGGAGAGGGACTCTTCATTAGGGACTGTAGGGACAGGACAAGGGGTGATGGGTTTGAACTGAAACAGGGGAAGTTCAGGTTGGAGATAAGGCAGAAGCTCTTCCCTGTGAGGGTGCTGAGGCGCTGGCACAGGGTGCCCAGAGAAGCTGTGGCTGCCCCATCCCTGGCAGTGTTCAAGGCCAGGTTGGACACAGGGGCTTGGAACAAGCTGCTCTAGTGGAAGGGGTCCCTGCCTGTGGCAGGGGTTGGCACTGGATGAGCTTTAAGGTCCCTTCCAACCCAAACCAGTCTGGGATTCTATGATTCTATTAATTGATGATGCTAGCAGTCACACAGAAGTAATATTTATCACATCGTGGTTGAGATGCTGCAATAAGCAATAATTTTAAATAACAGGGCCTATGTATGTGCCAAACATTGTCAGCCTTTTCTTTATGCTTAAATAATCTACAAAGATGCTTTACATCAGCTCAAACCCCCCAATACCTCTACAGTCTATTGATCAGCTGAACAATTTAGCTCACTCTCAGGTTTGTGAGACACATCTCTAATCACAGGATGCCATCACCAGGACTTTTAACACAATTAACAGCTTCTGTGGCTAATGGGACTCTTTAAGCTGCTGGCTGTTCAACAAGAGATGGAATTCTAATTACTCACATAACTCTGGTGTGGGTTGTGTCTCGTGCTGGGTGTGCAGTAGAGCACAACACAATGAGAGAGTCTGAAAGTCCTCACTATACCTGCTTCCTATAAAAATGGGGATGGGAGGGTTTTCTCTTTCTTATGGAAAGATCATTTGGCCCCAGAGCATTCCTGATCTGTTTTCCAAGACTGTCCTTAAAGCATTGCAGTGAAGGCAAGCCCATTGCTTTCCAAGGCAAATGATAGCGTTGCTTAGCAGTCCTCAAACGTGATTTCTTCTTCTTTTCCAGTTCAGAGTGTCAGCAATAACATTAGGCTTGTGTTGCAGCCTGAAGGAACGTCATTCCTAGGGCATGATAGCAGGGATGCACTGAACATGGCATAGGGACAACTGGAGTAGCATTGGAGGAAGAGTCCAGGCACAGGAGATCTGGCTGGGACTCATCTACTCTGATTGCGTCTGTCTAGAGATATTACCATGGAAAAGCAACCTGGGTTTCTTTCCAGAGAGAACATACTGACTTCCTGCAGAAGGGCACAGGATGGAATTCCAAGTAGGCACATGGATAACGACTCTGAGTAAATTAAGTAGCTAAAGCATTTGATGGTGTTGATTCACTCCTTGTGCCCTGGCGCAGAAGCCACCGGAGCGCAAAACAACAGAGAAACTATCCATGTGTTCTTGGAAATAGCCAGCAAAACCTGGTCATTTGGAGCCCAAATGAGTGCAGTGGTTCCCTTCCTACCCATTACCCTGCGTAGAAGGCCAGAGACAGATGGAAGGTTTTAGTAGTTTTTTTGCTGTTACAAGAGATACCGCTTTCTGGGTGTCAAATAATGATTTGGGCACCCAGGTTTAAACATATGGGTTTGCCTGGCAAAGTAATGCAGTGATTCACTGAAGTGACTGGGAATAGAACCCAGATCTCCCATGACCTATGCACAGGATTACTCTGCTTCCAGTCCACCCACCACATCACCAAATAAATCTATTTAAAGCCAAATGTCTGTTTTTATATCATTTTATGCTATCCTGACGCATCTGGATGCAGTTGCTATAATGGATGTATCACAAACAGGAAAAAAACAGACCTTGGAAAACTCAAAACCACTGTTGTTCCGTGGGCAAAACGCTATAAAACCTCTCCACAAGAGTTTTGGAAGCAGTACCAAAATACACCATATAACATTAAATGCATCTATATTAAGCTGTGCCTGATGGTTTTATTATATTTGTACACAGAAAACTTTGTCCTGGCTATTCTGGGAAAGAAATTTTAATTAGCCTGATCTATCTCCATTAATTTATATTTGGATAAATATTTGCTCATTAATTCTGTTAATCTGGTTAATGAGATGTCACAAAGATTGAGTAGAAGGGTGGGGATGCTCTTTGGTATGACCCCGCAAGGTGGTTGTTTAATCTCTTGTTGTTAGCTTGGTTCTAAATGGTTTTTACTACAACAGTATGAACAAAGTAATAGCAACCGTGTCACGTTAGCAAGTAAGGGTGTAAATGCTCCGTGCTACCTGTAGGGTTTTAATTAGAAGTGGGTAAATACAACGCTTTTGTTCAAGGCTCCTCAGAAGAAGATTATGTTTCCTTGAGAAAGCAGCATGAACTGTCTTCCAATTGATCAGTCGGGCTCAATCAGGTCATTACAGTGTTATATTCTAGGTAGGGCTGACAGTACCTATGAACATTAGGGGATCCTTCTAGAATAAAGTCCTAGTTCTGGTGCCAAATGTTATCTATTAGGTAACATTTTCTGTTCTGTGCCTTTGTAACTGGCTGAATTTGTTCTGACAAATATGAGACAAAATGAGACAGACACAACTGAGAAAGGTGACAGGAAAAAACATGGTGTTTGGTTCCTAGTAAGAAGTGCTTGAGTTTAAAAAGCTCTGGCAGTACCATGAGTCAGAGCAAAGATCTGACATTTCATTCCTTCATGACTGGGGGGTGCTAAAGCATAAATGTCAGGACAGGGTAGGAACTAGACAAAGGTGGCCCAATATGGGTCAGAAAGCACCTTTCTGAGGTGTTATCAAGAACGGGCAGTTTAGCAAAACTGAGATTGATGAGGAAGACCTTTAAAAGCAACGACCTGATGGTATCTGATGGATATTTTTGTTCCTCTGCAGTCCCCTGCACTGCTCATTTCCACACTGTTCCCATCTTCTCCAAGGTCAAGACAGTCCCTGGCATTGGGTGCCAACAGAATATGGTCTTCAGCCAACTGCTCTCCAGCTTTCTACATTATCAACACTAAAAAATAGGTGTTCTGAGGCTGCAGCTCATCTCATCCTAGTATTGCTATCTAAGCCAGTCAGATGAGTTGCACCCTAAAAGCACCACTGTCCTCTCAGTGCATCTGAGGGAGGCAAAGGTCACCAGCTGCCAGGTGCACAGTACATATCTCAACTAGCTGAGATGAATCCCAATGTGAAGGCAAATATGGGACTAGTTTTGCCAAAGTCCAACACCTTTCTAGCTTGATTTTGAGCTGATAGGAGTTAAACTTTAAGGATATGAAGTGCTCCATAACACAAGGGCTCAGGAATTGACATTGCTTTGTAGTTGGGATGGTAAAATGGCTCTAAAGCACCTTCTCCTTGGAGAGATGTGAAAAGTGTATCTGTTTGCAAACTGTTTGGCCATAACTGTGCTGAGTACCTTCAGATACCCATGAGGAGACAAATACTTCTGTCATCAGAGCAGAGCTGAGCTGGGTGAGGGGATACTCAACCAAGCTCAATTGAATACCACCTCTCTTTGCAATTGATGTGGCAGGGACACTGCATAAATAGAGCATGATCCTGAAATTAAACTCTTTAAATGTGAGAAAATGAAGTTTTGCAGAAGTGATTTTTGCTTTGACATGCTCAGTCTTTGGAGTCCTTAACTTTGCAAGCTCCTTAGTGTTCATTTAGCACTTTTATTACACAGCATACAGTATAACTTCCTTGCAAGACGTTGTTTTCTGTGTTCAATAGAAACCAACGTTCACCATAGTGGTAGAGTTAAACAAGACGTTTTTAAACACATAACCCAACTGCAAAGCAAAGAATGTGAAAATCTCTTAAAATATTTGTCCTCTGTATGAGAAAACACATCTTTGCTACAGCTGAAGCCCAGAATCAACAGTTACAAAGGCAGCAGTTTACACACCAGATTTGCAGCAATCATCTACCCATGGACGCTGGTGGGATCTCGCGTGGTGCCTGCAGCAATGTCTGTTTAATGTAAGCTCCTAAATTCAAGTGGCTGATGAGGGCAGGAGCTGCCTCGAAAAACAGGGGTTTTCTTTGAAATTTCTCTTTCCACATGAATTCAATTCAGGAAAATACCCTTGGATATTTTCGTATGGAGCATCCCTGGATACATATGGACCTCATTGCTTTTTATATGGTGATCGTCCTAACTGGTCTACATTTCCTGGTACACCCACATGTATAGTCTCCCACTGAGCCAACGTACAAGTGCTGGCTATGTTGTATCACAGGTTAAACCAATCTCCAGACAAGTAGTAATAGGAAAGCAAGTGAACTGCAGCTCTCAGAAGAATGATGTTATTGCTGACAAAATATTCCAGTGGTTGGTTGGTTGGTTGGTTGGTGTTGGGGCAAAACAAGGCTGTAAAAAGCTTCTGGCACAAAATGTATGTAGGGAAAAATCCAGTTTTCTAACTAAGAGATGTTTAGACATTTGTACTGACCCAACTTGCTTCACCTCCTCATTCTTTTTACACATAAAAGCTCCCAGAAGTCCTAGGGGAATGGTTGGACTTGATGATCTTAAAGGTCTTTTCCAACCCAGTTGATTCTATGATTCTATAAGTACTCCTAAAATATCTGGCTTTGAGGGTACAAAGCAGTGTTTTCCTTACAGGATAACTTGATTCTTCTTGTGTTCTATCAGCTCTCTGTAGGTTGTGAATCAGCTTTAATCTCTGAGCAAAGCTTTTCCCAGGAAAGCCTCTGTACTAACTACACTTTGAAAATGTGGTTTCCTGCTCTATCTGTGAACAAATTACCTCTTTTCCTTGTCAGGTGGTAATGAGGCACAGCTAAGTGTGGGGTCATAGCCCTGAAATAGTCATTCCCCTTCTCTTGCGTTGTCACCAAGGCAGATCTATTGCACACATCAACTCGGAAGAGCTCTTCTGAGGATAATCAGTGGGTTATTCTTCTATGTGTTGGCTGTTAAATGGTGGTGCAGGTGTCAGTGACATGTTGATGGGCCAGTACCTAGAGAAAATGGCTGATGTAAAGTTCAGGGTGTTGTCTTTTCGTTCTTCAGAGGAGGTGCTACATCAGGATTGCCACTGTATCTACTAGACAAATGCATCCATTCCATGAAGCAAATCTTGTGTTTTCCCCAGCCAAGCAGTGCAGTGACTCACATCCTCATAGCTTAGGGATCCTCCTCTTTGGAGGAGACTTCCACTTCCACATCAACACAGGGTCTTTTCCGGATTTCACAGAGTATCTCAGAGGCTTTAAGACTTTATGATCATTTTGAGCCATTTTTAATGCAAAAGGGTCTACAATAAAATATCAGCTGAAGGCAACCAGTCAAAAGAGGACTTGGGTAATCCAAGTATGCTATCTTTTATGAGGACCTCACACATGGGGCTCATCCAATCCATCAAATTACCAAGTAACACTTATTGGGTGGTAAGTCCCTGTGGACAAGGTCTCTGTGGGGTATGTGAGAGCACTCATCTCTCCCCCATCTCCTCAATTAGAGATAAGTGCTGTCATCTCAGCCCTCACATCTCTTGAATCTGACCATGGGGCTGGAGACAGCCAACTGTGGTGGAGCCCCTTAGCCACTATAGCTTGTTTCTGTGCAAGAACTGGGATGTGGGAACAAGGAAAGGAGTTGGAGATCTAGAAAGCACAGTAAGAGACGAGGAGGAACAGGAGGCTCAGGATGCAGTGAGGCTTGTGAGGTGCTAAGAAGGCTGGTGGCAAGACCTTAAGGTTCACTGAGGTGACCCCACAACAGAGGGTTTGCTGAGTCCCAGGACAGAACCATCCTTTCTCTCTCCTAATACTCAGACTCCCAAGAGTGTTTCCAAGAGCCAAACGTGCTTTATGGTCTTGGTTTTGCTTACCCACCTGCTCTTAATTTGGTTGTAGCTGAAAGGGTTTGGGATTTGGGAGCGAGGGTAGCTCATGAGGACTAGCTTCAGTACTAAATCTCAGCAGCTGGCTGAGTTGCTTCCACAGCAGAGCTACCTTCCAATTTGGCAGCTAATTGCCATCCTTACTTGCTGTAAATATTTGCTTTAAAATGCCTCTAGGAACAATAAGTGATGAGCTTTTCCTTCTGAAGGCTCTGCTTTTATGAGCATTTGCCATTCAGAGAGCTCTCAGCCCTTTGCACCTGTACCTGAGCACACATCCACAAATAGCCTCATCTCCTCCTTTCTCCAGAGCAAATTACAACCACTGCAATGCAAAAATGAAGTCTCAGGTGGGTATTGATTTGTTGCATTGACTGTCACAGTGAGGACCTACCATGACTGAAGGAAACCTGACTGAGTGGTAGAGGCAACATTCCCATCTTCCTGGGCAACGTGTGCTGAGAACAAACTTATCCCAGTGGTGCCAGCTCCATAGTTCACAGGACTAAATAGGAAGGAGAGGAACATGCACAAATGTCATCAGGGAGAGAGTGAGCTGTTTCAACTCTGTTCACCAGTGGACAAGAGGAAACGGCCTCAAGCTGCCCCAGGGCAGGTTTAGATGGAGCTGAGGAACAATTCCTGCCCCAGAGGGTGCTCAGGCATTGGAACAGGCTGCCCAGGGCAGGGCTGCAGTCACTGTCCCTGCAAGTGTTTCCACCCTGTGGAGATGAGGCCTCCGTGCCATGGGGCAGTGGTGGCCTTGGCAGTGCTGGGGAATGGTGGGACTGGATGATCTCTTCCGATGCAGTTGATTCTATGATTCTCTGATCATCATTTTTGTGTGGGGAAACTGAGGCAGCACTTACATACCTGTGGTCACTTGGTAGCTCTTCAGTATTGCAAACACACCAGCTGCTTCTGCCTGCCCTGCTTCCCCTGTTTCAGTGCTGTATAAAACTGTCTCATGGAAAGTCACAGAAGACATACTTCTCCCTGCACCTTAAACTAGGGGTGCGATTGGCCCAAGAATGGATCTCCTGAAATGGCTGGAACAGGATATGGCTTTTTAGCTACTCCTAATGAATAGCGTTTTTCTAAGAGACCTCCTTAGCTAATGCATTTGGAGCCGAGCCAGAGAAATCACCAGGTCTGGTGGCAGAAAACCAACTGCCAGCTCACTAAAGACAGGGCATTTCCTCCTGCTAGGAAGTTTCCAACTCACAACTCGGCCATTAAGGGCCCTGAGATGCAACTTTTATTTTTAACGCCTCCAGTAGTTGAAGGAAAACCAAAGGGAAACACCAAAACCCACAGAAGAGGCTGCTCAGGGCAGTGGTGGAATCCCCATCCCTGGAAGAGTTCCCACACCGTGTAGACGAGGCCCTCAGTGCCATGGGTTAGTGGTGGCCTTGGCAGTGCTGGGAATGGTTGGATTTTATGATCTTAAAGGTCTTTTCCAAGCTGGTTGATTCTATGATTCTAAAACATTTGCAAGGGATTCCTGCTGGGAGGAGTCCCTGCCCCAGACAAGTCCAAGGTAACTTTTCCATTGCTCACAGGGGGTAGATTGGTGGTACTCAATAAAGGAAGATCAGCAGGAGATAGCAAGTAGGGAATGGCCCCAGCCAGCTCTCTCCAACACAAATCTCACCAAGAAGTGTGCCTGGAGCAGTGTAAATGTGAGTTGGTTGGTGCCATTTGGGTTCAGGACCTGGAACCAGGCCCTGTTCTGTTCAGCAGTTAATGGGATCTATATTTCCCCTAGGGAGTCAAAGGCTGGAGCAAATCACAGCGGTTCTCTCATCTGATCTGAATTAAGGAACTCCTGGCTGCATTCCCCTACAATACTGTTGCAATGCAAAGTTGCAGGTGATGAAAAGCCTAAGAGCCAAGGTGTAAATCCTCCAAAATGTGTCCATGGTGGGAACACAAAATACGTAAGGAAGCCCTGCAAAAAATCTCCCATTCAAGGATCAGTTTTGCTATACTGAAGCTCCATGGTGTTCTGCCATGAAAAAGATATTTGTGAAAGCATTTAGGCAGGAAAAGATAAAAGAGAAACTTGTTTAGGTGGAAATTCATAGCCTAAAGCCTAAATTTGATGATTTGTAGTATAGAAACTATGTGAGTTCTCACTCTTAGAAATTATAGTGAGAAATGGGGATATATTCATGGCACACTTATCTTTTCTTGCAGCAATAAATCAAGAAGGGGTTAGGGCAACATGACTGGGAAATGGACAGGAGCCCTCAATGCAGCAAGAGGATGGTCTGGAGCCAGGCATTTTCAGGGCAGACTGAAGGGAGCAGGTAACAAGCACAGTGAGCTCATGGTAGATCTCACCCCTGGCTGTTTTCCAGATGCAGATTTCCTCAGATCACTCAGAAACAGCCCATGGGTAACAACAGGCATTATGGAGGGCACTGGTGCCAAAATCCAGGGACTCAGAGCCACTTTGGAGCCTCTAGGTCACCAGATGAAGCTGGTAATGGTGTTATCTCTTGCCCTCGGTGAGAGCCCTTCTGCCTGAGTCCCAAGCAGGGAACCTGACGTGTGTATTCACACCCCGGATGTGTGTTCAATTTGGAAGGTCACGGGGCTCACACATTCACAACCCAACAGTGGAGACACCATTAGATGCTCGCTGACCTACTTTGAGTGCAAAGAGCAGAGGACTTGGGTTCAGAGCAGCCGCCAGCTCAACTTCTGCCTTCCAAGCCAAGTTCTCTAGGAGACGCTTGTCAAACTGCACCAGCAAAGCTTTTCAGCCATGGGCTATTTCTGTTCCCAGGGTTCCTTCC
Organism: Pezoporus wallicus; assembly: GCF_028554395.1. NCBI lineage: Eukaryota > Metazoa > Chordata > Aves > Psittaciformes > Psittacidae > Pezoporus > Pezoporus wallicus. The sequence goes on along the minus strand of NW_026637098.1, from coordinate 363,873 downwards.
ATAGGAATTATCTGGAAAGCTGTGAGGATGTGCTGTGAAGTCGAGCTGGCGGGCAGCCACAGGCCTGGCTGCCTCCCTCAATAGCGAACTCAGGCTGGGGATTTGGGGAAACAACACAGAATAGGGGGTTGCTTTCCGTGTGTTCCTTGCTGAGAGACGAGCAAACAGAGACAGAGGAAGAGGGAGCAGAGCACGGGGTTTTCCAAACAGTGTATCTTGCCCTTTCTTCTGTTTTGCAACAGCAGAGTTATTTGGGATGAAATCACATCGCACTTCCATTGACACCACACAGTGACAGCACTTCAGGGCTCTCGCAGGCTGGTCTATCCGAGCACTTTAATGGTGCTCAAGCCCATTAGCCATGTGCTTCAGCCCCTTTTGTTAGGTGCTGTACAAACAGTAATGCTATTTCTAACCCAGAGGAGCTCAAAGTAGCGTATCCAGATGGATGTGGGAGGCAGGATTGCACCCAGTGGGATCTATGTGCAGGCAGACTGCAGTTTTGCCACCATTGAAGCAAAGGAAAGGAAATAGTGGTATAGCTATTGGTAGATAGCTTCTGCTGTCCCAGGAGAGCAACCAAGAAGAAGGGACCAACTCCCATTGGATCTGATCACCTCCTTGGCCACCAGTGTTCCTCCCTGATCCCCTTCCCTGAACACCTCCTTACCACTGTTTCCCTTTCCATCCATGCCTCTGATAAACAAGGCATGTAACTGCTTCTGGTTTGCAGGTAGACAAACAGGTTAGGCGTAGAACTAGGCTCACAGGTGAAGACATCTACGTGTAATGTTCTATGGGTAGCTGTGTGTATGTGAGCTGGTTGTCTCAGCTCCCGTTATTGTCCATGTCTAGAGAGCTAGAAAGCTAACCAGGTCTGGATTGCAATTTGCATGCCCCGTGTTGTTCAAAATCCCCTGAAGCAGATGAAGTGACCATGTGGGGGTTTTGGTTGCACGACAAGCCCTAGAGAAACCCTGTGCTTTCCTAGAGGGACATCCAGAAACCATGTGGCATTTATCTCCAGTGGTGCAAGCCACGGAGGCAACCTCAATGTCTACTTTTGTATGACCTGGATTGCATCCTGGCCTGCTTTCCCAAGAAATTAGAAGTAAAACCAGATAGCCTTGAGGAAAACACTCCTGGTAACCTGCCCACACAACCATTTCTTTCTCTGTCGCATAGACTGGAGCGTAGGTTGTGCCCTGAAGCTTGGAATCTTGGTATGCCAATATGTTTCCCTCAGATGCACCCTTCCAAAGGCTGATTCTGAAGCTGTGTCCCGAAAATAAAGGTAAAGAGGTCATTACTGCTTTCTCCCATGGCTTATGAGGAATCAGTTTGGCTTCCTTTACTTTGCTGGCAAGCATTAAAAGAATGCCTAATGCTTCAGCACAGGAATAGTAGGAAATGTATAGAAAAGTCTTTGAAGGAATGGCTTAATCTTTGATGACTGGCAGAGACAGAGGAGTCATCTGAGTGCCTTTACTGGTCTGACCTGTATGTTTCTCCTCTAGGCTCCTTCACTTTGGCATGTTTATCCAGGGAAGTAGGATCCAGCTGGCCAAATAGATGGAAAATACAGAATTACTTGCCAGCCTCTCCATTTAGGACATGCAGTGATAGTAAGGCTGTTGGATAGGGTGATGGTGTGCCCAAAACTTGTCGCATCACAGCTTTAGGTCTTTGCCCACCAACTAACGCTGAGATGTGAGAACCAGCTCAGAAACAGCCAGCATGACATGTGTGATGTGCAGACTCCTCCTGGGCTTTGATACCATCCCTTGATGACCCCAGCATGGCCACTGCTCTCCTACAGGATGGATCCATGAACTTCCCCCACAGGTCAGGGGAATCTGGATGTGGGTGGTTTCATTCTCCTGCTGCAACAACAGGGCAAGGGGAAGTATTTACACTGACAACAGAACTTTCCCAGTGTCTGAAGCTGTTTGAGTCAAAGGCAGTGAGGGCAAGGGGGGTGAGTGAAGACTGTTTACATTGAACGTGGCCATCAGCCTGTCAGCATTTATTCCACACGTTCAGCTGGAAAGAGCCTGCTCCTTCTCTCTGTGCACTCTCGCTGCACATCCATCAGCATGCACTTAGAGGAGCCACAGGTGATTAAATAATTTGCTCCAAAAGCAAGCCTGTACAGCTCAAAGCAGAACTGGGTGACTCACAGCAGAATTCAGACAAGCTGTTGGAGAGCAACATAGCCAGAAGTGTGGTCGCATCTGCCATCCCATCAAGTGTACTGGAAATCCCTCAAGTACTTTCTTGCTGTATATGCTTCATCTTCCTCTTCCTCTCCCTGTTTCTCCTCCTGTATGCACCCCTCTGTGGCTCTGGTGGCAGGTACCACAGACAGACTGCCACTGCCGATCACCATGTTGCAGAATCCTATCCAAAATCCCTTGAGCTCCATGTGTGTCCCAGTCCTTGACCCTCTGCTCCTGTGTTTCTGAGGAGGGCGCTCTGGATATTATTGCAGCCAGCTCTTAGAAGCATTATTGTTTGCAGTGAGAACATATCTGTGCCTCATTTGCAACCATTTAGTCTGGTGTCCATATGATCTTCTTCATTAAGTAGTTATATTCTTGCCTTGGCTTTCACGGTTACAGATGACAAGTGGCCTTCCCTAACAGTGAAAGGTCTTCTTCCCCTGTAGCTTCTTTTTGCTGCATTGAACAAGTGAAGATTCATCCCACTTAATGAATCCCCTTTTGCCTTTATCATCTATATTCCTCCACTGGTCCATCTGGATTTGCATCCCCTTCAGATATCATTGATGGTTTGGGAGACCAATCTTATACTTTACACTCACACCCTTGAAAGTGCACCAGGCAAAACAGTGTCTGGGCAAGGAGTCCTTTGTGTAATCCTGATATCCTTGTTAGCAGCAGTGCAGATCACACCTCCCACCCAGAGAAGAGAAGGAGAAGGCAACCACCATCAGTGTGGTGGTGGGTGTCCCCTGCGATTGCCACCATGAAACCTATGCAGCTTGGTGTGTCTGTTAAGTCAGCACTGGGTTTGGACTCTTGTAAGTCATGCCACAGAGATCTCCAAGGGAGAATGTCTAAAGAAATACATGGATCCTACCTGCCATGCCCAAGTGCATGCTCAAGGTTGTAGCATAGGATTTATTTCATAAGCCCACCCTCTTTGCTGCTGTTTTGCTCCCTAAGGGACTCTCCAAAGGACCCCCCTTCCCAAACCCATCTGGAAACAGCTCCCCTTGTCACTGGAGGGGATTTCCATCAGCCAGTGATGAAATGTGGATCAAGAACTGCTGCTCCACTGCCAGACATGAGTCATCCTGCATCCCTAACACCCGCTCATGGTCACCATGGTGACTGGGTCAAGCACCTCTGAAAAATTATCTGGGAAAGCCCATATTTCTTTCACCTTATTGATTTCTGGTCATTTCCAAATGCCTGCTCTAACCCTTCTCCTTCTCCAGCCCAGGATTGACCTGCATTTCAAGGGTATAGCAGCTTGCAGGGGACCAAGGAGACTTTATTTCATTCCAGGCTGCAATCATCAAGGAGGCAATTCTAGCACATACATGTGAAAAAGATGTCACGGTCCATGAGAAACCACTTTGCTTGGGAAGAGAGAGACAGAGGGACTGGGACAGCCATAGGTGGTGTCAGGACCTGGTTTCCCTACTCTTTCCATTAAATACTCCATCAGTAAGGTTCTCAGGTGGACAGGCATTGGAAGTTAGCTTGTGCTGTAATAAGGTAGGGTTTCTTTAATAGAATAGAATCAGAATCATAGAATGGTTTGGGTTGGAAAGGACTTTAAGATCATCCAGTTCCAACTCCCCCGCCATGGGCAGGGACACCTCACACTAAACCATGGCACCGGAGGCTTTGTCCAACCTGGCCTTGAACACTGCCAGGGATGGAGCATTCACAACCTCCCTGGGCAACCCATTCCAGTGCCTCACCACCCTTACAGTAAAGAATTTCCTCCTTAGATCCAATCTAAACTTCCCCTGTTTCAGTTTTAACCCATTACCCCTTTTCCTATAGCTACAGCCCCTAAATATCACACTTTCCTAAGTATAGGTGGTTACACATTCCACCTCTACCCAAGAAAAAGAAAACACCTTTGCATCAGTCACAGGAGCGAAGGATCTCAAGGTTAGGAACCCCTCTTAGGTGAAAAATTTAGGAACCTCTTTTCTTGGCTTGCCCTTTGCTTATGCTTATCCATTCTGTCCCATCCTCTCCCATCTACACTGCTCCAGATCTTCCCTGGGACTCACCTTTCTTTGCATGCACATCCCAGCCCCTTGGGAATGTGGCTTTGCTTTTCTTCCTCCTCTGTCCATTGCTTCTCATAGCAACTGACATCTCTATCTCCTGGTATTAGAAGAAATCCTGTTCACTTGTCTGGCAGCAATGGTGAGGTCATTTTTCATGGCTACAGAATTTAGGTGTCTGCACTGTGGTCACAGGCATCACCACTGTTGTCACCCTCACACCTTCATAGATCCTTGTACCCAGAGCTGGTTTCCTTCCTTCACAAGGTTGAGTCCTTCCTCATTTAGTGGTTGTTGGGTTCCATCCCACTCTGAATGCCTCTTTTAACCAACTCTGCTGGTGCCAGGCTGGTGACTCAGGAAAGTTCCAGTACTTAGCAAGTTTTCCCTTCATTTCTTCTTCTCTTAAGTTATCTTTATTTCATGTTGCTCCATTTTATTCCCTGCACAAACCAGGAACACTCTGGCAGGTTTTGACATGTAAACTGGCATTTGGGTCCTGCAGATTTTGGAGACACCACCAAAGCTGACATCAGTGCTAAGCAGTAGCTGTGCCTCTATTATCTGAAATACGGGTGAGGAGCAAAAAGCGTCCCACTAGACAGCTGTTTCCATTAAGTTTGGGAATGCCTGCAAAGCCCTGCAGAAAAGCAAACTGAGCTGTTTATTGCCATTAACAAACAGCAAAAAAAAACCCACAACCAACCAAATAGCAAAACAACAGAGAATACAAGAATGCGATCATTTGGGAACAAGTAATTATTTGTTATTCCTACTAATAAAGTCTATTTGTACTGCGGGAACATGCGTGTAAGAGCTGGAACTCCCATAGTAAAATGGGAATTCCTCACTCTAAAGGCTTTATTCCCTTGGTTTGGAGAGCTCAGCTGTGTAAATTGTTGACTTCTGGGCATCATTAAGTTGTGGGACTATCACAAGGGGTCCACAGCAGATGAACAGAGGAATATCAAGTATTAAGATGTGGATGTTGTCAGTAAAAGGCTCTATAATGAGGTTGGTGCATCACCCAAGGGAGATCCAGAAGGCTGATAATGGTCCTTTATCAGCAGGTTTAGGAACTAGGTTTAGGAAGGAAGAGAAAGAATTGTTGGGTCAACAAAAGAAAATTAAATTGACCCATAGTGTCCTATTACCTTTTGTGTTTTGTTTAGGTTCAGTTTGGTTTTGTAAGCTTAAATGTAGGTGAATTTTAATGCAAAGTACTTTGTGATGCCTGTTCCTCCATACCCCAAAAGAAAGGTTTTACTTAGAAAAGTTTTAATACTGACATTTTGCATTTATTTTTCACATAATCTCTTTCTCTCCCATCTGCTTTGGCCAAAATAATTGGATGAGTCTGGCCTATAAGAAAATCTGTTTGTCTCCTCGGGTCTGTATTCATATCAGCGAATGAAAGAAGCAACCAATATATTTATGCCCTGATACCATCAGATGTCTTATTTTTCTGGGAGGCTGCAATGCAAATGGTGTCAGGAGAGATATCCTGGTACAGGCTGGAAAGCTCTTGGGAATCTCTTCATTGTGTATACAACGATTAGGAAGGCTGGCTAATGAAGCAGACACATGTTATTGCTAGGAACAACAATGGCATTGTTTGGCCGTACCTATATTTGTCTTCCCTTTGCAGAACAATTCCCAGACTGAAACGCACCTTTGTTGCTCTGTGTATCCCAAAAGCCATTTTAGGGGAGCAAGTGACCTCTCTGAAAGGAAAGTCACAGACTGTTAGCAGTGGTAGAGAGTAGGAATGGATGTCACCCAGCCCTGACAAAGTAACCACCAGGCAGGAGGGATCAGTTTGCCATCGCTGGTCAGTGGGAGCAGCATCAAGGGCCAAGCACCAGCCATGGGGCCAAATTCTTCCCAATGTTACCTCAAAATCCCTCTCTGGAGCTCTGGGAAGAGATGGTATCACTCACACCTCCTCATATTGGCCACATTTGGGATACCTATGGCAGAGGAGGTGTGGAACAAGGGTAGATTTGGGACCATGAAGGCTCCCAGGCTAAGTACCAAGGGAGCCCTGCCAGCCTGCAGAGCCAGCCCATAAATTTGACTGTTTCCTCTCTCTTGAAGGGAGCATCCAGGGATTTCCTTGTGCCAGGACATCAAAGAGGGAATCATAAATAGCTGTCTTATGTAGCTAATTGATACCAGTCCTCTTTAGTCCTCTGGGGGGTCTCTGAGGGAACAAGCCAAGGGAGGATGGAAGAAATGAACAAAGGAGCGTGGATGTCCCCGGGTGTGAGGAGAGCAGAGACCACCTTCACCACAGGGTCTCCTATGGGAAGCAATGTCCCAGCTGGTTCAATGATCCCCCTTCCCTGCAGACAGAGTCCATCAGTAGGATCTGGACTGATTTGTCAGACAGCACCTAGGGGAATCTCTCATGTCACCCAACTCCTTCTTCTTATCTTAATAGCATAATACAAGGATGTCAGGATGAAGGAGTGTCCTGCAGAGAAGGCCTTGGGGTACTGGTGGATGGAAAATTGGACATGATCCATCAGTGTGCTCTCGCAGACCAGAAAACCCAACTGTATCCTGGGCTGCACCAAAAGCAGCGTGAGCAGCAGGTCAAGGCAGGGGATTGTCCCACTCTGCTCCTCTCTGGTGAGACCCCACCTGGAGTACTGTGTCCATCCCCAGCACAAGAATGACATGGACCTTTTAGAGTGGGTCCAGAGGAGTGTCGCAAAGGTGGCCAGAGGATGGAACACCTCGGTGATGGAGAGAGGCTGAGAGAGCTGGGATGTTCGGACTGGAGAAGAAAAGCTTCTTACAGAAGTTTTTCATTATATAAAGGAGGCTTTTAAGAAAGATGAAGAAAGATTTTACAAGGGCCTGTAGGGCCAGGCCAAGGGGAATGGCTTTAACCTGCCCAAGGGGAGACTGAGATGAGCTCTTAGGCAGAAGCTCTTCCCTGGGAGGGTGCTGAGGTGCTGGCACAGGGTGCCCAGAGAAGCTGGGGCTGCCCCATCCCTGGCAGTGTTCAAGGCCAGGTTGGACACAGGGGCTTGGAGCAAGCTGCTCTAGTGGAAGGGGTCTCTGCCCATGGCAGGGGTTGGAGCTGGAGGAGCTTTAAGGTCCCTTCCAACCCAAACCATTCTATCATTCGGTGATGATCTGTGACTGGGATTCATCTGGAAACTCTGGCTTAGAGGGGCAGCCATGATCTGTCTCCTCCACAGGGTCAGCATAGGATATTCTGCATCTCAGTAGAATGCCTCTGTGCTTTGATTTTGTAGAGAAATGAAAATTACCTTATTAGAGAGCCCAAATGGTAAATCTCGCCCTAGGACAATCTGAAAGCCAATGTCCATTTGTCACGGCATGGTTTGATCCTCTCTAATAACTGGAAGGGCTTTCTTCAAACAGTGAAATTTTCTGAGTAGAAGCATTTTGTCCTCCATTCTCATCAGTCATCAAAAGAATAAGAGACCTCTCTTTCATGCTGCTTGCATTATTTCTGTATTCCAAATCAGCAGCTTACCTTTGTGCCCAGTCCAGCATGGTTGGGAATGGAAGTGTTGGCTTTTGCAGCAGTCAGGAGTGCAGGGCTGAAACATCTGATGATATCCATGCTGCTGCAAATTACAATGTCCTGCAGACCTGCACGTATTTGTATTTGCAAACCTGAAAATGGCTATTCCAAATACAAAGCTGGCATCTTAACTGCCTGCAGGTGATTGATTGGCATCTTTTGCATTAAATGGCTGGGAAACAGTGTGTTACAGAAGCAAGGAAGGAGTGAGATACAAGTAAAGAAAACCATTAGGCAGGGGTTAAAATGGGGATGGAGAAAAGATCCAACTGTGCAACCTCTCCCCTTCTCCTTCATTTATCCCCTCATGCCAGAAGGTTTTGTGCTCTCCAATGTCAATTCAGAGTCATCAGCAAATACACATCAGTCACATTTGACCATCTTGTGATACCTGAGGCATGGATTCAGCTTCTTGCACACCTGCAAAGCTCTTGCCATTCTCCTGGGTGCAGTGGCCCAGAGTTAAGTGAAGCATTGAAGCAGATGCTGAACTCACGAGATGCCCAAGTGTCAGGTCTGGATGCAGACCAGAAAAAGGAGGATTTCATTGGAAAATGCCAGTTGGAAAACCAAGTGGAAACGTCCCAGGTTTAACAACCTCTGCTTCAATCGCTATTCACAGCTCCAGGGCAGCCCATTCATGCCAAGTTTCCATGGTTTTCTTACCATGCAAAGAGCAGAGTGAAAGCCTTGGCAACTCTGCTCTAACCCGGGGTTGACTCCTGGATCCAACACAAGTAACCTGGAAGCCCTGAGCATCCTGGCTCCAGAAGCATGAGTTTTCTCATGCTTCAAGGCTTCCTGATACAATTATGTTAATTCAGGGGACTTCAAGACACTCCAGATTCCCAGATCCATAAATTCCAAGGACCGCAGGACTTCCATTGCCTGATCTCCTGTGTTGCTCAGCCCAGGGAATGTTGTTGGCCAAGGACTTTGCATCTTTGGTGCCCTGTGGCTGGGAAGGCTTGAGAAGGGAAATAGGGAGACACTGCCCTACAGTGCAGATCCATCTTGTGGTGGCTGACATTTGGCATCGTTGTCTCCATGGATTAACAAGTGTTTCTACATCAGTTTTCCAGGGATACATCCCTTTCAGACATCAAATGCACTGAGGTTCTTAGAATTCTTCCTATTTCTTTCTAATTTATAGTTCCTTGGAAATTTTTATTATTTTTCTTATTACATTCTGTTTCTGTGAAAGAAAGCAAATATCAAACACTGAAATTTCCTAGAAACCAGATTTCCAGATAGCTCTGTTCCCAAGCATAGATTGACACACTCTGCGAAAGCTAAGTCTTAACATTCCATCCTGTCACGTTAAAACCATGGGGATTTGGGGGTTGGAACTGGATGATTTTAAGGTTCTTTCCAACCCTAACTATTCTATGATTCTATGATTTGCACCACTGGCTTTGTAGAAATACAGATGGTTGGGGCTGGAAATTGTCTTAAGGGATGATCTTTTCCATCCGTTGGGTTAGAGGAAATGGATCTAGCCTATAGAATGAGGATGTAGTAGAGTATTGCCATTACCTGGTTGCCCTGGTATGAACCTGCTCCCAGTGTGCAAGTCTAGTTTAGCTCTTTCCTGTAATTAGGCAGTACCTGCATCACTTTAAATCTGTTCTGCAGGGGTTACCATTGAGGGAAAAGGCTTTACCATCCAACAACAGTCCAAGTATAAACTGTGTGACATAAACTGACCCTAAATCCAACTCCAGATTAACACTTCAGCCTTGTAACTGTGCCCTAGTCTTGTAACAGGCTTTCTTTACTCTAGGACTATCCTACACACAACACACACATTGACATGCCTTCCCTGAAGCTGAGCTGATTGTCTTATAGCATGATTTGGCCATAAGTATGCCTTACCAGCAGATGTTTCCAAGCAGCATAACTGTCAAAGGAGTACAGGTTATCTCATGTGCAGGTTAAATGCATGAAACCAGTGTATCTGTTAGGCAGAAGTAATTATTTCACTTTAAAATACATTAGACACAAAGCCTGATTTGAGTTGGTTTTTAATATGGCCTGGTCAATATTGTCACTTGTTAGAAGTTCAGTGTCATTCATGTGATGCTGGAATTTTGCCACCCTTAACCATGGCTTTGCCATGCCTTGCTTGATTTAGGGACTTAGAAAAAAACCCAGCCTTCTGACCAGACACTTGGAACCCAGTGGAAGGGGTGGGCATCAATGCCTTGCTCTTTGGTTTTGCACAGAAAACCTGGTTAGCCATGGGTTTAGTAGCGGTTGGACTAGATACTTCCATAGATCCCTTCCAAACTCATTTGTTCTGTGTCTCTAAAATCAGATCCAAAAGGAGAACCATGCAAGTCATAAAAGTTATAAGTGATATGGTTTATTATACTTCAATTATTCCACTCTCAGTCTTTCATTCCAGTATGTTAAGCCCATATCATTGGATAGTTGGTGTGCACCCATGTGTCAAAATTTCAGTGAAATAAGCTGCAGTAAACCATTTTATCAGTAAAACAAATGGAAGTTGGAAGTTCCATTTATTGGAACAAATTGGAATTCCCCAGATGCTGAAGCCACCTGGGATATGACAGCCTTTATCTCTGCTAGAGAATTCTGTTAGCCTTCAAAACAGGGTGGCTTTGTGCAAGCAGCCTATTAGGAATGGACCTTGGGAGGTTCCTCTTCCACACTATGTCTAGTGCTGGTTTCATGGGCCAAAGCAGTTCTTCTTGTCTGTTCTAGTAGTGGGGACATTCATAGGCAAGCTTCAAATTCACAATGAATATATAAGGAGGGAAAATTGGCTGACATAATAATGCTCCAGAAGATAGATGAACACGTACAGGCATTCACATAGGAACCGCACACCTAAACTATCGTTACCATGACAAGGTGGTATGGGATGTCATGCTGTTTCCATTAAAGATGTACTAGGAAGTCCCAGCTAGCCTCCAATTTCTACTCAGAAAGCAGCAGATCCTGTGTCACAGTAGCCAGTCTTGTTTGCAAGTGTTGGGTGTCCTGTGTCATGCCAAGCAGCACAAGGCACTGCTGCACAGGTATCAGCACTGAGCCTTTCACTCTCATGCACCACCTAAATATGGGTGTCAGTTTGTGAGATTAATCTTTCCCTTGAAGCCCCCTGATAATCTGGGTCCTGGCTGTTCTGGGTCACTGAAATCATCTCTCTTATGCTTCCTTTCTGTCATTCAGTGGAGCTCCTTCTTTTTAAGCACTTTGTTTCAGTTCAACCATACAGATTAACACAGTCTAGTATTGGGCAAATAGTTTGCCCGCTCCCTCCATATCATTGCCTTTATTTATTCCAATAGCTCCACCTTTAAGTGAGCTTTGATTTCATGTTTGTACCTAGGTGAACATTGTGCAGCTCTCCTGCTTCTCTGGTCTTTGCTATAGTACCCACCACCTCCAGAGGTAACCGGGATCCATGGAGCCCATCCTTTGTTTTAAACGGATGTGCCACTATCAAGGAAGGATTGTGAGCTGCTATTCCCATTTCATTACAGGAGCAGGAGTGACACATGTCAGTCTCTTCATTTGCTCATGATTTTCCCTAAGCATGGCGTAAAGGCACATCTGCTGAACAGCTTGCTGCTTTGCAGGGAAGAGTGGAATGCATTTTTAACTGGGGAATTACATAGACTTCATGGGGCTGTGAAAAGCAGGTTGCTCCTTCATGTTTGCTTTGCTGGCACAAAGGGGATGAAATCCAACTAAACTCAGGAGGAATGACCTGGCTGCCCTAATGGGACACCCTTCCTTCTGCCTGGTGAGCCTGCACTGACACTTGGGGTTGCTTTGAGCTGCAGCTCAGGTCTGTGAGAGACCTTCATAGGAGAAGAGGTTTGGAGAAGCAGCAAAGTTTTGGGGACTGTCCTTGTCCAGAAGCAGCCTGAGCAACACAACAGCTTGAAATGCCTGCTACAAGCTGACCTTTCCTCTTCAAGGGGATTAAAGAGGTATGTAGGAGCCTCTAACACACTTTGTGCCATCTATTTGTCTTTGCTGTTGATATTGACTCTTCCAATAGTGATGCACTTCAGCCCAGTCCTGGTTATCTGCTCCTACATCAACACAGCATCTGTCGCAAGATGTTTTGTGCCAATACCTGTCAGCAACTCCAAAATGGGTTTGCTTGGATGCAGGATCAACTCCATGCCTGGCAAGAGGCTTCTTTTCTGCTCAGACATTGACTTAATAGTATTAGTAATGACAATGTATTGATGTTTTGTAGTTACTTCTAAGAGGTATTAAACCGATTATCAGACCAAGACAAGCACAGCTGGGTTAATCTGAGCTTTCAAACTTGAAGGACCATGGAAAAAAAAAATAAAAGACTCAGTCCTAGAAATCAGACATTGGGCAGTGCCATGTGTGCAGTTCTGGAACCAGCTAATCCCTCCTTTCATGGAAAATTCATCTATGGAGTGGAGTGATTTGGGCCTTTTAAGTATAATGGAAGCATCAAAAGCCACTCAAGGGTACTAGGGAAGGTCTCACCTCCAGATGTCCAAGGCTGAAGGCAGAAGTACCAAGCCTCCCTGTTTTGGGCCCCATATACAGCAACAGCAGCCCAAAAACCTTTTTCTTCAGGGATACATCCCAATACAGATAAACACATCCATCCAGATTTTAAGTAAGAGCTTGCTTCAGTTAGAAAAGCAAGGGGATTTTTAATACTAAAGGAGTTTTCTGGCTGCAAACAGTAATTCCTACCCCATTCCTGCTATCTTGGGTCACACACTCTGGAAGTCAGATGCATATGCTGAAAAGACATGGGGATCCAAGTGGTGCTACACTGCCTGATGCATAATAGGGAAAGAGCATCCATTGGCGTATACAGTTGGAAGAGCTTGGATGAGGGAACTTATCTGCTTTCCTCTGGAGACAAATGCCTGGAGACCACGCTGTGTGTCATCAGGCTTAGCCCAACAGAGAGCTCAGCATCCAAGGTACGCTTGGAATAAACGGTATTTATTGAGGCACTCATCAGCAGTGATTGCTTGGCAAGCAATAGAGACACAAGGCCAGGCCAGGCTCTATAATGACTTTCAGAGCTGCAGCTGGGTGCCCAGCATAACAAGACTGCTCATCCCAACAAAGGGATACAGCATTGAGGGAGTGATCTGAAGTGCTGGATGCACCTGCAGAAATGACTCCTGGAAAGAAGGAGTGTTGAGACATGGGTGTGAGTTTTTATAGTCTCATGTACCCCATTTCCAGCCGTTCAGGACAAGCCCAGGACTGCACTCCAGGCAGAGATCTACCACTATTATATTTATTATTATTAATATTATTAGTACTACTATTACTATTATCATGTTAATAATCATCACATTTTGGAAACTGGACCAGCTCTAGCTGTCCTGTCTAACATAGAAGAGCAGTCAGGTTTTGAAAGTACTATCCCTCAAGGATTTCCCTCAGCCCCTTGCTGAGGTCCAGATGACATTCACCCCAACTGAGGCATTGAGGAGAGCAGCCCCATCTCCTCTGGGCCATCAGGGACCTCTCAAAGGCAGAAGCAAGGTGGTCATTACTAAAGACTCACACCTGCAGGTAAAGGTGTAATAAAGGTTAAAGGATTAAATAATATCCCAGGTGGTTCTGTGCTGCAGTCATGGGATCTGAGAGCTTTTAAAGTATTTTATTTGAGATCTTTTTTAGTATTCATTTAATTTGAGACCTTTCTAAGAGTAAGCCCATATCTCCTCCAAGGTATCTGATACCTGGAGTCAAAGAACTCAGATAAGGTGAAAAAAGCCACAGTAACAACCTCCTTTTGCATGGATCTACATGAGCAGGTGTACAAGGGACAGATGCACTGAGAGACATTTGAGGATAGCTTTCTTGCTTTCTCCTCTTGACCTGTCTTCATGGGGCTGAGATATCCTTCTTGAGGGAAACAAGTATATTCCTGGGAAATATAAGAGCAGCTTGGCAGCTTATATGATGCCTTCCCATCACTTGCTTTTGTCCCTGTGGCTTGTCTTGAAGAGTTAAGCTGATTCGTGGCATGGCTAAATCCATTTCTGTGGCTCTCAGCATGTCTACTTCTGTCCTTATGGGTGGCAGGAGCATGGCAAAGGAAAAGGCCACAGGTAGCCTGCATTGGACAGGATAGCAAAAGAAACAAAGTGAAAACCTAGGCAAAAAGCCAAGGAAATAAGGTGGAAATAACTTAGGGAGAGGAATCAGATAGGGGGAATGGAGAAACAAAGCAGGAACCTGCCCACCACCAAGACCAGAAACAATGCCGAGTGATGGGAATGCGGGACACAAATCACCCCAGCTCCTTGTGCTGGTGCCTACAGGACTCCAGTGCCACTGAGCAGCCAGCAGACTTTTCCAAGTGCTTGCAGGCAGGGCTGCCCTGGGATTGATTGTCCTCATTTGGGCATGGCCAGGAGCGAGCGTGTGTCCTTTGGCACCTGTCCCTGCGAGAGCGAGACACAACTGCGGAGAGGAAAGCACAGGAGTCACTGGCAGAGGCGGTTTGCTCTCCCCAAAAGGGGACAGGGACCACTTTGATGGGGGCCTGCATCAAAAGGCTCCCCAGATGAAGCACGAGATATAGGAAGGATGGAGGGAGATATTATCTTTTTAACAAGCTATTTTGGTTGTTTGAGGGGTTTTTCTTCTCTTGATTATACTTTTTTTTCCACTGGACTGAAAGAGGAAAGCTCAAAGATCAGGAGAAAGGGTTGCTATTGGAAAAGCTCTTTTTCATGGAGTTTTACATAAATCATAGGATCCTGGAGTGGTTTGGGTTGGAAAGGTCCTTAAAGCTCCTCCAGCTCCAATCCCTGCCACGGGCAGGGATACCTCCACTAGAGCAGCTTGCTCCAAGCCCCTGTGTCCAACCTGGCCTTGAACACTGCCAGGGATGGGGCAGCCACAGCTTCTCTGGGCACCCTGTGCCAGCGCCTCAGCACCCTCACAATAAAGAACTTCTTTCTTATATCCAACCTGAACTTCCCCTGTTTCAGTTTAAACTCATCACCCCTTGTCCTATCACTATCAGGTGAAGAGTCTCTCTCCGGCATCCAATATATAACATAACAGATAAATACACATAGCAGTTCTTCCAGCTCCTTTGGGAGCCCTTAGAACCGCTTGCAAGTGGTCTATGAGCCCCACAAATACAAAGCAGATTAGGCAGGCATCAGAGTACAGCACAAGGACACCCCAGGCTGCTCCCACCAGCTATCCTCAGAGCTTCAAGGCTCCATATTAACACATCACACACTGATTTCTTCAGCAGCACAAAAACTGCAGCTTTAATGCTGCTGGGACCTGAAGGACTGTTCACATCTGGCTCAGGTCTCTGCTCATGGCATCCACAGGTCCTTGCAGACCATGCCACCAGTGCCAGCAGCTTGCTTTGAGAGGAAAGGCCCAGAAAGCACTCTATGGTGCTTATTTCTTCATAGCTCTGGGTAATTACAAAGCACACTAATGGATATTAGCTCGGGGTGTGAGAGTGCAGAGACACTTAACTGGTCTCAAATACCACCACTGTAGCTCACTGTAATTAATTAAATGTCGACATGGTCCCCAACAAGCAAAACCTTCATTACACTCAATTAAACCCCTTGATACAGATGCTTGACTCATTGTCAGTGCCTCTAATTGAGACCAAATGCATAGAAATGTAGACATCACAGCTTACATGTGTAAGACCCAGGGAAAGATCTTATAGCAGGGAATAAAGGTCCACTGCTATTCCCAATTAGAGCAGTTTCTGAGACAAATCAGCTCTTTCCCAAACAGTTCTTGCACTTACCACGTCTGAAGAACCTCTGTGGTAATGGTGATTTTTACAACTCTTCTATATTGAAGACCTACCCCATTTTGGAATGGAGTTTGCTCATTGCAGCCATAGTTTGCAAGGCTAGAATGAGCTGCTCCAACTGCCTACTGTGATTTACACAGGACTACAACCCCAAGCACCTTGTTCAGCAATTTCTTCAAATCCCCCATTACTCAAAACCAGTTTTCTCCTTAGAAATACATTCAGCATTAATTCAGGACTGCAAATAATGGAGGAACCATGTCCCTAGTTATCTTTGCTGTTAAAAATGACTCTTTCTTCCCAGAGTAAATTTATGCAGCTATAGCTTCAAGTCATTAAATTTTGCTGCCTTTCTTGGCTAGATAAAAGATATGTTTGCTATCAGAAACAGCTTCCCCTGTATTTCACCACAATGAATGTGCAAGTTGCTTCAGTTTCTCCCAGATAATGCCAATAGATCAAGATCCTTTAATCTCATGCTCTACAAACTCAAGTTTCCCAGTCCCTTGTGCTGTCTCGTAGAGCTCCTCAGAGCATTTCCTGTCTCCTTGGCTTCCTTTCTGCACTGTGGGCACCAACATGGGACGTGATTTTCCATATGAGCAACCTCCATTTTTCAGTCTTCCTTGGTCTAGTTCCTTTGTTTCTGTTCTTGGCTTTCTTATGATCTGAGCTTGTGTCGTAACTACCTAGGTAGATGACGGATGCCTTTTTGCCAACAGCCTTCACAGCTTTTCTGTGAGGGAGGTATCTGTAAGAGCAATTAATCAGCTGTAACTGGAAGGGAAGATATTCCTGTAAAGAACCATTTCACCAGAATGCTCCCATATGCTACTCTTCAGGGAGTGCACAAATGCTGATCCAGAACTGCCAGTATTGCTAGTGTATGCAATGCTGGGATTGATACTGGGCATCCTTGCGTTGAGAAGATATTTTCATGCTTAATGCCCACGAGTTTAATGAGAAGTCAATATGTAACTACCTTTAAAATCTGTTCCTTGACATTTATATGCGGGATCATCAGATGGTTTTGCTTCACCCAATATTACAAGATATCTGTAGTTGCAAGCAAATTGATAGTCTTGAAGAAGCGTATCACTGGCATCTGAGACAGATGGTTTCAGTTGCCAGGGAAATTGCTCTTTTTGGTGTTTTGAATATCTGGAGGCACTTTGTAGGGGATCTGCATTGTAGGAAAGTTGGGTCCTGTCTCACAGCAAATGTAGAATCCCTTTACCCAGCCATAGATCCATTGCACAAGACAAGACTGAACACCTCTGCTTGAAGATCTACTGACCAAGACATCCTGGGGACCCACTGGTAGTTCCCCACTGGACCCCCAGGCTCCCTTCCTTTAGACAACACTGCTGGTGGAAGTGCACAAGCAAAGCAAGTTATATATATATATATGATATATATAGATATAGGTATAGATATAGATATATAGATATATAGATACAGATAAATATATAGATGTACATCTACATACACATACACACATATACCCATATATACATATATAGAGACAAATATAGGTAGAGAGAGAGAGAGAGAGGTAGAGGTAGAGGTAGAGATAGAGATAGAGAGAGATAGAGATAGAGATAGAGATAGAGGGAGATAGAGATAGAGATAGAGATAGAGATAGAGATAGAGATAGAGATAGAGATAGAGTCTAGATAGATGCCACAGTTTCTTGTTCCCTTGATATGAAGACCCATCAAAGTTTCTTAAAAGGGAGGGGGCAAGTCAGAATCTAGTTAGTGATGATGGAAGAAGAGGACATAACAACTACCTGGGATGATGTCTGCCTTGACAGGGCTTGTCCACAAAACCAGCACTTTCCCTAAGAAGGGTCGGAAAGTCCACTTAGGGCCATTTCCCTGGAACAAGAAGTGAATATGCAAAATTAGCTTATCCCAAAGTTAATTAGGAGTCAAGGCTACATCAAGACAGGGAGTGCACCCCACATACCATGTCTGCTCCTTCTGAGCAGTGAGTGAATTGCACAGGAGGCAAAAAGGCTTGCTTACCTAATGAAAAGGCAAGAGAGAGGCAGGCAGATATCTCATAGGAGGTACTCAAATTGCCAGGAAAACTGAATGCTAATTTCCATCCTTTCCCTTCAGGATCAGAGATTAAAAGAGAAATAGAGATAGGGCAGAGATGGAGCAGTCAGTGAAGAATGTCAGTGGAGAATGAGCCTCATCTCCATAATGAAGCTCTTTGAGATACTCATCTCTTCTCAGCAGAGATCCCATTGCCCTGCGCAGGCATTTAAACCAGGCGATGCAGCAAGTTTCTGGTGTTCTCTCTCCTGAAATATCTCCTTAAAACTGCATGTAGCTGTAAAGCTTATACAAAACCACCAGGATATGGTGGTTGGTCTGCTGCTATGTTTCTTGATCTTTCCCAGCATTGTTTTCATGCTTGTTCTAGGCCCAGTTCTATGGCTAAGACAACCAGGCAGGCAATTTTGCCTCTTGTGTCATTTTACTTTCTATTCAGCCATGACATCCAGGTGCTCAGCTAACAAAAATGTCTACAGTTTGGGTTTTCTGTGCTTGCCACCCCTTCCCACTGAGAGGTACTTACACCATTGTGCATGGTTGTATTATTCCACCAGCTCTGCTGGAGACTGCTCTAGTCTGGGCAGCACAAGCTCTCTTCTCTCCTGACGTGGTGCTACCCATGCAGTCCCTCCTATTCATGCTGTCAGATGTATTGCTGTGGGGCACAAATTGTGGGGTACAAGCCTTGTGTGTGCTGCACAAGTGCAGGAAACCCCTGCTAAGCATTATGTGGCAAACACCCCCTTTGGGGACTGGTCTTTGATTGCACAGCACAAAGCACAAGGAGTTTCCCCCATCACATCACTGCTAGCAAATAAAAGGGATTAGTGTTGATTTGTTGGCTGTGTGCCTGGCGTTGCCACAGCTGAACACTCCCAAACAGAGACCTACATGCAGGTAAAACGCTTGGCTCTGCTACCACCACACAACGTCCAGGCCAGAGTTATGCCAGGGTCCATGCTAACAGCCTGGATGCCGAAATCTGGTCCCTTATCCTGTCCCTGTTTACTGTATCCACAGAGATACGGCTTAAGTGCATCACTGCTGAACAACCAGATAAGAGATGCACAGCTGGTCACATCAGACAGAGGACATGACCCTTCCCGTGGAGAAGGGAGAAAGGACTAAGAAGGATCCTTTGCAGTCAACCAATGCGTCATTAAGCAGGAGACTTTATCCCTTCAAGTTAAGGGCTTCAGGAACTGTTGGAGCAATGAGGATGTTGTTATCTCACCATTCCTGTTATATTTTTGGAGCCCTGTTACATTGACCCATTGTTTTCTGAGAGGGGGGAAAAGTCTCTTTTTGAAGTGCAGTGTTTTCAGAGCTTGGTAATCAGCTGAAAGCTGGGTGTCAGGGCTGAGGAGAGACGCAGCAACTCTTTGCTATCTATGTCCCCTGAATAATTCCAGGTTGGGGGTGAAGACGGAAATACTCATTTATTTTAAGTTTCCCTTCTTGTCACAGAGAAAAAAAAAGCCAGAAAGAGAATGTAAGTGATGAGAAACTGCAGATTTTTCCATGCAAACTGAAGCCAGAAGGGCTGTGCCTTGGAGCTGGGTGCGGAAACAGGGCAGGCGTTGGAGGATTTTCCCCTCCGAGCTTGAAAAGAAACAAGAAGTTGGCTGGCTGGTCTTGAATAACCCCTCCTGAGCCTGCGAAAGCTGGTCCTGAATTCTTCATCAGAGCTGAAAATACCAACCTCCCCCATCCTTTCTTCTCCACCCTTTCCTCCACGATATTGCAGCACCCCAGCCCGGCGGTGTGGCTCTCTGGAGGATGCTGTGCAGCATCTTTCGCAGCCAGCAGCAGGGCATGGGCTGCCAGTGCTTGTGGTGCCAGGCTCCACAAGCCAGTGACGTGCTGTCTGACCAGTTCTGACATAAACAGAATGTCCTTGGGACCGGCACGGTGGAAACGCACTGAGGAAGCTCCCACACCTCCCCTTGATAGCGTGTTTTCCAAACGCTGGCCTCCTGCCACTAGCAAGTTCTCCAGATTCGGGGCCACCAGTATTGCCAGCAATGAGCTAAACTAAACCTTCCATTGTAACATCATCCCTTTAGATCAATGGTGTTATCCCTGCTTGGGTCTTGGCGATGCTCACGCACTCAAAGTGAGTCCTTCTCACCCCGCACTGTAAATTAAAGCCAAGACTCAAGCATTTGACTTTGGGGAAGAGTTTTTAACTCATTTGGGTTGGGCCAATGAAAAATTGCCTTTTTCCTTTGTGCAGCTCGGATCTGGCCTCACTGTACATAAAATGCCATGTGTTCCCAGCAGGATTCAGCCTTTCCAAGGCCTACCCTGCAGCCAAATCTGATCGACATATTTACGAGCTTGTAAACAGGACGGGGTGGGTGAGTTCACATTCTTAGAAAACCAAGTGCAGAGAAAAGAACTGAGTTGGAAAAACAAAGAGTAGTCTTGGGTCCGACCCAGCAAACACAGTGGTTTTTCCAAGTCTTGGATGAGATGCTTGAGAATCATTCCCCTCCATCCTTTTCTACAGGATTTCCCAAGCTTGCTCTTTAGTTGGAAAAAATACACATTCTCAATGCTTCTGAACAGAGTGGAGGAGATAGCTTGATAGAAAGGGACATTTCTTTTGGAGGTGAGTTGAAAGCAGGCTTATGTTTGAAGTAGACAGCGAGGAACAGCAATCACTTGCAATGGAAGGCTTAAGGAAGCTATCAAAAGGAGTAGGGCAGAAGAAGCCAGTTGGAGCATTCACCACAAAGTGCCATTTTTTCTACCAGTGAATGCAAGCACCAGGAGCTAGAAGAGTGGTCTCCAGATCTTGATGATCCATGAAGGCTTGGTGAACGGTTCACAGAAAACTTTTGAGTATAAGGGATCAATCCAGTCTGCAAGAAAACGATGAGGATTAACAGGTTTTGGTTCAGAAAAGTTGGAGAACCACTGGTTTATACCTTGTGCTATGTCCATTCAGAATTTATAGATACAGAAGCAGAGAGCTCTTTGTGGCAAGGGCTGAAGAAACATTTTTGCTAGCTTGCAAAAGAAGCTTTGATGATATCACATTAAATATATGTGTCAAAGGAGTTATCGCAGGGCTAAGTGCTTCTACTAACTTACCACCTTGCTTAGAAGTTTGTTATTGCTTCTCTTGCTGTAATACCTAGGGTTTTTCAAGTGGATTGTTGTAGTGAATCTTCAATTGACCCTCCAAAGTCACTTTTAGCACCACTCCTCCTTGGTTATTGGGGTTTATTCTTAGTTCAGTATGGATTTAAGTAAGTTCTTTGCCCTCTATATACCATATTTTTATCTCTCTAAATAATAATGCAGATGATCATGAAGTTCTTACTGACTTTTAGGAGCAGTCCCTGAAAATAACATTAACAAAGAAGGTCATGCAATGTTTCCTAATATTGATTAGATGTTACATTAGCTTAACATCTATTGGGAACCTCTCCCAGCATTTGTCCCTTCTACAGTTTGCAACCTCCATCCAACCAGGAGCATTGATTCTTTCCTCTGTTTATCCCAGGCTTTGAAAGCTAAACCCTGTAGGATGGTTTCAGAGTGTATCAGGATAGTGTCTGAGCTGGTTGGTCACCCACTGATGTGCCTGGGCAAAAGATGGAAACTCAGATCCACTGGATTGCCAATAGGAGCTAGTTGGGACCTCAAAGAAGTAGAAATTCTCCCATAAGCCACACACCTCCTTCTACAGGAGGTTTTGGACGGGCAGGGATGTGAAGGTTAAATTCCTAACCAACCTTACAATGAATTTTGCCTCCATTCCTAAGAAATCCCACATGAGAATTTACTTTCCCAACTAATCGTGCAGCCCACCATGTAGGAAACAGAAACCTGTGGCAGGCACTGATGATAGCGATGTCTTGTGTTGCTGGGTGGCTTGTACTGGTGTCTCCTAAAAAGGGGTCACTTGAGGCAATTCTTCATGTCACAGAGTGAGGAGAGGAAGACTTTTGGGAGTGATCCACTGCCCGCCCAATCCAACTGGAACAAGACTCCAAAGCAAGGAGCTAATAGCAGCAAATCTTTCTTGCTTCTCTGTGCATAAAAGCACCAGATTAAAGGTGGTTTTGGCTCCAGCTCTGACTTGGCACAGCACAGGTTTGCCTGGGAGATGGATATGTCAAAGCCCAAGGTAGTTTGTCACCAGTTGCATGAGATCATTTTGCTGAGCTGGATTTGTGCTAGATTAAAAGCCACACATCCAGGGCTTAATTCAGTAGCCTAAACACCACTCTCTAATGCCATCTGAACCACTCCAGGGTCTCAGAGTCACCTGCACAGATCTGGCTGATATGAGGCAATTTAGAGAAGACCCACACCCTTTGAGAAACATCAGCAGTAGATCAAGATACACTGGGGTGTCTAACATGGCTCTAGCCTCTTGTGTTTAACCAACCAAGTCACACCGGTGAGACAGGAATGCAAGCATCAGGAAGCTAAGAACATAGTCTCCTACTGCAAAGAGTTATTGTCAACTAAAAGAGAGCATTATGCAACCCAGCAGTAATGGACAAAGTTAACCAAGGCCAAGAACTTACATAGTTTGGTGTCATACTGGCAAGCTCACACAGGACTTGACTAAGCAACATAGAATCACAGAGTGGTTTGGGTTGAAGGGAGCTTAAAGCTTCTCCAGCTCCAACCCCTGCCACGGGCAGGGACACCTTCCACTGGAGCAGCTTGCTCCAAGCCCCTGTGTCCAACCTGGCCTTGAACACTGCCAGGGATGGGGCAGCCACAGCTTCTCTGGGCACCCTGTGCCAGCGCCTCAGCACCCTCACAGGGAAGAACTTCTGCCTTATCTCCAACCTGAACTTCCCCTGTTTCAGTTTAAACCCATCACCCCTTGTCCTATCACTACAGTCTCTAATGAAGAGTCCCTCTCCAGCCTCCTTATAGCCCCCTTTAGATACTGGAAGCTGCTCTAGGGTCTCCACACAGCCTTCTCTTCTCCAGGCTGAGACCTGCAGTAAGCAAAACATCTTTGCTTACTATTATTTACAACCTATGCCTATGGTTGGATTTCTGCCCATGAGAAGTTCTACCTATGGCTTACTCCTGCTGCAGGTAACAGCTAGACAGCTTGCCCGTAAATGCTTCCCTTCCCCAAGAGCTGGTCATGCTGACTGCACTACCCAGCAGCATGCCTGAGATGCCATCATGCAGAGAAGACTCTCAGCCTCAGATGCAGCAGGACCTTCACGCTCAGGAAGCCATGGGAATGCTCCTCTCTGACTGACACGCTGCTTTGTGCATTGCCCTGGAGGGAACCTAGCAACCCCACAAGGCCATTGTGTTCATCCCCATCCCGAGCCAGATGGAATGTTTCTTTTCACAGCATGTTTCCTCTGTTGAACCATACAGGGAATAATCTCACTGTGGTCTCTGCCGTGCTTACTCTATAGCACATGGATTCCAGTCTCCCTGCTCACACAGCAAGACCAGAGCTCTTGACACGCGACTGGGATACCATGACTTTTTCCTTCTCTCAGGAGACTCTTATTCTCCATTAGCATCTGGCAAATAAGAACCTTCCTGAGATGTTCCTTTGGATTCGACAGATTGGCCGATCTTCCAGGCATTATATTATTATTATTATTTTATTTATGTCCTTTTCCTGAGTCTCATGATCTACAGATTTGTTTTAAAATCCCCTTTGGGACTGGAGTCAGGCCCCAAATCTGGAGTCAGAGTCACAAAAATCTGTGAATTATTCAGGAATAGGCAGTTGGATACATATACGTCTTTCCCAAACATAGGAAACACTGCAAAATATTACCTTTAAGGGAATTTGTATTAAAAGCCAGATGAAAAAAGCCCACATATTCATTTTGTGACTCCAAAGCCCACCTTACTGACCCTTCTGTGTTCAGCATTGTCTGTGGCCCTGAATCTACTTCATCTTGGAGGACGAACCAAGCAGCTAAAAAGGCAACCCCTGGGCAAGGCAGGGCTGCTTTTACAACATGCTTGTCTTTAGGGCATGGTGAAGGCAATGTCTAACACCAAGCTTGGATGTCCCAAGCCTCCTATGCAGTCTCCTGTCAACACTGAACCAGCCATGCTCTTCACCACAGAGTAAGAAGAGCACTCATGGTGATGAGTGGCCCACAGTTAATGGTCATTAGTAGTTCTTAGACAGAGCCCAGGTCCTGGCTTCACAACAGGCATGAGAAAGCTGATGTGCCAACATTGCCTTCCACAATGTGAAAAGGAGATATTTGGTCCTTCTCTTCATTCTCTCATGAAAGCATTGCCTTAACCATCTTCAAAACCTTGTCATTCACCCCCACATGAAAGAGTAGCCATGGATAACTGTAGTCTATACCCTTGACAAGCTGTGGCACCCTCTCAGCAAGATCTCATACCGTAGCTCCTGGAAGGCAGCGTGCCTACCATGACTCCGCATCAGGCCAGCAGATGCGCATCTCAGTGCCCATACAGAGTCACCCACTACCAGCACTCATTGTTCCCTTTGGTGGTATCAGTG
This sequence comes from Pezoporus wallicus, assembly GCF_028554395.1. Lineage (NCBI taxonomy): Eukaryota > Metazoa > Chordata > Aves > Psittaciformes > Psittacidae > Pezoporus > Pezoporus wallicus. The sequence continues at coordinate 339,666 of NW_026637098.1, read as the reverse complement.
TGTGCTGCTGGGGCAGTTTCTCCTTGAAGACCTTGCTCGTGGGGGTCTACAGCTTTTAAAGTTTCATGTCTAGTTTTGGTACTAATGTTGGAGGGCAGAGACTGAAGCAGAGTCCTGCTTTCATGGGTTGCCAGGGCCCAAGGTGCCTCATTCTCTGTGGTGCTCACCACAGGAGCACGGTTGAAGGGAATCCATTCTTGGCCCTTCTAGAGACCCAGAGCTCTATATATCTATACATCAACCCCTCTGCAGTAGCAGGCCACAATCCCTTAATTGTTCCTTTATTATCTTGAGCACAACTTTCTCCTTTATAGATCCTGAATGAAAGATATTCAGTATACCCAAGGCAATGAAGCTTTGTGTGTAGTGCTAACATGGGACATTGAGGTCCTTGGAAAGAGAAGGCAAGAAATGTAATGACCTTCTGGGGATTTACCGCTGCTGCTTTCAGCACTGTGTTTCCTAATGAAAGGGCAATGCCCTCCCAAGAAACATGGCATATTTAACCTTCTATGGGTCCCCTCGCCCACCTACATAAGCACATTCCTAGTGGTATCCAGCAAATGAGTTTAGCTACAGCTTGCTCAGGAGCCAAGCTAACTTCTAGGGGTTATTTATATTGCTGAAACAACAGCAACAAGGAAATAGAGAACAAAAGAGCCAATTTTTGGTCACAATTCCCCAGAGCAAGGGCTGCAGAGCAGACTGGCGCAGAATAAGTCCTTCATAGCTGTTGGCCTGAAGCCTTTCTTGGGCCCCATGCAGTCTCCCAATGGTCCTAAAACATAATTACTCCCTGGTGGAGTTGTGAGTCTCTGGAAGAGCAGGGGGTGCTGTGTGGCAGCCCACCAGAGTGGATCTGTCCTCTGAAACACATGGTTTGCATTGCACGCCCTGTGATGTGGCGTGAGGGCAACTGGAGGTGATTAAGGATGCTGGGACAATGTCGGAGGGCTGCATAGTGGGGTCCTTAAAGCTTTTTGGGAATGGTCTCTGAAGTGAACTGTTCCCTGGACCGAATTCATCTGGAGAGGTCTAGCTGGACCATGCTAAGCTGTGCACAAGCCAAGACTAGCTAGGTTTGTGTTAGGTATTAGTATAGATGTACCTGTGTGGCTCTTCACTATGTCACTCTTCACCACTATGGCAGGCTCAGTGATGAAGCTCTTCCACTGATGAAAGTCCTATCCTGCACAGGAGAGAAACTGATGCATGAGAAGTTTTGACAACTCCTCCTAAGAGCGGAGACCAATGACATTAAGGGTGAAATCCATCAAGAGTAACTTTGGATGCCCATGAGCCAGGAGTCTGAGACCTTCTTAGATGCCTAAATTCAGTTTGGTGGTTCACAAAAGACTCACAGTTTTCAGGGTTTTGATACCTCAGAAACATCCCCATGGCAATGACTCCCATCAGCGGTCCAGATTCATGCGGTTGCTTTGAGAAAAGCTCTAAAGTGAGCTTTAATGGGAATGAAGTGCAGAGGAATGAAGAGCAATTTCAGTCAAGTCCTGCTGATGTGCTGCAACTTAGAGGAAAGCTTTGGAGACGTCACTAGGACTGCACTGCCTAGAAGTTAGGGGCCAGTTTGGTTTGGGGACCATGAAATAGACCAGTAGATGATCAAAACAAGGCTCTACTGCATTATCCTTCTGTTGCTGCCAGGCAAAGCCACATTCAGACCTCAGCTTTGAGATCCTGCTTGAGAGTGTTGGTGTTTTCCATAGCCCTTCACCCCCTCCCAGTCTGGTCTCTCCTGCCTTTGCAACCACACCACAGGCTGCCCTCATTCCCCACAGGGCCCATGCATTCCAGATAAGCACACCCTACCATGGACTTTGGCATGGCCAGGGAAAGCCTCTCCAACCATCAACTTAGGACAACACAACACTGCTGAGAAGGTCAGAAATAGGCAGGGAGGGGTGGTTTACCCCTGGTTTTGGCCAGTCAGGGTGCAGAAGTTGGATCAAGACAACTGGTAGGACAAGGGGTGATGGGTTCAAACTGAAACAGGGGAAGCTCAGGTTGGAGATAAGGAAGTTCTTCCATGTGAGGGTGCTGAGGTGCCGGAACAGGGTGCCCTATCCCTGGCAGTGTTCAAGGCCAGGTTGAAGGGGCTTGGAGCCAGCTGCTCTAGTGGAAGGTGTCCCTGCCTGTGGCAGAAGGTTGGAACTGGATGAGCTTTAAGGTCCCTTCCAACCCAAACCATTCCACGATTCTATAATTCTATGGTTAAGCAGGCAGTCTGCGCACATTGGGGCACGCAGGCAGCTCACTGCAGCTTTCATTGGCGTGATGGAAGCTGTCACTTAGCTGTGACGCTGTTTATGCCGTCAGCTGAAAGGCTCACAGGCCTGAGGAATTCTGCCTGCTATCCCAACACCATCGTCCCACGGGGAAAACGCTGGAGTCACTGTGAACATGCTGTCCTCCTCCCCACGCCAAGCAGCTCTTGGATCCGTCCTGGGAGGGCAGTGAACTCCCTCATTGCTCCAAGACACACCATTAGCTGCAAGGAGGTATTAACCCTCTAGGGACCCTGAGATGTACGGTGGAAGTGGTCATAGAATCATGGAACGGTTTGGGTTGGAAGGGACCTTAAAGCTCACCCAGCTCCAACCCCTGCCATGGGCAGGGACCCCTTCCACTAGAGCAGCTTGCTCCAAGCCCCTGTGTCCAACCTGGCCTTGAGCACTGCCAGGGATGGAGCTGGTTGACAGTGGATGGAGGAGAAGGTCAGGAAGGACTGGTCAGAAGCTCAGGCTCGCAGTCCCACACACAGGCAGAAATCAATGCTAATGTCCAGCTCATCCTCCCATAGCTTGGCAGCTGCATCAAGAAGCTTGTCCATCATGGGAGCCTGGGAAGGAGCTGGCAAGGCAGGATGCAAGCCGGATGATGACCGTAAAGTGGCAGCTTATGATTACTTTGGACCAGATTTAATTATTTTTTTGAGAACCAGAAGAAAAGAACAAAGAGAATGACTCTTTCTTTGGCCAGGAGAGCCCACAGTGAGCTTCGGCAGCTACAGTACCTCCTGCACCAGGGTTTTTCCTATACCAGCTGAAATTCTCTTAACTTATTGCTCTAATACATCCTGAGGGAGTCCTCAGAGCCCTCCTGGCCTTTGAGGCCACATCCAGGAGAAGCTTGGGCGATGGAACACTTATGGCCTAATCCTACATATGGATTTCTGGAGCTTCCTCACTCAAGAACAGAATGGTTTGCACCTTGGGTAGATTTTCCTCTTTTCCATGAGTTTTGCCTATCATTTTTTAACATCAACAGTCATGCAGCAGCAGGGACATCCCCAGCTGAGCAACATGCTGCGAGATGAACTCTCTTTTCTTCTTTGCTTTTAACCTATAACCCTAGTCTCCATCTCCTGTGATGCTGCTTGCTGTGGAAAGGCAGTGACTAATAGACTTCTATTTACCTTCTCCATGGCATTCCAGCAACACCCGCAGGTCCAGCTCTCCATAAGCTACTTTTGTCCAGGGATTGATACAAAGCTATCCTGATAAGGATAAAGGGTTCCTGATACAAAGACCACCCCAAGCAACAGCAAAGCCCCTTGTCAGTGTGAACAATCCTGCTTGTCCTCACATTTCCCATATTCCTGATGGGACAGCACTGGGGCATGACTTTGGCACGTTGTTTTTCTCACCTGCTATCACGTCTGCAGCATTTCTGTGCCATGGACTCCAGTACATGCTCTAAAGCATGGACCTTTTAAAACAAGGATGCCCTTGCCAACTGCAGCACAAAGCAAGCCTGCTCACAGATTCTGGCTGCGTACTGGGAGCCAGGGCCAGAATTTAGCTTGGACTGGGTCCATTTTCATTTGTGCATTTGTCTTTTCTTCTTGTTTTGCTTCATTTTTCGGAGGGCTGAACACTGGGACCAGCAACTCTCCAAGCAATCCAAGTGATATCACCTTCGAGTGAGTCATGGGGAGGGCAGGGTGGAGAAGGGCAGGCAAGGAAAGATCATGAGATTGTGCTAAGTCAAACAAGCTGAAAACTAATGGGATGTGTGTTTGGATACGTGGAGGGGAGATTGCATCCTGCATCCATTCCCAGCCAGTGCAGGGTGCAACAGTGATGGGGACCATTTCCATGGCTTCAGAGATGTGTACCTGGATGGTTTTGCCCCAGATGTGAGTCGAGTGGTATTAACTAGGGGAAAAAGTACACACAGAGCATATCAACACATATGTCCTGTGCACACACACGGTAAGGACAGCAAATAAATCACTCTTTTGCTTTCACTTCAGAGCACATACTTTATCGGCTCAGCTTTGGCACCACCAGGAGAATGAAATCCAATCTTCAGCTCATGTTTGGTCTGAGTCCAGTCTCTTTGCACAGTGCAGGATGATTTTCCCTGAGCTCATCTGCAGCTTTCTTAATTTCTTAGTGATCCTGAGGGAAATTCTCTAGGGTTACAACAGGACCCTCAGCTAATGCTCAGACCAAGCTCTGTCACCAGGATTCAGGCTTTGAAAGATGTGGAATGAACTCCTATAAACTGATGAAAGTTATAAAGGCTCCAAATTGACTTTCAAGCCCCCAGCAGTATTAGAATCATAGAATCACAGAATAGTTAGAGTTGCAAAGGACCTTAAGATCATCCAGTTCCAATCTGCTGTCATGGGCAGGGACATCAAACACTAAACCATGTCATTTATTAGAAGACAAAGTCTTCAGCAGGATCCCATAAGCCAACATGGAGTCATCTCAATAAGGCAGTGGAGAATGTAAAGGATGAGGCTCTACATCCTATCCTACATGATAGTATTCTACGTTGAGATACAACCAGGATCCTCCATCCACCAGGAGAACAAGCATCACTAGGTGGTCAGTCAGGGTGGAGAAGGTTCACCTCGGAGGGTCTGTCCCTACTCCCCAGGCTGCCTCTGTGTTAAACATGTGGGTTTGATTAGGTTGGATGTTGAAGCAGAGCAAAGACAAGCCAAGTCTCGGTTGTCTTCTCCCTGTGAGGGCTCTGGGGTCCCAGATGCTCCAGCACGGCAGGGGGTTGTTGGATCCCAGCACATATACTGCATGTATTGTCAGTGCTCATCACACCAAGACCACCCCATGGATGTCCCCAAGGTGTGGGTCAGCACCTCCTCCTTTGGAGAGCACACAGAGCTTTGTCCACGTGTTGAGCTGGATGCTCAAGAGAGGCGTCCAGAGGGCTGATTATGAGTGAGCAGGAAGAGCTCCTCTTTGAAACAAGACCAGGTTTCACAAATCTCTTTGATGATCCCAAACAGCATCAAAGCCAGAACAGGGCAGTATCAAAGAACGGGAAGAACAAGTACTGTAGGACTGTGACATACAAAAGTGCTCTTACACTGAGATATCTAGTGCTGGTGCAACACTCTCTACTCCTGTACCTGAGGTTTTACTCATATTTTCTATTTCTGGACCTTGGACTCATCCAACTCCTCCTGAGCTCTTCAAGTGCCCATTACTCCACACAGTCTTTCATGAATCCTAATAATATCTATGCTGTAACATAATAACTGTTAAAAAGCCCAGCCCAAAACCTCTCCCTCTCTCAAAATGTTGTCACATAATTGTGTACATGAAATCAAAAGCTAATTTCTTCCATTCTTTACTCATTCCCTAAATAAGTCCCTTCAACTCTTCCTTACGTGCAGCCTCCCAGTGCCTATCAGGAGTCGGATGCTCCAGCATATACAAAGTTAGCAGCCAAGGACCTGTTCTGAGGCACCCCCTGCCTAGTTCTGTTCATCCCAGTGTGATCAAATGGTGAAACTATGGATGCACTCAGCACACGTCTCTTCCAAGGGGCACGCTTATTTGCATGGTAATGAGGATGGCAATGAGCCCCTTGTCTTCAGATGAACACAAGGTTCTAGCCAGTGAAAACCAGCCAGAGCTGAACTTCAGAGAATTCATAGAGTTGGGTTTTAATTCTTTTCAATTTGTGGGTTTTATCTGGACAAAACTCGTACAACAGAAACTTCAAGGAGCTGCTAAACACTGGATGTGTTCTTAGTTTAGCAACCATCGGGCTGCTTAAGCAAGCACCAATCTCTTAAGTAGCCCGGCTCAAGCAGTAATCACCGGTCTCATTTCTAAAGGGACCCTTCTTTTATTTGCTTTGTTACCATCGCTTTTTGTTTTCTTTTCCTCGCTCTGAAAGTTGAAAAAATACTACATAAATCCTCAGCTCCTCTGAGAACCCAGTGTGCGCTGCAAGCAGGGCTCACAGCAGCGCTGCGAGAGGGGTTATGGTGATTAATACCCTTTTCCAGCGGGGAAACTGAGGCACAAAACCTCTCCCTGACAAAGGAATGAAAAGGATTATGTGCTTAATGAAGTCCGTCACCTGCTTTGGCTCCAAACACACTGAGCTATGGGGGGGTCAAGCTGGGACAACGCAATGTCAGGACCGAGAGACAGGGATTGCCTTGCAGAGAGCACAGGGTAGAGGCTGGTAGCAGGCAGGATGGAGAGGGGGAGTCTGAGCAGGGAAACAGACCCATTCGCTATTGCCAAGACCTGAGATAGAATCCCAGCCTGGTTTGTGTTGGAGGGGACTTTAAAGCCCATCCAGTTCCAACCCCACTGCCGTGGGCAGGGACACCTTCCACTAGAGCAGCTTGCTCCAAGCCCCTGTGTCCAACCTGGCCTTGAACACTGCCAGGGATGGAGAATTCATTTTCACTGGGTACCCTGTTTCAGTGCCTCACCACCATCATAATGGAGAGATGGAGGAAAGGAATTGATGTCAGGCTTGGAAAACCACCATTGGTCCTCATTGCCCAAAGCATCAGATGGTGCCTGTAGGTCCAGGGTGATGGGCTGGGGACAGTGCACAACGTGGGGAGGCTCAAAGCCATGGCTGGATGAAGAGCAGAGGAGATGCTATGTGCAGCACAAAGGGGGATTATCCCTAGCACCACTGGGGTGTTTAAAAGCTCCTGGTTAAACACTCAGGGGTGCTGTTTCTGCTTTGGATGTGGTGATCCAAGCAGCCTTGCACCAACCTATAAAGCTCATCATTGCACCAGAAAGAATAAACCCCTTTAATCAAACACAACCAAGGTGGGATCATCGCCTCTACAAAACCTAACCCCGGTGCTATTGCTTTGCTCATAACCACAGGCTACACCACCAGAGGCTGCTCATTTAACTGCAAATACCATTCATTTCCATGAAGACCCCAGGTCTTGCCAGCACAGAGACATCAGTTCTGCTTATTGTCTTTATCCAATGCCTCCTCAGCACATATTGACACCCAGTGTGTACTCCAGCCCTAAGACTTAGGTTGGCCTTCAACATTCTGCATGGCTCCATCTATGCTTTCTCTCCTAACCATCAGTAAATGCCGACATCTGTCTATCTTCTCCCACATCCCCGTGATGGAGAAACCCACATACCTAATGCTGAGTCTGGCTGCAATTTGGCCACTTTGTAGGGACGAGTGTAAGGAAGCTCTGCTGGAACCAGTGCTCTGGGTTTCCTGGATGATGTTTTTCCCGCAGCAGTCAGCTTGGAGAGCTTTTATGCAGTGTCAGTCCCAAATTTCTTGTTCCTGGCACTTGTTTGACTGTTTTGACACCAGGCTTTTGAGCGCAGGGCAAATAATAACGATATCCAGAGCTAATGTTATTTACTAAAATACAAATTAACGCTCGGTCACATGGCGGCACGATTTGTCATCCAGCTAAAATTACAAGGAATTAAGGCTGAGTCAGAAAGTTGTTTCAGATGGGAGTGGGGAATGCTGAGAGCAATGGGGCCATGCGGGAGCAACACTGACATCTTCTGGCTGCAGGAAACACCTCCTGCTTTTCCATCAAGGAAAACCCACCGGGAACCTCCCGCGCTAAAGCATAAATAGGGGTTGGAGTGGATCAAGAGTTTACAAGCAGCAAGTAGGAGTGGTGGATCTGAGCCCACTTTAACGGTATACATGAGCATCCATATGGAATTTGAACAGAGGGTCTGTGACAGTGATGACCCAAAATACATATAGGAGGTGAAGAGGTGTTGCTCTTAGATCCATGAGGGTGACAGGGCTGCATCAACCTTTTTACATTGCAGGGTGAACTGTGCAGTGCAATAGGTAGGAAAAGCAAGTACCAAGAATTGATCCATGCAAAAAAGCCAAGCAACAATTTTCTGTCTTATCTGCAATGGGACAGGGCCTGTTGGCCTTGTGCTGATAATCCAGGGAAGTGTGGGGACCACTGAACCTGTTCCCCGATGTGATGCCCTCATCCCCTGCTCTAAGGTCTCAGGAAGCAGCTGGCACACAGGCATGGAAGATACCTCTTGGGTACAAGTAACCTGCATCTGTTCAGAGCGGGATGGCTGAGCCCACGGTGATGCAAACAACTTTGGCCATGGGGCTGGTGGGTCCTGCACCAGGACCTTCTCCCCTAGAGTGGATCCCCTTCAAAACACAGTGTGTGCTGGACTGGGGAGGGCAGTAGCTGGATGGTTATCTGGAGAAGGTGTGAGAAAAGTCCTCCATCCCCACCCCTCATACTTGTGCAGCTCATGAAACAATTACCAGCCTCCCTCCAAGCTGCATGTGGTTGCCATGGCGGCTCACAGATGTATTTGAGGGTGCTGGGTCCATTGCTAGCAGCCTTTTTACAGTGGGGACTAGGAGGCTCCTGCCAAAGACATAGTATTACCTGTTCTTATCACTTTAGGGTTGATGCCTTGCAGTCCTGCAGTGGCCAGCTCTTCACTGCGGTTGTAGGCAAGGATCTAGTGTCAGAATCACACCTTTTTCACAGGTCTCTCCTCTTCCAGACTGCTCTGACTATACCCTGCACCGCCATCCCCTTCCCCTTCCTCTAACCGTATTTCTTGTCATCTCTTCCAAGGTTCTTTCTTCCCATCCCTGAAGCCCTCCGAAGTTGTCTTCAAGGTCATCTTCTGGTTGGGATACTTCAACAGCTGCGTGAACCCCATCATCTACCCGTGCTCCAGCAAAGAGTTCAAGCGAGCTTTCATCAGGCTGCTCAAGTGCCAATGCCACCGCAGAAGAAGACCCATATGGCGCGTCTATGACCACCAATGGAGAGGAGCCTCCATGAACAGCTCAGTGCAAGACTCTGAGACAGACCTGAGGCCCAGGATTAACACCCTGAACAGCTCGTTCCTATTTAACTCCTCCTTGCAGGAGAGACCCAGTAAGAGGCGAACGCTCAGCTTCAAGGGCTGGAAAATGCTCACTCCTTTCCAGAAACCAGCGTCCACCCAACTGAAGGAGAAGATGAACAGCCTTTCCAACAAAATCCGGGGTGGCTCCAGCAAAGGGGGGGTGACAGCCACCTACAAAACAGAGGTGGAGTCTGTCTCCATTGGGATCCCTCATGACTTCACGGAAACCATTGACTATCAAACCTATGACTTAACAGACTGCTGCGGGCTGAGAGAAACAGATATTTGAAGCCACTGGGCCAGCTTTTGATGGTTTCTTTAGAGGTATCTAGCAGGAAGGTGAAGGGATACCATCTGTGGGTCTGCCAGGTGGACTGCAAGCAGCAATCAGGTATAAAATGCAGTTGCCCAAAGGTTATCAAAGCATCCCCCACGCAGAGGTCAGCTCCTTCTGTGGGATCATGGGCTCCTCAAGTAAGAGCCAGTGGCACATCCCATCTTAATGAGCTGCAGAGGGAGAGGAAGATATGGGGTGGATATGGCCTTAGGACGAGAGCTGTTTCCTCCAGTGGATGGTTATCTTTGACTCTGGAAGAAGCTGCGTTATGAAGGGAAACCAGGATGTCTCCTTTGCCTTAAAAACACCACCATCAAATCTAATGGAAAGATCGAACCCCAAAAGACGCCAACCCTGCCTTAGTACATAGGGTCATGTTCCTACCCAGAGGCAGCACCCAGAAAGGACACTGCTGAGCAGTAGCTGGCAGCTCATCCTTTAGATAATGGGTTGGGAGCTTGCAGGTCTACGGGGTTGGATAGGACCTCCAGGAGAGGCCTTTGTTTTGGGGGACAAGAAGACTGTGGTATTCCCAAGCAGGATGGGGTATCCTGACTCTCTGCCCATCGTTGTTTGCAGTGACCACAGCTTTGCCCCTTACACGTAACCTGGTTTTAGGCCAGAGGAGCAGTCCAGATGTGTACACTGATGCCAATGGGTGTGCAGGTCTCTCTTCTGTAATTTCAACCTGTGATGCATTTCTCATTTCACTTGCAACTGAAACACTTGCAACCCATCTTGCTCTAGTGCACATCTGTCTGTGATACAGAGAGAAAGCAGCTCCTTTTGGTATTGGTCATCCCCAACCTTTTCTGTCCCCTTCTTGCTCTTGTTGTTGTCCCTCTCAGACAACACAGAATAAAGGTGTATCCCAGGGGCTTCTCTCAGGTCTGTAGTCAACCTGCTCTGTGGCTCAGGAATGGTGGGATGGCTCACTCTGAGCCCTCTACTGCCCATCTAAAATGGAGCTGAGGTGCACTTGGAGCTCCTTCATGTAGATGGGTCTTCTCCCCCATCAGGGTCATGCTCATGACCCTTCTCCAAAGTGACTTCCCACATAGCTGATCCATCAAAGCCTTTGGTGGCTGTCAACAATGGCCCTTGGTTATGGCCGTTAGCATGGTGAAAAGCAATGTCAATAAGGTGGGGTTTTGCCCTGCTCACAGCCCTAGAGTGTGAGTTGTCCTCAGGAGGACACCATGGTCTCCTGGGGGACCTCAGGGAGGTTGGAGCCATGACAGCCCCACCTCAGCCAGGCTCACACAAGTAGTGCTTTGCAATTCAGAAGATCATCCAAAATCGACTTGACCCTGTATTGCAGGCACTGGTTTTGTCACGTTCCATACATCAATGAGCCACAAAAAGTGATCATCAGATTAAGCTGTGAGCAGAGGCAGGAGGCATATAGGTGATGGAGGCAAAGTCTGGATGTGATGTGCAATGTCTCAAGACAAGTGACTAAAGAACAGGAATATGAAGTTGAGGAGTGGAAACATGAAACTGAATGTGTCCTGGATGGAAACTCATCCACATTAGCACTTTTCCCAAACCACATTAGGAGTCTTTCATGAACGTGCCTACAGCACATCTAGCTAAGAGTGGCTATCAAAGGAGGATGAAAGGCTCCTAGGCACAGCACAGAGAATGTCACCTTTCTTTTTTCTGCTTTAAAAGAAATCAAATCATAGGAAAAGTCAATCTTTGGTTTCTTACTTTTATGTACAGTGCATACTGAGACGTGACGTGTGGAGCTGGCCCTGTCTCAACACCCTTAACACCCTTCTGCCCTTTCCTCAAGGCAAGACTCCAAACTGGACAAATTACTGCACAAAGACCTGCAGAGTTTGTCCAAATATCTTCATCCCAGCAGCAAATCCCACCAAGGCACATGGGCAGCATTACACTTACATTGAACCCAGACTCCTTACTGCCTGCATATTGCCCAGTGTCTGCAGAGGCTGCCAGCTAGAGAGGTTCAACCCTACTAAAAGCAAAGGTCTGACACTCCATGGGAACCTCCATGGGGAAATGCATCTTACTTGTCCCTGTTACTTTGGATGTCAAGGGAAGTGAGACCCTACAGAGGTGATGGGGTGACACAAAAGTCATTTTGCAGTGTAAAGACTGCAGATGCTGATGGTTTCCTGGGCTTTTTTGGGATCCTGATGGGAAAGCATGCTGCTGGCACTGGGGATGTAGCAGAGAAGGCATTAGGGAGAGAACAGAGATGCCTGGAAGGTCAAGGTGAAAGCATTACTTCTGCCTTCCACTCACCTCTCAGGATGCATGTGCACAGATGCCACTATCAGAGGGAGTAAATGCACCCAGATCTGCATGTCTGGACCCTGTTCTGGTGACAGTGCTTTGCAGGTCTAACACAGGCAAGTGCGTAGTGTAAGTGCTTTGGGGCAGAGTTTAGGACAAGCTGATGCAGGTATTATCAGAATTGAAAGTCTATTCAAGGGGGAAAGATGGACACTTGCCGTTAAATGCTCTCTGATGCTCAGGAGTGGGTTTATCTGGTGTCTCTCCACAGCCAGATGTCCACAGCACATGGTAACATCTGCATCCATGACCATAAAGATACACACACACACTTTACTATATTTATATATGTCACCTCCAAAATAGCACATTCTCCTCTAGATGGGCAGACATCCTATAAAGGGAGAACTTGCAGGGGCTTTTAGCAATTGCTGGCAAGCAGTTCATTCCCATGAATGAGTTGACATGATTGCTTCCATTTACAGCCTCCAGCCCCTTGAAAGCAACCAGAAGGGAAATAAGGATTAGTCTGGAGGTTTACTGCCTCTCCATCTCAATTCCTTACAGACCTATGAGGGAGAAAATGAGGATAAAGGCAGTTTAAGCACACATGCATATGCACACATAAAGGCCCAAACTGGCTTATTTACTTACTGCATCTGATCTGGCACTGAGATATACCCTAGAAGATGCTGTAGGGAAGTCTTGAGCTCTTCTGTGCTGCATTCAGGCAAAATGCTTGTTTCTCACCTAAGGTAGAGCCCCCTTTTCATTTAGCATCTTTCATCAGAAGAAGCAATGCCAAGACTAGACCCTGAGGCTGTTCATGTAGAGCTTCATTTAGAGTAGACAGGGTTGCCTTTGCTGGCAGGGAAGGAAGGACAGTGTTGTGTGAAGGATGACCCGAGCATCTAAAATTGTGCATTTCTCTTTGATTCTTTTTATCTCCAAACTCTCCAAGCTTGGAAAAATGGGCTCAGACTTTCAGGAGGTAAATCTGGTCTGATCCCACTCACTTCTCTGGGCCCACAGTGGTGTGACCAGCCAAGGGTATGGCCCCGTTTCTCCAGCTCTACCAAGCAGGCCATTCCCAAAGCCCGCATACCTTGGTTATCCAGCAGCTCCCACCTCATTGCACTGGCTTTGTGTCACTAACATCACCATCAGACCTCGCTGCTTCAACAGACCGAGCGATGAGGATGGTGAACAGCAGCTTGTGCGTCAGTAGCCTCTCGCGAGTCCTATTTCAGGGGGAAGGAAGGTCCCTGTCAGCCTGAGCTGGACTGCAGTTGGGTTGCATTCCTATTGTTTACAGTGTGTATATAAGTGTACATTTTCTTTAGCAGACATTGGGATTTTTTATGTCTAGAGTTTTATTTTTCATCCCCAGATGTATTTATTAGCCGGCGTCTTTCTGTTTTGTGATTCAAGTCTTGTCAGATTGATGTAAGCTCTATGAACCAGAATGCACATATTTTTGTTCGTTTGTACCAAATACATGCACAAACCTGTCTAAAACCTTGCTGTGAGTTGTGGCCGTGTCTTATTTTCACAACAGAGGTTGTGGGGGATGAGGGAAGAAGGGAGAGAAACCTGCAAATTATCCAATATTGGTTTTCCTTAAAGACTTCTATGCAATTTCACAAGGATAATTGTTCCTACATGCAAGGACTTATGGTAAGAATACACCAGAAGGGGACACTTTCAGCTTTATGCTGTACAGGGATGAAGGGATGAAGCCACATCTTATCCCAGATGATTTATGGAGCAGGAAGAATCTGAATGCAGCCATGAGCAAGAAGGCAGAGAGAGGGGAAGCTTGTTGCGTAGTTGGTGGTCTGAAACAAGCTCTTGTGAAAGGATTTCCATGAAAGTAAGGGTTTTAGTTGAAAACTGAGATTTTAACTCATCAAACATTTCATTTTTCTTCTAACATTAAAATCTGAGCATCACTCACAAAACAACTACTCATGGTGAAATGGAAATAACATTTCCTATTCACCCACCTCACTCTAAGTGATTCACAAGATGTAGCCTGATGGCACCTCTGGATACGGGCACTGGTGTGTCAGGGCTGGGTGTCATGCAAAGGACTCAGAGTGGAAAGCCCAAAGGGGAGAATGGCAATAGAAGACAAATCACCTCTAGGATGCTAAAGCAATGTCATAAACTGCTTTAAGTAAGGGGAGAAACAGAGCTTTGGAAACATACAAGTACCCCATGAATATCTCTTTGCAAAACAAATGACACACACAGCCCAAGGCTGGCTCATCCTTCGGGGATGGCTCCAGGCAGAGGCAAAACATGCACCATATACAACTACAAATACATATACAAATATAACTCATCAGCTCCAGGGAAGATGATTGTCATGACTTCACCCTGCATTTTGTAATGCTCATATGTGGCTGAGTCAGACTGATGCTGGGGAAGGGGGATGGATGCTGTGTTCCCTGGTGAGCCCGCAGCAAAGGATGCTCCTGACGGATGCTACTCATGTAAAAGGGATTTCTTTCCCTCCTGTATCACTGTCAAGACAGGCTGCTGCCTCGCTTGGATGCCACGAGGAAAGCCTCAGGTGCTTTGCTGTTGAATTCTCCAAGAGTATGATTAGAAAGACCCATGCCATGGCCACAAGGACTGAATGAGCCTTTGGAGCAACATAGGCATGTTGCTCTTGGCATCCTTCCTTGTCCCATGTTTAATGCATGAGAACATTGTGTGGCCTGAGCTATGCAGACAGGATGAGGGGCCATGGCTACACAGTTCTGGTGTCTGTCAGACCCTGGGCTGGTGCTGGGCTGGCTCAATCTCACCTCACAGCAGCCCCCAAAAGCCCATGCATCTGTTAATGCACCCATCCAACCTGGCCTTGAACACTGCCAGGGATGGGGCAGCCACAGCTTCCCTGGGCACCCTGTGCCAGCGCCTCAGCACCCTCATGTAATATATGTATTTATAGTAATATATATTTTTATGGTACATATCTGAGACAGAAAAGGGAAAGGCAAAAGGGAAAATCGAAAGGGGATATAATATGGAAACATTGGATCAATATTTGATAACAGTCACAGACAAAAATTGCATGCTAGAGAATCTGGGAAACAAAACAGAGAATGGAAGAGGTGGACAATGACCTTGAAAATATCTTTGCATCTCTGAATATATCGATGATGTAGATGCGATTTGACTGCTGTTTGCTTTTCTGATCAGCCCAGGTTAAAAATGATGGAATGGGCTTAGAAAGGGTTCAGAAAAGGCTGATGAAGATGACCAAAGATATGGGAGAGTTTCCATCCAAAGAACAATTAAATCAAAGGGCACTTTCCTGGAACACAGATGGCTGTAAAAGAACACGATGGAAGTCTATAAAACCTGGATTGTCAGGGAGAAGACAAACAGTGGATGATCGTTCAGTTTCCCATAATACAAGAAGAAATGACATCAAATCCAATTATCAAAATGAACAAAGGGAGGTGATTCTTCACACGGCACATATTGAAACGGCGGAATGAGATACTACATCTGCCAAAAGTCTATAGAGGTTGGAAGAGCAATTAGGTGCCTTCATGACTGAAAGTTCTATATCATCTCTGAGCTGAGCCCCTGAGGCAACGGTTGTCAGATGGGAGAATATTCCAGGGGATATTCCACTGTAGGCTTTTTCTTTACTTCTATCCCTTCCTGATGTTTCCGTCATCAAGGAGCAGGGACTCAGATAGAAGGACCCAGGCTTTGCACTGGTACAGACCTTTGCACACCCTTCGTCTTCATGCTGGGTAGCCCATCCATGCCACAGCTACATCATTCAGTTCTCTGCCCATAGGTTAAAATCTGAAAACCATAGAATCATAGAATAGTTTGGGCTGGAAAGGACCTTAAGGACATCCAGTTGCAACCATGCCGTGGGCAGGGGTGCCTCACACTAGACCATGTTGCCCAAGACTCTACACAGACAGCCCAAAGTTAAGTCTCCAGTGCACATTAAATGAACGAGTTCACACCATTCTGCCATCACTGCGTGTCAATTCCTGCTACTGAACACCACTCACCAATTGAAAACCATCTTCTCAACAGACTGACTTTTAAGATCTTTCCATAGCGATCTGGGAGCTGCCCAGAGATTTCCCAAGAAACTTCAGTCATCTTGTGCAAAGGTTTAATTTCTTTCCCACTTTCAGACCTCTAAATGACCCTCCATAGAGACACACATCATGAATGGTGGCATTAAGGCCGCTGACAAGTAGGTTTGCTCTTCCTAGGTACCTTTAGTGGGATTCAGCTCACAGACTGGGACATCTCTGTTCCGATAAGGTGTCCATGTATGAGCCAGGTGTTTAAACTTCATTATGGAGCTCTAGGGCAAAAGAACACTGTTCCCTGATTATAGCTGTTTCATGCTGTTTGAGCCATCCTAGGCTATCCAAGACATCTGCACATGGCCAGGAAATAGGACAGAAAACCTCTTGGGCAAAATTTACTCAGGAATATGACAGAAAGACCCATCTGTACACTGGGAGCAGAAGTAAATGTTGGGCAAAGAACAGGCAGAAAGCGAAGGTCTGATCCCCCCTTTTCCCTAGGGGAAAAAGGACACGGGATATCTACTGTGGTTGAATAGATCATCAAAAGTCAGACCAAGGCTTGCCTTGCAGGAAGGACCACACCACCCAGTCCCTCCGGCATCCTGGGAGACAGAGTCCTGCCAAGAGGGTGGGGAGATCAAGTCAGAGGCAGTGACCTATCCTGAAGCCCCATGGGGCCAGAAAGAAAAGGGTTTATAGCAAAATGTCCAGTTCTGTTCAGTTCAATAAACCAAACTTAGCCAGCTGTAAAGGCTTCCTGTGTGCCATGTTGGTGGATAACAGATGCCTTGGGGTTTGAAGGGCAGGGTGTAGGCATCGAAAATAATTTTAATGCATTTTCTGGAAACCTTCTCTTGCATTTATTATGCCCAGCTCTCCAGTTGAATTTTCACAACGCAGTCCCAATCGGGACATTTCACACAGTTTGGAGATTGCTGGGCTTGCTGCACTTCTTTCCCTTCAAAAAGACTGAGGCAAGGAAGGGGCTTTGGCCATGGCAGGTCCAGTTGACCAGTGTTAAGTATCTCACTAAGACCTTAAAGAAAGCATTTGGGTATTGCAGAATCAAAGCCCATTCCACCTCCTGTGCTGAATATTTACTCTCTAGATGGAAAAGTAAAATCTCTTAAGGGCTATACTTATTTTAGTTATTATACTTATTTATATATACATATATTCAGAATAATATGTTTTTATAGAGATAAATAATATATCTATTAGATATAACTGTATATAATATATATGTACTAATATCTAACAGTATCTGAAGGGGCCTACAAGGATGCTGGAGCTGGACTCTTCATCAGGGACTGTAGCGATAGGACAAGGGGTGATGGGTTCAAACTGAAACAGGGGAAGTTCAAGTTGGAGGTAAGGCAGAAGTCGTCCCCTGTTAGGGTGGTGAGGCACTGGAATGGGTTGCCCAGGGAGGTTGTGAATGCTCCATCCCTGGCGGTGTTCAAGGCCAGGCTGGACAGAGCCTTGGGTGCCATGGTTTAGTGTGAGGTGTCCCTGCCCATGGCAGGGGGGTTGGAACTGAGTGATCTTAAGGTCCTTTCCAACCCAAACCATTCTGTGATTCTATGATTCTATGAATATATATCTTCAGAAATCTCACTGAAACCTGACCATAACAAAGTAGCAGCATCACTGCTCAGAGAGCCAGTATTGCCTGTTCAAACCCTTCTGCTCTTTCCTAGCAGAGCTATGGTTGTTTTAAAGCCTGATAGAATAGCACATGGATCAGAAATCTGAGTTCTGCTGCAGCAGGAGGGTGGTTTTGGAAAGTGAAGCTTCCCAAAGCCTCATCCACAGCCAAGAGGCTTCAGATGGCATGGTTAGAAGTGGAACACCACTGCAAGAGCCTTTCTCCTTGTCAATAGAGACTTTCCAGTTCCAGAGTTTCCCAAAAGGTGTTTGAAATACAGAAACCTGATAGGAACCCAAGACAGAACAAGGGATGATGGGTTCAAACTGAAATAGGGGAAGTTTAGGTTAGCAATAAGGAAGAAGCTCTTTACTGTGAGGGTGGTGAGGCACTGGCAGAGGCTGCCCATGGAAGTGATAAATGCCGCATCCCTGGCAGTGTTCAAGGCCAGGTTGGACAGAGCCTTGGGTGACATGGTCTAGAATGAGGCATCCCTGTCCATGTCAGGGGGTTGGAACTGGATGATCTTAAGGTCCTTTCCAACCCAAACCATTCTGTGATTCTAAGAAAAGACCCCCAAAGCCCCAAAACCAAGCATACACCGATTAGAACACGCAAAGCAAAACTCCACTTACATCGAGTTATCCCCAAAAGCTCTTTGCCATTTCCAAGTTGCCTTGACAGATTGGAACTTCTCCACAAATCCTTGAAATCATGGGAATGCCCTTGGGTAACCTTTGTTTTTATCACACAAGGTAGTTTTATGGATTTAAAAGGTTTGCTACTTTGACAGCACTAATATTAATCCGCGAGTAAATTGCCACTAGTTTATGCATGGTTATTACTACAGCCTGCAAGAGATGATTCACAGCAGAAATCCAATTTAACTGTGATTGCTGCAGTGCTTTCATTTCTAGCCTGTTTTAGACTTGCAAGTTTAAATGACTTCTCAAAGCTTTATGCTATGGGGGGTTTGGCAGGGTATAAATACGGGTTTATGCAAGTGAATATTCATCTATATGCATTAATAGATATGGCTACGTAGATCTATACAGACACACATACAAATATGCATAAATTTTATCCTTCAAATACTTTTTTGTGCTCTCTCCTGTTGTCTGTGGCTAACTTCATACCCAGGCTGTGTCCCATCTCCTCCAGAGCCAGAAGTTACTACGCCAAAGCTCACATGTGGAGTGCAGGTGCTGAATGACTTTATGGTGATGCAGAAATCAATAACTAGCTGTCTAACATTCCATTACTGAAATCAGTTACCCAGAATGGATGTGGCGTTCCCATCACTGGTGTTCAGGCAAATATTTATCTTAGGCACCATTTTAGATATGGTACCTAAGCAGAATGTGTCCTGCTGCAGGTGGTGGGGCGATTTCATCCTTCTGAGGTTCCATAGAATAGTTTCAGTTGGAACGGACCTCAAGATCATCCAGTTCCAACCCCCGCCACCTCCAGCTTTTCAAACCAGGCAAAGATGAATAATTGCACTAACAAACTGCCTGTAAAAAGGAACAAATTTTCCCCTGCTGATTCATTTGCTAGTAGACATGGTTTAGCTTTTCTTTCCAGTCTCCAATTTCTCCTATTAGCCTGAAAATGATCACCATAGCAGCCTTTCAATATCTGAAGGGGGCCTACAAGGATGCTGGGGAGGGACTCTTCATTAGGGACTGTAGTGATAGGACAAGGGGTGATGGGTTCAAACTGAAACAGGGGAAGTTCAGGTTAGATATAAGGAAGGAATTCTTCCCTGTGAGGGTGCTGAGGCGCTGGCACAGGGTGCCCAGAGAAGCTGTGGCTGCCCCATCCCTGGCAGTGTTCAAGGCCAGGTTGGACACAGGGGCTTGGAGCAAGCTGCTCTAGTGGAAGGGGTCCCTGCCCATGGCACAGGGCTGGGACAGGATGGGCTTTAAGGTCCCTTCCAATCCAAACCAGTCTGGGATTCTATGTTCTTTCCTCTGGCACAGTGCTATTCGTGACAGCCTCACATGCTTCAGTTGAGCCCCTCACTCTTGCAGAGCACACCTACAGCAGTGACCTCTTGGGATCTGGTTCAGCAGGTCTGTCATTCAAGGACAAGGAAATACACAGGCAAAGGACTGGGAAATCCACCGGCAGGAAGGTGAGATTGGGCAAATTGACATTAAAAGCAGAGTGAGCACAGGGAGCATTTAACACATGGAGCAAGTGTTCTCCAAGATGTGAGAGGTTCCTGAAGTGCAGAACTTGGGAGAAATGAAAAGAGAGAATTGCTTTATAATGCATGATCTGGCTCAGAGAGAAGTAATGGGATCAATGTAAAAGTTTGCCCTCGTGCCCTGCCTAGACAGGAGGTCAGCCCAAATTATCAAAATATGCTGTCTGCCCTTGAAAATAAGTGGTTTCTTTCTGCCTGACTTGGCAAGTCCTGATGAGCTTAAAATACTGCCCAAAGAGTGTACCTGGTTTGCTGAAAGGAGAAAACACAGTGTGCTGGGTTGAAGGAATATGAATGGGAAACCATCTCCTCTTCTCTTATCCTCTCTTCTCTTCTCTTCTCTTCTCTTCTTCTCTTCTCTTCTCTTCTCTTCTCTTCTCTTCTCTTCTCTTCTCTTTTCTCTTCCCTTCCCTTCCCTTCCCTTCCCTTCTCTTCTCCTCTCTTCTCTTCTCTCTTCTCCTCTCTTCTCTCTTCTCTTCTCTTCTCTTCTCTTCTCTTCTCTTCTCTTCTCTTCTCTTCTCTTCTCTTCTCTTCTCTTCTTTTTCTCTTCTCTTCTCTTCTCTATTCTCTCCTCTCCCCTTCTCTTCTTCTCTTCTCTTCCTCTCCCCTCCTCTCCTCTCCTCTCCTCTCCTCTTCTTCTCTTCTCCTCTCTTCTCTTCTCTTTTCTCTCTCCTCTTCTCTTCTCTTCTCTTCTCTTCTCTTCTCTTCTCTTCTCTTCTCTTCTCTTCTCTTCTCTTCTCTTCTCTTCTCTTCTCTTCTCTTCTCTTCTCTTCTCCTCTCCTCTCCTCTCCTCTCCTCTTCTTCTCTTCTCTTCTCTCTTCTCCTCTCTTCTCTTTTCTCTTCTCTTCTCTTCTCTTCTCTTCTCTTCTCTTCTCTTCTCTTCTCTTCTCTTCTCTTCTCTTCTCTTCTCTTCTCTTTTCTCTTCTCTCTTCTCTTCTCTTCTCTTCTCTTCTCTTTCTCTTCTCTTCTCTTCCTGACTGACAGCATGAGAGGTCTCTCTTTGTCCTCTCTTTAAGCCAAGGAATTGGATTGTGACACTCAGGGCATGTAAAGACGTGGTCACCAATGGGCATCAGATTGCTGGATTCTTCTAATTCCCTTTTTATCCCATGTCTATTTTCAGCTTCCAAGACACCCTCTGGCATTAACTTCTGCCAGTCATAGATGGGTTGCTCAGTGCTTCTCCACTCGTGACCTCTGACATGAGATGAATCACTGTTGCTGCCTGATGGCTATAGATGGGTGTAATTTCACTGTTTATACCATCATGTGCTTCCTCACCATCTCTTTTCTGATGAAGGACTGCTACCCTCTTCAGTCTATCAGAAAATGATCCAGATCTCTTGATGCTTTCCTTCCTTTCCTAGGTCTATCACATCCTTTTTGAGAGTGTGTGGCCAAAGTTAACCTGACTATTCCTCTTGTAGTTCCACCATGGATACCATTAGGTGCATACCATCATCACACATAGAGCATGCTGATATTTTCCTTTATTCTCAATTCTTTTCCTAGTAATTCCTAACATTTTATTGGCCTTTTGGACCACCGCTGTGCACATTTCTGCTATTCACAAAAATTCAGCATCTCTTTCCTGAATCCTGATGGCTTCTTTTTTGAGTGCATGACCCCCTATGCATATTTTTTCCCTCATCTACATGATTTTGCATTCATCAGTATTAAATTCACCACCTGTTCATCCAATATCATGACGTCTCATCCACAAATACTCACATTGAGCATTAGCACTGACTGCTCTGGATAATGAAGGTTTGACAGCAAAGTGTCACCAGCCTATTTACACCTTTCCCCAGATCCTTTTTGGAATACAGTGACCCAGCACCAGCATTGCATTAAGGAACTTCACAATAAACTGCCTTCACTATGAGAAACAGCTGTTTAATCACACTTCTTTGGCTTTTTCCCTGTTTATTCTATTAGGATGCTGAGGTGCTGGCACAGGGTGCCCAGAGAAGCTGTGGCTGCCCCATCCCTGGCAGTGTTCAAGGCCAGGTTGGACACAGGGGCTTGGAGCAAGCTGCTCCAGTGGAAGGGGTCCCTGCCTGTGGCAGGGGTTGAGCTGGAGGAGCTTTAAGGTCCCTTCCAACCCAAACCAGGCTGGGATTCCATGATTCTGTTCCACCCATTATTAAACCACAGGAATTTTTACCTTAGCCCATAAAAGCTTAGAGAGATAGGAAGTTTATCAGAATAGACTGCTAATAACAGATGCAAGACTAAACACTATGAAACCTTCATAAAAGAAGGCAATATTGACTGCATGGGAAAGAGAAGAGGAAGAGGAATGGATGAGATCACTGGAGGGGAATGTGCAAAAGCCACTAGTGTGTGGATGCTGTGCACAGTACGTGCCACATGCCAATGTCACCAGAGCAAACACGTTTTTCCATGGGAGCGATGGACAGCCTAACAGCAAAAGTCAATGTGACAGGGAACTGCAAAGGAAAAGGGTCATGCATTGGTTTTAAGCAAGAAAATGGTGCTTGTGCCATTGTAGTCCCAAAAATACTGTTAGCAGCAGAGACATAAATAAGTCCTGAGCATTGAAGAGATGCAAGTCAGGCTTTGCATGAATTAGTTTATTCCTATTAATAATTCAGGCAAATATGAGATAACAAAATCCATAACAGCAATAGGTTAGAAATGCCTAATGTAGCTTAAAATAATTCCAACCCTTAGGACTCTTTAGGAGGTAATATCTAATGGGGAGATCAGGTACCAAAACAACTGAAACAGTACTTGGAAGTATCTCCAAATGCAACTGGAATCTCTCAGTTGAGTGCAGAACAGAGACAAAGCTTTCCTGCTCTATAGCTTACTACGAGAGAGGCTGAAAGAGGACTTGGATGAACCTCTTGCTTTGAAAGTCTTGGATCAAGCAGAGCAGTCAGAATGTCACCAGTAGTTGAAAAGAAAAGGGGAAAAAAGTAAAAAGAGAGGACAAAAAGTGACCTTTGCACAGGCCATAAATAATCAAGGAAAAGAACAGTTAAACGAGTATTGTGGTTCCTCATCCAGGGCAGAGATTGATCCCGATGCATCAGCAGATGTCTGGATGTCCCTGGGATCCATCAGTTAGGGGAGGGCTGTCAATTCACTGCCCTGCAAGGGGACCTGGGCAACAGAGACCAGGGGAGGCCACAGTAGTGGTCTGGGGTCTGGAGCAAGCACACAAGGAGATGCTGAGGGACCTGGGTTCATTCGGCCTAGAGCAAAGAAGGGTTTAGGTGGGTATCTGGTTGCTCTGCTCTAATGGGGTTGCAGAGAAGACAGAGCCAGGTTCTCCTTGGAGGATGCAAATTCCTCTACAGTGATAGCATCCATTCCTCTTCCCTTTTCCATAGCGTCAATATCCCATTAGATACCAAGTAAGAAAGATTTCCTCTAAGCACAGTGCATCCCTGGACCATGATCCAGGAAGGCTGTGCAGCCTCCATCCTTGGAGAGACTCGAAACTAGACTGAAGGAGACCCTGAGCAACCTTGAGGTTAACCTGATGTTGACCAAGGGGCTGAAACAGAAACTTCCAACCTTGGTTATTCCTCAGGTTTCTGCAGAAAACAGATCCTATATGTGTAAGGTTTCCAGCTGTCCCCTTCAGGAGATGCTTTTTTGGTAGGCTCCCATTTGTGCTGGGTTAAATTCCACTGAGGAATGTCATCCTGTTTTCCATGGCATGCAGAACACAGCTTTATAGCTGTCGTTTTGCTCAGGAGAGGAGCAACAGGAGGATGTGATTAGAGGCTCTGAACAGCCTTAGAAGAAAGCTCCAGAGTAACCACAGGGACACCCCTCAAACAGCCTCCGAGTTGGCTGGGCACAGTTTTTAAAGACATCTCATTGGGAAACATTGAATATCCAGGACATTGAAAACATAATAAAACCTAAAAATGCTGGTTCAGGTTGGTTTGTACCAAGGGGAAAACACAGTCCCTGTTGTTTCATTTCAGATGTGCTCTGAACATCGGCACACCCTGCGCTCCCATGTTGCTCAGCATCTTTAATGACCTAAGTTTTCATCACCCCGCCTTTGTTCTGGCTGATTATAGCTCTTCATTCCATCTGTCCTGTCATCAGAAGGGCCAGCAACAAAAGGGACACTGAGGTCAAGCCATGTACTTCCAAGGGAAATCCTTTGCCCATCCTGACACCCCAGGTTTTACCGGTTAAGTCTCACCAAGGGGGGTACCGGGAGAGAGGAGAGGAGGCAGTGATGCACAGCACAAGCTGGTTGTGACCCATATCTCCAGGACACCCCACATGGGTGACAGCCAACGTCTCCCAGAGCTCATGCTTTTAAGCTCAGCAGAGCCTGGGAGTCATTTGGTGGCATAAATAGCATTTACCCAGATAACAAAGTTAACCAAAAAAGCCAGTTTTTGCTGAAGTCACTCCAAAAGTTGTGTAACTATCAGCAGTTAGGCAAAAATTGCTGATGACTGGAAGTGAAATTTGCCATTAAAAGGGGAAAATAAATGGGCTGTACTCACAAGAGTCACTTTATGCTGATACACCTTCATCAGCCCTCCCCAGGGAATATGCGCAAGGGTCTTACTCCTTGTCGCTGAAGTTTATGATAAAAGAGCTTTCATTTTCTTTGTGTACATAGCAATTCAGAGAAAAAAAACTTGTTTTCTCCCCCTTTTTGTTCTCTGTGACCTCTCCTCATTCTTTTCCCTTTGGAAAGCGTTGCTCTCAAGCAAAGAAGAGATACCTGCTCGGCTGTAGAAAGGCAGAGGTTGGCCCAGGTGGGTACCACACCTCCATCTGCCTTGTCCCTGGTCACCTGGGTGACGCTGATTGTGCCTCACTGCTGAAATGCACAACTCCATCTTCCATGGTTTTCTTCTCTTCATCCTCCTCTTAATGACTCTGAGCAGAGAAGAAGAAAGTTGCAATTACTGCAAAGCTGTTACTCTCACATAAAACCAATTCTGGTTTAATAAGGTTGAGGGCAAAATGCACCCAACTTCAAAACTCTGTGTTCTACAGTGGCAAAATCAGCTCCAAAGGAAATAGATATAAATCCTACAGGTGTTCTGACCTGCCTGGAGGGTTGCCTTGCGCATTCCCGTGTTGAAGTCCACTGATCCTGCAGCTGATCTCTCCTAATGCTTTACATCTCTTAGTTGTGGCTGGCTCAGATCCCCTTCTCACCAGGAGTGTTATGAACCCCATCAGCATCAATCCTCCCCTCTCTACCTCCTTTCAACAATCTTGATTGTGGTCAGAGTACCCTTGGGTCATGTGGGGATTGGGACAACCTCCCCACTCCCAAACCCCCTTCCCCACCATGTCATTTAACCGTCCCCTCCACTATAGCAAAGACATCTGCTCCAGGCCACCATCTCTGCCTAAGGACCACATTAATGACCTGGAATTCATTTAACCTTGACAGATTTATAGTCTCCTTGCACCACAGACCAAGCAACCCATGGGCAACTTGGATGAGCATGGAGACAACCGCCCTTCCAAGTCCCAATGGTGTGTGTAATCCTACTGGGATTAGTAGGTCCAATGAGCCCTTCTGGGATCCTTCCTACCATGGGCATCACCCTTGGTGATGCACTCCCCATCATCATGCACATTGGGTATGTTCCCAGCTCAAGAGCAAAGATGTCCGAGCATCTCTGCTCTTGCCCTGGCACAGAGGTGGGATGAAACCAGAGGATACAGCAGTGCCAGGACCTGGAAAGCTGTCTTGTGTCTCTGTTGGACACAAATGTCTCTCAAGGACCTGCTGAAGACCTAATGTGACATGGACATCACAAAAAGGCACCAGATTAAGCCGGAACTGCTGCGTTCCCTGCCAAGCACGTGGGAGGGATTTCAACATTCTGATTGCACCCACATAGAATCATGGAATATTCATGTTGGAAAGGACCCATCAGGATCATCGAGCCCTGCCCAAATCCATCAGTGAAGGAAGCTAAATAATCACACATGAAGGGACAAAATCAAGAGCAGATCCACCACTAAGCGCCTACATCAGAGAGAAAGAGCCAGCAAAGTGCATTTTTATCCCTCTGGTATGACTTTAAACATGCAGAGAAGCTGTTTCATATGGTGGTTCCTACCAGAGGTTCCGATTTTCTGGAAGAGGGACATGGCTTACGGCCAAGCATTTCAAAATGGAACTTCTATGGCTCGTCTATGGCTTTGCAGCTGCCAGAAGCAAACAGGCTGGACCAAGGAGACATAGGGATCCACAGGGGTTGTCACCATCAGCATTTGGAAGCTCTGAGACACCAAGTCCCAGCACTCCTGCGATCTTCAGCATCCTGTGACTCCAAGCAGTCTGCATTATTTCATCTGTGTTCACAAAATACCCCTTATTTGTGCTGTAAATAACACAAATGCTTTTAGTCTCTCCCCGTGCGTTGTACCTAAGCCCTGGATTCCAGTTACCAAATCTGGGTGACTTTGCCATTACTTGTTTGAGGACCACACCGTGGTCCTCATGTGAAGGCACCATCGGTATGAGTCAGCATCTCAGCATTTATGAAACATACTCTTCTGTTGGCTTTCTTGACTGCAGCTATAGAGTGGAAAGGGGTTTGGATTGAACTGTCTGTCCTGACACAGATGTCACTCTTGACCAATGTGCTGAGTTTGGTTGGGATGGAATCATAGAATCACAGAATAGCTAGGGATGGAAAGGACCTTAAGATCACCCAGTTCCAACCCCTGCCATGGGCAGGGACACCTCACACTAAACCATGGCACCCAAGGCCTCGTCCAACCTGGTCTTCAACACTGCCAGGGATGGAGCATTCACAACCTCCCTGGGCAACCCATTCCAGTGCCTCACCACCTTAACAGGAAAGAACTTCCTCCTTATATCCAATCTAAGATAGAGTTAATTTCCTTCACTGTAGCTGGTATGGGGCTCTGTTTGGATTTCCAAGGGATGCTCCATAGCATACAACGTCATGCTCAGCATACAAAGCTGGGGAGGAAGGAGGAAGGGGGTACATTGGGAGTGACGGTGTTTGTCTTCCCAAGTCACCATTACTCGTGATGGATCCCTGCTGTGCTGGGTACGGCTGACCACCCGCCTGCAATGGGAAGTGCTGAATGAACTCCTTGGTTTGCTCTCTTTGTGCACAGCCTTTACTGGTTCAACTGGCTTCATCCCAACCCATGAGTTCTCTCTCTTTTACCCTTCCCATCCTCTTCCCCATCCCATTGGGGCAGAGTAAGTGAGCGGCTACATTGGGCTCAGCTCCAAGCTGGGGTTAAACCACAACAGCCAGGCACAGGTTGTCTTTATCCCAGAACCCCATCCAGCTCAGGCTTTGCTTTATCTCTCCTCTCTTCTGTGCTGGTTTGCTTTCAGTGGTGCTTAATTTCCTCTGCTATGGTGATGCTAACTCCCATGGCTTGCTTAGGTGTCTCTGAAGCTCATCCTTGCCTTTGACTACCTACATTAGTGCTCTGTCATCAATGGATTCACCTGCCTCTATCTCCAAGCCACGTATCAGCACATTAACCAGCACAGCACGCATGGGACTAAGCACTGAACTGTGACCTTGTGCCATAATTGACCATTTAACCCTCTTTGCTTCTCCTCAGATAGCTGTAGACCCATGGCAACAGTTTCCCTCTCATCCCATGACCCCTGAGCCGCTGGACCGATGCTCTGTCAAGAGCCATCTCCCTGAAACGTCATTATCCTGCTTTTAAATGCGATTTCCAACTGATTTCCCCAGGACATGTGTAGGGAGGGATGACCTCTAATTCTCCCAGTCTCACCTTAAGGCTCATTGAATATAAATGTAACCTTCCCTATATCCCGTCCCTGCTTCTTTTCCTTAAAATTCAATCAAATCCTATTTAAATTGCTTAAAAATGCCTGCCCAGACAATGCTGACCTTAGGAAAGGCCTCCTGGGATAATCTGGGCATGTTTGAAGCTCATGGCTGGGTTCCTCCCTGGTGGTCTAAAGGCAGGTCTACGGGGCAGATGTGTAACATACCCACTTCATCGACATTTAACCCCAAAATAAGACTGTCAGAGAGCCAAGAGTGAGCCAGCTCATCCCAGAAACCATGCTGGAATATTAGTATAGAGCAACGTTCCTATATTATCTTACTGTTTGGTCTGTTTTCCCCTTACCCACGGAGAAACACCATTGGTGTCCCCTGGAATGACTGGCCACATCCATCCCAACCCATATCCGTTAGCACAAGGGAACCTACCGCAACCCAGGATGAATTGAGGTGGGTTGCTTTAGGATGAGAAGAGCACATCTCAGTTACCCTCAGAGCAGCAGCGATGGGCAATGAGCCTCACTTGGCTCAACAAAGCTCCTTCTCTCCCACTGCTGCCTTTCCCAATGGAAGTGTTTGTCCTGGAGCAGGCACAGCTGCAGTGATGCTGCCGCACTGCACAGTGCAGTGTGGGGAGTGCAGGGCTGGAGCTGGCGTGGGGAGGGATCCTCATGGACAATGAGTTCAGGGAGTTCTGATGGGTTCAAGGTCAGGCAGACACTTTAAAGTCCGTTGTGTGGGATAGACTCTGCTTAGGAGAGGCCTGGGAGTGAGGATCATGGCAATTATATATATACATATTACACATATATATACACACATATGTGTATATACATATATACACATTATCCAAATACATAATTACATAAATATATATGAAATAAAACAAATATTGATGAAAATATAAAGAAATATATATTAAAATGTAAAGATACATATAAAATACATAAGTTTATATGAAGACAGGCTGAGAAAGTTGGGGCTGTTCAGGCTGGAGAAGAGAAGGCTGCATGGAGACCTCATAGCAGCCTTCCAGTATCTGAAGGGGGGCTATAGGGATGCTGGGGAGGGACTCTTCATTAGGGACTATAGGGACAGGACAAGGGGTAATGGGTTAAAACTGAAACAGGGGAAGTTTAGATTGGATATAAGGAGGGAGTTCTTTACTGTTAGGGTGGTGAGGCACTGGAATGGGTTGCCCAGGGAGGTTGTGAATGCTCCATCCCTGGCAGTGCTCGAGACCAGGCTGGACAGAGCCTTGGGTGCCATGGTTTAGTGTGAGGTGTCCCTGCCCATGGCAGGGGGGTTGGAACTGGATGATCTTAAGGTCCTTTCCAACCCTAACTGTTTTATGAGTCTGTGATTCTATATGAATATATTCGGTCTTTATATGTGCATATATATACATAATACATATTTAATATATATATATTCATCAAGATGATTTAGTTCAAGGAAATCCAACTGTGACTCAGCTGCAGTGATAACTGTGTGCAGGCCCAGATAACTTTAAGGGCATTTTACCCACATCCACCCTTTCCACCCACCTCTGACCTGTCTTTATCTATTCCATCCCTCTTCCTACCCTGCTGCTTCTTGTTCATGCACAGATCATCAGAGAGGACAATTCAGCTGAAGGCAAGCATCCCGTAGCAACTCCCTCATGGAGTGAGGCTTTGTGCAGTGTTCTAAATGCAGCTTTTCCACCTAAAAATGTGGCTCTGTGAGGTGCAGGCCAGAAATGGGTCTGCCCAAAGGAGCTGTTCCTTGCCACACACAATACAGCAACCGCATTGCCTCCAGAAGTGACTCAGGCCTAAAATGAATCCTTGCCTGAAAAGGTGTTACAGGTAAAAGCTGTCATTCCTCTGTCCTGATTGTGCTGAAAGCCTGGCCCATTTAGAGCCAGCTGTGGCAATAGGCAGCTTGATGGTCCTATTGTTGGGGATGGGAAAGTTTTCTGCTGTTTAACTGTTATAGGAGAAGGGTTTCCTTGGGCTCAGCATCGGATGACCCAGCCCTTCGCAGGAGCCCCATTGAAGGCAGTTATATGGGGATTAAATCAGTGTTTGAATCTACAGGACACGAGGAATTGGAGGAACAAACCTTCGTTTCTTTGTTTTTAAGCTGTAAAAAGGATGCTCTGCTTGGGAGGGGGGAGATGATGCACGAATGTTCCTGTTGGTGCATACATGAGTCCTGGCCCTGTAATGAAGGTGATGGGCCTGGGCATAGAAGGAAGGTATCAGGATCTGACAGAGCCGTGATGAGCAGGTGATGGATGAGCAGGATGGGTGCAGCCCCATGCACTGGGACCAACACACATCATTCTGTGTGCCCAACTCATGACAATGGCAGCCATGTATCATGCTCAGACATGTGATGGGACATTCGTAAAAGGCAGGATCTGAGTGCAGCTCCTGTAGGATACAGCTCCTTCCTTCTCCATGCTGGATGGGGCAGCCACAGCTTCTCTGGGCACCCTGTGCCAGCGCCTCAGCACCCTCCCAGGGAAGAGCTTCTGCCTAAGAGCTCATCTCAGTCTCCTCTCTGGCAGGTTCAAGCCATTCCCCTTGGCCTGTCCCTATGGATATGCTCAGGTTAGGAAGGAGCAGGCAGGTATGGTCCAGATCAGAGCAGGCAGCGATATGGGACTGAACAGGAGCACAGCTTCTGCTCCTCCCTTCCTACCACAGAAAACACAATGGTCGTCATCACAAAAGGAGGTAAAATTTCCACCCATTCACCTGGGATACAGCAGCATAACCAGGAATAAGCAGGCTGCTGCACATACTATGAGCAATAGCAAGTCCGCCTGTTAGCAAGGTGGTCTGAACATCCCCAGGTCAGGGAGAAAGCATCAGTTTGGGCTTTGGAGCCTGCTTAAGCGTGAGCAGTGAATTGAGGGTTTCCAGCCGTGCTGTAAACGCAGGGAGCCCGGGCAGGGAAGAGGCTTTGCACTGAACTCCTGGAGCCTGAAGGCCCTCAGCTGGTGAGCCTCAGCACAGCGCTGCTGCGGGCATCCACGTTCCCAACGCAGGCTGTGGGTCCGCTGCGTGCTCAGCTCCCACCTCCTGCATCCTCCCCTCAGCATCCACCAGCTCCTCCCGCGTTCCTGGTGCCCCTCCAGCTGCCCAAAGAGGGGAGACTGAGATGAGCTCTTAGGCAGAAGCTCTTCCCTGGGAGGGTGCTGAGGTGCTGGCACAGGGTGCCCAGAGAAGCTGTGGCTGCCCCATCCCTGGCAGTGTTCAAGGCCAGGTTGGACACAGGGGCTTGGAGCAAGCTGCTCGAGTGGAAGGGGTCCCTGCCCGTGGCAGGGGTTGGAGCTGGGTGAGCTTTAAGCTCCCTTCCAGCACAAACCGTTCTAGGGTTCTATGGGTGTTTTAAGTCAACATTTGAATGCCACAAGATGGCAGCAAAAAATCACCTTTCCCTGCTTTGTGTTCTGCTCGCAGCTCCCCTGACCTCGTGCTATGGAGAAGTCAGCAAACACCCAACCCCACCAGGGCCAGGACCCACTCTTTTCATCACTTCACCATCTGCAATGACAGCGTCCGCTCATCGCAAGTCCTTTTGCTGTATGTCCATCACGCGTTCAAGCACTCATCTAATACCTCCTAAGTGACTCTAAGCCTGGTTTGGACACCCAGAGACTCCTCATTCCACCCCACAGCACAGGTGCTGGAGGAGCCAGTTTGATGTGTTGAGGGGTGTGAGTCACTGCAGGTGAGGCAACCAAAGGCCAAGGACATTACTGTGCATGGGCATTACTGTGCAGGACTTCATAGCATCACAGAATCAACCGGCTTGGAAAAGACCTTTAACATCATCGAGTCCAACCATTACCCCAGTGCTAAGTCCATTGCTAAGCCATTGCAGATCAGCCCTGAGGACACCCCAGGAAAGCTGCAGCTTCCACCATGCTGGGTTTGTCCTTCTTTTTTTTCCCAGTTTTCCATCTTCATGCAGGAAAAAATCCTCCAAAAGGGGATTTGGGGGCTCAGAAAGAGGAGGTGAAGGCTGCAGCGAGCCCTGAGCAGCCGCACATACATGAGGCAAGGTCACACACAGGGGATCACACCACCCCCTCCCACTGCAACAGAAGCTTTGAGCACTCCAACTGCTCAAACAACCCCTTCTGAAGTGTTGCTTGCCACCGAGTTCAAGGATCAGCGGGGAATGGGCAGCCTGGGGTAGATGTGCACATCCCTCCATGGCATCATCACTTGTGGGGCTATGGAGACATCTCCACCAGCACCCTGCCCTTCCCACCACTGCATTCCCGACTTCTAATTACTGCTGGGAAAGTAGAACCCATGAATCCCAGCGGAAAGGACCTCAAGGATCATCTCATCCAACCTTTCCAGGCAAAGCATCGCCTACACTAGACGGCCCAGCACCCTGTGCAGCCCAGTCCTAACAGTGTCCAATGTTGGAGAGCCACCACTTCCCTGGGGAGATGATTCCAACGGTTGTCCTCACTGGGAAGCATTTTCCTCTTGTGTCCAGTTGGAATCTCCCCAGGAGGAACTTGTGCCCATCACCCCCCATCTTTTCCATGGGACTCCAAAGGGAGTCTCCATCTTCTTTGTAGCCACCCTTTAGATACAGAACAGCATTTATTAGGTCTCTTACCATCGCAGCACCACGTCTCTTTTGTACCAGCCTGCATCCTGATGGTGTTCCCAGTGGATGCTCTGGAGACATGATGCAGGCTTTGGAGAAGGGAGAGAAGGGACCAGCCACAGGGGGTGTCACAGAGCCCTGTGGTGATGCCAGCTCCCCTCATCACATGCTCCAGTGGCCTCTGCTGCTGATTTTAGGCATCCCTTAGCAAACAGCTGCTGAATTTAGAGCATCTGTGAGAAACAGGAGCCTCATGTAAAGGCTGGGGTGGTGGTGGTGATGGAGGCAGAGGTGGAATTGTCCTGCAAGGTTGATCCTGAGACACCAGGCAAAGGTGGGTCCATAGAACCGGGTGCTAAGAGCAGCACAACACCCATGGGGTGAGTGTTGCTCACGGGGTGTACACCAGGACCCAGAGCTCAAGGGCACAGAGGGAAACAAGCCACGGAGGGAAAACCCTGTATGAAAAGCCATGGCCCAAGGACATTTGACTCTGGGTGTTTGAGGTGCATCAATTGAGTGAGCACTGACATAGATCCCTCCTTAGAGAACCCAGGCACCACCATCATCATATTGTGGGCACAGAGTGGAAATAGGAGCTTTGAAACCCTTACCAGCACAGCAGCTTGTCTGGGATATATCCAAAGAAACCATAGGAGAAGGCAACCCTTTGGCTTGTCCTTACAGGCCCAGAAGGTTTGGTTTCCTCCTGTGCTTCCACTCTGCAATAGATCTGGCTGCTGGGACACCAACTCTGGCCACAGGCAGGGACACCCTCCACTAGACCAGGTTGCTCCAAGCCTCATCCAACCTGGCACATATGGCAGTGCACGAGGCCAAGAGCTTGTTGGTGGTGGTCCCTTCCAACCCCAACCGTTCCATGATTCCATCACCCGGAGAAGCACGCTCTGCGTTTGCTGCGGCTGCTAAACAGGGCAGTGCCTCAGAGGCAGGAGTTATCCAAAGCTTTCTCTCTCATCCCACACAGCTCAGGGGCTCCCACCCCTGATGATGTGGGAAGTCTGTGAGTTTCCCAGCTCCTCCTCCTCAGGACACGTTGGGAATCGGCTGCCATTGGGCTTACGGTTTATCAAAGGAACATATGTCTTAGGAAATACGTGCCTACACAACTGGGGAACTCTTTGAAGGAGGCAAACCCTACACACACACACACATATGTGCTTCAGTGACTAACAACTAGAGCAAGTTAGCTTCAGGAAGCCTATTTGGGTCAATGGGGAATTCTGCCACTAAACCGAGGTGTGGCGTGAACACAGCACACGGTGGTTTCCCATTCAGCCCTGCATTAAGCAGTGCTCTGTGGTCCAGAGCATCCTGCTGGAACAGGAGAGCTCCAGCTCTGAGATTCTGCCATACAAACACCATTTATGTGATGGAGTTCAAGGCCGGGTTGGATGGGGCTTGAAGCAACTTGCTCTAGTGGAAGGTGTCCCTGCCTGTGGCAGGGGTTGGAACTGGATGAGCTTTAAGGTCCTTTCCAACCCAAACCATTCTATGATTCTATGACCTCAATTCATTCACCCCAAGATAATTCTCAATGATTTTTCCTGTTAATTTCCCCTTTTTCATCCATTTTATTCCTAGCCACTTCTTCAAGCAACTCCGAAGGCATTTTCAAGCAGTTCTCAGCCATTGCAAGTGGTGTCACTGCCAGAGATGCTCTTCAGATGAAGATGTGCTCTCCAGTTCACACAAGGAGAAGCTGGAAGGCTCATGAACAGACCTTGACAAGTATTCCTTACCCTTGGCACTGGTGTTTAGTCCTCTTGTGGTTCGTCAGCACTGAATACGCCCAAAACATGGATGAGAAGCTGCTTCCACCCAAGCAAAGGAAGCAAGGACACCAACTCAATGAGCCTTCAGTGTCCCCCAGCCTTACCCTTTACTGCAGAAATAGCTTAACGTAAGAACGAACCTTGCTGATAAACCAAGCACATTTATACATATCTAGGCCCAATTTGGACATAAAGGAAGGGACACTGGGATACACAGCGTGTATGAGAGGTTCTGGGGTGTTACCTCCCCCCAGACAAAGTAGAAATCCTTTTAGTGTGAGATGCAGCATCCCACAGGGAAATTGAGCTTTCCAAGCTGTATCCTAAGCTCTCAACTCTTCAGGGACAACACAGCTTCTATCTGGACTAAGAATAAAAGAGGGATACCTGCATTTAGGCAGTTTCAACTGAAGGCCATGTCAGGTACTACAGGTAGGCTCCATGGAAACGTACTTTTTACTCACAGGTAGTATGACTGAGTCCAGCTTTCACATTCCTTCAGAATTCCTTATTAATGGGAATGGTTTTGATCTCCCTGTGGAAACTCTTCAATATCAGTGGTGATGTTGGACCTTCTTTTCTGGAAGCAGGGGGTGAAAACCTCACCTGTTTTGGGTCCTGATGTCCAAAAGATGGAGTTTCATCACAGAGGCAGTTCAAGAAGGCTGCTTCATGATTCTCCTTCTTGCCCACACTCCCACATCACTCTGCATGCTTTCTCCACGTGGATTAGCTGCCCCAATTCCAGTGTAGAGTCCACTACAGCTCTACCTGCATTACCAAGGCAGTTTGGGGCTTTATTTTGCACTTCAATCTTGTGCATAGACATGAACACTCCTTCCACAATGTGGCTGTGGCTGAAGGATGGTTGGAATTTGATGTTCTCTTCAGAGACCGCACCAGCTCCCAGAGAAGCTCTCCTGGCTTAGCTTCCTTAAAGAAGCTTAATTCCCACACATCCAAACCATGCTGTGACCCAAACCAAGCTTTAAAAAGCAGGAGTGACTGGGGCACTCCCTTCAAATCCAAGATACTACCCCAGACCAGACAGGGACAGTTTCCAGTGCTGCTTTCATCAAGGCTGTTTTATCTCTCTGCTTTGCAGCGCTGTGATTCCTTTGACAACCTCCCATGGATTGAGAGAGCCCAGAGGGAAGATAAATTCCTCCATGAAATCATAAGCAGACTTCCTGAAGCGCTAAGGCCCACAGGAGCTGACAGGCAGGTGACACACAGAGTTAAAGATAGCGTGAGACACGTTTCTGGGAGGATCTGGACAAGGGAAATGACTGTGGCTTTAAGGCAGAATTCTTGGTGTGAACCAAGATCAAGCAGAACACTGAGTACCCACATTTACCTTAAGATTCTCCTATTCCAAATGTTCTAGGAAGGGAGAAAATCCCTGTTGTTATAATGGGTGAAAGAGTTGCAAGTCACTGAGTGAAGGGTCCAGGAAGTACCAAAGCACCCAGTGTTTTTATGACAACATTTATTTTAGTATAGAAGGCACTTACAATACAGAAAGAAAACAAAACATGAACTAGGATAGGCACCAAAAGTGAAGTTAGAATTCAAATGACAAAGAAACAGTTTACCAGACAAAAGGAGCACCCTTCCCTGTTAACAACAGAGCACACAGAAATGAAGCTATTGATGACTAACTCTTTAAACAGATAGGACTTTAATAGAAAAAGATAAAGACTGTTCTACTGAAATTAAAAAGGAATCCCTCCACACCTGCACAAGGGACTGGGAGGTGGTGGTGGTGGCAGTGGTCACAAACATGGGGCTTTTCAGCTCTGGCACTGCAGGAGGTCCTGGTACATCTCGATGAGGTGAGCGGCCTCTCTCTGCCCAGAAAGCACAGCACCGTGGGTAGTGGAATAGTACTTCCTGTGAGTGGCCTCCCCTGAAAACATCACCTGCATTGGCTGCAGAGGGGAAGAGAAGCAGAAAGCTCAGCAGTGCCCATGGGAAAGCTAAAAGGAGACAAAACTTTGTCTCCTCCCACGTCCCCATGAGCTGACGGCGGTGTTTTAGAGCGCTGGCTCCTGACATCTCAACGTGGTGCACTAAGAGCACAGCGCACCTCTACCTGTGTCATAGAACACAGAACACTTTGGGTTGGAAGAGAGCTTAAAGCTCCTCCAGTTCCAACCCCTGCCACGGGCAGGGACACCTTCCACTAGAGCAGCTTGCTCCAAGCCCCTGTGTCCAACCTGGCCTTGAACACTGCCAGGGATGGGGCAGCCACAGCTTCTCTGGGCACCCTGTGCCAGCGCCTCAGCACCCTCACAGGGAAGAGCTTCTGCCTAAGAGCTCATCTCAGTCTCCCCTCTGGCAGGTTCAAGCCATTCCCCTTGGCCTGGCCCTACAGGCTAATGGTTATTAAATGCAGAGATCACAAAGATTCCAAAGCCACATGGATGAGCAGCTCTTGATAACTTCAGAGATACAGGGATCCCTGAGATGTTGGCATTCCAAACAATTGAAGAGGTAAAATCCTACACACATCATTTGTCCAGATATTACAAAACCTGGAAAACACATTATTGGAGGCCTAACCACAGATTGTCTCTTTTGCCCTCCCTCCCTGAGAACCCACCACCCAACACCGTGTTACCCTTATTGCCACAGAGCTGATTTGGGCCATACTTACAGTAGTTTTGGAGCTTTCAGCATAAGGCAGTGGTTTAGCAAGTTTCTCTACATCAGCCCCACTAGACCCAACTTGGGTGTAAGAGTAGGATCCCCGGAAGTAGGGATTGCTGCCCCAGGAGGACCGCAGGATCCGGCGAGGTTTCGGAATGTTTGGATTTCCTGGGTGGAAAGCAGAAGACAAGAAATAAGACCATGTCCAGCAGAAAACACAGCAATGCCTCTGCAAGGTGGGGGTGGCATGATTTCAGCCTGGTTTATTGAGAATACAACCTAGCAGAGCCCGCAGGCTACAGGGAAAAGGCTCTAAACCACAACTCTTTCCTATTACTGAGGATCTATACAACAGAAACAGCATCCCTTTAACCTTAGCTGCTGTCTTCCACTGTGGGGAAGATCATTAGCCTGGTGTGAAGTGTGCCTCCAAAGAGGAACAGAGATAAGGGGTGTTAGAAGGCAAATCCTCATTATGCAGGGGGACAGGAAAATGTGTCAGGAAGTTCTCAGAACCTGTATTATTCACTCCAATTGCTACCCACTAGCCCCCCAAACGAACCTAAAATCCAACAAACCCATTCTGTGCAATGCCCATGGCACAGAAATAAGGCTTTTGAGGCTAGAAGGGGGATTTCAAGATTGCTGTAGGATTTCCACTGCTAAGAGGATGGAGGACCTAGAGGTGAGCAGCACTGGAGTGCACCAGTGGTAGGGCTGCTGTCCCCATCCTAAAGAGTACAGGGGCAACCTCACATATCCAGGCAAGGTTCAGCTACTTGGGTCGAGCCTAAGTCTTCTTCACTGACAGGGTTGTCAAGCATTGGAACAGGCTGCCCAGGGCAGTGGTGGAGTCACCGTCCGTGGAGCTCCTTAGAAGACATGAAGATGAGGTACTTAGAAGACGTGAAGATGTGGTGCTCTGGGACATGGTTTAGTGGTGGCCTTGGCAGTGTTGGGGTAATGGTTGGACTCGACGATCTTCAAGGCCTTTTCCAACCTAAATGACTGTGATTCTAAGTCTGTAAGAGACTGTCAGCACAAGAAACAAGAGTACTGAGAAGTGTCTGCATCTTGTACAGCCCATGTGCCAGCTTCAGGGCCTGACTGTAACCCTTCAGCACTCTATGAAGATGATCCAAATTCCCTCACAGCTTGGAGAGGGAGACACCCAACTGTAAAGACTCGTCAGGCACTACATCACTTACTTCTACTCCACAATTATTTAGTCATGCCTTCAATTCCTTCAAACCAGGAGCAGGTTACTCCTCTGGGTCAGCTATTGCTTTCAGGAACATCCT
Organism: Pezoporus wallicus; assembly: GCF_028554395.1. Classification (NCBI taxonomy): domain Eukaryota; kingdom Metazoa; phylum Chordata; class Aves; order Psittaciformes; family Psittacidae; genus Pezoporus; species Pezoporus wallicus. The sequence continues at coordinate 301,793 of NW_026637098.1, read as the reverse complement.
GTCTCAACCACAACTATGAAGTCCAAGGCTGAAGCAGAGCAAAGGCACCTGGATGACTCAAACAACACTGTGAACACTGTGTAACCACTAACCCCAGCTCAAAACAGCAGTGGCACAGAGCAGCAAATAAATACACCCTGCAAACAAAACACATCCTACAACTGAATGCTGTTTCAGGAATAACAACTTAGCATAACAAAGGCTCTAAATACGCTCCTGCAAGGATCTTCAAAGCCTAGGGTGGAAGTGAAAAGCCCAAGGGAGTGTGAGAACAAGGAGCTCTCAGATATGGCAAGGAAGTAAGTTATCACGTTTTAGTTTGAAGGGCTGTGGGAAAGCCCAGGAGAACACACCATGAAAGCTGTCAGATAACACAGCACCAACCAGGGATGGAGCAGTCATCCATCACATCGCATCGCATGACACAAAACCAACCGCACAATGATGTCTTTGCACATAAAAGAAGTCTCTGCAGTGGGCTGGTGGGGCCTCTTCCGTGGCTGGTGCCTGTTCTCATGTTCCTGTGTCAAGGAACCCTGAAGATTTTCAATACAGGAGACAACAAGATGTTGATAAAAAGGGGATTAACATTAGGAACTCACGGTGTTACAAGCAATGAGATGAGGGCTTGTCAGCCTGTAAGGCCACAGATCTGCTAAAAGACTGGTATTTGTTAACAAAAGGGGTTTGTGGAGTCATTACCCAATCAACAGTTGTATAAATCCAGCTATCCTTCATATCTATCTACAATAAAATCAGCTCACAGATCTAAATTAGACACCCGAATCCAGCTGCCTACCTGAGAGCAGGGTATCTAAGATCCCATCCAGGCAAAGAGAGATCTGTGGTACTACACACACATTAGAGTCTCCAGCCACTAGAGACATTAGGGTACCCCAGGCATCCCATGGGGCTGGTAGATGTGATGCAGGACCTAATAGAGAGCCATTCCCCTCCAGAGAAATAGCTGGGGTATGGGGAGGACAACTACTGCCTCCTAACACTTGAGCTCAGCCAACAAAGAGAGCAGAGCAAGGCTTGTAATTGTGCACAGCCAGCCCATTTGATCAGATTTAGAAGACACCACTTTTCAGTTGTGAAAAGCAGCTGTTGTCAATGGTCCTTAGGGTAGAACAATCCTCAGAGCTTTCCACAGCAAAGCCAGATCCACAGCACTGACCTGTGAGTGAAATGTAAGTCACCTCTCAGCGGGAGTCTAAAGAATGGATTTCACATAGGATTTAACATCTTCTGAGGCCAGAGCAAAGGCCTCCATGAGCAATGGACTAGAAGAACAGAGCTGCAGATGGGAACCCACCTGGTAATGAATTAATTCTTTAATAGAAGAAGAAGAAATAAGAACCTGGGGGACTTTAGATGCAGAACACTGAAGCTACAAAAGGCAAAGTGAACACTAAAAGGTTCATACTACCTGCTTTCATTACTGAATATGAGGCTCTCTTTAGACTTCATAGAAAAAGCTGCTTCAGAAGATGTCACAGAGCACCAAGCGAGGTGTGGAAGATCCAAACTGCCTTATGGAAGAGTCTTTCCAGTCAGCTTAGAACCCTAGGTTCTAAGGACTGGTTTCCCAACAGAACCTACATGAAGTTGGGTACTGGGAAATGCTTCAAAAGCTGGGTTTGAAGACAGAAGATTGCTTTGTGTCCCCCCACAGGAATCCCCTGGCTGGATTAACCCACTCTCCCACTCCCAATGAAACAGATGAGTGGAGAAGACATTAGGTGCATGGAAAGCTTCTGTTCTTTCAGCCTGCCTGGCACTTGGCCCAGGTTAGCCACGTATTGCTTCTTCTGTGAGCCTGCTAGGGAAAACAGGAGCAAGGGCAACAGGATAAACCCAAGCACCTTAGCAAGGCCATCCTGGAAGATCTATGGAAAGGTTTTCTATAAACTAGCAAGTTTGGGGGGCAGAAAGTGGAACGTGTTGTGTAATGGCTGCTCCAAGAACAGGTTTTTTTCTCGCAGTTTCGGGGCCACGTCTCCGCTTATGTACAAAATGATTTCTGCAGGGCAAGGCCTTGGGAAGTTCAGCGTAGAATTCCCTGGGGTTAGATAACCAGGATTAGCAGAGGGCTGAGGCAGAGCCCATAGTGTTGCTGAGTCTGATGGACAGTGATCAGGTGCAGCATCAGCTGGAACAGCAACTGCAGCACATACCCATGACCCAGTGCCAACAGATTTCCATCCTCAGAGGAAGAGAGGAACATCCAACACATGCAAACAATAACAATAATGAAGGAGCCCAAAAAGGAAGAAGGAGATTATGTTCCATCTGCCACAGAAAGACCCAAAGAGCCAAATTCCCACTAATGAATCAAGATGGCTTAAAAAAACAAAGGTCTTGAGCAAGAAGAGCTGCACAAACCAAGTTGTTTATACGTTCTGAGAGACGTCAGCACTGGAACAACTTGGCCTTGAAGAGAGGAGCCTCCTGTTCTGCTTGTGTGAAGCAGCTGGGCTGCTGAGGTCAGGAGGAAAGAGCTATGTACGGACAGTGCAACGTGACGTAGGGACACCAAACACCACTGAAAACAAACAAGCTGCCCCAATCCAGTATTCACTGTTTCATTCTACTTGTCTGTGAGCTGCAGGACAGCCACAGGTTCATCATCCAACACTGAATAAGCGGAAACACGATTCAGTTTTGGTCCCTGCACTGAGGCTTCTGAACCTAGTGCCTATCCTATGGATTTTGAAGGGAGTAATAAAACCTTTGTTGGCAGTAGCCAACCACGTAGGTGGTCCTTAGCTTCCAAAGCCCCTTCTCTAGATCTTCACGTTGCATTCAGCAAATGGTCTGTAAGGACAGGGGAAAGATACACTTGTGAAGGCAAACTTCTTCAGTGGACAAGAAGTAAGGCTGGAAACCCACTGAGTGTCGAGATTTGTTTAGCACGAGGCAGCAGGCAGATATAAATAGCTTAATCACAGGACTCGTCTCTAGAATAGCTTCAAATACATCTAGTCTAGGATGATGCTGCTCTTATAATTGCTTATAACTATGTGCAAGTTCAAAGTCCTTATTTCCAGGCTGAGTCAACCACTGTTTCTTTCAGCATTGCTACCTGACAGTTGTGCTTGTACAGTGCCTTCCATAAGGGGATCTCAAAGACTCCATAGATACAAAAACCCCTTTCCATGGGAAGATGTGCAACTCTAGGGCAGTGACTGGAGGCAAACTAAGGCCCAGCATTACAACTTTTAGTGATTTCATCTTAGATTTTCTCAGTGCAAGACACCTAAGATCTGCCTTGCTCCAACTGCTGCCCTTAATGTGATGCATGCCCAGTGAATGTGAAACCTGTAAAGTCCAGAAGGTTTAAATGAGGTAACCAGAATGTGGGAACTCTTAAGATCAATGGATTCTTTGAGAATTAGGCCAGAGAGATTTCCATATAGCCTCGGGTTCAACGGAAGTCGGGGATGTGATTCAACCACCACATCTCAGCTGATCTAAGTTAGTTCAACTCCACTGGCTCTGAAAGTGCTGCTTTCCACCCCTGAGATCAGCCCTCAGGAGTACTGAGCCTGACAGCTCCAGCTGCTGAAGAGTTACTTGTGATTAAATAGAGCAGAGGATGTGGAATCCTCAAGCACTTCTGCCCCCCACTTCCTGAGCTGGTTATCAGCCCCTCTATAAATAGCTTTCAGGCACACCCAAGCAGGAGGGATGCTGGAAGCAACAAACACAGCCCATTCAAAGGGATACAGAATGCCAAAGAACTAAAAATGACTTGCATGCATTTCCTTCCTAGCGGCTATTCAACACCCCGGCCCCATCTCCCTCCCCTCTCCACTCACCACAGGAACCAGAGCATGGCTGACCTGTGAATTTACGTAGCATTTCGGTGCAGGTTTCTGCCACAGTTTCATCATCACATTTCTCCATGATGAGTGCCTCCTCTCCACAGATCCAGCCACTCAGGACATGGCCATACCTCTCCGGTGGGTAGAGTACATCGAAGCTGCAGATCTTCTTGTACCACAGCTCCTCAGGGTAAGTCAAGCTCTCACTCTCTGCCTCATCTTCCCAGACAAACTGGATGCTGTTGCATTCAGAGCTCCAGAAAGGCTCTTCAAACTCCAGGAATATCTTGTCAGTCGTATTGATTCCCAGTTTCTCAATGGCCATCACCTTCTCCTCTGGCAAGCGGGGATGGAACAGGCTTTCATGGCGCTTCTTCAAGACTCCCAGGGACACGGTCACAATGACGTGGTCAGCTGGGATGAACTCACAGTCCTCGCACTCTACGAAGACATTGGAGCCCTTGTCCTCCTCGGGGAGGTCACTGTTGTGGTCAGCCACCCTCTCGATCTCCTTGCTGACCGACTGGTTCCAGTGGATGCACTTGACCGGCTTGCGGAGCTGAATGACAGACTCGGGGATGGAGCGGGCCAGGAGCTCCACGATTTTAATGAAACCACAAGGAATGATGTGATGAGCTCCAGGGATTTCGGTCCATTCCCCAAATTCACTGAGTGACACTTCATCCATGCTGTGGGAGCTGCTCTCGCAACTCTCTACCTGAGGGAAAAGCAACACAAAAGCAACGTTGCCACAGAGCAACTCATTTTGCCTCAGCACAGCATCACAAGGAACACAGAGCTGCTGCTGGGAGTCCTGAATCCCACTCTTACTCCACATTATGAAGAGAAGAGATTCAGAGCAGCCCTGCGGAGAAGGACTTCGGGGTGCTGGTTGATGAGAAAATGAAAAGGAGCCAGCAGTGTGAGCTTTCAGCCCAGAAAGCAACTGTATCCTGGGCTGCATCAAAAGGAGCGTGACCAGCAGGTTGAAGGAGGTGATCCTCCCCCTCTACTCAGCTTTCATGAGACCTCACTTGGAGCATTGTGTGCAGTTCTGGGGTCCTCAACATAAAGAGGACATGGAACTGTTGGAACAAGTCCAGAGGAAGCCACGAGGATGATCAGGGGCTGGAGCAGCTCCTATATGAAGACAGGCTGAGAAAGTTGGGGCTGTTCAGCCTGGAGAAGAGAAGGCTGCATGGAGACCTCAGAGCAGCCTCCCAGTACCTGAAGGGGGGCCATAGGGATGCTGGGGAGGGACTGTAGTGATAGGACAAGGGGGAACGGGTTAAAACTTAAACGGGGGAAGTTTAGATTGGATATAAGGAAGAAATTCTTTCCTGTTAGGGTGGTGAGGCACTGGAATGGGTTGCCCAGGGAGGCTGTGAATGCTCCATCTCTGGCAGTGTTCAAGGCCAGGTTGGATGGAGTCTTGGGTGATATGGTTTAGTGTGAGGTGTCCCTCCCCATAGCAGGGGGTTGGAACTGGATGATCTTAAGGTCCTTTCTAACCCTAACTATTCTATGATTCTATGATTATTTTTGCTACTAAAGGAGTGTTTGGCCATAGGACCTTACACAATCAATCCTCAGCCTTCTTTCCAACCAGAGAAAGCATTTTGTCATGGTAAGAAGCTGCATCAGCTTCAGTTGCACTGGCCAAGGTTGCATCATCCAGAGTTCAGAGATGACATCTTTGCTTCTGCATGATTTGTGGTTAAAGCTCTGACTGGTTTCTATCATCTAAACCCCCCTTCACTGGCTGGAGACTGGCCTCTTGGTGCTCCTACAACACAGGCTGGAGCTGTGTTAATCAGATGCTTTTTCCAATGTTAATAAATGTTCCCATGAGGAGCCATGGAAAACTTTTGGCAGCTATTCCTGCTGTCTGCAGCTTTCAGCAAGCTGTCATATAGCAATCAGCAAGCAAACAATCTGCCAGAGGCGAGAGGACTCAACAGAGAAGGAACTGAAGGAGACAGAAAAGGGAAATGCCAAGATACGAGAGACCTGTGTTTGATTCACTTGATGCGATTACCAAAGCTTTAGATTCAGGACTTGTTGGTCAATGTTTGTAGGAGTATCAGGCATAGCTGCAGCTTCCAACAATCACTGGAACAAAGGCAGGATGTTTGGCCTGTCCTGTGATAAGTTTCTAATGATAATACTGATGCATGGGACACAGTGATCTTAAAATCTTCAAATCACTGGAGTCACGATGATTTGCACGCTCCAATTCTTTAAGCATTTTAGTCTTAAATTACATTACATTACAATTCCTTGCCTTCCCCTTTGGCCAGTTTTCCAGGCCTTTCCACACTTTAATGACCCCATTTTGGAAGCCTGGCAAGCTTAGACCCCTCTCCCTGTGGGGCGTCTTGGTGCAGGGCAGGAATCTCTGTGCTGGGCTAAGCAAACAAGTCAGAGCTGTTCTAGGAGTTCACAGGCTGTGACTGTACTGACAAACAGGGGCTGCCCCTTCCTGGTTGTTGCCCCCTGACTCCAGGCACAGCTCTTGGGCCACATCCCTTCTTGAAGACCTATTCTCTGAATCTGCTGTGGTTGCACCCCATCTGATGGCTGAGCAAGCACTCACAGCACTCGCCCAAGATCATTTTGGCTGGTCCACAGCACAAACCCTGCACCTTGGGTCTTGCAACAGGCCATTCATCCCGCCTGGATGCTCCAACAGGACACTCCACATGCTGAACACAACAAACAGTGGTCGCTATTTGATTCAACCACAAAGGACAAAAGCCAGGAAGAAAATCAGGGAACTACCAAGACCATACTTTGCCTGAGACACCAGTTAATCCTCATGCTCTCAGCAGCTCCAATCTGATAGTCTTAAGCACCAGAAGCTTTGTTGTTCTCAGGTATTTACACATGAGAAGGGATTTACCAGGCCTGCAGAAAAGTCTCTGGCTGTGGCAACCTGTAGCAACCACAGAAGAAACCACCAGGAAAACCAGAGCTATACCAGACTAACATCATCTACATAGGTGATGCTGATGGTGTGGATAACACTATCGCTAGTCTATGTGGCAGCTGTGGAGACTCCCAAGCTCTTGGGTTAGACACTGAGATACCAGAACAGCACTCAGGATGCCTGAGTTCGTATCTCAGCTTTATCACAACCCCCTGTGAGGATCTTTAGATCTTTCTCTTTATTTCAGCTTCCTACCTGTATGTAGTGAATATCATACACTTCCTCACATCACAGCATGCTCCTTCCCTCCCCTGCCTCATTTCATAAACCTTTAAGTCATTATAATTGAAATAGGAATGACTGTTACACTTTACTTGTGGAGTGCTTGATGGAGCATTAAGTCCTCATCCCACAGAGATCTTATTTAGGCCAAAGCATCAAGGAGATAAAAAGAACTAGGGAAGCTGTGAGGAAAAATGATTACGACATGGGTTGATACAATCAACCTTTGATTTTATTGCTTTACCTTCAAACTGCTTTCTAGGGATTCCTTCAGCAAATTACCAGTATCAAAGTTATATTTCTTCTGGCCTCTGAGATATGGACAGATGTGGAAGGGAATGAAAAACACTCAGGAAGGATTACGGTGTCCCTGGTGTAAGGCACAAGACATTACTAAAAGAACCTGACAGTCAAGTTAGCTTCAGGTAGTAAGAAAACATTAAATCACAGCAGAAAATTTAACAGGACCTAGGAAAGCCCCTTCTAGGTAGAAAGCTGGAAGTTTAAGGTAAGAAGATAAAAGAATAAAGGTATTATTTCTTGCAGGACACTCTGCATATGCCTCATGAGGAAAAGCTGTCCCATCTAAACACAACCTGCCCCAGCTGCAAGAGACGAAAGTGATTCCCCAGTGATGGGCAAGGCTTAGCAAGGTGTCTGAGGTTCTAGAACTGTCTGTTCTTAGTTAAAACAAAATGTGCACTCACACATACCTTAAGGTACTGCTGGATCATGGCTAGTTTCAGCCTCTTGATGGCCTCTGTGTCATCCGGGTCGGCCTTGACGCGCTTGCGCACTACATCCCGTGTGAAGACACCCACACTGTTCTGGCTCTCAGCGTTGACTGGTTTACCTCGTTGGAAGAACTCCTGAGTCAGGTTATAGACCTGCCAGAGACAGGGCAGAGAAATGGACAACGTGATTCACAGCAGAACCCAAGCAGGATGCTTTTTCCTCCATCCAAACCCAGCACATTCGTCACCTCCTCTTACCAACTCTAATAGCGCACTCTTGCCCCAACACCATGTCAAGTTGCACCCACAGCTATGGTGATAAGAAGGCAGGAAGCAACATTTCCCTGCAGGCAAAGAGAACCACCCTTACTTACCTGCAATAGCCCAGTTACTATTGTTAAGTTGCTATTAACTTACTATGAGTTATTTTTTAACTCAAGCATGTCCATCCTATCACTTGCAGAACACCAAGACCTTCATTCCATTCCCAGTAGCTAAACCATGTTGTTCAACCAAATGTTTAGATGCTGCAGCTGCATTTGCAAGGCAAGTTAAGTTCAGACTGCAGAGCACCTCTGCAGAACAGCTTTGGGTTTGCTCTGTGTGATTCTGGGCTCTGCTGAACAGTATCACAGCCACCAGTCTCCATCCAAAGCCTACTGGGAGTTGAACTCAAGCAGTAGGAGCCATGTGCTTCCTCGCATCTGGCAACCAGCACCAGCTCTTCTCACAGCTCAAAGTCTCAGATGCAATCCCAGCCCATACATTTGACTGCTCTAACCTGGAACCAGCCCTTCCACCCTCTCCATTATTTAGGAATAATGCCCAGGAACCCACCAGGAATTCAGTTTTATAGCTGCTTTTCTCTTGTCCACTGAAAATTAGGAAGCAACCCACACAGGCTTAGCAAAGGAATGATGTATGCACACAGGTTTTACTTGTTGAGTAAAAGACAGGGACAGGCATACATTCATGGAAAACCATGATGTATCCCACCACTCTGAGAAGGGCCCACAAGGAAAATCCCCTTCTAAGAAATCAATGCTCTTTGGAGATCTTCCTGACGTATTTTTAACCCCAGTTTTCCACCCTAAAAGCTACTCAAAAGCAAGAAAACCACCATCCACCTTGACCATCTGCTTGTGGCTGTCTGAAGCAATCACTGTTTCTGCCTGTGATATCACCAGAAGAGCCCGAGATGGAACCACGGCCTTTCATTTCCATGGAAAAACTCTGAGGAATCTTTTAACACAGGAAAGCTCTTAAAAGATGCCTCTCAGAAGTACAACTCATGCCATTAGTGACCAGAATGAGTCAACTTCCCATTTATATCATGGCACTTGGGTGCACGGTACTCTGTACAAAGAGAGAGGCAATATCCCTGCTTGGTGAGTTTTTCCTATCAAAGATGGTTTGATTACAGCTTATGATCCTTTTTGTGGAGACAGATTAGTTGGGCATACTGAGTTCAACTCAAAAGTAAATGCCTGGTAGGAAGCTGTGGGAGCCTCTCCTACAAATGCTCCCAGGGCTTCCCATTCTCTGCTGATACAGATAATCCACCATGGGTTAGTTTCTTCCTGTTCTGATGCTCCCCAGAAGCTTGATTTTCTCTTGGGTTTTAGCAATAACGTGAATTTGAGGAGGCAAAAGAGAGGGATGATGAGGAAAGGAGGTGCTGAGGAAAAATGCATGGCAGTGGTAGGAGTAAGAGGAAACAGGTCTGTAAGGGAAGGAGGAAGGTGAGTAGAAAGGGACAAGTAAGGCATGAAGAGGAAACTGAAGAAGAAAATAAGTGAAACAATGAAAATAAAAGGGGAAAACTACAAAACCAAGTAAATAATCACAAGGAAAATGAACAGAAGTGGTGAACAGAATTGCACACACTGACTGAGACACAGCCTTTCCAAGGAGATTTCCAGACAAGAAAGGTGGAGACCAATGCCCTACATGAAAGGAAGGAAAGGATATAGAACCTTCTCTGTTCCCCAGTGCCAAGGGCTCTTTGGCAATTTTAATATCTCACAGTTCTCAGGCCCACCAATTTATGAGGCTCAAACCACTTGCTGCAGGCACAAGGCGCACAGACCCTTGCGTCAGCACAATGCAGTTCAGCTTCCATAAGCTGATTGCATGCTATAAGCAGATAACAAATTCACAAGACAAGCAAAGCTGTGTTAAAATCCAGCTCCCATTTGGCAAAAGGTTGAGTGAGCCTTTTGGTTTTATTAACCACTGTATTCCTCATTGCCCAACAGAGAAAAGAGCAGAAATGCAGAGTTATCCATGCTGTAAACATCAGGTAAAGCCTTTCCTCTGTATGTCATCCCATTGATCAGCCAGCAGGTAAGTATAATCACCATTAGGATTTAGTATTTTCTCTCGGAATCCCTATCACTTCATTACTTTTTCTCTTCTTGGGGGTGCTGAACCATCTGATGAGGAACAGAAGGCAAAGCTGTTGTAGGCAAGAAGCAGAAGGAGAAACAACAGCAAGTCCTACATTAAGAGATACATTGGCATACTGAAAGAATCAAAAAGACACTCCATATGTATTAATATGCATATGCAGCAAACACATCCTATGTAAGAAACTGTGGGAAAGGTTCACTGGAAGCCTTGATTTAAGGTAGGTTTCCAATGAAGCAGGAGCAGAATTGCACTGTCTGGAGCTGGGGTTACCTAGACTTTCCTTCCCTAGGTGGGAAACTGCTCACGTAACAGAAGCCTTCATCACGCCTATGGACCACCTCTGAAGTCATTGGAAACAGCATTTGTGAGGTCTGAAAACACCTTCTCCTTCCATCATCTCATCATGATGTGATGACAGAAGGGATCCCAAGAGTGTTCAAGTGGGCTTTATCTCAACGATCCTGCTGAAAGTAGCATTGAGAATGACCTGAAAGATGGCGCTGATCTTCCAGTTAACCCTGCAAATACCCATGCATCCAAACTGAGAGTGCTGTGCCCGTCAGCAAGGAGACCTACACCACAGAATCACAAAATCATAGAACAGTTAGGGTTGGAAAGGACCTGAACATCATCCAGTTCCAACCCCCCTGCCATGGGCAGGGACACCTCACACTAAACCATGGCACCCAAGGCCTCATCCAACCTGGTCTTCAACACTGCCAGGGATGGAGCATTCACAACTTCCCTGGGCAACCCATTCCAGTGCCATGTACAGCCCTGACTCATCTCCCTTTCCTAGTATCACAGACCTGACACAAGAAGGAAGGAAGGAAAAAAAGGACAGACTCCATCACCTCCCAACTGCCACCACTGGCAAACACATCCAAGCACAATGATCTGACTGCTTCTCACCCTAAAGCTCCTCTGGGTTTGGGCAAAACAACTGCCCTTAGAAGCCCCTCTGAAAGAACTACCCGCAGAAGCAAAAGACACAGAACATCTCAAATGACTATTCATTCCAAGCAGACTTCCTTCCCTAATTCTGAGGGTTCACATACAGTCCTTTTGGGAAATAGGACTGAAGGTCAGGAATTCAAAGGAGTTAATCCCATCCTTCATCTTCTTTCTGACCAACTCTGGGGCATCCCACAACCAGGCTGTCTGCAGAGAACATAGGTTCCACCCGCATTATCCTCTCTGCTACCTACAGGCTTTCACCTACAACGTCTTTACTACATACGTGCTCCTCCACCATGGGACGAGGCAGGCTCTTAGGAAAAGCAAATCTAAATAAAGCAGTTTCTCAGCACCGAAGGAGGTCAGGAAAGCACATCCCAATCCACACTCCTTCCTGTCAGCGCCGCTGACGAGCCACAGCATTGTCTTTTTCACACTTGGCTTAAAAACTGCAGTGACTTAATCCCTGGTCAGTACAAAAGCCCTGTTGGAAATAGGTCCATGCTGTTACCAGGCCAGACATCTGTCAGTGCAATAGAGGGACAGGGAAGGAACAGTGACACTCGGTGGCCCTTTGGTCCTGCTTTCGATGATAACACAAGGCGCTGGAGCTTAATTGGGGATGGCACAAAGCCCAGCACAGGGTGGGGGTGAGAAGGGTGGAAAACTTTGTCATGCTTTGGCTGCATCCCTGCCCCCAGAAGCTGTGCAAGTACACAGGAGTAAGCTGATTGTTCAAGGGAGGGTTCCTGTGAAGCAGGTCTTTAGGGACCAGATCCTTACTGGAAAGCCCAAGTAAAAATAGGCAGGTTTTGGTTATCAGGCTGGCTGATGGACTGTGACATTCCTGGGTAGGCAAAGAAGGAGGATTTTTCACTGCATTTAACTTATCCAGCTCACCACTTCCCTCCCACACTTCACTAATACCTGGGCTTTAAATACCTCTTTGGGGGGAGACATGAGGACTTAGCAGGGACAGAAGAGCAACCCTGAGATGGATCATCCCTATTCACATTTTCCCAGTAGTTATCTGCACACACAGACACTGATGTCTGTGCAGATGCTACCCTCAAAGATAACATTTCCATCACTTTGAGGGGTTGTGCAGATGTGGCGTAAGCAGGCTCATCCAGTTCCACTAGAGCAGGTTGCTCCAAGCCCCATCCAACCTGGCTTTGAACACTGCCAGGGATGGGGCAGCCACAGCTTCTCTGGGCACTCCCCCAGTTATCTGAGCAGGAGTGACGAGGAGCATGGGAATATTATGAATACATGGCATGGACATCACTGTAGAACCTTCCAGTGGTGGTGCCCCCTTCCTTTGAGAGACTAACTAAACGAACCGATGGGGACCCTGATCAGTGCCAGCCCCACACAGCACACAGCCTAAGGATCATCTTAAAACAGCAGTGGATGGAGAGCTGTCCTGCCAACAGAAGGCTCGATGCTGTTTCTCATACTGCATCACTTGCCAACGTGTGGTTGGAAACCCAGGTAGCAGTTCTGCAGGACTGGAGACCTTCTTTACAGGCACTGCTCACTTTGCTGGTGCTCTCATATGGAGGAGGAATAGTCACCTCATACACAAGCTCTTGATAGATCTTGACTGACTTCAGTGCCGTGCAACAGCCTCTTGTAGAGCACTTCCCGCTACAGAAAAGCAGAGCTGAACACTTACACTGCTCAGCTTCCATGTAACCAAATAAAGGCTCCTGTGAGGCATCCCTACAGCTATTAACATTCAGGCTACGGCAAACAAAGAGAAGCCAAACTTGAAGTAGAAGAAGCAGCCAAAAAAGATTGGACACGTGCCTGGAAAAAGCACAAGGACTCCAAATGAACTAGTGAGGCAAAGAGATGGAGGTACCGGGGAGCTCTGCCCTTCACACCAGGAAAACTCAGCACACATCGAGACCTCTCCTGGCTCCCGCATCAGCAACTTCACATACCCAAGTGAAACACTCAAGGGAGACCCTCTGCACTTGGCACTCACTGAAGGTGGTGTCCAGGTGACAAAATAACTGGGGCTAGAAACAGACTGAAGACTAAATTCCTACTGTTACTGCCCAGCACCCATTTCATCACCAGTTAAAGAAAGAGCATTTGCCAGCTAGGGTGAAACATGAAATGATGGAATAGACTCAAATGAAAATGCAAGAAGAAATGCTGGGGAAGTGGGAGACAACAAAACACAAACCAAAAATGCACCAGGCAGACTCAGCCTGTGTAAAAAGAAACATTCCCTGCACTTTATGCCAGAGGAAAATGGCCCCAAAGCCACATGTGCCTGCAGCACATGCTCCTGACTAGTACCCATGGGTACTTGTGAACTGGAGATGTTCAGGAGATCATGTAGCTCACCTTAATCCCCACTTTTCTTATGCAGCACAGGGAAGAAACTACCACCATCTGTTTCAATCAATAAAGACAGTCCAATCTGACACCCCAAAGAGGCTGGGACAAGAAGCTCAATTGCTCTTGCAACCAGCACACTTGGAAGGAAGACAGTGAATGCACCTCCTAACAGCTACAGTTAGGAACTGGCTGATGTCCTCTTCTTGGCTTAAGCTGTCCCTTACATATTTTTTATGACAGACAGTAGCTGCAGACATCTTTACAACCCACAAATGTGAAAGCCTTTTCTATCTCCTAGTGATAGAGACACCCAATGATAAGCTAACAGTGTGCTGCGTAAAGAAGATTAACTTTCAATGTGGTGTTCTCTCCTGTCGCTGGCTGCCCCCCTTTTCTCTTGCTTTAAAAGAAAGGGCAGATTTACCAAATTCATAATTTCTCAAAAACTGGGCACCTTGTTATAGCCTTTATCACATCAGTTGCATCTCAAAGCTACTTAGCGCTCATCTTTGTGTCCCCGTTTCAGGCTACTTGCCTCTACACCTTCCCTTTGCTGGAGATTTTCCTACCCTCTTTGAGGCAGGATGCTCACCAAGCAGCACATGCGGCTTGGTGGTGTTCCACTTACATAAATAATGCTGCCCACTGCAGTATTTTCCTTACTCCTTCTCTCCTCTTTACTCTCAGTTGCTGTTCATCTTGCTCCCTGTAGCCTGGAGAAGAGAAGGCTGCATGGAGACCTCAGAGCAGCCTTCCAGTACCTGAAGGGGGGCTATAGGGATGCTGGGGAGGGACTCTTCATTAGGGACTGGAGTGACAGGACAAGGGGTAATGGGTTAAAACTGAAACAGGGGAAGTTTAGATTGGATATAAGGAAGAAGTTCTTTCCTGTTAGGGTGGTGAGGCACTGGAATGGGTTGCCCAGGGAGGCTGTGAATGCTCCATCCCTGCTGGTGTTCAAGGCCAGGTTGGACAGAGCCTTGAGTGCCATGGTTTAGTGTGAGGTGTCCCTGCCCATGGCAGGAGGGTTGGAACTGGATGATCTTAAGGTCTGTTCCAGCCCTAAGTATTCTATGTGTCTATGATTCTGTATCTCCCCTGGCTTTATCTGGTTCTGTCTTCAGTCAGATGTTCAGATGAATTCTCTCCACCTTTGTCCAAGAAGAATTCCCTCCCTGCCATGGGTTGCTAAATTCCTTCCATAATGAGGTTTCTTTGAAATTCCTATAAGCCTTCTCTCAAACTGGAATAATTTTGTGCCATCCCATCACAGATTCCAGTTCAGAGACCCCGGACAGCATCAAAAGTCTTTTCAAACAAACAAAAAAGCCATGTCTGTTCCCTATTCAATTCTTGGTAATCCCTCACAGGCTACAGTGACTTTTTGGTGGCTTTCCAAATGCTCATAGGCATATTTTTAAACATAAAGTATGCAAGAGTAACCTGAATCTAGGGCGTGCTTAGCCAAGCATTAGATATTGGTGAAGTTCCAACCCTAACTATTCTTCGATTCTATGATTTCAAGTTCACTCTCAGATGAAAATCTGAAGGTTTTAGGCATGGCTACAGCATGATGAGAATCACAGAGTTTTGTTCTATTTTATACCTGCTTTATAACCAACCAACATTATAATCAACTGACAGATCCCATTACCTGGAGGACTAAACATTCTGCATTGAACCCCTACAGGTATTTCATAAGTGACATGAATAAAAGGTAGGAAACAGTTATCATGGAATCATGGCATGGTTTGTGTTGGAAGGGACCTTCAAGCTCATCCAGTTCCACCCCCTGCCACAGGCAGGGACCCCTTCCACTAGAGCAGCTTGCTCCAAGCCCCTGTGTCCAACCTGGCCTTGAACACTGCCAGGGATGGGGCAGCCACAGCTTCTCTGGGCACCCTGTGCCAGCGCCTCAGCACCCTCCCAGGGAAGAGCTTCTGCCTAAGAGCTCATCTCAGTCTCCCCTGGCAGGTTCAAGCCATTCCCCTTGGCCTGTCCCTACAGGCCCTTGTCCAGAGCCCCTCTCCAGCTTTCCTGTAGCCCCTTTAGGCACTGGGAGCTGCTCTAAGGTTAATTGTAATTAACTTTGGCAAGCCTCTCTCCACCACTCTACCTAACGCCAAATCTTCCTAGTGAAAGCAGACAGAACTAATACCAGCCTTTCATATGTGTTTAACACTTAAATCAGTAAGAAACCCCATGTTTCCTCGGAAAGAACTACCAGGATGACAGCAGCAGGGCCAAGCTACATGAAAGTAAATTTGGCCTTTTTTGCCTAATATTGAGCAGAGGTTAATCTTTCCACTCCCCATGCATTTTAATTTCCATATTGTCAGCTTCTATTTAGTATTTTTAGGCTCTGTACTTGTACTTGTTTGGTTTTCCTTTTCCATTTGGCTCTTCTGTCACATTCTGAAGCCCTTATCTACACTGAACTGAAGAGGACGTCACTGAATGTTGATCAGAAGATGTTAAAATAACCTTAAACTGAAGCCCACACTGGCCTGAATCTACCAGAAAACATGTTCCTTTCCTTCTGATGCAACTAAACTTGCAATTCCTCTGACACAGCACTGCCTTTGGCACACTTCACAGCACACTATGGTATTTATAACATCAATAACATGTCAGAGGGCTACAATATTTAGCTGGCTGTTGCTAAGGTTTTGCGTTCTACTTTGTTTAGTAAGTTGATCCCTCCTCTGCTCTTCTAATTGGGTAGCAACTTTCTAGAGTAAATGACTGGATCTCCCCAGCAATAGTTGTTGGAAGTGATTAAACTGATGACAAATGTGGAAAGACTGCTCTTCCCAACAACAGTTAATCCCATATCACAACCAAATGGGGTACAGTTAAGCAGATGAGAGCAAACTAAGTGTGAATTGAAGGCATTGCTGGTTTTCTACCTTTGGCTAGTACCTGGAATGTTGTAACTCTCAAGGATTCCTACTGTTTCAGGCAAATCTACAACCTGACAAAGCAGGTGAACACCAACCTCGTTGTATAAATCACTGAATTCTTCAACCACATCTTTCGGGATCCTTTGCCCGTTGTTGGTAAGGTGATAAGCCACCCCATTCTTGGAGTAAAGACTGATCCGGCCAACACTCCTCTCGCCATCAGTGGTCTCTTCAAGTAAACCATTGTCTTCTGCTAGATGATAGACTGGGTTTCCATGTGAACCATGAATCCACGTAGCTCCCAGTTCAAAAGTGGCGTGCCCTGCAGGAGAGTAAAGCAAGCAAAGCAGTTAGTGAAGCCCAGCTGCCTGAAAGCTGGTCACACTCAACCCTGGATGTCCCTGTGCAACAGCAGACTGATTGCTCAAGGACAACACAAGTTTGAACATCATTTGAGTGAGCTTCCTCTGTTAGACGTGCTAGACATATCTAAAACATGAAGTGTTCTTCACACCTTTCCTTCAGGATACTAGAAGGTGCTAGAAGGATGGGATGTTTTCAATAAAGATAGATCACAGTGACACATCTCTGATACTTAAGGCAGAATCCAGAATCTCCTACTTGCCAGTGCTTAGCATGGACGTTGCTAACTGCTTTATCCTTGCTACTTGGCCTTTCTAAGTCATCGTCTCCAAACCTGCACTTTAGAACATGATCAAACAGCAGAGGATGAACTGATCATGTTGCAGCATGAGCCCTGTACTAGTGGGAAGGAAAAGAAACCTCACTGCACTGCTGCAAAAAGGACATACAAGAATATTTACATAAATACTATAGCTGTAGGGAAAGAACAGAGTACCTAAAGACTCCACACACTGTATTCAAGAGGAGGGGATGGATATCAGGACACAGGAAGAAAAGCATCTATAGCAGGGAGATGTAGGAAAATTTGGGTTGCCCATCATTGGCCTGCACACTGAAACTTGTCCTGTGATTAAAAATGGATGTTATTTACAAGCATACCTCAGATCAACGGCAATACAAAAATGCATTTCCATTCCCCACATAAGTAAATGGGTTCTGTTTTATTATTTATGCCTTCGAAAACTTAAATCAGGTTCTTTAGAAAGATGCACTGTCAGGATGAACACCAAAGGCATTTAGCCTTCATCACCTACACTCTCTGCCTGCAAAACACAGGGAGTTTGGTCAGCCCCACTCTCTCCCTTTGGGCATGTAAGAATAGGACAAGGGGCATGGCTTTATCTTGCCAGAGGGAAGACTGAGCTGAGCTCTTAGGCAGAAGCTCCTCCCTGTGAAGCTGCTGAGGCACTGGCACAGGGTGCCCAGAGAAGCTGTGGCTGCCCCATCCGTGGCAGTGTCCAAGGCCAGGCTGTACAGGGACATGTTCAGGAGCACAAAGGAGGTGCTAAAACTAAGCCTGGGTCATGTCCTCCACCCACAGTTTTACAGGTTCTCAGAACTCCAAAGCTGATTTCAAGTCTACCGAAGCTGAGCTCTCCCAGCATCCCAGCCAGCACCACGCTGTGCCGCTCACTGCCCATGTGTGTGAATGCCTGATTATAGTTAATAGGATCCTGCTCGATGAAGAAAGGATCATGCAGTTACCAGTCATCACATACTGCTTAACATGTAAATACATGCTCAGGCAGAATGACACTGCAGCACTCTGCTGTAATGCAGTTAAGTAATGGGTGAGAGCTCCAGAAAATGCTGCTCTAAGATATTGCCTCCAAGGGAAGCTCCATGTGTCTTGTTTTTCAAGCACGCAACCACCTCCCCATTAAGGAACACACTGATCTCCCTTCAAAATATGCATCATAGGTCAGGGGAGCACAAGATTTCTACGTGTCCCTAAAACAAAGCATGTGCTTCAGAGCAAACAGCATCGAGTGTGAGCATTTAAGGTACCACAAACTCCACTACACTCCCACAGCACCCAGCCCAGTGGAAACAACTGCTGTGCCCTGGCAGCCAAAGGTAGAGAGCTCATAAATACTGCATTTGGCAGCCACTTGTTAATGCAATCCTCCTGCGAGTCCTCACATGCCAGATCAGCAGCAGCAATGCTGCTTTATGTCAGCTTGCTCTCCTTCTCTTTATCTATGGGGCACCTGAGCTTTGGAAGTAAGAAATCTTCCTCTCACTGTCTTGGTGCTTGGTAACAACCATGCTGCGTTCAGAGTTCTCCTGTTTTCAGTGAGGAATACAAGCAAATAGCAATAAATTAGGAATAGTCATTCTTAGCTGCGAGACTTAGAAGCTCACTATCGTTGCTAGCAAGCAGATAAGCCACTTGGACCCGGTGTAAGTTACACGCTGAATTATTGAAGTGTAAAACTAAATAACATCTTTTAAAATAGAGATAACTAATTTAGTTTCAGGGCCTTAAAAGGCTTTGGTCTCAATGCAAATCTACTTCCAATGAATCTTTCAATACCACAAGGAAAGGAAAAAACCCTGCTTCCTATTAATCCTCACACAAAACAGGCAGTTTTCCTATTAATCCTCACACAACAATATACCATGCCAGCAGTTTTCCAAAGGAACACAGAGATCGTGTATCAGGACTTGGGAATTTTCCCATTTCACTTTGCAGCCCTGACTAATCCTTGAGCATCCTGTCATGAAATACCATGGATACAGGTGTTCTATCTCATGTACAAGAAATACACTTAGAACCCACAAACACACGAACCCTCTGCCTCACCTGAGCTAGAAATGATGAAGCAAAACTCGAAAATTCCCCTGTGCTGAATGGATCCAGTTGGAACTGGAGGAGCTTTAAGGTCCTTTCCAACCTGAACCATCCTGTGATTCTATGAGTCTCGTAACTAATGGGGTTTGCACCAGGGCTCTGCCTCCCCTAAACCAATGCTGCCACGACTGGGCTGGCAGCACAAGGAGATAGATGCTCTGTGCAGCTGAGGTGAACTCCTGTTCCTTGCAAGACATAGCATGGCTCAGTGAGAGCGGAAATGTCAAGATACAACCCCGAGAAGGTGCTACCATAGCTCTGTTGAAGATTTAAATCAGTTCTTTAGTCAAGTGTGCAAACGGGGGAATGGCCAGAAAAGTTTAACGTTTAAATGTTTAACATTTAAGTTTAACATTTGGGGGTTGGAACTGGATGATCTTGAAGTCCTTTCCAACCCTAACTGTTCTATGATTCCAAATGACATTTACAGAGGCTGGGTTTGTTCAGCCTGGAGAAGAGAAGGCTCATGGAGACCTTGTCATCATGCTCCAGTACTTAAAGGGTGGCTACAAAGATGGAGAATCCCTTTCTACACGGAGTCCCATGGAAAGGACAAGGGGTGATGGGCACAAGTTACTGCTGGGGAGACTGCAACTGGAACCAAGAGGAATATTTTTTCCCAATGAGAACAATCAGTCATTGGAATCATCTCCCCAGGGAAGTGGTGACTCCCCAGCATTGGACACTGTTAAGACTGGGCTGGACAGGGTGCTGGGACATCTGGTCTAGGTCATGCTTTGCCTAAAAAGGTTGGACCAGATGATCCTTGAGGTTTCTTCCAACCTGGGATTCTAGTATCCCAGACAAACAGATCCAAATGGTCCTATGCTGAAGACCTGGAAGAACCACTTCTATAAAAGGATTTTGTAAGCTTGAGCCAGTTGTGAGAAATGAGCAGGTAGCACAGAAGAGAACACAGCACAGGACCATGCTGCCCTTTTTGCCCTTGCACCAGGGAACAAGGAAGTTCTGAGTCTATGCTGCTTGTGTAGATCACCACCCACCACAGCTTCAAGACTGTTTAACTGAAGGACACATGAAGCTGCGAAGCACTCAAGGGGCCATAACACAGACCCACCTCGGGAGAGAACTGCAGTCCATACCCACAGTGTCACTGACAGTTTGTAGGGGATAAGACAGATGGGAAAGACATTAAAAGATCAAGACTTTGGATTCCAGTCCTTTGCTCTGCAAATCGCATCTACAAACTGCCAGATCTCCACCAGGCTGCTCTTGCCTCGTATTAGTTAACAAACAGGAGGTATGTTCCCAGCAAAGACATGAGTTACACGTGAGGGTGTGCAAAGGTGAGAGAATTGGTCTCAATACCACTACAACACCACTATTTCCACAAGTGCACTGACAACACGATTTATTCCTGCCTCAAGATTCCCGGTCTTCAACACTTCCCTCCTCCTGCAGACACGATCCAGGATATTTTTAATCCAGAGTATTGTGAGTAAAGGACACACTTCCCATTCCAACCTCTATGCCAAGTCTCGGCAGCATGGAGAGTGCCCTATTCCAACCCTGGAGGTTAGATTTGTCCGACTGCCTTCACATTCATTTCCCTTCTGCAAGTTCATAGGACACAGCTGTTTATTACCGAGTAAAACAGGGTCAGTGATGCAAGCACCTACGCATAAATAGAAAGAAGGGCAGCAAGAGGCCAGAGTTAACAACACAGAGGGTGGGATCAGAAACAGAACTAGGTAATTGAAATCAGGAAGGCAACTCAGTAGAAGTGAAGAGCTTTTTGCCTCCTGCAGAGAAGAGACAGGCAAGACCCTTCTAGATAGCACGGAAAGTCTCCCTGAGTACAACTTTTGTCCCAGTAGTTTTGCATTTAGAGATTTGACAAACCCAACTGATGCTGGATTAAAACATCCAGTGTCTGCACCTTTATTACATGCCGAGAAAGGAAGCTCCAGAAGTAGGAAAGCTGCAAATCAGGATGAAAGGGTACATTGAAGAGGTTTTTCCAGCAGCCTGATTCACAGTGGGTGGTGCCCTACACACTAAATTAGTCCTAGGGAAATGAATGGGGCTATTTGTGAAACAGAATAGGCTGGAGCTTGCTCCTGTGGAAGTGACAGAAGTCACAGAGAACCAGCCCTTCACCAGCCAGATTCACTGATGGCTCTTCATCAAGTCAAGCTCAAAACCACTGGTGAAAACTCTCTCAATACAGCTAATCACAGCCCTGTTAAACAGAGCACTCCCTGTACCAGTGATAAGTCACTGACAGCTTTATTTCACAGGGTCTGGAGCAGCCCTCCCTCCGAAGAGATGCACACACTGAAGGGATGCACAAACCTCCAAAGAGATGCATGGCTCAGATTCACCACCCACCTCCAAAAGCACCAACATCCCACCTCAACCAACCTTCTTCTGGCCGGAAAAGCACACTGCTAAAGTGAGTTTAACCTCATGACAGCACTAAACCCTGTGAGCAGAGCAAAGCAAACCCCCCCCAAGGGCTCCCCGAAGGCTGCTCTTACCAAGTTTCACACTCTGCACGCGGCCTCCGATGCGGTCAGTCGCCTCAAGGACAGTTACATCCGTGAAGCCGCTTTCCAGGAGCGCTTTGGCTGCTGAGAGGCCTGCAAGCCCAGCACCAATGATCACTATTCGAGGCTGTCGCTTTCTCCGTAGGCCACTACTGAGAGGATCATCCGTGCTGTCTGCAGATATGTCACAACTTTGCATGCCGTCCAAGCTCTCTTTCTAAGGAACCTGAAGGGGAAGAAGCACACGAGGGCTTTGTTCAGGGCAAAAAACTTCTCCTCTGCAGTTCAAAATCAAAGAAGAGGAGCAGAAAAGAAAGGGAACGTGTGAATTAAACCCAGCCGTCAAAGTGGGATGTGTAAGGATAACTGAGGTCAAATAGGGATGCACCAACATTTTAGACTGGAGCAACAGCACTGGAGGCTCCAGACATCCCCACCCTCTTGTACCATGTAGACTATTTGAGGAGAAGTCAAAGGATTTTCTACCTCCCATCTCTTTATATAACCTCCAAAAGTGGCAATTTTGTGGTAAAGACAAAGACAAAGCAAACCTCATGCCCAGTGCTGACAAGTCCCACAACACAGAGATGAAGCTTCACTTTGCCTCTGTGGCAACCACAAAGCATAAGCTGCAGATCAGATAACTAGGGGACTAGGTAAAGAGGATTTAGCTCAAAGCACGGAGATCAGAGATCAAACCAGCCATTATAGAAATGGTACAGATAGAAATGTTTCAACTGATGAAAGCCAACAAGGGCCAGCTCAAAAACTCAGCCACGGGAGGTAACCCCTGTCCTGCCACATCAGGATCAGCCTCAGGCTTTGATGAAGAGCGGTTCAAACCCATACCAGCCCTCACTATTCCAATTCTATGTCCACCTACCCAATGTGTCTGACTGCTATTCCAAGCAGTATCCTATTGTTCATGTACATCCTTAGCTCTCAGGTCCCATCACATTATTTAAGCTCATGGCCTGAGCCCATGGTTAAGGTTAAACCTTAATCAGGGACCAGCTGTATAGGATGTCTTTATATAGAGAAGCATAGAATCAACCAGGTTGGGAAAGCCCTTTCAGCTCACCCAGTCCAACCATACCCAGCACTGCCAAGGCCACCACTGCCCCATGGCACTGAGGCCTCGTCTCCACGCTGTGTGAACACTTGCAGGGACGGTGCCTGCAGCCCTGCCCTGGGCAGCCTGTTCCAATGCCTGAGCACCCTCTGGGGCAGGAATTGGTCCTCAGCTCCATCTAAACCTGCCCTGGGGCAGCTTGAGGCCGGTTCCTCTTGTCCCATCCCTTGTTCCTTGGGAGCAGAGCCCAGCCCCTCCTGGCTCCATCCTCCTGTCAGGCACTTGTAGGGAGCCATCAGGTCCCCCCTGAGCCTTCTCTTCTCCACACTGAACCCCCCAGGTCCCTCAGCCATTCCCCATCACACTTGTGCTCCAGGCCCTGCACCAGCTCCACTGCCCTTCTCTGGCCCTGCTCCAGCTCCTCAATGTCTCTCTTGCAGTGCAGGGCCCTGTAACTAACTCTGCCCCTGCCAACACAGTTCCAACTGCCACTGAACAACACAACAAGTGACACCGAGCCAGCTCTGGCTGCAGTTAAGATATAAACTTCTACCTGCGATTGCATCAATCATCTCCCTGTTTTCTTCTCCTGACCAACACATCCCAGCTAGCAGATCCTTGCCATAGGGAACCAGACATTAGCGTTTGGAGAGTTATTTCCAAGCTCAAGTCAAACACATCAAGCATCTGATGCTTTCTAGTCCATGGGGAAAGAGTCACAACTCTTGTCAGCTTGACAAGCAGAAAAGCTGTGAGCAGCCAAACCCAGGCACTGGTCTTCTGAGCAAGCTGGATTTGAAAGCAATACAACAAGAGGCAGGAGTGAATGATTTCCTCCCTGTTCCACAAGAAATAGTGACAATCTGGAGCAGGCAGAGAGGTGGAGGATGCAAAGCTTCCTCCCTATAGCAAGCTGGTCAAGTTTCCAGCTGGAGACACCTCAAGACTTGCCTCTACTTGGCTTTGATGCCGATTCATTCCTCTTGAGGACTTTGCTTGAGCCCTGTCCATCACTGGTCCTTTACCTCCCTTTCCAAGCATGTCCATTTATTGACTTTTAATCTAACAAGTTAGGAAGTGATGTTTCTCTGGGTTCAGATCTTTAATATGGGCCCCAAATATTGGGGTCTTGCTATTCGGAGCTTCAGGGAAGTCTACCTCCAGGATATGAAGGGTAAAGCAGCACAGTTATTAACTGGTACCTAGGAGATGCCACATTAAGTCCTACTGAAGAGCCTGGGGTTGGTTCAAAGAGGAATGACCCTCTTCTGCAAGTACCAGCTTCCAGCAGTAAGGGATCCAATATGGATGCTGTAAGATAGCACTAATGTCTGGACCTCTGAGCCTGAGAAACCCATGGACTTCTCCCCCATGCATTTGCCGACTCCCTTCTGAATCCCTCTGTACTTTTGGCCTTCACAACCATTTTTGGTGAGAAGCTCCACAGCCTGTTACCCTACTGCAAACATTCATGTTCTTTTGGTGGTTTCAACACTGCTATGCGATGAAAACTGAGGATAGCCCTCAAAACTATAGTGGAAGAAACACTGAACACTCATTCCCTGTTCATATTCTCCGTGGTGCTAAGGACTTTCATATATAATCCTAGTCATCTCTATTTCAGGAAGAAATAAATCTTAACCTGGCTAGTCCTTTGTGTGCCATTACAAACCCACAGCTGAAACGACTCTTACTAAAATCACAGCATGGTTAGGGTTAGAAAGGACCCTAAGATCATCTAGTTCATCTCTTCAGGACTTATTACAACCCATAGACATTCTACGACACTCTCCACTTCTCAGCCAGTCTCCAGGAAACACATTGATCCGTGTATTTTAATTGACAAAGCAAAGAAACATCTTTTCTGCCATCTATATCCTATAGAACGGAATTGGTTTAGCTCAGGTCTTTAAGCACAGCTTTCCTAATCCTGGCTTCAGCAAACTTGTGTGAATTCGTCACACGAAAGCTTCAATTTCTTGTCCTCCCCTCCTGTTTCAGTGTTTTAATAGTGGATTAGGTGGCTCATCCAGATGGATGAGACAATGCCAGGGTATTCTGTGTGTACAGAGTCCTGGTTTAGAACCCACCCTTGATAAGCCAACAACCTGCACTGTACAATCAGCAGGGGAAGGCAATTAAAACTGATCAAAACCTTGAGCTTTCCAACCAGGATCCATGCTCCATGTGGAAAGAACAGATGAGATAATTATATGAATCCCCACTACACTTGATTTCAGTATCAATTATACACTCTGTTAGGCTTATAAGACAAGCACATAAAACACATTAGATGCAATGCTCTACCTCAATACTTGCCAAGCCACCAGCCAGGGCTTGAGCCAGTATTACTGGGTCCTCTGACACACAGCTAGTTTGGCTTTTGACTTTCTGATTGCCAAAAAGGGGTTGCTTCTTCTCTTTCTGAAAGAGTGTGTGAGTTGTTGTACAGTGAATCTCCCTGAGGCTGTGATTTGACTTTGGGTCCAAGAGCTAAGTCACAGTTGCACTAAAACTCCCCCTCGCTTTGTCTTGCTCACAACTTTCATGTGAGACAACTAACAGGCACTGGTGGTCAAAGCCAGGCTGGACAGAGCCTTGGGTGCCATGGTTTAGTGTGAGGTGTCCCTGCCCATGGCAGGGGGGTTGGAACTGGATGATCTTAAGGTCCTTTCCAACCCTGACTATTCTATGATTCTATGGTTACCCACAAGAAAGAAATACCCAAATACACATATTCTTTCTGTCTTAAAAATACAGCTTTGAGCCTCTTACCTCTTGTGCATCAGTGACTCATTATATTTTAATCACTTCTTCCAGATCTGCTCCCTTTTCTCCATCTTTATCACCACCCTGCCCTTGCCTCCCCCTCATTCATCCCTTTTCACTACTGTTCATTTCCTTGATTAAAAAAATACCTTAAAAAGTCCTTCAAAACAACCTTTGCCCAAAAAAGCCCTTGAGCACAACAGGTTTCCAGCAGACAAATCTTTGCAGAGATATATTTTCTATGGTGGGCATCATTCTACCAACCCAGCATCATGGGTTTCCATTCCTGGCATTTGTACGCTTCAATCCTATGAGCTCCCCATCCCTTCCTCTCTGCTGATCTTAGTTACCCTCCAAAGGAAATGGCTCTTTTCCTCAGCATCTGTGAACAGGACTTAACACCAGCACTACCCTGGCAATAACTGAGAGATAATGTTGAACAGACTCTTGTGTTTCATCCTATTATTAAAGATACATTCTGCATATATTCCTTTACATAGAGTGCCTTTACTTATGTCAATGGCAACGCAGAAACAGCATGAATGCAAATGCTACCCTACCTTCCCTACCTTTAAAGCAGCAGAAACAGTAATAAAGCTCAGAGGAATGTCCACTTCATGGTATTTTCCTCTCATCTTGTCAACAAAGCCTTGCAGGGCCCAAGGAAGAAGCCAGAGAATTTAGGCAGTTCACAGCTCTTCTCTGCATTACAATACTCTCAGACCAGGCTATTCTTTGAGGACCTTTCAGGAAAAGGTCACCAAGGCTCCAGCAACTTAAAAATACAAAACCAAAATAAACAAGACCATTTCTCAAGGAAATCTGCTATTCTTAGCTCAAACACTCTTGCAGTACTGTCCTTTGGGATGACACAAAGACTCAGGGAAGGCAACATACTGAAAACAATGCTTGCAGGGGTAAAGGCTTGTCTAGTTTGATTGGGGTTTGTCTGGAGTATTTTCCATCAGGATTGGCTTGTCTTACAAAAAAGCATCCTTCCTCACCCCTTGGGCTTCCTATCACACTCTGGATTACCTTATAGCCAGGAGCCATGGCTGTGAGTTCCCACTATTCAACAGCCCACAAACATAGTCATATCTGATGGGACCCACCTTCACCCCAGTTCATCACAGAATCACAGACTGGTTTGGATTGGAAGGGACCTTAGAGATCATCCAGTTGCACCCCTCTGGCAATGGTCATCCCTTCAGGGTAATCTCTCAGACAGGCTGAGAGAGCTGGGCTGGGTCAACCTGGATAAGAGAAGGCTCCTCAAGGGGAGACCTGAGAGCAGCTCCAGTGCCTGAAGGGGCTGCAGGAAACCTGGGGAGGGGCTTGGGACAAGGGATGTAGGGACAGGCCAAGGGGAATGGCTTGAACCTGCCAGAGGGGAGACTGAGATGAGCTCTTAGGCAGAAGCTCTTCCCTGGGAGGGTGCTGAGGCGCTGGCACAGGGTGCCCAGAGAAGCTGTGGCTGCCCCATCCCTGGCAGTGTTCAAGGCCAGGTTGGACACAGGGGCTTGGAGCAAGCTGCTCTAGTGGAAGGGGTCCCTGCCATGGCAGGGGTTGGAGCTGGAGGAGCTTTAAGGTCCCTTCCAACCCAACCCATTCTACGATTCCCATGCCTTCATTCATGCTGGGCAGTGGTATCAAAGCAACCAGTTTCATTCCTTGCAGATGAAACTAAACTAGAGGATGCACTCCAGGAGAACCAAAACGCGTGCCGTCCACTAATGAGTATTCATTATGGGACCAGAGCACAGCAAGTCCAACTTGGAGGCTCCAGGGACTCACAGTTGCAGACTGGGAACCTCAGAACTCTTTCACTTGACATAGCACCTCATAATACCATGATATACTGATCTAGAAAAGGCTTTTTACACCTAAAATGAGGTTGAGATGAGCTGCACCTCCAGAAGGGGCTGTATTTCCACATGCTCTTCTGAGACTCCTGTACAAGATCCCAGTTTTCTTTCCTAACCACACTGTTTGCCTGAATGCTTTAGTCCTTGTGCAGAGTGCTGAGTTGACAGTCTTCACATCAACAGCCAGCCTGGAGGGTAAGAAACGCATCAACACAAACACCCTGCTGACCACACAGACAAAGCAGCTCCAACACAAACCAGCCAAAAGTCACCAGGATCACTTTATTCCCTCTAGGTTTTCAATTGATGGGGATTACTCATCATCCTTAACCAGAAACCAAAACAATACTGTGCGTGCTTGAAAGGAACTGGGGCAAAAAGAAGCCTTCATTTCAGCTGAAAGACTAAATGGATGCACAAGAAATAAACACACTACTTTCTTATTATTGTTTTAAGAGTGCTATTCAAGATACTATCAACACATGAAGGGGCACTGCACACACATGTGTTTATAACGCAGGTTTGGCATCACAGCCTCCGAGTGTTTGCAAACAGGGAGTCCTTGACACCAAAGATTAATTCAGTCTAAGCAGAGACAAAGGGAGATTGAGCAACCAAGGGCAGAAGCTGGAAGAATTCAGAGCAGAAATGTCTATTTTTAACAGTGGCACTAATCAGCTGCTGAAATGCTTCTCACTACACACAGAGAGGATGCTGCTTGAAGCCTTTAAATCAGGATCCAATCTCTCATGGACATTTATGAGCCCCCAGGAGACAGGGCTGTGGTGGTGGGAATGCTCCTGCCTGTCCGATAGACATGGGCAGATTGTCACAATGGAACTTTGTGGCCTTTGCACCTCGGGGATCTCCCGCAATACGGATCTGCCTGTGAGCACATGTGGTATTATAGTGTCTCAAGTCTCTACATAGTGTTCTAGTGATGGAGCACAATAGATGTAATTACCTCTGAACCTAAGTCATGGCAATGCCCAAGCACAAACACAGGCTGAGTGGACAAGGACTTGGGGTGTTGGGTGGAGAGAAGCTCCCCATGACCCAGCTTCAGTGAGCGCTTGAGCCCAGAACCCCCCCGTGTGCTGGGCTGCATCCCCAGAGCGTGAGCAGCAGCTCAGGGAGGGGATCCTGCCCCTCTGCTGTGCTCTGGGGAGATCCCCCCTGCAGCCCTGATCCAGCTCTGGGGCAGCAGCACAAGAGGGACGTGGAGCTGTTGGAGCGAGGCCAGAGGAGGCCATGGAGATGCTGCGAGGGCTGGAGCAGCTCTGCTCTGGAGCCAGGCTGAGAGAGCTGGGCTGGGGCAGCCTGGACAAGAGAAGGCTCCTGAAGGGGAGACCTGAGAGCAGCTCCAGTGCCTGAAGGGGCTGCAGGAAAGCTGGAGAGGGGCTTGGGACAAGGGATGTAGGGACAGGCCAAGGGGAATGGCTTGAACCTGCCAGAGGGGAGACTGAGATGAGCTCTTAGGCAGAAGCTCTTCCCTGGGAGGGTGCTGAGGCGCTGGCACAGGGTGCCCAGAGAAGCTGTGGCTGCCCCATCCCTGGCAGTGTTCAAGGCCAGGCTGGACACGGGGCTTGGAGCAAGCTGCTCTAGTGGAAGGGGTCCCTGCCCGTGGCAGGGGTTGGAGCTGGAGAAGTCTTAAGGTCCCTTCCAACCCAAACCAGGCTGGGATTCTGGGATTCTCTTATTTCATCCACTGCACACAGATGAAAGCACTGTCAGTAGAGCCCATATGCAAAAGCTCCACACCAGAAGGGAAATTTACTTAGCAGATGTGAAGACACTCCAGTACTCAGGTCATTACCTCATTACTCAGTCTGGCACTACTTGTACTAGTGCAGGGCTGTAATGAGTAACCTTTAGCTGAGCAACTGCAGCAACAACAGTTTCAATCATCATCTCTAATGCACTCTTCTTCTTCAGCTGAGGGAGAAGTGCCTGGGAGCATTAATTACGCTGGAGCAATTTTATCTCCTTTAACACCTTTGCAGGCTTCAGACTCAGGCTGTCCACTGAGCACAGGACAGAGCAGGTCCTATCTCTGAGTAGATACAGAAGGGAAGAGGAAGGAGATGTCTGTCACCAGTGCCTCCCATTGCTGTGTTTCTCTCCAGCTCCTGGCACAACAGACAAGCATTTTGTAACTTCTCCCTCTTTTCCCTTTTCATCAGCCTTCTCGGAAGCAAGCACATTAATTCTTACTGTTGTTACTTCAAGATGCTCTTTCCAAGCTCTCCAGGCTGTAAACACATCAAAGGGGAAGATACGTCTCTTCCTATCCTTGTCTACCTCCTTTTTAATCCAGCAGGTTGCACTCCAAAATCCTTTTCAGCATCCCCGTTTCCACCAGCACGGGTTAAGCATGGATGCCCTTTCCACAGAAGGCAGGAGTGTTACTAATGGAACTAAGTGCTCCACATCAGTCAGCGAGTGAACCAAACCTGCTGTTATAAAGTGCCTTTGTGCAGTAGCTGTGCAAACACCAGCGAGGTTTATGGCATCAGAAGCAGACACACCTCATTTACCCAGCTACATGGAAAGCTGCAGGAGCAGGATAATGGTCTGCAGCCATCTACTACATACCAGGGCCCTTCCCAAGCTCATAAATGTGTCAGTGACAGCACATGCAGCACTGAGATCAAGGTTAACCAGTGCTATGCCTTGTGGGAACTCGCCTTCAGTGGCTGGGATGCCACCTGGAGAGTGGCATTTCATCCTTATCCTCATGTTTAGGCTTTATCCAGCTCAGTGTTTCAGTCTAAATGGGTTTGGCAGCTGGATGTGGGCAACTGGAACATGTCACTGAGCCCCACACCAGTTCTGCTGCCCTCTTTTGCAGGCATGGGCAGGCAGCAGGTCTTGGTGGTGGTGACCTGTTCTGACAGCTCACAGACAGCCCCTGAAATTATCTACCACATCCTGGTTCAAGGAGGACCATCACCAGCATGATCTCCATGAATCCAGTGTTTTATAGTACTTAAAATAAGTAAGATAGATCCCAAATCCCTGCTTTTCCCATCAGTGTGATGTCATTTCCTTGCTCCTCATCATCTCTTCATGCTTGACCAGAGGCAGGACCTTTGCCAACACCGCATGGGGACAGGAGAGCCCAAGTGAGCAATTCTCCCTGGACCACAACATGTTTTGAGTGGAGCATCTCCATCACCTCTGCAGCACCCTCTCTACTGCATCCCACACCACCAGTACAACCCAGTTATCCCCTGTGCCACACCTTTACCCACCAGCCCTGACAACAGAGAGATGACCATGCTCACCTTGCTCATCATGCCCCATCCCTGGCAGTGTTCAAGGCCAGGTTAACAGAGCTTGGAGCAAGCTGCTCTAGTGGAAGGTGTCCCTACCCGTGGCAGGGGGTTGGAACTGGATGAGCTCTAAGGTTCCTTCCTACCCAAACCGGCCTGTGATGTTTTGCCTTGTTACACCCACACCCCTGCACCCCAACATTCAGTTTGCAAGTGATCCATTAACACACCAACATTCCCAAGTCACCAAAAACATGCTAACTGGGAAAAAATTCTGTCCTTTTGGATGTTTATGGAGGAGATTAAAACAAAAACATAACAAAAAAGGGGGGTGCTTTTGATGAGGAAACCACTGCACATTTACGGCAGCGATCCAAGTTGGTTTAATGCCTGCAAACATCCCTTGAGTCAAATGAACTTGTTCAAAGCTGATTCACACCAAGGCTACTTTTTCAACTGGGTAGTTGTTGACAAGTAGAATATATTTAACAAGCCCCAAGCATCTTGGCACAGAGTACAAAGACTTCCTATTCCGAGTGGGGTCTTTTAAAAGCTAACATATGGGTTGAGCAGGTTGTCTGCCACGGGGTACATCCATACAGTGCTTGACACTAACAGAACGCAAGGATATCCAAAAAAGAAAGCAAAGAACATCCTGCCAAGATCACAGGGGATGAATCACCCCATTTCAAACTGATAGAATGCACCATTATGTGGTTTTCAAGTCCTCATCTGAAGGAAACGAAAATGAATCAAAATAATTGGCTGATTCTCAAGTGTGTTCCTCTACCATGACAATCATACAGTCATAGAATGGTTTGGGGTGGAAATGACCTTCTAAGGTCATCTAGTCCAAGCTCCCTGCAAGGAGCTGGGAAAGTCTCTCCCCATCTTTCCTATAGGTCCCTCTGAAGTACTAAAAGGCCACAATAAGGTCTCATTGGAGGCTTCTCCAGGCTGTCTCCATAGAAGAGGTGCTTCATCCCCCAAATCATTTTTGCGTCCCTCCTCTGGACCCTCTTCAACAGGTCCGTATCTTCCCTGTACTGAAGCAACATCTTTGTCATCCTGCTGGCATACACCTTGGCCAGTGGGTCAGCATCTTGATTTGCAGTGTAAAATTACAGACTAAGATGATTTCCTTCACCTCCAGAAGCTCCCATGGAAGCGCTGGGAGGCAGCCACCATCCCCATGTGATTCCCAGAGGAATGGGCTGAGAATGAAGTCAAAGGCCTTTTCACAAACACGCAGCAAGGCCACCCTTGATAAAATCTTGGTCAGACTGAGCTTTCGGGATGGTCTTGGAGGCACCAAGTCTCTTCCTTGCCCTTTTTCTTCTGGTCACACAAAGCTGGTTAGTTCTGCTGCTGAGACAATGACTTCCCTGTGCCATGCAGTCTGGGCTATGGAGCTTCTCCTTGCCCACGCAGCTAGTTGAGATCAGACCACTGTCATGCTGTGGTTCATTGTGCCAGAGGCTACAGCATTACACAGGACACAGTTAAAAGGAGTTTCAGAGCAGTGACAAAGAGCAGAGCTTTGGCATGTTCCTTGCACAACAGAGGAGCAAATCCAGTAAATCTGCTGCTCTACACATCCCTGAAGATAGGATGAGTAAACGCTGCAGCATCCCCTTTGATTTGGAAGGTTAGCTACAAGACCCACAACATCTACCTACTCCATCACCAGAACACTCCTCTACACTGCCAGAACACTCCTCTAATGCACCAGAAGAAGCTGGAGAGAACCAGGGACACCAGGGTGGTATTCACCCTGCTGCAGAGAATGGGATATTCATATCTTAACCC
This sequence comes from Pezoporus wallicus, assembly GCF_028554395.1. NCBI lineage: Eukaryota > Metazoa > Chordata > Aves > Psittaciformes > Psittacidae > Pezoporus > Pezoporus wallicus. The sequence goes on along the minus strand of NW_026637098.1, from coordinate 269,312 downwards.
TGGTGACAGAGATTGTGATCCAGCCAAAAGTGCTAACACCTTTGGTTTCCACATCCTGTTGACCATCACAGACTTGAGAATCCAGAGGAGGCCATGGAGGTGCTGCGAGGGCTGGAGCAGCTCTGCTCTGGAGCCAGGCTGAGAGAGCTGGGCTGGGGCAGCCTGGACAAGAGAAGGCTCCTGAAGGGGAGACCTGAGAGCAGCTCCAGTGCCTAAAGGGGGTGCAGGAAAGCTGGAGAGGGGCTTGGGACAAGGGATGTAGGGACAGGCCAAGGGGAATGGCTTTAACCTGCCAGAGGGGAGGCTGAGATGAGCTCTTAGGCAGGAGCTCTTCCTTCCAATAGCTCAGGCACAGAGCTGTTGCAGACCCAAGGTGGCCTGCTGTCCCATGTCTTTGCAAGCTTTCTAAGCTCTGGTTGCCCCCAGGGTGGGAACCTTCCCCTTATTTCCAGCTCCTCCCTCACATTCAGTATTCAGAGATACCTACTAAGTTTCTCATGAAAGCAAAGCTTTCAGGACTGTAAAAGGAAGGAGATACAGACAGTAAACTATGGGGGGAAAAAAAAAAAAGGTTATAAACTGAAAACACCAGCATAATGGCTAGAACAATGCTGCAAACAAGCTTCCTGAAGAACTTGTGTTCTTAGTGCCAAAAAGAGCTGTATCCTGTCCCATCTGCATAACTGGGTGATCTTATCTTCACTACCCTCCTTCTTGCTCCAATTGTTTGGGCAACTTAATGGATAAAAGCAGCTGAATTAAATAGGATCCATGCCCATGTTTGCACAACTCTGAAGACAATCAGGTCTCAGTCAAATAAACACTGGGATCCATATTACATTTGGGAATTCTCTGTGGTTTGGGGTTTTAAATTCACTGCAGCAAGCTTTGGGAGCAAAGTTCCAACAGGCATCTTTTCTTCTCCTCCCATCTTCTGTAATAGGAGGGTGAGACAGGGAATGGATCCACATGCAGAGAGGCTCAGTACTGCTTCCAAGGCAATGTGTACATGAGGAGCATTTCAGGACACACCATATGAGACACGCTAGCCCGAAAGCAATTAGTTTTTCCTCACCACTTCTTAGAAGCCAGACCTAACAAACTGCCCTGAAATAGCAGCACCACTCTCTAAATAGCATCAGTTCTCTCTTTGAAAGCAACACCCATACTGAATCTTTGATTTCAAGCCATGCCCGAGCACTTACCACATCTTTACCATTCAAGCCACAGGGAAAATCCTTAAAGACAACAGAAACATTATTAAGGGATGAGAAGCAGAATTAGGAACACCACATGGATTTACTCCGACAGTCACTGGGTTGGGCTTCAGCCTGGAACAGACTAGACAGGACTCCAGGAAAAGGATATAGGAAAAGTATTAGGTTGCCCAGAAAAGCTGCCCCATCCCTGGCAGTGTTCAAGGCCAGGTTGGACACAGGGGCTTGGAGCAAGCTGCTCTAGTGGAAGGTGTCCCTGCCTGTGGCACAGGGCTGGAGCTGGATGAGCTTCAAGGTTCTATCCAACCATTCTGTGACTCTATGATCCATTCTATGTCTCTCCAGGAGGAGCTGTGTTGAGGGGACTTCTCCTGGGTTCATGCTTTCCGCATTAAAGACAAACCACATGTTCCAGTCTTAAGGCAGTAGACCCATAAGCAGGGCACACTGCCATACACACACCTTTTTCCACCCCACTACACCTCACATGAGAGCCCAAGGCAGGGGAATTCAGCTTGGGAAGCATGTCTTTAGGTCTCTATGGAGTCTGGATCATGGTTGGCAGACTGGCTTTCTGAGCCTTTTACCCACCAGAAGCTCTTCTTGAAGGAGACAGATGTTTGCCCCAAGGTGCTTAAGGTATGGTGTTATATATACATTCTCCTAACTGATCACTGTCTGCATTCAGGTTATCTAGAGATACCCAGATGGTATCAGCAAACAATGTCTTGTACAGGAAGACCCTGTATAGGATACCCTTACATATATGTGTGTGTATGTATATATATATATAATATATACACACACCCATCTATATATGTATAAAAATACAATACCCCTGCAGTAAGGCAACAGAAGCAATTCATTCTGCTGAGTGACACTCCTCCTCCTCAGTGCTAGGGACACAGAGGCAGAGAGGAGAACAGAAATAGCTCAGGAAAGATGAAAAAGAGAAGGGTGGGAGAGGATGGAGATGAAAACACAATGGTGACACCTTCAGCTTTGTTTCTCCCTTGTTGCAACCTTCAAAACCAAGCCCAAGGAGCTTTTGTCTGGAGATTCCAGCACAAAACCTCCTCCAGTTGACTTCTTGTGCTTTGAGGTTGCTAAGAACAGCCTGGAGTGCCACAGGACGCACACTACTGATGGACTATCACTTCTGCAAGGTGCCTTTCACTCCTCCTCAATGCAAAACCATCTCTTCTCTGTGACAATCAAGCCATTTTACTGAAACAAAGGGATGTTCACTTTGCATTGCTCCTCTTCAGGAAACTGTGGCTCCAACAGCTTCACAGGATGGAGATAAAACACTGCTCGGAAAGAGAAAAATTAAATAGCACAGGCTGAAAGGGGGAAAAAGAGAGATTTTAGATCTAAGAGATTTTTCACAAGCAGGAAAACCTGCCATGTGGTAAACAGCAGAAAGGAGGAACTGTGACAGTGGTGATTTATCTGCTCTTCCACAGCCTTCCCATGTGACTGGGGGTAAAAGAATGACAACTCTATCCATAACTCGCTAAAAATACAGCACAATTGTGATGTGCTGCACAAAATGAGCTCCCATCTAAACACATCACTCTTTATCCTTTCAATACTTCAGCTCTGCCATATGTAGAGCAGCATTAGCACCCACCTGTGCCAGAAAAGCAGATTGATTAATGCCCTCAGCTGAAAAGGAGTCAGTGTGAAGTATTAGATACCCACCAGGACTGAGCTCTGGGGAAGAAAGAAGAGATAAGGAAGGAACTCTGAACTCACTGCTTGCATTCATCCTATGCATGCTGAAATCCATAGAGCAAGAAAAATGTCACCTCTAAATATAGCAGACACCTCAGTTATTGTATGATGCTTCAAAAGCAACAGAGAGATAAAGTGGAGTTTATAGGACAACCATTTAAACTTAAACGAGAGCAAAGACTCCCTGAGCAAAGTCTTTTCTGAATTCCCTTCCTGTTTGGACAGTTTGATCCACTTCTTTTTTCCCCTGCAAGCACAAGGGTCTGTCCTGCAGTGAATGGAAAGGCTTTTTCCTTTTCTGGGATAACTTCCAGGTTAAAGAGAAAAGATTTACACTTGAATGAAGCATAGGCTGTGTATTTGGACAACGTGTTGTGAAAACTTGGGAAGAAAGCAAAGCCTCCTCCGGTGAAAAAGGGACTCAATTAACATTCTCCAACCAGGCTTCCTAGCGAAAGGACAGGACTTGGTGGGGGACATGTGATGTGAAACTTGTTCTCCTCCTCACAATGGCCCTTTCTGAAACACAGGTCACTGGGTGTTGACAGACACGAGGGTCTTTGCACAGCTTTCCAAAGGGCTGCTTGCCACAGTCAATGCCTTGACTCCAGACAGAAGATGTCAAGTGTAAGGCCTAGGACTTAGGCTCAGGCAACTTGAAACAGTGCTTAAAGACCCTAATGGAGGCGTGCGGTGACACATTCATCCTGTGAACACTGTGGATCCATGCTCAGCCACAACCTCAAGATGAATCCTCCCCAAGAGCCAAGAAGCATCACAGATCTCTCCACTTTATCTTAAGCCCCATCTGGTCTGGGGCTTAAAACACATTGTAAAGACACTAATGCCCAACCAAGCAGTGCTCATGGGCTTGATCTGCAGCAGGCAGGGACAAGACCACCACAAGGGTGGTCTTGGTTTTGAAAAGCAATCTCAAGTGCACGTCTAGCTATCACCCACATGGGAGGAGGGAAACAACCTCCACCATTATCTCTTTCCAGCTAAAGGGAAAAAAAGGCCACTGGCAATTTAATGTGTCCTTTTATTTCTGACTTCCCTTATCAACTGCATATGACAGAGCATTCTTCACCCTTTAATACAAGTTCATGTCTAGCCCAACTCAAAGTTGATGATGGATTGACTATGGGAGGTTACTTCAATACACAGCAGATTGAGATGGGAGATAGAAGTATTATCAGTTGCTATTTTATATATATATATATATATATATATATATATATATATATATATATACACACACATCTATTTTGCTACAGCAAGCATGCAAACATCACCTCATTTAACACCTTGGGGAGACCATCTGTAACAGAGCACTCTCTGCATGCCTCAAACTGAAATGTGACCAAGACACACAGCAACAGAAGGGAACACTTACCTGGAGCTACCCACCACCAGCGCCTCAGCTAGGAGGACAGGCTCTGTTTTTAGTGAAACCAAGGACACAGACCCTCTCCAGAGCCTGTCCCAGTAATTTAGACACTGAATGTGAAAGACCCTTTGGAAAAAAAAACAGGATTTTCCCTGCTGGCCATGCTCTTAGTTCAGGTACTAAATCAGGTGTGGGTAAACTATAGAATCAGACTGGTTTGATAGCTTCTCTGGGCACCCTGTGCCAGCACCTCAGCACCCTCCCAGGGAAGAGCTTCTGCCTAAGAGCTCATCTCAGTCTCCCCTCTGGCAGGTTAAAGCCATTCCCCTTGGCCTGTCCCTACAGGCCCTTGTAATAAGCTATAAAAACTCTTCTGCATTCAACAGCTATTCTCTAGTTCATCTAAAATAAATTGGTGGTTTGGAAGTTTGTCTACACTGAAACGGACCAAACCAGCTCCCCTGCAATCTTTTCTTGTCATCCAATATAAAAGTGATTTAAGGGGTTTTGTTATTCAATCAGATTTTCCATGGGAAAGTCAGCATGCTTTAAATTCACACCCCACTTCACAGTGGAATCAGTTCCTCCCATGGACTCTTAACCCTTGCTGGCCTCAAAATCACAGATGTCAAGACAGAAAGCATCAGAGAATCCTCTAAACTTCCCATATAAATGAGCTGCTCAGTGACAAACACACTTAATAGAGTATACATTTGCTTAAGACACTTAAAGATTAAGAGGTCTACTAACGTCTTTGCTTACTACCAGAGCCAGAGGTTAGATAGCATGACAAGCTGAAGATGCTTTTTAGATGAGGTAAGCAGGCTATAAGTGAAAGACCCAAGAAGCCAAAGGTTGGGCTCAACTTGAGCCTTCTGTCAAACCCCTCCATCAATCCCAAGGGACCCCACACAGCATTTGGAAAGGGTATGTTTCACATAGACACCCATTACCTTGAGCTAAAGATCCCCTTGGCAGAGGCAGCTTTTGTACCCAGCAATGTCCCTTGCTGATACCTTCTCCTGAGAATATAATGGGTGGGGACAAGTCATAAACTGTGGATTTGAGCACATGGCTGCCAATAACAAGCTGGCTGATGGGAAAATATAAACACCCATCCGCAAGAGTCTGACTTGGTTTTCATTAGGTCTTTGGAAAGAGTCAGTCCCCTCCAAATGTTTTAAGATGGGTAAATGCAGTAACTGCATCTTCCCAGGAAAGAAAGGGGAGGACGTTTCAATAGTCATAGAATGGTTTGGGTGGGAAAGGACCTGAAGATCATCCAGTTCCAAACAGCTTCTTCCTTCCATGTACAGAACTGGTCACACCAAGCCCTGTGCAAGCTTTCTGATCCTGTCCACTGGGCATCTTCACTATACTGGAAACAAGCTTTAAGATTAGGAACCTACTGCAAAATCCAGGTGTAACACACACAGGATGTCCCTCTCTGCTGTATTGTAGAATGGCTTGGGTTGGAAGGGAGCTTAAAGCTCATCCAGTTCCAACCCCCTGCCATGGGCAGGGACACTTTCTACTAGAGCAGCTTGATCCAAGCCCCTGTGTCCAGCCTGGCCTTGAACACTGCCAGGGATGGAGCATTTACCACTTCTCTGAGCAACCTGTTCCAGTGCCTCAGCACCCTCACAGGGAAGAACCTCTGCCTTATATCTAACCTGAATTTCCCCTGTTTAAGTTTAAACCCATCATCCCTTGTCCTATCACTATAGTCCCATGCTAGATTTAAAACCAGGGATAAAGTTATCCTGCATGTTCTATTAAAAGACACCTCTGACAGATTTAACCACTAGAAAAACTACTTGTAAAAGTGGAATTGCCTGGCTAACACGGGCAAAGCCTGAAAGTGCTGCAGCGCCCTGCTCTGGGACTCAGATGCTGCAGACATAGACCCTCAGCCTCAGAAAGTTCCTGAAGTGATGAGGACACAGCACCCTATTTACACCACTGCTCCACTGCACATCATCTGTGTCCATTTGTCACCAAGCACATCTTCCCCTCCCTGCTCCAAAGCAGATTAAGCTTAATCTACTTATGTAGTTGTGAAGCGTACTGCCTATTATCCACTTAGACAGCTAACAAAATCTGAGTAACAGCACGTAGGCACCGATAACCACTGCCTGATACCTGGTACAGATTAGACACGTTCTTTATCTTCCAGCCCTTGCAGAAGAAGGGGTTGGGATTCGTTCAAAGGCTGCTTAGAAGGCTGGATCCAGGTAATTGTTTAATATTGTTTGGGACCCATAAACACATCACGTTTGTTTCCTCTTGATCTCCTGGCGCTGTCCTATCGCAACCGTCCCGTTATGAAACTCCTGATAGACCTGGTGTGCACTGAAACCCTCAGTGGGGACAGGGGCAGCTCCCATCACCTTTCAGACCCCTTCTAGCTTCCAGATCCTATGGAACAATAAAGGATGCATGTATCAGCAGGAAATGGAACGTATGCCTGCCCAGAAGTGATAAGGCTATTCAGAAATGCAATCTTTATTAGCTCTGACACTGTTCCACATCACATTCCTATAAGATCCAGCTATGAAAACAAACTAGATGTAATCAGCATCAAGTGGCTGCTTGACAACATAGTTCCTGGAGCATATTATCAAGGGTTTCTTATCTAACTGGGAGAGCACTGAAAGCGGGTGCAGCCAGGCAGGAGAGCTGTGCAATATTTCCATTACCAGTATGGATGACAGACTGGAATGTATGGCCAGGAATCCATCAGATGATTCAGCTGGGAGGATCTGCAGTGCTATGGTATTCAGGTTTACATTTCCAAATGATTTTGATACACTGATCCAACATCAACATGAGGGAATAGTTAAGAAAGAGAAGTCACAGGTACAAGTGCAAAAATGGGGAGCAATTTCCTATAGGGACTCCAGAAAAAGCTCTGACATTTTAGAGGGTCAAGGTATAATTGGAGGTTCAATATCCCACAGCTGCATAAAGGCAAACTCAGCCTGCAGGGATGATCCATGGGGAGTTTAGCTCTTCTGAGTTGAACACTGAGGCTTTAGCATCTGTTTTAAGCACGCATTGCTTAAAACCAAGCTAATGGCCATCAGTGTGGCTGGAAAGAGCAAGAGTCCATGGGTTTATCAATACACTGTGCTATACTGAGAAGGACAAGAGCCAAGAGCTTAGGGAAGTGGCTCCTCTTCTTAGCACCAAGGAGGTTATATCTAGAGCACCATCCAGTTTAGCTGCACTCCCAAGACCACACTGACAACTGGACAGAGTTCAGTGGAGCACTACTAAGGTGGTCTGGTCACTGGAATACATGATGGAAGAGAATGAGGGAATGGGGTTTCTGTAACTTTGAGAAGAAGTAGAGGTTAGTGGAGGATTTAATTCCTGTTTTCAACTACCTAACTGCAGCGTTACAGAGAAGATGGAGCCAGACTCTTCTCAGTGAATAGGAAGAGAAGGACAGAAGCACTAGGCTTAATTGACAGCAAGGGAAACGCTTATCATAGAATGGTTTGTGTGAGAAGGGAGCATAAAGCTCATCCAGTCCCAACCCCTGCCATGGGCAGAGACACCTTTCACTACAGCAGCTTGCTCCAAGCCCCTGTGTCCAACCTGGCCTTGAACACTGCCAGGGATGGGGCAGCCACAGCTTCTCTGGGCACCTCAGCACCCTCACAGGGAAGAGCTTCTTGCTTTACATCTAACCTCAATCTCCCCTCTTTCAGCTTAAAATCACACAAGAGGATAATATTCCTCACGGTGAGAGCACTAAGCATGGCATAAACCTGCCACACTGCCTGGAAAAGGTCTGAAACATGATCAGAAGCATTCATAAGAAACCTACCCTTGATTCTGGCCCTGCTTAGAGCAGGAGGTCAAACGAGAGCTCCAGATATCCTATGCAAACCATATTACCCCTCAGTTCTAAGAGACTGTTATCTAGAAAAACTGAGGAAGGGATTTTGCCCAGTAACCTACAGCACTCTATACCTGTTCAGTGATAACAAGAACTTTAGACTCAAAAGCTGCCAACAGAATACTTTCCACATGACTAGAGATCCCTGCAGCTGGAATTAAGGGAGAAAAAATGCAAGCAACACTAAAGCTTTCACTGCCATTTGAAACAAGAGAAACTAGAGATTCACATCACACAAGTTATCACACAAAAGCTCTGCAAGGAAACTGTGAGGAATTCAAAGGAGATACATGCTGATAGTTCAAACACAATCCAGACTGCTCCTCCCACCACAGTAAACAGGAGTCGATGCCAAGAGGTGTTTCAAACCTGTCCAGGCCAGCCTTCATTTTGATGCTAGCTTCTCCAGTTGTCACAGGACAAAGGCTCTCTGTATGCAGACATGCCTTTCACACACACTTCCCACTCTCTCCCACTGAAAGAGTGTAAGAGGTGTTAACAGATCTGCAGGAAATGCCTGTAACAACACAGACAAGTGGGTCGTGTGTCGTGTCCCCCCCCCAAGATAAAGTGATGTACTTAAATACAGTTCAAATTAAACTTTCCCCAAGCATACTGTAAAATGACCCATCTAAAACCTGCCAACACAGAAAACAAGGTATGAGAAGGTCAGTGAATGCAAACTGTGGTGCTTTGTGCAACATGGACACCTATCCACCTGGCAGCAGCAGTACCCAAATTCACTGCCCCCACAGACCAGCAGCACCCAGACCTGTCCCTATTACTCCACAGCCATTTGGGATAATCTTCCTGAAGTTACAACAATCACCTTCAAGCAAACGGTCAAATGCTCTTGTAATGCTGGCTGGGTTCTTACCCAGTTTGCTTCAGCATGTAATGTTTCTAATGCTTATCTGCTGCATTTTCTACCCTGTTTTATGTTTAAACGCTACCTCTCCTCTCAGAATCAGCTTCACCAGCTTCAGAAATGCAGGAATAACTGTACCCTTCACAAAAACCAATAGTAGTACGTACAAATCAGATGCACAGAGCATACCCAGTGCAGGGAGGTGGAAGGTCACTTGTGAACTACAGCTGGAAGGTCAGCTCAGGAAAGCTTAACTGCCCAAGCAGGTCCTGGGGAAAGCCTTGGTGAGAGCAGCTGGCAAAGACCTTCACCTTGTTCTGTTCTGGAACAGCCTGTGAAGATCCATAACACATCCCTGTGGGAAAGGGCACTTGAAGAGCTCATACCTTGTTTTTCTAGGGGGTAAAGAGACAAAGCCTTAATGAAACCTGCCATGACAAACACACTGTGCTGCTGTAGGAAGAAAAGAAGTGGATCCATCATACCCCAAAGGCAGTCATACAATTGTGTCTGAGAGCTCAGGAGAGGAAGGTACTAGATGGAGCACTGCAGGCAAGTCTGGGGCTCTGCAGCTCAAGAGAGCCCTGAGGAGAAGGACTTGGGGGTGTTGGGTGAAGAGAAGCTCCCCATGACCCGGCTTCAGTGAGCGCTTGAGCCCAGAACCCCCCCGTGTGCTGGGTGCACCCCCAGAGCGTGAGCAGCAGCTCAGGGAGGGGATCCTGCCCCTCTGCTGTGCTCTGGGGAGATCCCCCCTGCAGTCCTGATCCAGCTCTGGGGCAGCAGCACAAGAGGGACGTGGAGCTGTTGGAGCGAGGCCAGAGGAGGCCATGGAGATGCTGCGAGGGCTGGAGCAGCTCTGCTCTGGAGCCAGGCTGAGAGAGCTGGGCTGGGGCAGCCTGGACAAGAGAAGGCTCCTGAAGGGGAGATCTGAGAGCAGCTCCAGTGCCTGAAGGGGCTGCAGGAAAGCTGGAGAGGGGCCTGGGACAAGGGATGTAGGGACAGGCCAAGGGGAATGGCTTTAACCTGCCCGAGGGGAGACTGAGATGAGCTCTTAGGCAGAAGCTCTTCCCCATGAGGGTGCTGAGGCGCTGGCACAGGGTGCCCAGAGAAGCTGTGGCTGCCCCATCCCTGGCAGTGTTCGAGGCCAGGTTGGACACAGGGGCTTGGAGCAAGCTGCTCTAGTGGAAGGGGTCCCTGCCCATGGCAGGGGTTGGAACTGGAGGAGCTTTAAGCTCCCTTCCAACACAACCCAGGCTGGGATTCTATCAAAGACGGGGCCCAAGCATTCCCAAAGTCTGCTGCAGAGCACTGAACCGCACTCTCTGTACAGTAAGAAAAGGACAAAGGGGTCAGCAATTTTCAACTGCAGCACAAAAATGGAAGTCAGAAACTAGGAAAATCCTGGCAATGGTTAAGAACAATAAAGGACTTTACAGGATCATCCACGGAGGATGGGGAAAGTCCATCGCTGGAGGCTTTTAACAACCGTGCTGGGCAAATACCTGCTGGGAAAGGTTAGATAGGGCTGACCCAGTCTTGGGGCAGGAGGTCAGATTAGACAATTTACGAAGGACCCTTCCGGCCTTACTTGTAGCAGGAACATGACACAGAACATCTCAGGAGCAGCCCCAGAGCACAGAAGCTTCCCTAGTACTTCTATAACCTGCCAGCGCAATGCTGTAAGATCCATCCACATAGAGATGACACAACCAACCAGCCTGGCAAAACAGGAGCTCCCCAGCACGGCTTCCCACTGGGATAGTCCCTCTCACGTCCCACAGCACAGGGATGGTTGTTAACAGGAGCCCACCTGCACTTTAACTCCCATTTTACCTCCTTCACATCTCACCCTGCAGCCACTCTCTCTTTTCTTCTCTTCAGGCCTTTCTTCTGCTCCTGCCTGGAACATTTCCATGTGTAAGATCTTCAGAAGTGGATCCCTTTCATGTTTTGGGGAAGCCCTGAGCAAAACGTCTGTGCTTCTCTAACAACAAAGCTGGCAAATCCAGACTCCCACCTCCCTTCCAGCACTGCCTGTCCCTCTGCTCCACCACGAGCCTGGTGTGGGAAACCCCACCTCCATAAAGCCTTCATGCAGAAAAGCCAAGTTAGCATCGACCAAGACCTGCAGCCTCTCCAAGCACTTCCTACCACCTTGCCCAGCTGCTGAGAGCAAAGCTGACTTTATGCAGTGCTTTCATCAAAACTTGGGACACCTTCCTAACAATCCCTATCCCCCAGGGAGCCCGCCACACTCCCAAATCCCACACCAAGGGGATCAGGGAATAAAAAGGGTAATGACCCAGTGCTTAGCTCTGAAGGCCAGGGTCACATTCAGCCCTTTGTCAAGTTCTCTTTCAAGTCCAAACAGAGGCACCAGATACTATTGTATAACTGGAGCAATGGTGTGACTATAAAGGGGACATTTGATTTAGCTACTACACATCTAGTCTACTACAGTATTGGAAGCTTTGTGCTTCTATAAGCATTAAGGGTACACAGCGTTCTGCAAGTTCAGACCATCCAAGTGGCAGAGCGTAAACTGCAAGCCTCAAATACTAACCTTTATCTCTGGGTTAACACTTGACCTATCAGCTTCAGCAGCAAAGGGGTGTTAGGAGCTTCTGCTTCCTTGTGTGCCCCCCCACAGTTCCTCCTGGCTCATCCTTGCAAATCTCCTTGCTCTCAGTTACATCTGTCCATGGAATGCATTGATTCTATGGAAGCACACAGTGAGCAAGGTGACAGAAGTGCTCCAAGGCAGAAACACCCACTCATGTGTGTATGTCTGTGTGGCTTTTTAAGTACACATCTAGAGGCATAGTTTTGTAATCCCAGGAAACTTAGATCCAAGATCACACTGTCCTTAAGGAGGACAGCCCCGGCTGTGTGGGGAGTGCTGACAGCAGCAGCCACGGGACCAGCCAGGGCTTGGATCCAACTGAAAAATAACCCTAGGAAAACAAGTAATAATGTGCTGCCAGGAGTGTGGGCTGCCTGATCAAGATCGCTCACCCGCACTCACACCACAGCATACATGAGAACAGGACAAACCTTCTCACCAGGAGCCTAAGTCACCAGTAAGGCTATGCCCCGATGCGGGTGAGGAGTTAATGCAAGAGAGGAAACAGCAGTCGGAGATAGGATGGAACAGGGAAAATATCTCACAGTTTCACTGCTGAAGCCAGTGCCTTGTAAAGAGATGCTCCTTCCAGATCCCCAGGCTTTCCAAAAGGATCTAGGACTTTCAGTTCAACCAAAGGCTTACCAGACAGGCTAATGATGCACATCTGCCTGGCAGTCATAGAATCCCAGCCTGGTCTGGGTTGGAAGGGAGCTTAAAGCTCACCCAGTCCCAACCCGTGCCACGGGCAGGGACACCTTCCACTAGAGCAGCTTGTTCCAAGCCCCTGTGTCCAACCTGGTCTTGAACACTGCCAGGGATGGGGCAGCCACAGCTTCTCTGGGCACCCTGTGCCAGCACCTCAGCACCCTCCCAGGGAAGAGCTTCTGCCTAAGAGCTCATCTCAGTCTCCCCTCTGGCAGGTTCAAGCCATTCCCCTTGGCTTGTCCCTACAGGCCCTTGTCCCAAGCCCCTCTCCAGCTTTCCTGCAGCCCCTTTAGGCACTGGAGCTGCTCTAAGGTCTCCCCTTCAGGAGCTTTCCCTTCCCCAGGCTGAACCAGCCCAGCTCTCTCCCTGTCAGTGCTCTGGGATCACAACTGTGACCGATTCCAAAAGAGAAAATCCTGTCGGAAGAAGACTGCAGATCAAAGCAGGAGGTTACACCTACATCCTGGAACACGCATGCCCATGGGACAGAAGAACTTTGAATTCAGCTTCAGACTAAATGCATGTCTGTCCAACAGAAACTCTGGGTTAACGTGCTCCAATTCTGCGCAATCTCTTTGGGAGAAAAAAACATTCCCCATCTGCCCTTGAAAATCAATCAATTGAATAGCGGTCTTATAAAGGCAAAGAAACTCCCTTCTTATGCAATTCCCAGTTTAGGGGTGGGCCAGGACTACCTGCTTAGCTTAGTGAAAGGTATTTTCTGGATCCATTAACTACAAGGTAGCTCAGGTAGGTACTTCAGAGCAGAAATGATCCAAATTAAAGTGGTTTTCTTCCCCTCTCTCCTCAGTGTGCAAAGATCATCATATCCTGTCCAATACTTCAGTCATTCCAAGCATGCCACAACCTACACTGTGAAATGCCACCCAGCTAAACCTAGAGGAGGCACTGCAGAAGAAGCTGGCATTATGCAGAGTAATGAATGATGAAGAAATGAATAACTCTCCATTCTTCAGAAGTTACCCACCTCCATTTAGCTCTCTGCCAGGAAAACAAATACTGTCTTAATGCTTTAAAAGGTAGTTCCTGCCTTTGAACTCAGGAGGTACAACCCCTGATTTTAATGACATTTTTAAGCCATTATAAAGACTTTACAGCCCTTTAAACAGAAAGAAATGCAAGTGACCTACCCCCTAAGCTTTATTGTCTTTTTTTATGTCAGTTCAAGTCTCTCATAGCTGAGAATCTGCCTCTCTTACTGCAACCTCTATGCTGTCACTGGTCTGCTACGGGGACCTCCAGCTCTCTCCCCCTCCATCCCTTTGCATCAGGACATAAATGTGGGCTCAGAGGACGATGTGGAAAAGAGCTCTGAAGAGGAATATGTCACACCCAAAGCCCTGTGTAAATCACTACTCCGGGGCTGCAAATCTGTTTCCCTCAGGCCCTGCGAGCTCCAGCCACCACCAATAGGTTTGGAGCTATTTGAGAGCACTAACAATAGCTGTCTTGTTTTACTGAGACTTAAAGCATGGCCTCTTAGCAGAGAACTACCCTGAAATAGCTCAGGGATCAAACTCCAGTGTGAGCAGCAGGGAGGGGCTTTTTGACCCCTCTTGCACTACATTTCTGCTGAGGAGCTTAACTCACCGCCTTGAGAGCAGCCCAGGAGTTCCCTAGGTGCCAAATCCATCCTGACAGCCTCCTGTTCCTGGGCCCAGGATGCCACAGAACAGAAACTCCAGTGGCCACAAGGACAAAACACATAAATTGCACTTAAAAGCAAGGACATGGTTAAAACTCACCAAAGCAACACCATGTTTTAGAAATCTATTGCACTTGAAGATCTCCAGAGGGAAAGGTCAGCAACGTATTCTAGTGCCCAAAGGGACTATAAGAAACCTGGAGAGGGGCTTTGGACAAGGGCCTATAGGGACAGGCCAAGGGGAATGGCTTTAACCTGCCAGAGGGGAGACTGAGATGAGCTCTTAGGCAGAAGCTCTTCCCCATGAGGGTGCTGAGGCGCTGGCACAGGGTGCCCAGAGAAGCTGTGGCTGCCCCATCCCTGGCAGTGTTCAAGGCCAGGTTGGACACAGGGGCTTGGAGCAAGCTGCTCTAGTGGAAGGGGTCCCTGCCCGTGGCAGGGGATGAAGCTGGAGGAGCTTTAAGGTCCCTTCCAACCCAACCCGCTCTGGGATTGCAGGATATACAGTGCACCTCCCAAAGCAAAGCCTGTGTCACGCTGCTGTCAGGCTCAGCCTGTGAACAGGTTGCTACAAAAGCCCTGAAGAAACCACTGCCACAGCAACGGAGGAGATCCTAGTTGTACGTGTCAAGCTTAACCTCACGAGGCTTTATTACAGACTCTAAGAGGTACAGGGAGGAGCTGAACCCCACAAGCTCCCCAAAACATGTTCAGAGCTGTACACGGACACCAACACAGGACCTCAAACTTGGGTTCTTACAAAGCCACTCTCCAGAGCATCACATGGAACTACCGCACCACAGCAACACGCTCTTCAGGTGCCACGATGCACCTCAACTGGGGTCTATGCAAGTGCCATAATGCACTCTAACTGGAATCACCACAATGATTTTATTTTCCAAGTAGTTCATATTCCCACCCATACTATTTCTGGAATCTTTTGTTACAATAAAAAGAAACCACGGAAATATCAAATTTAAAAAACAAGCAAAGATTTGGAACCAATTTCCATGGCGACTACTCTAAACTCAAGCGGTGTTACTACGCATACATGTGCCCTCTACACAGAGCAGGCTACACTTGGACACATCAAAGACAACACATCAAGAACTGGTGAGAATGGGACACATCATCAAGGTAGCTGAAAGTGTTCCATGTTCCTTCAACAGGAACACTGTGAGGATGATAACATGGTTTGGAAACACGTTAAACATGCAGTTGTTAAACTATGTGCTTCTTATGAGTCCATAACACAAGGGATCAGTTGCATTTATTAGTATTTTATGTGGTTATGCTGCTATTCCCTCATCACAGACCTGGTAGCATACTTGGTGTGCAAGAGGATCTGAACCCCAGCTTCTACCAGCTAGGATACAGCACCTGGTTCACCACTGTGGTGGGATACTGCCCCTCTCCCACATCACTGCTGTGCTATAGATTCATTTTTCCATCCAAGCAGAGCAGGAGAGATCCTTAAGCCAGGGGTTTAGACTCTGGCTTGAGAAGAGTTCAAACCCACTCTTCACCCACTTCACTTCCAAGGGGTAACCTTTATACCTCTTTATCATTTACCAACCTAACACAACACTTTGGCTCACCAACAGAGCTAAAAAGAATCAGTTATTTAGTTTCCATAGACTTGGCTTCATTAACTTCTGGAGAGGACTAATGTTTGTGGCCACTGGGAAAGGGTATTTCTACATTTTTCCATTTTCTGGTCTCTTAATTATGGTTCCTGAGAGAAGGAGACAGCAGTTTGCTTTGTGAAATACAACTGTATTTTACTGTTTGTCAAAGGCACAGAGAAAATAGCTTCTTTTTTACATAACCCAGTCATACAAAGTAAGTAAATCCACATACTTCAGAAGCCAGCATGGCCATTCTCCTCAGACCCTCATTTAGGCCAGCAGGAAATTAGTTGGAGAATCTCAAATTTCATTAAAAGAGCTTATTTTTCTGTGGGATGACAGTCACAGAAAACACGAAGCAATGGAACTAGGGCTGAGGCAGCTACACTTTGAGAGTCACAGACTGGTTGAGGTTGGAAGGGACCTTAAAGCTCATCCAGTTCCAACCCCTGCCACGGGCAGGGACCCCTTCCACTAGAGCAGCTTGCTCCAAGCCCCTGTGTCCAACCTGGCCTTGAACACTGCCAGGGATGGGGCAGCCACAGCTTCTCTGGGCACCCTGGGCCAGCACCTCAGCACCCTCCCAGGGAAGAGCTTCTGCCTAAGAGCTCATCTCAGTCTCCCCTCTGGCAGGGTAGAAACCCCTTCTGTAGCAGGAACACACTATCTGCAGGAACACCCCTCCAAGGTTCTGAGGACGAGCAGGAGACCACTACCTTTTGAGGATGGAGGATTGTGAAAGACCCAACTGATACTGCTTGCCTAGGTGGAGACCTGTAAAAGAGCACCATCACACCTTTTAGACCAAAGGGTCCCATAGGGAGCCCCTAAAGCATTAAGCTCCTGTTTGTGAGGAATGTTAGTGATTTGACAGAGCTTTCCCAACTCCACCTTAACCCCTCCATCCCCACGAACTCAGTTGCGATTCCCCCACCCCAGGAAAAGGCTGTGTTTCAAAGACACCACAGTCGTGACAGCAACTGAGCACATTTTGGTGTGAGAGACACAACAGAGCCTTCAAGGGAAAACCTGAGAGGGTAACGCATGAGTGCCTTCAGCAACAGCAGAGATGAGGAGAGGGGATCCCAGGACACGAGCGCTGTGTTTGTGGTGTTCCAACCCACTCTGCTGGTTCAAGAAAGGGTGGCACAAAGCAGTACAGCTGCTCCAAAGGACTGAGAAGGATAAGCAGCAACAGGGCCATCAGCCAGCATTTTCAGGACTCAAACACCCAGACCTCTCTGCCTAACTCCACATACAGCTTGGCCACTACACCAGCTAGATGTTCCTCTAAACCTGAAGTTACCCAGTTAAACATCTGAGCAGCAGTGCAACGATTTGGATGCAGGAACTGAGTCAGACCCAAGAGTGTTGGTGTTTTGCCAGCTCAGTAGCCATCCAAATCAGTTTCCCAGTCCAGCTACCCACTCCATGACCGGAGTACAAGGGAAAGGCAGAACTGGGTGGTTTAGAGGCAAAGCCAGCTGAAACTACAGACCTTGCTACTCACTGCAGTGCACTGTACATCTGTTCCACAGCAGTGCCATAAAAGATTAGTAAGTGCTAGGCTAACCTGGAAAGGGAAAAGGAGCTCGGAGAGAATGTTATCACTAAGTCAATAAAACAACAGTTGTTACAGGCTGAAAACACACAGCATTCTTGCACAACATGCAGAAAACACTCCTAGGCTGATTCCTCATCCTCCGCTAAACCTGTCTGGTAACTGGGAACAGGACCCTGCTGTAGAGGCTAAAGGAAAAGTGGATCAACAGGGTGAGCTGAGGACAGAGCTCCGGGCTCCATTGTGCAGGATCGCAGCGTGGACGCGCACAGCTTATACATACGGTTTCACTTTCATGCAAAGCTCGTGTTTACATCTGATGTACAGGGCAATTACAGCTGGTCCCAGCCGTGGATCGGAGACAGCACGCCTATACACCCCGCAAAGGATATTTAGGGGCGGTCAGAGAGTAAGGAACCTGTGGATCAGCTGTATTCCTATGGCTCAGGATACCGGAAAGCTTCATCTTGAGGTCAGGTTTGGTAACCGGCAATTGGTTCTCGTGCGTTTGGCTACCCCAGGTCTAATCCCTCACCCACTGCAGGGGTTTTAAAGGCAATTCTAGAGGAGTCAATGGAAGCACGGGATGGGGCTGAGCTGCCGAAGCCCCCGGGACTGTAACAGCTTGATATAAACAAGCAGCACCAACACCCGAACCACCCGCGAGGCATCCTGCCTCCCGGACCAGGTTAGGGGGACTTTTCCCTACTTAAACCTTCCTTCTTCACGGCATCGCCTGCAAACACTGAGGCGGTACGCTGACAGAAACACCTGGGAGGACGGGAAAGCACAACCCAGAGCAGCCGCACACATCACCCTGCACCGAGGTGCTGTCCTTATCCCCCCAAAACCACCTTTAGGGACGGCTAACCCCATCCTCCCGCTGTCCGCCTGCGCTCGCCATGGGTTCGTCGGAGCCGAGCAAGGAGGTTTAGCGCGGATCTGAGGTGATTGATGAAAGCGAGGGCACGGCATGGGGCACAAACACCCCCCATGGCGCCCGCCCGCTCCTCCCCGCAGGGCAGGAGCCCTCCTCGGCCGTGCCCTGAGCGGGAGCCGAGGTGCCCGCCGGCCTCTCCATGCTGGCGGGGGGCCGGGGCGCGGCAGGTGCCGCTGAGGAGAGCCGGCGAGGAGCCGAGGGGAGCCCTCGCTGTGCCCGCCCATGGAGGGGAGAGCCTCGGCAGCGGGGCCGCCGCGTCCCGTCCGTCCGTCCGCTCCCCCCCCCCGCCCGCCCCGTACCTCTCTCTGCGGTGGCCGGAGGGGACGGGGTCTGGCCGCCCGCCCGGCTCGCCTCAGCGCCTCGCTGCCCTCCCTCCCTCCCTGAGCGGCTCCCGGCGCGGCTGCGGCGGCTGCTGGCACTGCGGGGACAGAACCAGCGCCGGCCTGTTTTCCAGCCGCCTCCCCTTCGGCCCGCCCCGGCTCCGCCTCAAGGATCCCCCCGCCTCCTCCTCCTCCTCCTCCTCCTGCGGCCGCTTCGGGCCTGCGGGGTGGCGGAGCGCCTGCCCCCGGAGCTGCCGGGGCCTGCCCGGGCAAGGAGTGGCCACGGTGGGCCCCGAAGCGGCGGAGGCCCCGGGCGGGGGGTGAAGCCTCGGCAGGTCCTTTAGGCCAGGCCTGGTAGGGGAAGGCAATGGGGATGTCAGGGTTATCCCGCAGCACCCCTCGGACGTACGTAACACCTGGTGATGGGGAATAAATACTGATAAATGAGTTAAATACTAATGAACAAGTACTGATAAATATAAACAAATGCTAATAAGTAAATTCAATACTAGTAGATGGTAATAAATTCGATTAAATACAAATGAATACTGACTAAATGCTGAGAAATTGATTAAATACTGATAAGTTACCAATATAATAATACTAACAAATACCAATGGTACTAAATGGTACTACTAAACACCAATAAATACTGATAACACAAATAAATACTAATATATTAAATGCTAATAAAGGCTGATGATACTAAGAAGTAAGTACTAATATATTACATTAAATACTAATAAATACTAAGAAAGAAATCAAATTGGAGAGGGGCTTGGGCCAAGGGCCTGTAGGGGCAGGCCAAGGGGAATGGCTTGAACCTGCCAGAGGGGAGACTGAGATGAGCTCTTAGGCAGAAGCTCTTCCCTGAGAGGGTGCTGAGGCGCTGGCACAGGGTGCCCAGAGAAGCTGTGGCTGCCCCATCCCTGGCAGTGTTCAAGGCCAGGTTGGACACAGGGGCTTGGAGCAAGCTGCTCCAGTGGAAGGGGTCCCTGCCCGTGGCAGTGGTTGGGACTTGAGGAGCTTCAATGTCCCTTCCAACACAAACCACTGTGTTCCTATGAGATACGTCTGGGTTCTGAGCCTTTGGCAATCAAGACCTCTCCCAAAGGCAGGGAAAAGCAAAACCAGAACTCGTTACAAGCTGCTAGACAGCGTTCAGAGCCCTAATGCAGAGGGAACAGGTTCTGCTTCTCAATTTGATGCCTTTCCCCCAGCTGCAGGGTAAAAGTCTTGTCCAAGCAGCAGCCCCATGAGCAGTGTGCTTTATTAACTGTATACTCTTTCCAAACCAAGGTTTGCGACAAGGAAGGAGCAACGTAAAACACACAGGATGAGGATCCACTCCAAACCACTGGGATGTGTCCCCCAGCCTTCCCACTCAACGCCAGCTGGAATTGCTTTTGCATGTCTGGAGAAAAGACTGAGCCTTTCATGGGAATAACTGGTGCCTGTACATTGCCTTCAGGTGCTTTCAGGTTACACAGCCCATGCTCAGCTGCATGCCTGAGGTTCTCACCTGCACGGCTGGGGTGAGGCTGCTGAGCCAGCCAAAACATCTGGAGACAAGAGTGAGAACAAAATGGGGGGGGGGGTTGGGTTTCCCCACGTCAAGCAGGTGCTAAATAATAACTGTGCAGACTTTTCAGATATACCGTGTGCAGGCTGCTTTCTTCCAGACTTTCTGGCTGCCCTTTCCTGCTGGATTCAATACCTGCAAAGCACCTCAGAGTATGCAGATGATGAAGCCATAGTAGGGTTTATGTCCAGCTGTGGGGGCAACAGCACAAGAGGGACGTGGAGCTGTTGGAGCGAGGCCAGGGGAGGCCATGGAGATGCTGCGAGGGCTGGAGCAGCTCTGCTCTGGAGCCAGGCTGAGAGAGCTGGGCTGGGGCAGCCTGGACAAGAGAAGGCTCCTGAAGGGGAGACCTGAGAGCAGCTCCAGTGCCTAAAGGGGCTGCAGGAAAGCTGGAGAGGGGCTTGGGACAAGGGATGTAGGGACAGGCCAAGGGGAATGGCTTGAACCTGCCAGAGGGGAGACTGAGATGAGCTCTTAGGCAGAAGCTCTTCCCTGGGAGGGTGCTGAGGTGCTGGCACAGGGTGCCCAGAGAAGCTGTGGCTGCCCCATCCCTGGCAGTGTTCAAGGCCAGGTTGGACACAGGGGCTTGGAGCAAGCTGCTCTAGTGGAAGGGGTCCCTGCCTGTGGCAGGGGTTGGAATTGGATCAGCTTTAAGCTCCCTTCCAACAAAACCACTGTGTTTGAAACGTGGTTCCCAGTCCTGCACGCCCTAAGGATGGCTCTTCCCATCCAACATGCTGCAGGATCCAGCCAGCAGTGCTGGGCCAGACTGGGCATGGTGAGGTGCCAACAGGGAAGAAGCAGCAGCACTGCCCTGTCACACATACCCCGCAGTCTTAGCTCACAGTCTCCACCAAGCCTACAGATGGAAGCAGAGCTTTGCAAACTAAAGGACTTTAGGGAAAAGAGCCATATCCCTTGTAAACCAGCTATATCTGGAAAGAGAGGAGTTGGCATTGAGGTTGGTTATTTTGGCTGGGATGAGCAGCCATTCCCACCGGACCGGACAGAGTCTGAGATGCTGAGGAAATAGGTTCAGTTTGATGGTGCAGCTTGAAAGTACCTATCTGGAGGGGATGGACGGGAATCTGTGATTTCCTGCCTGTATTCCTCAGCATCTCACAGAGCAATACCTGCCCCCGGGGCTGCCTCTAATCGAGGCCATATCTGTCCCTAGCCAAAGAGGAGCCACGGTGAATTACAGACTGGTGCTCCCTGTTCCCACAGAGAAGCTGACCCATGAGAGATGCTAGTCATCCAGCAGCTGGGAAAGCTGGAGAGCCAATTCCTACTGAATGGCACTTCTATTTCCTCCGTAGCAAATAAACAACCGTGCTCCAGGACTGCGCTAACTCCTTGCTTGCTTGGCTGCAGTTTGAAGGGTTTGAACTAAATCTAGAAAGCTCTGAGTAACTGGGGTCCCCTGGGCTCTACCCTCTTTCTGCAGTTTAAATTTGGCAACAGAGCCCAGCCAGCCCAAAGGCATCCTTGCAAGGCATTTGGAGGCTACATAGAAATGCAATTACCTGTGGGAGAATAAAGCTGAAATGTATCACAAGCACATGTTTAATGCAGTGTTCAGTGCATTAAGAAAGAGGAAATGACAGGTAAGGCTGATGTGGGTGCCAGACTTGGAGAGTGGTTGCAAGGAAATGCAGTTAAATCCTAAAATGAGCACTTTTTGTGCCTCTGACGCTTGTTTTGTTGGCTCGTGGTCCGTGAAGAGCTGGCCTTCACGGTGAATAGAGCATCTTCCTGGGAAGAATCCATGAATGACAGGTTTATGAATGAAACATAAAGTGAATGATAAAAGTCCAGAGAGCATAACGTAAAAGCTGGGGGGAAGATGTCCTTGTGCAGCCCACCTGAGAAGATTGCCACGAGCTGCAAGGCAGAGATGCAGCCAGCATGAAGAAAAAGGGTATCATTGCCTGGAACATCTCTTTCTGAAGGGGCTGCTGTGTTTATTGCACTACAGCAAGATCTCCCAGGGCCAGACAGAAATAGCTCACACACATTCAAGTGGGTAAGGGAGGCTAGTAAACAAGTCAGGAGAGCTCATGGTGGGCACAAGGAGGGCAGAAGGGTACAGTGACACTGTATTAAGCTGTACTTATGGCTTGGGGGGCTTGCCAAGGGGATCTGTTGGATGGATTGATCCTTCTTTCTGCCAAGCAAAATAATGATTTAAAGCCATTAAGCGACTGTCCTCTAGATTCCTAATGACCAAGATAATGCCCCCTTCCTAGGAGTGTCAGACAAGATGAGGATCAAGCCTGGCATGAAGGGGTTTTTATAGGAAAATAAAGATCCAGCTGCCTGGAAAAGAGAGCAGGAATGGGAATGAAAACCAGGCAGCGTGCAGTGCCCCTCCATGCTCCGAAACACCCCATTCCTGACATCCAGTACCAAAAGGCTTTGCCTCTTACCGTTCTCATGCAGCAGTTTTCATCCTCAGAGTTAAAAACCCTGGTAAAAGAGCACTGTGATCCACGTGAAGTCAGCACTCCTTCAGTGCAGAGCCATCTGATCCAAGCTGCAGGGTGAGCTGTGCTTTACAGACTGCCCGCTCCTGCTCAGGTTCGGAGCTGGCGTTAGCAGTGTGTCTGCAGCCAAAAGGCCTCTTTGAATGTCAGAAGTCTGGCACACGCTCAGAGCTTTGGGGGATCTGCTCACACAATGGTATCTAGCAGGACCCGTGTCAAGGTAAAATTGAAATCAGAAGCAAACACAAGCTATGAAGCTTAGTAGAAGGGTTTTCACTGAATCCCAGCCTGGTTTGTGTTGGAAGGGAGCTTAAAGCTCCTCCAGTTCCAACCCCTGCCACGGGCAGGGACCCCTTCCACTAGAGCAGCTTGCTCCAAGCCCCTGTGTCCAACCTGGCCTTGAACACTGCCAGGGATGGGGCAGCCACAGCTTCTCTGGGCACCCTGTGCCAGCACCTCAGCACCTTCCCAGGGAAGAGCTTCTGCCTAAGAGCTCATCTCAGTCTCCCCTCTGGCAGGTTCAAGCCATTCCCCTTGGCCTGTCCCTACATCCCTTGTCCCAAGCCCCTCTCCAGCTTTCCTGCAGCCCCTTTAGGCACTGGAGCTGCTCTAAGGTCTTCCCTGATTTTCTAAGCCAGGAATCACTATCATAAGGGCACCCGGGTGCTGATTTTGGCTCCTGCTCTGGGCTGGGTGACACACGATGCCAGAGCCACTCATGTTACCCCAAGCAGTACACTAAGTACAGTTTGGGAATACCAGTGTCAAGTCATTCCATCCCAACAGCTTCAGACAGCCCAGCTGACTTTTCCATCCTCCACACTGTTTGTTTGCTAGAGAGTGACTAATCCATTTTACCTGCAAGGCAGAAAAGCAAACGTGCCACGAGGGCTCAGCTATAACGCTGTGCCACCATCCCCTCCCTACGTCATCCGGAATTTCCACGATTTACTCGCCCACTTGAGAAGCCCTCCAACAGTCAAACAAAACCGTACGTTCCCAGGAGGAAAAGCGAAACCACAACCGGTGCAGGAGGGAGAAACCTCCTGACATAAACCTAGAGCAAAGATAGAAGTGCAGGTTCTATCTGAAGCAAAACTACTGATCATAAACACAGCAAGAAAAGGAGAAGATCAAACAGGATCACTTCTTGTCAGTGTTTTCCCCCTTTTCCTCCCTGACCCTAAGGCAATAAAAGGGTTCACCAAAGGGAAACTGGAAGCCCAGCAGCCTCCCTTTGAACGTATACTCAGGCTACAGGTGGTTTCAAAGGGCACTTCAAGGAGTCTGCCCTTTAACTAAGAGGCCTTGAGACCTCCCATTCATGCCAGTGGCACTGCAGTAACTCATAGGAATGGGTAATAACGATGTTTGCGATTCAGTCATCATTTGACAAGCTGCCTGACAGGGAGATCTATCATAAATATTGCCCTGTCACAATAACCAATGGAGAAACAGCGCAAGCATCCAGCTCACCTTTCTGGTCAGAAACGAAACAAGCCCAGGTGAAATCCCCCTCACGGGTTGTTTCTTCCTTATTCCCTTCTAGGAAGGTGATTTCCAGCATGATGCAGCTCAATATCCTGAGATAATAGCTTCTAATAGCTTGTATTTAATAGCTTCTAATATCCTGAGAGCTACAGGCTCTAACACTTCCCTATGTGGATTCCTGGAAGGATGCAGCTGCTGCAAGAAGTATCCAATCTCAGCAATGGAAAAACTAAAGCTCCCTGTGGAAGATCCATTGCACTCTTCAATAAATTGCTGCAGGGAGCACGCACCCGGAATGCCTGAGATGTGTCGCTATTCCTAGCTTGTATCCATCAAGCTTCGAGTCCCAAAGACTTGTTCTTGCCTTCTTATTCTTCTTAAAGAATACTTATTCTTTACCTTGTTCTTGCCTTCTCTCTGCTAAATTTAAACATCCATGATTCCATTTCTGCAAGTTCACGTAGCTAAAGTACCCCTTTGGTTCCATTTGGATTGGGAATATTGGAGATACATCCCCTGGAGGACAGGCAGGGAGCAGGTTCAAAGATAGCACTGTCTCATACACAGACACACATCTGTGTGCTGGCAGGGATTGTCCTGTCCTGCAGCTGGGATATCTCCCAGTGCCTCCTTGTACACAGCATCTGGGTGGTTTGGGAAGGAGCTTGGATAACTGCAGTGCCTTACATGGGCTATGTGAATGCTGCAAGACTCTGGGGTGTATGGTGCAACAACGTGAGCGGGTACAGCCAAAGCTGTTGTCTGTCTGTACTGGAGGACAGAAAGTGCACAGGAGGTAATTGCTTCCTGGATCTTCATCCCTGCCATCATCAGGTGGGCAAGGCTATGAGTGCATAGAGCCTGCTTTGGCTTGTCGTGCTTTTATTGCCCTCTTTTCCTTTGCTGTGTCTCTCAAAAACCCTGGAGAAAGTCCTCTTCAGGAGACAGCAGGAGGGGCAGCAGTACCTGGCCACAGCACAGAGCAGAAGCCTTGGGAAAAGGGTTAAAAAAGAAAAAAGGAAGAGAAATTGGGCTGGCAAAGAACTGCAGACCTGTGCTGGGTAAGAACTGTCTGCTGTCTTGCCTGCTGTCTCCACAAGTGGAAGAAGAAGACTCACCTCTCTTAGCTCCCAGTTATTTTCTGCTCAGGGACTCCATGAGATAGACATGGTTCCTTTGTATTTGGTAACCTTCTATGGGGCTTGTTTTCCTGAGCTTGTCCACTCTACCTGTGTAAATACTGATGACCCCAATACCCTGCAGCAAAGAGTTCCACCAAGGAACCGTATCCGTGACATCCTTTGATTTAATTGGAGCTTGTTTTCTTCATTTGATGCCTGCATCTTCTTATATTGGAAGAGAAGAGCTGATGTGTCTGCAAGCATCCTTCCAGTATCTGAAGGGGGCTACAAAGATGCTGGAGAGGGACTCTTGATCAAGGGCTGTAGTGACAGGACAAGGGGTGATGGGTTCAAACTGAAACAGGGGAAGTTCAGGTTGGAGATAAGGGAGAAGTTCTTTACTGTGAGGGTGCTGAGGCGCTGGCACAGGGTGCCCAGAGAAGCTGTGGCTGCCCCATCCCTGGCAGTGTTCAAGGCCAGGTTGGACACAGGGGCTTGGAGCAAGCTGCTCCAGTGGAAGGGGTCCCTGCCCGTGGCAGAGGGTTGGGACTGGATGAGCTTTAAGCTCCCTTCAACCCAAACCATTCTGTGATTCTATGATACGTTATCCCCAGGCGAGACAGACCTAGCTCACTGAATGTACCTTCTTATGAAAGCAGTTGTGGACCTTTCCTCCACTTTGCCACCATTTCAGCGTAGGTTGCATGAAACCACAATCACTTCAACTATTCTGAACACAAAGGCTCCAGGAAATGAAAAATTGCCAGGTGCAAAGGACCAGGGTTTAATGTGGAAATCTGGGAGGAGGCTTTGCTGATGACAGAGCCACAGCTCCTGCCTTATCTCCCTGCAGGTAGCAGAGGAAAGGGCAAGCAGCAGCGACCACAATGAGAACAGTGGCAAAATGCAAACTAGTCCTACGAGTCTTGTTTCAATCCCTAGCACTGGCCAGGTGACAGCAGTAACTCCAGCTGATAGATCTCTCTTCCAGCCAATATCTTGCTGATTTGGAATTTCCCCCATTAAAGGCCAAGGGCTGATACCTGCAAAGGCCACTGAATGGCTCCAAGAGCATCCAGTCTCAGCAGCCCTGACTGCCTTTGCTCTGGTCACTGATACCCACAGATGGCTGATCCCAGTCTACAGCCATTCTCACTGACCAAAACAGCCCCATTGTTTCCTGTGCCCCGTTCTCTGTCCGTGCCTGTCTCTAGCTCCTAGTGATGCTGAGTTCATGAGCCATCCAGTACAGAGGCTGCCTTTGTGTTGTGCACGTGTACAGTGCCATAGGCTATGAGCCATCCTGGTACTGCGTCTCCTAAAAATAGCTCACCCCACAGATAACCTGCAGCCTCTAAAAGTCACAGGTCTTGAAGATAAGCCCCTATGTAAAACAAAATGAGAAGCAAACACTCCGTGGGTGAAGGCAAAAGCACTGAAGGAATAGAGTATAATAAAGAATACAGGCTCGGTACACTCACAAGCAGCAGAGGAAACCAGTGCCAAGGGGCCCAGGGAGCAAGTATTACGTATAACCTGCACACAGACATAATGTGACAACTGCTGAGCCACAGGGTTTGGTTTTTACAGGCAGCCTCCGAGTTCTGTGCATGAAGATCCAGCACCGCTAGCAAAAGTAACCCAAAAGAATAAGGATCCATCCCATAATGCTGAAAAAGCACTCAAATTCAGCCCTTTCTTTACATATTTTGGCTACAAAACATAGCCAGAGAGCATTTTACCCTTCCACAATGTGCAGCATACCCATTTAATCTTTCACATTTCACTTTAATAACAGGGGAGTCGAGCGAGCTCGGCTGATGGGCTGGTTCCCAGGGAAACATGAGCAACTTATTTCTCTTAAATAGCAGGCACAAATGTTTCCTGTGCTAAAGCCTGCAGCCTACTGTGACATTCAGATCTCTAGGATATAATCCCTAAAGGACAGAATGCCTGGATCTGAGGTGGGGATGGAGAAAGGCAGCAGCACACGATGCCTGGTGATGGGCACTAGCACCCGAATCACTCCTGTGGAAGCAGATCCTTTGTCCTAATTCCCAAAGAAAAAGCAAAACAAATGGAAGGAGGGAATTGGGAATAGAAAGACATCAAAACATTAATCAAAGAGGGGGTTGGCTGCTTGGTGTTGCTGGGACACAGTAAGAGCATATAAGCAGCCACACTGCTCGAGCCCATGGAAGCAGCTTTGGTGGGTGCATATAAGGGTGGTAAGGGACCTGGAGAAGGAAATGCAAGACAAAGCTGAGAATCCCCATAAGGTGCTCTCTGATAGCATTCAGGGCACCTCAAAACCTGAGGTTACCTACACAGAGACCTGTGGAGAACGTGCTCCTGCTGCATGTGGCCAAGGATGCTATTCCCCACTCCCATCACACGCCATGAGCTGTGGTGGCTTTGGTGGCTAAACTCATTTGGTTTCCTGCAGTTTTGAGTGAATAAGATGAAGGAGATGACAGAGAACACCAGTGGCCATGAGCAGATCAAACACATAGCATGCTTCTCCCCAAAACTCTCCCTGCCTCCTCTATATTCAGCTCAAGGGATGTCTTGAGCCTGATGGGATTTGTCTACTTAGTAAATCCCAGCAGATCTCTCTTCCATTTGCCCATTTACCTTTGGAACCTTCTTGTATCCACAATATCCTTGCAAGAAGTTTATAGCTCAGCTACCCATTGCATGAGGACCCACCTCCATGGGTTTGCTTGGTGTCCCTATCCCCCTAACTTCATTTGCTAGCCATTAGTTCTTGTAGTGACGAGACACTGGACATCTTTGCCAGCCCATCCCTGGTTTTCCAGACCTCCTTTATGTGCTCCTTCAATATCTAGGCCCACATTCTGCTTCCACCTATCTCATCTGAGCCAATATTCAAGTGGGTTTTAGGTGATAATTTGGCCTCAGGACAATTTCCACCCCTCCTCACACAATTTGCTCTTTTGTTAAATAGAAAAGAAACGTAAAACTTCTATTTTCCTCAGTTGCTTTAGGATTCAGAAGCAAAGACAAAGGGAATGCTCTAGCAGTTCTGTGTGCCAAAGCTTCCAGGTGCCCAATGTCCTGTTACTGAACAAACAGCCTGCAAACACCATCCCTGCCTTTGCTCTGCCAGCTGAAAGCACAGGTCACTCTGCACCCAACCACCACCATGGAGCAGAGCCTCACAAGGAGGTGATATTCAAGGAGCAAAACGCTCCTTCCATCCTACAAAGGGTACCCAAACCAGACCTGGGGTTCTTTACTGAATTGATGGGGTTTTTTGTTCACCAAGGAACATTTTGTATGAAAAGGGCTCTGTCCGTGCAAGTGACTCAGCTCAACAAACAGCATCAGTGATTCAGCACTCCCAAGTGTCCCAGCAGTGGCTGGTGACCTGTGTGGTGCTATGTCTCTTCCTCATCCACGTTCAGCCTTAACAAATGACATCAGGAGTGTGATTCAGCCCTTTGGACCACGGGCCGCAAGTCTCCCGTTTGGATGCTTATTCCCAATTTCCATTCCCCAGCCAGGTTTTTCTCCCCTGTTAACTCCCCATGCAAGGACGGGCTCTTGCTGCGCACCTGAATGGTGCCCAGCACAGTGGGACCACTAAGTCGGGCTGTAATTCAACCACCAAAGTGCCTGGATTCACTCAAACAGAGTTCAAACCATGTCCCTGAACTTCTATGGATACACGTTAATGAAAAGGTTACCAAAAGGAAATTAAATGGGCAACCATTGAAGGTAAAGGATGATTCTTCATGGAATTACTTGCTCACAGACGCACATCCTGGGTCATTACGTATCCCGAGTCATATATCCCAGTCCAGCTCCAAGTGGAAACTTCTTAGCAGGTCATTAAACCAAGACTAAACAGGAGGTGAGGCAGATTAATGTGATCTGAGAAATGCTGAGAATCCATTCAAAAAGTCATTGCTCTTCTCTGCATTCAAGACAAATACCCAACTATTCAAACACCCAAATACCCAACAGCTCTCCAAGCCCTAAGGTTTCAGCTTTGTTGGAATCTTGCAGATCATTTCCACACAAAATTGTGCCCATTGTGATCTTACACAGCTTAAACATAAAGCCTTAAAAATAAGAGCTTCTTTTGGATGAAACAAGCACATTATGTCCACTTGTCTTCCTGAAAACGAGGGGTTTAGTGATGGACACTGGACTTCAAGGCTGCTGTGATATTCCTGCTACCGAAGCGTTGTACAAGCCACAGAACAGACCCAGTGTGGAAAGGTGCTTAATTCATGTACAATTATTCCGTATTCCCATCCAGATAACGGAATTAATCCCATCAGAGTCCACCTCACAGCTAAAGCCCAGCCTGCGGACCAGAAGCCCACTACAATCCTATCCAAACACTGCCAGGTTTCTTATCTCCCAACATCCCTTTTTCCCCCTCTGCCACTCAGTCCTATCAGTGTTCATACACTTGCAAAGGCACTGTGATATACAGCAGAATGATGCTATATAAGTACAGAAATAGGTGTAGCATTAAACTGCTTTTCAGCTCAAAGACCCCTAAAGCTAGTGGAAGATCAGCTCCCTCTTGCGCATAGTTCAGCCTACAGCCCATGGTTCTCAGTTACCTTCTCCTTGGTGACGGAGCTGGATGAGACCCGGTCCCTTTAAATCCTTTTGCTGTGCTTGCACAAGTGGAAAACAGCTCCTACAAAAAAAAAAGAAAAAAAAAAAGAAGGAAAAGAAACCCTTTCTGTTTGCCAAGCCATGTGTAGAGATGATGAATCACTGAATGGCAGCCACGTGGCAGCAAAAGTAGCAGGAAGTGTCTTGTGTTTGACCTTTATTTATAGTAGCAAGAGCATTTTGCAGCATATAGTAACAAGGATCTGATTGTCCTTGCTCACCAAGAAACATCGCATCAATGGCCTGCATAATGTGGTTATTCCATTAAAAGAAAATAGTAATATCTGGGTAATAGTTTCTGCCTGGAGGAGCTCGGAGGAAGCCCTTTCAGACTGCTGCCGTGGTGTGTTTGGGAGGCAGAGGCCTTCATCGAATGGTGATAGGACAACAGGGAATGGCTTTAACCTGCCAGAGGGGTGACTGAGATGAGCTCTTAGGCAGAAGCTCTTCCCTGGGAGGGTGCTGAGGCACTGGCACAGGGTGCCCAGAGAAGCTGTGGCTGCCCCATCCCTGGCAGTGTTCAAGGCCAGGTTGGACACAGGGGCTTGGAGCAAGCTGCTCTAGTGGAAGGGGTCCCTGCCCATGGCAGGGGTTGGAGCTGGAATGAGCTTTAAGCTCCCTTCCAACCCAAACCAGGGTGGGATTCTATGATTCTTAGGAGGTTTTCCTCTGGGAACCCAGTGGAATGGGGGACTCGAAATCAAGGCTCTTGACTCATCTCTTGGCACACGTCTCTTGTTCAATCTACACCCCTGTTTCACAGAATGCAGCTGTTGAGTTCAGGAAGCAACAAAGGGCTGGACCCTGTCCTTGTTGTACACAGGCTATTTGACAGATATGCTTGTATTTTACTAAATCCCTCACATCTGACAGCATTACTTGAAGACAAAGCACCTCTGGGATGCTGTCCAGTGGGGAGCCTGGACATGTATTTGAATTATGCCCGGTTGTTCCTTCTATGCAAAAGAACATATTGGTACATTTTCAGATTAAGAGGCAAGTCATAGAATCATAGAACAGTTTGGGTTGGAAAGGACCTTAAGATCATCCAGTTCCAGCCCCCCTGCCATGGGCAGGGACACCTCACACTAAACCATGGCACCCAAGGCTCTGTCCAACCTGGCCACCAGATGTGGTGAGTTAACAGCTCCCTGCATTAGGAGTAGGGTCTTTATTTCCCCCCATCCTCTTTGCCCCTGGACTGTGGGACAGTGCCACACTAGGGAGTTAAATCTGCTCTCAGAAAGGTCTGACACAGTGGAAAGAGGAGACCTGTATGGCCATGGGTAAGGGTGAAGGTGAGAAACAAGGCTGACGTGTTCTCTATGTAAAGTCAATGCAGCCCAAGCAATGGCCATGCTTCTAGCATGGGCATCTAAGAGCCACACGCTGGGTCACACAACAAGGTATGGAGAGGTACATGTTGGAACACATCAGAAGCACCCCAGCACATCCAGCCATGTGCCACCATGCTGGGCATCCCTCCTTCACCTTATTTTAATTAAGGCTCTTCTAATGAGATATAGGCCTCCATTCTGCTTTAGCCATCACTGAGGGATGCAGGAGCAGCAACTTCTGCCACTGGGTCTCCCTATCCGGTCAGACCAACTCATCAAGATACTGAACGCTTGATGGTCAAATGCCACTGATTCCTGGGTTAGTTGCTGGCCACTCCCAGAGGTGGCATTTAGCAGCAAGATCAGGCCTTTAATCACACTGTCCTTCATGGATTCCATTGTTCCCCTCAGATTCCTTTGAGGCTCTTCACCACACTTCTCCTCCTCCTGCTTTGTCTGATTTAAAACCATCCTAATCCCCACGTCTGGTTCTCCAGGACAAGGCTGGACCCTTGCAGAGCTCCAATCACTGCCCATCACACTCAGGGAAATCCCCTCACCCGTGGCCCCAGCAGTGCACTGGAAGGAGTCACCCTGTACCCCAGGCACACTCCCGCCTGCCTCCAGACAAGCCCCAGCATCATCTGGATCTCACCCAGCCTGTCTGAGGGCTCCATCTATGACTCCACGGCAGGTCCACACCACAACTGCATTCTTGGAAAGGGAGCACGCACCCTGACGTTGGGATCCTGCCACAGCCACGCTTGACATCACCTTTCCCCACGTCCACACTGACACGCAAGAGGTTGTGAAAGCCTCTTTGGCACGTTTCAATGGCTGGGGAGGGACTGCTCTGCAAACCCAGGCGTGTGGGGAGCAGATGTGTCATGTCTCCACAAGAGCAGGGTCAGAGGACAGGGCAGTCTGCTTAGCACAGCATCCAATGTGGAGCCACAAAGCAAAACAAACAAGGAAATGAAAGCCATAGTCCCGTAGGGATGGAGTCAAAGGATCAGGAGAAGAGCTGGCTTGGCAGCACCAGGACGTGGTCCAAAGACATCCCTGGCTCTCTGCACGGGGGATTGCTATCCATTACACAATCCCTCTTCCCTGCAGGACTCCAGGAAGCAGCTGGGAGCAGAGTCACCCCTCAGCCCACGTAGTGCCAGCAGAGCCAAGCTCCGTATGGACTTCCATCCTCAAATGACTTTGGCATCCCTGCAGGAGGTGAGTCCTGGAGCTCTGCAGCTATGGACAACGCATGACTCTTACTTCTGGTGGTAACTGTGGTCATGTCACAAGCAGGGCAGAGTCTGGATGCCAGCATTCAAAGGTGCCAGGAAACATGTCATTTCTGAGCTGACGCCTCTTACAGCCACCTGAGGTGGTTCAAGGACAAGGGCCATTGCCAGCTCACACCTTGTCATCAGGAGTGTCCTGATCTTTGTATCCCTCCTAAACCCCATCCTTCCAGTTGCTCAACTAAAGGGAAAACCCAGGTTTTATGATGCCACTTCCACACCAGAATCCCTTGAATTTGCCAGCCTCCAGCCTGGTGGAGTGTGAAGGACTGGTTTACACATGTGTGAGCTGGTTGCGCTTGGAGCTTCCCTGCAATTCCTCAAGGAACACATGAATTTCAAGCAGGAACTTTTGTTGTTTCCACAGGGTAGGCTTCTGGCTAGCTAAGGGGGTGCTTCATTAACAGGGAACATTAACCTCTCCTTCTGTAAAGCAGTAGGATCCCAGAGGGGTTTGGAGGCTAACAGAGGATCTGGAGGGCAGTTATCACCAGGTCTCTGCTCTGCAGAGCAATATCCAAAGGAAAGAAGGGCTCAGCCTGACTCTCAGTTGGGGAGAGCTACAGGAGGCAAAAGGGAGACAACCCTGCACCTTCCTTCCTCCAGCCATAGGTGCATCCTTTCCTAACACTTTCAGACTCATCCTGCAGGGACAGGAAAAGAAGGGCAGCAAGAATGAGCAGTTCAATATACAACAGAGCGGATAATGCCCAATGATTCCGCATGGATTTGTGCCTTGTGATCCCACTGTGGTACAAGTTGACTCTTCTGAGGAGTTGAAGCAGAGAAGGTCACAGATAATTCCATACACATGCAGTGTATGTATCCCCTTAGGAGAGCAAGATGAAGCTCTCTCCATGGAAGCCATCCACAGATACAAGCTCAGTAGAGAGGGGGAGGCAGAAGCAGGGGTAGAAAGCCAGAACCCTTAGCCAGGAGTGACAGGTTATTCAGGTCTGGGATGAGGTTACACCCAAGAGATGGGATGGACAGCATGACACAGTCATGTTTCTTAACACCACCCCATCCCAGGCCTGCTTCACACCATGCAGACCCAGTCAGGCTGCTTGGGGATCTTCCAGGGAAGCGTTTTTCCCATCAGAACGTGCAGCTTTGTGGAACACGGAACATTCCACGCAGAGCACATTGCATTTGGTGACCCTCTGGTGGAGCACAGGCAGGGAGAGGTTTCCGAGACACGTTTCCATCAGGAACCTGACTGCCAGTCTATGTGATGGTGCGAGGAACTCCTTACAAACCAACTTGTCCATACTGCCAGGGAGCCAGGTCTGTGGATTTGCCATCAGGATCCCAGGTTGATGATTTGTTTTGGGTGACATGGGCTAATGTGAGGTGTCCCTGCCCGTGGCAGGGGGTTGGAACTGGATCCTTTAAGGTCCTTTCCAACACAAACCATTGATGATTCTATGATTCAATGAGCTTAAAGCTTCTACAAAGTCTCTCCTATAGCTCCTAGTCAAATACAGGGATAAGCTGAGCAGCTCGTGGCCCTGGGGCAGGTCCAATCCCTACTCATGTTATCAGTGCTGGACTGTCCTTTGTGGAGCTCCGCAGCAGCCCAAGGAGCCATCCACCCGAATGACCTCAATCGACCTAAATCTGTTTGGATTGCTTGAGGTTCCTTTTACCCCTAGAAATCCCTGCAGCCACCATCTGGAACCAGCACAGAAAGCAGCTTGAAACAGCAGCTTGAAAGCTGGCTCAAATCACAGCAGCTCCAGTCCTCGTTGCTGCGCCCTGGGGCCCACGTTTGAGTCTGGAAGCACTCGGATTTGGCACGGCTTCAGACAAAACTCTTATGAGATTTCCATTTGGAAGGGGAAAACCGTATTTCTGCAGCCAGTGAGGACATAAATGAAATTTAACCTTCCAAGAAATTTCTGGTGCTGGCTACACTTGTGCTCTGACAGCCCAGAACCCTTCAATCGCATCTGCTAGCCGTGCCTTGAGACATGTCTTCTTCCACATGTCTCTTCCGTTGAGACGTATGATCCCACCAAAGCTATGTTTCTAACATGCTGTAAATCCATTGTTTGCCTGATCTCAGGGCCAAGGATTAGCAATTCTGGTCACAATTTAATGCATGCATATGAAGCATAGGTGAGGGGACAGAGACCTGCAACCATGAGCTGTGGGAAGCCCAAGATCCCATCTCAGTCTCCCCTCTGGCAAGTTAAAGCCATTCCCCTTGTCCTGTCCTCATCCAGGCTCTTGTCCAAAGCCCCTCTCCAGGTTTCTTGTTGGTGTTTCCTTTGCATTGGAGAACATGTTCAATAACATCATCCTGCAGAGTTTTAACTGCAAACCCCACAGGGAAGCTGAGCCAGGCATATCAAACCCCCCTATAGAACAGTTATGGCCATACAGCTCAGTTATGTCTGATATCCCGAGCTGACTCTTCAGGAATCAGGGATTCCCAAGGGAGGAAGGAGCCCAGCTCCCTGCACCAAACAAACAACAGACTTTATCCTGACGTGGAGACTGGCAAAGGATCTTCATAGGCTTGGAAGAGCATTTGGTGCCAATGGGTAAAGGGCTTGTGCACATTGAACCACAGAGGATTGGTGGTGCCTTGCAGCTGGGGCATGCTCAGAGCTTCTCTCATAGGATGAAGGGTTGGTGCCTCAAAAGAGTAGAAGTGAATGGAGATGGGACAAAGGAGTGGAACAGAGTCCAGGAGAGCCAGGCCTGCTCCTCCTGCTGCTGTTACTGCAGGGGAAGGAATTGCCAACAGAGCTGGCTGTCACTTCCCTTCTTTTTCCCCCTCCAAATCACTTGGTTGCTGTGCCGGATAAGAGCTCATGCTTGAATAGGCTGGTGACCCAGTTTAAGAGGCCCAGGAGGGACACAGCAACGTTTCAGATTTTAGGTTAGTCAGAACAAGAGAACAATCAAAACCGGTAAAGGAGCATTAAAGGAGCAATGGGACGCGAGGTGAAATCCGCTGTTTGGGGATGCCATCCCGGAAGCTGTGACTCCTGTGGGTCACTCACTCCCACATATTCTGCTTTTGCTAATGGATCAGGGAATACTGAGCAGTGATGCCATTATGGCTATGTTATATCTATATCCATCTCTAAACCAAAACCAGGGTGGTTGTGGCTACTCCCTGGAGAGGGAGTCAGGGACCCTTCCCATTCTCCCCCTGGGAAATGCCCTTCACAGTCACTGCTCCCACTGCAAGCCAACACACAGAAACCCCCAAACAAAGCCAATTACTCTGTTTCACCCCTCTTTGCAACCAAGGGCCTTACAGGTCATCTATCCATATGGCCAGCCACATCTGTTGAGTGTAAGTACTTTCTCAAGGGCTTCGACCTTCCTGTCTTACTCTGTAAAACAAGGCTTTTTCATTACAAAAGGTCAAAGGGATCCTTCACACCACTTGGACAAGCGGAACATGATCGAATTGACTAGGGCCACCTCCATAGGACCAAAGCCACCCTCTCCAGGAAACAGTTTCTGGTCTCCAGGCTAAATGCTGTGGGCTCTTGTCTACGCCGTTTGCCTGGAACAAATTGACTGCATCCATCCTGAACTGTGTTTGCTGCGAGTCTCTTTTGGGTCCCCTGGTCCTTTTGTGCACAAAATGAAATGAATCTTCTTAATCTTCAGTCCAAAGACCTTGCAAGGGCTGTATCATAACCCACCAGGGTGATGTCCGGGGTGTGTGTAGACTGCCCTGAGACAAAACTGTTGGCATATGGGCATGGCAGATGGCGTAAGACATGCTGGGATAGTGCTAGAGGAGACTGTATAGCTTGGACAGAGCCAGTCTACAACTTGAATGCTTTAAGCCATGATGGCCTAAAGCAAGGCAGCAAAGTATATGGAATGAAGTCACACACTACCCCCAGCCACAGGTTCCTCATCCCCAGCAGGCTGACAAATATGGGCCAGGACAGCAATTCCCTATGATCAGGTTATTATAGAATCATAGAATCATGGAATAGTTTGGGTTGGAAAGGACCTTAACATCATCTGATTCCAACCCCCTGCCATGGGCAGGGACACCTCACACTAAACCATGGCACCCAAGGCTCTGTCCAACCTGGCCTTGAACACTGACAGGGATGGAGCATTCACAACCTCCCTGGGCAACCCATTCCAGTGCCTCACCACCCTCACAGGAAAGAATTTCCTCCTTATATCCAATCTAAACTTCCCCTGTTTCAATTTTAACCCGTTACCCCATGTCCTGTCACTACAGTCCCTAATGAAGAGTCCCTCCCCAGCATCCCTATAGGCCCCTTTAAGATACTGGAAGACTGCTGTGAGGTCTCCACGCAGCCTTCTCTTCTCCAGCCTGAACAGTCCCAACTTCCTCAGCCTGTCTTCATACAGGAGGTGCTCCAGCCCCTGATCATCCTCGTGGCCTCCTCTGGACTTGTTCCAATAGTTCCATGTCCTTTTTATGTTGAGGACACCAGGACTGCACACAATGCTCCAGGTGAGGTCTCACGAGAGCAGAGCAGAGGGGCAGGATCACCTCCTTCGACCTGCTGGTCACGCTCCTTTGGATGCAGCCCAGGATACGGTTGGTTTCTAGGCTGTGAGCACACACTGAAGCCAGCTCATGTTCATCTTCTCATTCTGTCAGTGCCCATTATAACCTGCAGCTCACAGTCATCACCATCTCAGTGTGGTGTTGGCGTCACTCCAGGGACCAGTTCCCAACCCCTAGGGCAGCCTCAGTAGCTACATCTACTGCTGGGACATCAGCCCCCAGCCTGGCTGCCCCAGAGGTCCTGGCAATGCACACACATAGGGCACATACATGCTCTACACACCATTACTTGTCCCGTCACCACGTGGAGTGGAGCTATACCTGGTCTGCTAAACAGTTGGACATCTGCTCCTCACCTCTTCTGCAAGCCAAACCATTCCCTCCCACACAGGGGTAAAGCCTCAGCCTATCCTCTGAGCTTGGGCAGCATTTGGATTCCATACCTGACTTTGGTATGGTCAAAAGTAAGGGAAATTAATCCCAATGGAAACTCTTTGCATGCATGTATGAAATACCTACCACAAAATACCATTTATACCAACTTCTTTATGCATATTCACCCTTTGCTGAAGCCTTTCTGCTGCCTTCTACATAGGACCGGTTAAGCTTTATATCATGTCAGCATAAGCCCAGAGGTTCAGGTAAAGGTTTGGAAGGGTCAGGAGGGAAACCCTCATATTTGGATTGGCTTTGGTTTGTTAGACCAGTAGCTGGGGGTACTGAATGGTTCCAAAGACCTTCTAGGTGAACAGAAGGAGCAGAATACACAGCCCAGCAAGACTCATCCCCTTCGTGCCATGGATGAGAGAGCAGTCACATATTGTGGGGCTGCCTCGGGGAGGCTTTTCCTGGCAGGTATCATCAAATGAATCAGAGAATCACAGAATAGTTAAGAGCAAGAGTATGTCTCTTTGCCCAAAGACATTTATGAAGCAGCTGATGAAAATGGAAGTGACTGAAGAAGGCCAAATGGTACCATCTGCCTTGGCAGAGCCTGGCAGGACTCGGGGTGGTGCAGTCTGGCTTCTCCTACGATGTGAAAACAAACCCTTCTCTAGTCTCTTGGCAGAAAACAAGGGGGAATGAGCATCCTTCAGCTCCATCCCAGTCCAGCTGGATTTGTGAGGACTCAATATCGAATTCTTTTGCAACCCTGGATAGATGTGCACGTGCACACAGATACACACAGATACACACACAGTCACACGCGGATGCCTGTGGTGTTCAGATCTCACTTCGGCACCAAAGCAGAGCACAGTGCATAGCAAAGGTGAGAACTGCAAACCATGACAGCCTTTGGACCACATTTCAGAGCAAATCAGAGCCCTTCCCACCCTCCACAGACTTCTCTTGTCAATGTGGCTTCTTGTTTTGGTACCTAATAGGAAAATGTGGCCCCATCAGAAGAAGTGGATCTTTTGCAACCATTCAGCCTGCAGAGCATTGACCAAGCAGCACAACTGAACCAGAGTAAAATCAAGGGGTGGTTTAACTGTTGATGTGAGAACTAAACCAGCCTCAGGTGCCTTCTTTGTGCAGTTTGACAGGATGCATTATAGATGCTATAGAGAAGCCAAGTTACGATCGCAGGGCTGGATCCTGGACTCCCAAATCTTCCGTTCTTGGTGCCCATCTCCCAGTAAAGCAGAACAAACTCCAGCCTAAGAGAATTAGATGTTAGGCAGAAGCTCTTCCCTGTGAGGGTGCTGAGGCGCTGGCACAGGGTGCCCAGAGAAGCTGTGGTTGCCCCATCCCTGGCAGTGTTCAAGGCCAGGTTGGACACAGGGGCTTGGAGCAACCTCATCTACTGTAAGGCATTCCTGCCCGTGGCATTGGGTTGGAACTGGATGAGCTTTAAGCTCCCTTCCAATCCACACCATTCCATGATTCCCAGGGTCAGGCCTCCTTCTACAAAGGCTCCTGAGATCTCAGCATTAAAGCACATTATGTGCTGCACTGTTTGTTGCAGTCTGCAGCTGTTCAAAACCTCCGTGTGTTATTAGCCCATGAAGTTCATGCCTCTGAATCCCAATGATGTCCTTTAGCTCAGGGCAGGCTAATGAACACCACATGTACACAAGCAGCTCCTACAGGAGCCCTGCCTCAAAGGTCAATGGGTTGGGAACTTGCAGGGGTTTCAGATCTGAGCAGCAGAGGAGACAGCTCAAGACTTTGGGGTAAAAATGCTGCCTTTTAGCTCTTGGGAGGGTAAATGTGAAGGTAACTGCTGAATCCAAGTGTTTCATTGTCAGCCCATGAGACAGGAGGTCTCCACTGATCTGGAGCTGCTGGGTCCCAGTGGAGTGCTTGGGATTGGCCTCTACATGGAAGAAACACCTTTAGTGTTGCTCAGTTGCAGCTTCCCTGTTGATGCTCTAATGGGTGGCCTTGATCATCTTAAAGGTCTTTTCCAACCTAGTTGATTCTATGGTTGCCAGAGGCAGAACAGAGACTCGCAGCACCCAATAGGATGATGTTGATGATATGGACACCAAGGACTGAGAAAAATACTTCTTGCCTTCTAAATTCCAGCCTCATCTCAAGCCTTCAGACCCTCAGCTGGGAACGTGTAAGCACTGTCACAACAACCAGGCTCTGCATGAGGAAACTCAACTGCCTGGAGCATCCCTGCGTCTTTCTTTGCCTCGATAGGTCAGATACCTTGGTTGGTAGCCAAAGGGAATGTGCTATGCCTTTAAAGGTCACCAAGTTGAACTGGGCTAGCATGGACCACAGAGAGCACACAGCATAGTTCATAGACTCACAGAATCAACCAGGTTGGAAAAGACCTTCAAGATCATCAAGTCCAACCTTAACCCCAGCACTGCCATGGCACTACCAGCTTGCTTTGGTCACATCCATAAATGAGGGTGGCAGTTTCTATCCCTGCTCTTTCCCCCATATTCCCCACTGAGAAACCAGTTTTACAAGGAGACCAGAGCTTACCTCAAGGCCTTCTTGACCAAAGCCTGAGGCCTGTTTGAAGACACTTGAAGCCAGAGATCAACACAACCTGCCTTAAAACCCACCTCACTTGCGCGTGGCGTTGTGCAAACACCAACGTGCTTTGTGTCTGGTTCACAGCACCAAGTCCTTGCAGATAAACCTGCTGAAGGGGTTGCTGCTTCATCCTTCCCCACCCATCACCACACACTGCAACTGCCTCAACCTCTTCATTGCAGCCAGCACAGCTTCCAAACCACCCACGTTTGCTGTTGCTTTCATAGGATCACGGAATCAAGCAAGTTGGAAAAGCCCTTTAAGCTCATCCAGTCCAACCATTTCCAGCACTGCCAAGGCCACCACTGCCCCATGGCACTGAGGCCTCGTCTCCACGCTGTGTGAACACTTGCAGGGACGGTGACTCCAGCCCTGCCCTGGGCAGCCTGTTCCAATGCCTGAGCACCCTCTGGGGCAGGAATTGGTCCTCAGCTCCATCTAAACCTTCCCTGGGGCAGCTTGAGGCTGCTTCGTTGGTGTTTACCAGCACCCATAACCACATCTCTGCCTGGCTGGACAGGCAGAAGACAGAAAGGAGATGGCATGGATAGAACTGGAGGTGGGCAATGGGAAGGGAGTGCATATTTATGACACACTAGTGCTTAGGCACTCAGGCTAAGCAAACAAGAGGGCATGAACGTGCCTTCAGGTCCCAAAGGTCTTTGGGTCTGATCTGCCTGATGCTGCTGGTCCACACAGGGCTGAGGAGGAAGGCAACATCTTCTCTTACAGGCCTCAGCTATAAAACAAGCACATGCTCAGAACTACAAACAGGGATAACAAAGCTGGGTCTCAGCCTTGATGAGATCGCTGTTGTGGATGAGGATCAGGAACGCAATGAAATGTTCCTCATAGCCAGCCTTGCTGCAGGGGAGCAAACACTCCTATAGACACACTGAAGCCTATGGATACTGGGATTGTTCCCTCTGAGCCCACTGTAAGGGAGCCATGGCTGCTCTGCATAGTCAGGCTAAACAAGCACTTGGACATGGTATTAGAGGGTTTGGAGAGCATGGTGAGCATGGAATATGAAGCACACAGGGATGGAGAAGCCATTTTCTATATGGTCTTTGTGGAGGGGACTTACCCCCTACCTGCACAAAGCCTCTGTAGTAACTGATCTCAGCATCATGTTCACAGGAGAAAGAGACCTAAAAAGTCCTGGGGGCCCTAATCTACCATCAAGAATGCAGGTAGAAAATATGGGGCCTTCAGAACAGCCATCCAAGTCTGTTCATCCCAATGCCTTGTCTTTGGCCATGGCCAAGGGTAGATGTCTACACGGGAGAGTCAGAATGCAGCAAACACCTTGAGTTCCTTCCCAAAACATCCAGTCAGCTTCCAGCAACGCGTGGCTTCCTGTGCCACAGTGGCTGTTTTCATACTTAATTACCCATAGGGAATTTTTCTGCCCTGAATTTATCTGGTTGCTTTATGACCCCTCCATCGGTTTTCACCATCTGCAACATGCTGTTGCGAGGAGTTCCACGGATTAATTATACACTGGGAGAAGAAACACCTCCTCTTGTTTGCTTTGGACTTGCAGTTTCTGGTTTCACCTGATGTCCTGTAATCCTTGGACAGATATGGATGGCAAACACACTCTCTCTGTCCACCCTTCCCTTACCACTCTGTGATTTATAGCCCTCTGTCATCACCCTTTTCATACGTCTCCCTTCCAGCCTGATGACTCCTCATCTACCCAATGATATGGGAGCCACTATGGAGCATCTTGGTGTCCTGAGTCTTTTCCAGCTTTACATTCACTTGCCTTTAGAGGCCAGGGATCCATGTTCCAGATACTCCCTAAGAGACCACAGGCAGCTGAGGCCCCATCCCATGAGGTGTGTACCCCATATGGGGTACGGTTACTCCAAGCCCCTGTGTCCAACCTGGCCTTGAACACTGCCAGGGATGGGGCAGCCACAGCTTCTCTGGGCACCCTGTGCCAGCGCCTCAGCACCCTCCCAGGGAAGAGCTTCTGCCTAAGAGCTCATCTCAGTCTCCCCTCGGGCAGGTTCAAGCCATTCCCCTTGGCCTGTCCCTACATCCCTTGTCCCAAGCCCCTCTCCAGCTTTCCTGCAGCCCCTTTAGGCACTGGAGCTGCTCTCAGGTCTCCCTTTCAGGAGCCTTCTCTTCTCCAGGCTGCCCCAGCCCAGCTCTCTCAGCCTGGCTCCAGATCAGAGCTGCTCCAGCCCTCGCAGCATCTCCATGGCCTCCTCTGGCCTCGCTCCAACAGCTCCACGTCCCTCTTGTGCTGCTGCTCCAGAGCTGGATCAGAACTGCAGGGGGGATCTCCCCATAGCGCAGCAGAGGGGCAGGATCCCCTCCCTGAGCTGCTGCTCACGCTCTGGGGGTGCACCCAGCACACGGGGGGGTTCTGGGCTCAAGCGCTCACTGAAGCTGGGTCATGGGGAGCTTCTCTTCACCCAGCACCCCCAAGTCCTTCTCCTCAGAGCTGTTTTCAATCCATTCCCCACCCAAGCTGTAGCTGTGCCCACCACTGTCGGTGCAGGACCTTTCTGTGAATGGAAGCCAGAGGATGGCTGACACTGCAAACAGAGATCTCTGAGCGCTGGTACCCTCCATGAGCCTCTCCCTGCTCCCTTCCTACCTGTGTTACACAGGAGCTGTGGAGCTGCAGCTCCCACACTGCTGAGGATGCAACGCCTGCCCTGCTCCGAGCAGGGCACAGCTCATCTCACACGTGCTCCCTGGGCACACATCCACGTCTGCCTGATGCCTGCCAAGTCAGCAGAGATGGGACCCGGCCCCAGAGGGCCAGGCTCATTCTGGAGGCAGGGACACACAAGGAACCTCTCGCAGCCAAGGCAGGAGAGCCTTGGGAAGTGCTGCTGAGTGCCTAAATCCTTGGGAAGCCTGGGAAATGGGAAGTGCAAGAGGACTTGTGGAGCGTTTTCTGCCTCTGAGCAATGGAATGACAAACCTGCAGGGCCGGTGTGAGACCGTTCCACCCCTCTCATAGAACCCCAGCCTGGTTTGGGTTGGAAGGGACCTTAAAGCTCATCCAGCTCTAACCCCCTCCCATGAGCAGGGACACCTTCCACTGGAGCAGCTTGCTCCAAGCCCCGTGCAAAGCCCATCTCCCTGCTGCTTTGTTATCAGAGCATCCAAAGAGATGATGAGAGCACAGAGCTGCAGTGTGCTCAAGGCCGTACAACACCAGCAGCCCTTCCTATGAACACAGCTAAGCCCTTAGGAGGCTCAAACTGAGCTGCAGCATCACCAGCAGGTCCTGTTTGAGAGCAGTT
Organism: Pezoporus wallicus; assembly: GCF_028554395.1. Lineage (NCBI taxonomy): Eukaryota > Metazoa > Chordata > Aves > Psittaciformes > Psittacidae > Pezoporus > Pezoporus wallicus. The sequence goes on along the minus strand of NW_026637098.1, from coordinate 225,970 downwards.
GGTGCTGGCTGGCAATAGCAGCCTGCCTGCCATGCAAACAGCCATCTGCCTCCCCAGCACCTACGTGTCCTCCCTAGGCCTGTCTGGGATACCCATTGGAGCCAGACTCAGTTCTGCTCATAGCACGACCCCAGCAAAAGAGATGTGTAAGTTAGAGACACTTCCTAAGTCCAGGTTCATTCACGTTCATGTTCATGCAAATCCCTTAAGGCCAGGACTCAAGAATATATGGTCAGAGACCATCTGTAGACACCACCATGAACGGAATGAGCATAAAGAAGAAAAAGGATAAGTTTGGGTCTTCCCAAACCTTCAATTTTGTAGCCATCACAGCACTGTGAATCATAGAACCCTCAAATCCCAGACTGGAAGGGACCTCAAGGATCATCTGGTCCAACCTTTCCAAGCAAAGCATGGCCTAGACTGGATGTCCCAGCACCCTGTCCAGGCAAGTCTTAACAGTGCCCGATACTGGGGAGTCACTGGGGAGTCACCTGGGGAGATTATTCCAATGGTTGTTCTCATTGGGAAATATTTTCCTCTTGTATCCACCTGGAATCTCCCCAGCAGTAACTTGTGGTGTATTAAGATACTTGAAGGAGAACAAGGGCTGCAGAAGGCTGCAGGGACCAGGGACCAGCCACTCAGTACAGAAAGGCAGCCATCAGCCGCATGTCCATGTAGCGATGAAGGTACCAGATGCCAAGGGAGGTGGATGAGACCCGAAGCTGTGCAGAGGGGTGGGAAGTACACAGCACACAAAGCATCAGCAGGACTTTGACACGACACAGTTTGCAGGGGCTGGGATAAGATGAATGTGAGCAGGAGGGGACAAATTCACTGTGTCAGCACACGCAGTGGTGTCCTCAGGCTTCAAGGAAAGACATCAAGTCAGCACAGGAGGAACGAATTAGCTATGCTGGGCACAACCCCAAAGCCTTGAGGTCTTGTCAGACACGAGCCAAGGTTTTAGTGAAGACATGAGCTGGGCCTTGGCATAGAGCGTGCACAGAAGTGGCGATCGCATGGAGCTGGAGGGGGAATCAGAGCCAAGGGAGAGTTGTTTCAGATGGGAGAGATTAAAACGTGTTTGGGCTGCGAGGAGGGGAAACAGAAGCCGGTGGAAGGGTAAGCAAAAAAGAGAGCCAAAGCAGAAGGGAGCATCAGGTGACGGAGCGAGGAGGATGGAGGGGACAGTCCAGGCAGGAAGGGGGCTGCTAAAGGGAAAGGAACAAACGTGTTCATTGCCAAAGCCTCCTTGGAAGAGAACAGAGAGCTCCTGTTCGGAGCCAAAGCAGGGAGGAGGGGAGGATGAAGGGGGAAATCAGCTTTAGCACGAGGTATCCCGCAGCAGGAGAGCAGAGGAGGGGAAGTGGAGGCTGGAAGGGATGTCCTAAGGGAGCTGCAGGGAGCCAGGCACTGAGGAGAGCATGTGCTGTGTCCTTTTTCAGCCATAGTCCATACCATGCCTCAACCCAGGGCCACTTCCAGCCAAGGAATTCCTTATGCAATGTATTCCCAGGTAGCAGTACGAGTCCTGCCACCAGAACCTGCAATAACAGGAGGGGTGGAGGACTCATTATGTTCTGTGACAGTACTGTGGCTTTCAAGCAATAACCCAGAAAGCCAATGCTTGCATTGGCTTGGGTGCGAAGTCAGGTCATGATGCAAGGAGGTAAACACTGGGGCTTGAAAAACTGGCATTGCAGTTGTGGGTCATAGAATCATGGAATCCCAGCGTGGATGAGACCTTCAGGATCATCTGGTCCAACCTTTCCAGGCACAGCATGACCCTGACTAGATGGCCCAGCCCAATCTTAGCAGTGTCCAACCCTGGGGAGATTATTCCAATGGCTGATTGTTCTCTTTGGGAAGATGTTCCTCTTGTGTCCAGTTGGAATTTCCCCAGGAGCAACTTGTGCCCATCACCCCTTGTATATTGCATTGGTACCCCTATCTTGATACGATCAGGAGGGTCATGGCAAGTAGCCATGACATTACTGCTATCCATCAACCATGGATAGGTTGGGTATCTATCTATGGATATCCGTGGATATCTGTGGATAAGTAGAATCATAGAATCATAGAATGGTTAGGGTTGGAAAGGACCTTTAGATCATCTAGTTCCAACCCCCATGACATTACTGCCTATCCATCAACCATGGACGGGTTGGGTATCTGTCCATGGCTATCCATGGCTATCCATGGCTAAGTAGCCATGACATTACTGCCTATCCATCAGCCATGGATGGGTTGGGTATCTATCCATGGATCTCCATGGCTATCCGTGGATAAGTAGCCATGACATTACTGCCTATCCATCAGCCGTGGATGGGTTGGGTATCTATCCATGGATATCCATGGCTATCCGTGGATAAGTAGCCATGACATTACTGCCTATCCATCAGCCATGGATGGGTTGGGTATCTATCCATGGATATCCATGGCTATCCGTGGATAAGTAGCCATGACATTACTGCCTATCCATCAGCCATGGATGGGTTGGGTATCTATCCATGGATCTCCATGGCTATCCGTGGATAAGTAGCCATGACATTACTGCCTATCCATCAGCCGTGGATGGGTTGGGTATCTATCCATGGCTATCCATGGCTATCCATGGCTAAGTAGCCATGACATTACTGCCTATCCATCAGCCATGGATGGGTTGGGTATCTATCCATGGATCTCCATGGCTATCCGTGGATAAGTAGCCATGACATTACTGCCTATCCATCAGCCATGGATGGGTTGGGTATCTATCCATGGATCTCCATGGCTATCCGTGGATAAGTAGCCATGACATTACTGCCTATCCATCAGCCATGGATGGGTTGGGTATCTATCCATGGCTATCCATAGCTATCCGTGAATAAGTAGCCATGACATTACTGCCTATCCATCAGCCATGGATGGGTTGGGTATCTATCCATGGATCTCCATGGCTATCCATGGATAAGTAGCCATGACATTACTGCCTATCCATCAGCCATGGATGGGTTGGATATCTATCCATGGATCTCCATGGCTATCCGTGGATAAGTAGCCATGACATTACTGCCTATCCATCAGCCATGGATGGGTTGGGTATCTATCCATGGATCTCCATGGCTATCCATGAATAAGTAGCCATGACATTACTGCCTATCCATCAGCCACCAGAGCATACAAAACCTCATTGAGACCAGAAACGCTGTACCTGAGCAGGTCGCATACCCAAAGCCAAACATCAGCACAGAGCTGCCCCATAAAGACACTGTCCCCAAGGCCAGCACCAGCTATGACATGGCCACCCTCTAGTGGCCACCACTCCTCTCACAGGGACTCCCCATCTACATGAACATCCATGGCGTGTTTCTCCTTGGTAAGATATTACCTCAGGCACACAAAGAAACCACTGTGGAGCATCCTGCTCCCCACTGCCAACCATTTGCAGCTGCGTTGCAAAGAGTCCACCAACTGGGTGTTAGAATGTAGTAGAAAACATAGAGATCAAGGTGCCCACAACGATCACATCACATCACTGCAGTCCAATGGAATATCACAGAGCTGGAGCAGCTCTGCTCTGGAGCCAGGCTGAGAGAGCTGGGCTGGGTCAGCCTGGAGAAGAGAAGGCTCAGAACAAGCTGCTCAGGAACAAGAGCTCCTGTCCTTCCCTTCCTCGGGATAATGGCCATATAAAACATTACATCTCTCCCTCTGGGGTCTGTGAGGGCATCTTGGGCAGCCCATGGAACCATAGCCATGAGTACTTGAAGGCTTCACATCATAATTCACACTGGCCTCCAGGGTACCACGACGGTTGCCTGGTGGGGTGCAAGTGGAGAACTGCTGGGTTGGGACCATAATCTAAAGCCAATCAACCAGGAAAAGAAGTGTCAATGTGTTTGAACACAATAACCTGCAGCGATGCTAAAGAACAAACCAATGCTGCTCCTGTGCGAGCAGGCAAAGGAGAACCAGAACCCGAATGGGAAGTGGGAAGGAAGTGATTGACCCAATGGGTGGCAAGGAACCCAGATTTCTTGCATCATGCAGGATTCAGTCCTGTTCAGAGCGCTGTGGGGTTTGATCCCTCCTTCACCAGCAGTCTCCTCAGCCATGAGTTACTGCACAGGGCAGCCCAACCATCCCTGTGGTCACCATTCTGATCTCACTCTAATAGCTAACAAGTGACCAAAACACAACCAAAGCAAGGAAGGTGAAGGGATCATCTCCTGGATTCCCTGAGACTGAAAGTGTTTGTCCTTCCAGCTTCACTTGATGAGCCCTGGGCCTGGAGATGTAGGAGACACAGACTAGTTAGTCCTCATCCACAGCCTCCAGATCACTCACGAGTTTGTAGACCTCTCTTGTGTCCTCCCAGTTATCCCCTTTCACAGCTGAGAAGTCCCTACCTGGCTGATCCTCACAGGAATGTCACTCCACACCTCCTGGCTGCTCTTCTCTGGACCTTTCCCAGCTCCAGCTCCTCTGGTACAGGGAGCTTTATCCATGGTGCAGCACAGAGCTATTGTGACGTTTTCTGTGTTCTAAATTCCATGGCACCTCGCCCGTGCTGGAGACTGCTCCCCCCGAGAGTCAATGTATCTGAGCAGGAGAGGCATGGAGAAGGAGACTCAGTGAATGGGAATGTGCCTCTTATGGAGAGACAAGGAGAATGGAGATGGAGAGGCTTAAACCATCCTCCCTCCAGCCCCCATAGGCTCATTGGAAGGGGTAAATGAGCGTGGCCACATCTCCCTTGCAATGAGACAGGCCGACAGCAAGACATCAAGGACCTGTCAGGAGCTTGGGGAGCTACTGACAGTGCAGGGGAGGGCACGAAAGTGCTTGGGCATACACAGAGATGCTCAGGGACAAGTGTGTGATGCAACACAAGCTGTGGTGAGCATCCAGTGTGAGCTTATGGCAGTAGGAGAAGTGGCTTACTTATCCAAGAGGAATGGAAAAGCAAGAGAGCTCAATTCCTGTTATTCTTCCTTGGGATATATCAGCTTCCACCTTCATTTCTCCGTGATGCTGTACTTGGGACAAGCACAATCACAGCCAGCCCTTGGCTCTGCCGAGTGATGGGGGCACGGGGATGGGCTTGTCCCTTGGATGACCAGGGCTGTTCACCTCCATCCCCTTACCAGGATCTGTTACTGATCTTTCCTGCTCACATCCCTTTTGTCTCCTGGGCTGATGAAGCTGATTTGGGATCACGTGTTGCCTAGCAACATTCATTATCCCTGACAACATCCAAGTTTACTCCGGCTGTCAAAAGGAGCCAGAATGAAGCAAGATCCCCCCCGCAAGCTCTGGCATAGAGAATTTACATCTACTACTACCCTCTCAGCACACAGATATCATAATGGCAGCCCATGGTCCTTGTCTTTCCCCTCCATCATTGTCCAAAGCCCTTTTGTCTCTACCAGGGCAGGTCCCAAATCTCATTTCTGCTCAGTGAAGCTAACAGGGATGGAGCCAACATCAGGCTCACCTGATGGGTGAAAAGAGGCTTTGGACCAGGGAGCAGCATCTCTCTTCTGGGCTGTTTCCGTCTTACACACAGCTGTGGGATGCTCAGAGCCACTGATTCCAACAACACACCATGCACAAACCCATCCTATAGGGAGGATGGTACCTGCCATACCTCCTGCTGCTGGTTGTTGCACCATAGCAAGCCAAAAGTGCATTCAGGCATTGGTATCTCCTGGGACAACACACGAAGGGATGCAGCTTGTGAATGAGCTGGGAGATCATCCTCCATGCAATGAGAGTATGGACCATGAAGGGGAGGAAGGAGCCTCTTGCTGATGTGTCTGCATGCCAGTGATTCCTCTCCTTCAGGACTTGGGGTGGTCAACGTCTTTTTGCATCAGGAATGGGGTTCAATTCATAGATGAAAACCCCAGTAGCATTGAGTCTATCCAGAACCTAGAGGAAGGACTCAGCTACCCAAATGTAGCCATCTATTTCCCACCCTTGGGTATCCCACCCACCTCTCTGGAAATACACCCTGTGCATCCTATGCCATACCTGCCAAGCCTTGCAAGTGTCCTGGGCACTGAAGAACATCTCCCAATAGACCTGAAGAGTCTCCATTGGGACAACTGAATTTAGCCAGAGGTGTCCAAGGGCCTGTTATGGTTCACAGAGACTTAATCAAGGGACCCTAGAGAGCTGTTCACCTCCATAGAAAGTGCCTATATGTGGTCAGGTGAATTAACTATAGATGCCGTTGCCTATATTGGCAAGAGACACGATGTGGTTGCTAAAACATTGATGTCCAGTGTTACCTGAGACCTTCTGTGGTGTTTGGGACATCCTACAGGGATATGGCACAGGCTCTTCAAGGATGGAGATATGGCCATGGAACCAGTGGATGGAGGGTTATGTAGACCAGAGGTATGCCACTAAGGAGACCCTGAGTATCTAACTGAGAACTGGAAACCTGTGTTTAGGCAACTGAACCATTGCCCAAGTGTCTCTATGAGGCCAGAGGTGCATCCATCCCATAAAGAGCACAGAACAACTGGATGATGATAAGGTTTGGCTGTGCTAGCTCCAGGCTGAGAGAACACTGTCATCCAGCGTGCTGATTCAGCAGGTTCCTGACAGTGCCAGCTTCCCTTCCCAAGGAAGAGGCTTCACCCACGGAGGCACGGAATGCTGATAGCTCTGTTCTGCAGCCCTGCACTGAATAAAAGCTGTGTTAGAGCCCGTTCCAGCAAGGAGGCACAGGGTAACAAACTGCCTGAGAAAATGCAAGGAATTTCCTGGCATGATCCACGCTTACAAGCTGGAAACTCGAATCCCTGCATTGCTGGCTAAGAGGGGATGGAAAATCATGTATAAGCAGCAGCAGCACCAACGAGCAGTGCTGTAGGGTGGTGATGCCTGGCATCAGAGATGTACTCAGAGGGGGTTTCTGAGGGAGTTTCCTTGGGAGAAACCAAGGTGATGGAGAAGGGAAGATACTGAAGTGGTGACTGTGGGCTATGAGGAGCTTGCTTTGTAGTACAGAACAGAGCAAAAGCCACAGTGCTGGGTGAAACACTGCTTTGGATGGCAGGGCTTCTGTGTGTTAACGCTCCTCTGGAGGTAAAGGCACGTTGTAACCTCTGTTTCGTAATAGAGGAGAAAGCAAAGACTTGAAGGACAAGCAAGAGGAAGAGCATGGATTACAGAATGACACCTTCTCCTTGACCTGGCCATGAGGATGAGCTGATGTTCATCTCTCGCTGATCCCTGCCTCTTGCTGATGTTCTTCTGGCTAAAAATCAAAGCATTCAAGAAGGGTTCCTGGAGGTGCATCCAGGACTTCCTGAAGGTGGCCACAAACCATGGATAAAGGCCAAAATCATCTCCTGAGCAGAAAAGGAAATGCAGGCAATGTGCAAAATCCCTCTTAATGCTGTGGGGACATCACCCCATAGCTTCATCCCTGTGCGGGACCCAGGCAGCATCCCCAGGGCATGGAAGTGAGCTGAAAACCTCATGTGGTTTTGGAGCTGGTGAGCCCTTATTACTTAACCAGCCCCTTAGGGCTGCTGTGTCCTGCATCTGAGCTACATCAGGTTGTGTCTCCCTCCTGGTCCTAATGGTCTGATGACCTGATGTTTCTGCTGGTTGCAGTCTGGCATAGATGAGCAGCCTGAGGTGGGTTTGCTGAGGTCTCCTGGGTGCACTCAGCATCCCTCTGGACCAGGGTTTGATCAGGGCATCAGCATCATCATAGAGAGGGAGAGGACCTCATTTTAGGGCTTCCTGCACTGCATCAATTGGTGAAACATGCATCACCCCAGTGAGGCAGCAATAAGGTTGAAAGGAAACTGAGGCACAGCTAAGCTGCGCATCCCAAGGAGAGGATCCTAATCCCATGCCTTCCTCCAAAGAATCCATGCTCCCTGGCAGATGAGGATGGCACATACAGCAGTAGGTAGTTCCCAAACCATGGTTAGGCTCTGGAGTCACTCTGGCCAAGCCCAGATCCGTATGAACGGCTCAGATGCAAGGTTTCTGTGCTGGAACTGAACATGGATGAACAGCTTGGCTTCAACTTGCAAACTGAGCCAAAGCCCTAATAGGAGGAAGCTGAGCAGACTCCAGGATGTCCTCCCATCCACTTCTCCCTATTTGCTGCCGCAAAAAGAACCAGGGATGAGTCGGACTGGGACGTGCCCTGATTACCCTGCTCTGGAAAACACTTTGCCACTGTCGCTTCCTGCCCACCTACAACCAGTGGCTTCAGTGTCTGTGTTCTTGGCACAGCACGATGGACCCGGGAGCTAAGGAAACACGCAGAGGGCTCGAATGAGTAGCAGCCCTGTGTTTGGGCTGAATAGCAAAAGGAGCTTGTGTGGGTTTCCCTTTCAGAGGCAGCAGAGAAAAGGTTTTGTTGCGACTCCCGGGCCAGAAGCGCTGGGGACTCTTGGATGCTGATCCCTGTGCTTGTTTGTGCCTATTTCACTCCATTATTTACTCTTTAACTGCTCTAAAGCCAGAAGCAGCTCAGAGCTATTGCAGAGGGGACTCACGCTGGGCCCAGCAAGGAGAGGTCGGGGTCTGTTGCTGGGATTGGAGCCCCCCCCAGGAGCCAAACACCTTCCCATGTAGGACACCATTGCTATGGGAATGGTCCTGTGATGTAGCCCCTGTCCTGGCCCTGATAGGGTGCTAAGAGGGTCCTCTTCCAGCCCAAACACAGCGGGAGGAAGAGAGGCAGGGACAAGAGTGTGAATGGAGCTGTAGCCACTGGAGATCTACCCCGCGTCCTGCCCCTCTGCCCTCACACCATCACATCATCCCACAGCTCCTGTGTCCTCTTCAATTCCCCCAAGCACCCCAGCAGCATTCCCTGTGATGGGAAAGACATGCTCCCTCCCAGCTAGCTCTGACCTTAATCTGGCACCTCATCATCTCTCTCATCCTTGGACCTGGATGCAGTTTCCCACAGATCAGAGATCCATAGGCTCGATGGTTGTAACTCGCTTTGCCTTGGAGAGGGGACACAACACATTGCTTGGAAACAGCCATGCCATCAAAATTCACCTCCTCAGGGGACCAGCACCATGGGAAGCCACGTCTGCAATGGCCCTGGTGCTGGCTGTCACACGTCCCTTGGTGCCTTCTGAGTGCACCTCTATGACCCCCGTGATGCAAAGATTAAATAGGGTTTAGATGAATGGATTACCCTCAGCCATGCATGGTCTTCTCCAACCTGAAGGTATCAGCCATAAATTGAACCTGCAAAGTGGCCCTCGTGGATTGGAGACTGCAGCAGTCACGGTCCCCATGGAGAGCACATGCTTTTGGCTGAGCCACCTTTGTGCCCATTCTTGGTACACATCCTCCAGACCATCTGTTCCTCCCATTAGACCAACTGGGAGAGCATCTTGATTTCTGCTATTAAAGTCTATCAGGTGCTTTGAAATATAGATATCAACTTCTTCCAGGTAAGCTGCAAAGCAGGGAGCTCCAGGAAGGCTTTGGATGACACTGATGGGATGGATGCATCTCGAGTTACTGAAGGAGGAGCAGCAAAAAGAAGGAGAAAGTGGAATGGAAGAGGATAAGGATAAAAATTACTCAATGAGTATTACTGTTTAATAGGCAGGACCTCAGCCTTTGGGCAGATATAAAGCTGTTGGAAGGGCTTGGTGGGATTTTTGTGCCTCACATATATATATTGCACTCATAGGTGCCAAGTAATTAGACGAGACAGCCTGAAATGCCAGACACTCAGGATGAAGCAGCATAAGCAAAACCAGTCTGTATGAAGAGGAAATTAACATGTATGAATAATTCAGACCAAACACAGAAGGCCCAACTGAGCCAAACCTCACAGGGGGAAATGCGGATCTAAGATGGGGTTTTTATGAGTGAATTTGGAGTTGAAGTTCAACTTTGGAGCTGCAGACGTGGGAATTATAACTGCTGGGCATCCTCCCTCCCTGACTCGTGCCTGTATTGGACGTGCTGCATCTTTATCGATGGAGACACGTGGATTCAGCCATGTAGGTAGGAAGCCACTGTCTGCTGGCCGCCGTCACCGCGCACATCAGATGTCCCTGGGGATGTCATTCTTCCTGCTCCTGGAAACCCAACCTCATCCAGGCGAGGCTCCAGCCAAGGGAACATCCTGGCCCTGGCTCTGTGCTCACCCGGGTTGACATCAGGATAACTCCATCGGTGTCCAGGGAGCGCCTCCTGCTCCGCACGCGTGTGACCAGGAGGGAGGTGAGCCCAGCGTGCTCCTGCAGCTGGAAGTCTCCTTGGAGAGGGCTCGGAATCTCGGCCCGCAGCACTGAGGATGTGTTTGCTGCCTGCAGGGCCTCCCGTCGGCTCCTCTGGATGATGCAGCCCACAGGAGGACATGGAGGGAGACGATCCTGCCCTGGCAGTGTGGGGGAACCTTTCCTGCACGTAGACATGTTCACACATCACCTTCCATTGCCTCTTCAGCTCTAAGCCCACAGGGTCATAGCTCAGCACATAAAAAGCCCATTCCCTCGCTGGCTCTTGCAGACTGTAGAATCCCAGCCTGGTTTGGGTTGGAAGGGAGCTTAAAGCTCCTCCAGCTCCAACCCCTGCCATGGGCAGGGACCCCTTCCACTAGAGCAGCTTGCTCCAAGCCCCTGTGTCCAACCTGGCCTTGAACACTGCCAGGGATGGGGCAGCCACAGCTTCTCTGGGCACCCTGTGCCAGCGCCTCAGCACCCTCACAGGGAAGAATTCCTTCCTTATATCCAACCTGCACTTCCACCGTTCCAGGTTCCCTGTTTAACCCCTTGGGATTTCTCCACCTGGAGGCACTGGAGTGTTTCTCACCCATCCATAAGGAGAGCCCTTCGCCCACTCTCAAGCCACGCTCTGGCATTACCCTAAGGGATGTCTCTCCCAGCTCTCCCTGGAGCTCACATATCCCAAGATGACAGCACAGATGCTTCAGACACCATGGCTGGAAGGATGGGGCCCCAGGCTCATTCCAGCTTCCTAGTCCAATCCCTCCCTGGCAGCACAGTGCACCTCTCCCCGGGATGCTGGGCATGCTCCTTCCCAGGGAAGGGGGAACTTGGCACCCCTGGGTCGCTCAGCTGGATGAAGTCTGGAATGGGGAAGTTCTACAGTGCCTCAGAGAGGTCTGGTCCCTGTCCCTGTAATCACAGTTTGCAATGATAACCAATGTCAAACCCTGTTTGAACACTGAGTGCTTCAAAAAGACAGGCTGAGGAAGTTGGGGCTGTTCAGCCTGGAGAAGAGAAGGCTGCATGGAGACCTCAGAGCAGCTTCCAGTATCTGAAGGGGGCCTATAGGGATGGTGGGGAGGGACTCTTCATTAGAGACTGTAGTGACAGGACAAGGGGTAACGGGTTCAAGCTGAAACAGGGGAAGTTTAGATTGGATCTAAGGAGGAAATTCTTTCCTGTGAGGGTGCTGAGGCACTGGAATGGGTTGCCCAGGGAGGTTGTGAATGCTCCATCCCTGGCAGTGTTCAAGGCCAGGTTGGACGAGGCCTTGGGTGCCATGGTTTAGTGTGAGGTGTCCCTGCCCATGGCAGGGGGTTTGGAACTGGATGATCTTAAGGTCCTTTCCAACCCTAACTATTCTATGATTCTATGATTCAAAAAAGAGCCATTGCTACAGCAGAGGGAATATGCTCCTGCCTTCCTCCCCCCTCCCCCCAGGGAAAATCTCTGTCTTCCTACTCATTGCCTTAAGGAAGAAGGAGAAGGGGGAAGGGAAGCAAATCTCAACGCCAGGCTCATGCATTTTCACCCATCAGAAAGCAATTTTAGGTGATTACAGAGCTTTCTACTCTGCTCTGCAATTGCAAGTTTAGTAGTTAAGAGCACACCACTAACTTCGAATTGTGACTGCATTAGGAGAAGCACTCAAGCCTCATCATCTCCTGAGTAAGACACTTAAGGAAACATCCACAGCAGTTATAAATTCTGATGGATCTCTGCCTGAGCCATGAATGAATGTGCTGATGGTGGGGATAAGGAGAGGAGATGGGGAATGGGATGATGACGCTTCCAGCACAGACAGAGGCAGCGTGGCAGCAAATCACAGCCGTGCTCATGGAGGAGGTTCATGAGACATCGACCTGCTTCCACTGTTACAGCCCAGGAAGGGAATCCAGTTCAAGCACAAGAAAAGCCTTGTCTGAAAGCACAGATGTTGTGAAAGACGTGCAGGAAACAGCGCAGGCAGGAGCTGGCTGGAGGCTTCCGTGAGCATCCACCGCACAGCAAGATCCATGCTGGGAACCTCTTTGCCAAGCCACGTCCCCTCCCCTGGGAGATGGGGCAGCAGGATACATCACAGGGTACCCAAACCACTCGGTGACTCTAAGGCACCAGGTGTAACAGCCACATCAGGGGATGTGACCAAGCAGGTGCCCTAAACACGTGGCCTTGCTGCCTATGGGAGCTCCAGCAACCCCTGAGCATCTCCAGCAGGCAGAGAATCATGGAATCATAGAATCACAGAATAGTTTGGGTTGGAAAGGACCCTAAGATCATCCAGTTCCAACCCCCCTGCCATGGGCAGGGACACCTCACACTAAACCATGGCACCCAAGCCCTGTGTCCAACCTGGCCTTGAGCACTGCCAGGGATGGAGCATTCACAGCTTCCCTGGGCAACCCATTGCAGTGCCTCAGCACCCTCACAGGAAAGAACTTCTTCCTTATATCCAATCTAAACTTCCCCTGTTTAAGTTTTAACCCATTACCCCTTGTCCTGTCCCTACAGTCCCTAATGAAGAGTCCCTCCCCACCATCCCTATAGCCCCCCTTCAGATACTGGAAGCTGCTCTGAGGTCTCCACGCAGCCTTCTCTTCTCCAGCCTGAACAGCCCCAACTTCCTCAGCCTGTCTTCATACAGGAGGTGCTCCAGCCCCTGATCATCCTCGTGGCCTCCTCTGGACTTGTTCCAACAGTTCCACGTCCTTTTTATGTTGAGGACACCAGGACTGCACACAATGCTCCAGGTGAGGTCTCACAAGAGCAGAGCAGAGGGGCAGGATCACCTCCTTCGACCTGCTGGTCACGCTCCTTTGGATGCAGCCCAGGATACGGTTGCTTTCTGGGCTGTGAGCGCACCTGAAGCCGGCTCATGTTCATTTTCTCATCAACCAACACCCCCAATAGAATCACAGACTCATACACAGGTTGGTTTGGGTTGGAAGGGAGCTTAAAGCTCATCCAGTTCCAACCCCCATGAGGCAAGGACAGATTTAGACCCAAATCCTCAAGAGCCTGGTGGCCCCTGACCAATGCCTCTTTGTTCACCGCCCATAAACCTGAACAGACGACCAGTGAGTACTAAATATTAACCAAGATCACTCAGATTTACAGCAGAAGCAGGGGACTGAGTGTTTTGTTCTTCCTGATCCACAAACGTCTTCCCCAATTGTGGAGCAATCCTTGGCTTCTGTGATTCCAAGTGATTAAAGGGAAACAGAGCAAGAACGAAATCAAAGCAAATTTCAATGACATGAAATTACAGCTGCTGTCAACATCTGCTCTGCGAAAAGGGGAGGGACAGGCTGGAAAAGATGCTGCTTGCAAAGAGGGGGGCATCTTCAGCTTGAATGCGTTTTCAGTGAAGTAGAACTGAAGCGACCTTCTCCTTCACAGAGACAAAACCCACTTGCTGGGAGACCCAGCTAATGTGGGCTGGTGGGGTTGGATTCCCCATGGGGGGACCAGAACGTTGCTTCACCCAGACCCAAGAAGCTAAATAAGGCAGAAACAAAATCACTTCCCATGTCTGATGCTCCTTTCCCTCTAACAAGCCCTGGTTTATCCCTAATGCTGGTAGTGCAGCTCCAAGGTTGCCCTGCGGTGGGACACTGTGGGATCATGGAATGGTTTGGGTTGGAAGGGAGCTTAAAGCTCATCCAGTTCCAGCCCCTGCCACGGGCAGGGACCCCTTCCACTAGAGCAGCTTGCTCCAAGCCCCTGTGTCCAACCTGGCCTTGAACACTGCCAGGGATGGGGCAGCCACAGCTTCTCTGGGCACCCTGGGCCAGCACCTCAGCACCCTCACAGTAAAGAATTTCCTCCTTATCTCCAACCTGAACTTCCCCTGTTTAAGTTTGAACCCATCACCCCTTGTCCTGTCCCTACAGTCCCTAATGAAGAGTCCCTCCCCAGCATCCTTGTAGCCCCCTTCAGACACTGGAAGGCTGCTCTGAGGTCTCCACGCAGCCTTCTCTTCTCCAGGCTGAACAGCCCCAATGTCCCCAGCCTGGCTCCACACAGGAGCTGCTCCAGCCCCTGAGCATCCTCGTGGCCTCCTCTGGACTTGCTCCAGCAGCTCCACGTCCTTCTTACGCTGAGGACACCAGCCCTGGGATGGGGTTTATTTACCCAGCACAGGCTGTGCTGACGCACTTGCACTGATGGAGCACAGCCCAGCGTTTGCTGCCTTCAAGCCGCTCCTGGATCAGACTCCACAATCCCTCCGCCAGCTCCCGGGTTTATTTGCAGGGACACAAGGTCATTTTCCAGGTCCCCACAGCCAAGGGACAGCAGCAGGGTGCAGCGTTTCCAGGCCAGCTCCTGCTCAGCGGAACAAGAGCACTGTTTAATGCAATGATATCCACCCATCCACTGGCCGAGCAGCTCCCTCTGCTGCTGCTGCTTCCCACTTGACCCAAAGTACATTGGCAGGGAGGAGAAGCCACCAAAAGCACCTGATGGATTTGGCACATCCCTTGGCTGGCAAGGTACAGTGTTGGGGATTAAGGGGTCACTTGGCTCCCTGTAAGAGCCTGGTGCCATACAGCATGCTGTGGGACACCTTAAACATCTGCATATGGCCCTGTAGGTGCTGGAGGAGACCCACCGCAGCAGGGCATAGGGCACCTCCAACAGACCATGGATGCTGGACCACACTGAGACCTGCTATCCATGGGAAAAGATTTCACACTGATTCAAGTGCTTGGTTTATTTTCCATCCTTGCAGGGCTGTTTTTATTCAAAAGGCAAGGGGTTTGTACCAAGATCAAACAAATGCCCACGGCAGGGGTTGGAACTAGATGTTCCAAAGGTCCTTCCCAAGCCCAACTATTCTATGGTGCTATGAAATGCTTTCACCAAGTGCAGGAAGATCATCGGAGACCTCCCTCCCTGATGCTCCCTTGCTGTCCCTATGTTCACCTCCCTCAGTGGGACAACACCCAGAGCAGACAAGCAGCAGTCATGGGCAGGGGGTACCAAAGCAGCCTTGTCCTGGTTTATTTTATGCCTTCATAGCACCACAGGATGGTTTGGGTTGGAAGGGACCTTAAGGTCCAACCCCTGCCACTAGAGCAGGTTGCTCCAAGCCCCTGTGTCCAACCTGGCCTTGAACACAGCCAGGGATGGGGCAGCCACAGCTTCTCTGGGCACCACAACTGCCATAGGGATGGCAATCCTACAGCCACCCCTTGTCCCCAGGGGACCCAAGTCCCCCGGGATGCTTAGCAGGAGACCATGGTCTGAAGAGCACAGGGGTGAAATCACCTCCACCTCTGATCCACGCATGGGGAAACTGAGGCACGCAGTGGCTGGGATGGGCATGTGATTGCTTAGTGACTTAGTGGTAAACTGGGAATGTCATATCCAGGCTCTGCCATGAGGATGAAGCTGCTATAGAGGGGTGGGAGTGTGGTTGGATTCAATACATGTGTAGAAGTGAGTGAGGTGATGCCCGGAGGCTCTGGCTGTGGCAGGGACAAGCTGCTCCCTTGTCAGCCCTTAATTCCCCTGCAGGGACCAGCAGCAATGAGACCATGAGGTAGAGATACAATAGGGGTGTCCTATCCATCCATCACACACATGGAGGAACCACCACATTCCAGCCCCCCAACAGATGCCGGACATGACCATGGCCAGGTTATCTCCCATCCAGGGCCAGGTTGGACCTGATAACTTCAGGCTGTTTGAAGCAGTGACCCAGGGGTGAATGGCAGTGAGGTTTATCTTCTCTCCAAAGGTTTCTTTTGACAAGGGTGGCCGCCCTGGAAAGAAAACAGCTCTCATCCTGTTCTGGAGCATCCATGGACAATCAGCTCCCGGTGGGAGCGGGACAGCAAAGCCTTTGCTAATAGGTGATGATTTTCCTTGCCTTGCTGCTGCTGATCCCCATCTTTGCCAGCTCAGGTGGTGGCTGGCGACCCCACATCTCCAAGGGGCAGCAATGCAAGTGCTGGGATGATAAACCAGCTTGGATGGAGAGAAGCCATTGAGATGCGTGCTCCAACTGAGCTGTGGTGTAAATCCAGGACTGTAAAGCCCAGAGGAGGCCATGGAGATGCTGCGAGGGCTGGAGCAGCTCTGCTCTGGAGCCAGGCTGAGAGAGCTGGGCTGGGGCAGCCTGGACAAGAGAAGGCTCCTGAAGGGGAGACCTTAGAGCAGCTCCAGTGCCTAAAGGGGCCCTGTCCCACTGTTGGGGAACTGGATGAGCTTTAAGGTCCCTTCCAACCCAAACCATGCTGCGATTCCATGACACAGGTAAAGAGAGGATACAGCAGAAGCTGTGCAACCTCCCTGAACAAGGCGTGAAGCACTGCAGGAGAGCAGCCCAGGGAAGGGAGGAGGATGCACCCGCTTTGAAAGCAGCATCCTCCCGGTTGCTTTCCCTCTTGGCAGGCCCAGAAACCCTGTTCTGATGCCACAGAGCCATGTTCCTCTGCTGGAACCCCAGATGGATGAATGTTGCTGGCAGCTCACAGAGCAATGAGAGCCTCAGACCTGCCTGTCCGGGTCTGCCCGACCTGGCCCCATTCCATCTGGGGACCAGAAGGAGGATTCAGATGGCAAATGCAGGTGACCCCAGCGGCTGCAGGCACTGCAGACATCTGGGCTTGCATGGACGAGCTTCCAGCTCAACCATGACCTGCATCCACCCGGACACCAAAGGGAAAGGGGTCTGTGGAAAGGAGAGGAGGAGAGGCAGAAGAGTGGAATGAGACACGTTGACCAGATGGGTATTTCCAAGTGCTTGCCCAGCCCTGATCCTACCAGGGCCCTTCTCCATCTCCTCAGGTCAATGACATTGGCAAAGACTTGCTTCAGAGGGTACTCCAGCTCCAGGAGGAAGCGTTCTGGGAGATGATACCAAATGGGAAAGGAAGAATGATTGAAGCAAGTGCAAAATCACCAGAGACCTTCCTACAAGACAGCTTCATGGTCCTGGATGGGGCAGAGAGCCAGAGGAGCAGAGATTCGGGATGATGAAGGCAAAGCAAGATCTGCTCTGCACAGCAACCACAGAGGTGCAGAAAGGTGCCAATTTTAGGATGCTCCACTTCTTGCTCACATCCTGGGGGCTCTCAACTGCTGGAGGCATCTGATCTTACGGGCATCATGTGGCTACTTGCTTCTTGTCTTTCTCATCCATCGGAAACCACTGATGGTGAAGCACAAGTTCACCCTCCACCAGCAGAGCTGGGAAGAGGAAGGAATGGGTGAGAAAACTCAACCTCTGCATTTCACACCATGGCCATTGCAGCAGATCCTGCCTGGAACAGTAGCAACTAGTCGGGATCGCTTATCTGTGGGCTCTGCCTGCTCTTCAGTGGAGTAATTCGATGATGTCAATCCCATAACCCTGGCAATGGCTTAAGAGGAGTCATAAATCACTGGCAGGCAGTCAATCGCTGGAGCTAATAGCTGAGACAAGGACTGCATTGTTCTAAAATGAAGCAGAAATTACCAGAGACAAAACAATCTCTTCTTCCCCATCACTTTCTGCTGCTGCTGTTGACAGGAGAGCGATCCTGAAAGAGATTTGCTATGAAATCACTGTTTCCCTCTCAACTGGGCAGGGGGGGGAGACTAAAGCAGCTCTTAAGGTAATTCCAAATGTAAGGTTTTAGGTTATTTAGGAGGAAGGTTTGTAAGAGGAGACGTAAAAGTCATCCTTGTTTCTCCCATCACTTTGCAGCCTTGTGTCAGCTTTCACCCGAGGATGCTGTAAATGCAGCAGGATGCTGAACCTCCTGCGGCCCCTTCTCTCCTGGAGGAGCATGGAGTTACCCCTCTTCCAAAGGAATACAATAGGATGCTTCCCTTCCAAGTACATACCTGTACAAAACACATTGAATCAGCTTCCTCCTTCCTCCTGCTTTGAAGCCTGATGGGGCTGACAGAGAGTTTACAGCCTGGGAATGGCTTTGGAAATCACCGTTTTCCATGATGGGAAGGTGAAGGTTGCTTTGCTCTTGCAGCAGCACACGCAACCCTCTCCAGCAATGCAGAATGCACAGATCTGGGGTAGGTGTCCATGAATCCCCCTCAAACTTGGGCCAAAATTCCTTCTCAATGAAGCAATTCCCTCCCACCTCTCCGTATCATGCTGGATTTGATGGATCTGCTGTGCTTCCCTCCTCTCCCAAACTAAGACATCCTGACCTGCCTGCCCACTCCTCTTACAGAAGTCCTTTGCCATCTTCATAGGGCTATAGGGATGTGAGATGCCCGACAGAGAACCTGCAAGAGACCCGTGTGCTTCTGGATCACAACCAGAGGACGGATGGAATACCCCAGGTCACATCAAACAGCACTTGGCACTTATACTTGGGTAGCTGAAACGAGCTGGGTGGGATGGGGATCATAAAGATAAGCCAAGGGGAAGAGGGATGGTGGGAGCCTTGGTGGGACACCCGGTTGTCTTGCAGATGATGTGATTTTCCTCCATAGGAGTGCATAGCACTGGATTAATTCCTTATGGATCTGTTCTAAAATCTAGATGGACTGCTCGCCATAGTTCATACAATGGTTTGGGTTGGAAGGGACCTTAAAGCTCATCCAGTTCCAGCCCCCTGTTGTGTTGCTCATCCTCTCCTGCAAACAATCCCCCTTTCAAAGCAAAATAAAGCCAAGGACCACCTAACTTGGCACATCAGGACAACTCCACCTCTCTGAAGCCAGCCAGCCTGCAAGCAGGAGCTCAGTGATAACACAGACTGAGAGGAGCTTGTGCCTCCAACCCAACTCCATAGCTGTTGGGCAATGACCAAACACTGACCTGCATGAAGCCAAAGAAATTCCATCACGGAAAGAATGGGAAAACACCCTGAGCTGTTTGTGATTTTCTCCCATATTTTCCCACTGTGGAGCCCTGGCCAATGGCAGAGGCACAGCCTGAAGCCAGCACAGGAGAGGGAGCAGCATTCCCTGCTCCCAGCCCTCAGCAGGAACCACGGTCGAGGGGGTCAGTGTAAAATAAAAGGTTTCATGGTGTGAACTTCCCATAGGAAGCAAGTTTTCCCCTGGAAAGAACAGCAAAGTGTGTGTGTGGCAGGAGCCAGCGGCTCCTTGGGGCTGCCTGAGCAGGAAGGGAGATGCTTTGATTTATTCTAGGTGTGAAACTTGGCCAGGGAAGCTTGCCAGCTGTTTGTGTTGGCTCCCCCCCCATCACCAGGCTGTGCTTCCAGTGGGAACACTGCTTCTTCAACCTGGCCTCCTTAATATCCATAAGGAGGAGAAGAGGGGATGGCCAGCAACAAGGTCTGGCTTACCAGGGGTGAGGTTGGTGGGAGGGCTCAGGTTAGAAACATGGAATGGTTTGGGTTGGAAGGGAGCTTAAAGCTCCTCCAGTTCCAGTCCCTGCCACAGGCAGGGACCCCTTCCACTGGAGCAGCTTGCTCCAAGCCCCTGTGTCCAACCTGGCCTTGAACACTGCCAGGGATGGGGCAGCCACAGCTTCTCTGGGCACCCTGTGCCAGCGCCTCAGCACCCTCACAGGGAAGAGCTTCTGCCTTATCTCCAACCTGAGCTTCCCCTGTTTCAGTTTGAACCCATCACCCCTTGTCCTATCGCTACAGTCCCTGATGAGTCCAGCTCCAGCATCCTTGTAGGCTCCCAAGGGCTGAGCACTGGGAAGTATGGAAAAAGCAGAGAGGAGAAAGAGGCAAAAGGAAAGAAATGGACTGCCAGGATTTAGAGGTTATAGGAAAGCAGAGCAGGAACAGCTTTCTTCACCCTTTCCTTTATCCCACATATCAGGAGACATAAGGACAAAGCAACACAAGCAGAGGGTGGAGGTGATGCTATTGGGCCACTCGCCTTGATGAGACCTATGCAAAAAGATACAGGGAAGAGTTAAACCAGCAGAAGTTGTGCCTTCAGACCATAGAGGGGAAGGAAGCCCTTTGCATTCATGGAAGCACGAGTATTGAGCCAGAGAGGGGCCAGAACACAATCTCCTTGCTCCCCCATTGCCTACACGGATGTACCGTGGCTGGGTTTGTTGGCAATGAGCATCACCATCAGGGCGAGGGGTGTGAAATAGAGCTTCCTCTGTTTGCTTTAAGCCTGCTGCCAGGCTATCACAGGACATCCCAGTTCCTGCAGCCTGGGAAGGCCATCGGCCACCCAGAAGCATAAAGGCTTGATCTCAATCAGCCCCATCTGCGGGAAGCTGTCGTGTTGCAGTTGTCCAAAGGCCGGTCACCCAATGCCTTAAATCAGATCTGGCTTCTCGTGCCCTGTTGTAGGTGTTTGCTTTGATCTGCTCCACTGGGAAAGTCATCCCAAAGCGCTGGTGCTAAGGCCAAGGGAATCAACAAGGAAGCTGGAGAAAGGCTTTGGATAAGGGCCTGTAGGGACAACGTGTTTGAGAGGAAAACTGGGCAAGATTGGGCTAAGTTTGGTTAAAAACCCCACTGGGAACTCCAGCTGCTCTGAGGCTGGGGGGATTTTGCCCTTTCAGGGCTGTTTTCAGCTGTGATATTTAATGTCCCACTTTCTTTGCTGTCAAACTTTGTGCCTGTGTTTGAGGTTAACCCCTACAAACCATCACCCATCACCCCGAGCCATGCACAAGGGCATGCTCAGACAGGGCCCATTGGAAGCAGTGTTTAAGCTCTTGGTCAGGAGCTCTGGTTTGAAGAAGAGGTGGATGAGGGTGGACAGGCAGCTCCTGACCTGGGGATGTAGCTGGTGATGAGGGAGCAGCTCTGGCTCCAGGGGGTGATTTAGGGGCAGATCCAGCTTTAGCCAACGGGACCCCCATGAGGACGCTGGCTTGGGAATGCCATAGTGCAAATCAGAGTGATGGGAGCTCATGAGGAAGATGTAGCATTTTGATTTGCAGGGAGGTGCCACCCAAGGGCTTTCTACAGCCAGCTCCCCCTGCCTCTTTCCCTCTCTTGGTGTAGATAGGCTGGTGAGGATTCACAGGAGCCCTGCACACAGAGGATCATGGAAAGGTTTGGGTTGGAAGGGAGCTTAAAGCTCCTCCAGTTCCAACCCCTGCCACGGGCAGGGACCCCTTCCACTAGAGCAGCTTGCTCCAAGCCCCTGTGTCCAACCTGGCCTTGAACACTGCCAGGGATGGGAGACCCCGGAGGAGCCTCGGATGCCTCCAGGTGCCTGTTTTCAAAGCCAGGATGCCAGCTTTCAGAGGAGCCTCTCCAGCTGCACCCAAGAGCTCTCCACCCCATCCGCTGGGTGTGAGCCATGTTTGGTCTGGATCATGTCTTACCCAAGATCAACACTCCCCACAAACAGCCTCTGCACCAGCTGCAGCAACATCACATCACGTCCAGGTGACCTCCCGGGGGTGGCTCTGCTGGGAAAACAAACACCCTGTGTTTAAAATGAGTTTTTAGACGGGTGGCAATGAATCCCCAGACACCACGCATGGACCTCAGAGCATGCCAGGGCTCAGCCGTTGGAAAGATCTTCACCTGGAAACCGTTCCCATCCCCAGCTCCCTTTAGGCTGTACTGTGGGTTTATGTGCCCACAGAAGCTGTGGCTGCCCCATCCCTGGCAGTGTTCAAGGCCAGGTTGGACACAGGGGCTTGGAGCAAGCTGCTCCAGTGGAAGGGGTCCCTGCCCATGGCAGGGGTTGGAGCTGGATCAGCTTTAAGCTCCATTCCAACATAAACCATTCTATGACTCCACGTTTCCTCTGCAAAGAGCAGTTCCCATCCCAAACATCTGTGGAGACAGATAGGAGCTGTTTATCCCAGGAGATGGGTCTTTTTGGACAGATGGGCACCACCTTACACAAACAGCCCATGTCAGTCCCTGCCTGCAATGCTGCTTTTTCCTGAGAAAATGGCCACATCCCTTGGAAAACACAACAAAAATGATTACAATAGGAATAACAGAACACAAGGAACGTGCACAGAAGAGCAGAGATTGAGACATGAGCTTTTCCTAGGATCCCTCACTCGGGATGCACAGGGAAGAGCTCCAGACCCAACACAACACTCGGTACCAAAGCCTGCTGTGGCCCATAGTGATCTTATTGTCCCTCTGCATTATGGCTATGAAGAAACACAACCAGGACATAAAACCCACCAAATGCCACCAGTTGCCCAAGAAAAGGGAGAATTAGGTAGAGCTCAAAGAGGGAAGACACCAGTGCACCAAGCCCTGCTTTCCACCCCACTTCCAGCACAGGTGAGGAGCCATCCAGGAGGCATTAGTTAAATCCCAGTCTCCAACTAAAGCCCCACATGCAGGCATGAGCAGTGCTCAGCGCAGGCTTGCTCCATACCCAACACACGTGGGAAAGTGGAGCCAGCAACAGCTCATCCAGAGGTGAAAACTGGGGGATTTCATTGGCACCGGTGTAGCAGAAAGACCTGATCCAACAAGCACAGGAAAAGCCAGACCCAGCAATGAGAGCCTGCAGGGTGCTGCAGCCGGGAAAGGAAGACTTGATCCATAAACCCCCTGCTGCGGTCCTGATCCAGCAGCACAAGAGGGACGTGGAGCTGTTGGAGCGAGGCCAGAGGAGGCCATGGAGATGCTGCGAGGGCTGGAGCAGCTCTGCTCTGGAGCCAGGCTGAGAGAGCTGGGCTGGGGCAGCCTGGACAAGAGAAGGCTCCTGAAGGGGAGACCTGAGAGCAGCTCCAGTGCCTGAAGGGGCTGCAGGAAAGCTGGAGAGGGGCTTGGGACAAGGGATGTAGGGACAGGCCAAGGGGAATGGCTTGAACCTGCCAGAGGGGAGACTGAGATGAGCTCTTAGGCAGAAGCTCTTCCCTGGGAGGGTGCTGAGGCGCTGGCACAGGGTGCCCAGAGAAGCTGTGGCTGCCCCATCCCTGGCAGTGTTCAAGGCCAGGTTGGACACAGGGGCTTGGAGCAAGCTGCTCTAGTGGAAGGGGTCCCTGCCCGTGGCAGGGATTGGAGCTGGAGGAGCTTTGAGGTCCTTTCCAACATAAACCATTCTGTGGTCCTTTAATTAAGGTAATGCAAAGGTCACAAGAGAATCAGCAAGGAGAAGTGCCCTGAAGTTAAAAAAACCAACTGGGAGGCGCATTCCAGAAACCAACATTGCTTATTGTGGCTCAAAGGAGCCAAGAGCCAGTTTCTCTCCCAAAGGGAATTATCTGGGCTCTGCCAGAGGCAGGGGATCTGCTGTGAGGAATCCAGTGACCTCCGACTTCCACAGCACAGGGAATTTCCAGAGATGAAAAGCTCCGTGCTGTGTTCCATGATTATCCCCTGCCAGCAGCTTCCCTTCATCCCTGGTTTCATCCCGACACCTTCACTGCGCCCCTTTGATCTCCTCCTCCGCAATGACACCGCGGATGGCTTCAGTGCAGGATTCACCCTTCTGATGTCCCCACAAGCAGCAGCTGCTGCACCTCACAGCCCTCATGCTTCAGGGCAGAGGAAGCCCATCGCCAGCTTTGTCTTTGCTATCTCAGCTGATGAGGCCTGAGATCACAAGCCAACAGCACACGCAGCTATGCAAGGAGAGTTGACATCCCATCCATTGCTGCTCCTGCACCTTCCTAATCCTCAACACAGCAGTCTCCCTGCTCCTTGTAGGCTCTGTATGTGTTGTGAATGCTCCATCCCTGACAGTGTTCAAGGCCAGGTTGGACAGAGCCTTGGGTGCCATGGTTTAGTGTGAGGTGTCCCTGCCCATGGCAGGGGGGTTGGAACTGGATGATCTTAAGGTCCTTTCCAACCCTGATTATTCTATGTGGTGGGTTTGGCCCTGTGGAAGTCCAGCCTGCAAGAGCACCGTGGATCTCCATCACCTGAGGGCACCTCTTGTTTTAGAGACAAAGGTTAATGTTGAAGCTGAACCCATCCCTTCTGCCTGCGGGATGCTGGGGGGTGATACAGGGTGCTGCCCGCATCACCTAGGTTGGAAAAGCCCTTTCAGCTCACCCAGTCCAACCATTCCCAGCCCTGCCAAGGCCACCACTAACCCATGGCACTGAGGCCTCGTCTCCACGCTGTGTGAACACTTGCAGGGACGGTGCCTGCAGCCCTGCCCTGGGCAGCCTGTTCCAATGCCTGAGCACCCTCTGGGGCAGGAATTGTTCCTCAGCTCCATCTAAACCTGCCCTGGGGCAGCTTGAGGCCGGTTCCTCTTGTCCCATCCCTTGTTCCTTGGGAGCAGAGCCCAGCCTGCAAACACCTAACTCAGTGCTCCCACCAACAGCTTTAGGTTGAGCTGTGGCACTTAGCCCCAGAGCAGGCTGAATCCCACTGGGCTGGCTTACACAGCAAACCCTGAACTGAGAACATCATCTTGGGGAGCCCCTGGGGCCCCACAAGCTGTACCAGGGCACTGGTGACAGGAGCATGGCCCCAGGTCAGCTTTGAGAAGACAGCTGCCAAGTCACAGTCCTTCTAATCCCACCCCATAGTGCAAGGTCTTCTGGCCAGCTCTGTTGGCTCTTCTCTTGCTTCAGGACCCAGTGGGCCACACATCAGACCAGGCAGATGGATTTTACAACGCTTGGGATGATGGAGCGGAAGGAAGACCTCAGTAGGATCCTGAACAATCTCAGCTACAAGGAGCGAGATGGGATGGCCCCCAACATGAGAGGGATGTGGAGCTGTTGGAGTGAGGCCAGAGGAGGCCATGGAGATGCTGAGAGGGCTGGAGCAGCTCTGCTCTGGAGCCAGGCTGGAGAAGCAAGGTCAACCTTGCCCCAGCCGAACACCCTGTGGAAGCCTGGGGTACCGTCAAGCATCCCAAACAGGAGCACACATACCTTGAGACATCCAACCCCAGCGTGCTGACACCTCTGCCCATGGGCATCCCAGTCCACGAGGCAAATCCCGCACACGGCTTCTGGCTCCTGCATGCAGATGCTCAGAGACCTGCTTGTAGCCAGCAAGCAAGGACCAGGAGATGCTGTAGGCTCTCGTGCTTCAGTCAAGGCTTGTGTACATTCAGGAGACACAAACCACACAAACCTCAACACAGCTTAAAAGCTGCTCATGGGCAAGCTAAAGAGCAGAGCATCACCCTTCCAAAACACCTCAAACAGAGTGTGAATACCCCTGGCTGAGCTTAAATAGAGCTCCAGGGACCATGGGTGGAGGTGGAGGCCACAGGTGAGGCTGGTCATGGCCATTAAGGCTTATTAGAGCCCTGACACCAGGGATGTCTCTGTGTCAGAAGACACTTGTGTGTATTATTTTGCATAGAACAGGTTGGATTGAAGGGAGCTTAAAGCTCCTCCAGCTCCAACCCCTGCCATGGGCAGGGACCCCTTCCACTGGAGCAGCTTGCTCCAAGCCCCTGTGTCCAACCTGGCCTTGAACACTGCCAGGGATGGGGCAGCCACAGCTTCTCTGGGCACCCTGTGCCAGCGCCTCAGCACCCTCACAGGGAAGAGCTTCTGCCTAAGAGCTCATCTCAGTCTCCCCTGTTTCAGTTTGAACCCGTTACCCCTTGTCCTGTCCCTGCAGTCCCTAATGAAGAGTCCCTCCCCAGCATCCCTGTAGCCCCCTTCAGACACTGGAGCTGCTCTGAGGTCTCCACGCAGCTTCTCCTCTCCAGGCTGAACAGCCCCAGTGTTCTCAGCCTGTCTTTGTACAAGGTAAACCCTTATTTTAGGAGTGGTTCCTTCACCATTGCCCCCTCCCAACTCCAGGGCTTGCGTAGGGTCCACTCAGTGAAGCATTCAAGACCCTTGAGCAAGCAGGACCACGTTAGTGCAGGAGACATCTGCGCACCACAAGCCTGCATCATGTTTCTATGACCCTTTGAAGGGTGGAAATCATCCAGTTGGTGCCCAATGCAACTGGAAATGGAGGAGCTCAGAAATCCTGATATTTTAAGTCCAAAAGTGCCTGGTTTTACTGCAGCCCAGCAGGGAAACTGCTCTGCTCTGACGCCAACCCATGGCTTTGGGGCTATTATCTCTTCTGAACACGAATACCCATGAGCAATCAAAGGCATGTGGCCGAAGGGGAAAGAGTCCCACCCAAGGAAGGAAGACAGTCTTCTTTGTACACTAAAAAAGGGGTTCTAAACTCAGCTTTAGGAAAGGTCAGTTCCTATGGAAGCACCGATGAGAAGTACCCGTGTCCGCAGGAAGGGTCATGGGTTGGGACATTGCTGCCAAGGGGCTGCTTGGGCCTTCAGCACTATGAGACAGCAATGGAGACCTTGCAGTGAGCACAAGTCTTGTACTGATTCACAAAGGAAATGAGCTGTACCAGAAATCTTCATGGCATTGGGATGAGCTGGGACTTCCCATTCGAAGGACACGGCACTGGGAAAGGCAAGAACCAACCCCAGTTCCTTATCACTTAACCAAGCCCTCTTTTGACCCATAAGGTGGCAAAAGGAGGTGATCCTGCCCCTCTGCTCTGCTCTCGTGAGACCTCACCTGGAGCATTGTGTGCAGTTCTGGGGTCCTCAACATAAAAAGGACATGGAACTGTTGGAACAAGTCCAGAGGAGGCCACGAGGATGATCAGGGGCTGGAGCACCTCCTGTATGAAGACAGGCTGAGAAATTGGGGCTGTTCAGCCTGGAGAAGAGAAGGCTGCGTGGAGACCTCAGAGCAGCTTCCAGTATCTGAAGGGGGCCTATAGGGATGGTGGGGAGGGACTCTTCATTAGGGACTGTAGTGACAGGACAAGGGGTAATGGGTTCAAACTGAAACAGGGGAAGTTTAGATTGGATCTAAGGAGGAAATTCTTTCCTGTGAGGGTGCTGAGGCACTGGAATGGGTTGCCCAGGGAGGTTGTGAATGCTCCATCCCTGGCAGTGTTCAAGGCCAGGTTGGACAGAGCCTTGGGTGCCATGGTTTAGTGTGAGGTGTCCCTGCCCATGGCAGGGGGGTTGGAACTGGATGATCTTAAGGTCCTTTCCAACCCTAACTATTCTATGATTCTATGATTCTATATCAGTATATCTTAGCAAGCCCACATGGCTTTGGAAACCAGTGAAAGGCTTCACAAGGAAAACAGCAGCATGGGAGCTCTGCTCCACAGAAACCATTCCCAGCTCTGCTCCCTTTACACTTTACTATGGAATTATTTGCCCAGAGAAGCTGTGGCTGCCCCATCCCTGGCAGTGTTCAAGGCCAGGTTGGACACAGGGGCTTGGAGCAAGCTGCTCTAGCGGAAGGGGTCCCTGCCCGTGCCAGGGGTTGGAGCTGTGTGAGCTTTAAGGTCCCTTCCAACCCAAACCATGCTGGGATTCTGTGATGGTGACCCCAGGTTTCACCTGAAGCAGCTCAGGTTGTGTCTGTAGCTGGTTTGTAGCAGAATTTCACCTCTAAGAGGGATGCAAGACCCACCAGCACACACATTCTGCTGGCAATGCAGGGAAGATCCATTTTGCCCATTGATGTGTATATATATATACACATATATATACTCTCCACAGTGCTTCAAAGCCTCTCTACATCCCCTCCTTCACTCACCTCCTGGTCAAACCAGCCTGAACCCCAACTCCATTTGGCTGCTGTTTCCCCCAAAACCAGCTCCTGATCCCAGTTTCTTGGCTCTCTGGGAGCCAATGGGTCACTGCAGGGTCCTGGGTGCATCGTTAGTGCCAGTGGCTCCAGTGGGTCTGCCTGGGCTGGGGCTGCTGGGGAGGGAGGGAGCAGGAAAACAGCATAGGAAAAAGCTGTGACTGAGGCTGTGTTTTGTAATCCCAGGGCTCGCTGGGTTTATCCCAGCTTGGGAATACCCTGAGGGATGTCTCTGCAAGGAAAATAAAGAGGGAGAGCGCCGAGCTGTCAAGGTCAGCTGGCTCCTTGTGTTCCCAGAGAGGGCATGACTTGTGGCAGGGCTCAGACAAGGCAAAACCAAGCCCAAGGCAGACTCCTGCAGACCAAAAGCACCATCCCCACTGTTTCCATCATGCTGTGGGTGAGCCGAGGCCAGAGGAGCCCCGATGGACAAGCTCCATTGGTCTCTCACGTTGGATTCAACCCCACTCAACAGAGTGGATGGGTAAGACCTTGGACACCATCAATACATCAAGGTTTGGAGGCCCCGGAGCATGGCTTAAGTTTGGACCAACAGCACGTTTACACAGCCCATGTCCTCCCATGTCCCCCAATGGGAGGACATGGGCTTGAGCAAGACCCTCTGCATCACCAGCACAGACAGGCTGAGAGCTGCAGTGATTTAGCACGGTGGGTCCTGTCCCAAAGGGAGTTTTGAGGCCATGCAGGAGCTTTCATCCTGCTTAGTTTTGTCCCTTCCCCATCCCAGTGTAACCACAAGCCCAGGACATGGGAAGCCATGAGCACGTACACACATCCCAACACCTCTGCAACCATTCCCAGCACGGGGCTCTGCTCATTGCCTCCAGGCTGCAGCCAGTCAGGAAGGGTTGGACAGACCTGACTTCATTCCTGGTGTATAGATTGGTATCTCAGCAGTGTGCATTGCCTTTCCCAGCTCAGGGTGCCTGATCCCATTTCAGATCCTCCTAAAACGCAGCATTACGGGGGGAGGATGCTTTTTGGTTCAGTCTTCATAGGATCATGGAATGGTTTGGGTTGGAAGGGACCTTAAAGCTCATCCAGTCCCAAACCCCTGCCACGAGCAGGGACACCTTCCACTAGAGCAGTTTGCTCCCATCCATCCTGGCCTTGGACACTGCCAGGGATGGGGCAGCCACTGAGGTTTTGCTGGTCTATGTCAGTGCTTCCCATTGTGTTTGCAGGAGTCACTGTACCAGCAGTGTGGGATGTTTTACTTCCATGGGAGAAGGATTCAAAGCTCAAGGTTTGAGCTCCTTTAGGGCACAAAGACCATTCCCATTCCCTTCCCGAATCAAGGGTATTTTCAGGTGGGAAAATGCCCATTTCATTCCCATATAAATCCTTGGAAAGAAGCAAATAGATCTCCTCCTGTGTCCCACAAGCATCCCCCTCCTCTCCAGCAGCAGAGGCAGGAGGCAGCTCTTCACATGGATGAGATTCTCTCCTTAGGGACCCCAAGGAGAACAAACCCAAACCCACCCTCTCACAAACCATGTTCCAAGCTTTTTTCCCCACCCTGTGCCAAGCTCCAAGTGTCTTTCCTCCTATCTCCCATGTTCACACATGGATGGGGAGGAAGGCAAAGCGTTAAAGAGCCGAAGCAGGAGACCGCTGCGACCTCCCACTGCAGCTTGGAAGGAGAAGGAATGAGGGGGCTAAAATCAGACACTGGATCTTTCCATAACGAAATGCCCATCGTTGCCAAGAGGGATTGTTTCCACCCTCAGCTACTGTAGGGATGATGACAGGAAAGCTAATTATATCAACATCCTGTTTACCCGGCAGCATGGAACAAGAGCCCGGAGACACTTGGGCATGCTCGGATGTGCTGGCATGGAATTAAAACCATTCCCTCTGGTGGCATGGAATTAAGACCTCAGCTGTGTGCCCGGATCATTTACCTCTGCAGGTGATGTGCTCCCTGCTCCCACTGCCTCAAAGCTCTGCTGCTTTGCCCATGGAATGAGCCTGGAAAGCAGGATCACACAATGGCTTCCCTGTGTAATTCCTGCTGGGAACACCATGCCCAAGCCATACTTTGCAGGAGAAGCAGGCACTTTGCCTCAGTTTCCCTCCTTGTCAGAGCTGTATCCAACAACCCACTGCCCTTTTCCCATCCCTTCCTTGCTCCACACCTTGCCCCTCAGGCTGTGGGCAGCTGGGAATGCTGGTCCTCTCCACGTGTGGGTTTGCATTGACATCAACCATGGTCCCTCTGCTCACCCACTCTTTTCCACATGTCCCATCACTTCTCCTCCTAAGCCTCAGACTTCATGGGATAACACAGGGACAGCAGGGATGGAGGAAGGAGCCTTCTCCATCTCCCTCCACTCCTCTGGCATGTTGCACCTAAGGACCTGGAGCTTGCTGTGGGTTACGGAGAGCAGCCACTGGCAGCGGAGCGAGTGCCATTCTCTTGGCTTTCCTCCCTTCAATAGGGAATCATGGAATTCCAGGCTGGTTTGGGTTGGAAAGGACCTTAGGATCATCCGGTTCCAACCCATGGGCAGGGACACCTTGCTCTAAACCACGTCTCCCAGCATTTCAGAGCAGCCGTTAAACACAAACCCAGACAGACAGAGCTGGGAAAGCACCCAGGAGCAGAACACAGCCCCTTCTTCTGTCCTAGCTGCTGGACCATGAAACACTGGGAAAAGCAGCTTCTCCCACCCTCTCGTGGCCAACAGAGCCGGTGGTGGTGAGAGAGAGCGGAAGGGCATCAATTCCTGAGGTAGGGATATAGCTGCCAGGGATGGGGCACCGGGATGTGGTCCAAGGGAAGTGCCCAGACCTGCCTGCAGGTGTCACAGCCTGCCAGCTCCACTCTACCCGAGTAACACAAGTGAAAGGCATAGCAGAGCACGGGATGGGATGGGATGGGATGGGATTGGAGAAGAGAGGGTAGGAAAATAGGATAGGGTAGAGTAGGATAGGGTAGAATAGGATAGGATAAGATAGGGTAGGATAGGATAGGATAGGATAGGATAGGATAGGATAGGATAGGATAGGATAAGATAGGATAGGGTAGGATAGGATAAGATAGGGTAGGGTAGAATAGGACGGGATAGGGTAGGGTAGGGTAGGGTAGGATAGGATAGGATAGGATAGGATAGGATAGGATAGGATAGGATAGGATAGGATAGGATAGGATAGGATAGGATAGGATAGGATAGGATAGGATAAGGTAGGATAGGATAAGATAGGATGGGATGGGATAGGGTAGGGTAGGGTAGGGTAGGATAGGATAAGATAGGATAGGGTAGGATAGGATAAGATAGGATGGGATGGGATAGGGTAGGGTAGGGTAGGGTAGGATAGGATAAGATAGGATAGGGTAGGATAGGATAAGATAGGATGGGATGGGATAGGGTAGGATAGGGTAGGATAAGATAGGATAGGATAGGATAGGATTAGGATAGGATAGGGTAGGATAAGATAGGGTAGGGTAGGGTAGGGTAGAATAGGATAGGACGGGATAGGATAGGGTAGGGTAGGATAAGATAGGATAGGATAGGATAGGATAGGATAGGATAGGATAGGATAGGATGGGGATAGAATGGGATGGGATGGGATGGGATAGGATAGGATAGGATAGGATAGGATAGGATAGGATAGGATAGGATAGGATAGAATAGGATAGGATGGGGATAGAATGGGATGGGATGGGATGGGATAGGATAGGATAGGATAGGATAGGATAGGATAGGATAGGATGGGGATAGAATGGGATGGGATGGGATGGGATGGGATGGGATGGGATGGGATGGGATAGGATAGGATAGGATAGGATGGGGATAGAATGGGATGGGATGGGATAGGATAGGATAGGATAGGATAGGATAGGGATAGAATGGGATGGGATGGGATAGGATAGGATAGGATAGGATAGGATAGGATAGGATAGGATAGGATAGGATAGGATAGGATAGGATAGACCACGCCAGGCCAGAACCCATGACTGGGCACACGGCTGTGGCCAGATGCAAGCAGAACAAGAACAAGCACACACGGGTCAGGGCGTGCTCAGGAAAGTCCAATCTGCCCCAGGCTCTTCCCAGCGGCAGAACTAAACCAGAACCCGCTTAAGGCTGGGACCGAAAGCAAAGCAGCGCTTCAGGCCTGGGGCACAGCCCCTGGGCTCCCCTTTCCCTGCCCCGGTCTCTGTTTCCAGCGGAGGGGGTTGTGTTTGTTTGCTTTGTGTGACAGCCCCCAAGTGCCCTTGGCTTTTCTACTGCAGCAAAGCTCAGGCTCTGCAGAGCCGCCTGCACGTCCCAGGGCAGCGTGCGAGCCCCTTGTGATGGAGAGCACAGGGACCTGCACAGGGGCAGCCCAAAAGTGCCACCCAAGACGTCCGGTAACAGAGGAGCACATCTCAGCCTTGACCTTGTGCTTCAAACACAAGGAAGATGCAAAGACAGGGGCTGGGATTCACAGGATGGTTTGGGTTGGAAGGGAGCTTAAAGCTCCTCCTGCTCCAACCCCTGCCACGGGCAGGGACCCCTTCCACTAGAGCAGCTTGCTCCAAGCCCCTGTGTCCAGCCTGGCCTTGAACACTGCCAGGGATGGGGCAGCCACAGCTTCTCTGGGCACCCTGTGCCAGCGCCTCAGCACCCTCCCAGGGAAGAGCTTCTGCCTAAGAGCTCATCTCAGTCTCCCCTCTGGCAGGTTCAAGCCATTCCCCTTGGCCTGGCCCTACAGGCCCTTGTCCCAAGCCCCTCTCCAGCTTTCCTGCAGCCCCTTTAGGCGCTGGATATGAAATGGAATTTGCTCACATCTGCCTCAGAGTCAATACTGGCAGCAATGGTGGCCTCTTCTCCCAGCTGAAATTGCCTGGTTCATGTGTTAGGGGTCAGTGCCAGCAAAGGGAGATGATGCCTCATAAATCTGGTTAAATGTGCTGGATGAGTGGATCCATCTCTTGGGAACCGCAAGCTGGGCAACCACACTGAGTCCTTCCGTATGTACCAGAGCTGCAACCACGGAGCTGAGCAGTCCCAGCACAAACAGCAAAGTGTGGTTATAAAGGAGGAGCTAAAATGAAGAACCTGAAGGTCACAAGCTCTGTATTCTGGCATGGCATTACAGTCCCATCTTCCCACTATAGGAGATGGATTAGGACACCAGGTTGAATTGTGTAGAGGTCCAGCTGTGTAGGACTGGCATATCCCTCCTTCTTCCAGCTGCTGTTCCAGAAGACCCCAGTTCTATTGGATATCCTCTACTAACCCTACCAGCCCCACAGGGATGCTGTGGTGCCCCAGAGCCCAACGCACTGTATTGAACCTCACGGTTGCAGGAAGCACTGGGTGCACAGAATGCACGTATCGGACTTCCCTGGGACTGAAGAGGAATGTCAGGAAGACATGAAGAGCTCCAGGACAGCTCCCTCAGCCCTTTTCCCTGATGGAGCATTGCGGGAAGGAGCAGCCTGGCCGTGCCAGGATGAGGCTGCAATGGGCTCATGGCCAACAGAAGCGAGTTCACCGCCAGCCAAGGACCAGATCTGCTCAAGGACAGCACCGTGTCCTTGGCAAGCAGTGCTGCTACAGGGAGTGCAAGGACCTTCCCTCTCTCCGGCTTTCAGGGCCCCTCTGATGCATAAGGAACCAAAGAGCTGGAAGTTTCCCTTCCCACCCAATAGGGGCAAAACTTGGGATTTTCTTCCTTGATCTCCTTCGTGCAAAATGCTGAGCTATTGTAGCTGAAGTTTTCCAGAAACATTCCAGCCTGGAGAAAGAGCAGAGTCTGGCAGAGTGAGCAGTGACTGAAGGCAAAGATCTATCATAACAGGAAACAAGGAGCATGGAAATGAGAGATCCCAGCTCTCCCTTTAGACAGGCAGCACCTCACCAGCCACTGGAATGGAGCTGCCTCGGGGTACCAGGACAGAGTGAGTTATGGATGATGGATGGATGGATGACAGATGGATAGAGGATGGATGGATGGATGGATAGATGGATGGATGATGGATGGATGGATGGATGACAGATAGAGGATGGATGGATGGATGGATGGATGGATGGATGGATGGATGGATGGATGGATGGATGATGGATGGATGACAGATGGATAGAGGATGGATGGATGGATAGATGGATGGATGATGGATGGATGGATGGATGACAGAGGATGGATGGATGGATGGATGGATGGATGGATGGATGGATGGATGGATGGATGGATGGATGATGGATGGATGACAGATGGATAGAGGATGGATGGATGGATGGATGGATGGATGGATGGATGGATGGATGGATGGATGGATGATGGATGGATGGATGGATGGATGATGGATGGATTGATGGATGATGGATGGATGCATGACAGATGGATAGAGGATGGATGGATGGATGGATGGATGGATGGATGGATGGATGGATGGATGGATGGATGATGGATGGATGGATGGATGGATGGATGGATGATGGAGTTGATCTCTTAGGCAGAAGCTCTTCCCTGTGAGGGTGCTGAGGCGCTGGCACAGGCTGCCCAGAGAAGCTGTGGCTGCCCCATCCCTGGCAGTGTTCAAGGCCAGGTTGGACACAGGGGCTTGGAGCAAGCTGCTCTAGTGGAAGGGGTCCCTGCCTGTGGCAGGGTTTGGAACTGGATGAGCTTTAAGCTCCCTTCCCACCCAAACCAGGCTGGGTGTGTATGGATGGAAGGAAGTGGTTAAAAACCAGGGAAGCCCATTTCCCACTCAGGACAAAGGGCAGGGGACCCTTCACATCCTCCAGATAAAGCCCTATGAGCACAACCACTGTCACACTTCAGGCTTCCCTTCACAGCTCCCCATGGCCCATGGTACCGGTGTCATCAGTTCTCGTTTCCCTGGGAGAAGAGGTGTGGATGCAAACTAACCCCTTTCGTTGTTTTCCACCAATATCCACAGGAGCCCTTGGTCTCCTCCAGACCATGAGCAGCTCCTGGACTGCCCAGAGGTGATGCTTCTTCTGAGCTGCACGTAGAACCACAGGGATATCACACACGGCCTTCCCATGCTTGGACCATGGAAGACAGCATCTTCAGCGGAAGACAGGCCTCTTCCTGAAATAAGAAGGAAAGAAGGATGCTTTGGGATCTAACAAGGGGACAATGCTACCAGATGAGTCCAACAGAGCTCTGCATGGGTGGATGGCTCACGTTGCTCGGGGCTTGCTCACGCCAGAGCTGTGAGAAATGCAGCAGGAGGCTGTAATCCAGCAACAGGCAGCTGGAGGGTAGCAGATTCCCATCGAAACCAGAGCGCACCGGAACTGCAGACACAGCAAAAGCTGTGAACAAGCCCCAAATCTGCTTTGGCTAAGAATAATCCCATCCCATTTGGGAGCAGTGGGACAGACAGAGCAGCACATGGAGACCTCAGGAATTCTTGGGCTGTTAAAGTACCTCATTTGGGCTTTTTTTGCCTGCCTTCTTGCATTTAGAATCATAGAACCATAGAATAGGTTGGGTTGGAAAGGACCTTAAAATCATCCAGTTCCACCCCCCCCTGCCATGGGCAGGGACACCTCACACTAAACCATGGCATCCAAGGCCTCGTCCAACCTGGCCTTGAACACTGCCAGGGATGGAGCATTCACAACTTCCCTGGGCAACCCATTCCAGTGCCTCACCACCCTCACAGGAAAGAATTTCCTCCTTATATCCAATCTAAACTTCCCCTGTTTCAGTTTTAATCCATTACCCCTTGTCCTGTCACTACAGTCCCTAGTGAAGAGTCCCTCCCCAGCATCCCTATAGCCCCCCTTCAGATACTGGAAGGCTGCATGAAGATCTATTCAAGTACTCACACAAGGCAGGGTAGTAATAAAAAGCACCACAGATCTCAGCCAACATCCAACATTATCTGCATCCCTGGTGTATTGCTCTTCCTTCATTGCCATATTCATTTCCCTATGAATTGATTTTCTTCCTTTGGTTCCTGAGCTGTCCTTTCACAGCCCAGGATTGCTTTGTGCAACAAAAGGAAACCGATTTCTGGTGTGAAGATAAAGGATTTCTCTACATTTTCAAGCCATGCTTCAAGTTGGCACCAAACTTTAACAATGGGGTGAGATTTCAAACCTCTGCACTCCTGGTTAGGGACAAAGAATCATAGAATAGATCCACAGAATGGGTTGGGTTGGAAGGGACCTTAAAGCTCATCTATTCCAACCTCCATGCAATGAGCAGGAATATCTCCAGCTACATCAGGTTGCCCAAACCACATCCAGCCTGGCCTGGAATGTCTCCAGGGATGGAGCATTCACCACCTCTCTGGGCAAGAACTGGGGTCAGCATCCCAAAAGGCACATCTAAAGCATATCCAGCAACATGCATTCTCCATCATGGAGCCAGAAGATGCAATCATAGCTCAGGGCATGATCACGGCCTGCAGGGAGGCATGGTCACAGTCAGACCCTCACCCCTTCTACCCCCATTTCCGTATCCCTCTCCACCACTGTATGAGCACAGGGGAGGTCTGTGTGTCTGGGACAGCTGCATCCATCACTGCAGGATATCCTGCGGTGAGCAGGGATCATGTCTGGGACAGGAAGGAAGGCCGGGAAGCGGCGCTGGCAGGATTCAAAGCAAATATCCTGTGCCAGCCACATCGCAGGCTCTGTGACGCTCGTGTCCCTACCAGGGGTTGATGGGATCTGGCTCGGGGCCCAGCTGCATTTTGGGTCCTTTTATAAGCCCATGGAGGAGCTTGGTGTCGGCTGCAGACATCAGTCTGGACGTGAGGACTTGTACATAGAAACACACAATCCCACACTGGTTTGGGTCGAAGGGGCCTTAAAGCTCCTCCAGCTCCAACCCCTGCCACGGGCAGGGACCCCTTCCACTAGAGCAGCTTGCTCCAAGCCCCTGTGTCCAACCTGGCCTTGAACACTGCCAGGGATGGGGCAGCCACAGCTTCTCTGGGCACCCTGTGCCAGCGCCTCAGCACCCTCACAGGGAAGAGCTTCTGCCTTATCTCCAACCTGCATATCCCCTGTTTCAGTTTGAACCCATCACCCCATGCCCTATCGCCACATGGACCAGCCCACAGTGAAGAATGGGTTTGGGTCTCTCTCTAGAACCTGTAGAGATGGTGATGGGGTAAATACACTAAGAGCTCACCAGGGCAG
Source organism: Pezoporus wallicus (assembly GCF_028554395.1). Lineage (NCBI taxonomy): Eukaryota > Metazoa > Chordata > Aves > Psittaciformes > Psittacidae > Pezoporus > Pezoporus wallicus. The sequence continues at coordinate 189,143 of NW_026637098.1, read as the reverse complement.
TGCTGTTGTCTCCACACTCAGCAGGTCACATACCAGCCCCATTTGCCCTATTGCCAGGGACCAGGGCAAAGCATCCACCCCTGAGCAAAGCCGTTTTAAAGACAAGGTTCTAAACCCAGGTTTTAGCGGACACCGAGCCCTTTTCAGGCAAGGAAAGGTGTTTCTGACTTTAGTTATTGGTGGAGGAAGGGGAAAGGGGAGCATCCATAGGGGTCCTCCCCGTCCTATGCTCCCCATAGCCCAGCACGGTGCCAGCAGCCCCGGAGACATCTCAGCTCCAGCAGCACCGCTGTGCTTCTGGCTGCAGCCGCTAGAGGATGGCAGTGTCCAGGCCAAAGCCGCACGTCGGGAAGCAGCGAGATCCCGGCTTTGGGAACGGGCTCTATGGGGATCCCATCCGTAACACCCATCCCGCATCACTCCAAACCCGTGTCACAGGTGAGCATCCCCAGCCCGCAGCTCCGCGTCACATCCCTTTGGAGACCCGAAATGGGGATTTAACAGGGAACAGCCCACACGTGCTCACTGGTCAACTCAGGACATGGGTGCTATGGGATATTAAGGTCCCCCTATATGGTCTGTATGAGGTTCTATATGCTCTATATGATGGTCTATACAAGGTCTGGAAGGGACAGCAGCAGTGCTGATCCATACTGCTCCTGTGACCACCTTTCTATGGAGGGGAATAACCTCTTCCCCAGGGCCAGCAGCTCCATCCATCCCTCCTGTACCTCACTGGAGGCCCCTGTCATGGCCACAGAAAGGAAGGCAGGGATCAAAGAGCTGGAATTTGGGGGATCTATTTCCGTCCCTGCCCTTGCTGCAGCGCAGAGCCATGGACACCCCCAGGCTTTATGCAACCACTTGGCATCAAAGCACCAGCATCGGAGCCTTTGATTAGCAGTGGGAAAGTGATTCAGGGATGCTGTGAGAAGATGCTGTGCCACCGGGTACCCCTCCTTGGGGTTGGGATACAACCTGGGAAGGGCAAAGTACCACCCTCCAGCCCCAAAAGCACTTAATGGCTGGTGGAGATGGACAAAGCAAAGCGTCCCCTCTACCCGAGCATCCGGATCCCTTTCCTCTCCCATGGGGATTTTCACGTGGTGGCTCAGGTTTCTCCACCCATAGAGTTATAATAAGACACAGCGAGACCCGAGGCTCATCCCGCACATTCCTTGCAGCGGGAAGAGCAGGTTCTCACCAGGGATTGGGTTGGAGTTTCAGAGCTGGAGCCAAGTGCAGCTGAGTCAAAGCTCCCTGCCCGCGTGCCAGCTGGATGGATGCACCCTGGCTTGACAGGAAAGGAGGGCATCCAGCCAAAGAGGCGGGTGAAGCATCGCCTGGGTCAAGTGCTCCTCACCCCTGCACAGAACAGGGCACTGGCTACGTGAATGGAGGCAGGTGCCTCCTCAGGACCAGCCTTGCCCATAGATCCTCAATGATACCAAAGGGGCTCAGCTTAAAAGCTCCTTTTATTCCATGGGAAAGACCTTGCATGGAAGGATGCGATGAGCTCTCTTAGCTCTGCCTTGGGATGGTGAAGAACATCTTCTGGAGCCCCATCCAGGTTCAGGTCCTGAGCCAGGTTACCCAATGCTGGCCTCAATAGGACACATCCCAAGCTTCTGGGTCAAGCCTCTCCCAAAGCATGGAGCTGCAGGCCTCCCAGCCCTGCTCTGCAGAGGTAGCGACCCCATTCAGCTCAAGCCAAAGCTCTGGCCTCCAGTTGCAATAGGCTTTCTAGAGCCTGCTGCTCCCTCCTCTCCATTTCCCATGGGAGATGCTGATCCTTTCCCCTTCTATTCCCAAGGGGAATGTTAAAGACCATCCCCCGGTGCCCTGAGAAGGACAGCATCAGGAAGCCGGATGTCTCTGGGGAGAACAGGTCACCCCAATGGGCTGTGCCTCAGTTTCCCCAGCTATCAGCAGAGGATTAGCTCACTTCCAGGATGTCACCAGGCTCAGACATAAACATCACCAGGGCAGGAACAAGCATCACAGAGCCAACAGCTTATGTGGGCTGCTCCCAGGAAGAGGGATCTGGTGAATGGCCTTCCCAAAGAGCCCAGTGACAGGCAGGGGGATCCTGGGGGTGAGGGAGCGATGTGATGTGGGTCCCTATGCCTGCAAATTACTCCGGTTGCTGAGCCCTGGTTCTTCCAGCCTCCCCATTTATCCAGAGGGTAAATACAGAGAGAGCTTATGGGGAGAATCCCAGTGCTGTTCCTGCCCTATAGACTTCGTGTCAGGGTGGGAGGAGAGGTGAAGCCCTTTCCTGGTACAACTTTCATGTTGTGAAGGTGCTTCTGGTTTGGGATTTCTCCTGGATTTCATAGCAGATGGGAAAAAAACACCTTAATATCACCCCCATCTCCCTACCTATGAAGGCCCAAACCCATCCAAGAGCAAGGAAATCCCCCTTAAGGGTTTTCATCCACATTTTACACTGGGGAAACTGAGGCACGGGGATGCAGTTTGGCCACAGGACTCCCATATGTTGTTACCTGTGAACATTGGGGGTCAGAGCAGCTTTCAGGGTCTGAAGGGGGCTACAAGGATGCTGGAGAGGAAGTCTTCGTCAGGCACTGTAGCGACAGATAAGGGGTGATGGGTTCAAACTGAACCAGGGGAAGCTCAGGTTGGAGATAAGGCAGAAGCTCTTCCCTATGAGGGTGCTGAGGCGCTGGCACAGGGTGCCCAGAGAAGCTGTGGCTGCCCCATCCCTGGCAGTGTTCAAGGCCAGGTTGGACACAGGGGCTTGGAGCAAGCTGCTCTAGTGGAAGGGGTCCCTGCCCATGGAACTGGATGAGCTTTAAGCTCCCTTCCAACCCAAACCATGCTGTGATTCCATGATTCCCAGCTGGGTCATTGCACCCTGATTTACCACCAGCAGCTCTAATCCCTGCTGAGGACATAACCTTCTCGCATTACAGGGCTGGGATGGCTCGGAGGAGATCAGTTGGGATCATTTCCCACAGCACAGGGTAACGAGACATCTGGGTTCCTCTCCTCAGGCTCACATTGCAAACCCAGCTCTGATGCTTCCAACTGGCTCAATCACAAGGATGTCTGTGTCCCTGTGTGTCACCGGTGCCCAACAAACCCCCCATTCTCCTCCATAGCAGACCAGGGCCAGGGAGGCTTTGCAGGAGCATCACAGCATTGTCTGCAGGTGGCACAAGACATCCCTTCTCACCCTGTTTTAGTGCAAGGGGAGGATGATGGTGCTGGAAGCTCCAAACTCCTATAGGGTATAAAGGCAGATCCAGAAGCTCAGGGTGACCAACTCATTGAGCTGCTGCTAGCAGAGCACCCTATCTGCAGGGTGCTTTAATGTCTGGGTCCAATGAGGAGGTTCTGCAAGAGAAAGACCGGTTAGAAATGACCCATGGGCAGCAGTGGTCCTCAGCTCCTTCCTTCCTTGCTGGGTAGGAAGCATCCAGAGCTGGAAGATGCTCAGGGCAGGGACTGCATCTTCCTGAGTCAAGGATGCAGTCTTCTTCGACTCATGATACAAACAGAGGCAACATGTCCCATAGCCACAAGTCAAACAGCTCCAAGAAGGGCCAAAACCCATAAAAGCCCTTTGGAGAGGGAAGCATTGGATGTAGGATTAGAGAAGACCCATTCTGGGTGGCATTTCCTTCTCCAGCAATCCCAACCAGGCTCAGTCAGCTCCAGGGGAAGGCTCTGCCTGCTCCCTGTGCTTCCTGGCCTGATGCTATCAGGAGGCCCGGCTCTGCCCATACTTGCAGGAGGTGAAGCTGTGCTTGGTACAAAGGGTGGGGACTTTCCTCACTCCAGACTTCAAGGCAGCTTCAGAGGAGCAGCATCTACCTCTCATCAGCACACAAGGGCAGGAATATGATGCCCGCTTCACCACGTCCCTTTTAGGCATGGAAGAGGCAAGTGAAGTGTCCCCTCTGGCCTGGGGCCATTGGTAGCCATGAGAATGGGGCTGGGGATGTTTCTTGTAGAGGATCCAGGTTTATTTTTCCCCTTTTTATTGCTTTTAGCTCAATTCAGGATATAAATCATTTGCTCTGCACACACCTTTGCTACCTAAAGCAGGACCTGCCTTTCACATGGGGCAGGAGGGTCACCAAAGAGCGTGCTGGGTCCCAAATACAGCAATACAAGCGCTAAGTGATTGGAAGAGCTTCGGTCATCGCCTACAAGAAACATGGAGAGGGGCTTTGGACAAGGGGCTGTACAAGGCCAAGGGGAATGGCTTTAACCTGCCAGAGGGGAGACTGAGATGGGATCTTAGGAAGTGGTGGAAACACCATCCTTGGAAGCAGAACCATGCAGACGAGGCCCTCAGTGCTGTGGGTTAGTGGTGGCCTTGGCAGTGCTGGGGTTATGGTGGGACTCAATGACCTTAAAGGTCTTTTCCAACCTGGTTGATTCCACCATTCCTGCTGTGATTGCAAGATCCCTATTTCCACAGAAAAAGAACACCCCAAAAAGCAAATTGCCCTCAGAACCCCTGGGGTGGTGATGACCTTTGGTCCATCACCCCACCATATCCCTAAACCCATGCGTTAGAGGGAAGTGGTTGCTCCTGGCAAGGTGGGAATCACCTTTTATTGTCAACACAGAGGGGTGTAAAATCCCTAAAAATTCCAAGTCTTGGGGGGATGCTGGCGAGACAGAGCAGGCAGCAGATCACAGGAGCGCTGAACTCCAGCTGTGACCAAGCACGCCCCCAAAACACCCCTGGGATGGATCCCAGTGGCAAACCCCAAACGCTCCCATAGCACAAAGCCATTCAGAGCTTTGGGGTGAGACTCCGTGTGTGTGTGAGGCAGCCTGCAAAGGGCAGGCTGGACCCGTTCCTAGTTTGCAGCATTCCTGTCTCGTTGTGGCTGATGTTCTCCAGATGTTCTGTATTGCAGCCTCATGTGGAAATCCAATGGCCCCGGGGCTGAATCCTGCTCAACCCTCCACATGCACAGAGGAGGAGGGGATGTTACAGCGCTGCGTGCACAGCTTTACTCCGGTTAAAGCACGTTAAAACAGAGCCATGAGTGCAGAGGTTCTAATGGGGGCTCTTACTTTCGACCCCATTTTCTCCCCAAGGAAACCCCACAGATGTGCCCACCCCGTCCCCACAAGTGCACCAAGTGCTGTTGAACACAAAGATACGGATACAAGCTCCGGCTCAGGAAGTCCCGAAGCAGCAAATTGCCGGAAACTCCATGAATATAATGTGGAAAGCATTACCCAGGTTTGGCTCTTGCCTTGCATTCCTGCGAGCAGCTCCCCTCAGGCCCGGCCAGCAGACGGATACCAGCAGAGACAGAGCACGGCTCCGAGCCAGGAGGAGCTCTCATCCCACCTTGTGTGCGTGGCCCTTGCTCCCATCATCCAGTTTGGGTGGATTCTGTTGAACAAGTGGAGGTTGCAAACAAGGACCCAGATGGGTTTGCTCCATGAGTGTCTTCTATCCCTGGCAGTGTTCAAGGCCAGGTTGGACACAGGGGCTTGGAGCAAGCTGCTCTAGTGGAAGGTGTCCCTGCTCGTGGCAGGGGTTGGGAATGGATGAGCTATAAGGTTCCTTCAACACAAACCAGGCTGGGATTCTATGGTGCGGAGGAGGTGATGGGCTCGATGCACTCCTAAGGGATAAGAGGAATTTGGTTCCACTCCTTCAGCACTCAGCTCTGGTTTGGTCCCTGTAGGCAATGAGTGTGGCAGTTCTCAGCCTGGTCCCTTGTTGGTCCCATTCCAAACCAGGACATGGCACAGGTCCATGGTGGCCCCGACAGCAGACAGCATCACGTTTTATAGCATCCCAGACCGGTTTGTGTCGGAAGGGACCTTAAAGCCCATCCAGTTCCAACCCCTGCCATGGGGAGGGACACCTTCCACTAGAGCAGCTTGCTCCAACCTGGCATTCTTCATGCATTACTCACCGTGCAGATGCATTCGCTGTCTCGGACAAACCGGTCTGACCTCTGCGGAGGGAACTTTCTCATCTACTATTTATAGATCTATTTTGTTTCCTTTCCAAAGACAAGCCTTCCTTGTCCTTCTTCCTCCCCGTTCCTCTGCAGTTCATACACCTCCGAAGCTGAGGAGCAGTCCTGCCCTCTCCCCTCTGCAACTCTGCTGGGGCTGCATCCACTTCTCCATTTGCCACCCATCTTCTGCTCTTCCCTGCTTCTCCTTCCTTGTGCCGGATCCTGCACAGGACAAGGGCACTTAGACTGGATAAGGGTCCTTTTCCAGGAGCAGGGGGCAGAGCCCAGCGGTGGTAATGGGGTGAAGGAGGGTCTGCCTGCCCGATGGGAATTCCCGAGTGCTTCTCAGGAAACCACCTGCATCCACCAGCAACCAAAAGTCCCTGCACCGAAAGCCAGCACTTGGAAAGATTTCCTGTCCTCAGTAATAGGAAAACACCCATAGCGATGGGCTCTCCATAGGGACTGCACTGAGCTCAGCTGGAGACTCCAGACATCCAGGGGCTGGACATCAAAGCAGGATCAGTCCCTGCCTGTGGATCTGAGCCCTACAGCCAAGACGCTGCGAGGGCTGGAGCAGCTCTGCTCTGGAGCCAGGCTGAGAGAGCTGGGCTGGGGCAGCCTGGACAAGAGAAGGCTCCTGAAGGGGAGACCTGAGAGCAGCTCCAGTGCCTGAAGGGGCTGCAGGAAAGCTGGAGAGGGGCTTGGGACAAGGGATGGAGGGACAGGCCAAGGGGAATGGCTTTAACCTGCCAGAGGGGAGACTGAGATGAGCTCTTAGGCAGAAGCTCTTCCCTGTGAGGGTGCTGAGGCGCTGGCACAGGGTGCCCAGAGAAGCTGTGGCTGCCCCATCCCTGGCAGTGCTCAAGGCCAGGTTGGACACTGGGGCTTGGAGCAAGCTGCTCTAGTGGAAGGGGTCCCTGCCCGTGGCAGGGGTTGGAGCTGGAGGAGCTTTAAGCTCCCTTCCAACCCAAACCAGTCCGGGATTCTGTCAAACTACCTTGCCCTGGCAGCATCCTGCACCCACAGCACACTGATGCAGAGGAAGAACTGCAGGGTTTTGGTTGCCACCACAATTCCTGCTCCACTGGCTCCACTGGCCGTGATGCCCAGAGCAAGATCACCCTGGGTGGGTGTCAGGACCGAGGATGTGGATCACAAGGACGTGGGCCCCCCCTGGGCAAGCCCTGCAGAAGCAGCGCTGTTCCTTGACTCACAAAGCCATTCATGAGACAAATCTCGCCCTGCTACAAGGAAGAGGAAGAACCTGCCCTGCTCCACCCCGCTCCACAGCAATCTGGCAAGGGGCAAAATCAAAGTGCTGCTGACGCCATGGAAGGGGTGGAGAAGAGGCCTGAGGAAGCAGTCCTGCACCCCAAGCATGAAGCAACGCCGGTGCTACCGGCTCAACGACGCCACGGCAGCAGGGATGCAGGGAGGAAGGTTCCTCGCATCCCGCTTGGGAGGCAGAGATGGGATGGGCACACTCTGCATGTGTCTGATGTTCACCAGCAAGAGTCCTTTGGTGGCCATGCATCCTCTTGGATTGCCCACCAGAGACCTCAAATGAAGAGGGAGAAAATGAAGCATGGAATGGGGAGACCAAACATGGTGGATGAAGAAGGGAAAAGGGGAAGAGTAAGGAGGATTATACCCAGAGAAGGAGCTGGAGGAGGACACTTGGACTGTGAAGGTGTCCAGGACCACACAGCAATATATCATGCGTGCTAGGACCAAGAGAAGGGGATGGTCTGCAGGAGCCCATCTCTTCCTCTGCCCACCAGGACTCCCATCCACAACACTGGCGTGGCCAGGCTGGTGAGGTTGAAGGTCCTCTTGACCAGGTCCAGGTAGGCTGGTTCTATGTCCTCTGTCCTGCTGACACATGCTAAGATGACCAAAGCCCATTGCTGCCAGCACAGTTGAGCCCAAACCACATCTTCTCCTGCTGGCAGATGGGTTGAGGGCTGAGATTTCAGCAGCACAGACCTCACTCAGTGATGAGAAGGTCAAACAAGAGTCCTCCTGCAGCGGGTTGGAACTGGATGAGCTTTAAGGTCCCTTCCAACCCAAAGCACTTCATGATTCCATGATCCTGGAGAGGAATGAGAAGAGAAAGGAGACATCTTCCACCTTCCCAATGAGAGATCCACCCTCCCTTACCAGACCATCTCTCTGCTGTAAGGCCCAGGCATGCAGCTGTGCTAGATCTCAAATGCCTTCACTCACTGAGTGAGGAAGAACTGGATCTTCCCCTACATCAAGGGGGGTATTATTAGCAGGAGAGCAGGGAGAAAGTGAGCAGCGCAGTCCACTCCACAGTCAGGGTGGTGAATCAGAGCTTGGAGACACGTCCCTGCTCCCCAGTGTGAGCCAGTTCTGCGTGTCCCCATCCCACAGGACTCACTCCACCAGCCCGCAGGCAGGACCCTGCTCATCCCATCCCTCACCTCCCACAAATGGGACTTTCTCAGCCATGTCCCCACGGAGGCAGCAGCACTTCCTAGAGGGGAAACTGAGGCAGGGAGGACACTAGCCCCCAGGGAGCTGTTTGCCATGAGCAGCAGTAGAGCCCAGAGCCCCGTGCCAGCACTGGGAGTCGCAGTGACAGCCTGATTGCAGGCAGCTGATGGCCAGAGGCAGAAGGTCCCTGCCCATGGGGATGGTTTGGGGTTTTATGACTCTTCTACACGGGGGGAGAGTCCTGGATGGGGCTTGGAGCAAGCTGCTCTAGTGGAAGGTGCTGCCCCTGGCAGAGGGTTGGAGCCGGATGTGCTTTAAGGTCCCTTCCAACTCAAACTGTCCCATGATTAATGTCCAAGGAGAGGCTGATTTTCCATCTCCTTTCCCAGTCAGGCGGATGAAGCTGGCAAGGCTAGATCTGATGGTGGATGAGCCCAGGAGAGCAGCCAGGGCTGTCATTAGCTGAGTCTGCAATGAGGATCCAGCGAATACAGCTCATCCATGGTGATGGATCCATCCCTCAGCCTCATGGCCACATCCACATCCCGATGGAATCAGATGGACTTTGCCAGCGCTGTTATGACAGGAAGCTTCTCCGGCGGTGGGAACACCACCGCTCTCCTGTATCCCCTCTCTCCTCACAGGGCTGGACACGAGTTCCCCTTGGATCTGCAACACTATGAACTAATCCCAGCTGCCACCTCCTGTCCCCATGCAGTGCAGGAAGCAGCATTCCCAGTGGAGGTGCCGGGGGAGCCCGTGCAGCACCTTTGAAGCCGGCGCTGACGCTGACCTCGGGATGCTGGAGCCCGTTTTGCACCAAGTGAAGCCTCATTCCCGCTGTGGGGGGAATCTGTCCCAGCACGCTGGAGCTGCCTTGAGCTGGGAATGCGGGTGGGAGCAGGGAGCCTGCAGAGCTGGGAGCTGACAGTGCCCATGTGGGAAGAGAACAGACTCCGAGATCAGGTTCTGCTCTTCCAGTGCTTGGCATGGGGAGAAGCCGGAGCTGCAGCCGGTGGAGGGGAGAGCTCCTGCCTAAGAGCTCATCTCAGTCTCCCCTCGGGCAGGTTCAAGCCATTCCCCTTGGCCTGTGCCTACATCCCTTGTCCCAAGCCCCTCTCCAGCTTTCCTGCACCCCCTTTAGGCACTGGAGCTGCTCTCAGGTCTCCCCTTCAGGAGCCTTCTCTTGTCCAGGCTGCCCCAGCCCAGCCTGGCCCCATAGGAGCATCGTGACTGCAGGGCTCAGAGCCACGTGCAGAGGGGCACTGTTACCATCGCATCGCTCAGTCCCTGTTCCATCGGGATGCAGATCCTGCCTATGGAGGTGCAGGATGGACTCTCTCCTCCTGCCTGCCCGGGTGGTGGGAGCTTGTCCCAGGCAGGTGATGCTGGCTGGGGGCCATTCCAGGATGTCGTAAGCGATGAGTGGGGTTGGAACTGGATGAGCTTTAAGGTCCTTTCCAATCCAAACCATTCCACGATCCTATGGTGACACTGATGGGGACACGGATGGGTCCTGCTCCCCTCCATGCACCCGGCTGGGTGTAGCTGCTGGTGGAGATGACCACGATGGTGCCACCTCCTGTCCCCTCTCGGCCCCACTGCCACCACCCACCATCGCCCTTGTCACCATTGCCATGCCCTGTCCCCATTTTCACCCACTGCCAACCCCATCCCTGTCCCCAGTGCCACCTCTGGTCACCACTGACACCTCCTGTCCCCACAGCCCCTGTCCCCCGTCACCTCCTGTCCCGCTCTCCATGTCCCCAATGCCACCTCACGTCCCCACAGCCCGTCCCCAGTCACCTCACATCCCCACTGCATCATTCCCCTCTATTTGGTGTCATTCTGTTCCCAGTGCCACCTCATGTCCCCATTGTCACCTCCTTTCATAGAATCATAGAACAGTTAGGGTTGGAAAGGACCTTAAGATCATCTAGTTCCAACCCCCCTGCTGTCCCCACAGCCCCTGTCCCCTCTCCATGTCCCCAATGCCACCTCATGTCCCCAGTCCCTGTCCCCTCTCCATGCCCCCAATGCCACCTCATGTCCCCACAGCCCCTGTCCCCTCTCCATGCCCCCAATGTCATCTCATGTCCCCACAGCCCCTGTCCCCCTCTCCATGCCCCCAATGCCACCTCATCTCCCCAGTCCCTGTTCCCCTCTCCATGTCCCCAATGCCACCTCATGTCCCCACAGCCCCTGTCCCCCTCTCCATGCCCCCAATGTCACCTCATGTCCCCACAGCCCCTGTCCCCCTCTCCATGTCCCCAATGCCTCCTTATCTCCCCAGTCCCTGTCCCCCTCTCCATGCCCCCAATGCCACCTCATGTCCCCACAGCCCCTGGCCCCTCTCCATGCCCCCAATGTCACCTCATGTCCCCACAGCCCCTGTCCCCCTCTCCATGTCCCCAATGCCACCTTATCTCCCCAGTCCCTGTCCCCCTCTCCATGCCCCCAATGCCACCTCATGTCCCCACAGCCCCTGTCCCCTCTCCATGCCCCCAATGTCACCTCATGTCCCCACAGCCCCTGTCCCCCTCTCCATGTCCCCAATGCCACCTTATCTCCCCAGTCCCTGTCCCCCTCTCCATGCCCCCAATGCCACCTCATGTCCCCACAGCCCCCTCCATGTCCCCACAGCCCCTGTCCCCCTCCCCATGTCCCCAATGTCACCTCATGTCCCCACAGCCCCTGTCCCCTCTCCATGCCCCCAATGTCACCTCCTGTCCCCATAGCCCCTGTCCCCCTCCCCATGCCCCCAATGCCACCTCATGTCCCCACAGCCCCTGTCCCCTCTCCATGCCCCCCATGCCACCTCCTGTCCCCACAGCCCCTGTCCCCTCTCCATGCCCCCAATGCCACCTCCTGTCCCCACAGCCCCTGTCCCCCTCTCCATGCCCCCAATGCCACCTCATCTCCCCAGTCCCTGTTCCCCTCTCCATGTCCCCAATGCCACCTCCTGTCCCCACAGCCCCTGTGCCCCTCCCCATGTCCCCAATGTCACCTCATGTCCCCACAGCCCCTGTCCCCCTCTCCATGCCCCCAATGCCACCTCATCTCCCCAGTCCCTGTCCCCCTCTCCATGCCCCCAATGCCACCTCATGTCCCCACAGCCCCTGTCCCCTCTCCCATGCCCCCAATGTCACCTCATGTCCCCACAGCCCCTGTCCCCCTCTCCATGTCCCCAATGACACCTTATCTCCCCAGTCCCTGTCCCCCTCTCCATGCCCCCAATGCCACCTCATGTCCCCACAGCCCCTGTCCCCTCTCCATGCCCCCAATGCCACCTCATCTCCCCAGTCCCTGTTCCCCTCTCCATGCCCCCCGGGACAGCGGCGGGTGAGTGCGGGGCGGCGGCGGCGGGAGCCCCCTGGGGGGCCGGAGGACCCGGGAGCTCCCTCGCGGGCCGCTATGGGGCAGCGGCCTCTCCGTGTGCGCTGTGCTGTGGGGCAGAACCCCCCCCGCCTCCGGCACCCCTGTGGGGAAGGGGCTTCTCTGTGCACCGCTCTATGGGGTAGGGACCCTCCTCAAGCCCCTCTGTGGGGCAGCGACCTCTCCGTGTTCGGTGTTCTGTGGGGCAGGGTCTCTTCTTCAGCACCTCTGGGGGGTAGGGCCCCTCCTGGTGCGCTGCTCTGTGGGGCAGGACCTCTCTTAGCAGCCCTGTGAGGCAGCGACCTGCTTACTTCGCACCACTCTATGGGGCAGGGACCTTCCTTGTGCACTGTGCTATGGGGCAGGGCGCTTCCTTCAGCAGCTCTGTGGGGTAGGGCCCTTCCTTGTGCGTTGCTCTGTGGGGTAGGACCCGTTCTTCAGCAGCTCTGTGGGGTAGGGCCCTTCTTATGCACTGCTCTATGGGGCAGGACCCCTTCTTCAGCACCCCAGTGGGGCAGGGATCTTGTGAAGTGTTCTGTGGGGCTGGGACCTTCCTTTAGGCCCTCTGTGGGGCAGGGGCACCCCCCTTCAGCACCCTCCATGGGGACAGGCTGCTCTTCCTTGGCTCCACAGTCCCCTATGGGGCAAGCACCTCCATAGGGAAATGGGGCTTGAAGGGCAAAGCCTGTCTCTGCTGCCCCACATAGGGCAGTGCCTGGGTGTGCCGCTGGGGCGGCCGGCACCCCTATAGCTATGCCATAAGGTGCCACTTAGGACCCATAAAGTCCTTACTTGTGGGGCAGAGGAAGGGGCAGCAGGCTGTGACGTGGGGCAGTGTCACCCAGGAGTGACATTGGAAGAGGCTGGGATAGTGAAAAGGGATAAGGAATATCCCCCCTTGCCCCCCTCAGCTCCCGTCCCACCTGGACCCCCTTTCTAAGGGGGAGTTCCTGTGGGTGCCACCCCACACTTGGCTCGGGGTCCGTGCATCGCCCCATTCCCTGTTTGTTACCAGGCACATCCCTTTGCGTTCCTGGGGCCAGGACCGGGCGCTCTGGGTTTCTTTGGCTTCAGAAATGGGAAGAGCCGCTTTGGGAGTTACCCGGAGCTGCCGTTCCTGCTGCACAGGCACGTCCCGAGCGCTCCCAGTACCCACACTGTGCCCGCTTTGGGAGGGGATAACATATGGGATCCTATGGGACTGGAATCCAAAGGGTAAAAATGCCCTTTGTGAGGGGTTTGGGGCTGCTTCGGGTGAGTTCAGCTCCTCCTTGTTGTATCTTGTGTGCATGGAAGAGAGGATCTCCATGGGTCCCAGTGCTGGATCCTGGGGAAGCACCGCTGTGCGTTGGGAGGGGTTATTCCCTGCTCCCCAGCGCACCTTTGGCAGGAGGTGGGGATGACATCTTGCTCTGGCACGCTCCGCTCCTTTGATCCCGACTTTCCTGCCATGGATAACGTGTTCGGCAACACGCGAGCCCGGCTCCGGCGCCTCATGTGCTGCCTCCTCCTCCTCACCCCGGTTTTCCCCGGCTGGCTCCTGCTTTTCCTTTGTCTCTGGGCTCTCGGAGCCCGGGGATGCTCTGAAGGGAGCCCCTTCATCCCTTTGTTTCCAAGCGGCTGCGGGCTCAGCTGGTTTCAGGCAGCGTTTTGTGTGTCCAGACAGAGAAACCAGCTACTCCTACGGCTGATGTTACCCTTTATTTCTCTTTCTGGGCTGTTGTAGGTGATTCAGTTTGCAGGGAGCGTATCCCAGCCGCAGGCTGTGCCAAGGGGATGCAGCAGCTTCCCAGAAACGGGACGAATTAGCCAGAAGTGAAACTGGAGCATCCTCTGTGTGCGTCCTCTCGTGTCCTCCCCCGGTGAGCAGGGCCATGGGCCCCGAGCAGCACCCACTGAAACGTGGGTGCAGCAGCCCCGCTCCTGCCTCAGAGAGGGAGAGCTTCAAGCCTGAGTTGCTCAACTCGCTGCCAGCAGTGGCTTTGGGGTTGCGGGGGGACAGAGGAAGGTGAAATAAAGCCAGGTCCGGGCTCAGAGCTGAGGCTTTGACAGCAGAATGAGCGTTTTCCTTTCCTTGTGGGCAGCAGCACAAGAGGGACGTGGAGCTGTTGGAGCGAGGCCAGAGGAGGCCATGGAGATGCTGCGAGGGCTGGAGCAGCTCTGCTCTGGAGCCAGGCTGAGAGAGCTGGGCTGGGGCAGCCTGGACAAGAGAAGGCTCCTGAAGGGGAGACCTGAGAGCAGCTCCAGTGCCTGAAGGGGCTGCAGGAAAGCTGGAGAGGGGCTTGGGACAAGGGATGGAGGGACAGGCCAAGGGGAATGGCTTGAACCTGCCAGAGGGGAGACTGAGATGAGCTCTTAGGCAGAAGCTCTTCCCTGGGAGGGTGCTGAGGCGCTGGCACAGGGTGCCCAGAGAAGCTGTGGCTGCCCCATCCCTGGCAGTGTTCAAGGCCAGGTTGGACACAGGGGCTTGGAGCAAGCTGCTCCAGTGGAAGGGGTCCCTGCCCGTGGCAGGGGTTGAGCTGGAGGAGCTTTAAGGTCCCTTCAGCACAAACCAGGCTGGGGTTCTATGATCCTGCTGCTGTTTCAGTTTGGTTTGGCAGCACATGCATAGCCCGAATTCACTTCAACACTTCTGTGTTACAGTGGGTGTAAATGGAGTGACCTTGAGCATGTCAAACAGCCCCTGAGTAAATCAGGTTATTTGCTCTATTACTTTATTCAGCCAGGTTGGATGCTCCAGCTGATGCATGCAGGGTTCTGTGCCATCTGGAGCAAAACTTAAACCCAGATTTGGCCTTCAGCCTGGAGAACCAGCAAGCCTTTGCCTCCAGGAAAGGACATAGCCCTTGACAGAAGAAGTGCTTGGGGGCAAGGTGGAATTAACCCAAAACGCTCTAATTGAGGTATTTAACAGACACAAAGGAAATCCAACCCTGCATGGCTTAAGTAGCCACGAAGGGATGGTGGGATCCAGGCCAGGTTGGACACAGGGGCTTGGAGCAAGCTGCTCTAGTGGAAGGGGTCCCTGCCTGTGGCAGGAGGCTGGAACTGGATGAGCTTTAAGCTCCCTTCCAACCCAAACCGTGCTGTGATTCTTTGCTCTCCCCATGTGGAGATGTGTAGGTGATATGAGGGCACCCAGCTTTGCTAGGAGAGCTTTCATGCTCATGGACCACCTCTCCCCATGTCCCATCTTGGGTCGTCCTTCCCAACAACCTGGCCATCTCCTTCACATTGGCTGTATGGCAGAGGATGTGTTGGGAGTGGTGTAGCCATAAACCAGCAGCTGGATGTTGAAAAGGCAAAGGGAAGCATGGCTGGATGTGCTTCTGGGATTGGTAGGGCTTGGCACCCCTAAGAGACGGTCCTCTCCCATCAGGTCAAACTCCTCCTGTGTCACCCACCTGCACTGTAACCCGAGACAGCCCCACTTGTCAGGCTGGGGCAGGAGGTGCCGATGCTCTGGTGGTCTTCACCCACCTTGGGACCATTGGTGTCCAACCCTGAAGGGTGGTTTATTGACTTTGAAGCTTCCCCTGCTCTTCAGCCCTCATGGTCTGGCTGTGGTTGGTGCAGCTGAGCTCTGTTTCTGTTTGGTTTCATTGCCTGGGCTCAAACATGGGGTGTTGCTGACATAACATCTGCCGTGCCCACACTTCCCTCCCTGCCCCTTCCTAGCGATGACATTGGCCTGAACCCACTCAGACTTTGTGTCGGGATTGCCTGTCCTGCCCTTGTCCCCACCCTAATAGCACTGATTGGAGATGACATCAGTGGTGATGCCATGTGGGGCTTTATCAGCCCATGAGCTCAGCCTGACCCCGGTGGGAACCTTTCCATTGGCTGGGAAGTGCTGGTGATCCCATGGGAAACGTGCTCGAGGAGAGGATAAGAAACCCCTGTGGTGTCATGGTACTGGTGACTGTTTGGTTCCTTACTTGAGGAATGGGGAAACCTCAGCATCTTTGCCCCCAGCACAAGAGGGACGTGGAGCTGTTGGAGCGAGGCCAGAGGAGGCCATGGAGATGCTGCGAGGGCTGGAGCAGCTCTGCTCTGGAGCCAGGCTGAGAGAGCTGGGCTGGGGCAGCCTGGACAAGAGAAGGCTCCTGAAGGGAAGACCTGAGAGCAGCTCCAGTGCCTGAAGGGGCTGCAGGAAAGCTGGAGAGGGGCTTGGGACAAGGGATGTAGGGACAGGCCAAGGGGAATGGCTTGAACCTGCCAGAGGGGAGACTGAGATGAGCTCTTAGGCAGAAGCTCTTCCCTGGGAGGGTGCTGAGGCGCTGGCACAGGGTGCCCAGAGAAGCTGTGGCTGCCCCATCCCTGGCAGTGTTCGAGGCCAGGTTGGACACAGGGGCTTGGAGCAAGCTGCTCTAGTGGAAGGGGTCCTTGCCAGTGGCAGGGTTTGGAGCTGGGTGAGCTTTAAGCTCCTTTCCAACCCAAACCATTCTATGGTCTTCTCCATCAGGCACAGGAGGTTGGAGCGATACCCTTTTCCCCCATCCCATTCCGGGATGCAGTGGTACCCATGTGTTCCCTAGGGATGGAGGTGTATTGGGTTTGGATGCTTTCCTGCCCCCAGAGCAGTGCCGTGGGCCATCCAATTTGTCTCTTTACTCCCTGTATCATGCATTTAATTTCCATCCATGAAAAGAAACCTGAACAGCTCCAACCACGTGTGAAGGGCTCCTGTGTCTGACTGTGGTGCCAGAGGGATGTCAATGGGAGGAAAGAGCATCTCCCTGCAGCCCCTCAAAGGGATACCAGCAATAGCATCAGTGGTGAGGGCAGAGCAGCTGTGAGGCTTCCAAGGTAGGGATGAGTGACGGCAGGAGGGGAAAAGAGTCCCTTGTGGAGGATGGATGACCCTGTGCCTGGTTTCGCTGCTCCAGGAGGAGGAAAAGGATCCGTAGGGGTGCGTGGATGGGCAGCAGGAGCTGGTGCCAGAGCTCAGGGATCAGATTAGTTGCAAGCAGCTGCCTCGGCAGATCCGGAGGCTCTGAGGTCTCAGGTTGCTCCAACACCAGAGCTAAAACTGGATCAGCCTTTGGAAAAAGTGGCCGAGATGCTGAGAGCAGGAGGATGAGTGAGGGCTGGGCTCTGGTCCTTTCGTTGGTGTCTTTTCTGCTCCAGCTGCTGGATTATGAATGTGGGAAGCATTAGGAATAACTCTCCTGGTTTATTTGGGAGTTGCTTTTGATCATGGGTTGGTATACAGTGTGCTAGGAGATCATTTGCTCTGCTGTCTCAGTGGAGGCAGGTGATGGAGATGCATGCAGCAGCAAGGACACGAGGGCTGCTGTTGTGTTAGAAACCACAGAGAGCCCTGAGGATGGTCATGGAAGAATTAAGGCTTTTCCCCCCCAAAAAGTGCTGTGGTCGTGTGTGTTAGGGGGTGTTTTGGTTGTCTAGAGTTGGTTGACAGCAGCTGAACATGAGCGCCTTGTGCCCAGCCAGCCAAGAAGCCACCAGCATCCTGGCCTGGACCAGCACCAATGCGGCAGCAGGGCCAGGGCAGGGATTGTGCCCCTTGTGATGGGCACTGGTGAGGCTGCACCTTGAATCCTGTGCTCAGTTCTGGGCCCCTCACTGCAAGAGAGACATTGAGGTGCTGCAGTGGGGCCAGAGAAGGGCACTGGAGCTGGTGCAGGGCCTGGAGCACAAGTGTGATGGGGAAGGGCTGAGGGACCTGGGGGGTTCAGTGTGGAGAAGAGAAGGCTCAGGGGGGACCTGATGGCTCCCTACAAGTGCCTGACAGGAGGATGGAGCCAGGAAGGGCTGGGCTCTGCTCCCAAGGAACAAGGGATGGGACAAGAGGAACCGGCCTCAAGCTGCCCCAGGGCAGGTTTAGATGGAGCTGAGGAACAATTCCTGCCCCAGAGGGTGCTCAGGCATTGGAACAGGCTGCCCAGGGCAGGGCTGCAGGCACCGTCCCTGGGGGTATTTAAAAGACATGAGGTGTGCACTGAGGGACATGATTTTGTGGTGGCCTTGGGAGTGCTGCATTAATGGTTGGGCTTGATGATCTTAAAGGTCTTTTGCAACCTAAATGATCCCGTGATTATCTGTTTTTATCCCTATGCAGCATTAATCTTGCTGTTAATAAGCTTTTAACTCCCAAAGCGCCTTAGAGGAAACCAGCAGGAGCTTGTTTGCAGGAGAGAAACTGAAAGTGCTGTGCAGGGAGAGCTGCTGCCCTCCTCATTTCAGCCATCACTCCGTTATCCCTCTCCCTGCCTGTAACCAGCCCTGGCATTCCCAACTTCTTGGCTTGGAGGAGCATTGAGGTGCAAACTAAGGGGCTGTGAAGATTCCCATCAGGGGTGGAAGCAGGAGGGTTTGGCTCTTCAGTCAACCCCTTTGAGGGCAGGAGCTGCAGTCCCATAGGTAAGAGAGTGGATGAAGCCCAATATCCCATTAAAATTGGATGGGAAGGAGCACCAGCATTCCCGTAAGGATTGAATTAAACTTCTCTCCACCCAGAGCTGTGTCTGGAACAGGCCAATATTTCCTGGGGCTTTAAAGCCTCTCGTTTTCCATTGTTCTGTGTGAAGACCTATTGCCAGGCTGGGCTTCCCCAGGGGCTGCTTCCTGCTCGTGGTTGTCAGCTCAGCTGCAGGGTTGGGGTTCTTTTCTTTCACTTCTGAACTGAGAAGTGCTGGGTTAAGCCCCAGCATCGCACTTGGTGTCTGAGACAAACAATGAGACTTCTGAGGATGGGGCTGGTGACGGCCATGCAAAGTGAGACCGGATTGCGCTGAGCTGGGAGGTGTTTTGAGTGCGTTGTAGAGTCCCAGCCTGGTTTGGGTTGGAAGGGACCTTAAAGCTCCTCCAGCTCCAGCCCCTGCCACGGGCAGGGACCCCTTCCACTAGAGCAGCTTGCTCCAAGCCCCTGTGTCCAACCTGGCCTTGAACACTGCCAGGGATGGGGCAGCCACAGCTTCTCTGGGCACCCTGTGCCAGCACCTCAGCACCCTCACAGGGAAGAGCTTCTGCCTAAGAGCTCATCTCAGTCTCCCCTCGGGCAGGTTCAAGCCATTCCCCTTGGCCTGTCCCTACATCCCTTGTCCCAAGCCCCTCTCCAGCTTTCCTGCAGCCCCTTTAGGCACTGGAGCTGCTCTCAGGTCTCCCCTTGAGGAGCCTTCTCTTGTCCAGGCTGCCCCAGCCCAGCTCTCTCAGCCTGGCTCCAGAGCAGAGCTGCTCCAGCCCTCGCAGCATCTCCATGGCCTCCTCTGGCCTCGCTCCAACAGCTCCACATCCCTCTTGTGCTGCTGCCCCAGAGCTGGATCAGGACTGCAGGGAGGCAGAACCCCCTCCATGACCTGCTGCTCATTCTCCTTCAGAAGCAGCCCAGTTCTTTTCCACCCCAAACCCAGCCCAGGTGAGCATTGCTGGGTGAGCTCTCGCTGTGTGGCACCGGCTCTGCAGGCTCCTCTCTGCTTTTGTTTCCCTTTGGTCGAAAACTCCTTACATTTACTGGTGAGGGAATAATTCTAATCCTGTTCAATGGGATCAAGGGATTAGTGTCTCCGATGCTTATAAAATTACGAGGATTAACTGTGCCTCCCCCCCCCTTTCTTTCTGTGCTGCGTAACATCATCGATGCACTTTCAAAGGGGATCTCTGTGCTGTTACTAAGAGCTGAAACGATTTATAGGAGCCTTTGTGAATCCAAGGGTTTAAACCCAAGATCTTCATCTTCTCCCTCCCTCCCTCTGTATTTTTGTGCAATATTAGGGTTCTTTTTTCTTTCTTTCCAGCATCCCTGGTCCCAAACCGCAGTAGCTGTTCAGGAGATACGTTGGGTTTGTGTGGCGTGGCGGCGTTGCGGCGCCCGTGCGGGTAAGTAGGGAGCTGAGCTGAAAGCTTTTACTTGAGAGAGGCTGCAAAGTCACATCTTGAGAGGAGCAGGTCCTGCAAAAGGTATTGTTTCATGAGGCTGCCTCTTATGAGGAAGGATTTGGGCTTTCGTGGCCCATTCCATTTCTACTTCCAAACAAATTATAGATCATAGAATCCCAGCCTGGTTTGGGTTGGAAGGAAGCTTAAAGCTCATCCAGTTCCAACCCCTGCCACGGGCAGGGACCCCTTCCACTAGAGCAGCTTGCTCCAAGCCCCTGTGTCCAACGGCCTTGAACACTGCCAGGGATGGGGCAGCCACAGCTTCTCTGGGCACCCTGTGCCAGCGCCTCAGCACCCTCCCAGGGAAGAGCTTCTGCCTAAGAGCTCATCTCCGTCTCCCCTCTGGCAGGTTCAAGCCATTCCCCTTGGCCTGTCCCTCCATCCCTTGTCCCAAGCCCCTCTCCACCTTTCCTGCAGCCCCTTTAGGCACTGGAGCTGCTCTCAGGTCTCCCCTTGAGGAGCCTTCTCTTGTCCAGGCTGCCCCAGCCCAGCTCTCTCAGCCTGGCTCCAGAGCAGAGCTGCTCGCAGTATATCCGTGCCTCTGGACTCACTCGATCAGGTTGCATCCCTGGCAGTGTTCAAGGCCTGGTTGGACACAGGGGCTTGGAGCAAGCTGCTCTAGTGGAAGGGGTCCCTGCCTTTGGTAGGGGTTGGAATTGGATGAGCTTTAAGGTCCCTTCCAGCCCAAACCAGGCTGGGATTCCCAGAAGGGAACAGAGCTTTTTGGTCAATGGGATGCTCTCACCCTGGCTGTTTGGAGCAGTGGGAGCAGGGTGAAACTCCCCACACCCACATTCCTGCATCCTCTTAATCACAATCTGTGCTTTCATTAGGGCGTGCTCCCCAGGAAAACCATGCGTGGAGCTGAGCTGGAGGAGGCTCCACTTCAAACCCTGTTGCTCTGCCTCCTCTCACAATATTGCCCTGAGCCTTACCCCACAGGGTATAACTTAAATGCCCTTTCTCCTGGGTCAGTGGCTGCAGGGCCGCTTGACCTGTGTGAGCCACGCAATCCCCAGTGCTGAGAGTGGTAGGAGCTCCAAGCCAGGAATTCCTGGCCCTGCCCCAACCTACTTTCAGAGGCAAGCTTTGAAATATACACAAAGACAAGCTCATAATTTCCACTATACTAATGAGGCCGCGGTGTTTTCATTGAAATGTGCCAATAGACGCCGCGGTGGGGTTTTAGCAGCCTTGTTCTGTGAATCCAAATGGGATTTAACATGGCATTCCCTGTGGAGCGGAGGAAAACTGCCTTCTCCCCTGGAATTTCAATGATGCTTCTTGGTGATGCTGCCCGAAAATCCCCACAGGGGTGGGACCTTTCTTTGGGTTTCATCTCGACACGGGTTTTCCCCTCAAATGCCAGGGTTTTGGAGGAGATAGGGAAGGGTAGGAATGGGTTGAAGGGATGGATAATGATGTCTGAGGAGGGGAAAGTGTTGGCTTTATAGACCGGTTCTAAATGATGCTGGTGCACAGGGCACAGGGTGCCCAGAGAAGCTGTGGCTGCCCCATCCCTGGCAGTGTTCAAGGCCAGGTTGGACACAGGGGCTTGGAGCAAGCTGCTCTAGTGGAAGGGGTCCCTGCCCGTGGCAGGGTTGGGACTGGAGGAGCTTTAAGGTCCCTTCAACCCAAACCATTCCAGGAGTCTATGTATTTAATAACCAGACTCCCTGGAAGTCTCTTTACCTCATAGTCAAACCAAACACGAGGGCTCCCAGCATCAAGTGCTCTCTTGACCTTTAAGCAGACACTGCCTCCTCGTTGCTAAGCCACCTCCTTAGTGCCACTCATCTATTTTGCCTTCTAGGAGGGCGATTCAACGCCTGGGAATGTGTAAAGATCTGACACCAAACTATTTCATGCCTGAGGGATGCTTTGGTGCGTTTTAGCTTCGCTGCCTGAGGAAGCCCCAGTAGCTCTGAAGCAGTTGGGAAGCATTCAGCAGGTTTTGGTTGGTCAGCTGCAAGAGAAACACAATTTTAAGTAACCTGCTTGGAAGTTGGGTGGGTTTTTAGCAGCAGCACGTCCCTGACTTGGGGTTTTACTGATTTAAGGGCTCAAACTCTGAGAAACCAGCAGGTCAAAGGAGGTGATCCTGCCCCTCTGCTCTGCTCTCGTGAGACCTCACCTGGAGCATTGTGTGCAGTTCTGGTGTCCTCAGCATAAAAAGGACATGGAACTGTTGGAACAAGTCCAGAGGAGGCCACGAGGATGATCAGGGGCTGGAGCACCTCCTGTATGAAGACAGGCTGAGGAAGTTGGGGCTGTTCAGCCTGGAGAAGAGAAGGCTGCGTGGAGACCTCAGAGCAGCTTCCAGTATCTGAAGGGGGCCTATAGGGATGCTGGGGAGGGACTCTTCATTAGGGACTGTAGTGACAGGACAAGGGGTAATGGGTTCAAACTGAAACAGGGGAAGTTTAGATTGGATCTAAGGAGGAAGTTCTTTACAGTGAGGGTGGTGAGGCACTGGAATGGGTTGCCCAGGGAGGTTGTGAATGCTCCATCCCTGTCAGTGTTCAAGGCCAGGTTGGACAGAGCCTTGGGTGCCATGGTTTAGTGTGAGGTGTCCCTGCCCATGGCAGGGGGTTGGAGCTGGATGATCTTAAGGTTCTTTCCAACCCTAACTATTCTGTGATTCTATGAAACCCATCTAAGAAGCCAAGTTCTTGCTGCTGGTGTCTGATGCTGACAGTTCATGTGTGGTTATCATTGCCTCCAGGTTACAGCCCCACAGGGTGCTGTTACCCTTGAGCTTAAGGTCCTTTCATGTTCTCCATCCCACTAAGGTGAGGCCATGAGTCCAGAGAGAGCATAGAAGGAGGATGGTATCCCATGGGATCACCATTAGTGCTGAGCCCTGTGTGACAGCATAGGAGATGCATACGTTGGGTTCATGCCTATTTATCTCCATCAAGCAGCGAGGTTATAGCACTTGGCTTTGCAATCCAGGAGTGGAAAACTTCCACTTTCCATTTGCAGCTCAATTTTGAGGGGTTTATAATCCTTGCAGCCACCTTTCCTTGGGTGGATCCCATGGGAGTGAAGCCGTTTGTGTCCTGTATCCATATGGCTCCGGGGAGGGCTTTTAGCTGGATTCTGAAGTGTGGCAAAATCCTCCTGGATTCTGTTAGCAGAGGAAAAGGAGCAATAAAAAGATCCCCCCCCTCCAAAAGCCAGTTCTGTTGGAAGCAGGGAAGGGCTGGCAGGCTGCACAGGCTCCTTTTGCTGGAAGGATTAGGAAAGCAGGCAGTGGCAGTGACGTGGCATTAGTGTGAATTCCCAGCAGGATGAGCTCTGGGTTGGTTTGGCTTTTCCTGAAGGCTGTTTCATGCCCTCAGCATCCTAAAATACAGCCCTTGCAGAGCCGACGTGGGCTTTGGGGGGCAGCTCCTCCCTAGGACTTGCTTGAATGACTCTTTTCCATATCCAGACACTTCTTCTGCATCCCACCACCTCTTCTCCTTAACTTTTACTGCGGAGAGAAACGGTGCCATGGAAAGGGTCTGTGGAGAGAGCATTCCTGAGCGCTGAAATCCAGGATCTGGGAGCAGCCGGCAGCAGCATAAAGAGGAATTCTTCCCTCTCTGGCCTCACGCTGCTTTTCCACCACAAGGCTTTCGAGCCATCTGGATCCCCTTTCAGCTTATGCCCCCAAAAATCCATAGCCTAGCAACCTTATGGAGTGTAAATGAGAGCATTATGCCTCCCTGCATCCCAATTTGTGCTCGCCTCCTCTCCTTGCCTTTACAGGGTGGCAGCTGGGATTCCCAGCGCCGGCAGCAGGATTTTGTAGGGATTATTGATCCCTGGGTGTTGCACTGGTTTTCTTCTTCCCCATTAAAGGAGCTTAGGGATCAGAGGGAGAAGGGTTGCAGGAGGTCAGTTATTCCATCTGCCTCTCAGTATACAAGAGAGGACAAGGCCAGTTGCTCATGGGCTCCGCAGAAAGCCAGTTGCTTTTGTTCAGCCTGGAGATGCCTGGATCAAAGTGGGATTTCCCTTTCAGATGTGATGCTTTGGGAGCTCCCATCACTTCCCCCCCCCCCAGTTCTCTGTGTCATCACACAGGAATTTATGCATTCCCTGGATGGTTTAACACCAGCCTCTCTGGTCTGGCCCTTCAGCAGCACAGACGGAGTGTTCCTCATGGAGGTTCCAGTTCACTTTCCCCAAGGAACCTGTTTCCTGCAAACAAGGAAATGAAACTGCAAATGATGGTGGAAGATTATTCCCACTAAACTAGGCAATAGGGCAGTGTGTGGTGGGGAGCTGCCATCCATGCGGTGCTGCCTGACTCCAGCCCTGGCTTTTGCTGCTTTGTTTTCAGTTAATATCATGGAATCATGGAATCAACCGGGTTGGAAAAGCCCTTTCAGATCACCCAGTCCTGCCAAGGCCACCACTGCCCCATGGCACTGAGGCCTTGTCTCCACGCTGTGTGAACCCTTGCAGGGACGGTGACTGCAGCCCTGCCCTGGGCAGCCTGTTCCAATGCCTGAGCACCCTCTGGGGCAGGAATTGTTCCTCAGCTCCATCTAAACCTGCCCTGGGGCAGCTTGAGGCCGGTTCCTCTTGTCCCATCCCTTGTTCCTTGGGAGCAGAGCCCAGCCCCTCCTGGCTCCATCCTCCTGTCAGGCACTTGTAGGCAGCCATCAGGTCCCCCCTGAGCCTTCTCTTCTCCACACTGAACCCCCCAGGTCCCTCAGCCCTTCCCCATCACACTTGTGCTCCAGGCCCTGCACCAGCTCCAGTGCCCTTCTCTGGCCCCACTGCAGCACCTCAATGTCTCTCTTGTAGTGATGGGCCCAGAACTGAACACAGGATTCAAGGTGCAGCCTCACCAGTGCCCATCACAAGGGGCACAGTCCCTGCCCTGGCCCTCCTGCCACACTGGTGCTGGTCCAGGCCCGGATGCTGGTGGCTTCTTGGCTGCTTGGGCACAAATTCATTTACTAACATGCATGTTAGTAAATATTCCAGCACCTGAACTTTGTGGTCTGGGGATGCTTCTCCAGGGATAGAGGCAGGGATGGATGATGTGGTCCCATCACCCTGACCCCATGCAGGGTACCAGGGGGCTGCTGCCTTCTGCTTCCACCGCTGTGCGCATGATACGGGCCGGAGGCAGGAGAAGGGAGCAGCAGCACATCCTTTCCCACCACATGTTGGGGAGGAAGAGTGAGCTCAGCAAGTCGTGACGTTGGAGCTGCTGCCAGGAAAAGGGGGGGGGGGAAGCCCTTAAATATCCCTAGGGTCAAAGGGAAAAAATTCCTCAAGTGTTATTTCATCCCCAAGAAGTGAATAGAGCCCTGCTTGGGCAGCCTGTGTGTGTGTTTCACAGGGAGGAGCTGCCAGCTCCCCTTCAAACCTCCTGAGCAGTGATTTGCATTTCTCCTTCCCGGGATCCACCAGGACCCAGGCAGGGCTCTCCTCCAAACTCCATCCCCCCCTGCTGCAGACGGGACTAAAGGCCCTATTGATCTGCGCTTTGGGGTTGGTTTTCCCTGTTTGTTTTTGCCTTCATTCCTGGAACTTGCAAAATCAGCCCTGAGCAAACCTGTGGTGGGTGAAAGCCCTTGACTTTACACTGAGCCATGGGAGCTGAGCTGTTTTCTGCATAAACTTTCCCATTTAAAGGTGCTTTTGTGCATTAAGGCCATGGGATCATTGAAATTATCATTTGGGATCATTTAAACTCTCCACAATCCAAACCCCGCACTGACACTGGCACCGGTACCAGTTGTGCTGCCGCGTATTCAGCATAAAGGCTTTGCTGTCCCATTGTCCCAGTGTTCCCCAGCCCGAAGGCAGTGGAGAGGGTTAAGGATCCGTGCTGGGTGTCAGCCAGGGAACTCAGCCAGGAAATTTCCGGATTCCAGGACTAAAAAAGCATCGGATTCACTCTCGAGGAGAAGGGATCAAAGGTTTGGAGCGGTTCGTGCTTGGAGGTCACTTTGGAGTCTTTGGTTGTCCGGGCACACAACGGGCATCCAGCACCACCCCCAAGGAATCTGGAGAGGGGCTTTGGACCAGGGCCTGTAGGGCCAGGCCAAGGGGAATGGCTTGAACCTGCCAGAGGGGAGACTGAGATGAGCTCTTAGGCAGAAGCTCTTCCCTGGGAGGGTGCTGAGGCGCTGGCACAGGCTGCCCAGAGAAGCTGTGGCTGCCCCATCCCTGGCAGTGTTCAAGGCCAGGTTGGACACAGGGGCTTGGAGCAAGCTGCTCTAGTGGAAGGGGTCCCTGCCCTTGGCAGGGGTTGGTGCTGGGTGAGCTTTAAGCTCCCTTCCAACACATCTCAATCCTGTTGTCCCAGTTTGGGATGGCAAAGGATGGCTTCCAGCCGGAACCACACTTAGATCTCCCTTTGTTCCATCCCATGTGAAGGCAACATGGCCGTGTGGCATCTCAGCATCTCTCTGGTGACACTGATGCTGTTCAGGGGCTACCCTGCAGCTGCTTGTGATTTTCCCACTGCTCTGGACCAGCTCCAGAGGTGGAGCTGAAGGAAATTCCTTCCAGCTGCTCCAGGTGGGGCTGTGTTTTCCTTTTGGGGTTCACAAGGGGGAGGGGGGGGGTTTGCCCTGGCGTTAGGCACCTCTTGTCACTGCTCTTTGCGGCAAATATCCTGCATTATCCCATTAGTCCGAGCCACGCATTAACCTTTATGCTGTGGGTCTGTTGCATGGAAGAATGCTCTGCTGCCCACTACAACTCGGGGTGTTTCAGCTGCTCACACTTTAACTTTCAACCCAGTTAATAACCGTTTGGCTTAAACCCGTGTTAAACCCGCTGGGGACTTGCGTAACGCCCTTGAAACTGGAGATGCCGCTCGCACCCGCCTCAAACCTTTCCCATCGATCCAGTGTTTTATCCGGGAGGGTTAACATTGCATTTTATTTCCCTTGAGATTCCTGCTTTCCACGAGCCTGCCCGTGTCGGGGTGGGTTGGGTTTTTAAAGCTCGGTGTTACCTGGAGATGGGATGGATTCGCTCGCTTGGGATGCTGTGGGAGATCGCCAGCTCCATCCAGTTTCCCCAGTTAAAGGTTCGCAGGATCAGACTTGAGTTGAAGGGACCTTAAAGCTCATCCAGTTCCAACCCCGTTGCCGTGAGCAGAGACACCTTCCGCTAGACCAGCTTTAAAAACCACACAGCAAAGCAGCTGGAAAGAGTCAGTTTGTGGCTTTTAGCCCATCACTGATGCTCGTGGCATCACCTGCAGCGGTCCAGCAGCATCCCCTCCTCCCTGCCTCAGTTTCTCTACCTGTGAGCAACGAACTGCTTCCTCTGTCAGTGCCTTTGAGAGCTCCTCAGGAAAGCTCTGGGGCAGAGGTTGGTCTTGTTGATTAAGTGCTTGCTATGATTACAGCAGGGATTAGTTTGACCCGGTGGTTTGTTTAGGTTTGCCTTAACCACCCAGCTCGCAATCAGAGCGCTGTGAAGCCGGTGAGCTAATGCTGACCTGTAGCACTTCACCTCCTGACTTCCCAGTGTGCCATTAGCCATAACCTGGCTTTTCATTAGGGCTCGTTGTTGTGGAGTCATCGAAGGATTGGGGATGTGCTCAGCCCCACTCGGGTTATTCACTGGAAGGTGTAAAGAATGAGCTGGGGTCATTCTGCTTTGTGGCATTCCCATTCCTGGCTCTTTCCCTGTGCCTGTGTACAGCCCCATTCCCTTTTGATTTTGGAAGCTGTTGTATTGTTAAATAAACACCCACCAGTTCCCTTCATGTAGAATGGGGAAAGCAGGCATTCTCTCCTTTGCTTTAGGTGAAGGGGGTTTTGTTTGATGTATATATGTACATAGTGTATATATGCACTATCGTACACTGGTATATTGCAATGTCAGAAGGACAAGAAGGAGGGACACAAGAGGGACGTGGAGCTGCTGGAGCGAGGCCGGAGGAGGCCATGGAGATGCTGCGAGGGCTGGAGCAGCTCTGCTCTGGAGCCAGGCTGAGAGAGCTGGGCTGGGGCAGCCTGGACAAGAGAAGGCTCCTGAAGGGGAGACCTGAGAGCAGCTCCAGTGCCTAAAGGGGCTGCAGGAAAGCTGGAGAGGGGCTTGGGACAAGGGATGTAGGGACAGGCCAAGGGGAATGGCTTGAACCTGCCCGAGGGGAGACTGAGATGAGCTCTTAGGCAGAAGCTCTTCCCTGGGAGGGTGCTGAGGCGCTGGCCCAGGGTGCCCAGAGAAGCTGTGGCTGCCCCATCCCTGGCAGTGTTCAAGGCCAGGTTGGACACAGGGGCTTGGAGCAAGCTGGAACTGGATGAGCTTTCAGGTCCCTTCCACCACAAACCAGGCTGGGGTTCTATGAATACACATATCATAAAGAAATACGCATGTATGTAGACGTATGTACTTTATCTGCACCAGAGCAGCTCTTCTCCAGCCACCCCTTGCGGCTCTCCCAGCACTTCCCTGGTTCAGGGCTGTTTTCTCCCCACTCATTCCCCAGCTTCATCTTTCTTCAGCAAACTCATTCCTTCTGCTTGAGTGCTGCTGGTGGCCGGAGCAGTGGTGCTGCCTTCCCAGCCCTCCATGTTCAGGGCTCCTCTCCCCTTGATTTCATGCTCTGTGAGGACACACAGACCCGATGGACCAATGTGCAGGCAGAGACGAGGGCAGAAACAGGGCACGATGCAGGCACCTGCCCACGTTCCTCACTGCTTCATTTGTGCCGTCGTGGCAGGTTCCTTTTATAGAGGAGCAAGTCAGCATCTTCCTGGAATGTGAGGCCAGGCTGAGAGAGCTGGGACTGTTGAGCCTGGGGAAGAGAAGGCTCAGGGAGACCTTGTCACCGTGTTCCAGTAGTTAAAGTGGGGCTGCAAAGAAGACAGAGAGTCCCTTTGGACAAGGAGCCCCATGGGAAAGACGAGGGGTGATGGGCACAAGTTGCTGCTGGGGAGATTCCAAGTGGACACAGGAGGGAAGATGTTTCACCATGAGAACAAGCATTGGAATCATCTCCCCAGGGAAGTGGTGGCTCCCCAGCGTTGGACACTGTTAAGACTGGGCTGGACAGGGTGCTGGGACATCCAGTGCAGGTGATGCTTTGCCTGGAAAGGTTGGACCAGATGGTGCTTGAGGTCTCTTCCAACCTGGGATTCATGTGAATGCTCCATCCCTGGCAGTGTTCAAGACCAGGTTGGACAAGGCCTTGGGTGACATGATTTAGTGTGAGGTGTCCCTGCCCACGGCAGGGGGGTTGGAACTGGATGATCTTAAGGCCCTTTCCAACCCTAACTATTCTATGATTCCCCCCTCACACTGCAGAGAGGGTCCCGTCCACTGGGGAAATCCTTCCTTGGGTGAGTGTTTCTGTGGTACCAACCCCCTTTTCTACAGGCAGCTCATCCCAGTCTCCATCCCGGGGCTGTGGTGGGTGCCCCAGGAGGACCATCTGCAATGCCGTGGCCGTGCAGAGAGCAACAGGGAGGCTTTTGTTCTGCACCAGAAACTTTTCATCCTTCTTTATGGCTCCTTTTTTATTTCTCTTGGCTGTGCTCTCACGAATCTGAAGCAGATTAAAATACAGATCCTCCTCCTCCCCCACTTCCAGAAAGGCCAAAAAAAGCCCAACCCCAAAGCTTGGCTGCTTCAACTCATCCCATTTCACTGGAGTCTGCTCAAGTTAACAGTTTCCTGCATCCTGGGCAGCACAACTGGAGTTTTTCCCCTCTCACATCCATGGGGTTTGCCATAACCCTCCTCGGCAGCATGAGGAAGGGAGGACATGGACCAGGGTTGCTCTGATATGGGGCAGGTTACTGCACACAAGGCTTGGATGAATCTGGACCGGCACCGTGGGGGACCAAAGGGGGCAGAGTGCTGCGGTATGGCTGGCAGGTAGGGATGCATGGCTGCATTGGGGGTGTCCTTTGGGGGCAGAATATTAGGTACCACTGGGAGAAGAAAGGAGGATGGGGTGTGTGGGATGGAGCTTTGTTTCTCTGGATCAGTTGTTTGGTGGCGGTGGGATGGTTTGTAGCTGGGGTCGTGGGGACTGGTGGAAAAGCTGCATGGATCAGTTGGACATGACCATAAGGGGTTTCTCTTGGCTTCATGAGATGCTAAATGCAGCCTGGATCTTCCTTATCCATCGTCTGCTTTTGTGCTTGGTCTTCTGTGGTATCTCCCGATGCAAGAGCTGGATTGAACCCCCTGCCTTTGGTAGGAAGAGCATCTCCGGTTGCAGGAGTTATAATGGAAAGGAAATCAATAGTCCAGTGCTGGTTGGTTGTGTTGCCTCTTCTCCAAGAATGTTTTCTCCTTCCTTGCACCTGAAGCTTTCCCACATGGAGCATCTCTGACCTTCTCTTGGAGTGGTTGAGGAGCTGGAGCCACCCAAACCTTGGCCAACACCAGTGACCATCAGCCCCAGTGCAGGCAGGGACAGGCAGAGCCTCATCCTCCAGCCAAAACATCCTCCATGGATGAGTGTGACAGAGGGGAGAGCCCCTGAACCGTGTCAAATCCCTTTGACCCAGCAGGGCATGGAAACCAAACCCAAGCCTATGAGCTGTGCATTAACCCTGCCAAGAGCTGGGAACAAAGGTTTCGGGGCTGGTTTGGGCTTTTCCTCCTTGATTTGCAAAGCAAACCAGGCTGGGCTGAGCAGAGCAAGCATTGGTGGAGGAGTGTGAGCTGCAGGGTGGTTGCTGGGCTATAAAACCCCATCCTACCAGTGCTGGCAGGGGGCTGTGCCGCGTCTCCGAGCTCCTGTAGCGTATCCCCGTTGAGCCGGGAGCGTCTGAACATGCGTGTTGGTCTCTGGAGGCTTTAATCAAATCCAGGCTTTCCCAGAAATCGCCT
Organism: Pezoporus wallicus; assembly: GCF_028554395.1. Taxonomy (NCBI): domain Eukaryota; kingdom Metazoa; phylum Chordata; class Aves; order Psittaciformes; family Psittacidae; genus Pezoporus; species Pezoporus wallicus. The sequence continues at coordinate 158,616 of NW_026637098.1, read as the reverse complement.
CCGAACTTCCAGCGAGCCGAGGAATCCGAAAGCAGCCGGAGCGAGGAGGCTCCGGGCTGGGAATTCCGGGCTGGAATGGTGGAGATGCTGCCTTCGGCGAGGGGCGCGAGGAGGGTGCGGGCAAGGGGCTGAAAGGTGAGTGTGTCCCATCAGCAGGGATGTGAGTGATGCAGAGGGGATGGGAGAGGAGAGGAAGGAGCAGAAGGTTCAGCAGAAACAGGATCTGAAGGGGGAAAGGAGATGCAGGAGCGAGGAGGCTGCTTGGAGCACTGGGGTGCTTGCAGGATGCGTTGGGTTTTGGTGTTGCTCCCCGGTATGGTTTGGGTTTAGAATCATCATGGAATGGGTTGGGTTGGAAGGGAGCTTAAAGCTCAATCCAGTTCCACAGCAGGGACCCCTTCCACTAGAGCAGCTTGCTCCAAGCCCCTGTGTCCAACCTGGCCTTGAACACTGCCAGGGATGGGGCAGCCACAGCTTCTCTGGGCACCCTGTGCCAGCGCCTCAGCACCCTCCTGGTAAAGACTGAAGCAGTGAGGTGCCACCTCCTCACCCCGTGTACAAGTGGGAGAGGTGCAATTACTGCTCCCTGGAAAACCCCCTGCTCCAGGGGAGGGTTTTGTTATCCCTCAGTAATTGTATTTAGGAAACAGGGCTCAGGCTTCAGGTACTTTCCCTGCTGGTTGGGGAACTTCGGTGCGTGCCCCGTCCAGCCCTGTGCTGTGGGCAGGAAGGAGAACACGAGCCATAGCTCTTGAACTGCCTCTTCCAAGCTGGGGGTGAACTCTCTGCCTGGCCAGGGACGGTTGTGATCGTTCAGGGGTGAATGCTTCAAAGAAGGATCGCAAAAGGAAGGAGTCATGAAGGGAAGGGGGAAAGATGTGCTTGGCTTTGAGTGTTAACGTGGGGAGACAGAGACACCGGGTTGGTTCCTGCCTTACCCCTGAAGAGCACCCTGTCAGGGTGATGGTAACGTACTCACATCCTGCGCAGTGCATCCTAAAAGCCATGAGAGAGGGGATCCATTGCAATCCTTATTCCAGGCAGCTGCTCCTGGTTTAGTTTGGTCTCTCCAAGGGGAGGGAGGGTTTGGTGCGAGCCGTGGTGCGTGGACAGCTCAAATCATTGCATCTCCTTTGGGGCTTTGCTGAGGGGAAGCAGCTTTGGGGTTGGGCTGAGGAATAGAGCTGGAACCTGCAAAAATTCCCTGGAAAAACCCAAACCAAGTCTCTTTTATGGCTTCTGTAATTCCTTGGCAGCGCTGCGGAGGGGATGGGAATGTCGTCCTCGTTCTCTCTGTGTGGAGCGTGTTGAACCCGCGCCGGTTCGTGTCCATGCTCCATGCTTTGGGAGGGGGGATTTCTATGGAAGGAGGAATCAGTTTGGAAAGCACAGGAGGGGAAAGGAAGGAAAACCTGCTTTGCTACGAGGTTTTTCTGGCTGCTTCCAGTGTTTCGGTCTAAGTAATGAGGGGCTTGGGGGACACTGGCTGCAACTGGCTGCAGATCCCTGCCGTCCGTCTGTTGTGGTGTTTAACTTGAACGATGATGTGTGTAGGGACGAGGGGAAAATAGCTGGAGGAGAAACTCCCAGCGGGAGGAGAAGAATCCCAGCCCTGGCTGATGCAGCCCTGCTTTGTTTTCAGTGGTGTGAGCCCGGAGCTCAGTTTTGGGCACCCCAGGGGGGACGAGCAAGGAGGCAGCGCTGCTCAATGCCTTCTCCTTCCCCCATGCTCCTTTTAGGGGGACCATTGGTGTCCAAAGGGCATCCCCATGCTGCTAAAGGAGCCTCCTGTCCATGTGTTTTCTCCCGCAGCCTACCCATGAGCTCAGACTTCCAGCATTACAGTTTCAGGATGCCGAACATCGGGTTCCAGAACCTGCCTCTCAACATATACATCGTGGTTTTCGGCACGGCCATCTTCGTCTTCATCCTCAGTTTGCTCTTCTGTTGCTACTTGATCAGGTAAGGGAGCGTTCCCCAGCTGCATTCAGGAGCTGCCCTGGTTCAGAATGAGCCTGTTGCTCGTCCCTCCATGCCCAAAAGAAGATGGCATCGCCTTGGCTTTCCGTAACGTGCCTTGTGCCAACCTGATGCGATCCCTGAAGTGGTTTAACTTGGCCTCATCACCAGTGGGTTTGCTCAGCCGTGTAGTGGGAGAGCAAATGTTTATCCCTAACAGAGCCTGCGTGCACAGTGTGTACACAGTGAGTACTGAAACCCACTTCCCCAGTGCGTCTCAGAGCTCCCAGTCACACAGGCAATTCCCTTCTCCACTTTAAAACCAGGATGTATTTGTCTGTAGGGTCCTAAAGGCATGAATATTGAGGGGCTGGAGCGGGGCCAGAGAAGGGCACTGGAGCTGGTGCAGGGCCTGGAGCACAAGTGTGATGGGGAAGGGCTGAGGGACCTGGGGGGGTCAGTGTGGAGAAGAGAAGGCTCAGGGGGACCTGATGGCTCCCTACAAGTGCCTGACAGGAGGATGGAGCCAGGAGGGGCTGGGCTCTGCTCCCAAGGAACAAGGGATGGGACAAGAGGAACCGGCCTCAAGCTGCCCCAGGGCAGGTTTAGATGGAGCTGAGGAACAATTCCTGCCCCAGAGGGTGCTCAGGCATTGGAACAGGCTGCCCAGGGCAGGGCTGCAGTCACCGTCCCCGCAAGTGTTCACACAGCGTGGAGACGAGGCCTCAGTGCCATGGGGCAGTGGCGCCCTTGGCAGTGCTGGGCAATGGTTGGATTGGGTGAGTTTAAAGGTCTTTCCCAACCCAGTTGATTCCATGACTCTCTGCAAACACAGTCGGCCGCTCAGAAAGGCTGGAAAAGGATGTTTTGTGGTTCCATTTCTGCTTAATGTTTCAACAGGTTGTCCTCTTTAATGAGTAACTCGTGTCCTGTGTGCGTAAGGAATGTTTAATGCCCGTCAGGTTGGTTATGGGACACAAATTGCTCGTTCAACAGCACAGTTTAGAGATTAATGATGCAGGGTTGAGGCGTTAATCTGCGCAACGGGGAGCAGGAGGCGGGGGGGTAAAGGTTGATCCCGTTTGGGGCTTGTGTTAATTGGTTTATGGGCCACTGGGGAGGGAATTGGGCCACTGCTTGAGAGGAGAAAGTCTTCCTGCTGCAGGGGAGTGGGGAAAAGCACAGTGCCTGGGAATTGTGGCAGCAATAGCCCTCTTGTAGAAGAGCTTTTCCATCCTCTTTCCACCCCTTTTGGCTTTTCAGATGGCCTCAGCTCCCTGCTAGCCACGCAGCCATCCCATCCCCTCCCTCTGTCCCCATAACACAGGCGCCTGGTCCCTTGTCCATCACAGAGGAAGAAGGTTTTCACTAAGGTTTTTTATCCAGAGGCTTTTGTCCTGCATTTGTAGAGCAGGGAAGCAGGATTTCAGTGTCTCCCTCTGAATATTTGATCGTTTCCATCTATTTTTCAGCTCTGTATGAAGCAAAACCTCATAAAGCTTGCAGGTGAGCCCAAAGCCAGGGTTACCCAGCAGTTATTTGTGCTGCCTGGGCATCAATCCTCCCTTTTGCCTGCAGTTAGGAGTAAGAGAATGGTGTTTGAAGGTGGACACATCTGTCCACCCCAGCAGATAAGGCAGAAGCAGATCAAGGGGTCACCCCAACCAGCTTGATATCTCCGTGCTCGATGTTAGCACAATCCGTGCTGGGATACTGCATCCACATCCAGTGTTCCCATTTTAACTGGGACACCAATGGGAGGGGGATGCATAAGGAGCAGACAAGCGGTGTTCAGAAGGTTCAGGGGTGTGTTTTGCCCAGATGAAGCTTGAATCTACACAGCTCACTTGGCAAATGGAGAGGTGGTTTGGGCTTTGAGAGCGTTCTCCTGGGCACCAGGCCTGGCTGGGTGTGTTCTGCCCCTAAGAAGAAGCAACAAGCGGTCATGTCTGTGGGATCAGGCCAGAAAACCTCACCTGAGTGCTGTGACCTCAATATTGAGACCTCACCTGGAGCATTGTGTGCAGTTCTGGGGTCCTCAACATAAAAAGGACATGGAACTGTTGGAACAAGTCCAGAGGAGGCCACGAGGATGATCAGGGACTGGAGCACCTCCTGTATGAAGACAGGCTGAGGAAGTTGGGGCTGTTCAGCCTGGAGAAGAGAAGCTGCGTGGAGACCTCAGAGCAGCTTCCAGTATCTGAAGGGGGCCGATAGGGATGCTGGGGAGGGACTCTTCATTAGGGACTGCAGTGATAGGACAAGGGGTAACGGGTTCAAACTGAAACAGGGGAAGTTTAGATTGGATATAAGGAGGAAATTCTTTCCTGTGAGGGTGCTGAGGCACTGGAATGGGTTGCCCAGGGAGGCTGTGAATGCTCCATCCCTGGCAGTGTTCAAGGCCAGGTTGGACAGAGCCTTGGGTGAGATGGTTTATTGTGAGGTGTCCCTGCCCATGGCAGGGGGGTGGAACTGGATGTTCTTAAGGTCCTTTCCAACCCAAACTGTTCTATGATTCTATGATTCTATGAACCTTTACATTTAGCAGTGGGAGGCTTGTTGTAAGAGAGAGGGTGAGTAACCGGTGGAGCAAGCCAGCAAGGGAAGTGGCAAGTGCTCTGTCTCCTCATGTCTTTAAATGAAGACAGAGGGGCCTTGCTGGATGAGACGCTTTGGCTCCTGTTACTGAGGAGCTATTTAACGCGCTGTGATAGATGGGAGGTTGGATTAGATCATCTCACGAGCCCTTTATAGCACTGAACTCGAGAGAGACTTCATGAATTGCTCTGCAAACCGCTGCCCCCTGCTCTGCTATTGGCAAAACAGAGCCAAAGCAGCAGCCTCCAGCCCTTGTTTTGAAGGGGGTTTGCTGTGCCATGGGATTACCTGTGCTGGTGGCTCCACCTTGACAGTGCCCAAGGCCAGGTTGGATGGGTCTTGGTCCCATTGGAGCAACCTGCTCCAGCGGAAGGTGGCCCTGCCCATTGCAGGGGGTTGGAACTGGAGGAGGTTTAAGGTCCCTTCCAACCCAAACCATTCCGTGATGCTATGATCTGTTTGGCAAACAACAAGTGTGGGGCTCATGGCGCCATCCCCTGGGCCCTGGTTCTCATCGCCTGTGTGGGATCAGAGCATCCCATGCTTCCTCCTCGCATCCCCAGCTGGAGTGTGCAAGAACCAGCATCTGGTGTATTTACCTCTTTATCACAGAGCTGATGGCATTAAGTAAAGGGTGTAGCAGGGGAGGAGAGCACTTTGCTTCACAGCCACGTCCATAGAGAGTGCACTGCCCACTCGGATGGGAGGAAAGGTGATGGTTTTAATCCGGTTGGATCAAAATGGAATCCAGTAGGAATTGCAGCCAAAAGCAAAGCAAAGATCATCACTGTCTGTGCAGTCCAGGTGGATCTTGAGCTCTTCTGCTGCTGGAAACCGCTCTGGTACAAAGCACAGGTCCTGTCCTCGTGCTCCCATCTCTGCCTGGAAAAGTTAACGGGAAAAAGGGGAGAAAGAGGAGCGGAAGTGCTGCAGGTGGCTGTTTGTGTCTGATCTCTGCTGGGGACACAGGGGCTGTCCAGCCTGGAGGAGAGAAGGCTGCGTGGAGACCTCAGAGCAGCTTCCAGTGTCTGAAGGGGTCTGCAAGGATGCTGGGGAGGGACTCTTCATTAGGGACTGTAGTGACAGGACAAGGGGTAACGGGTTCAAACTGAAACAGGGGAAGTTCAGGTTGGAGATAAGGCAGAAGCTCTTCCCTGTGAGGGTGCTGAGGTGCTGGCACAGGGTGCCCAGAGAAGCTGTGGCTGCCCCATCCCTGGCAGTGTTCAAGGCCAGGTTGGACACAGGGGCTTGGAGCAAGCTGCTCTAGTGGAAGGGGTCCCTGCCCGTGGCAGGGGTTGGAGCTGGAGGAGCTTTAAGCTCCCTTCCAACACGAACCAGGCTGGGATTCGATGAAACAAGCAGATCCTGGAGGGAAACCTGCCAAAGGGTTTCCTCCAGTTTATTCCTGTAGTTGTTCGCTTGATTTGGAGTCACTCAGGTAAGTGAGGTGCTCCCTTTCCTGTGGGAAGCATGGAAAGCTTGGGAAGAGAGCACAGACCCCACGGAAGGCCGTTACTGCATTCGTGGATGGGTGATGGTGCTCGTACACACGCAGTCTCCAGCCCTGCGCTGGTTTCTAAGCCGCTGTGTGGTCCCTTATCTAAACCTGCATCTGCCAGACATTCCTCTGGAGTCACAGCTCCTGACAGGAGATGGATGGAGCCCCGTGTCCAGCAGGGAATAACGCCTGCCAGCATCCCGGGTCTCATTACAACAGCTGTGTAAGGTCCAACTGGGATCCGACTGCCCCCGGATCCTGACTTGGGAAGGGGAGCACGGAAGGGCAGACGGAGCTCACACACTTCAGGACCAGATGTGCTCGTGCCCTTCCCCATAACCTTCAGGGAGGGGGTGATTTTGGCACATTCTCCCTGTGTACCTTGATCCCGTGGCATCCGAGCTGCGTGGATCCGCGTCCAGATGCCACCACCACGTCTTGGCCTTGTTCTACACAACACATTCCCTCTGCTGGCTTTGCCTGTGGTGCTCAGTGCTCCATAGGGCAGATTCCTTTTCCCATGCCGGCAGAGTTTCCCCCCTCCTATGCAGCCTCCAGCCCTGCAGCCTGCTTTGCCCCATCTGTCTTTCATAACCAGTTTCCCAGCCGCCGGCATCCCTGCGGATCGGGCTGGTTTCAGCCTGTTCGCTCCATTGTGCCTGCATCTTCTGCTCCCGTTGCTGCTCGGGGGCACTGGTGGAGGGATCCTGACCCCACTTTCATCCCCGGCTCTGCAGGCAGGTTCCCTGCCAGGCGGCAGCACTGGAGGAGCAGGGATGGCTCCCTGTGGAATGGGAGGCTCAGCAGCTGATTTATTGCATCTCTCTCGCAGTCGTTCCTCAACTTTGAAGGTCCAGGACCATTTATGGGGGTGTTTTTGAGCACAAAAGGGATGTATTTTACATCCTGTTTTTTATGTAGCACCCACTGCAGCCTTGTGGGAGCTGGAAGCCTCGGAGAGCTCCGGGTGAAACGGGCAGGGGTTGAGCCAGCCCTGGAATAGCTTTTTGGGAAGTGAAACTACAGGCAAGGGAGTTTCCCAGCTGAAATCCCACTGGAGATGGGGACGATGCTGCTCTGGTTGTCCAAGCGCTGCAGACACTCGGGGACATCTGACGGAAAGCCCTTTGTGAGACTGCAGAGCACTTCACTAAATGGCACGTCTTGAAATGAGGAGCAGTGTTAGGTGGGGGGTTTAAAGGTACTGATTTGAGGAGGATCAGCTTCTCCAGCCAGAGCGATCCGCTGGGATGTGGGAACTGGGCTGCTGTTGGGAGGGATGTTTTATTGATCGTGGGATGACATGGGTTGGGTGGGAAGGGAGCTTAAAGCTCCTCCAGCTCCAACCCCTGCCACAGGCAGGGACCCCTTCCACTAGAGCAGCTTGCTCCAAGCCCCTGTGTCCAACCTGGCCTTGAACACTGCCAGGGATGGGGCAGCCACAGCTTCTCTGGGCACCCTGTGCCAGCGCCTCAGCACCCTCCCAGGGAAGATCTTCTGCCTAAGAGCTCATCTCAGTCTCCCCTCTGGCAGGTTCAAGCCATTCCCCTTGGCCTGTCCCTACATCCCTTGTCCCAAGCCCCTCTCCAGCTTTTCTGCAGCCCCTTCAGGCACTGGAGCTGCTCTCAGGTCTCCCCTTCAGGAGCCTTCTCTTGTCCAGGCTGCCCCAGCCCAGCTCTCTCAGCCTGGCTCCAGAGCAGAGCTGCTCCAGCCCTCGCAGCATCTCCATGGCCTCCTCTGGCCTCGCTCCAGCAGCTCCACGTCCCTCTTGTGCTGCTGGATCAGGGCTGCAGGGGGGGTCTCCCCAGAGCGCAGCAGAGGGGCAGGATCCCCTCCCTGAGCTGCTGCTCACGCTCTGGGGGTGCACCCAGCACACAGGGGGGGGGTTCTGGGCTCAAGTGCTCACTGAAGCTGGGTCATGGGGAGCTTCTCCTCACCCAACACCCCAAGTGCTGCTCCTCAGGGCTGCTCCATCCGGGCTCCATTCAGGCTGTGTTTGTGCTGGGATTGAGCTGAAAGCTGTGCAGGGATGTGATGTGTTCCTGCTGTTTTGCTCAGTCTCCCCATCCTTTAACACAGCACCCCCCTCCTGCTCTCCTGGTTAGGAAAAAGCCCCCAAGGTGAAGGCTTGTTTCCTTGTGGGTTTGGCATCTCCTTATCTCTGGCTATTGAATTACCCCTGGGATAGGAAGTGAGAGATGGAAGATGTCCTGGTGCTTCCCTTCCAAAGCTTTCTGTGCCGGTGTTGGGGTGAGCACCATCCTTTGCTTGCTCAGCCACACAGATGACTCTTGTTGAATGCTTCTTCCTCGGTCTGGGGGGGGGGGCAGAAGCAGCTCAAGGGATCTTATAATGGAAGATAAAGCTGGGTTTGAGGAACCCAGCGTTGCCCAAGCATTGTGATGGGGGCTTCAGTGGGAAACCTCTGTGCAGGAAGGCCTCCTTCCCCCTTGGGTCTGAGGAAGAAGGTACCACATCCAGTGTAGGACCTGCTGGCAGCAGCGGTAGTTCAGTAGCAGGGATCTGTAGTAGGGATTTATGGCAGCTCCTGGTTTATTCAACAGCTCTTGCTGGTCTTACTGGTGGTAACTTGATGGTGCCTGCGTGGAAGACGAGGGAGGTCAGAGAGGAGCAGAGGAGGAGGTTGTGTGCTTCTGGATGGAGACGCTGCTCTCCCAGCTGCCTGGATGCGTGGTTTCCCATGGCCATTCTCAGCTCTGAAATGAAGAAAGAAGGGCATTAAATCAGGGAAGGAGGGAAATGAAACGCTGGAGGGGGTGCAGAAACCCTGTTTCCTTGCCCAGTCTTCATGCTTCTCCTTGTTCTGATTGCAGGCTCAGACATCAAGCACACAAAGAGCTCTACGCCTACAAACAGGTGAGGTGATGCAAGTTAAGTTCTCTTCTCCTCAGTGCCAAATCCATGCTGAAGCAGTCACTCCATCAGCTTTCCTTCTGCTGTTCTTCTCCTTGGGAGGCCTTTGGCCACCAAAGGGAAGTCGCAATGTCCACGTAAACCTCTGTCCCCACTGATTTAGTGGGGACATCTCCCATTGTGAGCAATAACACCACTGCTTCCTCATGGCCAAACCATGTTGGGTCCAGATCTGCTCCTGGGGTTGGACCCGGCTGCTCTGATCCAGCCACGGGGCTCTCATAGGGATGTCTCAGTGGGAACATCACCTGGCTTTCCACACACACCGGTGCTAAAGGAACACGACCAAGAGGCTCGATGTCAGGATCCTGCTTCAATGCCCCATCGTCTCCAGGGCTTGTGGAATCTTTCTGCCTCCAATCTGCTGTTCAAGCAGGAAACTGGATGGAGTTGGGCTGGATATGATATATGATATGATGAGATAGGATAGGATAACACATGATCATCCTAGATTTATAGCCCTCCCCAGGCATTTAGCCTGGATGGAGTGAAGCTGGAGCAGCCGATGTCCATGCAGGAGCTTGTGGCAGAGTGAGGAAGCACAAGAGGTTTAAATATGGGGGGGGGGTTTGGTCCTTGGGGTGATGGTTACAGCTCTGCCAGCTCTGCCTTCTTCCTGGCCCCCAGTGCTCCATGGCTGTGCTGAGTGTACTGGGGGGGTTCCAGTTAAACTGGGACAATCACCTGGGACCCCTGGGGAGGGTTTTCCTATGCATACTCCTGGCAGAAGCTGCGTCCTGATGGAGTGCTCTGTGTTGCAGGTTATACTCAAGGAGAAGGTGAAGGAGCTGAACCTGCATGAGGTGAGTAGTGGCAAAGAGGCCTTCACCCTCCTCTTCCTCACACTGGGGCTGGAGGACAGGCGCAGGTAGGATGCAGCCAGTTCCCAGCACCCTCCTCCACCCGGGTGCTTTCAGTTTTCACTGCATCCTTATGGCTTTAACCTGGCAGAGGGGAGATTGGGATGAGAGCAACAAGAGCCTGCCCCGTGATTCCTCCTCACCCTCTGCTCCCCACAGCCGAGGAGCTGATTCCCAAGGGCAGGAGTTGCAGACAGGGACAGAACGGTCCTGGCTTGAGGCTCCTGTTTCTGATGCGCTCCCCTTAACGTGACTTGCAGTGGGGTTTCTGCCAGCACTGGGGCTTGAAAGCACTTCCCGGGGCGAGAAGCTGACTGCAGGAGGGATTTGGGAATGTGCCTGGGAACGGCTGGGTTAAGCCTCCATCCTCTTCCATCCCCTCCATCCGCAGCCCAGATGCTTTCAGAGCGGACGATGGGTCCATGGGGCAGGGGGCAGAGCAGCTCGAGCTCTTCCCTGGCATTTGGGAAAGGCTGGAAGAAGCGGTTTAGCTCCAGCTCCATGGAAAATATCCCTTTTTGGGCATTGGGATTTGGGATGTGCCATGCTGGGAAGCAGAACAGGGGGGGATTGAGCAACACCAGGGGCTGCTGCCAGCGCTCACAAGGAGCTGTGCGGAGGGGAAAGTGCTGCTGAGCTCCTCATCCCTGTGGATCTGGCTTTGGTTTTCCCCCTTTTCCCATCATCCGCCTCTCCCAGGGCTTCCTGGAGCTCCAGATGTGTGTGTTCCCTGGGGATTATCCCAGCCAATGGTGCTCTGGAACGTATGGACAGGCGCCATGGCTCCTGTGGTGTTGGTGCCCGCCTGCTTCATCCCGAGGGATTTTGGCAGCGGAGCTGGCCATTGTTTGGGGATGAGGGAGACTCCCAAGCCAGGGGGGCTGGGACAAACAGCTGGGAATATCCCAAATCCCCAGGAATAGCCAAAATACATCAGGAAAATGCAGTGTAGGGGAACATTTCGGCTGGGATGACAGCCATTGACTTCTCCAGCGCTGGGATAGAGATGCACCCTTTGCCTTCTCATCCCCGTTATCCCTATGGATGCAGCTCCATCCCGGGCACCAGGCAGCAGTGTGGCTTTTGTCCTCGTGCACCCAAAAGCCTCCTGGCACATCCCAGCCGTGTGCCTGTTGCTCCAGGGAGGCTCCAGAGTCCTTTCCATTGGGAAAGGCAGACCCAAGCCTCAGCCTGGGATCCCAGAGGTTGTGCAGTGAAGCCTGGGAAGGCTTTAGGGGGGTCTGGGTCAGGCTGGAGGGTTTGGAGCTCCAAAGGAGTGGAAATTCCCCGTGGCAAAGGGGGGATTTTCCCTCCCTGCCGCCAGCACTGGCATCAGAACCCAAATTCCCCTTTTTTCCCCCAGGCAAAGGCAGAGATGAGGTGAGCACCGGGGCAGGAGGGGGGAAGTGGCCAAGGGGGAACTTCCAGTGCCTAAAGGGGCTGCAGGAAAGCTGGAGAGGGGCTTGGGACAAGGGATGTAGGGACAGGCCAAGGGGAATGGCTTTAACCTGCCCGAGGGGAGACTGAGATGAGCTCTTAGGCAGAAGCTCTTCCCTGGGAGGGTGCTGAGGCGCTGGCACAGGGTGCCCAGAGAAGCTGTGGCTGCCCCATCCCTGGCAGTGTTCAAGGCCAGGTTGGACACAGGGGCTTGGAGCAAGCTGCTCTAGTGGAAGGGGTCCCTGCCCGTGGCAGGGATTGGGGCTGGAGGAGCTTTAAGGTCCCTTCCAACCCAAACCAGGCTGGGTTTAGGTCAGTTTGGGGGTGTCCCTGGGGTTTCCATGTGCACAAAACCACTTCCCATGCCCTGACCGCTCCTCTCTGCTTCCCCCCTCTCAGATCTGTGCCGTGTGCCTGGAGGAGTTCAAGCCCAAGGACGAGCTGGGGATCTGTCCCTGCAAACATGCCTTCCACAGGAAGTGAGTGTGGGCAGCAGGGCTGCCCTGCATCCTGCCCGGGAGCACTGCAAAGGCCCTTGGGTCGGGGCTCCTGGTGCTGCTGCTCCTCAGGCCGGGTTTAGCCCAGCCTAATCCCAATCCCAGGGGGAAAGAATGGGAATTGGAATGAATTTGAGCATTTGAATTTGAGCATTTGGAGCAGCGATGGTCAAGTTGTGAGCTGGCAAAACCACTTATAGATAGATATATACATGTATCTATATATACACACACATTATATTAATTATGTATTATATTCCAAAACATGGAACTAGATGATCTGAAGGTCCTTTTGACCCCAAACCATTCGAAGATTCTAGGTATGTCCATCCTTATGTGTGTATATTCATATTTACATGTATAATTCAGTATCTATGGATAAAATGCCCATTTATAGGCATTGCAGCTCGCTGGGAAACAAGGCCCCAAAGCTGCTTGTGTCTGAGGAGTGTTTGGACATCCCCCTTGGATGAGGGCTTGGACTTGGGCCGAGCTGGGAGTTGGTCTTGGTGGTCCTCATGAGGCTTTGATTCTATGAAATATGTATATATACATATGTAAATAAATGTGTATATACATCTATATCTATATATACTTAACATATGTTTATATATACATACATAAATTCATGTATGTTATATAAATATATATAGAAGTTTCATATATATATGAATTTCATGTAAATCTGTTCAGCCTGGACAAGAGAAGGCTCCTGTTAGAGCAGCTCCAGTGCCTAAAGGGGCTGCAGGAAAGCTGGAGAGGGGCTTGGGACAAGGGGATGTAGGGACAGGCCAAGGGGAATGGCTTGAACCTGCCCGAGGGGAGACTGAGATGAGCTCTTAGGCAGAAATGGGGTGGAACGGGATGAGCTTTAAGCTCCCTTCCGACCCACACCGCGCTCAGTCTATGAATACTCCTTGTATCTACACACACACAAAGGCCCGATAATGGCACTAAAAGGGGGTGTCAGGGCCCAGCACTGCTGTGTTGGGGTCCCAGCTGTGGGTTTCCCATCTCTAGCACCCCATAACCCCCTTTCCCCTGTGTTTCCCCCCCACAGGTGCCTCATCAAGTGGCTGGAGGTGCGCAAGGTCTGCCCGCTCTGCAACATGCCAGTGCTGCAGCTGGCGCAGCTGCACAAGCAGCAGGACCCCGGCCCCCCCCAGGGCCCCCTGCCCGGGGCAGAGAACATTGTATAGCTCCAGCATCCCATGGACCGCCCCATGGCCATGCCCCCCAGCCCGGGCACACTGGGACAGCCGGAGCACCGAGGGACAGGCAGGGACACGGGGGACCCGGAGCACTTTAGTGCGGGGCAGGTACCTGCTGGGTGATGCCCCATCGCTGCCTCCATGGAGCTGTGCTGGGATGGAGCCTCTCGAGCCTGAGCTTGATTCCTCATTCCCGGGGTGAGGAGGGGATCTGGGGTCCTTGTTGGGTGCCTGCACTTCAGCCTTCTTCCAGCACATCCCTTCTCCTGCACGATATCCATTGGGAAGTGATACGGAGCAGCATCGAGCCTCCTGTGGCAACGGGATGTCCCCCTCCGACAGAGAGGCCTGGCTAATGCCAACCTCCTACACGCCATGGGATTGGAGATCAGCTCCCAGCTGTCATCCGATGGGAATTCCAGGGGTTCCGGCTGGTTCACTTCCCAGCCCTGCACCCATCCATGGCACCCAGACACACTTGGGGACCTCAGAGCATCTCAGCCGCTCTCCTCTGCACAGGGTTACCTTTGCCGTTGCGATTCCGATGTAGATGGGATCTCGGCATTTCAGGCACCCTGATCCCGGGATTCGGAGCCACCTCGGCACCCTCTGCCCCTCCAAAAGGGCTTATCCGGGCTGGAGGAGCCGGTGTCACCCATGGAAGATGCCATCAGCCCCTCCTCGGCACAATGGGCTACCTCACCCTGCGATGGGCACTGTCCTGCTCTGATCCATGGAACCATGGGAAGGGCAGCAAATCCCATCCTTGGGATTCATCCATCCCGTTCCACTGGGTCTGGGTGAGCGACACGGGATGTGGGAGTGGTTTCCTTGCCAAAACCCCCCAAATCCAACCCAATTTGGGGGTGGCGACCACCTCACGGGCTGTATTTGGGCACGGCAGCTCCCACCTCCACAGCTCTTCTTCTTGGAGGGGAGGGGGGCATCTCAGTATTCCCAGGCACGGGGCTGGGATTAAATCCCCTGGGATTCCCCCCGCCTGTTTATGGAGCGTTGGAGCCTCATAGACGTGTTTGTACACTATGGATTCTGCAGCAGAATATTTCTGTCTCTGGTTTTGTTGGTGGGGTTTTTTTTGTAAGCTCTATTTTTGTATATTTAAGGCTATTTTCAACTCCCAACTGAGGCGATTTTTGCTATTCCCGCTCTTGGGAAGGGAAGGAAGGGGGAAAAAAAAAACCCTGGAAAAGGCCAATGGTTTGCATGGGAGTTGACTTGGAATGTAAATAAAAAGCAGGTTTTGGAAGCGGGGGTGTGTTTGCAGGGGGAGCTGCCCATGGGATACCCATGGACATCCCTCCGTGCTCAGCCCTATGGCACCAATGGATGTGCCACCCCACTTGGGACTTCCTGCAGGGAAAGGGCCTCAAAACTGGGCTGGTTTGGGGAAGGGGAGGGGGGTTCCCCTTTGTCTGTTTCCCAGCTGGATGAGGGAATTCCCAATGGTTCCTGGCCCCACGTGCACTGGAATTCCCTGGCCCAGGGGGGTTTTGGAGGTTGTCCCACTCAGGAAGAGGTTCCTTCTCTGACCAACCTGACACAGCCTGGCTGTGGCCAGTGAGGGCTGGCTAATGCCAACCTCCCACCAGTCAGGGGATTGGAGATAGGCTCCCAGGCTCCATCCTATGGGAATGCCAGCGATCCCAGCTCCAAATCCCATCTCAACTCCCCCTGCTCTTCATCAGCTGGAAAATGAGTGGAAAAAAACCCTTTTCCTCCTCTTCAAACCCCATCTGGGTGCTCAGCTGTGGCCACCAGCACAAGGCTGATGTGGAGGCACTGGAGCTCCCATTGTCTGTCCCGTTTCCTCTCCCTGCCCAGCGCAGGGGGCTGCTGCCCTCTAGTGCTGCCTGGGGCAGCTCCACATGGAGGAGTCCTGTGGCACCTTCTCCATAAGGAAGCCCAGCGGGACCGACCTGCTCCACTCTGAGGCTGCTTCTGGAAGCTCCACACAGTCGAGGCCATGAGGAGCTCGTAGGGGAAGCTTCTGGCTGCTGGGACAAAGCAGCAGAGGGAGGGTCTGACCCAGCCATGGCCGGATGGAGCACCAACATCATGGAATCAGGAACAGGTTTGGGTTAGAAGTGGCCGTAAAGCTCATCCAGTTCCAAGCCCCTGCCATGGGCAGGGGCACCTTCCACTAGGGCAGGTTGCTCCAAGCCCCATCCAACCTGGGTAAGAGCAGCTCCAGTGCCTAAAGGGGCTGCAGGAAAGCTGGAGAGGGGCTTGGGACAAGGGATGTAGGGACAGGCCAAGGGGAATGGCTTGAACCTGCCAGAGGGGAGACTGAGATGAGCTCTTAGGCAGAAGCTCTTCCCTGGGAGGGTGCTGAGGCGCTGGCACAGGGTGCCCAGAGAAGCTGTGGCTGCCCCATCCCTGGCAGTGTTCAAGGCTGGCTTGGATGGGTCTTGCAGCAACCTGCTCTAGTGGATGATACTGAGGTCCCTTCCAAACCATTCCATGATTCTATGATCCCAAGCCTGGGAAGAATTCCTGGCAGCAAGGTTGGATCACAGATTACAGACCGTGCACAGGCCGCTTTGCTCATTTAAGCTGCTCTCCACTCTCAGCATCACAGTTGTTCCAAGAGCCTTTATTCAGTACGATCCGCATCCCGAGGTGTGAGATCCTCAGGGATCTTGCACTCAGCTCCGTGTTGCAGGCTGCGGGCACAGAGGGAGCAGAGCAGTGCAGCATGTGTATGGGAAGCAGAGAGGATTCCCCCCCGAAGCTACAACACTGCAGCAATCCGTACAGGTAAAAGGGAGATTCCCGAGCCGATCCCAAGTGTCCAAGTGAAAACCAGGAGCTCTTTGGTATAGTTCTATGCAGCAGAGTTGTACAACAGAGCAAGGATATAAACCAAGCAAACACACAACATCAAACCCCACTGTTTCAACCTCATGTTCGATTTAGCAACGTCCAGGTCAGAGGTTGAGACCTTCCAGCACATCCCAAAGGGCGCTGTGGTCTGTATGGAAGCGTTGGAGGGTAAAATGGGAATGAACCTGTGACACAGGATTCCTGCCTCACCTTTGGTCTCCAGTGTCCAGGTAAGAAAGGGTTGTAACAGGACTGAAGCCCCTGTGGAGAGCACAGCAGCGTTCCAACAGTTCAGAGGACAGAGATTCCAGCCGTATGGATTTGGGATGCGGGGCTCTGTCCCCTGGACACACAACGTACCAAGGACAAGACACCTTTCATGTGGAGGACACAGAATGCTGCAGGCTGAGCTCTGGGAGCATGAACCCAGCATATGCTTCACTCACAGGGATCCTGATGGATTCCTGCTGTTCCATCCCACAAAACACAGAGGCTACATGGAAAGGGGGATGTGATGTGAGTGCTAAAGGTCAACCACCACACTCAGCAGTGTGGCTGCACGTCCTCCTCCTGAACCAACCTGCTTGTCGCTGAGGATGGGGTTCACACAGACACCAACACAAGAGTCCTTCCCTTTGCTTCCAATGAAATGGGGTGACCCAGGAAGCGCCCCGACTTCATAGATCCAATGTCAGGAATCTGCGCAGAGTCAAGGGGAATCCAGGAGCTCCAGCAGAGCCCCGACTGCACCAAAATAACCCTGAGGAGCAGAGAGGACAAGCCATGAGAGACTCAGATGTGGGCAGACCCTGATGCAAGGACAGTGTGACACAAAGGGTGTGATTGTAACAGCTTATAAAGGATAGTGGAAAGAAAGAACTTGGGTTGGGTTTGGGCTTGGTACCAGGGGGATACAAGGGTGGCTTCCGTGAGAAGCTGCCAGAAGCTTCACTAATGTCTTATGGAGCCAATGCAGCTGGATCCAAGGCAGACCCACTGCTGGCCAAGGCTGAGCCCGTCAATTATGGTGGCAGCTCCTCCGGGATAAGGGATTTGAGAAGGAAAAATGCCCTGTGCAGCTGTAGCTGGAGAGAGGAGAACATGCAGAGGAGCAGCCCTGCAGAGCCCAAGGGCAGTGCAGAAGGAGGCAGGAGGTGCTCCAGGCACCAGAGCAGAGATTCCCTTTGCAGCCTGTGGTGCAGCCCATGGGGAAGCATCATGCTGGGACCCTGCCTGCAGCCCCATGCCAGAGCCCAAAGGAGGATGTGATCCCATGGGAAGCTCACGCTGTGGCCCCATGCAAAGAGGAGCCCACACTGGAGCAGGTTTGCTGGCAGGGACTTGTGACCCTGCAGAGGATCCACGCTGTTCCTGAAGGGCTGCACCCCATGGGAGGGACCCATGCAGGAGCAGTTCATGAAGAACTGCAGCCCATTGGACACCCATTGGAGACGTCCCTGGAAGACCGTGTCCTGTGGGAGGGTCTCCATGCTGGAGCAGAGGAGGAGTGCGAGGATCCTCCCCTGAGGAGGAAGGAGCAGCACAGACAGGGTGTGATGAACTGACCACAACCCCATTCCCTGTCCCCCTGCACCACTGCGGGGAGGAGGTGGAGAACTGGGGAGTGAAGTTGAGCCCAGGAAGAAGGGGAGGAGGGGGAAGTGTTAAGGTTTGGGTTGATTTCTTGTTACCCTCCTCTGATTTGATTGGGAACAAACTCATTTCCCCAGTTGCAGTCTGTTTGCCCATGATGGTAACTGGTGAGTGAGCTCTCCCTGCCCTTATTTAGACCCAGGAGCCTTTAGTTGTATGTTCTCTCTCCTCTCCCCATCCAGCTGAGGAGAGCAGTGACAGTGATTCTGAGGAGCTTCTGCTGTCCAGCCAGGGTCAATTCACCACAGAGCTACAAGAGGGTGCATTAGAAAACAGACTGTAACTATCATTGCTGCAGTGGAACGCAGAGCTGCACGCAATCCTCCTGCTGTCACAGAGAATCACAGCATGGTTTGGGTTGGGAAGGACCTTGACATCATTCAGTTCCAACCCCCTGCTATGGGCAGGGACACATCATGGTCTTAAAGTTCACAAGTGAGATGCAATCGGTAGTAAATAGCTACTGAAACAATACCTGTGATTCTTCTGACCCTGCACTGGCACTGCACTCAGAACCCACTGCACAATGTGTATGCACACGTACAGGCTGCGGTAACACAGCAGTAGGAACTACTGCACAACGTGGATCAACACGTACAGACTCCACGTGGCTCTTCCCAGAGCGTGTAAAGGATGTGCATTTTGCCCCAAGAGAGATGTAAAGGGTGATTTCACCTCATGCTCCAAGAAGAGTGCTTTCAACTGTCCCTTCGACCAGTAATCCAAAGCATAGGCCAGGAGCCTCATGGAGATGGTATTGATCCGAAGGAAGTTGCCGACAAACACCACTCGATTGATGTTCTGCAAGTAGGAAGGAAACAGCAGGAACATTAAGGGTAAATCTCACTTTCTGCTTGTCATGATGAAACCCCCACCTTAGAGTAAGAATAAAGTTACACTTATAGTGCCTTTGAAACACCATATGCAGAGGAGAGGGGGAAAATCCCCTTCTTGACCTGCTGCTCGTGCTCTGGGGGTGCAGCCTTCTATGGATGTTCCTTCCATCCCACATTTCCTAACACCTCCCCCTAACTACTCAGCATCCTCTCTGCACTCAGCTGCCTACTTGAAAGTGAGGACTCAGCAGATGTATTGTGAGCAAGGCTAGTATCTTGCCTGGTGCCTGCAGTAAATGAAGGTAACAGCAACAGGAGTCAGGAGGATGCTTCCCCCCGTTAGCTCATCCCATCGGAACAGGCTCCAAATGGAGTGGAGAGCATGTCTCTGCTCTTTCATAGCCCTGTACAATGCTGCTTGACATGAATGCAACAAGGCAGCACTGTAAAGAAGCTGAAAGCACAAAGATACAGGAACGGCTGTGGAAGCGGTGGGGCCTGGCCAGGAAATCGAGAGGAACTGGTGGAAACAACACAGGAAAGATACCCAGCCTCTACATCCCTCCGTCCCACCTCTCCTTCCCTCAGCATTCCCAAGAGCCGTGATTCATCACACACCTACTGTTCCTCAAACCACCCCAGGGAAGATGTTAAACTCCTGAGCAAGCAGAGGCCCTCAGGAGATCACAGATTCATTCACAGCACAAAGATCTGCCTCAAAACACACAAAAGGAAGGACTGGAGAATTCAAAGAGAGTGGATTACAACTTCCTAAACATCCAAAGAGATGAGTATGAACACGCCATCTGCAGAAGCCAATGCAGGGAAAGAGATTCCATGTGACAGGACCACACCAGG
Organism: Pezoporus wallicus; assembly: GCF_028554395.1. Lineage (NCBI taxonomy): Eukaryota > Metazoa > Chordata > Aves > Psittaciformes > Psittacidae > Pezoporus > Pezoporus wallicus. The sequence goes on along the minus strand of NW_026637098.1, from coordinate 139,431 downwards.
CATGCTTTAGATGGGAAGCAATGACACAGGTTCCCCCCAGTACCTCATTCAGGGCACACATCCGGGCTATGGAGCCGATGTTGTTCGTGATGGTTATTAGAGTAGCCTTGGCCAGGTCCTCTTTGCTGACAGAGTCTCGCTTCTCCTTGCTCATCATGTTTCCAAAGCTGGAAAGACAGGTTTGGGGTTAAAGGTCCATCTGCATCAGAACTGCAGGAGAAAACAGGAACTCCTCATTTAACCAAAGTGATTCACCTTGAAGTATTTATATGTGTCCCCTATATATATATATATGCCCCATCCCTCGCAGTGTTCAAGGCCAGGTTGGACACAGGGGCTTGGAGCAAGCTGCTCCAGTGGAAGGCGTCCCTGCCCGTGGCAGGGGGCTGGAGCTGGGTGAGTTTTAAGCTCCCTTCCTTGCAGGATCTCCAGTGCAGGTGACACTGTCGGTCCTTACCTGGATGCCACAGCCCAGCCTGGCAACCCGAACCGCTCGTAGTCTCCTCCGTAGATGTCCCGCACCAGTTTGTCCACTTTGGTGCTGTCCCCACGGGATGCCATCTCAAGGGCCTCTTCAAAGGTGGAGCAACCAGTCAGAAGGCAGCAGAGACCAAAAAAGGTTCCTCCTCCAAGGCTGCAAGGTAAAGCAAAATGACTGTGACCCACCTTGCTTCTAAAGAGACGGAGCAGGGAAATGGCTCATTCCACTGAAGACTGAGATGAGCTCTTAGGCAGAAGCTCTTCCCTGTGAGGGTGCTGAGGCGCTGGCACAGGGTGCCCAGAGAAGCCGTGGCTGCCCCATCCCTGGCAGTGTTCAAGGCCAGGTTGGACACAGGGGCTTGGAGCAAGCTGCTCTAGTGGAAGGGGTCCCTGCCCGTGGCAGGGGTTGGAGCTGGAGGAGCTTTAAGCTCCCTTCCAACCCAAACCAGGCTGGGATTCTGTGAAATATCAGTCCTGAGATGTACCTGGAGTGCCAGGGCACAGCTACCCAAAACTAAGGGGAAAAACGATGTCCTGTCTTCAAGAAGGGCAAGTGCAGCAGCCCAGCGACTGCCTGGGGAATTCCTGCTGTGCCGGTGTCCCTGCCAGCAAACTATACCTTATTTTGGAAGCCAGGATGCAAATCTCTACTGCCAGGATCAAAGCTAACAGTTGTCAACAGGATTACTGTGAGGATATTTGTGATAATCCCAAACTATGATGGCAAATAAACCACTTGAATTCCTGCACCAGGGCAAAACCAGGTTCTAAAGAGACTGGCTGCAGTTCAGAGACCAAACCGTGGAATCCAGATTCTCTGATCCAGAGATAAGGGACTGCAGTAAAAGCAAGAGCTGGGTCATTCAACTCACCACCTTTATGGTCCCTAAAAGTGTCATTTACAATGCACAAACACATTCCAAACCCCAAAATCAAACTCAATTTCTTCTCTTCCAGCACTCACCTGGTGCCTGTCACCCGCTTGTAGTTGTCTTTTGAATACACAGCCAAAATGCTGACCCCTGAGCCAATGTTCACCAGCAGGAGAGGATATGGGTTCTCCAGGTTGAATGGGAGCTTCTGACATCTCTCAGCATCCGTTGGGTTTTCAAAATAGTAACACTCTGAGTGCCCATTGAAGCCAACGGAATCAATGTACAGAACTCCTTTAATAAGGCAATCGAGTTCATCCAGTTTGCAAAGCTGAAGGTCACCCATCTGGCAGGGAGAAAGAAAGGAGAAGGTTGAGGAATGCAGCCAGGGATCTCAAGTGTTTATGCTCAGGGCTAGAGAAGTGCCTTCACTGCCAGCTAAATGCAGTCATCTCCATGCAGGGGCTTGGATCACGGCAGGGCTCCATATTTCTCCGTGCACATGGGCTGCAAACTGCCCCTGAAGTGTGCAGATGGGGCAGAGAGGGGATACAAAGAGCTGGATGCACTGATGGGCACTGAGAGAATCCCAGCAACTTCCATGGGCCTGATGTAGGCTGAGGCAGTAGCATGAAAAACAAGGAAAAATGAGAAGGGACAGAAGTGTTTCACCAAAATAATCCCCCAAATCCATCCCTAAAACCACCAAAACAGGGATTTATGAATCACTTTCCCCTCATGTCACTGCCTCCACTGCACAAAAGCCTCTGAATTTGGTGCAGTTTGTCAAGCCCTGGTTAAAGAGAGGCATTATCACCAGTTTTTCACCTCTGAACAAGAGTCAAACTTACAATGAAGCCACATGACGACATCAAACCCCAACTATTAACCTCCTCTCAGTCAGTTCACCACCACATCGGACTGAACCTCTATAGCTCACTCACATGCGTGTTAGAAACGAAACCACAGGAACAGGAACAATAAACCTCACATTAAGCATGTGAAAGACAGCAGTAAGGAAATACCCCATAAGACTGAGATCAGCATATCATATTATATTCATAATTCAGGTTGGAGATAAGGCAGAAGCTCTTCCCTGGGAGGGTGCTGAGGTGCTGGCACAGGGTGCCCAGAGAAGCTGTGGCTGCCCCATCCCTGGCAGTGTTCAAGGCCAGGTTGGACACAGGGGCTTGGAGCAAGCTGCTCTAGTGGAAGGGGTCCCTGCCTGTGGCAGGGGTTGGAGCTGGATTTAAGCTTTAAGGTCCCTTCCAACCCAAACCATTCCATGATTTTACAAGAGAGGGAACAGCTTGTAAGAGCTATTACTATGGAAGTCAGGGAGTAATTTTAGAGGAATGTTACATGCACTTGTAGGGTAGAAATGATCCTCATTTGGAGATGCAAACTCGACTCCACCTGCTGTTTCCTGCCCCAAGTTTCAGTTGGGTTAAGCACACACTTCCAAAGCTAAGACTCAGAGCACCTGCAGAGAAAGCTTTCTAGTTTTAAGCTTTAAACCAGACTTCACTCCCAGATCCTTAACCGTATAGAAGCCAAAAATGCCTACTGTGAGAAAGTCCTGCTCAAATTTGTACGCTCCACCTCCCGTGGCACATAAGGTAGTATGGAGGCTTGAGAAGTGCTTTTCGCTTCCCATTTGGATAAAAGCAGGCATGTCATGAGTAGGAAAGCGTATAAAGTGCAGATTGCCTTTACGTCCACACAGGGTAAGGTCCTTTAGTTCCAAGTGCACATCCCGGATGCCTGTGGATCCATAAGCTACGTTTGATGTCAGGTATTTACGGATGCTTTTGAGGTTTTCCACTTCTTCTTCTTCCTCTTCAGCTGTGATGTCCTTTGGTTCAAAATACACGAGCTTGACCAAGGTGCCTCCGATATCCAAACCAAACCATGGGAACGCTACAGAGAGGAGACAAAAAAGAACCAAGTTATAAACTGAATCATCAGCAAAAGAGTTCTAAACTGAATGACTCCATGCAGCTCCCTCGGGGCTGCAGTAACCTGTTTGAGCTATTAAATTGGGAAATGAAGGGAGAATCATTACCAGCCTGGTCTGTCCTTGGCTGAGACTCCTCTCTCAATGGGGACAACTCCTGTTCTGAGATACCTCGTGTTTGGAAGCGCCAATTGCATCGATAGGCAATGCTCAAAGTACACCCAGCACTGAAGATACACCCAGCACAGATACACCCACTAGATACTGCTGTAAATGTAATCCCCAGCTATTGCTTTTATAAAGTCCTGATCCAGAGGCAGAGCCAAGGATAATACCAGCACTTTTACATCAAAGGGATGTTACACACGTTAACGAATTACAGCCCATAAGTGAGGTACGTGGTACCTCACATTACAGCACGTAACTGAGGCAGGCAAGTCATCTAAGATGCCTCGGGGAGGCAAAAGGAAATGTCTAATTGGATTATTTTATTAGGCAAATTCCTCCCCTGGTTAAAAGCATGCATCAGGGTCAGGCTCAGCACCATTTACAGCTGTGGGAGATAGAGAGCTGCATGGAAAAGATCAAGAGAAAGCCCTGATCAGATGGAATCTGTGATTAGAGATGAAAAGTGGAACAGATTAATATTAGTATTAATGAGTTAAGGGTAGACCAGAGCTAATGAGAGAGACAGAGCAATGAGAAAATGTAGCCACACGTTAAGGCAGCGGGATGAAACCCTTGAGGGGTTTTCCAGAAGGAAAAAGGGAATGTTTAGAATGTAAACCTGTTACTAATTGTTCCTCTGGGATAGGTTTGAGTACAATTCTTACATCACAGTATTTAGTGTAATTCTTATAGGCCAAGCTGGATGGGGCTTGGAGCAACCCCATCTAGCGTGAGGCATCCCTGCCCATGGCCGGGGGTAAGGCCCTTTCCAGCCCAAACCATTCCATGATTCTATGACAGACAGGCATGGTAACATGCTACCGTTAGCTCTGCAATATACGTTTGCTTATCTACAGACAGCAGTGGGCCACACAAAGAAGTCCTCATCCCTCCCACCATTTCGAAGCAGGAATCCCTCTGGTTAAGCTCAAGGATGCAGCAGCCACCCCCAAACTGCAAGAGCATGTTCCTTGTCCCCTTCCATGCAAGCAGTAAGACAGGAATACCCACATACCCAGAGGCAGCGCTTAAAAAAGCAGAAGAGCAAAGAAAACAGCTCAGAGGCAGGAGGGGAACTCGATCCCAAAGCAAATGGTCTTTGAATAGGCACAAACCCTGCAGGTAAGAACACGTCTGAAGTGAATGCAGCCTCTCCTCAGCGGGTTAACTCGGTTGCTGTGCAGAGCACAGGTGGAACTTGCCTTTTCAGAGCATCACAGCTCCCCAGAGCTGCTGGAACCATCCAGCACTTACTCAGGGTATTTATAAACCACTGGGTTATTATTATATAGATTTACAGAGGGGCCACCCCCAGCCATTACCAAACAAAATGTTGAAAGAAGATGCAAACTATTTTTGGAGGCACATCTAAACCCCCATCACTCTCTAACTCTGATGCATTTACTTCAAACAAGAACAGGCATAAAAATAACTTGCAATGAATGAGAGAGACGAATCTGAATCGCAGGCCAATGGAGAAAGCAAGCAGGAGCAATTCAAGGACATTTTCATGGCAGTTTGTCATTCTGCACTCCTGAAATGAATTCCAGAATTGCAAACAGCATCCAGCTCTGGGGCAGCAGCACAAGAGGGACGTGGAGCTGCTGGAGCGAGGCCAGAGGGGGCCATGGAGATGCTGCAAGGGCTGGAGCAGCTCTGCTCTGGAGCCAGGCTGAGAGAGCTGGGCTGGGGCAGCCTGGACAAGAGAAGGCTCCTGAAGGGGAGACCTGAGAGCAGCTCCAGTGCCTGAAGGGGCTGCAGGAAAGCTGGAGAGGGGCTTGGGACAAGGGATGTAGGGACAGGCCAAGGGGAATGGCTTGAACCTGCCCAAGGGGAGACTGAGATGAGCTCTTAGGCAGAAGCTCTTCCCTGGGAGGGTGCTGAGGCGCTGGCACAGGGTGCCCAGAGAAGCTGTGGCTGCCCCATCCCTGGCAGTGTTCAAGGCCAGGTTGGACACAGGGGCTTGGAGCAAGCTGCTCTAGTGGAAGGGGTCCCTGCCCATGGCAGGGGTTGGAACTGGATGAGCTTTAAGGTCCCTTCCAACACAAACCATTCCATGATTCTATGACTCTCAGTGCTCTCAAAACCTTCAAACTCTCAAATATATAAATTCCCTTTTCATTCAGGTTTTGTTACAGCTGCCACTGAAGCAGTAGAACATCAAGCGTGGGTTAAACCCCACCAGTTACCCACTGCTGGGCACACCAGAAGACACGGCCAGCAGGGACCCAAGAAGGATGGCAGCAGAGCTGGGTGTGAATTGCAGGCAGGATGGGTTCAGGGCTTGCTCATCTTCAGTCCCCCAAAAGAGCATCCAACCCCCTGTGCTGGGATACAACCTCAGACAGGAGCTGGCTTCACACATCCAGCTACTAAAAGCGTCTGGCATTCCCTGTCTGGGAATAGCTCGGCTGTACCTTCAGTAAGTCACCAGGGATGAATTTGAAGAGAGCCCATTAATGTAATTAACTTAAACCAAATGGCTCTTAATTATGCAGTTCTCATTATATACATCCCAGCCACAGGTTAGGAATGCAAGGAAGCAATGGGCCTGCTCAAAATGAGGTACTTCTTCCCTACACTGGAAAGAGTTTTCTATGCAGAGCACTCAAATTCTCAGGGGCAGGGACAGAACTTCCTCTATAAAGGCCTTCCTGTAGGCCATGGGTGCAGCACACAAACAGGAGGAGGAAATGCTCTCAGTGACAGGGAGAACTGCTGGTTTTCACTTACAGGAAGTCATCCAACATGAACATGGAGGGCAGTGACAGCTCTTCCGTGTCTGAGAACTGGAAAAATCCTCCTCCTTCAAAGAGAGGAAGGAGGAAGCTCTCCTGGATGAAGGCCAACACCATCTGCTAGCGAGGTCTCTCCTAAAACACTGATTTTCCCCAGCATCTACAGTGTGGCCATAAGCACCCGAGGAGCTCTGTCCTTTTTAAATCTGAAGCATCTTTCTCAAGAGAGCTGCTGTGGAAGATTGTAGAATCCCAGCCTGCTTTGTCTTGAAAGGACCTTAAAGCTCCTCCAGCTTCAACCCCTTCCACGGGCAGGGACCCCTTCCACTGGAGCAGCTTGCTCCAAGCCCCTGTGTCCAACCTGGCCTTGAACACTGCCAGGGATGGGGCAGCCACAGCTTCTCTGGGCACCCTGTGCCAGTGCCTCAGCACCCTCACAGGGAAGAGCTTCTTCCTTATACCTACCCTGAACTTCCCTGTTTCAGTTTGAACCCATCACCCCTTGTCCTGTCACTGCAGTCCCTGATGAAGAGTCCCTCCCCAGCATCCTTGTAGCCTCTTTCAGACACTGGAAGCTGCTCTGAGGTCTCCACGCAGCTTCTCTTCTCCAGACTGAACAGTCCCAATGTTCCCAGCCCGTCTTCATACAGAAGCTGCTCCAGTCCCTGCTCATCCTCATGGCCTCCTCTGGACTTGCTCCAACAGCTCCATGTCCTCCTTATGCTGAGGACACGTTAGAGCAGTGTGAGAACTGGCAGCATGCAGGAGCCTCTGGGCAGCCAGAGGGTGATTTTTCCCTGCTAGAAGGTTCTGCTGAAATAACCAGAGCAAGAAGACAGCAGATTTAAAGGCCGAGATAGAAAATGCAAATGCTGCTGCTCTTCACCACCTCCCTGCTGCCACCTGGAGCCCTCCATGCAGGAAAAGAGCCTCACATGTCTCTCCAAGCACTCACCAGCCAGAGAGGGATGGGGAGGATGAGAAACCTCTGGGATGGGAAGAGCATCACTGGATGAACCTCTGAACTGCTCCTGCCCAGCACCTTCCGGGAAGTGTTTAGTCTCTCACTGGGTGTTTGGACATGTAAAAGGCAGGAAATCCTCTCCTCATGGCCAGAAGGGCTCTCTATCCAAAACCTGCTACAATCTCTTTCCTTAAAGAAACTCTATAGTAATTTCTTAGCACAGTAACAGCCACTGACCTGACTCTTAAACACTGTGTAAGATACAAAGTAAATCCAAGTGTGCTCAGTGTGAAAAGCATGTTCAGGTGCTTCATGGGAGCAGCTCTGCTCTGGAGCCAGGCTGAGAGAGCTGGGCTGGGGCAGCCTGGACAAGACCTTAGAGAAGCTCCAGTGCCTAAAGGGGCTGCAGGAAAGCTGGAGAGGGGCTTGGGACAAGGGCCTGGAGGGCCAGGCCAAGGGGAATGGCTTGAACCTGCCAGAGGGGAGACTGAGATGAGCTCTTAGGCAGAAGCTCTTCCCTGGGAGGGTGCTGAGGCGCTGGCACAGGGTGCCCAGAGAAGCTGTGGCTGCCCCATCCCTGGCAGTGTTCAAGGCCGGGTTGGACACAGGGGCTTGGAGCAAGCTGCTCTAAGTGGAAGGGGTCCCTGCCCGTGGCAAGGGTTGGAACTGGAGGAGCTTTAAGGTTTTTTGCAACACAAACCAGGCTGGGATTCCATAAAAAGCAGCAGGGGTAGGAAGAAGGTGACTTAAGGAACTGGCAAGACTGCAGCATCACTCAGCTGTTCAGGCTCACAACCATGAGCCCTATTTTCATTTCCTCCCCAACACACTACATTGTAACTGCTGTCATAAAGCATCTTAAGCCATTTTTTCCCCTCAAGGAAAAATATTCTTCATCTTTTGGCCTGACAGGTTTTTTTTCTCTCTTAATACAGGCACTTTTAAAAGCAGCTCTATACATACATTTTCATACAGACAATGTACATTCAACCCTCTTGTCTTACACCTTCTACTGGGCAGACCTATGGATACACAACAGGAGCAGAAGACCAGGCTGCAAACAAGGCGAAGGGCTCACAGCTCATACCAAATACCTGGCACACAGAGAAGCTCAAGGATGCTGTGTGCTCCCTTCACCTCCAAATCCCCCTTTAGGGTTACACTGTGAGCTCCTTGAGGCAAGAAGAATCCAATGCCTTTATCTGTTGTGGAAATAACTTTATAAAATTAGACACTGCATAACTAAAACTCAACAGAGTTCTTCTGAACACTGCAGAATGATGAAAGAGGTGACAGAATTAAAGGTCTCGTGGTGGATGTTCTTTGTATGACAGCAGCTCAAGCCCTATTTCAGCCTGATCCTGAAGTTATGAGCCAATTATATCAGAAGCTAAAAAGATTAAGGCAGTGGAGCAGCAAAGACTGACAGTTTAGTTGAGTGCATGACAGCAGCTCTGTGCTTCCTCTAAAATAGCCCATATTATATGTAATAGTGTTATACCACGATGGAACATTTACAGCTGGGGAAGAAAGAAATATTCAGCAGCATTTAATAGAGAGTGACACTAAGCCCACACATCCTCCCATCCCTAAAAATAGGCTCTGCTGGGAATTCACCTTCAAGCCACAATTCCAAAGCATAAAGAGGTATTGAAAAAGCAAAGCTTAAAATGTTGCACTGCAAAAGAGCTGCCCAAAGGGCATCTTAATTGTAGCTCTCTGCGGATACTGTGTATATGGAGAGGGTAAAGCAACGTGTACATTGTGGCTTTGCATGAGCCTGATGGAAGATACTAACACATAAATAAAGGTGAATGGATGAGGAAATGCTTTTTGAGGTTTTAAACACTATTTGCAGGATGCTGCTCCTAAACACCTCTCTGGCCGGGAAACAGGCTTTCAGGAAGGAGAAGCAGCATGGAATTGCTGGAAGAGTGGGAGAAGGGGAAAAGGGGGAAGCTGATGAATTGGAACACTGACCTGTTTCCCTTATCATAAAGAAGATCCATTACAAAAAGTACTCCCTGCCTTATCATGATGTGGTCATCACTGGTTTATGCCCTGGCACTTCACCCTACCCACAGCAGCCCTGTGGGATCCCACAGTCACATTAAACAGCAACCTGGTCTAGCATTGTGTTCATAGAACCCCAGACTGGTTTGTGTTGGAAGGTTCCTTAAAGCTCATCCAGCTCCAACCCCTGCCACAGGCAGGGACCCCTTCCACTAGAGCAGCTTGCTCCAAGCCCCTGTGTCCAACCTGGCCTTGAACACTGCCAGGGATGGGGCAGCCACAGCTTCTCTGGGCACCCTGTGCCAGCGCCTCAGCACCCTCCCAGGGAAGAGCTTCTGCCTAAGAGCTCATCTCAGTCTCCCCTCGGGCAGGTTAAAGCCATTCCCCTTGGCCTGTCCCTACATCCCTTGTCCAAAACCCCTCCCCAGTACTAAATCCTCCTCGGGCTCAGACATCCCTGATCTCTGCAGTGACACAGCCCTCACTGCACGTTACTGGTACAGATGATGGGAAAGGAGAAAGATCAGGAGCTCCAGCACAGCCTGCAGGAATCCCATCATTCCTGGGGAAGCAGAGCTCATCTGCCAGGGCATCTGCCAGCACAGGCTGGCAAGACAAATGTCAAGGTCACCCAGCCTGTCTGCCACGTGCCAGCAGCGGGGAAGTGGGAGCTGGAGTAGGACGTGTTTGATCGCACCCCCATTAAGCAGTGTGCTTTCATTTAGGCTTCCCTGAGTGTCCCCCAAGATGGGATCAAGCATTTTAACTTCAAAATGTAATTTACTCACACATCAGATGTTGTCCCTGCTAACGCATGTGCTGTTCCAGCACTTTTCTCTTCCAGTTATCTTAAGAATCATTCAGAAAAGACAGGCCACGCTGTAATCCGCAGTTGCACTACACTGACCTTCCAGACTGGATCCAAATCCTGCCTTGGAAGCTGCCAAAATACCTGTTTTCCTAAAAGCATCCCAAACCAGGCTCTGCATTTAATGTTACCCCAGCAAACCCCAAGCCCAACAGCCAACTTTCATCTACATCTTCCACAGAACACCCAGAAACAGAGGCAAAACACTGTAACCACCTACTGCCCAGTTCCACCTAAGCCCACCCTATCATTCCAGAGATCCCCTTCATTTCCCTGTGGATGACTGCAACCTATTAACTACTGTTATCTCCAACTACAACCCCACAGCTCCCACTGGTGATTCCTTACAACAGCAGCCCCAAACGTGGACGTTCACATCCAAAGCTGGTTTTGCTGCAGGATGCTCCCCACTGCTGGTGCCCTTACACCTCCATCACATTTCTCTCTCATCCTATGGATTCTTCAGGAAGCAAAACCCCTGCAACAGCCTCAGTTATTGAAGAGTAACTTTAGAACCATTTCCTGGCGCAGGATCACTCCTGTAATACAGCAAGATGTGGGAATGGAAGGAAGGGAGAGGCAGAGCCACTCTGCCACTGCATTAGCACTGCCTGGAATTAGAACTGCAAAAGCAGCAGCCGGTTCAGCAAATGTCTTCCAAAGTCTTCATAGAGAATTCCTATTTTTCACACTATGACAGGGCAAAAGAAAAGCTTTTTTCTTCCCCAGCAACAAAAAAAAGAGACAGAACCCTATTCAATGTGTTACATTTCCACAGTAACATCGCAGCATTTCCAGGCAACAAACTGCTTTGCTACGAGCTGCAGGACAATTCGGATTCCCATTTCCAGCCTGGCCTCATTTTAAGAGCTGTGCAGGTAGCAGGGAACCACACTGATGCTGTTTCATCCTCAGGGTACAGCAATTGCCTCCGATAGGAAGGACTCCAGCGCGAGGAAAGAAAGAATCCCTCGGTCCCACCTCCAACATGGCTGAAGCCAGTGAGCAGCCACCTCAAGGCAGCTCCTGCTGCTGCCAAAATGAAGGCTGCCATCCATTTTGCACCTAACTCCCTCCAGGACAGCTTCTGACAGAGCATTTCAAAGCGCGGTCCAGGGGGTGGTTCTTGCATTGCCATTGTGAACAGCCCCTCCAAACTTGTGGGTTCTCCCCTCCCCACATTGACACCATTCTCTTTGCTCTCTGCTGCTTTTCTCCCCCAGCCCCAAGCCCAGCAGCACAGCCCTGCCCTCCTGGCTCTGGCTGCACACCCTGGCCCTGGGTCTGTCTTTCTGCCTCCTTCTCCTCGCCGTGTCCTCAGCAGTGACCTTCCCTCCTGCTCCGATCCAAGGTCCCAGCTCAGGCACCTCAGCACCTGCCACAGCCTCAACCTCCGTGTCCTGCCCCATGCCCTGCCCCACAGACCAGGCACCAGCTCACCTTGAGTCTCCCAGAGTTCCTGAAGCTCAGCTTGTCCCATCTCCATGCCAGCCTACTGAGCCCCTGTCCCACTGTGTCCCCACTGTGCTGTCCCCATACCAGCCATGCTGGACATGTTATCACCCCACTGTGTCCCCACCTTGCTGTCCCCCCACTGACCACATTGGGCCCATGTCACAACCCCACCGTGCTGTCCCCACACTGACCATGCTGGGCCCATGCCATCATCCCACCATGGCCCCACTGTGCTGTCCCCACACTGGACATATCATCGCCCCATCATATCCCCATTGCACTGTTCCCACACCAGCCATGCTGGGCTCATGTCACTGTCACACCATGGCCCCACTGTGCTATCCCCACACCAGCTATGCTGTACATATCATCACCCCATCGTGGCCCCACCATGCAGACCCCACACCATCCATACTGGGCCCATGCCACTGCTCTTCTGTGTCCCTAGTGTGCTGTCCCCACACTAGCCATGTCACCACCCCATCCTGACCCCACACCATCCGTACTGGACCCATGCCACTGACACACTGTGAACCCACTGTGCTGTCCTCACACCGGCCATGCCATCACTCCACCGTGACCCACACCAGCCATGCTGGGCTGATGCCATTACCCCACTGTGTCCCCACCATGCTGACCCCACACTGGCCACGTCATCATCACCCCAACGCTGACCCCACACCAGCCATACTGGGCCCATGCCATTGTCACACTACGCTGCCCCCACACCAGCTATGCTGCACGTCATCACCCCATCATGTCCCCACCTTGCTGACCCCACACCATCCAGGCTGGACCCATGCCATTGCGCCAGTGTGTCCCCACCGTGCTGACCCCACACCATCCATGCTGGATCCATGCCATTACCCCAGTGCGTCCCCACTGTGCTGACCCCACACCATCCATGCTGGATCCATGCCATTACCCCAGTGTGTCCCCACTGTGCTGACCCCACACCATCCATGCTGGATCCATGCCATTACCCCAGTGAGTCCCCACTGTGCTGACCCCACACCATCCATGCTGGATCCATGCCATTACCCCAGTGTGTCCCCACCGTGCTGACCCCACACCATCCAGGCTGGATCCATGCCATTACCCCAGTGTGTCCCCACCGTGCTGACCCCACACCATCCAGGCTGGACCCATGCCATTACCCCAGTGTGTCCCCACCGTGCTGACCCCACACCATCCAGGCTGGACCCATGCCATTACCCCAGTGTGTCCCCACTGTGCTGACCCCACACCATCCATGCTGGATCCATGCCATTACCCCAGTGTGTCCCCACTGTGCTGACCCCACACCATCCATGCTGGATCCATGCCATTACCCCAGTGTGTCCCCACCGTGCTGACCCCACACCACCCATGCCATTGCCCCACTGTGTCCCCACGGCGCTGTTCCCACACTGGCCATGTCATGACCCCACTGTCACCCACACCAGACCCACATCGCTGCCCCACCGGCATATGCAATCGGACAGATGCAATTAGCGAGACCCCTCAGCCCCTCATTATGGGGTGGCTCTAGGGGCTGCCAGACCCCAACATGTCGGGTCTGTGCCCCGCAGCCCTCCCAGGGCCTAGACCTCGTGTTCCCTGCCTGCACCTCGTCCCTTCCCACTGCCTCCCTGCGGGGAGCGCAGGGCTGGAGCCGCCGGTCCCAAAGGGTGCTGCCCCCCGGGCCATGGCAATGCCATGGACACAAGGTGAAGTGGAATCGGAGGACAAATAAGAGGGCTCCGGACGTGATGAGAGAGCTGGGGCTGTCAAGGGACATCAGGAAGAGCAGTGCCCCTTCACATGGCTTCAGGGACCAAGCTGGATCCAAACTCCCAGTGAGGGCAGTGGAAAACACTCCAGTTCTACAAAGACCGTGGAAGTTCAGTGGATACAAGAAGATGGGAACCAAGATCAGAGGTTTAGGAGGAAAGACAAAGAGTTAAGGATCCGGGATACATCCTCAACTCTCCTGTATCACAGTGTAACTGTGTCCAGTTCTGGGCCCCACAGTTCAAGAAGGACAGGGAATTGCTTGAAAGAGTGCAGCGCAGAGCTACAAAGATGATTAAGGGAGTGGAACATCTCCCTTATGAGGAGAGGCTGAGGGAGCTGGGACTCTTTAGCTTGGAGGAGACTGAGGGGTGACCTCATCAATGTTTACAAATATGTGAAGGGTGAGTGTCAGGATGATGGAGCCAGGTTTTTTTCAGTGATGTCCAGTGACAGGACAAGGGGCAATGGGTGTAAACTGGAGCATAGGAGGTTCCATGGGAACGTCAGGAAAAATTTCTTTCCTGTGAGAGTGACAGAGCACTGGAACGGGTTGCCCAGGGGGGTTGTGGAGTCTCCTACATTGGAGGTATTCAAGGCCCGCCTGGACAAGTTCCTGTGTGATGTACTCTAGGTTACCCTGCTCTTGCAGGGGGGTTGGACTAGATGATCTTTTGAGGTCCCTTCCAACCCTTAGGATTCTGTGATCCCCCTTGTCTCAAGCCCCTCTCCAGCTTTCCTGCAGCCCCTTTAGGCACTGGAGCTTCTCTAAGGTCTCCCCTTCAGGAGCCTTCTCTTCTCCAGGCTGACCCAGCCCAGCTCTTAAACAGGAAACGTTTGAAGAGGAGAACACTGAAGAGGAAAACAGACTCCCAGACTGTAAGATGCTGCAACAGCTCCCATTGTAACACAGTGGAGATTCCCAGGTGGAATGTTCTCAGGTGGAACATTAATTGATGTCCAGTGTACCCAGAGCACAGCCAAGCATGGAGCTGCAGCCCAGTGACCCTCAGTGCTCTTGTGCTCTTCACCTGCACCACATTAATCTCAGCTCACCGCAATCCTCAGGCATTAACTCGATACCAAAGGGATATAAAGTGAGTGACATTGCAAAGAAGTGGGATAATTCCAGTGAGAGTTTGCTCAATTGTGGCAAAAACAGGACAAAAAGAATGCTCAGATTTAGTTTGGGTCATTTGAATGTCCTGTTGGGCACATGCAGGGAGGATATAGATGGGGTTGGTACTGATACGAGATAAAGTATAACTGATCCGAGGAAAAATAACCCTTCATTCAAATGTTGCCTTCATTTTGTTAAGGAATGAACTCACTGAGTGAAGCTCAGGGTGTTTCCAATACCAGCCCTGAACGTGTTCCATGTACCTGGGTTGTAAATCAAGCTGGGAAAGCAGGAAACGAGGAAAGCCAGTGGGATGGGCTGAGGCTCTTGGGAGGCAGCACCCAGAGGACATGTAATGCTGCTGGAAAGGGCCATTTCTCTCCTGCTGCTTGAAAGCTTCCTATGTGTTCCCAAAAGGCACGTGCCTCAGGCTGGCTAACTCCAGGGCAGCAAGGGGGGAGAGCTGGAGCTGGGCACAAAGGTGGTCTTGGTGATGCTGGTATCTCTTTTGTGCTGGTCAGGCCAAGCCTGAAGCTGTTCAGTAGACAAGGAATGGTTCCTGCACACCAGAGCTGAGCCTGGGATAGCAAAGTTGGCCCAGCTCCCTTTTCTGTGCAGGATCCTGGTATCTGATTCAACCAGAGACCTGGGAGAATCTGGATCATAGAATCATGGGATGGTTTGGGTTGGAAGGGACCTTGAAGCTCATCCAGTTCCAATCCCCTGCCGTGAACCTGAGGGTTAATAGCATGTAACCAGTGGCAGGTAATCACACTGGATGTAACCAGGTAGATACCATGAGCAGATGTGTGCTGAGGTGGACAGGATGCACCAAGACACAGCTCATGCTTCTTCATGATTTAGATTGGATATTAGGAAGATTAGAAAGATGATATGAGATGTTCGGAAGATTGGATAGATTTGGATTAGACCTTAGGCACAAGTTCTTTACTGAGAGGGTGCTGAGGCGCTGGCACAGGGTGCCCAGAGAAGCTGTGGCTGCCCCATCCCTGGCAGTGTTCAAGGCCAGGTTGGACACAGGGGCTTGGAGCAAGCTGCTCTAGTGGAAGGTGTCCCTGCCCATGGCAGGGGCTGGAACTGGACAAGCTTTAAGGTCCCTTCCAACCCAAACCAGTCTGGGATTCTATGATATGCAGGAGAAAAGTTCTCCAAGAAGTCCAAATGCAGCTCCATGGAAAAGATCCAACTCCCACCAATGGAGTTCCTTTGAATTGCATATGGCAGAAGCAGCTTTCTTCAAAAGTACCTTTTATCTTAAAAGGGAATCCCAATGCGTATGAACTGCTGCAACCCTCTCCCCAAAATGCAGAGGAATCATGGAATCAACCAGGTTGGAAAAGACCTTTAAGATCATCAAGTCCAATCATTATCCCAGCATTGCCAAGGCCACCATTAGCCCATGTCACTGAGAGCCTCATCTACAGGCTGGATGGATCTTTCTTTGTGGCTTCCATTCCCTGAGAAGCCAAGTGAGGTGATTTAATTCTCCAACCATCTTCTCCATACACATTTCCTTGCTCTATAGGCTCCATAAAAAAGAAGCTGAGCTCCATCCCCTTGCTGACACAAACACACACATGTGGAACCTCACAAGTGGACTGTGAAGTGACAAATGGTTTTATTACAGTTAGTAAAAGGCTTTTTGTCTTTGTTGAAGGTGTCAAGGACACGAGTTCAAGTTCCCTCCTGCAGATTCACCTGCTGAGGATGCTTAAAGTGCTACATTAACTGCGAAGATGCCAGCACTTCACAGCAGAAAACTGAACCTAAGGGGTGACAAATCCAGTGTTTCACAAGTGATCTGATGTGAAGAGGCAACAGACACTACTGAGAAGTAGCAGGAAAATATGTGAAGGATGTTACAGGCAAGTAAAGCAGCAGAGAAAAGGGCCCTGGTACAGATGCTGCCGGTTTGGGATCTCATAGGTGTCCTCAAATCATGCAGAAAGCATGTGGAGAATCATAGAATCAACCAAGTTGAAACGGACCTTTAAGATCAAGTACAAGTGTTAACACAGCACTGCCAAGGCCACCACTAACCCATGTCCCAAAGCACTACATCCACACACTGGGCTTGTTCAGCCTGGAGAAGTCTCCAGGGAGACCTTGGAGCAGCTCCAGTGCCTAAACGGGCTACAGGAAACCTGGAGAGGGGCTTTGGACAAGGGCCTGCAGGGACAGGCCAAGGGGAATGGCTTTAACCTGCCAGAGGGGAGACTGAGATGAGCTCTTAGGCAGAAGCTCTTCCCTGGGAGGGTGCTGAGGCGCTGGCACAGGGTGCCCAGAGAAGCTGTGGCTGCCCCATCCCTGGCAGTGTTCAAGGCCAGGTTGGACACAGGGGCTTGGAGCAAGCTGCTCTAGTGGAAGGGGTCCCTGCCTGTGGCAGGGGTTGGAGCTGGAGGAGCTTTAAGGTCCTTTCCAGCCCAAACCATTCTATGATATAATGCTATGATACAAAGCTGGTTAGGTGTGGCTCTTTTCTGACCCTCAGCTTCATCCCCAGCAGAGACAAGCAAAGGTCCCTGCAGCAGAGCCAGAGATATCAGTAAGGCAAATTCAACATGAGGCACCTGGTGAAGGCCACTGCACAGACCCTCAGGCTTGTTTTCAAGCTAGGAAGACCAAAGCCAACAGAATCGGGTCCACTTTTACACACTGCGTGGAGGGACCACGGGCAAGGCAGGTCACCCTTTGGACCACCAGGACACATTTCCCTGGGACCAAACAAGGAAGATGTGGAGCATCACCATGAGGCCTTTCATTTTTGACTTAAGGGATCACTCCCTGAGCAAGACCCTCCCTACGGGTGTAAAAGGAGAATGCTACAGATAAGAATATGGTTGGGAAACAGGAGAAACAGACCAGAACCCAACAGCATCATCCAATGAAGGTCTCTTCCAGCAGAACCTTCCAGAAATAGATTTAACAACATCCCTACCATCCCCACTGCTGCTCCTTAGGCTTCAGATGTGTTGGCCAAATCCCTGCCATGAAGAGGACCTGCTGAGTGACCCTCACTTCTGCCATCGAGTGCACACCAGGAATGCCAGCACTGAAATCGCAGCGATGCCCACAGTTGGGATGAGGTATGACCGGGATGGCCAGTTGCTGTCACTTGAGAGGTCGCTGCCCTGAGACAACCTGGTCACAGAGTTAAAACCTAAGTTTCCAGTGGGATTGGCTCTGTCTTGGAAGTCGTTGCCAGCCTCAAGCTGGACGCTGGGGTGATGCTCCACATAGACCTCATGGGTGCTGCTCCAGCTTGGAAGTGGATGAGAGTCTCTGCTTGCTCCAGCTGATGCCTCTTCCCCAGGTTCTGGTGCTGGGCATCCTAATGAGACTCTGGGCAGTGCTTCTCCTGAGCTGGAGCTCTCTGTGCTTATCAAGAGAGGGTCACTCCTGAAGGTGAGGCTGCTGGACACACTGGAACAGGGGCCACTGAGGCATCTGCCACTTGCTTCTGGGCTGTCCCCAGCCATGGAGAGGAGGACACCCAGCTTGCTGGGCTCCACGTCCCCCTCCACATTGCTGCAGGATGCCCAGATGGTGGTGGCAGAGCTCACCCGGTGGAATGCCCTCCCAGATATGCTTCCTGCAGCAGCTGTGTCCAGGAGATGGTCCGCAGAGGCCGGGAGCACCTGTGGGAGACAAGCAGAGCAGCTGGGTGCCATGGGAAGCACCCATTTGGCTGGTCTTGGGTACATATGTGACATGACAAGCCCACTTCAGTGCCCAGCAACCACATCACCAGCTGCTGACAGTGAGCCTGGGCCATGGGTAGTGAGTGGGGCTGGAAGAGTGAACAGGGCTCCACGGAGCCTTTGGGACTGGGGGAGTTAAGGGAAGAAAAGGAACAAAGGAAGGGGCAAGGAAGGAAGAGGGGGCAAGGAAGGAAGGGGGGGCAAGGAAGGAAGGGGGGGAAGGAAGGAAAGGGGGGAAGGAAGGAAGGGGGGAAAAAGAAAGGAAGGGGGGAAGGAAAGAAGGAAGGGGGGAAGGAAGGAAGAGGGGGAAAAGGAAGGAATGGGGGAAAGGAAGGAAGGGGGAAAGGAAGGAAGGGGGAAAGGAAGGAAGGGGGAAAGGAAGAAAGGGGGAAAGGAAGAAAGGGGGAAGGAAGAAAGGGGGGAAAGGAAGAAAGGGGGAAAGGAAGAAAGGGGGAAAGGAAGAAAGAAAAGTGGGGAAACGGAAGGAAAGGGGGAAAATGAAAGAAAGGGGGTGAAAGGAAGGAAGGGGGGAAAAAGGAAGGCAGGAGGGAAACGAATTAAAAAAGAAAGGAAGCAAAAATGGATGAAGGGAGGAAGCAGAAAGGAAGATCAGCAGCAAGGAGAGTGGTGGAAAGAGGCAGCTGCAAGGCTGGACACTGACGGGCAATTCAAGGAGGGATATGAGGAGCCAAAGCCCCACCAGCTCTGGCTCCCTTCTCCCATGCTCCAGAATACAGGAGCAATAGGAACACAGTGGGGAAAAGCCCTGAATGAACTCACCAGCAGCCCAAAACCTGACACTGCAGCAGAACACCTCCCAGTCCGGGGAGTTCACAAGGGACGTGACTGAAAGCAAGTAGTAATGGGAAAGGTCACCTACGTGCTCCTTCAGTGGCATGGAAGGGGTGCTGGTGGCTGTCACCCCCGTGGGCATTTTATTCTCTTGTCTAGGCTTCACAGAGCTGTCACAGGATGGGGAAGTGTCTCTGGGCATAGAGTGGGTCCAAGTGTTTGCTAGAGAGAAAACAAAAGGTATTGTGTTCACAACTTTTGTTCAAGAGGCTTGCTATTCTTCAAGGATGCTGCAATAGGATACTCCTAGAGATGAGGAGGTTGTTTTTGAACACTTGCAAGGACGGTGACTCCAGCCCTGCCCTGGGCAGCCTGTTCCAATGCCTGAGCACCCTCTGGGGCAGGAATTGTTCCTCAGCTCCATCTAAACCTGCCCTGGGGCAGCTTGAGGCCGGTTCCTCTTGTCCCATCCCTTGTTCCTTGGGAGCAGAGCCCAGCCCCTCCTGGCTCCATCCTCCTGTCAGGCACTTGTAGGCAGCCATCAGGTCCCCCTGAGCCTTCTCTTCTCCAGACTGAACCCCCCAGGTCCCTCAGTCGTTCCCCATCACACTTGTGCTTCAGGCCCTGCACCAGCTCCACTGCCCTTCTCTGGCCCCACTCCAGAACCTCAATGGCTCTCCTGTAGTGAAGAATATCCAGCAGCACCACAGTTGCTACATGGCTCTGCCAGGCAGGAAACCCACCTCCACCTCCTCCGTGCTCTCCCAGCATCCCGACCAGCTTCTGCTCCGCATCAAACTGCTGCTGTACGAGGAGGGGGCTGTGCACATCCACGAAGCTTCCCAGGTGCTCACCATGCTCTGGGACAGACACAGCCTGGTTTTGGGGCAGCGACTTCAGGGGCTGCATCTCCCCGCTGCGAGTGGCCTCCTCCAGTTTCGGGGGTGACTCAATGGAGGCGTATGAGTCCTCCTGGGGCTCATTCCTGGGCTGCCGGGGGCTGTGAGCAGCCTCTGCATCCCGTGATGGATGAGACCTGCCCAGGCCCAAGCCTGGTATACCACGATGCAGGTGGTTGGCATTTCCAAAGCATCCGTTGTCCACACACACCGGGTGCTGTGGGCGGCTCAGCCAGTCCCGGCCACACTCGCTGGGCACAGCTGAAGGCACAGACATGGTGCCTGTCCCAGGGGTCCCCGCTGGTGCCTGCATGTCCTCAGTGGGGTGACAGTGATACCCCTCAGCGCTGTGCCCAGTGCTCACTCCATCATGGGTTGTGCTCCTAGGCAGGGGCAGCTGGGGCGTCTCTTGCTGCAGGATTTTGGGGAGCTGGAAGGAAACCATAGAATGGTTTGTGCTGGAAGGGACCTTAAAGCTCCTCCAGTTCCAACCCCTGCCACGGGCAGGGACACCTTCCACTAGAGCAGCTTGCTCCAAGCCCGTGTCCAACCTGGCCTTGAACACTGCCAGGCATGGGGCAGCCACAGGTTCTCTGGGCACCCTGTGCCAGCGCCTCAGCACCCTCCCAGGGAAGAGCTTCTGCCTAAGAGCTCATCTCAGTCTCCCCTCTGGCAGGTTAAAGCCATTCCCCTTGGGCTGTCCCTAAAGGCCCTTGTCCAAAGCCCCTCTCCAGGTTTCCTGTAGCCCCTTTTGGCACTGAAGCTGCTCTAAGATCTCCCCTTAAGGAGCCTTCTCTTCTGCAGGCTGACCCAGCCCAGGTCTCTCAGCCTGGCTCCAGAGCAGAGCTGCTCCAGCCTATAACTCCAGTTATAGGGTGTAAGTTACCAGGTGCAGCAATGATCAGCAGCACGAGGCTGCTTGGGATATCCCTGCACAAGCAAGGCCCTACCATGGGCTCCCCTTACCACATAGCTCTGGTCCAAAAGGGACTTTTGTACCCCCATCTGACACGTCACACTCACTGATTCCTGCAATGGCATCCTGGCATCCAGGTCCGTGCTTGTGGTGGTGGCAGCACCGGGCAGGTCTCGGTGTGGCTGCTCAGCCAACGGGACACCCGGAGCAGGGTCGGGAGCTGGGGACAGTGTCTGGACCGCGGTGGAGGTGACAGTGGGACGGGCATTGCTGGCTGCAGGAGGGGAGGAGGCAGCTGGGGGAGCTGGGGGACCTGGAGGAACCAAGGTGGTTTGTGAGCATGGACACTGAGGGAAACGCCAACGAGGCAAAGGATGAGCATGGGGCTGAGGCAGCCCCTCACATGCTCCTGCTCTGTCCCAATCCCACAGCACCCCTTCATTCATCCTTCCATCTCCTCCCAAGGTTCTTCCTTCAAACAAGGACCCCATCATTCTTAGCGACATCACCAGGGTGATGGACATCCCTGGGGACACTCAGACACCCCCAGGAAGCCAGTGCAGGGAGAGATCAGACACCAGGACATGTGGTTCGGATCCTCATGTCCCCCAGACCCCCAGGCCAGCCTCCAAGGACACTGAGGCTACCTACAGCGTTGCCAGGAGTCGTACACGTGCTGCAGCTCATCTGCCAGGTCCCCGGCGTTGTTCTGGCGCAGCGCCTCGATGAGGTCCCTCACCCAGCCCTGCCGGCACTTCAGGTACTGATAGAACTTGTAGACAGTGGCCTGGCTGCCTCGTGCTTCCTCCCGGGCATGGAGCTCATCCTGAATAAACCACATAAAGGGAGCTAAGAGAGGGTCTGACTTAAGAGGTGGGGTGGGTGTATGTTGCCTGAGCTCTATTATAGAATCCCAGACTGGTTTATGATGGAAGGGACCTTAAAGCTCACCCAGCTCCAACCCCTGCGACGGGCAGGGACACCTTCCACTGGAACAGCTTGCTCCAAGCCCCTGTGTCCAACCTGGTCTTGAACACTGCCACGCATGGGGCAGCCACAGCTTCTCTGGGCACCCTGTGCCAGCGCCTCAGCATCCTCACAGGGAAGAGCTTCTGCCTAAGAGCTCATCTCAGTCTCCCCTCTGGCAGGTTAAAGCCATTCCCCTTGGCCTGGCCCTCCAGGCCCGAATGAAGAGTCCCTCTCCAGCATCCCTGTAGCCCGCTTCAGATACTGGAAGCTGCTCTGAGGTCTCCATGCAGCCTTCTCTTCTCCAGGCTGAACAGCCCAAATGCTCTGAGCCTCTCTTCATATGGGAGGTGCTCCAGCCCCTGACCATCCTCATGGCCTCCTCACCTGCTGTGGAAGGAGCCCAGCAGGAACTCAGGAAAGCAGGCACTTACTCTGTCAGCATCAGTGAGGCAGCTCAGGGAATCAGCCAGCGTCGCCACACGGATGTTTCTGAAATTCCTGAGGTTTCTCATAATGTAGTCGTACACTTTCTCTTCGGCAAAGCCCATCCTGGCTCAGCACCTGCTGAGAGAGAGACACTTAACTGGAGTGCAGGGCTGCTGGCAATGCTCAGCTTTTCCATAGGAGCTCAGGCTTTTCCATGGGAGCTCAGGCTTTTCCACGGAGCTTGGTCCCTCAGCGCTCAGCCTCCCCGTGGTGGCAACCGGCGCAGGGGGAAATCCAGAGTGGAAAACACACAAAGAGGAAACTCTCGGTTTCAAGCTGAACTCTCGACTCTGTTTTTGCAACCCAGCCTCCCTCTGGCTGCTGTCCAGCCCCTGTTTATCCTCATGCCTGCTGCAGCCGGATGGATCCCACTGCGTTCTCGTGACAATATCGCGACAGGAGCAGCGCGAGGGTCACGCCAGGCCAAGGGGGACAAGGCCAAGGCCGAGGGCGACGAGGCTGACCCCTGAAGCAGCAAGGGAAGGAGGAACCGCAGGAAGGGGAAAGGGAAACCCGCCCCGCCGGGCCTGCCTGCTCCCACGGGAGCTCTGGGAACGGCTGTGCTGGAAATAAACCTCAAACCACCGCCGGGACCCCCTGCTCGGCGGACTGAGGTATCGGATCGAATGGAATTCGATGGGATACACCGGGATACACCGACACCACCCTCCCCTCACAGCCCCTACCTGCGCCCGCCGCCTCCGCTACGCGCTGTGGGCACGGCTCTAAGCCCGCCCACCCCTCGCTTCGCCGCCGCTGATTGGTGGCCGACCAAGCCCGTCGCGGTGATTGGCAGGCGCTGTGAGGCGAGGGCGGGAAGTGCCTGCCCTCAGCGCACCGGGAACGTCCTGCGTGTGCCCGCCCCTCGTCCCGCCCCGCTCTGTCAGCGCAGCGCGCCCTGCATGGAGCCGCACCATGGCGGCAGCGGCGGCGGCGGCGGGAGCGGGCGGGCGGCGGCGGGGGCGCCGCTGAGGGCCGGCAGCCCCGCGGCGGGGCTCTGAGGGGCGGCGGGGCCTTTCCCCCCCTTCCCCTCTCCCTTCCCTTCTTTCCCTTCCCCTTCTTTCCCCCTTCCCTTCCCTTCTTCCCGACCCCCGCGCCCTTCTCCCGGCGCGGCGTCCATGGTCGCGGCCGGCCGCGGCGGCACCGGAGCGGTTGGACGGCGGCGAGAGCCAGCGAGGGCGGAGGAGCGGCCCTGCAGGTGAGGGAGCGCCCGGGGGGCGGCGGCGGGAACAGCCTGGCGTTGTTATGGCGACGGGCTGGGCGCGGGGCCCGGCCTGGGGGTGTCCGTGTGGCGTTACCCCCCCCCCCCCCCGGCATTGTGGGCTTTATTAGTTAATGATAATGATCAATAGTGAACGGCGATAGTGGGGTCGCGACAGCCCCCCCACACACGGGGGGGGGGATCCGAGCTGGGCACTCTGCTCACACACCCGGCATCTGGCACATGGGTTGGATCCTGGGATCACCAGATGCCTCTTCCTCCTCTTCCTCCTCTTCCTCCTCTTCCTCCTCTTCCTCCTCTTCCTCCTCTTCCTCCTCTTCCTCCTCTTCCTCCTCTTCCTCCTCTTCCTCCTCTTCCTCCTCTTCCTCCTCTTCCTCCTCTCTCAGGATCACCAGCCCCATGGACACCATCACTCAGGACATGGGGTTCCAACTGATCCCCCCCATAAGCAGCTGACCCACCGACTGTCCTCATGGACCCATGGAGCTGCTCAGCAGCTCTTGGCCTGTGCTAAGACCATTGGGCTCGTGGCCCGGCTCCATCCCTGTGCTGTTCCTTAGGGAGATGCTCCAAGCTGGAGCACTGAAGGGGACACTGAGGGCTGTGTCCCCTCCTCATCCAGCTGTATCCACACATCCCGAATGGGAACCTACAAGCTGCCGTGCTCCTGGCTCTCCCACGCTCGGGTAGATCCATCCTCCCTCCTCGGCCAGCTCCTGCTTATTTCTGCTCTTGGATGTCATCAAGGGTGGAAAATGTGACAGGAAGGAAGGGAGGCTTTTTTTTTTTGCCTCCTGCTAAATATGGACTGACATGAAAATCCAAAGAGTGTCCTGAAAGGAATCCCAGCCCCTGTGCTTGCTGGAGGAGGGAAAACCGATGCTTTCTGCCTCTTTGGCTCGGAGGTTCCAGCTGGGAAGTTTCGCAAGGAGCGGTGGCTCCTTCCCGAGAGCCTCAGGAATTTACTTTGCTTGTTCACAGGACGCTCTCTGCAGGAATTACTCATCCCTTCTCTGCCTGCTCCTGGCTGGGGGGAGCTTGCTGCCGGCATGCAGGGTGCATGGAAAATAGGGATCTTTCCTCTCCTGTACAAGGGAAAGGTGGTTTTGATCTTTACTCTGATTCGTGTTGCTGCTGTGGTGGGGAAGGAGGTGCGAGGGGTGTCTGCGTTCGGATTCACAAGGAGGATTAATGTCTGGCTCCACCAGGAATCAGATGCTGACTCCAGCCGTTATTCCTATGGTGAGGGTGGGAAATGGGTTCTCGGATGAGGAAGGGAGCCCAGGGATGGCTGTGGCACTGCCAGCTCCCCCAGGTGTCTGCTGTGGTTGAGGTGAGGATGTTTTGGGGGGAACATGGACCACAGCTTCACTGTGGCCTGGAGGTGCTGGTCCTGCCATGTTCCCCCTCCATGTGTTCATCTGCATTCCCACTGGAGAGCTTTCGGGGGGCAGGAAATTCCAGGGTTTTTTTTGCCTGGTCTTTATACAAACCATTGGTTAAAGCAATGGGGGGGATACTGGGAGGTGTTGAAAATGGATGCTTCCCGTTTCCAGGGGCATCCCTGGCTCTGGTGCAACTGGATTGGTTTCAAGCTTAGGGGATACTGAAACGTCCCTCTCAAATAACCAATGTTCTGTGCCGAGCCGGGATGTTGGGCCAAGTCCAACATCAACATCCTTGTGGAAGAGTTGTTTGAATTCCCTCTCTCCCTGTCTCCTCCTACATCTGTTCTCCTCCAAACCTTCTGTGTCTGCATCCCAATCACAGGGAACACCAGGGAGCATGGGGTGGGGTATTTCATGTGCTTCCATAGGGTTGGGAGCAGCATGGTGGGTGCTCAAGATGCTGGTGGTCCTTTATTCTTGGTGTTGGAAGGGAAGGAGGTCGGCCAATGTGGTCTCATTCACAGATCACGTTTTCCTCTTGAAATAAACCAAATCCTGGACTTTCCTCTTGTGATGGAAATGATTTGGATGAGACCAGGTCCATAGGCATCTCTGGAGCCTGGGGGCAGAAAGGAGCAAGGGGGAATGGCTTTAACCTGCCAGAGGGGAGACTGAGATGAGCTCTTAGGCAGAAGCTCTTCCCTGGGAGGGTGCTGAGGCGCTGGCACAGGGTGCCCAGAGAAGCTGTGGCTGCCCCATCCCTGGCAGTGTTCAAGGCCAGGTTGGACACAGGGGCTTGGAGCAAGCTGCTCTAAGTGGAAGGTGTCCCTGCCCGTGGAAGGGGTTGGAACTGGATCAGCTTTAAACTCCCTTCCAACCCAAACCGCTCTGTGGTCCTATGAAACACTAATGGGAAGAGGTCAGAAATGTCCGTGTTGATAGAATGGGCTGATTCATCTCCCTGCTCTTAACTCTTTCCCTCCTGCTTCTGGTTTGCTTCAAAGCTCAGAGGGCAAGGAGACGATCACAGCTCTCCTGTAGCTGGATCACAAAATGCTGCTGGGTTTGTACATGGTGTTTATGTGGTTTGAGCTGGAAAAGGAACGGGTTGTTGGGGGCATGTGGTTATCCGAACCGGATAACCGGAACATCGGCACTCACATTAGGGAGGATTAATATTTAATACATGGGCTATGAACCGTTGTGCTTAATCACTGTCTGAAGGGCTTAGGAAGAGATTTACCCATAAGCAAAGCGATTCCCTAACTGTCCAGAGTGATTTCTTGCCTCTTCCTTGGAAGCAGCTGGTCCTGGATATAGCCAGGGGCTGA
This sequence comes from Pezoporus wallicus, assembly GCF_028554395.1. NCBI lineage: Eukaryota > Metazoa > Chordata > Aves > Psittaciformes > Psittacidae > Pezoporus > Pezoporus wallicus. The sequence goes on along the minus strand of NW_026637098.1, from coordinate 113,298 downwards.
TCTGATCCTGTTCTCCCTGATGTCTCCAGCTTTTAGGAGCGGGTCGAGTGGCTTTCATCACGAGTGCTTACTTCTCATCATGGAAACCCTTTTGCTCTGGTACAACCCACGTGGCTGCTTTGTAACCCACCAGTTGCTCCTGGAGCTGTAGTCTGTGTGGCCCTGCGTGTCCTTGCTGCTCCATGTTGAACTGGTTTGAGGCTGGGAAGCAGAGGTGGGAGGTGATGCCTCATGATGACTCTGGTGGGATTGAGGGTTGTGTCTCCATCATGGCAAACCCCACTTTAGGCTGCCTGTGTCCCCCTTCCCTCCTTGCCCCAAACCTCACCTAACTGAGAGCACCACTTGTGGCTATGAAACCCCCTTTGCTGTGGCTACACATGTGGTACTGTGGTCCTTGTGGCTGAAGTTTAGTGGCGGAAGTCAAAGCAACCAAGTGTGGGTTGAGTTTGGCAGTGATGGTCATGTAGGGCATCCTGGTGGCCACTGTGACAGGCTGGAGGTTAGGAATCTTTTAGACTGGAGTGGGGACTGCTTTTCTCCCAGAATACATGTGGGAGAACAGCTCTTTAATACCTTGCTTAGGCAGCAGTGAGTCCTCTTTATTCAAGAATAATTTGTTGTCCTAATTCCTTCCTGTTGAAGCAACTTCGTTTTGCATGGAATAATTAGGACCAATTTGGACCTGGGGTGGAAAAGAAGAGTTCTCTGACTTCGGAAGAGTAGAGAAGAGCAGAACCTCTGCTGTGTGAGTCAGGTTGTGCTGTGCCACCCCTCCTGAATGTGAGACCAAACATCCCAGGTTGGTGGGAGGGAGCAGGAAAGCACAGAATCCCAGAGTGGTTTGGGTTGGAAGGAACCTTAAAGCTGATCCAGTTCCAGCCCCTGCCACAGGCAGGGACCCCTTCCACTAGAGCAGCTTGCTCCAAGCCCCTGTGTCCAACCTGGCCTTGAACACTGCCAGGGATGGGGCAGCCACAGCTTCTCTGGGCACCCTGTGCCAGCGCCTCAGCACCCTCCCAGGGAAGAGCTTCTGCCTAAGAGCTCATCTCAGTCTCCCCTCGGGCAGGTTCAATCCATTCCCCTTGGCCTGGCCCTACAGGCCCTTGTCCCAAGCCCCTCTCCAGGTTTCTTGTAGCCCCTTTAGGCACTGGGAGCTGCTTTGAGGTCTGCCCAGGAGGTGCAGGTGTCTCCAACCTTCTGCTGTTGCAGGGAGCTGAGGACGTCTGCGGGGAGGGGGAATGGACCACCACCACCTCCTTCCTCCTCGGATAGCACTGAGGAGCAAACAAACCAGACCATTCCCACCACACTGATGTGAGAAGCTGCCTCTGATCAACTTGGAGTATTCCTGGCGCCCTGGCCAAGTACTTGAGACCTTTTTATTGCTGTGACAAGGACTTCCACATCCTGCCCCACAGTCTGACTCGAGGCTATTTTCTGGTCCTTCCAGGAAGACATCCCTGTTCTCCCTTCCTTTGCGTAGTGCAGGGAAGGCAGCCAAATTCCTTCCCTCCCCCAAACCCCTGTGGGTTTGGAGAAGAAGGGGAGGTGTGGGTGTCCTTCCTGGCTTCCCTTGCCTTTACCTGGGAAGCATGGCGTGAAGGTACTGTGGGCTTGGTTGTGTCACAGCCACCTTCCTCAGTGCTGGTGGGTTCATTTCTGCTGGTGAAGGTGGTGAGCACTGAGTCCATGTCCTCCTCTTCCAGAGTGCTGAGCTCTGGATGCAGTGGGAATGGGAGATGTTTAGCTTGGAAATCCCATCTGGCAGGAGACACGCTGTGAGTGAAACAGGCTTCCCAGTGTGTGGATATGGGACTGCCTGTGGAAGCTGCCTGCAGGCTCAAATGGGAGGTTTGAGATCTGTCTTCATAACTTGGGGGTCCCAAACACTGTTTGAAGCTCCCAGTTGGGCTCATGTAAGCACATTGGACGCAGCTTGCAGGGACGCTGCAGCAACTTACCAGCCTTAAAACCAGGGTTTGGCGTGTTCCAGCTTGCAGAGTTTGTGTGTCTGAGTTAAGTAATAGGGGACAGGAAACCTTGATTCAGGTGGAGCAGTGAATCAATCAGCACTGGTTGCTCTGTGGTTGAACCAGCCCCCCTCGGGCTGACGGCCTTCCGTGGCATGCCTGAGGGTTTGAAATGACACACTTGGAGAGGGGCTTTGGCCAAGGGCCTGCAGGGACAGGCCAAGGGGGACTGGCTTTAACCTGCCAGAGGGGAGACTGAGATGAGCTCTTAGGCAGAAGCTCTTCCCTGGGAGGGTGCTGAGGTGCTGGCACAGGGTGCCCAGAGAAGCTGTGGCTGCCCCATCCCTGGCAGTGTTCAAGGCCAGGTTGGACACAGGGGCTTGGAGCAAGCTGCTCTAGTGGAAGGTGTCCCTGCCCGTGGCAGGGGTTGGAGCTGGGTGAGCTTTAAGGTCCCTTCCATCCCCAGCCATCCTGTGATTCTATGATTCTATGATTCTGTAACCTCTCTGAGTTATTGTTCTGATGATCTAAACCCCAGGGGTTTAGCATACTTTGGTCTCCACCCCATCAGCAGTGACCTTGCTGCAGAGAGCAGCAGATGTGTCTGGTTTAACTGCTGAAGGTAGGAAGTCTCCCTCAGTCTGTGCTCGGATGTTCTCCTCCAAGGAGCTGAGGGTGTTCTGACCCCCTATAGAGGGTCTCCTCAAAACTGATACCCACCCATCCTCACTTGCCTCCTGTGCTTCCAGGGTGTCTCTTCTCTGTCACTTACAGAGCATGGTCTGCTCATGCACACTTTAACTTTGACCAGGTGGTAGGAAGAACAGCGATCAGAGACCGAGAAGCAGATACTCTTCTAATCCTATGGAATGTGTGGGGTCCATCCCTTGCTTTCAAACCCCTGTTTATAGAGTCAGTATCTTAATTGAGGCTGAAGATTCCAAACCCTTCATTCACAAACTGCAGCTGGCTGAAGGCTGATGTTACTGATTTGTGTTAGCAAATTACATCATGGTACGTGTCAGAGAGTGTTCTGCAGCCAGGAAATGTGTTCCTGGCTTCAACCTGCATTGCAGCCAGCTTGAAGTCCTGCTTGCTCCCAGTGGGCATCACTTCGCTTCACCCTTTGCAATAGGCATCTTGCCCTTGTGAGCTCTCAGGTGAGCGCTGAAGTGATGTGACCTCAAGAGGTTGCTTGTCAAATCTGGGAAGGGTCTGTGTTTATTCCTCTTTATTTATTAAAAACAAGAACAAGGAAAGGGAGGACCTGCATTGACCTGGAGGTCAGTGCATTTAATGTGGGCAGATGGGCTTGAGTGAGTCTAGAGGAGGCCATGGAGATGCTGCGAGGGCTGGAGCAGCTCTGCTCTGGAACCAGGCTGAGAGAGCTGGGCTGGGGCAGCCTGGACAAGAGAAGGCTCCTGAAGGGGAGACCTGAGAGCAGCTCCAGTGTCTAAAGGGGCTGCAGGAAAGCTGGAGAGGGGCTTGGGACAAGGGATGTAGGGACAGGCCAAGGGGAATGGCTTGAACCTGCCCGAGGGGAGACTGAGATGAGCTCTTAGGCAGAAGCTCTTCCCTGGGAGGGTGCTGAGGTGCTGGCACAGGGTGCCCAGAGAAGCTGTGGCTGCCCCATCCCTGGCAGTGTTCAAGGCCAGGTTGGACACAGGGGCTTGGAGCAAGCTGCTCTAGTGGAAGGGGTCCCTGCCCGTGGCAGAGCTTGGAACTGGATCAGCTTTAAGGTCTCTTCCAATCCAAACCGTTCCATGATTTTATATTGGCCATATCTGTGCTTATCTGTCCACAAAATCCTCTGCCACAGGTGGTGCAGACCCAGCCCATGATCAGGAGCAGGAGGAGATGTTCAGAGATGGATGAAGAAGTGACCAGCCTGGGCAGTGACATGGGTTAGTGGAAGAAAAGCAGGAAAACCAGCTCAGTCTGGCTGCTTATGGTGAGGTGGTCCAAAAGACTCAGCTAAATCCAGGGGCAGAAGGGACAGTTGCTGCAGTCGCGATGCTGGTGGAGGTTTCTAGAAGGCAGAAACCCTCAAATAAGTACATTTTAGTGAGTAAGAGGAGAAATATGAAGAACAGGATTTGCTTTTATGAAAATCCAAACTTCATTTTAGTGGTTTATGAGGATTCCAGCGGTGCTTTGGGAAAGGGCAGCCTGTTGTTCCCGGCACTGTGTACTCAGCACGGCCATATCCTGGCTCCAAACCTGGAGGTTTTGGGGTACCGTAAATCTCTCTCATGATAATGTGTGGCAGGACAGCACTGAAAACCTCCCTCCTTCCTTACAATCTCAATAATGCTTTTATCATGCCTACAGATAATCATCTCCCTTTTGTTCCAGGAGTGAAGCTGTTATGGATATGTTTGAGAAGCCTGGAAAGAAACATTTTCACATGTGTTTTCCAGCATTGCTTAACACGTGCTGTGTGTCAGAGCCTCTGGATTTCACTGAATTCCAAACTGGCCACTCCTTACCCAGAGAAGCTGTGGCTGCCCCATCCGTGGCAGTGCTCAAGGCCAGGCTGGACACAGGGGCTTGGAGCAAGCTGCTCTAGTGGAAGGTGTCCCTGCCCATGGCAGGGTTTGGAACTGGATGAGCTTTAAGGTCCCTTCCAACTCGATCCATTCTATAATGATTCTTCTGTAGGAAGGCTCACAGGTATAACTTTAGGCCCACTCTCTGCTGTGCTGTATATCTATATACTTAGTCTCTGTCTGGAAGCTCACACTTACTCTTCCCTTGCTTCTCTGTAGCAGCCCAAGTGCTGCAGCTTCACCCCATCTCCTCAAAGACCCTAATGCCATCGATGCTAGGCCTGAATGATGCATTAGAGAGGAACAGAGCTGACTTAAAATGAATAATGAATAGAAAAGCATGCCTAATCCTTCAGACTTTCTCTTGAGGAGACTTTAAACCCATTTGAGTACAGACAGAGAGATGGTTTTCATCCCAGTCGCCGTGTCATTCTCATCCCAGTGGGAATGCCAGGCGGGATGTTTGGTTGACTCAATGGCAGCAGCTTGGTTTTAGACGCTCTGTGACTGGGATTAGAGAGGTTAAATGATTTTTTTTTTTAAGTTATCTAGGAAGAGAAATGGGAATTCTGTTTCCATGGCTGGCATGGTTTGGTTTCATGGTTTTGTGGGTAAAGTTTTCCTGCTTTTAGGGTCTGCTTCACTCAGTCCTTCAGGATCTTTCCACCAGGCAGTGGCCTCCAATACATTCATCTGTAGATCCCTATCTTTTTCCCACCATTTTAACCCTTTGAGGAATGATTGTGTTCATACTGCTGGGCAATGGGTGGATTTGCATTGCAAACCTCTGCTGGGCTCTGCAGGTCCGTTTGGTGAGCACATCTGGAGCAGCTGCAGGCCTTTCCCATGGGACTGTGGGGAATCTCTTACCCAGCACTGCTTTGAGAAGAAGCACTCGGCCACCTCATGGGTCAGCTTTCCTGTACCTGCCTTCATCTGAAGTGGTTGTGTATGAGTGGGGTTGTTACTCCAGTAGGAACCTGGAGATGAGGTCTGTGACCCAGGTATAAAATCATGGAGTTGACCAGGTTGGGAAAGCCCTTTAATATCATCAAGTGAATCCTTCACCCCAGCACTGCCAAGGCCACCACTGCCCCATGGCACTGAGGCCTCGTCTCCACGCTGTGTGAACACTTGCAGGGACGGTGCCTGCAGCCCTGCCCTGGGCAGCCTGTTCCAATGCCTGAGCACCCTCTGGGGCAGGAATTGGTCCTCAGCTCCATCTAAACCTGCCCTGGGGCAGCTTGAGGCCGGTTCCTCTTGTCCCATCCCTTGTTCCTTGGGAGCAGAGCCCAGCCCCTCCTGGCTCCATCCTCCTCTCAGGCAGTTGTAGGGAGCCATCAGGTCCCCCCTGAGCCTTCTCTTCTCCACACTGAACCCCCCAGGTCCCTCAGCCATTCCCCATCACGCTTGAGTATCTAATACTGCTTCTTGCTCCTGTGTCTTATCCCCTGTGTGATGGAGGCTTCACCCTTTGCCTTCCTTGCTGTTTGTTAAACTGAGTTCAGTGCCTGTGTGAGATAATTGTCCTTTTCTCCCAGCATCCAGCACATTCTGGGGGGGGGTGTTGGAGTTTATGTAACTTCCCATATGTTGCCCTCTTCATGTAGAAACCTGAAGATAAATTGTGAAACACAGAGAGCTGCTTTGGAAGGATGAACCCTCAGCTGCAGCTTGGCCTGTTTGTGGCAAGAAAAGAGGAACCCAGGGAGCTTCTTTTCTCTCTATACAGCTGAGTGAGCAGCGTGGGATGGAGCAGCTGATGCTGCCCCATTGCCCAATGCTGCTGTGGGAGGAGGGCATGGGGAGCTGTCAGCAGGCTGAAGAGCAGGTATGAATTAGGAAGGGTGGTGGTTTCTCTGTGGAGGTGCTGCAGCCCCCTTTGCAAAGCTTCTGTGTTCCCTCTCAGTGGAACCTTGAGTCAGTGTTGGTTGAACCAGTTGGCTGGACCTGCTCTTGGTCTCCATTCCCACCTAGATCCAGGGGGTCTTGCAGAAGAGGGTTCTTTGCTCCTGTGGGACACAAGCCCCTGCAGCTGGAAGGAGAATCATGGCTCTTGTTTGCTGCCAACTTGACCTTAGCAGTTCTTAATCTGCTCTGCTTGTTTCTGCTCATCATCTCTTATTATGGTTCAGTCCCAGGTGTAAGAGCTGTTGTAGGCAGGATGCTGCAGTTTGCAGCCTGTCCCTGCTGAACAATGACACAGCTTGAAATTAGGGTGGCTGAAAACATCCTGGAATCCCAGCCTGGTTTGGGTTGCAAGGGACCTTAAAGCTCCTCCAGCTCCAACCCCTGCCACGGGCAGGGACACCTTCCACTAGAGCAGCTTGCTCCAAGCCCCTGTGTCCAACCTGGCCTTGAACACTGCCAGGGATGGGGCAGCCACAGCTTCTCTGGGCACCCTGTGCCAGCGCCTCAGCACCCTCCCAGGGAAGAGCTTCTGCCTAAGAGCTCATCTCAGTCTCCTCTCTCGTGCATCTCCATTCCCCCTCCATCCCCATGAAACAAAGCCAAGGAGCTCAGCCTGTGAACAAGCCCCTTCTGAATGTAAAGGATCGAGAAACTGCACTTTTACTCTGAAAACATCTTATTTGGTGGATGGAGAACAAGGAGCCTGTGCACAAGAGCATGGGAAGTCCTGGAAGGGGAAATAGTGCTTCAGAGATGAGCCACACAGGTCTGGTGATAGCCAGGTGGAACCTGCAGCCAGGGCTCCTGGGCAGCTCCTCAGTGTCCAGCCCAGGAACTGACCTATTCCATGGGGGTTTTGGAACTTGCTGCAAGACCAGGACTGCTTTTAGGAAGCCAGGAACTTTGCAGTTGCTCAATACTCGCCCAGCTGCTTTTGTGGGGATTCTTTGCAATGATTTCCTTTTTGTAGAGTGGTTTCAGAGCTGCCAGCATGGGATCCTTGGAGATCAAGTGCTGTGGAATGATGTGGTGTGGAGAGCAGCTCCTCAGCTCCCTTAGCACAGCTCCTCATGCACAGGGAGGGTGATGATGGATGCATTGAGGGGTTTCATTTTGGGCTCTTCAGTGTCCCACAGGCCAAGAAACATGACATGGATTTAAGGGAATTTCAGTTCCTGGAGGCCTGTCTGCTGGAATACCATCCACTCACATCCCAGAAGGTTTTCCTGGCCAGCTAAGCCTGCTTCTTTGTATTTAGTATTGACCTTTCCTTCCCCTGCTGCTTCACTGCAGTGATGTAGTTACAGACTAATGCAGGGCATGGGTTGCATGGCATGGGTGGCAGCTCAGTAGCCAGCTTCCATGAGTCCATGGGCAATATTCCCTGGTTTACAGGGCATGCAGGGCATGGGTTGCATGGCATGGGTGGCAGCTCAGTAGCCAGCTTCCATGAGTCCATGGGCAATATTCCCTGGTTTACAGGCTCCCAGAAGCCCTGCCAGCAGCAGGTCCCAAGCCCAGGGCTGGGGAAGAAGCCCCCCACTTCCACATTTCTCTTCCATTTTGCCTGTTACAGTCATTGTTACAGATCTAAAGCATTGCTTGAGCTTTGTGTTCCCTGACAGGACTGGCCTCTCGCTGCAGGAGGGTTATTTTGCTGTTGAGGTGAGAAACTGCAGCCCAGCTCCTTTTGGGATGCCTCTTAGAGCAGTGGAGCTGGTGCAGGGCCTGGAGCACAAGTGTGATGGGGAACAGCTGAGGGACCTGGGGGGTTCAGTCTGGAGAAGAGAAGGCTCAGGGGGGACCTTTGGGGACTTGTGGGGAGCTAATGCTGAGCAAGCCTTGGGACACAATGTGGCTTCAGGCAGGTGCTGTGGCACAAGTCCATGGGCTACCAACGTCCATCTTTGGGCCAGCAATCAGGTGACAGTGGCTTTTGTCAAAGATATGGAGGTGTTTTGTGCCCCTCTTGAACGAGGCTCTTCCAGTGACCCTGCTGCAGCTCTAGAGCATTCTTCAGCCAGTTCTTTGACTGCTCTAATTCCTCTGTGGTCACTCTGTGTGGTTCCGACTGATCCCATCCCGCTGCGGTGCTGGATGTTACGTTAGGATCAATGTTTCTCCTTGCTGATGCTTTTATTTCATACACTTTCTGAAGCTGGGACTTGGGTTTACTTTGAAGCAGTGAAAACACTGAATAAACCACTCCAAAGCTTCCAAAGCATTTGAAGTACATCCTCAAAGTCACTTCCCTCCTGGATCTGACTCCACATAAGGGCTCTGAGCTGTACCTGGGCTGCAGAGCCACTTGGGTCTACCCCTGGGGAGAAGTGGGAAGCTGGGGAGTTTTGGGGAGTGATGGGATGGAGGAGAAGAACCCAATATGTGTGTGGTGCTTAGATCTGTTCTTGCTAACAAGAACCACTTGAATTGATTTGAGTGCGAGTTTGGTCCATCTTCTTCTGGAGCTGAATTCCAGTCGGAATCTCCCCAGGAGAGATCATCCCTGGTCTTCTCCATGGGACTCCTTGTCGAAAGGGAGTCTCCATGGGCTTTGTAGCCACCCTTTAAACACTTGAACACGGTGACAAGGTCTCCCTGAGCCTTCTTTTCTCCAGGCCGAACAGTCCCAGCTCTCTCAGCCTTTCCTCACTCGCTTCCCAATCCTTGGATCATCTTTGTGGCCCTTCTCTGGACCCTCTCTAGCCCATCCACACCTTTCCTCTATACCAGGGGGGGATCGTTTCCTCCCTCCCTCTGAGCCCCAGCTCCCAAACCCTCCCTTCTCCCCCGTGCCCTGGCAGACAGCAGTGCAGTGTGTTCCTGTGCCAGCGGCAGGCACCAAGCATGGGCGGGTATCAGGTTTGGAAGCAACAAACCAGGATGACTTCAGAGAAACCTTCTTGTTTCTGCTGAGCTTTCTCTGTGCTCAGAGCCCGGTGATGTTGAACAGGCACCTCAGGAGCTTGGCTTTGGGGAGCTCCCAGGCTTTGCTGCAGCTCAGCTGATGTCCTTGTGTGCTCTGATGGGGCCAGGCTGGAGTGGTCCAGCATGCACATGGGGTGGCAGCAGACCCCTCCTCACCCTCTGCTCTGCCTGCAGCCAGTGGTGCTGGGTCATGCCAGAGTCTCAGCACAGATCTGTCCTGCAGCACAGGAGCGAGACACAGGGAAGCTGTTTGCATCTGTTTTCATCTGCCTGCTGTGAGTGGATCTTGGATCCTGCCCCTCCATCTCCACGGCCAAGAGCTGAAAGATGATCTTGGAAATGCCTGTTCAAGAGAGTCCAGAGGAGGCCATGGAGATGCTGTGAAGGCTGGAGCAGCTCTGCTCTGGAGCCAGGCTGAGAGACCTGGGCTGGGGCAGCCTGGAGAAGAGAAGGCTCCTGAAGGGGAGACCTGAGAGCAGCTCCAGTGCCTAAAGGGGCTGCAGGAAACCTGGAGAGGGGCTTGGGACAAGGGATGTAGGGACAGGCCAAGGGGAATGGCTTGAACCTGCCAGAGGGGAGACTGAGATGAGCTCTTAGGCAGAAGCTCTTCCCTGGGAGGGTGCTGAGGCGCTGGCACAGGGTGCCCAGAGAAGCTGTGGCTGCCCCATCCCTGGCAGTGTTCAAGGCCAGGTTGGACACAGGGGCTTGGAGCAAGCTGCTCTAGTGGAAGGGGTCCCTGCTCGTGGCTGGGGTTGGAGCTGGAGGAGCTTTAACCTCCCTTCCAACACGAACCAGGCTGTGATAACTTCATGAACACGGTGCCTGCAGGCAGCAGGTCTGGCAGTACCTGTGCTGCCCTCCTTTCTCCCATCCTTTGCTTTTAGGATGCTGTTCCATAAATCATCTCCGTTGACAAAATCACGCTTGTGTCAAGCACTTGCCCGCTTTATTCTTCCATGTGTAGTTTTTCTTTCCTCTGGGCAGGGCTCTTCCTTACAACTTCAAGTGCAGAGGTGCCTGTTTGTTAAGTCTTGCCTGGCTTCAGTTGAAGCTCTTTAATATTCCTCTCTTCTGTGAGCTCTCTTCCATGAACTTTCCTTCACTCACCATCCTACTCCCATTTATCAAAGCCTGCCTTGCACACCGGGAGGGACAGGGGTATTCCTGTTGTGTCCTACAAGGCTGCCTGCTGTCCCTAGGGAAAAGGGGAGACGTACAAAAGAGAAGGAGCTCACATCCTTATTGACAAGTACTGGGTTTTATACTCTAAGCCTGAAGTATCTTGCTTGGAGAATAGCTCTGATGTGTGTAACGATGCTGACTGCTTCCCACTCGGCTTACCCACTGCCTGATCCAAAAGGGATTTCTTCCCTCGGAATTGGGGCTCATCCAACTCACTCTAAGTAACGAGCAGCTGAAAAAGCACCACTTTTGTGTTTTCCTTGCAGAAAACATCCTGCAGAAGACTCGTGATTAATAACAAGCTACTAAACCTTGTCACCTTTGATAGCCAGGACCATGCTACAGCTGAGCCCAGTGCTTTAGTCCTATAACCTGCCTTCAACCTTGGTGCAGCTGTGTCTATTTCCCCGTTAATATTGGCACTTTATATTCATAGAACCACAGAATGATGCTCCGGTGTTGAGAGGAAATGAAGGTGTGAAGAGCTGATGAGTTGTTCTGTGACAGAAGGGAGCTGGTGTGAGACGTAGGTGGTGTTTTGGAGGGGGCTATTTTTCTGCTCCTTCCTTTCTGCACATACGGGATCACATCTGACAATGGGGGAAGGCAGCTCAGCTTGCTAACCTTGGTCTGAAAGCACTCACCCTGCCTTGGAGGATCCCACTATGGAACATCTCCCAGCTCCAATCAGTGTCCCCAACTGCCTGACTCTTGCTTCTTGTTAGGCTGAAATGAGAATGTGGAAACCAGATGTGACCCGACAGTTCTATCATGTTTAACATCTCTATCCAGATGTTTCCAGCTTGTAGTGCTCGTTTCCACTTACACTTATCCAAGAGCTAAATCCAAGATGCTGCCTGCCTGGATGTCTGGGAAGAGGAGTCAAACCTTGTTAGCTGTGGGATCTTTTACATGCATTCAGGTAGGGCAACGTTGTCCATCCCCAGACTGCCCCATGCATCTAAAATCTTCATGTAGTGAAGGTTTTTCTTCTTTAAAGGATTAAAAAGGATACATTGGAAAGGGCTTGGAGCAAGCTGCTCTAATGGAAGGTCTCCCTCCCCATGGCAGGGGTTGGAACTGGATGAGCTTTAAGGTCCCTTCCAACCCAAACCATGATTCTATGGCAAGCAGGAGGAGTAAGACTGTTTTGGAGCAGTCTGAAGCCAGTGGGAATGGCTTTCTCTAAGGATGCTCTTCCCTTGAGACTGCATGTTCTTCCCTTAACTCTAATTGCACATGAACCCAAGCACTGAAGGATTCCTGAATCTAACTCCATTTGCAAGGCAAACTGCTCTTCCAGCCTCCTGCATGACACAAGATGCTGTAATCAGGCTGCAGCAGGACCTGCTGTTGTAATGGGAAAGACAGAGCAGACTCAAATCCTCATCCTCCAGTGGCTCTGTGGGAACTCAAAGTAGTTAAAATAACCCCAAACCCAACCATTGCTTTTGACATGTGAAATTGGTCTGGGCAAAACATTAGGAAACGGCGTACTCCAGGGGATGAGATGATCTAATGCATCTGACTTGAAAGGAGCATGCTGCCATGGAAACTTGCTTCTGTGCCTATTGCAGAGCATGGGCTGCTGCCCTGGTCACCCCTGCACCCCCAGTCCCATTCCAACACAGGCAGCAAGTCCCACTTCAACGTCTCTTCTGCCTTTTGTGCATGTTCCTTGTTCCTGGTTAGCTCCATTCCTAAGTAGCCTGTTCTTTGTCAGAGCAAAGACTTCCAGGATGCTACTGGCAACTGATTGTCCATTTCCTGAGGAAAAGTCCTTGCTTTTAAGTAGTTGGCCTGGGATCTTGGTTATTGCAATGCAGGAGAGGCTTCCTGTGTTGGTTGACCTTCTTGGGATGAAGATGCAGCCACCCACATGGAGTGTCTGCGTTTAGCTCTGAGAGGCAAGTCTGGAGAGCAGATCTGTGCTGTGGGTTTTCACCATCGCTGCTTTGTTGTTCCTCTGACATTGCAGTTGTGATGTGTGATGATCCCCGGTGTAGCAACAGGGATTTACACACAGAAGCTCCCCGTTGTTTAATGCTGTTGGATTTTGAGGGATGTGGGGATGGGAACTGGGCTGGAGCGAGAACAGCGGTCAGACAGGATGCTCCTCATGACCCAGCTTCAGTGTGTGCTTGAACCCAGAACTCCCCGGTGTGCTGGGCTGCACCCCCAGAGCGTGAGCAGGAGCTCAGGGAGGGGAGATTTGGGTTGGATATAGGGAAGTTCTTCCCTGGGAGGGTGCTGAGGCGCTGGCACAGGGTGCCCAGAGAAGCTGTGGCTGCCCCATCCCTGGCAGTGTTCAAGGCCAGGTTGGACACAGGGGCTTGGAGCAAGCTGCTCTAGTGGAAGGGGTCCCTGCCCGTGGCAGGGGTTGGAGCTGGAGGAGCTTTAAGTTCCCTTCCAACCCAATCCAGGCTGGGTTTCTATGTTCCTTGAGCTATGGAGAGCCACAGTTCGAGCTCAGAGGCTTGGGCTAAGGATGCTTCTACAATGGCAGATCCTCCCCACTCCTTCCCCTGTCAGTCCTGACTGCAGATCAGCACTTGATGAAAGCAGCTCTTTGTCCTAAAGGGATTTGGCATCCGAGTGGACAGGAGCTTGTTTGCATCCGAGTTACTCAAGGTTCTCCTTTAATAAAGCATTGGTGTTCCCTGTATGGCTGCTGGGACTCTGGCCTGATGTGTGCCTGTGTGTAATCATAGGTGTGGTGTGGGCTTTCCCAACAGAGCATTGCTTATTCAGTCCCATCCCAGTGCTCTCGTGCTGCATGAAGAATAGCAAAGACTGTCTTCTCCTGATCTGATTCTTGCTGGTTTGCTCAGGTGCAGGTGCCAACAGATGCTCTGGGCATGCATGAAGTGATAGAGCATCATAGAGTCACAGGATGGTTTGCGTTGGAAGGGACCTTAAAGCTCCTCCAGCTCCAACCCCTGCCACGTGCAGGGACCCCTTCCACTGGAGCAGCTTGCTCCAAGCCCCTGTGTCCAACCTGGCCTTGAACACTGCCAGGGATGGGGCAGCCACAGCTTCTCTGGGCACCCTGTGCCAGCGCCTCAGCACCCTCCCAGGGAAGAGCTTCTGCCTAAGAGCTCATCTCAGTCTCCCCTCTGGCAGGTTCAAGCCATTCCCCTTGGCCTGTCCCTGCAGGCCCTTGTCCCAGGCCCCTCTCCAGCTTTTCTGCAGCCCCTTTAGGCACTGGAGCTGCTCTCAGGTCTCCCCTTCAGGAGCCTTCTCTTGTCCAGGATGAGCCAGCTCAGCTCTCTCAACCTCTTACCGGACCCTGTTGTTTGGTCCTTTCGGTGTCTCAGGACCAGGCTTTACACACTGGGCACTCATGAGTTGTTGTTCATCCCTTTTTCCTATAGAAAAGAGCGCAAGGACGTGAGATGAGGCTGTAGAGGAGCACATGTGCTGGTTCGGCTGCTCGTCTCTGGCTTGTCAGCACACGGGAATATCTGTAATGCAAGTGGCACTTGTGGGGATGGGGATGCTCCTGACTGAGGTCGGAGCAGATGGGGCACACAGCCTGAACCAGCCTGTCTGGTTTATGCTTTATTAATTAAGACACGTTATCAGACTCATCTGTGTTTTCTTTCCTCTTCTCTTTCCAAACCAGTTCTGCTGCTTCTTTCCCTGCAGAGGAGCTCAGTTGGAGCCTTTCAGGCAATGCCTCTTTGTTGTGCTCTTTACTAATGCTGTAAAAGCTGTGGGCGAAGACGTGGTGGAGCTTTGTGAGCTGTGGGTATCACAAGGTTTGGAGTTGATGGTGCTCTCCTGCTGGCACATTCCCAACCTGTGTGCTGTTGGTGTTTGCCAACACCTCTACCCCACGGGTTAAGCTCTGTTGCTGCTTGATGAAAGGTGCTTAAACTTTATGTGGATCGAAAAGGTGACTGGATAAAGTCATGGAAGGAAGATCCCTGGGCAAAAGCAGTCCATGCTGGAGACATGCTGGGGAAGTGTTCTGGGAGAAGATGGGATCTCTGGGGAGAGCTGGGCTTGTTCAGCCTGGAGAGGAGAAGGTGATGGGGACAACTTAGAGCAGCTCCAGTGCTTACAGGGAGCTGCTCTGAGGTCTCCCCTTCAGGAGCCTTCTCTTGTCCAGGCTGCCCCAGCCCAGCTCTCTCAGCCTGGCTCCAGAGCAGAGCTGCTCCAGCCCTCGCAGCATCTCCATGGCCTCCTCTGGCCTCGCTCCAACAGCTCCACGTCCCTCTTGTGCTGCTGCCCCAGAGCTGGATCAGGGCTGCAGGGGGGGGGTCTCCCCAGAGCACAGCAGAGGGGCAGGATCCCCTCCCTGAGCTGCTGCTCACGCTCTGGGGGTGCAGCCCAGCACACAGGGGGGGTTCTGGGCTCAAGCACACACTGAAGCCGGATCATGGGGAGCTTCTCCTCACCCAACACCCCAAGTGCTGCTCCTCAGCTTTGGTTTGGATTTGCTTCATGTCCAGTGCTCTTCCAGGGAAAACACTCACTGAAAGAGTGGAACTGGGGGGAGATGGCTGTTTGCCAGTGAAGGTTTGTCAGCTCACTTGGATATTGCACAGATGCCTTCCCTTCCAGCAGGACAAGATGATGACCGTGTCCAGGTTCTTCCCTCGTGCATACACAGTGCATGTTCCCCTTGAAGTCCTTCTCCCAGGCATGGCTTTGTGCATGCACAGCATCTGCCTCGTTAATGGGATGCTGGTGCCTTACATCAGCAAGTTAATTTGGTCCCTCAGTGCAGGGATATTTCCTGTTGCTGCATCCTCTTTCTAAAGCTGCACATCTACGTCTGGCCATTCACTTCTGGTGTGATGCGTGCTGCTGAGCACCAGCAGGGCTTAAATCCCAGCTAAACCTTTGGGCTTGCTTCCAGGAGGTGCACATGGTGAGAGGGCCCCTGGAGCCGTTTGAATGCTGGTGTGTTTATCATGCTTCCTTGTAAGCACAGCAGGAGACTGCAGCTTCTGCAGAGCCTGAGAGCTCTGCATCACCCTCATCTGAGAGCTTTGGGCACAGGTATGTGCAGGCTGAGGTCTCTGCTGGTTTGTTTCCAGCTGATGGTGAAGCTTTTCTGGGACCTGTGCTTCCTCCTTCACTTGCATCCAACTCTGGTGATTTTAAAACACAGTTTTGCAGGCTGATTGCTCCTGAAAGGAAACGTTCCTGTGCTAGGGAAGGGACAAACCAACCTCAGGATTATGGATTGTATGTGGTCCAACACTGTAGATAACATTGAGTCACTGCTGAAAGCCTCAAAGCAAAACAGATGTTCAGTTTCTAGTGATGAAGTATTAAAGGTACCAGAAGAGCGAAGTATTAACTAAAGAGAGTTTAACTAAAAGCCTGGAGAAGAGAAGGCTCCTGAAGGGGAGTCCTTAGAGCAGCTCCAGTGCCTAAAGGGGCTGCAGGAAAGCTGGAGAGGGGCTTGGGACAAGGGCCTGTAGGGCCAGGCCAAGGGGAATGGCTTTAACCTGCCAGAGGGGAGACTGAGATGAGCTCTTAGGCAGAAGCTCTTCCCTGGGAGGGTGCTGAGGCGCTGGCCCAGGGTGCCCAGAGAAGCTGTGGCTGCCCCATCCCTGGCAGTGTTCAAGGCCAGGTTGGACACAGGGGCTTGGAGCAAGCTGCTCTAGTGGAAGGGGTCCCTGCCTGTGGCAGGGGTTGGAGCTGGAGGAGCTTTAAGGTTCTTCCACCCCAAACCAGACTGTGATTCTGTGATGAATGTCACTGCCGTGCAGCCCATGGCCTTTTGAGTAAGAGACAATTTTTGAAGACCCATGTTTTTATACACCTACCTGTGTATAGCATCAGAACTGTGATCCCAGCAACCTGGGCTCCTTGGGCAGCCCACACTGGAAGCTCCTTGAGATGCTTCTGGGTAAGTGTTAGGTATCTATTCCTTTGATCATCGGTGTGAAACCTGCAGTGCTTCTCTTGCTTGAAGCACAAGTCCTGTGTCCCTCCTTGCAGACCCATGGAGGAGAGCACTTGACTTATTGGTGGGATGTGATCGGGAAGGAATTGTGTCCTGGTCCCCCTTCTCAGCAGCGTGTGCATTGTGGGTGCTCATGGATTTCTCGGTCCAGTGAGTATCTAACATAAAACACATACAGGGTCCTGCGAAAGAGCATCATGGCCTGAACTTCCCTCCTAAACAAGTCCATCTATCCCTACACTGTGCCCTTCCTGGGGTAGTGACTTCTGTATTTGGCTGTTTAATGTCAGAGCATCACCAGGGAAGGACAGAGAAGACTATGGGGCTGCCGAGGCTGCTTACCCTGGTAGGTGGGAAGTGGGTTTGAAGCTGAGCCCAAGTGGGAGCTGAATCCATGGCTTCATGTCACTGGTTCCGCAGGGTTTACCCTTTCTTGTGGCAAGTTCTAAGTGGTTTCTAGTAAGAAAAAGGCTTTTTTGACCTCCTCTGAGGGTGCCTCCCTTTGTAGGCTTTCTGAGGAGCCTGATGCTGAGCACTTAACCTTCCATCCCCCTGAAGGGAAGAGGGGCAGACAGCAAGCCTTGTTGGCACCTTTTCCCCTCAATTCTTGCATTTACTTGTTCTTCGTTGGGCTTTTAAGAGAGTCTCTGCCAAAAGGAAGATGCTAAAACTGAGCATCATTATTGTGGTGATGGAAGCAATCGAAGAGGCCGTCGGGTGCCTGGTCTGGGTGCAGTGGATGGAAGGAGCAGGAAGGATTTGATCTGATCTCCTGGGACATGCTGGGCTCCAAGAGTTAATGTTGCCACTGGCTTCTCTGTCCATTTGTCATCCATTTGTGCTGGAAGTAAATGGCATATTCTTGCACTAAGTTTAGGCTTCAGTGCTGGAGTCTGTGTCTGTTTGTCATCCATACAAATGATGCTCTCTGTGCCTCTTTCACTTCTTCATCTAAACTCGGCTCTCTGATGGTGAGCTTCCCTGGATGATACCAGATTTCATAGTGACCTATGAGTGTTTTTCTGTCCTGCATATGCTGTTTCATAGAACCATAGAGTCACCTGGGTTGGGAAAGCCCTTTAAGCTCATCCAGTCCAACCATTCCCAGCACTGCCAAGGCCACCACTGCCCCATGGCACTGAGGCCTCGTCTGCACGCTGTGTGAACACTTGCAGGGATGGTGACTGCAGCCCTGCCCTGGGCAGCCTGTTCCAATGCCTGAGCACCCTCTGGGGCAGGAATTGTTCCTCAGCTCCATCTAAACCTGCCCTGGGGCAGCTTGAGGCCGTTCCCTCTTGTCCCATCCCTTGTTCCTTGGGAGCAGAGCCCAGCCCCTCCTGGCTCCATCCTCCTGTCAGGCACTTGTAGGGAGCCATCAGGTCCCCCCTGAGCCTTCTCTTCTCCACACTGAACCCCCCAGGTCCCTCAGCCCTTCCCCATCACCCTTGTGCTCCAGGCCCTGCACCAGCTCCAGTGCCCTTCTCTGGACCCGCTCCAGCTCCTCAATGTCTCTCTTGTAGTGAGGGGCCCAGAACTGAGCACAGGATTCAAGGTGCAGCCTCACCAGTGCCCGGTTTCCCTGCAGTCTCTATCACTGCAATAATCAAGCAGTTTCCCTCAAGAGCACCGAGCAGATAAATGTGAGATTCCCCAAGTTTTCTGAGCCAGAGCTGTTAAGTACAGGTAGGGGATGGAGCAGTTCAGCCTAGAAACCATGTCCAATGCTGGATGGGAAAATCATCAGGAGTGGTCAGCATGGGTTCACCAAAGGGAAATCCTCCTTGACCAACTTGAGGACCTTCCATGATGAAGTGACTGCCCTAGTAGATGGGAGGACAATGGTGGATATTGTCTACCTGCACTTAGTAGGGCCTTTAGACCCTGACCCATAAGACCTAGAAGATCCTCATAGAGAAGCTGTTGATGGATGGACTGGGTGAGCAGAGTGAGGGGGGTTGAAAGCTGGCTGAGTGATGGGGCCCACAGCATGGTGACACCCAGCTTGGCAGGGAAGGACATGGGGGTCCTGGTGGACACCAGGTTCACCATGAGCCAGCAACGTGTCCTTGTGGCAAAGGGGGTCAGTGGTGTCCTGGACTGCATTGGACAGAGCCCTGCCAGCAGGTAGAGGAAGGGGATCCTTCCTGGAGCACTGTGTCCAGCTCTGGGATCCCCAGTGCCAGAGGGACATGGACAGACTGGAGAGAGCCCAGTGGAGGGCACAGAGATGATGCAGGGGCTGCAGCATCCCTGCTGTGGGGAAAGGCTGAGAGAGCTGGAACTGCTCAGGGGGGTCTAATCCGTGTCTGTAGATGGCTGAGGGGAGGGTGCATAGAGGATGGAGCCAGGCTCTGGGTGGCCCTGTCTGAACAGGGGCTGGACCAGATGATCCCCAGAGCTCCCTTCCACCATCAACCACTCTGATTCTGCAACGGAATACATCCCTGTATCCTCAGGAGCTGCAGGGATGGGCTGAGCTGATGTAGGGCTGTGAGTGCATTCAGCACTGTGTGTGACCACACTTGTTTGGTGTGAGCTGTGTACATATACAATAGTTTAATAATGCTTCTCTTGCTGCTGTGCAGTCATTTCTATCCCTGTGAAAGTGTTTTCTCTCACTTGCTTCCTCCTTTCACCTTCCCAGATGTCTCCTCGGAGCAGACTTCCATGACTCTCATTGTTCTTCACCTCCTCCTTGGCTAAATGGCTTCTTTTTATCCATGTGTGGCTTTCCAGATCTCTGCAAAATGCTCTTTCCCTGCTGCTATTTGAAGTATGAGCTGCAAAAGGAAGGCGAGGGAGTCCTAATTCAGATGCATTTCTTCCTTTATCTGTTTTTCCTTATTCAAAGTCACTAAAGCCACAAATAAACCATTCTAATTCTTGATGCCATCTGGGAATGCTGCCTGTTTGAATGGCGTTTGTAGTGCTTTATCTGTTAAAGAGGAGGGGGAAGAAGCACGTCTCTTGGCATTAGCAGCAATAACCTATCTGCCACAAACTGCACTCTGTGCTCCCATCTACCACAAACCCCAAAGCAAACAAAGCTCATGCAGAGGCAGGAAGTGTTTTGGGCGTAGATCTTTGCTCTCATCAGGTTTGGGCTCACCCCAGCAGGCAGCAATGCTGTGGTTCGCTCAGGTGGGTTTATATTGAGCTCTCACTGCTTCATCTGATGGGGTTTGGCTGCTCCATGGGGTTTAAAGCATCCTCTGCAAGGAGTCTCCTGGCCATGCTGGATGGAAATGTCCCATGGAGGGAGGGATGGGGCTGGTGTGGAGCAGGGTTGAGCCTCGGACAGCCCAGCCTCCAGGTGCCTTCATTTTGTCTTTGAGCCTCTGTTTTCATAATCCTGCCCTGACCCTAAGGCTTCTGCATGGAGCAGAGTGAGAGGAACCTCCGGTCTGACCAGGTTGAACTGGGAAGCAGGGTGCTCCCATTGCCTGAGCCCAGAGGTGGTGGTGGTGGAGTCAGGTGGCCTTGGATATAGCAGAAGACCTCAGCAGTACCAGGATGTGATTTTCATAGACTGGTTTGGGTTGGAAGGGAGCTTAAATCCCATCCAGCTCCAACCCCTGCCACGGGCAGGGACACCTTCCACTAGAGCAGCTTGTTCCAAGCCCCTGTGTCCAACCTGGCCTTGAGCACTGCCAGGGATGGGGCAGCCACAGCTTCTCTGGGCACCCTGTGCCAGCGCCTCAGCACCCTCACAGGGAAGAGCTTCTGCCTAAGAGCTCATCTCAGTCTCCCCTCTGGCAGGTTCAAGCCATTCCCCTTGGCCTGGCCCTACAGGCCCTTGTCCCAAGCCCCTCTTCAGGTTTCCTGGAGCCTCATGGCTCTTTCTGGTGTGCTTTATCTCTTGTTCATGCAAGTTTATCAAACCATCGCTGGACTGAGATTTAGCATCAGGTCTTTAGGGAAGCTTGTTACAGAGATGTGTAGCAGAATGAAACCATAACTGCTTAGCTTTAATGTGTCAAAATGACTCATTTCAAATATCATACTGGAGGTATGAGGCTTTAGAAGACAGAGAAGCAGGGAAAACATCCGTATCCCTATAGCTATCCCCTCTTTCCCTATGGCTATTTCCCTTTCCTGCCTGCATATAGAGCAGTTCCATCTCCTGTCCCGCTGGAGGCCAGGGAAGCAGCAGACAGCCCTGCAAAGGATTATTCTATTTGATCAGGCTTTGCACTGGGCTGTAGATAAAGCCCTTGATGTTTACTGGGCCATTAAACATTTATTAGCCTCTATCCCAGCGTGTTGGTAGCCCTGTAACTACAGCTGTGAGTCAAGTGAAGAGTGGGGTCAGCAGTTGCCTTTTGCTTTGGGATTGTAAATGGAAAAGCAGGTCATGTCCTCATGAAGAGCCCAAATGCCTTGGAGAGAAGGGGCACATGAGTGGAGCTCCTCCTTATCCCGAGGAAAGTCTGGAATCTTGGGAGCATTTAAAGAACAAGGAGAAAAGATTAGGGCCGGAATTAGGAGTTAATGTGTCCCTGCGCTACCTAAAATGCTTCATGCCCTGGGATCAGAGTGACTCTTGGATCCGGTTGAGATTAGGTTGAAGGAGGGTTCCTGCCTCAGTCTTCCCTCATCGGCATTCCCATCATCAGGCCTTTGTTTCCCTTCCACCTCCTTCCCAAGCCTTGATGGGGAGAGGGGCAGCATCACCGCAGGGCTGAACTTTGGCCGGTGGGGTCTTGGCTGCTGCACCTGATCGGATCATCATGAAAGGAGGAATATGAAGGGATTTACTCATTGCTGGGAGGCCACAGGCTGGTGCTTCACACCACAGGCAATCCCTCTGAAGTCAATGGGATTGCAGAGCATGTAGATCACTGTGGAATATGGCTTTTTCCTGGAAAAGTGGGGGGATATTTGTTTTGCTTGCATGGAAATTACTTCTAATACAACTCTAGACATGAGCAGGCCTTCTAATCACACCGCTGCTCCTCGCAGTTCCAAAGTTATTCCTGCTGTGCTCTCATTTGGAATGGTTCCTTACAAATCACTGTGTGGGAAGGCTGCGTGGGAATGGCTCCGGTAGGAGCGTGTCCTCATGCGCTTGGGACCCGTGGTGTGAATGGAGGAAGGAGACGGGGTTGTTTTCACACTCTCTCATTTTGAGTCCCTGTTCCAACATTTAGGTGTTGTCAGGATGAGGGATAATTAGAGAGAGCCTGTTCGGGAATCCTCATTGCCGTGAGGAAGCATGGATTATGTGGTAGGGAATGCAAAGCGATGGAGTGGGTGTGCAGGGAGGAGGTGCTGCTTCTTCCTTGTGGCTGCAGAGTGCATCTCCTTTCTGCAGCACCTTCAGAGAAATACAGTGATTGTCCCATTTATGAAATCATGGAATCATTGATGGTTTGGGTTGGAAGGGAGCTTAAAGCTCATCCAGTTCCAACCCCTGCCACGGGCAGGGACACCTTCCACTAGAGCAGCTTGCTCCAAGCCCCTGTGTCCAACCTGGCCTCGAACACTGCCAGGGATGGGGCAGCCACAGCTTCTCTGGGCACCCTGAGCACATCCAAATCTAAACCCCTGCCTTAAACCCAGCCTTATTTCTCTTCTCTAGAGGATGCAGGGTGTGGGCAGGGGCAGGGGCAGGGGCAGGAGCCGGACAGGCAGCATCAGTGGAAAAAGGAGACAACCCTTTCAAGCACACAAACCCTTCTGGAGGCCTGACACAGGGGAAGGTGCCTTCAGAGCTACACTCTGCTCATGGAAATGGCTCCAAGGTGGAATTAGGCATGTATCAGAGCATCTACAGGAGCAGATGGGTGGCTCTGCTCGAGCTGTGGGTATGTTAGTAAGGAGGAGAGGAAAACAATATCTATTTCATCAAGCTGGGGGAGAGACAAGTGAATTATTCCCTTGGCAACCGGCTTAATGGGACCTGGTTGTTTCCTCAATTATTCACATATATATATATTCAGTTTCTCAGTTACTTTCTGTTGGAACTGGATGAGCTTTGAGGTCCCTTCCAACCCAAACCACTCTGGGATTGTGTGTTCTCCTGCTCCCTCCTACCAACCATGTTTGGTGTCATGTACAGCTTCTAGCTTTGCTCTCAAGGAGGGGTGGCACAGCACAACCTGACTCACGCAGCAGAGGTTCTGCTCTTCTCTACTCTTCTGAAGTCAGAGAACTCTTCTTTTCCATCCCAGGTCCAAATTAGTCCTAATTATTCCATGCAAAACGAAGTTGCTTCAACAGGAAGGAATTAGGACAACAAATTATTCTTGAATAAAGAGGACTCACTGCTGCCTGCTCTAGTGGAAGGTGTCCCTGCCTGTGGCAATGGGTTGGAGCTGGATGAACTTTAAGGTCCCTTCCAACCCAAACCATGGCATGATCCTATGATCTTTCCAGCTTCAGGCCAAGTGACTTATGTTCCTCTTTGTCCTCTCTGCAAAACAGAACAGTTTAAGGCTTGGTGCTCATCAGGCTCCTGCTGTATCAGCAGACTGAGTAGCCTTCGGTTAGTCCCTAAATGGCCCAAGCTATGGTTTTCGGTCTTCTTGACCACCTCCATGCCTTCTGCAAGCTGTTGTACCTCCAGCTGTGCTTGTAATACTCTGATAAACTTATTTCATAAGAGAGACTATGTTTGTGGCTGGGACAATCTCAGTTATATGGGACAATCCCAGGGATCCATCACAAAACTCAAGCAGTTGGGGCAGTAAAAAGCCTGTTTGCTTCATCCAGCTGATGATGCGAAATGACTGGTTTGTCCTGGGACTGCCATTAACTGGGTGTTCCTCTCTCACAGGGCGCATCGGGAATAATCATCAGCCTTACTAAGGATTGATTGTGTCCTCCCCATTGGTGTCCTGCTTTGGTTTGCATCGGATAAAGCTCTGACTGTCGCATCGGGGAGGTGAAGAGTTGAATGAAGGTCCCTGCTAAGGTACAGTCGAAACTTCAATGAGCTGTTTGGGGTGTGAAGCTGGTACTGCCTAAGCTGTGCAGGAGAGCAGCAGCCTTTGGAGGTGCTGGTGGATGGATTCACTTCTCTTAGTCTTACTATATCTACGAGAAGCCCGTGCTTCATCATTCCCCTGGTTGATCTTTATGAGTATGGTCTTCTTAGGCTGGGGGTTGTCTTTGTTTTGATGCAAACTTGCATGAATCCAGTATTTTCTCTTCATTTCCTTTCATTTTTGGAACTCCTATCCATGCTCTGAGCTGTGCAGAGTTGGGTATCAATGTTTGTGCTGGTCTGAAGAAGGCTTTTCTTCATGGCATTTTTATCTTGGTTATACAAACCCCTGTTAGACTGAAACACACTGACCTCTGCTGTTATCTTGGCACAGATGGGCACATAATCCTGGCATGAGTGGTTTATTGAGAAGGGAGAAAGGAGAAACCCAGAGTGTTTTTGAAGAAAGGAAGGTCATGGATTAAGAAGGAAGGTCATGGAGTAAGAAGGAAGGTCATGGAGTAAGAAGGAAGGTTATGGAGTCAGAAGGAAGGTTATGGAGTAAGAAGGAAGGTTATGGAGTCAGAAGGAAGGTTATGGAGTCAGAAGGAAGGTTATGGAGTCAGAAGGAAGGTTACGGAGTCAGAAGGAAGGTTATGGAGTCAGAAGGAAGGTTATGGAGTAAGAAGGAAGGTTATGGAGTCAGAAGGAAGGTTATGGAGTAAGAAGGAAGGTTACTTACAACGTTAAAACCCAACATCCAGCGGGAGTTTGTAGGCAGTTGCTCTGGTCAAAGCTGTTCCCGTGAGGAAAAGTTTGAGGAATGCTCTAAGAAATAGATAATCACACTGTAACACTTCTTGTTCACTGTTTCAAAGGACACCTTCCAGCCAGAACAGGTTTGATGCAGGGATGGTGTTGCTCAGAGCAGCACACCGAGATGTGCCTGTGAATCCTGGTGATGCTTATGACCAAGGTCTTCTCTTCAGGCATTTCTTTCTGCTGTGGCTTTCCCAGATTCCCCCTGTCTGGAGATGAAGTGTCCTGCTGACACTGGGTGCTTCACCAACTACACTAGTTTATGGTTTCATATAAAACATCTTTGAACCCTTTGCAGATTCGGTGTGATGCCTCTTGTGCCGAACTGAAGTCAGGCGTAACTCTGATGGGTGACTAAATGCTTCCCTTGGGAACGGTGTGATACTTAGGGAGGAGTTGCAGGTCTGTTTGTGTGTGTATTGAATGAGTTTCACGTTATGTTTTCCTATGTGTGTGTTTCAGGCTGCTTGGCTCACTTCTTGATTTGGGGGAGACTCCTATTGGGATCAGCACCTGAATTAAGCCCAACAATGTACTGAGAAGTGGCCAACCGCCCTTTGTCTTTGGGGTGTGCTTTCTCCATAGCTGGAAGGGATTAAGTTCAGTGAGACTAAAGTCAAGAGATAGAGAAGAAATGGAGACGTTTCCCTGTGATGCACACCATCAATGTTAATAGCCCAGACTCTATCTGTTTCTCAGTTTTTGCTTATTTGGGAAAAGCCTTTTTGGAGAAGCAAGAGACTGATGAATGTGTTCGGATATCTGCCATAATCACAAAATCCCAGCCTGGAAGGGAGCTTAAAGCTCATCCAGTTCCACCCCCCTGGCATGGGCAGGGATGCCTTCCACAAGAGCAGCTTGCTCCAAGCTCAGTCCAACCTGGCCTTGAGCACTGCCAGGGATGCAGCACAGGCTTCCCATTGCTTTCTCTGAATCCTATCCTTGTGTTTATCAGGAAACTTTGGAATTTAGGTGAAAAAGGAAGGAAAATCTCTTCATTACTGCGAGGGCTAGGTCAGCATCTTGTGTTGAAATCACTGTGAGAGCAATTAGAGGACACTTGGGAAGTGGAGAGCTGAGCTAAGCAGAGCCAAGCTGAGCTTGAAAGCTCCCTTGGTTTGAGCGCATCCCTATCAGCAAGGTGCAGTGGGACCAGAAACCTTTTTATCAGTGCCTCTAAAGGGCAAGAAGACGAATTTCCCAAAGGAAATTTCCCAAAGGTTGGGCTTCTTCCCTAAAGTTTGTTTTCCGAGGAGAAAACCAGATACACTGGGAAGTGGGTATCTCCAGACAAGTACCTGCAGGCACTGGGGTGCATACCCACATGTAGGGACATGGAATGCTATCCCAAATAGCCCAGAACCTGAGAAAACAGAGATAAAATCAAAAGACAACTGAAGTTAATTGTGCTTCCAGGGCAATTGGAGATTGCTTGGAATGTTGTGGGATTTCTGAGGCCTCCCAGTGCAATTTCGGGCTGAGGTTTGGGAGGTTTGGGTGCTGTGGTTGTTAGTGCCTCCCTTGTGACTGTCACCTATTGCTGCCATTGGCCAGTGACAGCTTTTGGGCTGTGGATGGCACAGATGTCACCACCAAAACAGTTATCTTCTATTGCAAGGTCTTTATGTCACTTGGCTCTACGGATCCCTTCATGGAGAAGCCCACGCTTGCTCTTTAAACTGCACAAGTTTGGCTTCAGTGTAAGTTTTGGGTTTAGATTAAAAACCAACAAAAAACAAAGGCATTTTGAGATGTGACCGGATTGCGTTCTTCTTTCACCCACATACTTTCCCCTTTGTTTCCATCCTCACCAAAACCTGACCTATGTTCTGTGTTTGGGGCAGTGGGGTTGCCATCCTGGCTTTGAACTTAATGGGCTTCTCCAAAGTGCCTTCAGAAGAATCATGGAATCCCAGCCTGGTTTGGGTTGGAAGGGAGCTTAAAGCTCCTCCATCTCCAACCCCTGCCCCGGGCAGGGAAACCTTGCACTAGAGCAGCTTGCTCCAAGCCCCTGTGTCCAACCTGGCCTTGAACACTGCCAGGGATGGGGCAGCCACAGCTTCTCTGGGCACCCTGTGCCAGCGCCTCAGCACCCTCCCAGGGAAGAGCTTCTGCCTAAGAGCTCATCTCAGTCTCCCCTCTCTCAGCTCAGCTGTGTTTATCACCCCTCCATCCCATCTTTTGGACCACGGAGCAATTTCAGCCACATTTCAGCAGCTTCAAAGCCTTCAAATCTTTCAAGTTGTGTGATAACTGAACAGCAGGGAGATAGAGCAGAGAGCTCACAGCACTTCCCAGGCTCAATGGAAGCTCTGTGGTGTAAATTCACTTCTTAGATCACCCGTGTTTGATTTGCAGGGTGATGCCGACCCCTCGGTTGAGCTCATGGTGCTGTCAAAGCCTCACGTGTGATACAGGATGCTTGTTTCACCCTCTGTGCTGCATTAACCCCATTGTACTGCTGGGTGATTTCACCTCTGTTCTCTCAGAGGCACGTGCTGCCTTTTTGACAGGCATTAGCAGAGTTACCAGCAGCTCCTCACCCATCTAAAACGCTCTGTAAATGCCTCGAGTATCTGAAGCATCACGTTGCAAAGTGTGAAATTGAAGATGCAGCCCCGCTTTAAGGCTTTCGCTCCGTAAGCAGCAGAACTAATGTAGCTCAGCATCCTAATGAGGGACTGAGTTATCCTTTGGTGCTGTTAGAGAATGGCTGCTGTTGAGCTTCACCCTTCAAACCTCCCTGGCAGGCTGCTATTCCTCTTGGGAGGAGCCTTGCAGGGAGCCGGCATCAACTGCCAGCGAGTGGCAGGAGGGAAAGTTCAACTTGATGGTTTCAGGGAAACAGCCCCAAAATGACATTCTCTATATAATGTGTAAAAGACCTTAGGTAAGGAAGGAGGAGGGATTGGTGTCCCCCAACACAAGAGGGATGTGGAGCTGTTGGAGTGAGGCCAGAGGAGGCCATGGAGATGCTGCGAGGGCTGGAGCAGCTCTGCTCTGGAGCCAGGCTGAGAGAGCTGGGCTGGGGCAGCCTGGACAAGAGAAGGCTCCTCAAGGGGTGACCTTAGAGCAGCTCCAGTGCCTGAAGGGGCTGCAGGTAAGCTGGAGAGGGGCTTGGGACAAGGGATGTAGGGACAGGCCAAGGGGAATGGCTTGAACCTGCCAGAGGGGTGACTGAGATGAGCTCTTAGGCAGAAGCTCTTCCCTGTGAGGGTGCTGAGGTGCTGGCACAGGGTGCCCAGAGAAGCTGTGGCTGCCCCATCCCTGGCAGTGTTCAAGGCCAGGTTGGACACAGGGGCTTGGAGCAAGCTGCTCTAGTGGAAGGTGTCCCTGCCCATGGCAGGGGTTGGAACTGGGTGAGCTTTAAGTTCCCTTCCAACACAAACCAGTCTGTTGTATGCCCTTCTGCTCTTTACTTGGATGGAGGGCCTCCAAAAGCAAAGAGAGTTTTAATTTAGATGCCCTTAGCTGTGAAATGTGCATCGAAAAATCCCCAAACATGCAAATTCTGCTCTAATTACTGAGTTCTCCACATGGAGCTTTTCTATCCTGGGGATGCTCTTCATATGTTCCCACCGAGACAGTGCAATTCCTGCTGCGCAGCACCCGGAGCAGCGCGTTGACACCCTGTTGATTGGGAACCCAAAGTGTTTTAAGACCCTGATGGGAAATTACAGCAAACAAGAGCTGTTGGCAACCAGCTTCCACATCGAAACCCTCCGTGAACACAACCCACTACAATTATAGCAGCATTCCCAGGTCAGGAAACCAATGCAGTGAGTGCTGTATTCCTGTGTGTGATATTTATGACACACAATGTTATCTTTGTGATTGTTACGTCTGCTTTGCTGCAGTGCAATTAGGGAGGGGCTGAGGTTAATGGTAATGTTAATGCTGTGCGTGTTCTTAATTTAGAGCCTGAATGCTGTCCTTCAGCAGGGAGTGAGCAACAGGAATCATTCATGCTATTGTGCTGCTGTCACATCTGTGGGTAAGGAGATGGCTGCAGCACAGCCTGAATCAGCTGAGATCACCCTGCATGGTTCATTCACGGTGTGGTTTAGGTTGGAAGGGACCTTAAAGATCATCCACTTCTCATCTCTGGTGTATTCTCCTGCTAATAGGACGTTGGAAAGTCGTGAGGGTCTTAATGGATGGACTTGCTCTGAAACCAAACCTCGTGCTTGGGCAGTGTCTGTCTCTATAGACTTCATCCAGCCCAGCTTCAGCTCAGAGAGAGGAACCATTGCTATGTACTTGTTCTGACACAATGTGATTGCAAACCCCCCTGTGTGCTGGGCTGCACACCCAGAGCGTGAGCAGCAGCTCAGGGAGGGGATCCTGTGCTTCTGCTGTGCTCTGGGGAGACCCCCTCTGCAGCCCTGATCCAGCTCTGGGGCAGCAGCACAAGAGGGACGTGGAGCTGTTGGAGCGAGGCCAGAGGAGGCCATGGAGATGCTGCGAGGGCTGGAGCAGCTCTGCTCCGGAGCCAGGCTGAGAGAGCTGGGCTGGGGCAGCCTGGACAAGAGAAGGCTCCTGAAGGGGAGACCTGAGAGCAGCTCCAGTGCCTGAAGGGGCTGCAGGAAAGCTGGAGAGGGGCTTGGGACAAGGGATGTAGGGACAGGCCAAGGGGAATGGCTTGAACCTGCCAGAGGGGAGACTGAGATGAGCTCTTAGGCAGAAGCTCTTCCCTGTGAGGGTGCTGAGGACTCACCAGTGTTATGCAGATGGGCACCCCTTGTATTCTGAGTTTCGGCTGAGGAGCACACCCAGGGGGAGATTGGCTTGGTTTTGATTCTGTACTGTCTGGTGAGGGTAGCAGAAGGGGAGGAGAACTCCTGCAGCCCCCAGGATCAGGTCCTGCTGCTGCTAGTGGATCTCACAGGACTGCCTTTACCATAGGGAAGTTCAACTGCTGGTGATGCTCAGCTTCCAAACGCATTGAAATCCATCTTTTTGCACCAATTTCAGGTTAGAAAGACATTAAGTGCAAGTTCCTTTGTCTAGAATCTGCAATGTCGCAGCCATCTCCGGGTGGTTATAGAGGAAACACACACAACCACGCTGCCCAGCATCCAGCTTCAGCTCTCAGCTCACAATAAAAAGCTTCTTTGCTAAAGCCCAATTGCGGCCACCACAGCAGAGGCTCAGGAAGCACCAAGAGGTTTGGCTTAATTTTAGAAGCAAAGCAAAACCCAACTTCAGAGAGCGCTTTTGGTGCTGGACTTCCTCAGTTGAGGCCTCCAAGCCCTTCACAAGAGTGAGAAGCATCCCCCGGGGCCGCAGCCATCCTGGGGTTGTGGATTGAATGACTTCAGGATCTTTTTTTGGTGTCATTTGTGACTTTAATTTATTGCCTCCTCTGTCAACCACAGATATGTTTGTTATTCGCAATGACATGGCCAAAAGAAAAAAGGGGGGGAGGAAAAAGAGCTTTATTTGGATTTTGAAGTCATTCTTGCTCTTGGCCTTGCTGTTTGTTGCAATGAAATCCTTTCGGAAGGCTTGTGGAGAGGGCTGGGGTGAAAGAGCTCAGCAGGACACGTGCTGGGCAGCAGTGGTGTGAGCCCAGGGAAGGGTAAGAATGAAGGTTTCCTGCCTTCAACGGGACTGTTTAGTGCAGTGTTCACCCAAGTCAATTCTGTACATGGAATATTATAACATTATAGCTGTGTCCTCAGCATAAGGAGAACATGGAGCTGTTGGAGCAAGTCCAGAGGAGGCCACAAGGATGCTCAGGGGCTGGAGCAACTCCTGTATGGAGACAGGCTGAGAAAGTTGGGGCTGTTCAGCTGGAGAAGAGAAGGATGCATGGAGACCTCAGAGCAGCCTTCCAGTATCTGAAGGGGGCTACAAGGATGCTGGAGAGGGACTCTTCATCAGGGACTATAGGGACAGGACAAGGGGTGATGGGTTCAAACTTAAACAGGGGAAGTTCAGGTTAGATATAAGGAAGAAGTTCTTCCCTGTGCGGGTGCTGAGGCACTGGCACAGGGTGCCCAGAGAAGCTGTGGCTGCCCCATCCCTGGCAGTGTTCAAGGCCAGGCTGGACACAGGGGCTTGGAGCAACCTGCTCTAGTGGAAGGGGTCCCTGCCCATGGCAGGGGTTGGCACTAGATGAGCTTTGAGGCCCCTTCCAACCCAAACCATGCTGTAATACTATGAAGTATTCAGGGGCAGCTTGTTCAGGGCTCTGTAGACCCTCTGCCCTGCTGCTACAACACATGCCTTTAGGGGTGGCTCTCACCCGTCTTCTCTTATTGGCTTGAGTGCACCCTTCAGGCAGCATGGGGCCCATGCAAATAAGACCTCAGAGCAGCCTTCCAGTATCTGAAGGGGGGCTGTAGGGATGCCGGGGAGGGACGCTTCATTAGGGACTGTAGTGACAGGACAAGGGGTAATGGGCTAAAACTGAAACAGGGGAAGTTTAGATTGGATATAAGGAAGAAGTTCTTTCCTGTAAGGGTGGTGAGGCACTGGAATGGGTTGCCCAGGGAGGTTGTGAATGCTCCATCCCTGGCAGTGTTCAAGGCCAGGTTGGACAGAGCCTTGGGTGCCATGGTTTAGTGTGAGGTGTCCCTGCCCACGGCAGGGGGATTGGAACTGGATGATCTTAAGCTCCTTTCCAACCCTAACTATTCTGTGATTCTAAGTTGATTTTTGTAGGGGTAGACAAATCACATCTCCAAAACTGCCATCATTTCAACATCCAGCACAACACTGCAACTCTTGGCTTTGAGGAGTGGCCTGAATCAATGATCTCAGCCCAGGCTCCCTTCCACCACGTGCTGTTACATGGTGAGTGAGCCCACTACATCGAAGGAGATGCTCGGTGCGAAGGGAATTGCAAAGGTACCTGGGGTTCAGGTCCTTTGTACCTCCCTGCCCTTCCCTGAGCACACTCCACATGCTCCCTGTGCTGCAGAGAGCTGGTGTTGAAAGCCTTCCTCTTTCTCTCTCCATCCCATGGCTTGGGAAGCTGTTGTACCTCATGGGTACAGCATGGTGGGTTTTGGCAGCCTCAGGAAAATCCCTTTCCCTGCTGCTGCTGTTTAAAATAGGGAATAAAAGGCTGTATCTTCCAAAGAAGAAAGTTGTGGAGGTGATGCTTGCATGCACATCACTCTGTTCGAGGTGGTCACATTATATCTATTGAAGCTGTCTCTGCTCCTGATGCCCTTCTCATCCTCTGAATTCTAAAGGCTTTTCTGTGGTGTTTAAGGAAAGATTGATGTGCTTGGAGGTCTTTTGGCACCATGGCATTCCAGTTCGGATACAGTTGAGCATCAGGCTACAAGTAATCCATAGAATGGGTGGAAAAAGGATCAGGTTTTGCATACATCAAGGGATTGATGCAGCAGCATGGTGTGATTGCTGGAAAAAATCATTGGGATATCAAGGATAGCAGGAACAGGAGTGCTGAAGATATAGGATTGTATTTACATTAAAAAGAGCTTTCCTTTGCCTTTGTTATGGATGTTAGGGGAAGGTGTGTGGGCAGGAGTTGTGGAGTCTGGGCACCTATAGGGGGAAAGCTTCCAATGGGTATTTCCGGGGTGAATTGGGCTCTCAGTGTCCTGAGGTTCCCTGGCAGAGGGGAATAAGCTGGAATTCTGGGCTTAGAGGGAAGCTGAAGCCGGAAATCCGGGATTACTGTGGGGATATTTGCTCATGGTGAGCAGATCCACAAGATGTGCAATGGTGGTCGGAGAAGCGTGGAGCAGCAATGCCGGATACGGGGCAAATATCCACGTACTGGTTAATGAAACCACCCAAACCTCAGTGCCTAAGCTAGTTGTGCACGGAGAGGAGGTGGAGAAGCCAAACCTGGGAGGAGCTTTGGTACCCAGCGATGAAAAGCTGCTTCCTGAGTTGGATGCAAGGATGGATCCTGGAGGTCAGAGCACCGCAGGGATATGGGCTCTCCTACTGGGAGCTGCATTCCCTTTGCACTGGGTGCTCCCTATTACTTCACTGGGGTTATGACTTCCTGGTCAGCACATGGAGGGGTGGGATGGGGAAGGAAGTGACACTTGCTTTCTTGGCAGTCCATTTCCAAGCTCTGCAGATGCAAGGCTGGCTCTGAGAGCTCAGTGTCACCAAAGCCCATAGGAATAACACTCTTCAGAGACAATCCTGCAGGTACATGGGGTGGAAGTAACCTGAAACGTGGCATTTGGGGTGTGACAGAGGAAGATTGTGACCCATCCGGTTTGGTTTGGTAACCATGGAAAAGGGCTTCGTGCTTTATTTTCACCTTTTTGTGTTATTTACCGAGGGTTTTAGATGGGGTTTGGGTGCTCCCAAGCCTCTTGCTGCTGTCTGGATGGAGCTGGGCTCTGTTTCCCTTCACACAGTTGCAATCAGGCAGGAAATGGGTTTCTTGTCTGCTGAGCCAGCCTGGGTTTCTCGACAGCAAAGCTCCCTCCTTGCTCTCACCCTGCTTCCCACTGGGAATGGCTCCAGCTCTGCTCCTCCATGCAATTCCTCCGGAGCAATACGGAGCCAAAGCTTTCTGTCCCTAAAACCCCTGGCTCTGCACGATGCAGCTTGGGGTTTTCCTACCTTTACACCTCAGATCAAGCACCGTTCCCTGCCTCTTTTCCTATCACTGTACAAACTGTGGCTGTCACACCCACCGGCTTCCTTTTAGCTTTTACTCAGAGCTGGACTCTGGGTGCCTTGAATAAAGCGGTTTCTGCTGGGATGTGGCTTTCCTCCTGGCATGACCAGACTCTCAATGTGACATTCAGAGCTGTAAAACACTCGCTGACAATAGCTGGTGTTGTTCAAAGAGTGGCATAAATAATCAAGGGGTTTTTTTTTTACCCTTTCCTTCTCTTTTTTAATGCAAGAAGAATAACATCTCCCCAGGCTGGCCGGGGAGGAGGCTGTGTGCACGCACAAGGGTGTAGCATGAAGGGAATATCAGGAAATGGGGGACTTTAGGTTGGTACCTTGGATGTTTTCAGCATCGTGGTGCTGGGGTGGCTCTTCAGTCATAGAATGGTTTGGGTTGGACCTTAGAGCTCCTCCAGCTCCAACCCCTGCCACGGGCAGGGACCCCTTCCACTGGAGCAGCTTGCTCCAAGCCCCTGTGTCCAACCTGGCCTTGAACACTGCCAGGGATGGGGCAGCCACAGCTTCTCTGGGCACCCTGTGCCAGCGCCTCAGCACCCTCCCAGGGAAGAGCTTCTGCCTAAGAGCTCATCTCAGTCTCCCCTCTGGCAGGTTCAAGCCATTCCCCTTGGCCTGTCCCTACATCCCTTGTCCCAAGCCCCTCTCCAGCTTTCCTGCAGCCCCTTCAGGCACTGGAGCTGCTCTCAGGTCTCCCCTTGAGGAGCCTTCTCTTGTCCAGGCTGCCCCAGCCCAGCTCTCTCAGCCTGGCTCCAGAGCAGAGCTGCTCCAGCCCTCGCAGCATCTCCATGGCCTCCTCTGGCCTCGCTCCAACAGCTCCACGTCCCTCTTGTGTCCTCCTGGCATGTGGTCCTGTGGAAAGCCTGGCTCCCTTCTGCCTGACCTCCTAGGAGATGCTCAGGTCCCTTTCTCCCCTGGTGCCAGCAGCTTTGTGTGCCCAGAGAGAAACAAGCACAAATCTGTGTGGATTTGTGCAGCTACCACATACAAGCTTTTCCTTGTCTTCCCATGTGCACCTGGGTCCATCCCACCTCCATTGTATTGATAGGTGAAAAGCAGGGGGTGAAGCCTCGCTGCTTTCACTTAATTGTTGGCTTACTCAACTTAGAATCAGCCAAATGAGAGTTAAAGTTAAAATTTTGATGAAGAAGCCGCCAGAAAAAGTAGCATTTGGGTAAAATCTCATCCCAGATCCTCAGCCCAGGGTCTGGAACTCTCCTTTTCTATAGCTTCAGTAGAAAATACATTGGGTTCATTTTCTGCTTCCAATCTATACATTCATTGCTGTCCATACGCCCAATAGGTGATGTGATACCAGCATCATTTTGTCAGTGAGGCACCTTTTCAGTGCTGGGACCTGAGTGTGGGGGAGAGCAACTGATTTCCATCCTTTTCTCATCAACATCATCTTTATTTCCTGTAATTCTCTCCCCGAATCAGGATTATCAGCACTGGAGCAGCGATTTCTCTAAAACTATGGAAATCAAGCCCTGAAATAAATGTGCTTTGCCTCACGGATAAGTGGAGGGGAAAGCTTTAGTGCATCTTTTACACTGAGGCTGACCCCCACCTCATCCATTCAGACCGCATCTTTGTACGCACTGCTTTAAATATGCTTATTTCAACCACAAGTGTGTTCTAAACCCAAGGTTCCACTGAATGAAACCCCTGCAGTCACTGTGGCCGTGCACAGACTCTGCTGAGCACGTGATGTGGGTATCAATGAGCCCCGGAGGTTTTGTCTCAGGGCTGGATTAGGCACTGTTGCTACTGGTAACTGGAGGGCTGGGAGCAGCAGGGCCTTTCCCCCATGGAATGCACCACCGAGGCCTGGGAACCCAACGGGGTGGGGAGGACGTGCCCTGTGCAGCATCCCTGAATCATGGAATGGTTTGGGTTGGAAGGGACCTTAAAGCTCATCCAGCTCCAACCCCTGCCACGGGCAGGGACCCCTTCCACTAGAGCAGCTTGCTCCAAGCCCCTGTGTCCAACCTGGCCTTGAACACTGCCAGGGATGGGGCAGCCACAGCTTCTCTGGGCACCCTGTGCCAGCGCCTCAGCACCCTCACAGGGAAGGAGGGCATCAATGTCTCTTAGTGTCACTTAGTGTGTTTATAGATGCTTAATTCTCCTTTGCCCTCTGACAGCATCAAGAGGAAGCTTTTGTGTCTGGGAATGCTGTGGGTTGAGATGTTCTTACCTTCACTTTACTTTGAAAGTCCCTTCACGTGGGATTCATGGGATTCATACCCCGTGAAGCCTGTGTTGTAGCCGGGATGCAGTTGGGTTTTAGCCCCACTGCCTGCACAGGCATTCTGAGTCCCAGAGCAAACAGCAGTGGGTTTTTAATGGGAGGTAACACAAAAGGAGCTCACAGTCGGTGTGAGCTGCTTTCTGCTGCTGGGAGGGAAGCAGCAGCCTTGTTCTCTTGCCTTTCTCTGAGTCTATTGAAGTGGCTCCTGTCAATCACCGATGCCTTTATGTGAGCGCGTGGGTTCAAGCTGCAGAATCATCCCTGTGTCAGCGCTGGAGCCGTGCCTGCCCAGCTCGCTGGTGGTGCATGGAGGTACCATGTGCTGTTGTTTCTGCAGAGTCACTTTTGCCTGTCAGAGGTACAGCAATGGGTACAGCAGTAAAAGAGTGCCCTGTCAGAGGGGATGGCTCAGGCAGAGGTGGGGAAGGGCAGGATGGGTTCAAGCACCCCAGAGCTCTGCCTTGTGCCGGAGCAGTCGTTTGCGTTAAGGAAACAATCCCAATGTGGGAGTTGCTGCCATCCCATAAATGCTTTCTAAATGAGATCTGATGCAAGTGACAGGCTGAGAGAGCTGGGCTGGTTCAGCCTGGAGAAGGGAAGGCTCCTGAAGGGGAGACCTTAGAGCAGCTCCAGTGCCCAAAGGGGCTGCAGGAAAGCTGGAGAGGGGCTTGGGACAAGGGCCTGTAGGGCCAGGCCAAGGGGAATGGCTTGAACCTGCCAGAGAGGAGACTGAGATGAGCTCTTAGGCAGAAGCTCTTCCCTGTGAGGAGCTGTTAGAAAACTGCTGTGCTTTGGAGCCCATCAGTGCCAGCAACACCTGAGGACAAGAAAGCAGAATTCAAGTGCCAAGACATTACAGGTCTCAGACAATGACCTCAAAGATGCAGAGGGACGTCTGGGCTGAATAAGGGTAAAAAGTGTGCTCAGAGGGAGATCCCCATTTCCACACAGCACCAGGAAGGCAGGTGGGGAGGAAAAGACCTTCCTGAGGCATGCAGAAATATTCTGGGGTCTTCCAAATCCCACTGCAACCAGAAAGGCTTTCTAGAGGAGTAAGGAGGTGAGGAGCGCACATTCAGAGCTGTTCATCTCCTCTAAGGCTGTAGCATTTAAACAGGAGAGTGCTGGTGGCTTGGAAACCTGCTCCTAAAGAGTTAAACTGAGGTTCTGGAGACTGGCATGATGAAAATTCTGGAACAGTACATTTAAATTGCAGGGAATGCTGAGCTTGTCCAACTGGATCGTCAGGCCGCAGGTTCCCCCAAAGAGGGCTTTGATTTTCCAGCACAACACCCAAAATTCTCTCCTGCTTTTAGAGCACACATGTGGAATCACGCTCCCTATTGCACAACGCGACTGGAGGAGCAATTCCAGGTATCATAGAATCACAGGATCCCACAGTGGTTTGGGTTGGAAGGGACCTTAAAGGTCCTCCAGCTCCAACCCCAGCCACGGGCAGGGACACCTTCCACTAGAGCAGCTTGCTCCAAGACCCTGTGTCCAACCTGGCCTTGAACACTGCCAGGGATGGGGCAGCCACAGCTTCTCTGGGCACCCTGTGCCAGCGCCTCAGCACCCTCCCAGGGAAGAGCTTCTGCCTAAGAGCTCATCTCAGTCTCCCCTCTGGCAGGTTCAAGCCATTCCCCTTGGCCTTGAAGGTGGTTGATGAATTTCTTTGGTTTTCCTTAGACCTGTGAAGAGCCCATGATTTTGGGGGCAGCAGCTGTGTACTCAACAGTTCGGTTTAGATGTCTCTTTGTAGCCTCCCCTATTAATGCCTGTTGCAGGTGATGCTCCTTGTAGGTTGGACCCTACAAGGGATATAAGGAGGAAGATCTTTCCTGTTAGGGTGGTGAGGCATTGGAATGGGTTGCCCAGGGAAGCTGTGAATGCTCCATCCCTGGCAGTGTTCAAGGCCAGGTTGGACAGAGCCTTGGGTGCCATGGTTTAGTGTGAGGTGTCCCTGCCCATGGCAGAGGGGTTGGAACTGGATGATCTTAAGGTCCTTTCCAACCCTACCTGTTCTATGGTTCTATGATCCTATGGCCCGTCAACACACAGGGTCTTCTGATGCTGGACCCTGCAGCAGCCAGGCTAAATTTCACTGCTCAGTGGTCTCCATAAGACCCTGTGGTGAGACTGCCTTGGCTACAGCCGGGCTGAGACGCAAAGCCACGCTCCTCCTCCTGCCCCTGTGCCTCCTGCTGCCAAGGCTGGAAGATGACCTCAGGCACTGAGTGCCTGACCATCATATGAGCTGTAGAGATGGGTTTCACTTCCTTCGTGCCTAATGCAGCAAAGAGCATGATCTGTGGTGGGGACACTGGCACAGGGTGCCCAGAGAAGCTGTGGCTGCCCCATCCCTGGCAGTGTTCAAGGCCAGGTTGGACACAGGGGCTTGGAGCAAGCTGCTCTAGTGGAAGGGGTCCCTGCCTGTTGCAGGGGTTGGAGCTGGATGAGCTTTAAGGTCCCTTCCAACCTAAACCCCTTTATGGTTCTATGGTCTAGGGTGAAATAAACCCCACAATTAGCCCTGCTAGAGAACCCTCTTCTATGCAAATCAGCTTTTTAATCTGTCACCCTCGTGCTTCCCTCCTACCTTTCCTGCATGGTTTGCCTGGTGGATGGGACAGGAGCCTCCAAGCTGGCATTCCATGGGGAGCAGGCTCCTTCTGGTGATGACCACAGGGCATCCCGGCCTGGTGATGTGATGCTAAGAGCTGTGCTGGCTGCTGGCAGCTGTATGTGGTACAGGACCTGATGTTAATCCAATCACCCTACTCATAGCTTAGAGACTTCCAAATCTGTCTGCACCGTGGTGCAGGCTTTGCAGTACTGATACTGAAGATGTTGGGGGGGATCTCAGTACTCTGCACCTTCCCTTTACTTGCTTCTTTAAAGCTTAGCTAATGAATCACAGCAGATAAATCATGGCACTAAGACAGGAACGTGGTGTCTGGGGGGGAGGCAGTCCTGGTTGGAGGTTTGCTTCCACTTGGGTGAGCAAATTTGAGCTGAAAATGTGTAGCTTTCCATAAAAGCCCCAAACCCAGCCCTTTGAAGCAGCATTTTGTACTTTAAACAAAGATTACAGTGGTACAGAGAGGAATTCCAGAGAACCAAATGACTTATTTTACTGCTGGAGCAGGGTCTCCACTCATGAAACCAAGCAGAAACCCCTGACGAGAGCTGAGCCCTCTTGTGTTCAGCAGCCTGAAGACTCGGGGATGTCCCTGATGGCTTGTAGCAAAGCCCCACAGCTGCACACAACATCTGGCTCCACAGTTCAAAGGTTTCCATCCATGAAGAGGTCCCCTCCGTGACTTTTGGCTCCGTTTTCCATCTCCAACATGTCCCAAGGTTACCAAGTTCCCATGGTGGGACTCCTCGAGCAGCGTCACAGGGATCCTGCTACCGGCATGATGAGTCCCGCAGGTTCTGTGCTGCAGCCGCTGCATCCCTCCCACAGGAACATCGCAGGCCCTTGCAGAAAGCAAATCAGGTCCTGGATCTTGGGCTGTTTGGGGGCATTGGGGTGGTGTGGACCAGGAAGGGGGTTCCTCCTCAGCTGCATCTCCAGAAGTTTGCCCTGTAGACCCTTTGTAATGTAATGACGCCCTTTACGAGATGCTTAATGCATCAAACCTGATGGATGTGAAGATTGGTGCTGTAATTCTCCTGATCCCCATGGACTTCAGTGGTGTTTGGGGGCTGTTTGTGTTAAAACACTGAATTCCATCCAGCCTAAAAGCTGTAACAGAGCCCACATTACTCATTGATGTGCTGAGCAGCCCATTAGAAGTGAAAGCAAAGGGTCCATCCCTTGCCTTGCTGGTCTTGCTGCTGGGGCAACCCCTGTCTTACATGGGAGGTGTTGTTTCAGGACAGTTATAACTGAATATAAGAAAATAAATGTTGATGGTTCTATATAAATTGTATATAAATTCTATATAAATTTTTTGGGGTTTATTCACAAACTTGGATGATGAACCCAAAATCAGAGACTGGCAGTAAAGCTTGGAGGTGAAACGCTCCACAATGGGCCACAGATATGATCCAAGGATTGGGAAGCTGTATGAGGAAAGGCTGAGAGAGTTGGGACTCTTCATCCTGGAGAAGAGAAGGCTCAGGGAGACCTTGTCACCATGTTCCAGTAGTTAAGGGATGACTACAAAGAAGATGGAGACTCCTTCATGAGTCGCATGTGTCAGACAAGGGGTGATGGGCACAAGTTACTGCTGGGGAGATTCCAACTGGACACAAGGGGAACATGTTTCCCAACGGGAGCAAGCAGCCACTGGAATAATCTCCCCTTGGGAAGTGGTGACTCCCCAGTATCGGGCACTGTTAAGATTGGGCTGGACAGGGTGCTGGGCCATCCAGTCTGAGTCATGCTTTGCCTGGAAAGGTTGGACCAGCTGATCCTTGAGGTCCCTTCCATCCTGGGATTCGAGGGTTCTGTGTCCCCATTCCCCTTCCAACCTGCTCCTAACAAACCCACAGGACAACTGAATCCTGCAAATGGGGTTTCCTCCTCCCTTCATAAATCTGTTTATTCACTGTGGAAGTCAAAGAGGAATAGGACTAAAAGGGTTGTAGATGTTTTGCTGCGTGAGAAATGAGACCTCAGCGACTGGGCTGCACATTGCCCTGTGTATGATGGGTTCAGCAGCTCTGGCAGCCCTGGCACGGAGCTCTGGAAGGCTGATGTGCCCTCCTGAGTTGTGTTCAAGTAGGGTCACAGCTTGTTTATGTATCTGCTTCATTGAATCACAGCATGGGTTGGGTAGAAAGGGAGCTTAAATCCCACCCAGCTCCAACCCCTGCCACGGGCAGGGACCCCTTCCACTAGAGCAGCTTGCTCCAAGCCCCTGTGTCCAACCTGGCCTTGAACACTGCCAGGGATGGGGCAGCCACAGCTTCTCTGGGCACCCTGTGCCAGCGCCTCAGCACCCTCCCAGGGAAGAGCTTCTGCCTAAGAGCTCATCTCAGTCTCCCCTCTGGCAGGTTCAAGCCATTCCCCTTGGCCTGTCCCTACATCCCTTGTCCCAAGCCCCTCTCCAGCTTTCCTGCAGCCCCTTCAGGCACTGGAGCTGCTCTAAGGTCACCCCTTGAGGAGCCTTCTCTTGTCCAGGCTGCCCCAGCCCAGCTCTCTCAGCCTGGCTCCAGAGCAGAGCTGCTCCAGCCCTCGCAGCATCTCCATGGCCTCCTCTGGCCTCGCTCCAACAGCTCCACGTCCCTCTTGTGCTGCTGCCCCAGAGCTGGACACAGCATAAATGCTTCTGTGATCCTAATACGCAGTCACCTTAATTTTGGTACTTCCATACATCCCCACCACTGTTTCTAACCTCCATTCATCCTTTCTAACCCAACCTAGGATTTCATCCCTCCCAATAATTCATTAACACACACACACACACCCAGATAGCCAGTTTTCCTGTATCTGCATCACCTGTAGCCCTGTTCCACCCCATGCAGACAGCCAAACCCTGGCTGAACACATGGACGCAAGCTCAGGTGAAAGGGTTTTGCTTGAGCACTTCCTCTCACTGTGACAAAGCTGATAAGAACCAGCAGCACCAACACACCCAGAGATAAACCAGAGGAGTTCAACCCTCCAAACCCCACTGACACATCCTGAAGGAGGAGGGGGAACCAAATCCATAAGGAAAACACGCTGCGTGTAACCAGGCCGTTTCCCTTGGCTGCTTTCCTTCCCTCGCTGTATTGCGTGTGCACGTAGGGATCATTCCCTTGTGTTTTCTGAGCTACCTTCTGGCTCTGCTCCCCTGGATGGGCACCCAGCAATGCTCTCCAGGTTGCTGCCAAAATGCAAGTCTCATGGTTTCTTAAGAATGCTGGAAAATCATGGAATGGTTCATGTTGGAATGGAGCTTAAAGCTCATCCACTTCCAGCCCTGTGCCATGGGCAGGGACACCTTCCGGTAGAGCATCTTGCTCCAAGCCCCTGTGTCCAGCCTGGCCTGGATGCAAAGAGATAAGGCAAAGATGTTTGGAAAGAGATATCCTTTATGAATTGAAGTGATACAGCTGGGGAAGATAACCCAATCGTGCAGAGGTGGGCACTGACCCCAAGAGCCGTGTCTTGGGAAGCCTGTGGATGCACAACTCTATGCAAGAGGCGTTCACCAGTGATGATTTGTTAGTCAAATATGGGACTGTATGGGTATAAGTGAGGGTGCTGGCACTGGAACACATTGCCCAGAGCAGCTCTGGCTGCCCCATCCCTGGCAGTGTTCAAGGCCAGGTTGGACACAGGGGCTTGGAGCAAGCTGCTTGAGTGGAAGGGGTCCCTGCCCGTGGCAGGGGTTGGAAATGGATGAGCTTTAAGGTCCCTTCAACCCAACCATGCTGGGATTCTGTGATTCAGGTTTGGGAATCCCTTTAATATCACTGAGTCCAACCATAAACTCAGTTGCCTTGGTCAGAAGCCCAGGACCACTTCACCTTCTGAACCTCCCCAGCTTGTTCAGCTGTTGTGAAGCAGCCAGGGCCTTTCTTCACTCATGATCTCTCCTTTAGCTCTTGTTTGCTGGATGAAAGAGCCATCAACAGGCAGCACTGCAGGAACCCCTGGCGTTGGCTGCTGTCGTGCCTGGTGGTGGTACCTCCAGCCCAGCAAACAGTCAGGTAGAGTCAATAGGGTGGATGCTTTAAATTCCTTCTTTACGAGAAAGCAGATAACGATTGGATGCTGTCCCGTTTTCCGGCTGGGAATTGTTTGCCAGGCTTGAATTACAGGAATTGCTGCGGCGAGGCAGTGCCTTTGTGCCCTTCACTCCCAGCTGGCAGCCTCGCACGCTGGGTCCCCGCATTGGGCTCCCCTCACAAACAATCACAGACACTGTTTGTGGTGGAAACAAACCCAGATTGATCTTGGGCTGTAAAGGGGAATAAACCAGTGAAGAATAACTTTATTGAATGCGGGGTTTAGATCTCGCTGTGTTCCCTTCCTCAGCAGGAGGAACTGTTCACACCGGTGGTGCTGCCAGCTCGTGTTTTGGCCTTTACTTTCTCAGCTGATTTGGTGTGGAAAGTCTTTGGACAAAGCCTTTTCCCATAGCTTTGGCTTTAGTTGCAACCCAAAAGCGAGCTGCTGGTGACAGCCTTTAGTTGTCACCGAAGGGTGGAGAGAAGAGGTTTTAAAGCTGCTGCTGTGATGAGGTATTTGGGGTTCAGAGGGGCTTGGGAATTACTGGGTGCTAAGGTACTGATGCTGGCCCATGCCAGGACCCATATTACTTCTTAGGGAGGACGGGGTTGTGGTGCTGCTGGTGCTGCTCAGCTCCACCTCCAGAGGCTAAAGGTATTTCTGGTGTTGCAGTTCACCTCCCTCCTCCTCCTCCTGGGTACCAGAGGATGCTCCTGGAGTCTTGCCATTTCCCTACCAAAGTGGTCACTAGTTCAGCTGCCAGATGGGATCATTATGGTGAGAAATCCGACCTGCAGGACTTGAGCTGTCTCCCTTCCGAGGGAATTCACGCTTGGTTTATTTTCCCTTATCCAGGCAGGAGTTTTCCCTCCGACAGACGTGCTGGCACTTTGCCTGGCTAGAAAACATGGAGCAGAGGAGCCCCAAGCACTAACCTAGTACTAAAAGCTGTAAAATGAATCAACTTTGGGCAAACCATATGGTAACGTTCACTGTGCCACAGGTGAGAGCAAATACAGTATGTTCAGTGCAGCATGAAGGAAAAATAATCAGTTGTCAGAGAGTAATGGTGCTGGAATTCCAACCCCTCCCACATGGAAGGTTTTAAAGCCTTTCACCTCAGTGTTCTTGCTCTTTTATATGGCTTTGCTGCTCTGACTTTGAGATGAGATCTTAGGCCATGGAGCTGCTGCGAGGGCTGGAGCAGCTCTGCTCTGGAGCCAGGCTGAGAGAGCTGGGCTGGGGCAGCCTGGACAAGGGAAGGCTCCAGGGAGACCTTAGAGCAGCTCCAGTGCCTAAAGGGGCCGCAGGAAAGCTGGAGAGGGGCTTGGGACAAGGGATGTAGGGACAGGCCAAGGGGAATGGCTTGAACCTGCCCGAGGGGAGACTGAGATGAGCTCTTAGGCAGAAGCTCTTCCCTGTGAGGGTGCTGAGGCGCTGGCACAGGGTGCCCAGAGAAGCTGTGGCTGCCCCATCCCTGGCAGTGTTCAAGGCCAGGTTGGACACAGGGGCTTGGAGCAAGCTGCTCTAGTGGAAGGGGTCCCTGCCCGTGGCAGGGGTTGGAGCTGGGTGAGCTTTAAGCTCACTTCCAGCACAAACCATTCTAGGGTTCTATGATTCTATGATGATTACCTACACCAGATAGACCTGCTTGTGTTTGGCTACTGAACTGAATCTCAAAGAGCAGAAGCTGTCACTTTGCAGTTCCTCTGTTATCCTTGTTCATTCAATCAGTAAGATTTACTTGGGTTTTTTTCCTTTTAGGACAGGGATCACCAAGGATACTCTGTCCCCAATCCCAGTGAGCATCCCAGCCTCTGTTGCATTCAGGTGGGGATTGGAAGGGGTACAGTGCAGTGGTTCTATTCTTTGTGATGACTTGCTTCTTCACATTAGATTTGATAAAGCAAAGTGCAAGGGATTTGAGTCTGCTGCTCTTTATTTTTCTCCCATTCACCTTGGTGTTTGCACTGTGGTGGTGTTTCTAGGAGCCTCTGTCTGCCCCCATCTATCAGTCACCCGGTCTCATGC
Source organism: Pezoporus wallicus (assembly GCF_028554395.1). NCBI lineage: Eukaryota > Metazoa > Chordata > Aves > Psittaciformes > Psittacidae > Pezoporus > Pezoporus wallicus. Next base: position 69,484 of record NW_026637098.1, on the reverse strand, counting down.
ATCACAAGGAAGGCTTGGATGTGCTCTTTAAGAAATAGAGTTATTTTTCAAGGGCAGCATCATAGCTTAACAAAGGACCCAGATGAAGCAAACCCCACCAGGTCTCCTCACCCCTTCTCTTCTATTACTTAGCCTTGCCTTGGGTCCTGCCTGCTGCAGAGGGATGCTGGTAGCATCTCAGCATCACTTCGGATGCAGCAGCTCGCTTGCGCTGTCCCAGAGGATTGTGGCAGCTTGCAAACACTCTCAGTGCTATCAGCCCATCCCAATTAGCATAATGATGCTGCCTAATTTATGCACAAATTGCCCTCATTTATGTGTGTGAATACCTATGATTAAACCAAGCACAGGTGGAACAGGGTTTGGTCTCAACCCAACCGTGCAAGCATGACGCAGTGTCCACCAGCTCCAGAATTCCTTCTCCACGTTACTAAACATGGAGCTGTGCATTGTTTCCTCTGGCAGCACATTGGGGTACAGGGCAGGATGAAACTCGTGGCAGGAGGTAAGAGAATAAAAGATTGCAGTGCTGAGATTTGCATGGATTAAAGGCGGGTTTAATTTGCCTGGATGCACTTGGCTTCCAGGTGGATTATGCCGGCAGCAGGATTTGGGGCTGTCTCGCCAACTAATGCCTTTTAGTTTCATTATTCCAACAAGAGATGGAGGCCACCTTTGCTGACCCCAAATCCTCGACGTCTTTGTATGTAATGTTTTCTAACATTCCTGGTTTTGCTTAGCAAGCCTGCTGTTGTTGTCTGATCCCAGCTAGTGCAGCCATTCCCAAAGCACTTTCTCAGTGGGGTTATTCCAAGAGACCTCTGAGGTTGTGAGCTTGTGGTCCTTGGTTTCATCAAAGAAATGGTGTTGTGCATGAAGTTGTTCCATCGTGAGCAGGGTGATCCAGCACAGAAATCATAGGCTCATGGAATCATTTAGGTTGGAAAAGACCTCATCAAGTCCAACTGTTCCTAAGCACTGCCAAGGCCACCACTAACCCATGTCCTGAAGCACCACATCCACATATCTTTCAGACACCTCCAGCAAAGAGTACACCCATCCAGGCCATGAGCAGCCAGTTCCTCCAGGAGAATGCTGTGGGAAAGTGTAGGTAGGCATCATCCACAGCCCTTCCATGAGCCAGAGGGTGCTCAGGCATTGGAACAGGCTGCCCAGGGCAGGGCTGCAGTCACCCTCCCTGCAAGCGTTCACACAGTGTGGAGACAAGGCCTCAGTGCCATGGGTTAGTGGTGGCCTTGGGATACAGGTTGGACTTAAAGGTCTTTTCAACCCAGTTGGTTGTGATTCTCTTGCCAGCCTTCCTTACTGTTGATGTGCTACAACAGCATGGACGTTTACCTGGTTAAGTTCCTTTCAAGCAAATGTATATAACTAACACATCATATAATAATTCCAAGTCATAGTGATGCTGTTCCCAGGGCTGGTGAGCTGCATCCAGGGCTTCCACAGCCAGCTGCCTGCCCTGCATCCTCAGGGTACCATGGTTTTGGAGGATTATCTGGTAAGGATGCTGGAGAGGGGCTCTTCATCAGGGACTGCAGTGATAGAACAAGGGGTGATGGGTTAACACTTAAACAGGAGAAGTTTAGATTGGATATAAGGAAGAAGTTCTTTACTGTAAGGGTGGTGAGGCACTGGAATGGGTTGCCCAGGGAAGCTGTGAATGCTCCATCCCTGGCAGTGTTCAAGGCCAGGTTGGACAGAGCCTTGGGTGACATGGTCCAGGGTGAGGCATCCCTGCCCGTGGCAGGGGGGTTGGAACTGGATGATCTTAAGGTCCTTTCCAACCCAAACCATTCCATGATTCTGTAAGAGGTTTCCATTGCTGGCACACTGGGGCTCAGTGGGCTCAGGGCAAAGCAGATCAGTGGAAAGGCTGGTGTGTGGCTGGGGCTGGGTAAGCCCAGTGTTGGACACGCCACCTCCCTTCAGCTGTGCCATACATTTGCTCTCTGGCAATCCCACTTGCTCCATGTGCAAACTGTGTGACTGGTTCCTAAGAACAGATGTGGGTGCAAGATGTTCCTGTTAGCATGTGTAACCTCAGATGTCTCTTGTTCTCACGTACTGCTCCTTACCTGTCAGAGGAACGAGGTTTATGAGTCACTGCAAGTCATGCGTCGTGAATTGCTCTCCTCTTCTGTTACTGATCTGTTTTTACAGCCAGCTGAAGACACAGCCTGCTCCAAACCCATTCAAACGTGTCACATTGACTTTCAGAAGCTTTTATAAGCTCTTTAGTTTTCATTCTGCCTTTGCAGGTGCTTTTATTCCTTGCCTCCCAGTGTGTTTTCCCTTCAGTGAGATGTTGTCCTTGCCTTGCAAGGAGCTGTGAGCATACACTGCATGTGTCCTGCCCCAAGCTTTGTGACAACACAGCTTCACTCTGATTCCCTTTCAACTCGGGTAGTGCTAAGTACAACAGGGAAGGGAGTCATATAGAGTCATAGATTGGTTTGGGTTGAAGGGACCTTAAAGCTCATCCAGTTGTAGCCCCCTGCCACAGGCAGGGGCATCTTCGACTAGAGCAGCTTGCTCCAAGCCCTGTCCAACCTGGCCTTGAGTAGATTAACCATGTAAGTACTGACAGCACAGTTGCCTGGGCCAAATTCCCTCTCTCTACCCATTTGTTTTAAATGCATGGAGCTAACTGAAGGATGGAAGGCCATTGCACAGGAAAGAGAGGATGGGCTGAAGGCTGGATTGCATGCAGCAGCCTCCAAACCCCTCTGTCCCAGGACAGCAGCATCACTGGGAGGTGTTAGGAAGCACTGAATCTTAAGGAAGAAAACACAAGTGGTATGGAGGGACCAGGGAGTTTGGCACATGTGTGGGTCCCTTGCTTTGGACCAGAGACAAGAGAAAGCAGAAGCCAACAGGGAAGTCACCCACTCTCCTCCTCCCTGCCACATCCAGTGTCTTTTATCTCTCTCAACTCCCCTTCAAATGGCAGTGGCTGATGCTCGTGCTCTGCTGGGGTTAAGAAGCTATTCTGCAGCCCTCAGAGCAGATGTGATCCCCGGGTCTTGCTGCTTTGAAGCTCCTGGTTCTATCACACTCAACTAAATCAGCTTTTTGCTTCTCTGTGGAGGTGAAACTCAGCCTTTTGTGCCCATGTGATTGAAGTGCTGAGGCTTGTCTAATTGAACGAGGGCTCGAGTCCACACTTGAGTAGGATGAAAAGCAGCGAGGAGATCACCCAGGGATTATGTCTGAGCTCCGCAGCTACTTGGCACTGATAGAGCAGATGGCTGGGTCACATCCTGCCCATGGCTGGGGAGGAAAGCCTTCCGCAGGGAAAAAGATATTAATTTGGTGGAATTTATTCACCCCTGAATCTACAAGTGCCTCAGGTCTCTACTTTTGTACTTTATAGCGTGAGCCCAGATGGGATTAGTGAAAGGAGGGGTTGGTTCTGCAAAGTGCTGCAAGGAGCCCGCTGCAGCCTTGAAGCTGGTGTAGGTAAAAGAGAGCTGGGAGGGAAAACAGAGATGCAGAGGGTGGGAGAGACTTGGTTTGTGCTAGGATCAACCAAACACAGCCATGAGTTATCCATGAGCCCCGGCTTTGCTGATGGAGCAAGGGATCCAAGTCCAAGAGCTTCTGGTTTGTGCAGAGCTGTGAGGACATCACAGACATCACTATGGGTCACCTGAACCACAGGGACAAGCTTCAGCCTGTTCTCTTTAGGACTGCACTTGATCCTACAGCCAAAGGCTGTATCCACAGGGGTTTGGGCTTGGGGAAGTGCTAGTGGTTGCCTTAGTGGTCCATGGCCATAAGAAATCCTAGTGACCAACATGCAGCTCTCTGGCACCTTCCAGAAGGGTGGGAATAAATGTACGTCCACAAACCTGCTTTTCTAATGTTCCATCTGCTTGTTTCTGGGTTAATAACACACTCATAGGAGACCAGAGTGCCTTCACTGTGATAAATATCATCAGTTCTTCTAGCTGTAGGCGCTCCTTGGCTTGACTTCACCCCATGAAGCAGTGCACGGAGCAAGTGAAGCTGCGAATGTCAGCCTCCTCATTTGTAACTGCTTCTGCCTCTGCCCAAAAGCACTTTTAATCCAGGAAGGCTCCACAGTCTCACACCTTCTGTATTTCACAGTTATATTCATGTTTTCAAGTGTGTCTCTAGCCTGAGCCGTAATGGAAAGCTGCATTTGCATGCAGGTAAAAGGAAGCAGCGTGACCTCGCCGGCAGCAGATGATGCTCTGTTTGGACTCTTTGGGTTGAAAAGCCTTTTTCTCTCTGTTTATTTGCAGGGGGCACCGCTGGAAGAACCTTTATGGGCTCCCAATGAAGGTGGATGATTTACTGATGATAATTAAGGTAGGAAGAAGTGGTGTTCATTTGGCATCTTGGCATTGGTCCTCTCCTTGAAATAACATCTCCCTGGCCGATGGCTGGGCAGCAGTGGCTCTATTTTAAGGCTCAGTACACAGTGATGGCAGCACATGGCCAAGGCATTAACTTGTGTCCAAGTGTCCCTTTAAACACAGAGGGAAGGGAAATCTTATTTAAGAGCTACCTGGAACGTAACTAAGTGGAAAAACTCTGACTTCCTGCCCCAAAGGATAATAAGGGCTCTGTTGGAAGGGGAATGGCTCTTATTTGAGAGCACTCAGCACAGGGATTTTCTTGTTCTGCTGAAGCATAGTGGTTGGGTTGGAATTCAGGTTCTAACTTGCCATCCCACCTAAAAATACATTTTGTTAGTTTATTTTCATCGTGTTGAGCTTCTGTGGAAAGCTGGTCCATCTCCAAATGTGGCAAGAGAGAGCTCCGTCCTTGATTAATGAAATGGAGGAAAATCCCTGATGTTACAAGCACAAAAGCATTGGATAAACTTGGAATAGAAATACGAATGGGTGCTGAGTTAAAAGTATTTATAAGTAGGTTTTATGATGCTTGAATATCTGGATTCTTGCCTTGCTGGATCAATTCTGCCTTGGTTGTTGTGCTCTGGAGCGGCATCGTGGTGGTGCAATGGTTGCTGCTGCTCTCTGCTTCCTCCTGGAGTAGGAAGGAGAGTCTTGACCATAGTCACTATATAGACTCCTAAACATGAGTCAACCTTTCCCATTGCAATCAAAAACCCCTTACAAAGTCATCTTACCTTTACTCAGGCAGGAGAACCTTGTACTTTGCTCTACACATTCCTACTGTTTCAGTTCACAAGCTTGGAAAGGTGGTAGAGCGGTCCCTGAGTTGCCACCATAGTATCAAACCTCTGCAGCCTGCACATACCCAAAATACAGCGAATTTGGATGCTCGGATTTGGAGCCTGGTGGGGCCAATGTCACAGACAGGATTTTACCCTTGATTTATTCAGCCCCTAACTGTGTAAGGAAGTATGAGGGTGAACGTGGCGTGTGTTATGTGTGGTGTACATTAACACAGGCTCTGCTTTACATTGCAGTTGGGGTTTACACTTCGTGTTACCATGGGTTGGATGAATGCTTGTGTTGGTGTTTAGTGTCAGTGAGGAGTTTCCTGGCTGAGTCCTTGGAGGCAGAAGGGGAAATTCAAGCTGTAACAAGAGCAAATTCTTTCAGTGGAGGTTTAGAGTTCTCTCATGTATTTGTGCTTTCTGTTTGGCGCGCGATAAGATGCACTCCTGTGGAATTTGCTTGGAGCAGGGATTTGCATGAATTATTGTTTCGTGCAAAAGGAACATCTGTGCAAAGCGTTCTCCCTGTGCTCCACGGTACCAGAGCACCCGGCAGAGGAGGGATTTGTGTGCCTGGCTGCAGTGGTCAGCAATAGCCAAGTGCTTGGGGGAAGGAAAGATGGAGAAATAGAAACAAAGCTGCCGATCTGAAAGGGAAGACCCCTTCTGGGCTGTGTGGCAGCATCAGGATCATAGGATCATGGAATGGGTTGGGTTGGAAGGGACCTTAAAGCTCATCCACTTCCAACCCCCTGCCATGGGCAGGGACAGCTTCCACTAGAGCAGCTTGCTCAAAGAGCAGCAGCATCCCATTAGGAAAAACTTGGGATAATTGTACTTGGACTCTTGCAGAGTCCAGTTTTGTATTTAGGAGCTGGTTCTTTCCCAATTAGAAGAAAGAAGTTCCCTGTGAGGGTGCTGAGGTGCTGGCTCAGGGTGCCCAGAGCTGTGTCTGCCCCATCCCTGGCAGTGTTCAAGGCCAGGTTGGACACAGGGGCTTGGAGCAAGCTGCTCCAGTGGAAGGGGTCCCTGCCCGTGGCAGGGGTTGGAACTGGAGGAGCTTTAAGGAACCTTGCAACCCAAACCAGGCTGGAATTCTATGATGTAAGTAAAATGCTGTCAATTAGAGGAAATTGCATTGAAATAGCGTGGCCCAAAACCGTGTCAAAGGTGGAATTAGCAGTCATTGTGGATGGTCTCTGATTCTGCGCTTTAAGCATTTCATTCGAAGGGTTTCATGTTCTCGTGGGGAGATCATTCTGGAAATCAGTAATTAAGCAAATGAGCTCCAGTGTCATCAGCCTGGCTACAAAAGCAAGAAGCTGACATTTGGAAGAAACCTGGAAGCTGCAGACTCAAATTATCCAATACTGAAAATGACGGTGTCTCAGAGGAATAGGAGGAGAAATGAAAGAATCCCTTCAAGTCCGGGGGACTTGAAACCAGGTTTTGTGTGGAAAAGGAAGCTTTTTACTTTTACTCAGAATTCTCCATGGATGCTAAACCTGTAATCTTCACTGAAAATCTCATAGGATCGTAGAATCCCAGCGTGGTTTGGGTTGGAAGGGACCTCAAAGCTCCTCCAGTTCCAACCCCTGCCACAGGCAGGGACCCCTTCCACTAGAGCAGCTTGCTCCAAGCCCTGTGTCCAACCTGGCCTTGAACACTGCCACGGATGGGGCAGCCACAGCTTCTCTGGGCACCCTGTGCCAGCGCCTCAGCACCCTCACAGGGAAGAGCTTCTGCCTTATCTCCAACCTGAACTTAGTCTGTTTCAGTCTTAACCCCATCACCCCTTGTCCTATCACTACAGTCCCTGATGACAAGTCCCTCTCCAGCATCCCTGTAGGCCCATTCACTACCCTCACGCCATCCATATCCTTCCCTGTACCTTTTCCAGCTGTGTTGCCAGCATCTTCTGGGAGGTGGGAGCCAAGGACCTGCCCTGTGGATTAGCAGAGGAGCTTGACACGTGTGGTTTCCTCTCACCGGTGCTCGTTGCTGAGCTGTTTTCTGTGCTAGCCACAATAACTGAAAGATCTTTCCCGTCTGGTAACAGGCAGTAATTGTGGTTGGCTCCTTCCTCTGGCATGTGTGCCCGTGTTAACTTGCACTTCCATTTGTCATCAGAGTGCTGCTGCTGCACGGCTCCATCCCTCCCAGCTCCAGCACAGAGGCACCAGCCACGGCAGCGGTTGGACCCTGCACCCTCCCTCTCAAGGATTGCTCTTCATAAAGGTGCACTGGGTGGTGGCCAAGCCAAGAAGTGCTTTTTCCCCCATTTGGAAGATTTGCTCCTCTAGTTTCAGTTGAAGCCACCAAGAGCTGCATTCCTTCTCAGACCTTTAGTGGTGGCTGTTAAATGGTGGTATGTGTCGATGTGCACACTGACCCATGGAGTGCTCTTTGGAAATGCAGAGGTTGCCCTGAGACCAGAAATCACAGATCAGAGTGCTCCTAAAGCGTCGAATCCCAGCCTGGCTTGGGTTGGAAGGGAGCTTAAAGCTCCTCCCTTCATAAATCTGTTTATTCACTATGGAAGTCAAAGAGGAATAGGACTAAAAAAGTTGTAGATGTTTTGCTGGGTGAGAAATGGGACCTCAGCGACTGGGCTGCACATTGCCCTGTGTATGATGGGTTCAGCAGCTCTGGCAGCCCTGGCACGGAGCTCTGGAAGGCTGATGTGCCCTCCTGAGTTGTGTTCAAGTAGGGTCACAGCTTGTTTATGTATCTGCTTCATTGAATCACAGCATGGGTTGGGTAGAAAGGGAGCTTAAAGCTCATCCGGTTCCAGCCCCTGCCACGGGCAGGAACCCCTTCCACTAGAGCAGCTTGCTCCAAGCCCCTGTGTCCAACCTGGCCTTGAACACTGCCAGGGATGGGGCAGCCACAGCTTCTCTGGGCACCCTGTGCCAGCGCCTCAGCACCCTCCCAGGGAAGAGCTTCTGCCTAAGAGCTCATCTCAGTCTCCCCTCGGGCAGGTTCAAGCCATTCCCCTTGGCCTGTCCCTACATCCCTTGTCCCAAGCCCCTCTCCAGCTTTCCTGCAGCCCCTTTAGGCACTGGAGCTGCTCTCAGGTCTCCCCTTCAGGAGCCTTCTCTTGTCCAGGCTGCCCCAGCCCAGCTCTCTCAGCCTGGCTCCAGAGCAGAGCTGCTCCAGCCCTCGCAGCATCTCCATGGCCTCCTCTGGCCTCACTCCAACAGCTCCACGTCCCTCTTGTGCTGCTGCCCCAGAGCTGGATCAGGGCTGCAGGGGGGGTCTCCCCAGAGCACAGCAGAGAGGCAGGATCCCCTCCCTCGACAGGTAAATCCCACAGACCCTTTCCCTCCTCATCTTTCCTGGGAAGCTCCAAACATTTACATGGAATTTGACATCACTGCTGGGTGCTAAAGACACACCGGGAGCTGTGTGCAGCATCACGGCCAGTGCAGACTCTCAGCACTGAGCACACACCTCCAGCGTGGGGCTGTTGGAGCTGAGTAGGAGCTGAGGATGTGAAGGAGACAACTGCTTACAGAAACCACAGCAAGCAGCGTGTCAGGACCTGCAACCCATCCCTGGAGCTGCTGTGTATAAATAGACACATCCACCCTCCCTCTGCTCCTCACAGCTACCTCCCTGGCCAGGAATTTGTCTTCCCTCCGTAGCTTGTTCTGCAGGCAGGTTTCCTCCTGCAGGTGTTGAGGAAGGCCTCATCTTTATGTTAATTGAGCACAGCTATCAGTGCCCAGACATCAACTGCTCTCATGTGCCTCTGAGACGTGAGATTCTGATTGAAATTCAGTCCAGAAAGACTCATAGCAGCACCTGAATCAGATGGAAACTGCTCCAGATCGGTGGCTGCCTCCAAAGAACAGTGCCTGCCTTTGTTCTGCAGGGTGTAGAACCACAGCTTCAGCTTTCAGGAGGGCTGCAGCTGCGGTCTGCAGCCTGGGTTCAGGCTTTTGGTGGTGTTTGCTAAGCTTGAGGGCTTCCTCAGCATCGTGTCTGCACCGAGATCAAGCAGCTAAACACAGTTACTGCTTATCCTGTTGGACCTGAATCTGTGGAGTCATAGAACCATAGGATCAGGGAATGGTTTGGGTTGGATGGGACCTTAAAGCTCACCCCCTCCCAACCTGTGCCACGGGCAGGGACACCTTCCACCAGAGCAGCTTGCTCCAAGCCCCTGTGTCCAACCTGGCCTTGAACACTGCCAGGGATGGGGCAGCCACAGCTTCTCTGGGCACCCTGTGCCAGCGCCTCAGCACCCTCCCAGGGAAGAGCTTCTGCCTAAGAGCTCATCTCAGTCTCCCCTCTGGCAGGTTCAAGCCATTCCCCTTGGCCTGGCCCTACAGGCCCTTGTCCCAAGCCCCTCTCCAGCTTTCCTGTAGCTCCTGTTGAATCGGCCAGATGCAGATTCAATGAGGTTAATGGTTACAAACACCATTATCTTCTCATATCTCCTTCTCCAGAGCTCTTGTGATGTTATTTAAGCAGTTTGTAGTCCAAATCCTTGGAATTCCCTGCTGAAAGCTGAAATCTGTCAATCCTACCAGGTCTTTCCAAGAGCAAAGCACGGAAATCTCCTGTCCTCCATCTGGCACCATCACTGCTATTTTCCTCTCTCCTTTGTCTCCATTAATATTGGTGTATAAATCTGTGTCTTGTGTAGTGATTACAGAGAAAGGAAAGCAAACCCATATGCTCCAGGAATTTGGCCAGGGACACATGGACCTCTCATTGGGTAGATGGATTTGTCACACTTACTTTCTGCATGTGTATGATTTTGTGGTGAGGAGCTGCTGGTGCTGGGTCAGGGACCTGTTCCCTTTCCACACAGAGTTCCCTGGTGACAAGCAGGTTTGGGGGGGGATGTGGATGTACTTGGGGGGGATAAGGCAGACTGTGATAATGAATCATTCTCTGTAATTCAGAGTACTCACAGATATAGACAGATAAATACCAGGGTATTTACAAGATGCTTTATGTGATGGTCTAAGGTAGGTGCTTATGGGAAGTGGTATCTGGTAGCAGGTAAACTGCTGCAGTTGGGGAGAAGCAGACAAGCTTCTGATGCGTAAATCCTCCAGCTCTGAGACAAGATGCGTTACTGGTCCTGAGAGCTCAACCAGTTGCTCTGAGCTGCATCCAAATGCAACAACACTTTGAGAGGAGAGTTGGTACCGACGGAGCTGAGGGATGTGTTCTCTGTGGAAGGAGGTAAATGATTCCTTGGGGAACGTGGAAGGGATATCTGGGATCCAAGGAGGAGGATGGTTTTACAGGGAAACCAGTTTTTGGTTTACTATTGCTCAGTGACAGGGAATTTAATCCCCAGACTTGCTTTATGAGTGTGTTTTATCGATACCCATCAAGGTTGATGTGTTCTCCAAGACATATTCCCTTTCTTTCCTGTCCTATTACCCAAGTGCTTCTGCCCAGTGTCTGCTGTCTCTGGGGCAGTAAGGAGGGTGCTCTACCAGCTAAAGCATATGATATCTGGGGAAGCAAACACTTTAATCCCTATGGTTTTGCTGCTGCAGAGAGCATTTGTGGGGATGGGGCTGTGTGTGAGCAAACGTTGCATGTTGGCCGGATTCTGCTTCCATTTGATGCAGTGCATGCGCCCTGATGAGAGATTCAGCGAGGTCAAGGCACCCTTTGAAGAACTAGAGAGAGAGAAGGCCTTCAAACATAGATGGAGTCTATACTGCAATAAAGCTGCTTTCTGCTCCTTCATGGCTCTTGCCTTTGCTCACTGCGAGGTGCTTTGCTGGTAACGTTCTGGCTTGACTGCCCCTTGCTCAGCGGATGTTCTGGGCAACCTCAGGTCTTACCTTGGGCTGAGCTTTGAGGAAGTACAAGGTCAAGCTGCTGTGGGTCTAGAGGGAGCTCCTAGGTTTTAAGCTCAAGTAGAGCTGGTCCTTGCTGAAAGGAAAGCAGCTCCTTGGGTTTTAGTTTCAAATACAAACAAGCTTTGTATTTGAGACCAACCGGGGGTGAGGGTGAGATGCTGTTGTCCCCCTCCAAATGAGTGGATATTATGGCATCTAAACTGACATCTGAGCCTGTGATGTTCCAGTGTGGCTGAGCAGAAAGGTCTCTGCAGCTGCAGTGTGTTTGGGTTTAGTTATTGCCCATTACTGTGTGCAGTTTTCCTCCTTGTAGAGGAGCATTGCGGAGGAGGAGAGGGCAATAACCCAGAGGTAAGGCAGGAGATGGTAGTGTCACCATCCCTGCAAGTGTTCACACACTGTGTAGAGGGGGCCTTCAGTGCCATGGGTTAGTGGTGGCCTTGGCAATGCTGGGAATGGTTGGACTGGATGAGCCTAGAGGTCTTCTCCAACCCAGTAGATGCTATGATTCTAAGTGATGGGTGTTGAGCAGGCACTTGCTGGGATGCGCATCATCTTGCTTCCTTCACCCCAAAGACGGACTCAAAGTTGTAGACGTGGTGAGGCAGATGGTGGGACATCGTGACCAAGAACAGTGTGAGACTGAAGGGTCTGGAGGAAAGAGTTAAATCTGAGCAAAGGCAAATTACATGGAAGGGCTGGAGCTCTGCGCTCAGTGCTTCCCCAAAGCAGCACACGCAAGTCAGGAATCCTGGGAATCATAGAATCCTGCAATCCCAGGTTGAAGGGACCTCAAGGATCATCTGGTCCAACCTTTCCAGGCAAAGCATGGCCTAGACTGGATGTCCCAGCACCCTGTGCAGCCCAGTCTTAACAGTGTCCAACGCTGGGGAATCCCCCCTTCCCTGCGGAGGCTATTCCAATGGTTGTTCTCAGTGTGAAGAGTTTTCCTCTTGTGTCCCCTTGGAATCTGCCCAGCAGTAACTTGTGCCCATCACCCCTCGCCTTCTCCATGAGACTCCTTGTACAAAGGGAATGCCTCCTTCACCTGAGCATCCTTATGGAGTGCTGCATTGGGAATGGTGGTGTTGGCTGGATGTTTTCTTCCACATCTTTGCCTTCAAATGAAGGTGCAGTGGAGGGGACAGGGATTCTCCTATTGCTGGACCAGGTGTCCCCTTACAGACACCAGTTACAATCAGAAACCACTGTGAAACCCCAGTTGCCATGGGTCACTGCCTTCAGCTGCAGGGGCAGTAGCCATGTGCATCAGCCACCTCACCACTTGTCACCATGGTTTAACCTACTGCTGTTGAAGAAAAGCAGAGCCTCATCCGGCAGCACCCAATGGGTGCTGGGGTGCAAGGAGACCACAGCACCCACGCTGCTGGTGCTGCTCTGCCTCCATCAGAGCTCTCACAGGCTGAGGTCTGCTGCTGGAGAGCTCTCATACACATTATGTGTAATGAGGATGCCTCTCCCCACATGACAGCTTGCAGGAAATGAGTTTTCTGCTCTTCAGCTGCCAGTGCAGCCTCGTGGGTTGTGAGGACCCGCAGCTTCCGCTGCACCCAGCTTGGCTTCAGTGCCGTCAGCAGCGTGGAAGCCACCCTCAAATCATAGGATCATAGAATCATGGAATCAACCAGGCTGGGAAAGCCCTTTAAGCTCACCCAGTCCAACCATTCCCAGCACTGCCAAGGCCACCACTGCCCCATGGCACTGAGGCCTCGTCTCCACTGTGTGTGAACACTTGCAGGGACAGTGACTGCAGCCCTGCCCTGGGCAGCCTGTTCCAATGCCTGAGCACCCTCTGGGGCAGGAATTGTTCCTCAGCTCCATCTAAACCTGCCCTGGGGCAGCTTGAGGCCATTTCCTCTTGTCCCATCCCTTGTTCCTTGGGAGCAGAGCCCAGCCCCTCCTGGCTCCATCCTCCTGTCAGGCACCTGTAGGGAGCCATCAGGTCCCCCCTGAGCCTTCTCTTCTCCACACTGAACCCCCCAGGTCCCTCAGCCCTTCCCCATCACACTTGTGCTCCAGGCCCTGCACCAGCTCCAGTGCCCTTCTCTGGCCCCGCTCCAGTGGTGGGAACACCAACAGGTACCCACAGGCACAGAAGCAAACTGGAAAGCTGGCTATGCTGCTGGTTTGGAGGCAGTTGCTCAATGGAAGATGAGCTTTGCTGGGAGATGCCACCACCTTCTCTTAGTGCTGTTTGCACTGTTACTCTCAGAGCTGAATCTGTTCAGTCCTTTCCCTCAGCACCAGCCAGAACCTCAATCGAAACCTCTCCAATTGCTATTCCTTTATGTGTTTTGAGCAGAGCCTGAAATGTGTATTTGGGAGGATGTTTTAGTGAGCTGTTGGATGACAACCCGCTTTCCCCTCTGCATTAACTGCTTTAAAACATCTACTCCCTGGTTCAAGTTTATTTGCCCTTTAATAAAGGAAGATATTATCTGTTGGAGACTTATTTTTTCATCCCTCAGGCAGGTGTTTGAGTTTCCATTGTTTTTAAAGCAGCTCTTTCTGTGCTTGTTGAATGGCTGTCAGCTGCTGAACACGATCATTAATCTTTATCAAGTGCTTAGCTGGATATGCTGTTTCAGTGATGCCATGCAGATGGGCGCTAGGATGCTCAGGATCACCTTGGCTATGTATACTGTGTTTTGAGCCTCCTTGCTTTATCATTTGATGGATGCAGCTCTTCATGTGCTGTGTTAGCAAGGGAGCTCTTCCTCAGTGGTTTATATCTTGCTTGTAAAGCAAATACCTTTTAAAATCTGTGCTCTGTCCTTCAGCCTTTCCTATTCATGTACTTCATCCATCCACCCATGGCAGCGTTCAAGGCCAGGTTGGACACAGGGGCTTGGAGCAAGCTGCTCTAGTGGAAGGTGTCCCTGCCCGTGGAAGGGGTTGGAGCTGGATAAGCCTTAAGGTCTCTTCCACCACAAACCCATTACGGCATTAATGGGGCAGCCACAGCTTCTCTGGGCACCCTGTGCCAGCGCCTCAGCACCCTCACAGGGAAGAGCTTCTGCCTAAGAGCTCATCTCAGTCTCCCGTCTGTCAGGTTCAAGCCATTCCCCTTGGCCTGTCCCTACATCCCTTGTCCCAAGCCCCTCTCCAGCTTTCCTGCAGCCCCTTTAGGCACTGGAGCTGCTCTCAGATCTCCCTTTCAGGAGCCTTCTCTTGTCCAGGCTGCCCCAGCCCAGCTCTCTCAGCCTGGCTCCAGAGCAGAGCTGCTCCAGCCCTCGCAGCATCTCCATGGCCTCCTCTGGCCTCGCTCCAACAGCTCCACATCCCTCTTGTGCTGCTGCCCCAGAGCTGAAGCAGGACTGCAGGGGGGGTCTCCCCAGAGCACAGCAGAGGGGCAGGATCTCCTCCCTGAGCTGCTGTGGAACATCTTCATGAGATAACACACTGGGTACCCCCAACAACCACCCCTGACAGTGGGACCAAGCTGGATGTTCCCCAGAAGCAATGAGTACAGGTATTGTGTAGCAGGGGTTGGTACCATTGAGGATGGTGGACTTGGCAGTCCTGGAGTAAAGGTTGGACTTGGTGATCTCAAAGGTCTTTTCCAACCCAGTTGATTCTATGATTCTCTGAGAGGTTAGTGCCTGATTAGATGGTGTCTGAAGAAAGTTGCTGGCTAAATAAAGTCTGATATGTTCTTGGATATAAATTAGCAATGTGGCAAAGAGTAAAGCAATTTCTCCCCTTAAAATCAATGTAAAAAGAGAAGGGATGTATGCAGGGACTGGAGAAACACCCATAGTGTTTCCATCACTGTCCTCACCTGCCTCACACAGATCAAGATGAACCAAGGAGGAAGCTTGGAGGTGTGGTTGGGTGACCTGTTCTCAAAGCCACCATATCCGCTGTCTTGATAACACTGCTCTCTTTATCTCAGCATCCCTGTACACACTATCCTTGGGAGTATTTCTGGAGGGATTTACAAAGCCACTGGAGTGATTTAAGTGCTCGGATGTATTTGAATATCCCAGTAAGTGTTTATCTGTAATTGAGGTCTTATAAAAACACTGTGAAACACGAGCTGTCATCCAAATCCTGCCTCCTTTCCAGTGAAACTAGCAAATACCATGCTTTGATCATCCTTTGTCCCTATGGATTAGAGCCATCTCCTCTTTTCTTTGCACAGAGGACCCCTGAAAGGACTGAACAAGCAGCCTCGAAGAAGCATCAACAGAGCCCATCCCTGCGATGTTCAGGCTCCCCAGTGCCTTTTGGGAGGTGGTACCAGCACTGGTACTTCAAAGGAGGATGAATCTGCTCCTGGGGCTGGGGGTCTGCCTCCCCCCTCCTCACTGTGAATCAGGGGTTGACTTGAGCCCTGCAGTGTAGCTGTTTATACCTCCAAGGTTTGAATTATCGCTCTGCAGATCCCATCATCCCTCTGTTTAATCCCTTTTCCTTTCTTCTGCCATGCTTTTGACCCCAGCCATTTTCAAAGCAGTCACATTCGCTTCCTAGGGTTTTCTTGGGATGGAATTCACATCCAGGAAAGGGGAGGAGGATTTAAATGGCTTTTTCTGTGCTGTTTGATTGTCTCTGACCCTCTCCTTTACTCATTTCCTCATTCCACAGCCAAGTCCTTTTATTTTAATCTCCTCGGAACGTTTCATATCACAACCATCAAAACCTTTCTAGGCCTTTTATTGTATAGGGCCTTAAAAGATGGGGTGAATATTGCACCGAATGGGCTTGGATGCCTCACAGAAAGCTTTGGGAAGGAGAACCACATCCATGCTCCTGATTATTGAGCATAGAACTCTTCTTAATATTCCCCCCCCCCAAAGGAATAAGCGATGGGAGGGAGGGTGTTGTTGCTATTGGATTTATTGGCTGTGATTTAGCAAATAAATGCTTTATAATCACTTCCTTGCTGCTCCTCGCAGCCAAGAAAGGGAGACGTGCAGCGAAGGAAGGGCAGGCTGCCTGCTCCTGCTCCCTCTTTCCCTTTGGATTTGCATTTCCTACTTCCCGGACTGCTTTCCTTTAGACCTCTAATGAGCGTTTAGGTACACATTTAGTCTTATGGCTCTCTATAAGTTGTATATTAAACAGAAAAGCCCAAATCTGGCCCCAGGCCAGTGTCTGCAGTGGTTCCTGGCTCTGTGCTCGGTTGCTGCTATTTGGATGTTCCCGTATTTCCCGTCTGGGAGAAGCCATCAGGAAAATAAAGGGAGATGTGGATACACTGAAGTCAGCTGAATGCTTTCAAATGTTAGACCAGGCTGTACGAGGGTGGGAAATAAACCTTGCTGCTAACGCAAGCAGCAGTCCCTCTGCAGTGCGAGCTTCCCTCCCATCCCTCTCAACGGGGATTCCTGCCTGGAACAGCCCTCCCATCAAAACCTTTCCCTTTGGCTTCCAGACCCTTGTATAACAAAGGGAAACACTGGAACAGGCAGCCCAAAGAAGTGGTGAATGCTCCATCCCTGGCAGTGTTCAAGGCCAGGTTGGACAGAGCCTTGGGTGACATGGTCTACGGTGAGGCGTCCCTGCCCATGGCAAGGGAATTAAAACTGGATGATTTTAAGGTCCTTTCCAACCCAAATCATTCTGTGATTCTATGAACAGACTTACATACATGGTTAAGAGCTTTGAACAAGAAGGAATGAAGATAGCTGGCCAGCAGAACTCCTGAACATGAGTGTAGACCTTTGAAACTTGAAGCTGAGCTGAGCCGGACACCAGTTCCAATGATACTGGAGGCACCGAAACCACTGGTGTGTGGGAATGGCCTTGAATTACTTGGAATGTGACAATAACGGCATGGCTTGGGTTGGAAGGGACGTTAAAAGCTCATCCAGTTTCAACCCCTTCCCATGGGCAGGGACACCTTCCACTGGAGCAGGCAGCTCAGACTTACCTGGAAATGGAGTATTTGCATTTAATTTACAGTTGATAATGAAGAGAAACCTTGAAAGTGTAGGCTGAGAAAGTATCAATTGTCACTGAACCTGCCAGAGAGGAGACTGAGATGAGCTCTTAGGCAGAAGCTCTTCCCTGGGACGGGGCTGAGGCGCTGGCCCAGGGTGCCCAGAGAAGCTGTGGCTGCCCCATCCCTGGCAGTGTTCAAGGCCAGGTTGGACACAGGGGCTTGGAGCAAGCTGCTCTAGTGGAAGGGGTCCCTGACCGTGGCAGGGGTTGGAGCTGGAGGAGCTTTAAGGTCCCTTCAGCAGAAACCAGTCTGGGATTCTGTGATTTACATTCCTTTCATGCTGGTTGAACAGCTCAGAGGCAGGACCCTGAAGCAGAGCAATGGCTCTTGGATCGAATGGGGAATTACTTGTTAAAGTGTGAGAAGTTCCATATGTTATGCCCCAAACCAACCACCTGTTAATAAATTAGAACAGCTATTATCGTAGAGTCAGGGAATCATAGAATAGTTAGGGTTGGAAAGGACCTTAAGATCATCCAGTTCCAACCCCCCTGCCATGGGCAGGGACACCTCACACTAAACCATGGCACCCAAGGCTCTGTCCAACCTGGCCTTGAGCACTGCCAGGGATGGAGCATTCACAACCTCCCTGGGCAACCCATTCCAGTGCCTCAGCACCCTCACAGGAAAGAATTTCCTCCTTAGATCCAATCTAAACTTCCCCTGTTTCAGTTTGAACCCGTTACCCCTTGTCCTGTCACTACAGTCCCTAATGAAGAGTCCCTCCCCACCATCCCTATAGGCCCCCTTCAGCTACTGGAAGCTGCTCTGAGGTCTCCACGCAGCCTTCTCTTCTCCAGCCTGAACAGCCCCAACTTTCTCAGCCTGTCTTCATACAGGAACAACAGCAGGCATCAAACAGGGACATCTGCATATAAAATACCCTATTGAGCATTGCTGGGAAGGGCAGTGGCTGGCTGGAGTTGAGTTCTCCAGTCTGGGCTTCCTTTGCATTTGTGGTGCCCTTGACCACTATATATCCCATACGGATGCCGTACCCACCATCCTGATGGATATTCTGTTGTTCATTTATTTCTTGTAGTTCTTCCAGTTTCAGTGAAAAAATACTATGTTTTTGGAGCAGCATTTCACACTTTGGTCCTTCTTCATCCAACTTTGGCCAGGAGTCAGCCTTTCTCTTCTTTGGTATGTGCATGAGGCGTGGAAGCTATTGCCTGCTGCGGACAAAGCAATCCTTGGATAAGCCATGGTCTGGGGCGAGCCATCCCTGCCCATGGCAGGGGATTGGAACTGGGTGATCTTAACTTCCTTTCCAACCTCAAACCATTCCATGATTCTATGAAACCCAGGTCCTGAAATGGGGTTGGGAATATTCATCAGACAAAGCCGGTATCGTAACCTGCATTTGCATACGCCTGGGGAGCATTGAAAGCAATTCAACTGGTCTGATGGGATGGGTCCCTCTCCTGTCTCCCTGTATCCCACCCTTCCTCGTTTCTTTCTCTGCCTTCCTTCCCAAAGAAAGGAGGAGGAGGGGGAAGAAAAGTAACTTGTACGGATAGAGGGGAGATGTAATGAGGAGCAGTGGGACCAATTTAGAACCAGAAGATTTCAGAGAGGCTCACACTCACTTTGACATGTCGGGCTTTTCCATAGAAGATAAAAGGAAAATAAATTAATCTATTCCTAAATTGTAATTCCTTTGGGTTTTTTTGTTTTGGTATCAATGTGTTTAATTAGTGTGGTTCATCAGTGAGATGAAGGCGTTCTCAAAAGGAAAGTCTCCATAGGAAAAGCTTCCTGGCAGAGGGATGGTTTAGGCTGTGGGGAGGAACAATATCCCCAGAGAAGAGGTGGAAACTCCAATGTTAAGACTGGATGGAGCAATTTGGGAAGTTTCTTGTAGGGAACAGCCTTGCGCTGCATGGTGGGCAGGACAGGATGATCTAATCGGTCTCTTCCCTGTCCGGTTCATCTGGTTTTCATTTCCTAATGCTGAGCGGTGGGAAGGGAGGTGGTGGGCTGCTGGGAGGCTGCTGGTGTTAGGGATTGGCTATTTGGTATAGGGTTAATGTTTTTCTGGGCTGGGATTCTGCTGTTCCAAGGTGTTTTAATGGAAAAGGACATTTTAGCCCCTTCTCTGACTGTTTCTATATGGGAGCATCTCCGCAGTGATTGCTCTTCAGGCATCTCCCAACAGTTGTATGTCAGTAGGGTGTCAGCTGCAGAGACTGATAACTGAGGACTGTTTCACTGAGATTTCAATCGCTTTTCCTTTGCTTCCACCCTCAAGAAACCCCGTTTCCTATTTGCTTTGTGGTACAGAGCCCTAAAAATGGGTAAGAAATCAGGACACAACATAAGTGGCCATGAACATTTCATTTCCCCTCTCTTCGTCCTTTGGTCATCGTGCAGGTTGGTGTTGAGGAAACCTTTTGTAGCATGTTAGGATTTGACCTGCTCATAATACTAAGTTATGTGGCTGATGGCAGTGGACGTGTGGTGGCTGAATCATGGCTTGAAGGTCGCAAGTGGTCTGCCATGAGCCTTATATATCTATGTATCTATTTATCTATATATCTATGTATCTATATGTATCTATATATCTATATAGATATGTATATGTATCTATCTATATATCTAAATATCTATATATCTGTATATCTATCCTGGGTTGCCCAGGGAAGCTGTGAATGCTCCATCCCTGGCAGTGTTCAAGGCCAGGTTGGACAGAGCCTTGGGTGCCATGGTTTAGTGTGAGGTGTCCCTGCCCATGGCAGGGGGGTTGGAACTGAATGATCTTAAGGTCCTTTCCAACCCAAACCATTGTATGATTCTATGATGGTGGTTGGTGTTTCTGTTGATGGGAAGACAGCAAAGGATTTGTGACTTGGTGTGAATTTCCAAGGAGGAATGGAGAGATCTGATATGTCTCACCTGGGAAGGGTGCCTTTGCAGCCAAGCCAGAAATGGCATGATGGAGGAGATGGTTGTAGGGTCTAAGAGGAGGGAAAAGATGAGAGATTGGACTGTGCAGACAAGAAGAAGATGGATTAAAGGCTGGTTTAGTGCTAAACGTGAAGGTTGTCCTTGGGACAGAGAAAGTTGGAGCAGGAAAGGTGAGGACTGTAGAGCATAGGATAAAGGAGCAACATTAGCTTGGATCTGTGGTGTGGTCAAGTAGTGGGATGCTGGGTTTGAGCATTCAACAGCCCAGCACCCCTCATGTGGAAAACCTGCACAAGGAAACCTTTCATCCCCAGCAGAAGAGAGATCACTCAGTGCATCTCTGCTGAGGAGCATCAGCAAGCTCTCTGCAGTTGATGACTTCATGGCTCTATTTGTTCTTGAAACTGTTCTTGAAACTCTGGTGCATGTAAACACAGTGCACACGTGCCTATTTTTGAGGCCATGTGAGCATCTTTATATGGCTCTGTAATGCTCATCCATTTCCTTCTTTCAAGTGCCAGAAACTGAACCACAGATAGTGAGCTTGTCATAGAATCCTGGTTTGTTGGAAGGGATCTTAAAGCTCCTCCAGCTCCAGCCCCTGCCACAGGCAGGGACCCCTTCCACTGGAGCAGCTTGCTCCAAGCCCCTGTGTCCAACCTGGCCTTGAACACTGCCAGGGATGGGGCAGCCACAGCTTCTCTGGGCACCCTGTGCCAGCGCCTCAGCACCCTCCCAGGGAAGAGCTTCTGCCTAAGAGCTCATCTCAGTCTCTCCTCTGGCAGGTTCAAGCCATTCCCCTTGGCCTGGCCCTACAGGCCCTTGAGCTCCTCATCAACCAACACCCCCTGTGTCCATCTCTGGGGTCCTCTCCTAAGCAACACCTGCAGAGACCTCCCTTGGGTCCATGCTTGTGATCAGGATGCACTCAGGGCACATCCATCCCTTCCACAAGTGTAAGTGCAGGTTTCTGATGGATCTGGTTTTGCCTTGGAAAAGGAGATGGGTTTTCAGGAGGAAAAGTCCATTCTCCTTGACAGCAATTTTATCCCCCTGACAAGTTTAAGTCCTTGTGAACTCTCCCAGTGGTGAGGGACAGCAGGAGTTTAATAGGAATCCCCGATCCCAGCAAGTTTTCATCCCTCCTTCCAGCAGTGATTTGTTAATCTTATTGCCCCCAGTATTTTAAAGGACATTCCCTGGCAAAAGGAAGAGTGTTTTTCTGGGACTATTCTTGTATCAAAGTTGCTCCTTGTGTAAGATTTATATCAAAAATAATAATAACACCAATAGAAACACAGCTTTTGTGTTCTCCTCTTACATTCCCCATTCACCCACACCCCAGGAGCTGCAGCTTTGCTGCTGCTTCAGACCCAGAATGAGGTTAGAACTGATGATCACATGGAAATCAGCTCCGTTTCCTGCTCTCCTGTGTGAGGAGCAAAGGTGCACGCAGGGAAAACCATTGGCACATAAACTGCAAGGTAAAACTTAGCCTAAAATGAGGAAGCAGCTGAGGGCTGTGCTCACATTGGGCAAGGCAGTGTGGTTTTGGTGCGTTGCTCCAATGCAGCTGATTCTTAGCAGCACAGTGATAACTTCAGGGAGGTTTATTTCAGTTTAGTATCAAAATTGCGACACAATGGAGATAGATTTTCCCCCCTGATAACAGTTTTGATCAAGGTTTCCTCTTGTCCTGCAACTTGCAAGTAAGTGGCCTGCTTGCTCCTTGCTTTCATTGTGCTCGGGGTATTATAAGCTCAGATTGTTTTGTAAACTGCTAATTTTAGACATTTCTTGATGCTTATTGTTCCCTTCATTGAGCTTCTTTTAACACCATGGCAGAACCTCTGCAGAGAAGCGGAAATCATCTGCGTCCTGAGACTTGGATGTCTAGGCTGGATAAAGGGCGAGAAAATGTGACTGGGTGGAGCAATTGCCCATCAGCCTTTTGTGAAGTCCTTTTGCTTTCCTGATGCAAAGTTCACAATTAATCCCCTTTGCCATAATATCAGGTAGTGGTAATTGGATAAAAGTCATAAATATTCCTATAGTGAGTGAATTACTGTTTGTCTTCCACCTAAGCAGTGTTCAAGGCCAGGTTGGATGGAGTCTTGGGTGACATGGCTTGGTGTGTGGTGTCCCTGCCCATGGCAGGGGGTTGGAACTGGATGATCTTAAGGTCCTTTCCAACCCAAACCATTCTGTGATTCTGCGATGCTGTAAACCTATGTAGGAGTCACAAACTAGGTAAGACCCAGTGCTGATACCCCCCCTCCACAGTCCTGATCCAGCTCTGGGGCAGCAGCACAAGAGGGACGTGGAGCTGTTGGAGCGAGGCCAGAGGAGGCCATGGAGATGCTGCGAGGGCTGGAGCAGCTCTGCTCTGGAGCCAGGCTGAGAGAGCTGGGCTGGGGCAGCCTGGACAAGAGAAGGCTCCTGAAGGGGAGACCTCAGAGCAGCTCCAGTGCCTGAAGGGGCTGCAGGAAAGCTGGAGAGGGGCTTGGGACAAGGGATGTAGGGACAGGCCAAGGGGAATGGCTTGAACCTGCCAGAGGGGAGACTGAGCTGAGCTCTTAGGCAGAAGCTCTTCCCTGGGAGGGTGCTGAGGCGCTGGCACAGGGTGCCCAGAGAAGCTGTGGCTGCCCCATCCCTGGCAGTGTTCAAGGCCAGGTTGGACACAGGGGCTTGGAGCAAGCTGCTCTAGTGGAAGGGGTCCCTGCCCATGGCAGGGGTTGAAGCTGGATGAGCTTTAAGCTCCCTTCCAGCACAGACCAGGCTGGGATTCTGTGAGTGTGAAATCGGAAGCAGCTTTCCAAATCAGTAGACACATATAATGCCAACGTGGGCATTACAGATACAATTGAGTTGCTAAGGCAGGGCTTTCCTATATGCCTTGTATAGCCCCAGATCGTCTAATTATTCCACTTCAGTGTGAATTAACAATGCAGAGAAGATAAAAGCTTGGCAACCCCTTTGCTTAGAGGGTCAATTTATCCCAGGTTTTGTAGGGCTGTGTCATTTTCAGCTTTTACACTGTGGATAACACCGTCCCCCTGGAGCAACACTCACCACAGCACTTCCCGAAATAGGGCAGGAGAGGATCATGTGTGGAAATGGAGGCTTTGCTTCATGTGAATTACTTTTCTCAAAGAAAATAAGGTGTTTTGTCTGTATTCACCCAGTTCCATAAAGAGAACTGGGTCAGTCGGACAGCAGCTCGTGCCAGCAGCGTGTTTTGGTGTGCTGCATTTGGGATGGGAAAGATCACAGAGCTTGGTATTAACTCTTTCTTCATCAGCAGCAGCAAGGGGTGATGGCTTTTTATCCCCAGCAGGAACTTCTGCAATGATATACATCAGAGTTTCACGTTCCTGGATGTTATCCCAATACACTGGTCCCATTTGGCATGGATTATAAACCAGTCAGGGGCTATTCATTGGCTCCTATGGACAACCTTGGATCTCATCTTTGGAAGAAGCTTAATCCTTATTGCATCCAGAAAGAAGGATCTCAGTTTTCTTTGATAACTTCTGTGCTTTCCAATAGGGTGACAAACTACAGCGATTGGGCATGGTTAAGGGTTAGGCAACAGTGGGAAAAGGCACAGCAGTGATGGGATGAAATTCCTCTTTCCTCCTCTCCCCATCAACAGGCTACTAATTACGCAAAGAAGGAATAGGAGGACTCTGGCAGGTAGAGTGTTGGCAATGAGATGCCACGTTAAATATAGCCTGGACCTGCCTTTAACCAACTTGAGGCCATCGTGATTACACGAGGAGTCCTGCTTGAAGAAGAGCTGGGATGACACCACCTGAGGTTAAGAGACAGCTTTGAACATCCACAAGTGAGCGATGCAAATCCCTAGGAGAGTTCTTCTCTCCCTCTTGGTTTACAAGCAAGCAGCAGGCTTGGACCTGTCCTTGCAGAGCTGCTAAAGAGCATTGAGGACCAGAACACTACAAAGGATCCATAAAATGCATGAAAAGATCCACTTCTGTCTGCCTTAACATGGATTTTGCACCAAAAACTACACGGGAGATGGATGGATGTGTGGGGAGGGTGAGAAGTTGCATTGGAAACCTTTAGCTCTTCTTCCACCCAACCCACAATCATAGAATAGTGAGAGTTGGAAAGGACCTTAAGCTCATCCAGTTCCAACCTCCCTGCTGGTGGCAATGGGATAGCCAAATGCTGGAGATGCTTGTCATTCTGAAATCTTAAGGAGGAAAAGGAAGGAATAAAGGCCACTTCTGTTAGTTATGTGGGAATGCTGGGGCTCGGCTCACCATGCTCTTAGCTCCTCATTGTGGTTGCTCCACTTCCCAAGTGGAGCTGCCTTCATCTTGCGCAACCAGAGTATCTCCAGGGTAGGACTTGAAATCGAATTCTCCTCTTCCAGTACAACATGAGGGTCATTTAAGGATGGCCCAGTGCAAGGACACTGAAGAAGCAGAAGGAGGAGCTCACCCTATTATTTTGCCATCAGTTCTTCCATCAATCCAAGCACAGGTCCTTATTTCTCTCCTTCTCTGCTTCTCAGCATCTTCTGCACTGGCACTGAGGTTACACGGCCAGAAGCTGCAGCACAAGGAAGTTTCCTCTATAAAATGGGTGGAAAGAGCCTGAATGAAAACTCCCTTGGGCTGGGAGAGGGAAGGTGGCTACACAGCCAGACACAGAAAAGGTGATGCCATTATTCCTGCATGCTGGAAGCAGTAGCTGGCTCCCTGAAGGCAAAGCTCCAGTGCAGCGAGGAAGGATGTAGATGATGGTAGAGACCAAAGGGACTTGGGACACCTCACTGTCCTTGGCTGCCTGGCTTGTCACCTGCTTCCAGGCTGGCTCCCCATCATGGAAATCAAACAGATCCTTGTACTGTAGATGTGATTCAGGGAATACTTTGCTCCAGGGACCTACTTGGTGTGAACAAGAGGCGCCGGATTTCTCTTCTGCCCTACCAAGTCCTCCATGTACTGCAGGGCTTGTGGAACTGAATGTCCCCATATGCTCCTCTGCTCATGGGACTCATCTTTTTCCCTGCCAAGCTGTTAAAACCCCAGTCTTGGCGTGCTGCATCACAGCTCTTGTAAGATCTCGGGTCTTTTGAAATGGAAAAGAAGCAAAAAACAGCCCACAGGAAGATGCTGTTGGTCCATGAGGACCTTGTAGGACCCAGGGACAAGCCAGAATGTGCTGCAGGGACAGACCCTGCTCCAGATGGGGTGATCCTGAGCAATGGGGTTGCTTCAAGGGGCTGAGGATCACTCACTCGTGGATGCCTTTGTTGTGTAGATACAGCCAGTAGGACCTCTTGAAGAGCTGGTTAGTGTTATAGCATTATATATTATATATATATAGCACTGTATAGCTCCAGCCCTCACAGCATCTCCATGGCCTCCTCTGGCCTTGCTCCAGCAGCTCCACGTCCCTCTTGTGCTGCTGCCCCAGAGCTGGATCAGGGCTGCAGGGGGGGTCTAGGGGCAGGATCCCCTCCCTGAGCTGCTGCTCACGCTCTGGGGGTGCACCCAGCACACGGGGGGGTTCTGGGCTCAAGCGCTCACTGAAGCTGGGTCATGGGGAGCTTCTCCTCACCCAACACCTCAGGTCCTTCATTCCGAGCTCCTCTCCATCCATTCTCCACTCAGCACGTGTTTGTGTTTAGGATTGCTGGACCCATGTGCAGGACAAAGCAGGGAGAAGCAGTGATGGGGATATAAACCAGTCAGTGGCCGTGGCATCGTGTCAGATCTTGCAGGATGGTTTTTGTGGCTCTTATCTCCATGCCCAAGTAGCTCATGGGAAGATGGCATTGGATTAATTCTGTCTATGCATAAATCTCATCATCAGAGACGTGCTGGGACACGAGTTGGGGTGGCCAACCATTCATTTCTATCTCATTAGTTTTAATTCCAGTCCACACCAGGAAGGATTACAAGTCACCCACTGCTTATGCTCCTTGTTTGACTCTTAATAAGCATCTCGGCATCTGCCATTTATAACTGGTTCCTCCACCTGGGCTGAGAACATCCCGCATCTAAAATGCCCTTCTGCTGATGTGAAAAGTCGCCTGGAAAGAGCAAGAGCTTCCCCGTTCCCTGCTTCTGGCTGCATCCTCCGTTTCCAGAGTGTCATTCCATATGGTGCAAAATCTGCTTTAGAGGCTGTGTCCATTGCCTTCCGTGTTGGAGGTGGGCCATGGTCAAACGTGCTCATGGACATGTTGTCAGCCTCGGTGATGAGTGAGATACAGGGGTTTGTTTTTCCTTCAGCAAAGCAACCAGTGAGCACTTCAGAGCTAAGCCCTTTCTTGCACTGCTCAGCACAAGAATTGGGAATGAAGATGCTACCACATCTTCCAAAGCTTCCAACCTTTCTTTCCTGTAGCTCATGCCCTACAGCAGAGTCAAAGATGGGGAGGAGTCACCATCCAGCCTTATAACCATGCATCTATGCACTGGAGCACCAGGGATATGAAGAGATCCCATCACATCCATAGAACTTGATTTTTAAAGGCAGCTAAAGCACACCCAGAACCCATAGGATGGCTGTGGAGCCGTAGGGGGAGTGGAGAAGAAGCCAGTTGGAGACCAAGTGCAAAGCACTCCATCATGCCATTCACATTTATGTTCAGCGCTTCTGGAATGACCTGTAGTTACAGAAATTATCTGGAGACAGTGCTTTTGGAAACAGTGTCCTAACCTGAAGCTATTGCTAAGGTAGAAATGACCAAAAATGACCCTGTAATCAACTGACTACTCCTAACATCCTCTTGCTTTGTGTATGTATTAGATGGCACTCCTATTCCATCTGTAGGACTGATTTCAACCCTTGTGCACCTCCCAAAATGACATCTTCTCCTTTTCTCCCTCCAGTCTGGTACATCCCTACCTTTGGTTAAGGAAATGGTTCATCTTAAGAGTGCTGAGCACTGGCACAGGGTGCCCAGAGAAGCTGTGGCTGCCCCATCCCTGGCAGTGTTCAAGGCCAGGTTGGACACAGGGGCTTGGAGCAAGCTGCTCCAGTGGAAGGTGTCCCTGCCCATGGGGTTGCACTGGATGGATTTGAAGGCCCCTTTCCCACCCAAACCATGCCGTGGTGCTATGAAAATGGATGAGTTTTAGGCTCAATGGATGAGTTTAGGCTCAATGGATGAGTTTTGCGCCTCCAAACACAAGTCTTGGTCTTCAGCAACAGACTTTGTCTTGTGTTTGTGCAGCAACAA
The DNA here is from genome assembly GCF_028554395.1 of Pezoporus wallicus. Lineage (NCBI taxonomy): Eukaryota > Metazoa > Chordata > Aves > Psittaciformes > Psittacidae > Pezoporus > Pezoporus wallicus. The sequence goes on along the minus strand of NW_026637098.1, from coordinate 42,341 downwards.
GCTAGAGAAAGCCTCTCTGTTGTTGCATGTGAGCTCCTGTACCATTTAATGCCTGGGTTGGGGGGTCTCCTATTTAACAGCGATACTGAGGAGCCTTCTGTGTATTATGCTGTAGCCAGGGCGTGATGGAAATGGGTGTTTTTGTAGCAAAGCTGCTTTTCCAAAGCCTTTTGAAAAGCCTGGGACAGCAAAGACGGTCAAAGATGGGGATGTCTCGGTTGTTATCCACTGCAGTGCTATTGAAATTCAAATGCTGAGACTGAGTTCTCCACTGTTCTGGATGGGTTTGAAACGGATTGAATTCAGCATCGGTTTGGTGGCTGTTTGGACAAGGTGCCTCGTACAGGGGGATGTGAGCTCTACTGTAGCCTCTTGGTGTTTGATTATCACTAAAATATGAGTGACATGAGGTGATATTTAAGACCTTCTTTCTAGGCAAAAATAACCCAGAATGGGCCAAAAACCTGAATTCCAGCATTACCTTGACTCTGTTTTGTCTTTCCTATGCATCCAGGCTGCTGTCTTCAAGGAAGCTTGAAATTCCCTTTGTGCTTTCTGGTTTTGCCCCTCTCCAGCTTTCCTGCAGCCCCTTTAGGCACTGGAGCTGCTCTCAGGTCTCCCCTTCAGGAGCCTTCTCTTGTCCAGGCTGCCCCAGCCCAGCTCTCTCAGCCTGGCTCCAGAGCAGAGCTGCTCCAGCCCTCGCAGCATTCATTGGCTTTCATACATTTGGTTTGCAAATGCATCCAAGCTGCAGGCCAGGAGGTGATGCTTGCAGATGCTGGATGTGTCCAGCTTCTCTCTGGAGCGGGACCTCAGGCTTCTCCTGCAGCTCCATCTAGAGGGGAGGAAGATGGGCTGGTCATGGAGGCTGGTGGCCTCTCTGGACCACTATGGCTCTGTTGTCCTCTTTGCCCTGCAGCACCTTGCCAGGGCTCTCAGCCATCACTCCCCTGGCCTTGTGATTGCTTTGATCCCAGAGACACTTTGCTGTTGGAAACCCTTGCTGCAAAGCTGGTGGCTGTGTATATCAGGGAGGATACTATGGCCGTACCCATCTCCTTTCCATACTAGCACTGGGGAAAGAGCATTTCTTTACCAAAGCCCCAAATCAGGTGCTGCTCCCTTGGCTAAGGATGTAGAAACCCCTCGATGCTCTACAATTGCTTTTGGGGTTGATTTCACCAGAGAAATCACTGCAGTTTGGGATGAGGCTTTCCTTGAGGGGAGATCCCAGCTGGACATTCCCAACATCTGCGCTATGGCTGTGCCTCTCCATGGACCTCTTTGCTGTGGCAGAGCTTGCTCTTCCAACTCCAGCTTCCCTCTTGCCATGTTGGCAATGGCTCCATCCAGCTCTGCAGCATGCATCAAGCCAGCCTCAGCCATCAGCAATGACCCCAGGGTTTCACCATGAAGTTCTCAAGTCCTGATTCACCTCCTGCCCTTGCTGGAGCAAGGCACAAAGCCCAGGCTGGAGCAACACATAGAATCATAGAACAGTTTGGGTTGGAAAGGACCTTAAGATCATCCAGTTCCAACCCCCGGCCATGGGCAGGGACACCTCACACTAAACCATGGCACCCAAGGACTTGGCCGACCTGGTCTTGAACACTGCCAGGGATGGAGCATTCACAACCTCCCTGGGCAACCCATTCCAGTGCCTCACCACCCTCACAGTAAAGAATTTCCTCCTTAGATCCAATATAAACTTCCCCTGTTTCAGTGTTAACCCATTACCCCTTGTCCTATCACTACAGTCCCTAATGAAGAGTCCCTCCCCACCATCCCTATAGGCCCCCTTCAGATACTGGAAGCTGCTCTGAGGTCTCCACGCAGCCTTCTCTTCTCCAGGCTGAACAGCCCCAACTTTCTCAGCCTGTCTTCATACAGGAGGTGCTCCAGTCCCTGATCATCCTCGTGGCCTCCTCTGGACTTGTTCCAACAGTTCCATGTCCTTTTTATGTTGAGGACCCCAGAACTGCACACAATGCTCCAGGTGAGGTCTCACGAGAGCAGAGCAGAGGGGCAGGATCACCTCCTTGGACCTGCTGGTCACGCTCCTTTTGATGCAGCCCAGGATACGGTTGCTTTCTGGGCTGCAAGCACACACTGCAGCCGGCTCATGTTCATTTTCTCATCAACCAACACCCCCAAGTCCTTCTCCTTGGGCTGCTCTGAATCTCTTCTCTGCCCAACCTGTAGCTGTGCCTGGGATTGCTCTGACCCAGGTGTAGGACCTTGCGCATGGGCTTAGGCAGAGCATCTCCTGCTGCAGACAGAAGCGTGCTCCAGCTATTGGCTTTGATTTAGAGTCCACTACCTAAAACTTGTATTCTGAACGCCATCCTGGAGGGAAAAACCACAACAGGGATCAGTGTCAGGTTCTTTTCCCTTACCCAAGACCTCATTCTCCCTGTTTTTTCCTATCGGGTGGCACCAGGATTCCCAGCTACCCGTCTGTGCCCCCAAAAAGGCTGATTGAAACCTTAGCAACAGGGTATTTTTGTTTAGACTGTATTTATTCTCCTGTGAGACTCATTGTTCTCTCCCATGCCTTGACCGGTCCGAAGGCTGGTGATAAAAGCCCTTGCTGACAATAATACAGTTGAGTTCAGCCTTTTGTTGAGGAGGTTAAAATAGAGAATGAATTGTGAATAACATGGGAGGGGAAAAGTTTCTTGTCCCAGGCTCTTGTTTAAGCACTTTAAGGGTAAGAAACTGCATTTTAATTACAGGGACTGTTGAGCATTAGGGTTTGGGTTGGTATCTGCAGGGGCTTGTACCCGCCCTGTTGTTTAAGACCAGGATTGTTTCACTTTGTGTGATCTTGTGTCAGAAGAAAATAGGTTTGTAGCATGATATTAGTTTATGGCAGGTTTATAGCAAACTATATATAATATGTAATACCTTTATGATGTTAGGTTTAAGATAGGTTTATAGCTACATATATATATAAGTATATATAATGGGTTTAGAGCATTAGCAGTGATAGAGGATGCCCAGCTTGGTGTGGCTCTAAGACCTGTGCCTACAGGATCACTTTGTCTTGAGCAAGGACCCCTTCCACTGGAGCAGCTTGCTCCAAGCCCCTGTGTCCAACCTGGCCTTGAACACTGCCAGGGATGGGGCAGCCACAGCTTCTCTGGGCACCCTGTGCCAGCGCCTCAGCACCCTCACAGGGAAGAGCTTCTGCCTAAGAGCTCATCTCAGTCTCCCCTTGGGCAGGTTAAAGCCTGGAATAGGCTGGCCTCAGATGGGTGCTGCACTGTGTCCATAATCCTTTCCCTATGGTGAGTGAAAAGCAAAGCACTGCCCATGGAATAGAACCAGGATCCACTTTTATTTCCCCCTTTGAGGCAGGAAAAGAAGTGAGATTCATTTATTCTTTAGCAGCGTCACCTAAAGCCCTAAAAGCACAATCCCTCCACTTGTGATTGCATGAACCAGCCTCCCCTCTTCCTCTCCAGCACATGTTAGGTGTGCTGTGAATCACCTATAAACATGATTTATTAGCTGGAAACCATGCAGAGGGATGATCTCCTATGCTAGGAGATAAGATGTGGCTATTAGATGACTACATATAAGAGTAACTGACCAAGCACAAGAGCATCCTTATCCGGAGCAGACAGGGATTGCCATGTTACAAATAACATAATAAAGGCAGGGGGATTCAGCTGCCATTGATGGTGTAGTTGGAGGCATTATTTTTAACCTTTTAATGGGCTTATTTACAGGAATTAGCACTTTAATGCTGTGTGCTCGTGTCTCTAGTGCAGTATAAGCTGATTCAATGTGACCACAGAGAGAACATCTGCTTTTGCGAGCAATTAGGGAAATGATTGCCAATTACAGGGACTGCAGGTAAGAGCAGCTGGGATTGAGGCTGCGAGGAGGGGTGGAAGCTTTTCAAGATGCTGATGTGAGCAGGAAGTTCACTGGGAGCAGAAATATCCCGGCAGAAAGGAGCCTGTGCCCGGAGAGCAGCCACAATATCCTCAGCAAGAAAAGGACTTCAGGGGCAGCAGTTGTGGGATGCTTCCCGTTATCATTCACACTGTTGGTGTTCCATAGGATCCCAGCCTAGTTTGGGTTGGAGGGGACCTTAAAGCTCATCCAGTGCCAACTCCTGCCATGGGCAGGGACCCCTTCCACTAGAGCAGCTTGCTCCAAGCCCCTGTGTCCAACCTGGCCTTGAACACTGCCAGGGATGGGGCAGCCACAGCTTCTCTGGGCACCCTGTGCCAGCGCCTCAGCACCCTCCCAGGGAAGAGCTTCTGCCTAAGAGCTCATCTCAGTCTCCCCTCTGGCAGGTTCAAGCCATTCCCCTTGGCCTGGCCCTACAGGCCCTTGTCCCAAGCCCCTCTCCAGGTTTCCTGCGGCCCCTTTAGACACTGGAGCTGCTTTAAGGTCTCCCTGGAGATGCCCTGGATGATGGAGAAATGCAGAATCTGTCATGGCATTAATGACTATTATAAACTATTAACTCAGTTTTGGTCCTTGGCCCTGCTTTTTAGCACAGTGTCATCCTCTTTGTAGATCCATCATCCAATGAGAAGGGTAAGATACAGGCGTTTTGATAAGGTGACTTTCTAAAGCAGCATCTCTCAGGGTTTCTGATTCCAGAAATACCTGTCAGGCTGTTTTCCCTTCACCTGGGAATACATTCTGGTATCTTATATGTAGATGGTGTGTTGAAAACCGTCTGTGTCTGGCGGCACAACTGCTCCCAGTCAGACTTTTCAGCTTGAAGCCTTCAGCAGAAGACGTGCCTCGAGATGCTTTTGGCACTCAAATAAAAGCCAGAGAGGAAAATGCTTTCAGCTCTTGTTCCCTTCCTTTGGAAACCTGGGTTTTAGACCCTTGCAACTGTGATCCTGGTTTTTTTCCATCTGGAAAAGTGCAACAGACACACAGTGAATGTGGGATGCGGGGAATGCATCCCTGGCCCCGCTCTGGCTATCACCATCACCCTCAACCCTTGTTTTCCCCGCTTAATACATGCAAATATATGTAAAGAGTAAAGACTGTTCCACCGAGTCTTGCACATTTGTTCCGAGGGAAGGAAAACAAGCTGGATTTACAGGGAATTTGAGGACCCACACATTAAAACCCCCAAAAGGCTGCCGGTGGCAGCCGCCGATGCTGACCCGGGCGCTGCTTCTGGCGCCTCGCTTTTCCCTGCGCCTGGAATCCTCATGGCATGGAGATGGAGCTTTCCGAGACCTGGAGGATCTCCTCATTAACAACCTCTGATTGTTTTCTTTTTTCCCCTCCAGTTTCATAATCAGTGATCTCGGCTAAACCACAAAGTGTTACTGTGGCAACAGGGCTGAACCCAGCGGCGGTGCAGAACCACCGCAGGTAAAGTGGGGATTTCACGGCTCCGCGGCACTTTCTTAGCCCATAGGGGCTGCTCCGGGGGACGGGCTGCCTGCTCCCTGCATCCTACAAGTGTCCCGGGCGGATTTCAGGGTAAGCACAAGCACCCGTTCAGCTGCATGAGGGAACGCATGCGTTTGCCATTGGAGCTCAGCCTCTGTAAGGAGATCTGAACGCTGCCATGCGAATGAGCCCCTCCGACACCTTTGTTTTAAAGGAGGATGCTCTGGCTGCTCGCCACTAGCTTGGAGCTGGGACTTCAGCTGGGTCCTGCAGAAAGGGCTGAGCCCCGAAGCTGGGCTTTGTTGTTTGGGTATTGATGGGGTTTTTTTGCTTTAAATCCATATTTCTCCTCCCCACGTACCGTTTGTTTGCTCTCCGAGAGGCATCTGGCTCGCGAGGGATGTTGTTGTGCTAAATCATGGCCATGCTTCATCCTCACTCCTCAAAAGCAACTGGTCCCTTTTCAGAGCTGCTGTGTGAACTGCGCTCACGTTGCCTTTGTGCGTGTTACAGAACATGCCTGGAACAAAGAAGGGGACACCTAAAATGGGATAGTTGAGGAAATATCTTCCTATATGACTTCATTTCTATTTCATTATTAATTCATGGGTTTGAAGAATGACTTGAAGCAGCTTCTCTTGCGCCTCTCAGGCAGTTCCTCTCCGCTCCCCAGTGCTGTGTTGTCCTGCAGTGCCCATCCCATTTGGGGAAGGGACACCAGGAGACCATGGGGTTTGGTCTCCTGTTTGCCAGGGGGGATTACAAGCTCTGGGGGTGTTGCTTTGGCTGTTTGAAGAGTTCAAGGCCAGGTTGGACACAGGGGCTTGGAGCAAGCTGCTCTAGCGGAAGGTGTCCCTGCCCATGGCAGGGGTTGGAACTGGATGCGCTTTAAGGTCCCTTCAACCCAAACCAGGCTGTGAGTCCATGATTCAATGGAATACCCCTCAAGGAGGTCTCAGCTCCGTCTCCACTTTGCAACACAGCTCCTGTGCCCCACCGTCCCTCACCAGCCTGGCCTGCAGTGAAACCCTTCATCCCCAGCACTTGGTTCAGGCTCAGAGTTGTTCTTCCATCTTCATCCTCCTGGCCCGACAGCTCCCTTGGCCTTAGCTCATTGCTTTCCTTTTTCATGGCACTTCACCTTGTCTCAGCTTTTACCTATCCCACCTTGATGCCTCTTCAAGCCGTGTCCTTCAGGAAACCCTCTCCAGATGCTGTTCTCCATTCTACAGGTTCAAGATGCTCTCCAAAGAATCACAGAACCCCAGACTGGTTTGGGTTGGAAGGGACTTGAAGGTTCATCCAGCTCCAACCCCTGCCACGGGCAGGGACCCCTTCCACTAGAGCAGCTTGCTCCAAGCCCCTGTGTCCAACCTGGCCTTGAACACTGCCAGGGATGGGGCAGCCACAGCTTCTCTGGGCACCCTGTGCCAGCACCTCAGCACCCTCACAGGGAAGAGCTTCTGCCTTATCTCCAGCCTGAATTCTCCTGTGGAAGTTTAAACCTATTCCCCCTTGTCCTATGGCTCCAGTACTGAAAAGGTGGCAGGACAATAAGCTACAGAATCACAGAGTGATTGAGGTTGGAAGGGACTTCTGGAACTCTTATGTTCCAGCCTCCCTACTCAAGCAGGACAACCCAGGACAATCCAGTTGCCCAGGACTGTTTCCACTCTGATTTTTAATGCCTCCATGGATGGAGACTCCACAACCCCCCTGTGCAGCCTGTGCAAGTACTTGGTCACCCTCACAGCCAAAACGTGTTTCCTGATCCCTGGCAGTGTTCAAGGCCAGGTTGGACACAGGGGCTTGGAGCAAGCTGCTCTAGTGGAAGGTGTCCCTGTCCATAGCAGGGGTTGGAGCTGGAGGAGCTTTAAGGTCCCTTCCAACCCAACCCATTCCATGAGTAAATAGCGAAGTGCAGGGAAGTGGTGGTTTGTTGAAGGTTGGGCAGGTGGAGAAAGCAGAACCCCAATCCCTTCCTGAGGCTTCTCCTCCTCACACACTGTTGGTTCCAGCCGTTGTCACTCATGTGGAAGCCTCCTGTTTATTTAGAAGCCAAACAGAAAAGGCAAAGAAGCCCAAGTGGGTTTTCAGAGAGGGTGAATGGTTGCTGTGATTCATCTTTTCTGTAGAGGAGTGGAAAAGCAGAGGGTGGGGGAATGATGCTCAGTGACACATCAAAGGCCTTGTTTCAGCTTCGGAGACACACGCGAGGCATTAGTCACTGCCTCTTTGTGCAGCAAACCCCTTCTTCCTCCCTCAACTCCACTGCTCCTGGTCAGAGCTCCTTGGGTGGTGTTAATGAAGAGAAGAAATCCTTGGCATCTCATCCAGCGGCAGAGGTTTGGGATTACAGGAATGAAGAACCTGGTGCTGGGGGAATCGTTGTGCCATCGGATGAGCCCGTGAGCTGCTCCTCTCTGCCGTGGACCACAGCTCCAGCAAGAGGCTGGAAAACCACAACGGGCATTTAAAAGGAGCAGGGAGAGGAAGAGGGAATGGCAGGTTTGTTTTCCAGGGTGGCTGAGCCATGCTGATGGCTTGCTGCCACCAAGAAGGAAACGAAACAAGACCTTTTTCCCCTTTCTTTATGCTCGTGCTTGTTCTCATCCTACTGTGAGCTGCTTCAAAGAGCCAAGCGGTGCAAGCACTAACCTTGCTCCTAGTTTTGCCCTTTTCCCTGCCAAAAAAAAAGGAGGAAAAGTGGCGTTTCTTCTATATTTCACTGCGGTTGGGGTCAGCACAAGGCATTCGGGTGGTCTCAGATGAGCCACTACATTTTAGCATCCTACCGATAGCAGTGGTGGTGCCTGGGGTTCTGGGTGGCATTTGGTTTGCCTCTCATCCTTGCACAAAGAAAAGGATTGCTTCATTTTCCAGGAATGGGGAATATGTCAGAGGTGGGGGTAAATCCTGCCTTTGATTGTGGATGCCTGTATCCGGATCTGGGCAGTTTCTGCAGCACTAAATACTAATTCCTTGCTTTCTGCAGCCTAACTCCCTATAGCAGCACACACTAAAGGACCGGTTTTAACCCCCTTATTACTTTATAAAGAGATTATTTCCTTTCATTTTCCCCTCCAGCATCAATATTCTTGACCACATTTGATGATTTTAAACCATACATCCTGCAGCCCCAAACCCAGCTTTTCCTATAGGGAGATCCTGAGCAGTGCATGGGAGAATGCAGTGCCTATATACTATAGAGAGAGATAAATAGGTGTATATATATGGATGTATAGATACTCATATGTATATACTAGATAGAGATAGAAATATATATGCATATATAGATACTTTATGTGTATATATATGTGTATCTATATTACCTGTATATAGAGAGGTAAACATACATATACATGGATAATTTAATGTGTACGTATATACTGTATATAGAGAGATAAACATACACATATAGATACTTTTTGTATATATAAAAATAAATCTATACTGTAGAGAGATATGTGCCATCTATTAATATGTTAATATATATAAATATATATACTGTATAGAGAGAGGTAAACATATATATGTATTTATATGGGGGTTGGAAATAGATGACCTTAAGGTCCTTTCCAGCTGTAACTAGTCTATGATTCTATGATTATATATATAGATACAGATACTTTTGTATATAAAAGGATAGAGATAAATATTTATACATATATAGATACTTTTATACAGATAAAATTATATATACTATATATAGAGGGATAAATATATACATACATAGATACCTTATATATATAAATATGTATATACTATATAGAAAGGTAAATACATATATAGATACTTTATGTATGAATATTTATATTCATACACATGAAGGTTTATACATATCCTATATAAGGAGGGTTTATACAGAGAAATAAACATATATGTAGATGCTTTTGTATATATATATACTATATCGAGAGGGATTATTGATAGATACTTGTATGTATCTCTTAAGCATAGTTATTTGTATATATATGTATATACAAATAGTTATTTGTTATATATATGTATATACCTATCTATAGCACTGCAGGAACCAGCAGCCGTTCCTGAGGGCTCCTGCCCCAGCCTTCGGAGCAGGAAGGTGTAAGGGAAGGCAGGATGCTGCGAGCATCCCCGTGCCGGAGCCGCGGAGCAGCTCCCGGCTGCTCGGCAGGGCAGCGCCGGGTGCCTGACGTCAGGGTGTTTTTGTGCCGCTCGCAGGATGTCGCAGCCAGCCAAAGGGCTGTGTTGATGTCGATAACATTACAAGTATTTCCTCTCCCTTTCCGAAGGCAGCAGGGAGGGAGCCGAGGGGGAAGGGAGACTCTCGGCTTCCTCCAGCTCTGGGGTAGGGCTCCCGAGGCCTTTTACGTTAAGCAGCGGGTACCAGCGGAGCGCTGGTGTTTCTTTATGCTCCGCTTGGGAATAGGGAGGGTGGAAGCGCAGGGGTTGGGAGCTGGCGCAGCCCTCTCCTTGCTCCCGATCCAAGTTAAGGTGATTGATAAAGCAGCGCTGGCAGCCGGGCACAGGAGCCGCTCCAGGGGGTTCTCATGTAATGATGTGCACAGCGAGTCCTGATGCTTCCGGGTGTCCTGGTTCTTCTGACATTCAGTGTAATAAAGCCGTAAGAAACTGGGGGTCTGCATGGACTGCCGGCATCCAGCTTTCCATGGGAAATCAGGGCACGGCTTGGGAAAATCTGTATTCTCTCCCCTTGGCAATCCTTTCCTCCTGGAGTGATGCACTCAAGGATCAATGAACTCATTAAGTGTAAAACCTCTGCTCTGGAGCCAGGCTGAGAGAGCTGGGCTGGGGCAGCCTGGACAAGAGAAGGCTCCTGAAGGGGAGACCTTAGGGCAGCTCCAGTGCCTAAAGGGGCTGCAGGAAAGCTGGAGAGGGGCTTGGGACAAGGGATGTAGGGCCAGGCCAAGGGGAATGGCTTTAACCTGCCAGAGGGGAGACTGAGATGAGCTCTTAGGCAGAAGCTCTTCCCTGGGAGGGTGCTGAGGCGCTGGCACAGGGTGCCCAGAGAAGCTGTGGCTGCCCCATCCCTGGCAGTGTTCAAGGCCAGGTTGGACACAGGGGCTTGGAGCAAGCTGCTCTAGTGGAAGGGGTCCCTGCCCGTGGCAGGGATTGGAGCTGGATGAGCTTTAAGCTCCCTTCCAACACGAACCAGTTTGGGATTCTATGGCTATCAAGAGGGTTTTGAAGGGAGGCAGCTGCCTGCTCACTGCTGTATTCCCAGAGCATCCTCCTCAGCAAAGGAGGGACCTGCAGCAATGGTTGGACTCAATCTTAAGGGTCTTTTCCAACCTAAATGATTCTATGATCACCCCACCATCCCAAAGGACTTTTGCAGCTGGTACCCGTGGCCAGTCCAGGAGTTGCCTGTAGCTCCCATCCATACAGCAGTTGTGGTCATGGAAATAAACCCAAGTTCTTCTATTGCATGAGTGTTAATTCCCCGTACTGGAGGGCAGAAAGAAGAGGGGATTCACAGCTTTTACTTCTTGTCACCCACCTGCCATGACCTGCTTCTGGTACCAAAGGAAAGTGTGTTGAGGATGGGGGAGAGGAGCTTTGAAGGCCTGTGGGACATTTGGCTCTTGGCTTTAGAGCGTGCAGGGTTGGTATGGCCTAACCCATCATCTTCCGTTCCTTAACGTTCCCAAAGGACTCCAAGGACCACGGATGGGAGAGGAACAAGGTCCTTGGGGTCCAGCCCCAGTTCTGCCACCCCTTTGTGTAGTAGCCATGAACAAGTCCATTCCCCTGCTAATTTGAGGTGTGCTGCAAGAGCTGGAGCAGACAGCTCCAAGGATCCTTGGAGCCATTAAGAAAGGCTTGGAAGAGATGGGAACCTCTGTGGTGTTCCAATGATCAGTTAATTACGGCATTGAGGAGCAAGATCTCAGGATGAAGAGCTGGTAGGATGCCAGTGTGGTGGGAGCATCCCTGTTAGCAACTGGTTTGTCTGCTCTTGGGCCAGAGTGCTGCTGCAGAGCCAGTGCTGGCAGAGCTGTGAACCAAATGAATGGGATGCCAAATGAATGGGAATCCCAAATGAACAGGATTCCAAATGAATGGGAATACCAAATGAATGAGAAACCCAGATGAACAGAATTCCAAATGAATGGGATTTTCAAATGAACAGGATTCCGAATGAATGGGATTCTCAAAAGAACACGATTCTGAATGAGTGGGAATGCCAGATGAAAGGGATGTTGTATAAGTGGGGATCCTAAGTGAACAGGTCCCCCAGTGAACAGGAATTCCAGATGCATAGGATCCCAAATGAACATGATCCCAAAGGGATGGGACCTCTCATTCTGAGAGTCTTTCCTTTCCCCTTGTTACTGTTTTCTTGTGGTAGTGATTTGTTCCCAGTGAGGGAAGCAGTTGTGATGGTGAGACCTCGGTGCCTCCATCAGCCCTCACCAGGTTTCAGGAGCATCTCCATGCCACTGTTAACATTCATTGGAGATTCAGCATGGCTTTAGCTTCCTCCTGCCTTTGCACGTGGGTCCCATCTCCATGAGGGCCCTATTTCCATGGGTTCCCATAATAGGATGCTCGGAGCAGCTGTTTCCTGCAGGGAGCTGCTTTCATTCTCACTGATGGCTCAGCTTTGTGTGCTTTGCTATTGCAGTTAAACATGGGGAGGACACGAGCTCCCTTTTCCTACACTGTGGGGGTGGAAAACCTCTTTGGCTTAGGACCATCTCAGCTCTGGAGTGTGACTGCTCATGCAGTGGTCTTGGAGCACAGGCTGACATCCCAGTGCACTTAACCACTGGGCTTTTCCCCAGGCTCCAGCTGTGCTGGCTGGCTCTCAGCCCTAAAAACACAGGATCACAGAATGCTTTCGAATGGAGCTTAAAGCTCATACATCTCCAACCCCTGCCATGGACAGGGACCCCTTCCACTGGAGCAGCTTGCTCCAAGCCCCTGTGTCCAACCTGGCCTTGAACACTGCCAGGGATGGGGCAGCCACAGCTTCTCTGGGCACCCTGTGCCAGAGCCTCAGCACCTTCATCCTTAAACATTCCTTCCTTATAAACATGGGGGTTTCTCCTCCAAAGCCAAAGCAGTTCAGACCAAGCACGTCTCTCTGGCAGGTGGTTGCACATCTTGCATGGGGTGCTTTAAGCTTGTGGAGCATGGCATCGACACCCCGCCTGCTGCGGGTTATCCAAACATCCCACCCCAGAGCACAGCCTTGGGGAGGCATCGCAGGACCAGCAGCAAGAGGCCTCCAATCAGTTCAAATGCATCCAGACAGATCCTTGGACCTCTGCAAAGCTGCTCTTGCACCGGTGGGACCACTTGGAGAAAGCCCTGCCCTGCTTGCAGCAGCAGGGCTGGCCGTGGAGGGAGCTAAAGGAAAGCTCTTATCTCTGGAGCTTGGTTTCCTGCTGCTTCAGGGTTTGTCTGACCTTTTGGTCACTGAGTCAGGTCCATTTTTGCCAGGTTTTCTATTGGGGGGGGGGGGAGGAAAAACATGTCAGTGGGTGGTGCTGATGGGAGGATGCTCCCGGGTGGGGTGGGGAGGATCTGACACCGTTCCCAGCACGTTGATGACTTCAGCGTTGTCCTTTTGCCCGGAGTTTGGGATGGGTCTAGATTGAAGCAGGTTTAAAGAGATCGAATGAGAACAAGCAGCACAAGATGTGTTTAAGGTGGGGGGGGGGGAGGCTTAGAATGTGCATCAGGAATAAATCCCTTGGTCCATGGCACATAGAGTTTCCTCTGGGCTCATAGCAGATGAGAGATGCTGGCCCATCCTTGGGAGGCCCAGGGCCATGTGCTGGTGTGGGGCTTGGCAGCTTTGGGCTCTCTTCTGGCCAGGAGGATGCTATCTCACATCGTGCTGTCAGGGATCTGTATCTGCCTGGGAGGAGATAACGCTGCCTGCTTCTCAGGAGCTCTTTGAGGTCCACAGAGGAAGGGAATCACCATAAAGACCTTGTGTTTAAAAGGGCTGGGGGAGAAAGCTGAGGGGAAGCAAGTTCAATGATGACATCGCCCTGTACTTTAGCAGGATGCTTCCTGGAAAGAAGCATCCAGTGAGGAATGTGCAGCCTGGCCTGGAGATGAGCCTGGATTAGGATTATTGTTATTTACGGGTGTTTGTTTCATCTGCATGTGCAGGGAATCTGATGGGGACCTCTGGCCGTGGAGCTGCTGCGAGGGCTGGAGCAGCTCTGCTCTGGAGCCAGGCTGAGAGAGCTGGGCTGGGGCAGCCTGGACAAGAGAAGGCTCCTGAAGGGGAGACCTGAGAGCAGCTCCAGTGCCTAAAGGGGCTGCATGAAAGCTGGAGAGGGGCTTGGGACAAGGGATGTAGGGACAGGCCAAGGGGAATGGCTTGAACCTGCCCGAGGGGAGACTGAGATGAGCTCTTAGGCAGAAGCTCTTCCCTGGGAGGGTGCTGAGGCGCTGGCACAGGGTGCCCAGAGAAGCTGTGGCTGCCCCATCCCTGGCAGTGTTCAAGGCCAGGTTGGACACAGGGGCTTGGAGCAAGCTGCTCCAGTGGAAGGGGTCCCTGCCCGTGGCAGGGGTTGGAACTGGAGGAGCTTTGAGGTCCCATCCAACCCAAACCAGGCTGGGATCCTATGAATGGAGCTGAGCCTGGCCTTGTGCTGGTTTTCTGTCCATGCCCAGTAGCAGTCAGGGTCTTCGGTGATTCTGCAGGGATCCCCTGGCTGCTGACCACAGGAGGAGCTGACCTCTCCTCCTTCCCTGCCTCCGGTTCCTGGGCACGTTGGATCAAGACTGCTGCATTTCAGTGTGCAGACCGTTACATGAACATGCCATCAATTTCCCTTAAGACCAGGTGCTTATCTTTGGTGTCAGCTTCATTGCTTGTTCCTCTTGTGCTTTCCTACAGTTCACCCATCCACTGCTTCCTCTCTGGTCACCTTCGCTTCTCCACCACCCTGAGATCCCCCAATGTCTTCTCCCATGTGGAACATACGAACACAGCAATAAATCCTTCCCATCCACATGCCTGCAGGGACTCCAGCCACACGTTCACTCCTTCCTCCCAGCTCTACACACACAAGATGCACAGAGGAATCTCCACTTTGAATTCCTTTGGGATAATGTTGCAGGAGGGTTTACATACCTCATCTTTCCTCTCTTCCCCAGGTCAACATGGATTGGCGGTTCTTTCTCCTTTTGCTCGGAAGTGGCCTGATAAGCGTAGGTGCTAACAACGTTACAACAGGTAAAATATCCTCTTTGTCTCCTCTTCATTTGTCCCTAAACCCCCTTTAGGATCAAAGGAGTAAGTGATGCTTAGTCACTTACTCCTTCTGCCCTCCACTTAACTGTAGTATAACGGTTGGAAAGAGGGTGATGGGCTGCAGGTGCTCATAAATGGGACCTGCAGGTCCTATATTGATCCTGTCTTACAGGGGCTCCAATCTTTTCACCTCCTCAATGTCATAAGACCTGTTCAAGTTACCAGGTTCTTGAGGTTTGCATCAGTGCTGTGCAAAACATTCCCTCTCCTGGATTTGGGGTTTTGTGGCTGGTTTATCCTTATAATGATGCAACCCCCCAGCATCTAAACCCTCCAGTGCTACAGAAAGGTATCTCAAAGAGGTTCCCTTGTGCTTTCTCCTCTCACAGAGCCACCCACAACAGTGCCCACCTCCCCCAGGAGCCCCACCAAAGCTCCTACAGCAGGTCCTGAGCTTAGGACTACGACAAGCGCAAAGAGCCTCAACATTAGCACTCCAGTGACTGTATCTACCGTGGCCACAAAGCCACCTACAACCACAGCCACCAGGATCTCCCCCAACGCCACCACCGTCAGCATCAACACCTCCACATTGGGGACAACCACCCCTGTGTCTCCTGCCACCTCCCCTCTGCCCAGCGGGACCCCACCGGCTCCAGGCACCGCTGTCCCCAGCACAGAAGCAGAGACGACGGAGAGGAACTTCAGCGCGACGGTGACAACGCAGGAGACCTCTTCTGCTTCACACAACGGTAGGTGGCTCCTTCACCTCTTCTTCTCCGGGACACGCTGCCTCTGGCTTTGTTTCTTTCTTCTTCTGGAGTTTTGGTGAACAAAAGGGGATGAGAAGATACTTTGGGGTAAATTCCATGGTGATACCGCAGCACAAGAGGGACATGGAGCTGATTATAGACATTAGGAAGAGGTTGCTGGTGAGGTTGGCGCAGGTGGACCAGAGAAGCTGTGGCAGGAAGGTGTCCCTGCCCATGGCAGCATCACAGCCTGGTTTGGGCTGGAAGGGAGCTTAAAGCTCATCCAGTTCCAACCCTTCCGCTGGAGCAGCTTGATCCAAGCTCCTGTGGCCAACCTGGCCTTGAACACTGCCAGGGATGGGGCAGCCACAGGTTCTCTGGGCACCCTGTGCCAGCGCCTCAGCACCCTCCCAGGGAAGAGCTTCTGCCTAAGAGCTCATCTCAGTCTCCCCTCGGGCAGGTTCAAGCCATTCCCCTTGGCCTGTCCCTACATCCCTTGTCCCAAGCCCCTCTCCAGCTTTCCTGGCGCCCCTTTGGGCACTGGAGCTGCTCTAAGGCCTCCCCTTCAGGAGCCTTCTCTTGTCCAGGCTGAACCAGCCCAGCTGTCTCACATGCACAGTGATACATGCACAGTGCAAGTGTAGAATACACATAGCCTTCAAATGGGAGTGATGGGGACAAAAGCCTGAAGATCTGGATTTCTAATACAATCCGTGCTATCAGGGACAGGATTTAATCACTTTTGTATCTTTGCTGCTTCTTTTATCACTGGGGTTGCTGGTTTTGGTGGACTCTCGGTGCATGCTGTGACACATTGGCTATTGCACCAACCAGACCCCGTGTGGCTTCTCACTTGATGTCAGCCCCAGGAACAAATGACCAGACCTGATTCTTTCTTTATTTCAAGTAATTTGTCAGGGAGCAAAATTAGTTTTAGGGCTGCCCTTGCCATTAATCTGAATGGGAAATGTGGATATCAGTCACGGAAGAATTAAGTGGTGCTCAAGAGGGATGAGGCAGAGGCACCGCATGAATTAGATGTTGTACAGGCAGGTCCTGCTTCTCCAAACCTACCTATGTTGTCCTCAAGCCCATGCTGCAGCTCCTTATACATGAAACAAAGGTGTGGGGTGCCCATGACAGCAGCATTACAGCACGAGAGCTGGGCTGTGCTCTCCTTGGCGCAGGTTTGCCCTTTGTTCTTATAGATGGGACATCCAAAACAGCAGGTAGAGGCTTTCCTTGGATGCTCCTCATCCCCATCCCTGAGCTTGGCTGCTCTTAACGGAGCTCTTGGCTCAGCCACTCGTTTAAAACCACTCACAAGTGTTATCTCTTTAGTTAAGTGCTAATGAATTACACCAGTGACTTGCTGGTTATAGGCTTAAACAGACCGTGTTATCCATTAAGAGCAGTAAGGTGTGGTTATCCATGCCAGAGCTTGGCCTCAGCTCCCTGCTCTGCTGACAAGCAGTTGGGTTTAGATCCCTTTTCCTTGTTACTACGTGAAGGCTGATACTTGTTTTAACATCCTGGCTTTGAAACTGCTGTTTTAAGGGGAAGGTTTACAAGCAGATGATGAGAGTTACTAAATTTGTTACTGTCTTGGTCTTTGATCCCTCCTAACTTATTAAAATGGATGTTTCTTGGTTGCTAAGAGACTCTTGTTTTCTTTCTCTGCAGGTAACTCTGACAGAAGAGGTGAGAATTCCATAGTTCTTTGCTCAGTAAAAGCATCTCCAGAAGCATTCTGCTATTAGAAACCTCTCCTTGTGCCACGCTTCCAAACTTGCCTTTACAAAGCCTGGCAAGCAGGTGACACTGGTATCCCAACTGATGTTGGCCTTCCCTTCTTAGAAGCTCAAGGCCAGGTTGGACACAGAGGCTTGGAGCAAGCTGCTCTAGTGGAAGGGGTCCCTGCCCATGGCAGGGGTTGGAGCTGGGTGAGCTTTAAGGTTCCTTCTAACACAAGCCATTCTATGATGAAACAAGCAATCCTGGACCAATCTGTCCATGTCCTGTTAGATACAAAGAGTTCCTGCTGAATGCTCTAAAAACATCATTACCATCCCTAGAGCTGGATGACCAAAAGAAGCCATTCAGGCAATTTCCTTCTTTTTTTTGCTTATGAATTATCTTCATTGCCTATAATTTACCCTGTTTGACCCGGACCCATTCTCCAAATGATGTGAATAATCATTTTTCTCTATAATTCCATTGGCAAGCAGCAGCAAAAAATCCATTACTTGTGCTTTAACAGCACTTAGGTGCATTTTTCCATCTCTTAGTTCTGAGAACTGGCATCACTACCAGAATATTTGCAGTTCCTCATGGTTTTAACTGTATCAGAGAGGGCAGAGCAGAGGTGCAGCCGCTGTGGTTGTCACCTATAGAAACCAGCTTCCTCTGGGTGTTGCCATCATTGCTGTGATGGGTGTTTCAGCTTTGTAAACTCAGTGGCAATCAGCTTTATAGTGCTGCGTGTGCCAAGCTCACACTGATGCAGAGGAAAAGAGAGATGCTCTGTGATAGTTACTGTCAATGCACATTAGTGCAGAGGAATAAAAGAGACCCAGGTCCAAGTGAATTCATTTAAAGTAATGGGTAAGCCACTGGAGAAATGTTCAATGTAATTCCCTTGGATCTGCCATGGCTTAGGCCTGACTATGCAGTCTCTCTGTCATTGTTCATCCCTGCTCCTGAGAGCAAAGAAATGGGAAATGGGGGGAAATCTGGCTTCATCCTGATATTAGTATTACTGATATTACCATTAATGCTAATAAAAACATGAATATGTTCCAAGTGCTGTGACTTGGAGGATTATTCTAGGGGGATTGGTCACAATTTGTGGCACCAAGAAGCAGCACTGGGAGGAAAACCATGGCAGCAGAAAGCGGAGGGGCTGCTGTTGACATGAAGCAGACCTTAGAGCAGCTCCAGTGCCTAAAGGGGCTGCAGGAAAGCTGGAGAGGGGCTTGGGACAAGGGCCTGGAGGGACAGGCCAAGGGCTTGAACCTGCCCGAGGGGAGACTGAGATGAGCTCTTAGGCAGAAGCTCTTCCCTGGGAGGGTGCTGAGGCCTGGCACAGGGTGCCCAGAGGAGCTGATGCTTTCCAAGCTGGGGACTTGGAAGATGCTCCAGCACTGCAGGTCTGTGGAAGCAGAGCATGGAGCCCTTGTCCCTTGTCCAAGCAGATTCCAAGTGTGACACCCCTGGAGCTGAGACTCGAGCAGAACAGGGGCTGAGGGTGGTGGCACCGCTCCCCAGGGCTGGCTGGGGACCCTCCAGCCCGTTTCCTGCCTGCCTTTGCTGGGTAGGCTGGGCAGCACGGCAGTGGTTAGCTCTGCGGTGGCAAAGCTCTAACTCAGCCAGGCAGATGGGCTGAAGGAACGGCTGCAGGGAGCCACAGCAACCCCCAGACCTCCTGCATCCTGCTGCCAGAGGCACCCTGCCCATGAATCACATCTGACAACGGCACTGCACCGGTTGGGCTGAGCTTAACACCAGCCAGGGCAGGAGGAGTGGTCCAGTAATACATTAGTGAAAGGGGCCTGCAGGGATGCTGGAGAGAGACTCTTCATTAGGGACTGTAGTGATAGGAGAAGGGGTGATGGGTTCAAACTGAAACAGGGGAAGGTCAGGTTGGAGATAAGGGAGAAGTTCTTCACTCTGAGGGTGGTGAGGAGCTGGCACAGGGTGCCCAGAGAAGTGGTAAATGCTCCATCCCTGGCAGTGTTCAAGGCCAGGTTGGACAGAGCCTTGGGTGACTTGGTCTGGTGTGAGGTGTCGTGCCCATGGCAGGGGGTTGGAACTGGATGATCTTAAGGTCCTTTCCAGCCCAAATCATTCTATGAGTCTATGATAGCGGGGGACAGCACTATGGGCTTTGGCAAGGCAGCTCGCCTTCCTCTCCAACAACCAGGATGGTGCTGATGGTTATGGTTGGAGGTTTCAGCAAGAAAGGGTTGGCTGTGGTTGGGTTAAGACACAACATGATTGCTTTGCCTTCCCAGTCTTGCTTTTGGAAAGGTTCATGGTGGGGAATGCTAAAGCTCAAGCACAAACCGAGTGTGCAGGACGCAGAAATGCTTCCCAATGTATTCCTTGGCTTTTTGCTGCTGGGATGGGGGACATGTCAACACGAGGATGGAAGGAGCAAAGACATGCAAAACCAGGAGGGTTTCATGTCTTTGAATAAACCCAGGAGGGTTTGTTTGCCCTGCTAGGTCATTGCCTTCAAATCATTGCACAAAGATCACATTTCTTGGTTGGAATAACGGTTCTGGACCTCCGAGCACAGAGGGACAAGTGCAGAAATAAACCAGAGTGCCTCTTGGTAGCTCAGTAGTCAAACAGCATGGGTTGGGTTGGGAGGGACCTCAAAGCTCCTCCAGTTCCAACCCCTGCCACGGGCAGGGACCCCTTCCACTAGAGCAGCTTGCTCCAAGCCCCTGTGTCCAACCTGGCCTTGAACACTGCCAGGGATGGGGCAGCCACAGCTTCTCTGGGCACCCTGTGCCAGCGCCTCAGCACCCTCCCAGGGAAGAGCTTCTGCCTAAGAGCTCATCTCAGTCTCCCCTCTGGCAGGTTCAAGCCATTCCCCTTGGCCTGGCCCTCCAGGCCCTTGTCCCAAGCCCCTCTCCAGCTTTCCTGCAGCCCCTTTAGGCACTGGAGCTGCTCTAAGGTCTCCCCTTCAGGAGCCTTCTCTTCTCCTTGCTGACCCATCCTAGCTCTCTCAGCCTGGCTCCAGCAAGCAGAAGCTACATCTGTGCCCTGTTGAACAATGGCACTGGATGTTTCAGTGTTGATAACCAGCCCTTTCTCTTCCTCTTGCAGATGAGACTCCAATTATAGCTGTGATGGTGGCCCTGTCTTCCCTCCTAGTCATAGTATTTATTATTATTGTGCTGTACATGTTAAGGTAAGAGATGCTTTCATGCTGATTCCCCTTGTTTGGCAAGAATTCATCACTGAATGCACAGGGATAAGCCTTTGTGCTGTTTCCTAAGCTAAAGTCTGACACAAGAAACCTGTAAGGATAATGAAAATGTGGTTTGGGGTTATCTAGTAAATGATGCTTGTTCCTTTCCCTATAAAGTGGGGCAATGCCTGTTCTGCTCCTCAATAAAGCCATATTTAGTAGGGAAGGTTAAACTGAAGCCCTGTTAATGCAGTTAAGTAGTCAGTAGGGTTTCCTGCTGGTGCTAAGGGTGTTGGATTGAGTAATGCAGGGAAGCTGAACACAACACTAGAGCCAGAAACTCCTTTGCTTGTATAACTGGGTGTGTTATTCCTTGATTCCCATCTTGCTCTCAAACGTGATCCAACGTCCCGAGCCAAGCTCTGTCTTGGAAACCAGACCTGCACATTGTGCCTGTGCAGCTCCCGCTGCAAAGCACCCTACGACTGGAGCTTGTGAGGAGCGTTAGGTGATGCTCTACCTGGTTCTATAGCATTCCAAAGCCACCTTAGGTCCATTTTTAAGCCATCCAAGCATCTACACTGCTCCGAACGCAGCGTTCCCAGCTCCTGAGCACGTATCTGCTCAGCTAGAAGAGGGTGGTTGTTCACCTGCAGTAAACTTTTTAAATTACTCACCATTTTGGGGATGAAATAGTGAAAAAAAAAAAAAAAACAAAAAGGGCAAAGAAAAACCCATTTCCTTAGCAATGGAAAAATCCCCTTCGCCTTCTGGCTCGGGGCCTGCCCTCGCAGCAGTGAACCTGATGAGAGCTTTGCCTCAGGAGTTGAGTTTGAGTCCTCCCTGCTTGGCTTCCAGCCCTGAAGAAAGGGTTTCTGTTGGCTGCTGCCTGCCCAGTGATTCAGCAAAACCCGTAACTGGAGGCAAGCGGAGCGTGAGCATCTGCTTCAAGTTAAAAGCACGTGGAGAAAGGGCTTTGCTGTGCGACAGATCAACCTGGGGGTGATGTGCTCTGCTGCATCAGCCCATGCAGCAGCAGCTCCTTGGGGTGTCCTCTGTAGGAAGCAGTCCTAAAGCTTCTCCTCCTGGCTGTTACCGTACTCTGTTCTCCTGAAGCCTTTCCAGCTGTGGTCAGTTCACTGGTATAGCCATAGGTAGGATTTTAGAGGTCCCGTAGCCTCTAGGAGCCACCAAGGCAAAAGAAAACCCCTTCATGGCTGCGTCTCTCATCCTGGACCTCTTGGTGGGTCTCTATTGAAGTTCTCCTCTCCTTTGTCTTTGGTAGGTTCAAGAAATACAAGCAAGCAGGGAGTCACTCCAACTCCTTTCGGTTGTCCAACGGCCGGACGGATGATGCAGGTGAGGCCTGCGTTGGTGGGACACAGGGAGAACAAATGCATCTCACAGAGGGAATGTTGGAGTGAGTCCAGAGGAGGCCACGAGGATGATCAGGGACTGGAGCACCTCCTGTATGGAGCCAGGCTGAGAACATTGGGGCTGCTCAGCCTGCAGAGGAGAAGGCTGCGTGGAGACATCAGAGCAGCCTTCCAGTATCTGAAGGGGGCTATAGGGATGGTGGGGAGGGACTCTTCATTAGGGACTGTAGGGACAGGACAAGGGGTGATGGGTTCAAACTGAAACAGGGGAAGCTCAGGTTGGAGATAAGGCAGAAGCTCTTCCCTGTGAGGGTGCTGAGGTGTTGGCACAGGGTGCCCAGAGAATCTGGCAGTGTTCAAGGCCAGGTTGGACAGAGCCTTGGGTGCCATGGTTTAGTGTGAGGTGTGCCTGCCCATGGCAGGGATTGGAACTGATGATCTTAAGGTCCTTTCCAACACAAAACAAAAGAAAGCAGGGAATACACTTTGTCCTTTATTAAAACCTTTTTGGACCTCTTAAAGATGCATAAATACAGTTCTAAAGTCTTGTGCAAGCCTGCTGTAATGTCTAAACTCGTCTGTCCCTGAGCTTTGAGCCAGTGCTGCCCATGGAGGTCTGAAGTTGGGCATCTCCATCAACGTGTAGGTGCCAAAGTAAGAGCTAAAGAGGAACCACCACCTCTTAAGCTCAGTTCAGGTCCCTTTTCTGAGCTCCTTCCACATAAACACCTTCAGGCAAGTGCTAACTGGAAATCAGCACCTTTTTTTTCACGTTGGCAGCTCAGACCTTCCCTGCCTGTTTTACATGGCTGTAAATGAAGGTGTGAACTTCATAGAGCATCAGCTGTGTTGGTATAACCCTGGTGTGGCCTTTCCTGGCTTCACTGGGGAGCCGCAAGCAGCAGCCACCTTTACTGTGTCCATCTGGGAGTTATGTCTCAGCGATGGTGCCAGGCTTCCCAAGTGGGCAAGGGTGAATTGAGGTGGTCTCCATGCCCCACCATTGATGGCTTGGTCCTCATTGCCTGATCTCGCTGCCTCTGTTGTAGTGGGATGCTTGATCCCAGGGTGCTGACAGTGTTTCATGTTATCATAGAATCAACTTGGGTGGAAAAGAGCCTTAAGCTCATCAAGTGCAACCGTTCCCCAGCACTGCCAAGGCCACCACTGCCCCATGGCACTGAGGCCTCGTCTCCACGCTGTGTGAACACTTGCAGGGACAGTGCCTGCAGCCCTGCCCTGGGCAGCCTGTTCCAATGCCTGAGCACCCTCTGGGGCAGGAATTGTTCCTCAGCTCCATCTACACCTGCCCTGGGGCAGCTTGAGGCCGGTTCCTCTTGTCCCATCCCTTGTTCCTTGGGAGCAGAGCCCAGCCCCTCCTGGCTCCATCCTCCTGTCAGGCACTTGTAGGGAGCCATCAGGTCCCCCTGAGCCTTCTCTTCTCCACACTGAACCCCCCAGGTCCCTCAGCCCTTCCCCATCACCCTTGTGCTCCAGGCCCTGCAGCAGCTCCAGTGCCCTTCTCTGGCCCCGCTCCAGCACCTCAATGTCTCTTTGGAAGTGAGATTCCCAGCAGGTGTCCCTGCCCATGGCAGGGGTTGGAGCTGGATGAGCTTTAAGGTCCCTTCCAACCCAAACCAGTCCGGGATTCCATGAAAACCTGGGAATAGCGAAACGGGAGGGGGCCCTAAGTGTGCGTGAGGTCCCTGTGCCCACCTAGGCACCCACGAGCCCTGGGTGGGCACCTGTGACGCAGATGTCATTGCAGAGCCTCAGAGCATGCCGCTGCTCGCCCGCTCCCCCAGCACCAACCGCAAGTACCCGCCTCTGCCCGTTGACAAGCTGGAAGAGGAGATCAACCGCCGCATGGCAGACGACAACAAGCTCTTTCGGGAGGAGTTCAATGTGAGTCCCTTTGCTTCCTGCCCTTAAACCCCGTGGGATGCTCTCAGCGTGGGGCTTACGTCGCACAGCGAGGTGAAAGCTGGTCCGCTGGCATAGAGCAAGGACAAAAGCGCTGCTGCATCAGCGAGGAGGTGCAGTGGTACCTAGCATAGGGGTGGCACGTCAACCCAAGGGGTAACTGAGTCCGTGAAGTGACAGCGCTGGATGCTGTGCTTCAGAAGAGCTTATCTGGGAGCTCCGGGGAGGGAGGGATGCTCTGCCTGTCCTCAGGGGTAGTCAGAGGGCTTGTGAGGTGGGCTGAGGCCAACCTTATGAAGTTTAACAAGTGCAAGGTCCTGCACCTGGGTTGGAGCAATCCCAGGCACAGCTACAGGTTGGGCAGAGAAGAGATTCAGAGCAGCCCAAAGAGAAGGACTTGGGTGTGTTGGTTGATGAGAAAATGAACATGAGCCAGCTTCAGTGTGTGCTCACAGCCCAGAAAGCAACCGTATCCTGGGCTGCATCCAAAGGAACGTGACCAGCAGGTCGAAGGAGGTGATCCTGCCCCTCTGCTCTGCTCCTGTGAGACCTCACCTGGAGCATTGTGTGCAGTTCTGGGGTCCTCAACATAAAAAGGACATGGAACTGTTGGAACAAGTCCAGAGGAGGCCACGAGGATGATCAGGGACTGGAGCACCTCCTGTATGAAGACAGGCTGAGGAAGTTGGGGCTGTTCAGCCTGGAGAAGCTGTATTGAGACCTCAGAGCAGCTTCCAGTATCTGAAGGGGGCCTATAGGGATGGTGGGGAGGGACTCTTCATTAGGGACTGTAGTGACAGGACAAGGGGCAATGGGTGAAAACTTAAACAGGGGAAGTTTAGATTGCATATAAGGAGGAAGTTCTTTACAGTGAGGGTGCTGAGGCACTGGAATGGGTTGCCCAGGGAGGTTGTGAATGCTCCATCCCTGGCAGTGTTCAAGGCCAGGTTGGACAGAGCCTTGGGTGCCATGGTTTAGTGTGAGGTGTCCCTGCCCATGGCAGGGGGGTTGGAACTGGATGATCTTTAGGTCCTTTCCAACCCTAACTATTCTGTGATTCTATGACTGATACTGTCCCTGAATCTGGTGTTGAGGGTGGGCAAGCTGTTACCCTTCACATTCAGCACAGAAAGCAGGGGTTCTGTAGCAAGCAGCACTGGGGGGTTATGTTTTAGTGGGTTCGGGAGGTGTGTTGGATGTCTTGGGGTCTTCCAGAGCTTCCCTGCCTGCTGGCTTCCTCCCCAGCTCGCTCTTGCTCCACCCAGTCCTCATGGCTTAAATCCACCAACAGCCAGAAGGAGCTCTGACAAACAGAAACATCCCCATCTGTTTCGCGGAGCTGTTAACCCTGAACCAGAATGATGACACTCTATATGACAACAATTGGCCATCAGCAGGGAGTAATTTAGGTGTTGTCCTTATCCCACGATGCTGGAGCATCTCTTGTGAGATGGTTACAACCTCTTCTTGATGTTGCTGAGCTCTGCAGCTTCTTGTGGTGATAAACCTGTTTCACCTTGGCAATGCAGATGCAGGCAGAGCAGTGCTGAGGTGAGGAACAGAGCTAAATATCAAGCTGGAGTATCACAGCACGTAACATAGGAGCTGGACTCTCCATCAGCATCATTGATGAGAGCAGATGCACTGATCTGCTTGCTTGCACTGCAAAGGTGTCACCAGCAAACACCTAAAACCTTTGGTCCAGAGCATGATTGAGATTAAAAGAAGCCCTTCAGCCCTCTCCAGCTGCTGCACAACTTGATACCCTCCCTGGCCGTGCTCCAGTGAAACTCAAGAGGTGCCCTGAATGCCCAGAGAAGGGATTTGGGGGTTATAAATACTTGCTTACCCTGAAGACTTCCGTAGCCGAGGCACGTCCCTGCTGTCAGCTGGAGGAAGGGATGGTGAATGCCTCCTGTATGTTCTCATCCTCCTTCTATTCAGGGATGTGGAACAACAGTGCTGGGGAAGCACCTCCTCTGCTCGAGTGTGGAACGTGGGACAGCATCACCCGTGACCCCACAGCACCCCAACCCCGAGTGCTGCTGGGTGAAGAACAACTCCCTGCATGGGTGCTGCTTCCCATCCCTGCCTGTGCTCAGGCAATGGGGGCTGCAGTCGGCTCACCCTGGGCATCACTGTGAGCAGAGGCACTCTCAGCAGGCAGAAGGGAGCTCCTGGATCGCTGGGTTTGGTGCCAGAGGCTCTGCTGCCACCTCGTGTTCATGGGTCCTGAGGTTCCAGATGTGTTCTGGATGGGGTTTGCGCTCCCTGGTCCAGCCCATGCTGTTTAAATGGTCACCTTGAGCTTGGTGAGGAGGAGGAGCTGCTGCTCGGGTGGAGACAGGGACACATGCGAAGGGGCAGGATGCTTGGATGCATTTGTGGTATGCCATACCATAAGACCATCATGGAAAACCCTGTTTTCTGCCACTGCAGGCT
Organism: Pezoporus wallicus; assembly: GCF_028554395.1. Classification (NCBI taxonomy): domain Eukaryota; kingdom Metazoa; phylum Chordata; class Aves; order Psittaciformes; family Psittacidae; genus Pezoporus; species Pezoporus wallicus. The sequence continues at coordinate 16,319 of NW_026637098.1, read as the reverse complement.
CTCCCAGCGTGTCCCATACAGGCCACGTGTGAAGCTGCTTCCAAGGAGGAGAACAAGGAGAAGAACAGATATGTGAACATTTTGCCCTGTGAGTATCAGAGCTGTTGGGGTTGGGGGGGGAGGACATGGCCAGTGAACATTCCAGGGCTCCCTATTCCTGTTTTGGGGATCGACAAGGGCATGGTTGAGGTCACTTCACCCCCCAGATGGGCGGCAGCATCTGCTTCAGCTTTAGGTGCCCATGAAGAGGAGATCCCTGGAGCCAGGATCAGAAAGTAAAGGGAAATGGGCAATGCCAAAACAGCAGCTCTTGCTGGGTGGGATGGGGACCTCCTCGTGTGTGCCCTCTGCAGAAGTGTCCTTGGGTGAGGTCTGGAACCTCTCCAGCCTTAAGCAAGAAGAATCTGGGAGCACAAAGGTGTTTGGTGTGCAGGGGAGCCTGGGTTCTGCTCCAGGACCTGGCTTTCTCACTACAGCACATAGCAGCTACGTGGAGGGAGCTGGGTTTAATGCAGTTTTCATTGCCCTGCAGATGATCATTCCAGGGTTCACCTGACTCCTGTCGAAGGGGTTCCTGACTCCGACTACATCAACGCCTCCTTCATTAATGTGAGTTGTGGCATTGGAAGGGGAAATTCCCCCTGGCTCTGCTCTGGTCAGTGGTGCCTAGTCCCATCAGGCGCATGGGGCTTTCATGGGGTGTGATTTGTGCCTTGCCAGCACCTCCAGAGCAATACATGAGGCTGGGTTTTGATGTCATAACCTTTGTGTGGCTGTGGTGGAGCTCCCTGCACTTCACTTTGTGCCTTGGGTATGGTCAGAGGAAAAGACTGAGAGCCAGAACTCAAGTTGAGCTGCAGCTCTGCCCTTGCTCAGCTGCTTTGCCACAGTCCCATCTCTTCCCACCTCTAATAATGAGAAGCACTTGAACTCCCTGGGGAGCTGCAAAGCTGAGCTGGCTGCTTCGGAAGGGGTCTGGGAAGTGATCCTGCAGGAATTTATACAGGGAGACTGAGATGAGCTCTTAGGCAGAAGCTCTTCCCTGTGAGGGTGCTGAGGCGCTGGCACAGGGTGCCCAGAGAAGCTGTGGCTGCCCCATCCCTGGCAGTGTTCAAGGCCAGGTTGGACACAGGGGCTTGGAGCAAGCTGCTCTACTGGAAGGGGTCCTTGCCTGTGGCAGGGGTTGGAGCTGGGTGAGCTTTGAGGTCCCCTCCAACCCAAACTGGGCTGGGATTCTATGGATGGGAGTTTCTGATAAATGGCCAATGAGGCATCAGTTAATCATTGGTACTTCCCAGCTTGCAGGGATGGATGTGGGAAGGGTATGAAAAAGATACCAAGGAACCCAGCTAAAAGAGCAGCAACACTGCCCTGCTCTGCTCCCAGGAAGAGATATGTCCTCTATCTGTAGTTATGATCATATAGCTCCAATAAGTTGGAAGGGTAATGTGAAGGAGACTTAGAGGTAGAGGAACATGAAGAAAAGCAAGGCCCAAAAGAGCTTTGTCCTTTCTTCACAAGTAAATAAATACCCCTTAGGGAATACACAGAATCAATCCCCATGAGTTCAACAGCCCCATCTCTCAGTGGTTAATCCTGATTTCCACGTGATGCTCTGGATGCAGAGTCTGATTCCACAGAAGGACTGTCAGGTACCACTTCATTAGTGCTGTGTGCCAGCAAGTTGGGTCATTCCCACATCACGGGAGCCTGTGGAGCATTGCTGTGGGGCAAGAGCCCTTTCCACAGGGATTTTCCCTTATTTGTGCCCTGCTGGTGGTGCTGTTTCTCCCCTCAGGGGCTGCAGCTCCGTCTGCACAGGGAAATGAGCAGCAGAGCAGGTGATGCTCTGGCTGTTAATGATGTAGATGCATCTCATGATTCTTGTGTTAGACAGGTACTCATCTTCCATTTACATCCTTCTTCTCCTTTTCTCCATAGGGGTACCAAGAGAAAAACAAGTTCATTGCTGCACAAGGTAAACACCTGGGGCTTCCCATAGCTCTCTCTGGTAGCAGTTGGGCTGGGGACCTTCTGCTGTGTGAAGCTGTTCCAGTCTGACCACAGCCCAGCGCCTTGCAGAGCTCCCCTGCTCCAAAGGAGGCCTGGCTGGTCCACGCTTTGTTCTCAGTATGGTTTTTGCAGTCAGTTCTGGGGGAGGAAGAGCATCCCTACCTGTGCAATACCGATTGCTGGAGGGTGCCATGGTGGTTTTGGCCTGGCTTCTTGCAGCGGAAGGAAGGCTGGATCTGGTCCATCAGTGGTACCGGACTGGGGTGAAGCTTTGGCTCTGCTGCTCTCTTTGCTCACCATAGCCTTAGGCTGAGTTAGCTCCGTGTCTGCAGGCAGCAGGTATCTGTGCTTGTGCTTCATTGAGGTGGGATCTCATGGTTAAAGGCTAAGACCCCAGGGTAGGACTTCTGCAGACTGATTGATGTGGCCACAATTGCCCTGGGTGACCACGGACAAGTGGTTTCCATGCTCCATTTGTCTGATTTCCCCTTCTTGGGCTACAAATGGAATTCCTGATCATAAAACACATCCAGAAAGCCCAGCCATTGTGTGATGGGATTGTTCCTTGGGTTAGCCACCAAAGCACCTCCTGTGCTGACATCTATTGGCAAAAGATATGTTGCATCATCCTGACATGTGCCTTCGCACGCTGGGTTTCAGTCCCAACACTTGAGGGGTCGATCCCAAAGATAATGTTCCTTTGTACCTTCCCTTTAGGACCAAAGGAAGAAACAGTGAATGATTTTTGGAGGATGATTTGGGAGCAAAACACAGCAACGATTGTCATGGTGACCAACCTGAAGGAGAGGAAAGAGGTGGGTACCAGAAGGCTTCGTGGGCTGGTATCTAACCCAGCTTCACCCAAATCCAGCGCATCTCATGCCCATGGGCGTGCCTTGGAGCTGGTCCCAGCCTTGAGAGGAACCAGAGCTCACCCTGCTCTGTTTTCTCTCCCCACAGTGCAAGTGTGCTCAGTACTGGCCGGATCAGGGCTGCTGGACATATGGGAACATCCGAGTGTCCGTGGAGGATGTGACTGTCCTGGTGGATTACACAGTGCGGAAGTTCTGCATCCAGCAGGTGCTGAGGCTCGGGTCTCCCATCCCATCCCACCCCTCTGCACTGGGCATCCCACAGGGGCTGGTGTGGTGCTCAGATCCTCCAAGGAGTGATTCTTTTCATACAATACCAGCCTGGTTTGGGTTGGAAGGGGCCTTAAAGCTCCTCCAGCTCCAACCCCTGCCACGGGCAGGGACCCCTTCCACTAGAGCAGCTTGCTCCAAGCCCCTGTGTCCAACCTGGCCTTGAACACTGCCAGGGATGGGGCAGCCACAGCTTCTCTGGGCACCCTGTGCCAGCGCCTCAGCACCCTCCCAGGGAAGAGCTTCTGCCTAAGAGCTCATCTCAGTCTCCCCTCTGGCAGGTTCAAGCCATTCCCCTTGGGCTGTCCCTGCATCCCTTGTCCCAAGCCCCTCTCCAGCTTTCCTGCAGCCCCTTCAGGCACTGGAGCTGCTCTCAGGTCTCCCCTTCAGGAGCCTTCTCTTGTCCAGGCTGTCCACTTTTAACCAGAACCATTAAGAATTTACCCATTTTAAACACCTGGGATCCCATTCCCTGCATGTATGCACCGAACAGAGAGCAGGGAAGCTGATGGATGCCAAGGCTGAAAGTCAGTCCTTACAGCACTTGCTGTTACCAGTACTGGTTCCTCCTCTCACCCACAGATACTTAATGCCTGCAAATAATCAGATTTATCCCACGAGCCAAGGCAAAATCCACTCTTGGCTTTGATTGCTTTCCCATCTGTCACTGCAGTTGCTTGTCCTCCAAGGAGGCTCTGGATGCTTTAGTCACTGTGCTCTTGGAGGCCAGCAAGGAAGAGCTGGAGATTGGAAACCTGTCTGGACACTGAGCGGGGCTCTCCTGACCCCTCACCTTTCATGTGTAGTTTCCTCCTCTGCCTTTAATATGAGGATGCAATGGGCAGAGGTGTGGGTATGGGTGAAGTGGCAGCTCCCTGGGAATGAAACGTGGCAGTTTCAGCCAGGTTGGAGCCCCAGCCATGTCCAGGCTGGCACCTCTCACCCCTAGGACGTGGGATGTGATGCTGGGTCATTAAAACGTCCTCCTGTTAGAGACTGCTTTGGCCCCAGAGCCTGGGTCTGTGCCCTTTCAACTTGTGGGTGCTTCTGAAGCCACCCAGCTCAGCGCTGGGGCTGTGGCTCTCCCTTTGCCCCTTGTTTTTTGGGGGGGAAAGAAGGGAAATGGGAGTGTTTGTCATTAACCTGCATCCCCTGCAGGTCGGGGATGTCACCAACAAGAAGCCCCAGCGCCTGGTGACACAGTTCCACTTCACCAGCTGGCCCGACTTCGGGGTCCCCTTCACCCCCATTGGGATGCTCAAGTTCCTGAAGAAGGTGAAGACGTGTAACCCCCAATACGCAGGAGCAATTGTAGTGCACTGCAGGTAAGTCCTGGCCACGACTGACCTCTCCTGGGTCACTTGGAAACCAGCTGCTATTTCATACTAAAAGGGGTCTTGGCATCGAGGCCTTTTTGTTACTTAACTCTTTCGTGTTAAAGGAGGATGTTCCACATGGGAATGCTCCAAAAAAATGCATGTGAATGGAAGGAGCTCTTTGGATTCAGCAATGGGATGGCGTTACAGCTCCAGCTGGCTGCTCAAGTGGGTTAGCTGGATGCTGAGGGAGCCAAGCCAAGCACCAGTGGTGGTATTAGTGGCATCTCCCTTGGCTCCCTGCTGGCCTTGGGCATGACAGGGTGACATCCCTTGTTGTGAGAAGGCAGTTGGAAGAAGGGAGCAAGGACCATGGTGTTTGACCCCACATGGAGTGGTTTCAGGCCCAGCAGCAAGCCTGGGGGAGCCGCAGAGGCTCTCCATGTTTCAACAGGGGAAAGCCCAGGGTTGAAGGCAGAGATGATCACATCTGCAACCTCCCAAGTCCATCTTTCCACCTTCCTTCTCAGGAAGCAGCTGGCAAAAGAGCTTTGCCTTTCCATAGCATCTGCTGGCCTCACCTTTCTTCTTCTCCTTAATGGTTGAGTTACCAGCAGAGAAACGAGGCTTCCCCATGAGCTTCACATGCTGGAGGTGCACTGGAAGGAGCAGCAGGCACTGGGAGGAGCAGGCAGCCCAGAAGGACTCTGGGTGTCATAGCTGCCTTAGGCTTTGCTCTCTGCCTTCATGCGCTGGGGTCATGGCAGCAGCTGGAGATGCTGTGTACATCAATCTCCAACACCCAGGCTACCCCGAGGAGCTCTTCATCTCCAAACCGCATCTTGCTGGTTGCTCACCGCTGGGAAGCATCAGGCTCCCTCCTGGCTGCCCCACAGAGGACCCCGATGCTGCTGAGCTGACCACTTGTCCCTTCTGCCCTTGCAGTGCTGGCGTGGGACGCACGGGCACGTTCATCGTCATCGATGCCATGCTGGACATGATGCACGCCGAGAGGAAGGTGGATGTTTACGGCTTCGTGAGCCGCATCCGGGCTCAGCGCTGCCAGATGGTACAGACAGATGTAAGTGTGGGGCTGAGCTTTGGGCTGGGCTTTGCTCCCTGCAGTTAGGTTTCCTTAGAGCAGCTCCCAGTGCCTGAAGGGGCTGCAGGAAAGCTGGAGAGGGGCTTGGGACAAGGGATGTAGGGACAGGCCAAGGGGAATGGCTTGAACCTGCCCGAGGGGAGACTGAGATGAGCTCTTAGGCAGAAGCTCTTCCCTGGGAGGGTGCTGAGGCGCTGGCACAGGGTGCCCAGAGAAGCTGTGGCTGCCCCATCCCTGGCAGTGTTCAAGGCCAGGTTGGACACAGGGGCTTGGAGCAAGCTGCTCTAGTGGAAGGGGTCCCTGCCCGTGGCAGGGGTTGGAACTGGAGGAGCTTTAAGGTCCCTTCCAATCCAAACCAGTCTGGGATTCTGTGGTTTTTGGAGGATGCTGCATCAGGAGCCTTTGACTGGCTCCTGCTCTTTTTAATCCCCTTCATAGAATCATAGAACCGTTTAGGTTGGAAAAGCCCTTTAAACTCATCCAGACCAACCATTCCCAGCCCTGCCAAGGCCACCCCTAACCCATGTCCCTCAGTGCCACATCTACACATCCTTTAAATCCCTCCAGGGACCGTGACTGCAGCCCTGCCCTGGGCAGCCTGTTCCAATGCCTGAGCACCCTCTGGGGCAGGAATTGGTCCTCAGCTCCATCTAAACCTGCCCTGGGGCAGCTTGAGGCCGGTTCCTCTTGTCCCATCCCTTGTTCCTTGGGAGCAGAGCCCAGCCCCTCCTGGCTCCATCCTCCTGTCAGGCACTTGTAGGGAGCCATCAGGTCCCCCCTGAGCCTTCAGGTTTTGTGCTGTGTCAGCTTTGGCTGATGTAGCAAATAAGGCCCCAGACCCCACACAGCAGCAGGAAGGTTGTTACCCACTTCTCTGAGGTCTCAGAGGTTGCCCCACAAGCACGGGTGGGCAGCGGGGTAGTGGGCTCGCAGGCAGTGTGTGTGGGCACTGGGATGCACTCACTGAGCATGGAGCAGAGGCTGATGGCTCCTCCCTGCAACCCCTGCAGATGCAGTACGTGTTCATCTACCAAGCACTTCTGGAGCATTATCTCTACGGTGACACAGAGCTGGAGGTGACCTCCTTAGAGATCCACCTGCAGAAGATCTACAACAAAGTGCCAGGGACCAGCAGCAATGGCCTGGAAGAGGAGTTTAAGGTGAGCCTGGCTGTTGTCCTGCTGGATCTGCTCGGGTGATGCTCTGGGGGCCACCGGGTGCTTGCCTGGTGCTGAAAGCTGCCTCTGCTTTTGCTCCTTGCTCTGCAGAAGCTCACTTCAATCAAGATTCAGAATGACAAGATGAGAACAGGCAACTTGCCGGCCAACATGAAGAAGAACAGGGTGCTTCAGATAATTCCATGTAAGAGCTGGTTGTCTGCTGGGTCGGGTGTGCCTGGTGGGTGTGGGCACAGGACACAGGCTGGAGAAATGGGCCAGCAGGGACCTCATAAACTCCTATAGGAGAAGCACCAAGTCCTGCCCATGGGGAGGAGCAACCCAGGCACCAGCGTGGAAAGCAGCTTGGCAGGGAAGGACATGGGGGTCCTGGTGGACACCAGGTTCACCATGAGCCAGCAACGTGTCCTTGTGGCAAAGGGAGTCAGTGGTGTCCTGGGCTGCATTGGACAGAGCACTGCCAGCAGGTAGAGGAAGGGGATCCTTCCTGGAGCACTGTGTCCAGCTCTGGGATCCCCAGTGCCAGAGGGACATGGACAGACCGGAGAGAGCCCAGTGAAGGGCACAGAGATGATGCAGGGGCTGCAGCATCCCTGCTGTGGGGAAAGGCTGAGAGAGCTGGGACTGCTCAGCCCGGAGAAGAGGATCAGCGGGGTCTCATCAATGCCTGTAGGTACCTGAGGGGAGGGTGCAAAGAGGACAGAGTCAGGCTCTTTCCAGGGGTGCCCAGTGACAGGACAAGGGGCAATGAGCCCACACTGAGACGCAGGAGGGTCCCTTTAAACGTGAGGAAACACATTTGAGTGTGAGGGGGAGAGCACTGGCACAGGTTGCCCAGGGAGGTTGTGGAGTCTCCATCCTTGGGGATACAAGAATCAGTTCTGGGCAGCTGGCTGTGGGTGGCTCAGGTAGAACTGAGCCTCTTTGTCCCAGTCAGGTGCTGTAAACGCAGTGCTCCCCTTCCCATATGTCTATCCTCTCACTTCGGGCTTGGTGCCATCCCAGCTGAAGGCCATGCCTGGTTACCAGAGCCATGCTTTGAAGGTGCTCCTCAGAGCTCAGGTCGTTTCCCTTCTGTTTCAGATGAGTTCAACCGAGTAATCATTCCAGTGAAGAGAGGTGAAGAGAACACAGACTACGTAAACGCGTCCTTCATTGACGTGAGTCTTCTTTAACCTTCTCTCCATCTTCTCCCAGTGGAAACTCTACCTCACACTGGTTCCTATGGAAAGGATTTGTCCCCAGACTCTCCTTCTCTGGGTTCCATAAGGCTCTTCCCACTTGACTTTGCTTTGTGTCACTGGATGGTGCTGGTTTCTTTCTCCAAGAAACCTCTCTATGTAGGAGAGGAGAGCTCAGCCTCCAAACCTTGGTCTCACTTCCACTCTGGGCTCCGATGCTGGCTCTGGAGGAGCAGATGCCCGTAGCCATGGCAATGATTGCTTTCCAGCGCTCTTCATTTGGTCAGACAACATCCACTAGATTAGGTAATGGAGCAATAGACGGATCCCAAAGCCCCTGAGAAAACCCAGGTCAATCCCATTATACCTGTCTGGGTGACGGGAGGAGGTGAGGCAGAGAGGTTAAGTGCTTTCCTCACTCCAAGGAGGAGGTAAGTGATTGCACATCCCTTTCTTGTGCGTAATCCTATTGACTTCAGGGGGACATCTCATCTGAGTGTTTATCTTGGTGCAGTGATGCTAGGGCTGGCTGCCTGATGGAGCCCTGCTCTTTTCTAGTCCACTTTCCATCTCCTAATGGCAGGGTGATTTTCCCCCCCCCAAAGGACAATCGCTGCCATGGGTTGAACTGGTAAAACCAGCTTATTCCCAATTACAGCATCCCAAATTAATTGCTCCCTGCAGTCTCTTTTGCTGGTCCCTCTGGGTTGCTCCGGCTGCGTGAGCATCCGGCCCAGCGCAGCAGGAACAGCCTCTGTGTTCTGCTCCAGCCATCAGAAAGCTTAAATGTCATGGAAGAGATTTTTGTCCAGGATTCAATTTCCTGCCTCTGCTGAACTTTGCTTAAATGACCAGTTCCAAATGACGAAGCAGCTTTAGTCACAGTCTGCAGCGAGGGCACAGGGGACATCGGAAGGGCTTGGAAACAGGAGCTCTTTGTGGTGGAGGAAGAGGCAGAGTCACCCAGACCTGCTGCTGGGCTGCATAGATCATAGATCCCAGAGTGCTTCTTGTTGGATGGGACCTTAAAGCTCATCCAGTCCCAACCCCTGCCACGGGCAGGGACCCCTTCCACTAGAGCAGCTTGCTCCAAGCCCCTGTGTCCAACCTGGCCTTGAACACTGCCAGGAATGGGGCAAGCCTCCACTTTGCAACATCTCTTAGGAGTTCTGGAAACCCAAATGGTTTGGGTTCTTCACCAGATGGATGAGGCCATGCATGTGCAGGGGATGTGAGCCTCCTCCTCCTGCTGCATTTCTTTATGAGCAAAGGTCTACCACGGTAAAGCTCTGGCTGATGGCACCTCAGCTGGGGAGCAGTGGTGGGGTAATGCCCGTGCTGGGGACACAGCCCACTGTGAGAGCGGGTTTCTCCGTGGTCATTCCATGGCCAGACGTGATGCTCCCCACATTTAACTGCTCTTGGTAACCCAGTCATCTCCAGGAGCATTCCTCCCAGTGCTCCCAGCATCCAGGCTCTGCCATTCACCGCTGTCCCCGTTCTTGGTGCAGGGTTATCGCCAGAAGGACTCCTACATCGCCAGCCAAGGACCGCTGCAGCACACGATAGAGGACTTCTGGAGGATGATCTGGGAGTGGAAATCCTGCTCCATAGTGATGCTGACGGAGCTGGAGGAGAGAGGCCAGGTAAGCACCAGGGGATCGCTGCATTTAAGCCCCAGCAAAGTAAATCCGTGTCACCCCTCATCTTCTCCCCATGGCCCTACTCGTGGTGGGTGCTGTGTCACCTCTTCTCTGTCAGGCAAGAGGTTTCAGTCTCTACTTCTAATGCAAAGAGTCCAGTTGTTTGTTTGTAGACCCAGGGTGGGGAGATGTTCAGTGAATCAGCTCTGGACCCTCAGTTCTCAAAGCACTCTTGGGTGCAGTGAGCTGCTCCTCTCCAAAGCACACCCATGGGATCCCACTTGGTTTTGGGCATGCCGGCCCCTGGAGAAGGCTTGTTCTCTTCAATCCCATGGGAAAAGACAGGTTCTTCATGCTTTCTCCTCTTCTAACGCTTTCGCAGGAGAAGTGTGCCCAGTACTGGCCATCTGATGGCTCCGTGTCCTATGGAGACATCACTGTGGAGCTGAAAAAGGAGGAGGAATGCGAGAGCTACACAGTGCGGGACCTGCTGGTAACAAACACCAGGGTAAGAGTCTGACCTTCCCCCTGCAGGGAGCAATGGATGCTCTTGGGTTTGGCCCTCAGTAACCCTCACTAACGGTGCTTTGTGGTTCCTGTTGAAAGAGCTGAGCCTTCCCTCTGGTGTCTTCAGCTCCATCATGTCCCCATCATCCCAAAGCAGTGTCCATGCCCTGCAGTCCCACCTTGTTCCCTCTGCTTACCTTCCATTCCAAGAGTCTGGCTGATTGCTTCTCATCCCTCTTCCCTGCTGCCACCCAGCAGCCTTCATCCTTTTCTGCCCCATCCAAGTGCCCACCACCCAGCCTCCCTCCTGCTCCTGGTTCCCCACATCCTGCCCTGCTCCATGACGTGGGAATGCCCTCCCTTCACAAGCCGGTTTTCCCAGCGCCCTGAGCTGCTGGGTTTCATGGTGTGGCTCTTCCTGACCTCAACCTGTCCTCTCCCACCAGGAAAACAAGAGCCGGCAGATTCGGCAGTTCCATTTCCACGGCTGGCCAGAAGTTGGGATCCCTGGGGATGGGAAGGGAATGATCAACATCATCGCGGCTGTGCAGAAGCAGCAGCAGCAGTCTGGCAACCACCCCATCACTGTGCACTGCAGGTAAAGCCCGTGTGGAGCAGGGCTTGGCCACCCCTCCATGGGGACCTGCTCTACGAGGAGCTTGGGAGATGATGGTCCAAGGTCCCCCAGAAGACTTGGGATGAGGAGGAGCAGCCCAAGGTTTTCCTCCTTGGCTAAGCAAGGAGGCTTTGGTCCTGTAGAGCTAAACTGGGAGAGGCTGGGGCAGCACTGGTGGCTGCTCCAGTCCTCCGGTGGTTTCCCTATGGATTGTCCCCTGAGCCCAAGCCTCAGGATGTGTCCTTTACCTTCTGCTTTGTCTTGCAGTGCCGGAGCAGGAAGAACAGGCACCTTCTGTGCCCTGAGCACTGTCCTGGAGCGGGTGAAGGCTGAAGGGATTCTCGATGTCTTTCAGACAGTGAAGAGTTTAAGACTACAGAGGCCGCATATGGTGCAGACACTGGTAAGAGCCCCCACGGCTCCTCCTGCCACCCCAGAGCTCCACAGGAGCGAGCTGGGGACTCAACATTGAGCACTCAACCCCTGCTTGAGGGTTTCATCTCTCCATCAAAGAGTGAGGGGCGGAGGTGGGTCAGGAGGTACCTCCCCATCCTCTTGTTAGGATGGCTGGAAGAGTGGAGCTTGGCTGGATGAGGGCATCAAATCCCTTAAGAGCACTGACACAAGCTCTAGGAACCTCCTTGGAGACGTGCCCCATCCCTGGCAGTGTTCAAGGCCAGCTTGGACACAGAGGCTTGGAGCAAGCTGCTCTAGTGGAAGGGGTCCCTGCCCGTGGCAGGGGTTGGAGCTGGAGGAGCTTTAAGCTCCCTTCCAACCCGAACCATTCCATGATCCTCAGCCAAAGCCCACGTATTTATGGGCTTGAGGAGAGGCTGTGGCACAGCTTGGGCATGCAGGGAGCACTGGAGCAGGCAGGACTAGGTGAGGTCTTGCAAGAGCGGTTTGCAAGGATGCTCAGGGATTTAAAACAAGGTCTTTAAGGATCAAAACAGGAGCGAAGAGGGGAAGGGGAAAGCTGAGCTTCTCTTGTTGATGGCATTCTAGCAAGGAGCGTGGGCAGCCCAGGTTTGGGTGGCACAAGAGGTGGGACCTGCTCGTGGGTGGAAATCCAGTTCCTGCCCTTGGTCTGGGCTGAGGACACCTGACCATGCTTGGTCCCAGCTTCCCACAGGCCAGCATAGAATCACAGAACCAGCTGGGTTGGAAAAGACCTTTAAGATCACGGAATCCCAGCCTGGTTTGGGTTAGAAGGGACCTCAAAGCTCCTCCAGCTCCAACCCCTGCCATGGGCAGGGACCCCTTCCACTAGAGCAGCTTGCTCCAAGCCCCTGTGTCCAACCTGGCCTTGAACACTGCCAGGGATGGGGCAGCCACAGCTGCTCTGGGCACCCTGTGCCAGCGCCTCAGCACCCTCCCAGGGAAGAGCTTCTGCCTTATCTCCAGCCTAAATCTTCCCCTGTTTCAGTTTGAACCCATGCCCCCCCTTGTCCTATCACTGCACTCCCTGATGAAGAGTCCCAACCATCACCAAGTCCAGCCTTTACCCAGCCCTACCAAGCCCCCCATAACCCACATCCCTGTTGGCCTCATCTACGCACGTTTCCAACGCTTCCATGCACCACATCATGCCTCAGCAGTGGATTTCCCTGCTCTAACCCTGTGCTCTCCCTGCATCCCCCAGGAACAGTACGAATTCTGCTACAAGGTGGTGCAGGAGTACATCGACGCCTTCTCAGACTACGCCAACTTCAAGTGAAGACAAGGAGGAGCCCACCCCGAATCCCATGACAGAAGAGTTGCCTTCTTTAATATTTTGTAATATTCTGTTTGTTAATATACCCCTTTTCCCCCAAAAAACCAACAAAATATGTGTATATATCTTAACTGTTTTAGAGGTTGGTACCATAAGCTTCATATTAGCTGGAGATTTTATATGTAGCAAAGTGTTAGTGCGGATACTGTTGGCTCCTTTTCTTCCAATGCTCTATTGGGGAATTAAACAGCGTGATGTTTGGATGGAGACGGTGCCCCCCTCTCTGTGCCCGAGAGCTGGGGCAGGCTGGGGTTTGCTTTGTAAATCTCTTCTTGTTTTCTCTCTGGAGGGAGTAAAAGCCTTTTTAAAAAAAAAAACAAAAAACAGAAGGAAAAGAGAGCCTGGGTCTCATCTCAACAACCAACCCAAACCCGTGGGCACAGGGTGCTGGGCCTGCAGGGAGAGGGGGAAACACTTCTCTGCTCTTAAAAACCAGGAGAACAAAGGAAAAAGCCTCTCCGTGTGTGTGCATGGCTCTAAATGTCATAGAACCATGGAATGGGTTGGGGTGGAAGGGACCTTAAAGCTCGTCCAGTTCCAAGCCCTCGCCGTGGGCAGGGATGCTTCACTCTAGACCGTGTCACCCAAGGCTCGGTCCAACCTGGCCTTGAACACTGCCAGGGATGGGGCAGCCACAGCTTCTCTGGGCACCCTGTGCCAGCGCCTCAGCACCCTCCCAGGGAAGAGCTTCTGCCTAAGAGCTCATCTCAGTCTCCAGCTCATCTCAATCCCAGTCTTTTGGGAGACCCCCAAAACAACACAAAACACCCCCTCTTAATGACCCCACTGCTGCCATCAGCCATCACCTGCCCCCCGTGAACCCCAACATCATCATCACTAAGCTCTGGCTCCTGACTTTGGGGGGTTCTGGCCGGATCTGTACATCACATCCTAAAGTGACACAGGGACCCTCCTGGGCTGCAGGGTTCACACTCACCCCCCATGGATGCTCTCCCTGGGGACAGGGACCACCCCAAACACCTGCATCCCGGCTGCTCCATGATCCTATTAATGATGTGCTTTCCCTTTTATCCCTGCCTTCCCAATGGAGGGATTTCAGGGGTGTTTGGAGCTGTCCTGACCTTTCCCCACAGCATCTGCTGCTTCCAAGTGCAAACAGCAGAGACACGAGCAGCAGCTGGAGCTAATCCAGGGCTGGATCCTGCCTAAAGCCCCATCCCTGTGTCACATCCCTGGAGCCGGTGGCTTTGGGCTGTGTGGCCATTGCCAGCATCGATTTGGGGGTGATGAGCATGAAAATGGGGGGAGAAGTGGGGATATCGGGTGGGGAAACCGAGGCACAGAGTTTGCTCCCCATCCATCACCAAGAGCTGTGCTGTCCATGGGGCTGGGCACCATCTGGGCTGGATCCAGCCCTTTCCCAGCCATCAGGAGCCGTGTTGGGGATTGAGCCCGTTCCCAGGGATCCCCAGCCCTGGGTGATGAAACAGAGACCCCCAAAAGAGGGGTGCTGGGTGCCATCCTGAGGGGATTTGAGAGGGAAGGATGTGATGGGCACTGGCTTTATCCAATGGAGGAGGGCGCTGCCGTCAGTGAGGCCATGGTCTCCCATGGGAGCAGTGACAGGGACAACGTCACCATCGCCAAGCCCTACAAATAGGGATGCTCAGCCCGGCCACCGCTGCCACCATCACCACTGCCACCACCGTCACCGTCACCATCACCCAGCCAGGTGAGCCTGCCCCTGCATCCAGGCTGGGGGGTGGGTTGGGGGGTGCTGGTGCCATATAGGGACCCTGGGGGGGTGCGCTCCTGATCACCCCGAATCAGACCCTAATGGCACCCTCAGAAGGGCTGTCGATGCTGGACCCAAACTCCAGCAGCATCCCCGGGTGCTCAGGCCCTCCAGCATATCCATGCTGGGATCTGCCTCAGGGAGCACCTAAGGGTGCTCATACCCACTGCATCTACCCATGGGTGTTCATAGCATCTGCATCTCCATCCCCAAACCATCCCAAAGAGCATCCCAGCGTCGTCACCCCTTTCAGCATCTCCATCCCCACCCCAGGAAGCACCCATGGGTGCTCATACCCTCTGCATCCCAATCCCCAAACCCACCCCAACAGCACCCCAGGGTGGTCACACCCTCCACATCTCCATCCCCAAGTCCACCCAAAGAGCACCTGTGGGTGCTCATGCTCTCTGCATCTCCATTCCCAAACAGGATCATGCTTGCTGGTGACCATGCTTGCTGGACCCAAACCACCCCAATCAGCACCCATGGGTGCTCATGCCCGCTGCACCTCCACCCCCAAACCACCCCAATCAGCACCCATGGGTGCTCGTACCCCCTGCACCTCCATCCCCAAACCACCCCAATCAGCACCCATGGGTGCTCGTACCCCCTGCACCTCCATCCCCAAACCACCCCAATCAGCACCCATGGGTGCTCGTACCCGCTGCACCTCCATCCCCAAACCACCCCAAGCAGCACCCATGGGTGCTCGTACCCGCTGCACCTCCATCCCCAAACCACCCCAAGCAGCCCCCATGGGTGCTCATACCCGCTGCACCTCCATCCCCAAACCACCCCAATCAGCACCCATGGGTGCTCGTACCCCCTGCACCTCCATCCCCAAACCACCCCAATCAGCACCCATGGGTGCTCCCCGCTGCATCCATCCCCAAACCACCCCAAGCAGCACCCATGGGTGCTCGTACCCGCTGCACCTCCATCCCCAAACCACCCCAATCAGCACCCATGGGTGCTCATACCCGCTGCACCTCCATCCCCAAACCACCCCAATCAGCACCCATGGGTGCTCATACCCGCTGCACCTCCATCCCCAAACCACCCCAATCAGCACCCATGGGTGCTCAACCTCCATCCCCAAACCACCCCAAGCAGCACCCATGGGTGCTCTCCCCACCCGCAGCACCCATGCACCTCCATCCCCAAACCACCCCAATCAGCACCCATGGGTGCTCATACCCGCTTTACCTCAATCCCCAAACCACCCCAATCAGCACCTATGGGTGCTCCTCCCCTTCTCCACCTTCAACCCCCCCCCAGCAGCCCCCAGGGGTGCCCCGGTGTGGGTGCCGATGGGACAAGTCCCCCCTTGTCCCCACAGCCCCCCCGGCCATGGCACCCCATGGATCCCTGCTGCTGCTGACCCTGCTGCTGCTGGCCTGTGCTGTGCCCCCCTGCCCTGCCCAGCACTGGTCCCATGGCTGGTACCCGGGGGGCAAACGGGACCTGGCGCCCCCCCTGGCCCTGCAGGTAGGCACCGCAATGGGGTGACCCCCCCCCAGGTTGGTTTACCCCGGGTTTGTGCCCCACACAACGGGATCATCCCCCCCATCCCGGTGTTATAATCCCTCCATGTTATCCCTCTCCCAGGATTAATCCCTGTGGTTATCTGCCCCCCCCCCAATCCCCATTATCCCCCTCAGGTTACACTTCCCTAAACAATCCCCTATGGATTACCCCGCATGGATTATCCCTCTCCCCATGATTACCCCACTCAGATTTATTATAGCCCCCCCCCCCATTACACCCCTTGTGTTACCCTCCCCCTAAATACCCCCCTGCATGAACCTCCTGGATGAATCCCATGGGATTACCCTGCCGGGATCCTCCCCGTATTAACACCCACTGGATTAACCCCATGGAATCAACCCCCCCGGTTTACCCCCCCCTTTGGCTAACACCCTGGGGTAACCGATTAACCACATGGGATTAAACCCTACAGATTCCCCAAGGATGAGCCCCTGGATTGACGCCCCTGGGGTTACCCCCGGGATTAAACCCCGGATTCCCTCGGGATTCCCCATGGATCATCCCCCCCCCGTGTCCGTTCTCCCGCAGGTCTCAGCCCCGCTC